>NC_064925.1:71358615-72779615 GCF_023897955.1 Schistocerca gregaria
CCCTGTATAATGACATGATGACTAGTGATCCCAGTAATGGTTCACAATTGCTAAAAATGTATGGGAGTTGTTATACGTACAAATTCCCTCCTCCCTCCCCCTATCTCTCTCTTGTCTACTCCTCCCTCTGTAAAATTATATATAAGAAGAGAGTATATGTGGGAGAAGCAGTGTGTCTAAGGATTAAATGCATTGCTATCATAGTTAAAATGTACTGTGCGGAAGAAAATGAAACCTTATGTTTCCATGTTTATACAATATAATGATGTCAAATAACATAAATAATTCCTTAATTTATTTTTTAAGGTTCTCCAATGAACAGAATTGCCTGATCTATAAATAGATAACTAAGATGATATAGGATCTGATGTTTATACAGACATTTAAATATTGGTATTTCTGTTGAATATTCATTTTTCATAAGTACATTATTACAGCTTTGTTGTTTGTAAAGGTAAATTACATATACTCATTATATTATTCATTGTTATATATTTTTGTGTTACAAAAATCATCCAGTTTTAGAAGAAAAACCTCTATTACTTTTAAAATTTACTTTACAGACGTCAGTGTTTTTCAGTTCTATCTACCTATTTATGCTTTTACATTGCTGTATCGTATTGTGTGGTAAGATTCAAAGCAGTTGTTACATTTCTTACAGTATGTCATTGGTATGCTTTTGTAACCAACAAACTGACAAAATCCTTGGGAATTACATATTGACAAAAAGTGGTCCTTTTCCATCATATCTTACTTCATGAAACACTCTTCTTGGTGTTGATAAGGGATATCCCACTCTGCAGTTGGTAGCTGTTTTAGATACTGAACAGCAAGATATCGTTGAAAACTCCCCAGAAATCGTGCTACATGAGCCATACGGAGTATAATAGTTGTTCACAACAGTCATATCAGTTATTCTTATAAAGAGAGTCCAACGTCATTTCTTACCGTGTAAAGAAATGGCATATTTCCCAACAAGCTTGTTGGGATGGCCTACTCCTCCCATATATACAGGGTGGTCCATTGATAGTGACAGGGCCAAATATCTCACAAAATAAGCATCAAACGAAAAAAACTACAAAGAATGAAACTCGTCTAGCTTGAAGGGGGAACCAGATGGTGCTGTGGTTGGCCCGCTAGATGGCGCTGCCACATGTCAAACGGATATCAACTGTTTTTTTTTAAATAGGAACCCCCATTTTTATTACATATTCGTGTAGTATGTAAAGAAATATGAATGTTTTAGTTGGACCACTTTTTTCGCTTTGTGATAGATGGCGCTGTAATAGTCACAAATTTATAAGTATGTGGAATCACGTAACATTCCGCCAATGCGGATGGTATTAGCTTCGTGATACATTACTCGTGTTAAAATGGACCGTTAACCAATTACGGAAAAGGTCGGTATCGTGTTGATGTATGGCTATTGTGATCAAAATGCCCAACGGGCGTGTGCTATGTACAGTGCTCGGTATCCTGGACGACATCATTCGAGTGTCTGGACCGTTTGCCGGATAGTTATGTTATTTAAGGAAACTGGAATTGTTCAGCCACATGTGAAACATCAACCACGACCTACAACAAATGATGATGCCCAAGTAGGTGTTTTAGCTGCTGCGCAGCTAATCCGCACATCCGTAGCAGACAAATTGCACGAGAATTGGGAATCTCAAAAACGTCGGTGTTGAGAATGCTACATCAACATTGATTGCACCTGTACCATATATCTATGCACCAGGAATTGCATGGTGACGACTTTGAACATCGTGTACAGTTCTTCCACTGGGCACAAGAGAAATTATGGGATGATGACAGATTTTTTGCACGTGTTCCATGAAGTGACGAAGTCTCATTTACCAACAGTGGTAACGTAAATGGGCATAATATGCACTATTGGGCAACGGAAAATCCACGATGGCTGCCACAAGTGGAACATCAGCAACCTTGGTGGGTTAATGTATGGTGCGGCATTATGGGAGGAAGGATAATTGGTCCCCATTTTATCGATGGCAATCTAAATGGTGCAATGTATACTGATTTCCTACGTAATGTTCTACCGATGTTACTACAAGATGTTTCACTGCATGACAGAATGGTGATGTGCTTCCAACATGATGGATGTCCGGCACATAGCTCGCGTGCAGTTGAAGCGGTATTAAATAGCATATTTCATGACAGGTGGATTGGTCGTTGAAGCACTATACCATGGCCCGCACGTTCACCGGATCTAACGTTCCCGGAATTCTCTTTGTTAGGATGGTTGAAGGATATTTGCTATCGTGATCCACCGACAACACCTGACAACATGTGTCAGCGCATTGTCAATGCATTTGTGAACATTATGGAAGGTGAACTACTCACTGTTGAGAGGAATGTCGTTACACGTAGTGGCAAATGCTTTGAGGCTGACGGACATCATTTTGAGCATTTATTGCATTAATGTGGTATTTACAGGTAATCACGCTGTAACAGTATGCGTTCTCTCAAAGGTACATTTATCACATTGGAACAACCAAAATAAAATGTTCAAAAGTACCTACGTTCTGTATGTTAATTTAAAAAACCTTCCTGTTACCAACTGTTTGTCTAAAATTGTGAGCCATATGTTTGTGACTATTGCAGCGCCATCTATCACAAAGTGAAAAAAGTGGTCCAACTAAAACATTCCTATTTCTTTATGTACTAATCGAATATGTAATAAAAAATGGGGGTTCCCATTTTTTTCAAAAAAGAAAAAAAAAGAACAGTTGATATCTGTTTGACCTATGCCAGCACCATCTAGCGGGCCAACCATAGCGCCATCTGGTTTCCCCTTTCAAGCTAGACAACTTTCGTTCTTTGTAGGTTTTTCGCTTATTTCGTGAGATATTTGGCCCGGTCACCCTGTATATATTAATTCTTTACAAGCTGTGTCAGTTGGTTTTCTGACTAGTTGTTTTATTCCACCTACTTGCAGAAGTGAGTGGCTCCACAGTATGAAATTGGTGCCAATCAAGATGTGTTTATCATTATTTGATTGGCAAACAGGATTTCACCTCTTGTGTCAAAGGCAAAGTCATAATTGCTTTGTTTTCTTGAAGATGGCACTCTTCAGTTGTGTTTCCTCTCACTTGACCTATTGCTCTAAATCCAATGTTTTATGGGTGCAGCAAGAGATTTTTGACTAGCAAAATAGTTTTCGAAGTAAATAGTATGTCCCTGGGATATTCAGTACACTACCCTAGATCCAACACCAGGGTCAGCATTTGTATTTGTCACTTCCTTGCCACATTACAAATCAAAATTGAAACAGTAATCACTGGAAGCATACAATGCCCATAGTTCATAGCCAGATCAAATTGGCTTGCCTCAAATGAACTGTTTTACTGTGAGATGGCCTTAATACTTCACAATCATTTCATTAACACTCAAGCTTTTCAAAAATATATGAAACTGCTGGAAGAACTTGTTAATATTTGTAATTAAAGACATAACCATGAACCCTCTATCATGTTTGTTGTCTTTAGCTTGATCATTATCATTGAAGTGAATTAGAGATTTCATATTCTGATATCTATTTTGCGAGGTAGCTTTCTTGCCTGTTTACTGTCCTAATCTGATGTCTTCAGACCAATGATGTGTTTCCGATGGAAATATGTGATACCCTGACAAAAGTATTAAGCCTGGGAATACTCTCAGCTCTCCAATGTCGAAAGAGAAGTTGTATACATTTTTAAAGCAACTTGCTTATCACATTGATTTTATCATGATATGATCAAATGAATTAAAATTCAAGATATTTTCTCCAACTTCAAATGGCATGAGATCCTTTATTTTCGTTTTATGTCTTCTATAGCTGCATAAGCTGAAATGTAATTTTTAGGTTTTGCCGCATATATTGGCTTCAATTTACTATAAGTTGGCAGTTGGCTGCAAAGTTTCTTCTGTTTTCTTGAGTTTACTCTATCTTTAGCGCCAAAAACTAAATTGTTCCTCTTAATGTTTGCCAACCAACAATGTAGACCAGTAATGGCAAATTCTTTACTTATAGTATTATTATATGAACCTTTTGCTGGAGAACCAGTTAGCAGCACAAAAAAGTGAACATAGAAATTTTATAAACGGTGATGTGCTGCATTTGCAATGATTGTGATCTCATTTTAAAATATAAGAAAAATCTCATTCTTTGTATGTTCACAAATAAAAAAATTACAGCAGTTCTGTCAATAATGTAGGTTTATAGTATAATAATTTGAATTCTATATAAGTTATACCATAATTAGTAATTTTAAAAAAGAAAATAGTCTAGAAATGATCAATGGGAGATAATGGGTTAATACGGTCTGCAAGGTCATTGTACACAACATTAACAGGAATTGTCCAAGCAGACTTCTGTGGGGCATACCCAGTTATGCTTTTACATCTGATGATGACTCTCCATCCAACATAACATTGTTACCAAAAAGTCCTCAATCAAGTCACACATTTCACTTGATAGCCCATATGATCATGCTTCTGATCTTAAGCATAGGTATGGCACTAAGTCAAATACTTTTTGAAAATAACAAATACTGCATCTGCCTGATTGCTTTGATCCAAAGCTTTTAGAATGTCATGAGAAAACTGTGTTAGGTTTCACATGATTGATGTTTTTGGAATCCATGCTGATTGCCATGAAGGAGATCATTCTGTTAGAGACACGTCATTATGTTTGAGCTAAGAATATGTTCTAAGATTCTATAACAAATTATCAACAATATTCAATGGTATTTTTGTGGATCACTTCGATTAAACTTCTTGTAGATAAGTGTGGCTTTTTCCTTCATCTGACTGCAAGGCATGGTTTTCTGTCAGAGGTATCTGCAATACATTGTAGTTAGAAGAGGGGCTAACTTATCTGCAAATTCAGTATAGAATCTAATAGGGATACCATCAGACCCTGTAGCTTTGTTCAGTTTTTATGATTTCAGGTGTTTTTCATCACAAGTGACACTATTACTTACTATTACTTATTTCACTCCTCTTTTCTGTGGTACAAGTGTTAAATTGGGGCAGTTTTCCTTTGTAAAGGAACATTTGAAAACAGTTAAGTGTTTCAGCATTTACTTTGCTAACGTTAATTTCAGATATAGTTTCATTTGCTAGGGACTGGACACTTAACTTTGGTGGCATCAGCCATATGTCAGAATTACTTTGGATTTAGTGAAAGATAATTTGACAATATTCTGCTACGGTAACCATTAAAGGCTTCACACATCTCTCTTTTGACAGCCAAACACACTACATTCAGCAGCTCTCTCTCTCTCTCGCCCTCTTCTTTGTTTTACGCCTGTTATGGAATAGTCTGTTTCTTTAGAAGTTTCTTTCTTGTGACTGTATACCATAGAGGACCCTTCCCATTATGAACTGTCCTACTAGGTACATATCGATCCAGTACATGGTCAACTTTCTTTAAACTTCAGCCATTGTTCTTCTACATTCTCCTGCCTTGTGCTAAAAGTTAAAAGATCCTCATTGAGATATGACACTACTGATTTATTGTCTAGTTTACTGAACATGTACAGGGGAAAATTAATAAAACTAGCAAACTTAATGTACAGATTATTTAATGGAAATGGAAGAAAAAAGGTCCAATGAACACGTGTCTGGAAGGGAATGGTTGCATGCAGCAACAACAAATTGAACAAATTGTCCCGGAACACAGTACAGAGCTGCATCACATCCACATCACAGCATATGTTTAAAGTGGTCTCCGTGGGATGCAGTGCAAGTGTTCTCACATCGCATCAGGGATTGTCACACTTTTTAGCATGTCTGGCCTCTCTCCAAATAGTGTCGCAGGCATCATGAAGACGCTGTTGAAGGGTCTGTACATCAGGAACTGCTTCAGCATACATAACATTTTTCAGATGCCCCCAGATGTAAAAATCCAGGGTATATAAGTCTGATGATCTAGCAGGCCATGCTGCAGGGCCTCGGTGCCCTATCCAATGTCCAGGGAAGATGTTGTTGAATTGTTGGCAAACTGTAAAGCAGAAGTGCGGTGGTGCTCCCGTCATGCAGGAACCACTTAACCTGTCATATTGCCAAAGGCACAGTCTCAAGCAACTGAGGCAGAGTATTCCACAGCAAGTTCAGGTATATTCCTCCATTGAGGCATTAGTGAACAGCAGCCAGTCCAAGTATTTGGTCGCCAAGAATCCATGCCTACACATTGATGCTGAACTGATGCTAATAAGATGCCTCAACCATTACCCGAGGATTGTCTATAGCCCACAGATGATGATTATAAGGATGATGATGCCAGTTCTGATAAAGGTTACCTTGTCATTAAAGAGGGCTGATGACAGAAATCCTATAATTGTGATGGTCTGGTGAAAACACCGTCTTCAGAATCCTTCCTGTAGAGGGAAATCCACAACTGAGAATCCTAACACTCGTTGCAGGTGATAGGGATAGTAGCAGTTGTCATGCAGAATACACATAATCGTATTGTGGCTTACACCTTGTTGGCAGGTCACTAGCCTGGAGCTTGTAGTGGTGTTTGTGTCAATATCCGGCAGAACCTGGTCCTCCAGATCTGGTGTACGCACAGTCCACTGCTTCCCTGCACATTCTTCTGTCTGAAAGCACCCATGATAACACAAATGCTCAAAAAGGGCTTGAAGTGTTCTGTGATGTGGTTGGTGATTTTGAAGGTACTTGTTTTGGTATAGCCGTGCTGCCTCTCGACAATTCCCATGTACTTAGCTTTAAACAAACACCATCTCACCTTGTCCCCAACGTGAATACTGGACCATTGTGCTGCTTACAGTTCATTACATCAGTCTCACAGACTACAACACACAAGGAAAACTCAGCACATGGTCAGAGATGAGACCGATGACCTCGCTGTTTGGTCTCTTCTCCCAAACAACCCTCAGAGGAACTGTCATTCATCAGTGCCATCTACTGTGGCAGTGATGCATTTTCAGGTGCATGTTCATAGGACCTTTTTTCCTCCATTTTGAGTCAGGCAGTTTGCCAGTTTTGTTAAATTTCATTCTGTATAACTTTCTGCTTGTTTCAGTGGTTCTTTCTACTTGGGTAATTGTTGCCACAAAGCGTCATTTGGTAACTGATACCTGTTTCCATGTGGATAGCCTCAAAGAGGTCAGGTCTATTTGTCTCTGTTACATCCAATCTATTTCCATCTTGGGTTGGGTTCAGAACTATCTATTGTAGGTAGTTTTCAGAGAAGGTATTTAATAACATTTCAGGGGATGTGTTATAATGCCCACCACTAACAAAACTAATATCCCCAATTGATTGTTGGATGATTAGTCGCAGCTGATGGTTACAGTACAATAGGTAAAGTTATGTACAAGCCAACAAAGGTTTTAAGGCATTTCGTTTGATATTTCACTGATACTTCTGGATTTCCTACAGCTATCATTATCTGGCTTGGATTGAGAGTCACCTAATCTAAAAAAAGAAAAGAAAAGGAAAGAAAGAAAGTAAGTGTATGCACCCCACACCCAGTCAACTACGTAGGTAGCAGCCTCTGATGTGTAGTGCACACCTGACCCTTTTAGGGTGACCTTACAGTTAACCCTATGGAAGTCACAGCCTAGCTTGTCACAGAAACCCTCAAGGTATCTGGTTTAGTCGTTCCACTTGACTCAGAACCAAAGAACCGCAATCAGGTCTGCTGACAATGCTGCAAATTGCGAGCTTCATAGGAACTCCACTTGTGAAATTGGTCTTCTGAACCTTCTCTGCCAATTGCTGGAATGACCCACGAATGATTTCGGAGCCCACACGACAGGCATCATTTGCTCCTGCGTGCATCACAATCTGCAGTTGGTTGCACCCTGTTCCCGCAACTGCTGCTGGAATATCCACTTCAGCATGTTGGATGAGGGCCCCCAGGCACTTAAACCGAGGGCACCCGGTGTCTTTTCCTGTCCCTTGCTGCCATTTTTCTAAGGGGTACAACAGAACAAGGTGGCGCACTGGTTAGCACACTGGGCTCACATTCAGGAGGACATTCCATCCAGATTAAGGTTTTCTGTAATTTCCCTGAATTGCTCCAGGAAAATACTGGGATGATTCTGTTGAAATGGCACAGCCCATTTTCTTCTCCATCCTTGACCCAATCAGAGTTTGCCCTCCATCTTTAAACCCTCAATGTCGATGGGACATTAAACACAATCTTCCATCCTTTCTAAGGGGTACAATCATTTGCCATACAGTTGAAGTGCCGATAGTTAATAGGCCTCTGTCCGTCTTGACACTGTACAAAACAGGTTTCCCCAAACCATTTGAATTAAGTCCCATTAGCTCTGTTTCAGTGAAATACAGCACCTCAGATTTGTTGGTTAGGGGTATCAGTACAATACCCTGAGGCCACCCAGGTCCCTGTTCACCCCATATAGGATGCCTGTGTCTACTAGATTGACCATTGAAATGCTATTCACAGTCAAGTGCATGAGTAATGGCAGATCACGTGCTTTCTCCGGAGGAGGCAGGATCCACAGGTGAGGATATTACTTAAGGTATCTTTGGTACTGGTACCACAGGTACGTGACTATCTGGAGCTCTTCCAACACATTGATTTGCAGCAATTGCCAATGATTTGACAGTAGGCAGGGCAATTTCCATTTCCTTACAAATGTCAACTAACTGATACAGTGTTAAGAGTACAGCATTTACAGTGGGTCTGCACTTTGGCTGGTGCAATGCATTACAGGACAGTGGAATATAACTTTGATCTAAGCCTGCTGATTATCTTTTAATCTGTTGTGCTTAAAAAATTATTTTCCTATAAGAATTTGACCAAATACCCAGATGTTTATTGAGGCAGTATATTTGTATTAAGAAAACAGAAAAACATGTCGCTAAAAATTACTGATTTCCTAAAACTTTTTGTGGTCGCCCTAACCGCCGTCTGCTTCACGTCTGCTGTGCAGCGAGCTACCTTAATTTAAGTATTAACTGTATTTTTCTTACTTGTCACTTCTTCTTCGGTGTGTTTTTGCTTTTAGGAAGCTTTAATTGTCGAGTGCTAGTAATAGTGTTCCAGAGATTTCGTGTTTGTTTTGAATACAGTCAGAGAGAATCCCTTTAGTCAGCCACAGTGCCAGTAGTGCTAGTGTTTGTTTTGAATACAGTCCAGAGACAGGTAGTGCTATTTTCATTGTTTTCTACAAGAAGTGGTTAGCAATCACAGTTTAGTCAATAATCAGTCGCCTTCAGTGGATTAGCAGTCTAGTTAAAAGTTGATTAAGTCTCTTCAGTAAATTGATTCCTTAGGATGGATAGGATGTGTGACTGCTGTGTACGGACGCAAGAGGAGCTGGCCACTCTTCACGAACAGCTGAGCGTGTTGATGGCCGCGGTCAGCCGTCTTCAGGCTGCTGCCTCGGAGTGTAGCGGCAGTGGGTAGTCTGGTGCGTCGCAAGGTACACCCCAGGTGTTACATGCTTCACCCACTGTCCCTGCTGTCGAGACATCTTCACGGGTACCAGGCGCAGTTGGGCCACCCTCTCCCCAAGGGGACTGGCGGGTCAAGCGGCGTTCGTGGCGCACGAGGCGGTGGGTCAATGTGGAGGCTGGCCGTGTGGCATCGCCCGCTCTGCCTGTGAGTGGACATGTGGCTGCTCCTTCAGCAAGGTCCGAGCAGGCACACGGGGGGAGGGATTTATTAGTTATTGAGAGCTCCAACGTTAGGCGGGTGATGGAGCCCCTTAGGGAAATAGCGGAAAGGTCGGGGAAGAAGACCAGTGTTCACTCTGTCTGCTTGCCAGGGGGTCTCATCCGAGATGTGGAGGAGGCTCTACCGGCGGCGATAGAGAGCACTGGGTGCACCCGACTGCAAATTGTTGCTCTTGTCGGCAGCAATGACTCCTGCCGTCTGGGTTCAGAGGTCATCCTCAGTTCGTACAAGCGGTTGGCAGAGTTGGTGAAGGCGGAAAGCCTCGCTCGTGGGTAGGAATCAGAGCTAACTATTTGTAGTATCGTTTTCAGAACCGATCGTGGTCCTCTGGTTTGGAGCCGAGTGGAAGGCTTAAACCAGAGGCTCAGACAATTCTGTGGAGAGGTGGGGTGCAAATTTCTCGACCTCCGCTATCGGGTGGAGAAATGTAGGGTCCCCCTGAATAGGTCAGGCATGCACTACACGCCGGATGTGGCTACAAGGGTAGCGGAGTACGTGTGGAGTGCACATGTGGGTTTTTTAGGTTAGAGAATTCCCTCCCTAGGCCCGACAAGACACCTCCTGAGACGCGGCAATGTAGAAGTAGGCAAAATGCAACAGGGAATAACAATATTAATGTGCTAATAGTAAACTGCAGGAGCGTCTATAGAAAGGTCCCAGAATTGCTCTCAATAATAAACTGTCACAATGCCCAAATAGTACTAGGGACAGAAAGTTGGCTGAAACCAGACATAAACAGTAATGAAATTCTAAACTCAGATTGGAATGTATACCGTAGAGACAGGCTGGACAATGAAGGGGGAGGCGTGTTTATAGTGATAAGAAGTCCAATAGTATCGAAGGAAATTGACGGAGATCCGAACTGTGAAATAATTTGGGTGAAGGTCACGGTTAAAGCAGGCTCAGACATGGTAATTGGATGTCTCTATAGGCCCCTGGGCTCAGCAGCTGTTGTGGCTTAGCAGCTGTTGTGGCTCAGCACCTGAAGGATAATTTGGAAAATCTTTCGAGTAGATTTCCCCACCATGTTATAGTTCTGGGTGGAGATTTTAATTTGCCAGATATAGACTGGGAGACTCAAACGTTCATAACGGGTGGCAGGGACAAAGAATCCAGTGAAATATTTTTAAGTGCTTTATCTGAAAACTACCTTGAGCAGTTAAACAGAGAACCGACTCGTGGCGATAATATATTAGACCTTCTGGTGACAAACATACCCGAACTATTTGAATCAGTTAATGCAGAACAGGGAATCAGCGATCATAAAGCGGTTACTGCATCGATGATTTCAGCAGTAAATAGAAATATTAAAAAAGGTAGGAAGATTTTTCTGTTTAGCAAAAGTGACAAAAAGCAGAGTATAGAGTACCTGATGGCTCAACACAAAAGTTTTGTCTCAAGTACAGATAGTGTTGAGGATCAGTGGACAAAGTTCAAAACCATCGTACAATATGCGTAAGATGAGTATGTGACAAGCAAGATCGTAAGAGATGGGAAAGAGCCACCGTGGTACAACAAACGAGTTAGAAAACTGCTGCGGAAGCAAAGGGAACTTCACAGCAAACATAAACATAGCCAAAGCCTTGCAGACAAACAAAAATTACGCGAAGCGAAATGTAGTGTGAGGAGGGCTATGCGAGAGGCTTTCAATGAATTCGAAAGTAAAGTTCTATGTACTGACTTGGCAGAAAATCCTAAGAAATTTTGGTCCTATGTCAAAGCGGTAGGTGGATCAAAACAAAATGTCCAGACACTGTGACCAAAATGGTACTGAAACAGAGGATGACAGGCTAAAGGCCGAAATACTAAATGTCTTCTTCCAAAGCTGTTTCACAGAGGAAGACTGCACTGTGCTTCCTTCTCTAGATTGTCACACAGTTGATAAAATGGTTGATATCGAAATAAACGACAGAGGGATAGAGAAACAATTAAAATCACTCAAAAGAGGAAAGGCCGCTGGTCCTGATGGGATACCAGTTCGATTTTACACAGAGTACGCGAAGGAACTTCCCCCTTCTTGCAGCGGTGTACCGTAGGTCTCGAGAAGAGCAAAGCGTTCCAAAGGATTGGAAAAGGGCACAGGTCATCCCCGTTTTCAAGAAGGAACTATAGACCTATATCTCTAACGTCGATCAGTTGTAGAATTTTGGAACACGTATTATGTCCAAGTATAATGTCTTTTCTGGAGACTAGAAATCTACTCTGTAGGAATCAGCATGGGTTTCGAAAAAGATGGTCGTGTGAAACCCAGCTCGCGCTATTCGTCCACGAGACTCAGAGGGCCACAGACACGGGTTCACAGGTAGATGCTGTGTTGCTTGACTTCCGCAAGGCGTTTGACACAGTTCCTCACAGTCGTTTAATGAACAAAGTAAGAGCATACGGACTATCAGATCAATTGTGTGATTGGATTGAGGAGTTCCTAGATAACAGAACGCAGCATGTCATTCTCAATGGAGAGAAGTCTTCCGAAGTAAGAGTGATTTCAGGTGTGCCGCAGGGGAGTGTCATAGGACCGTTGCTATTCACAATATACATAAATGACCCGGTGGATGACGTCGGAAGTTCACTGAGGCTTTTTGCGGATGATGCTGTGGTGTATCGAGAGGTTACAACAATGGAAAATTGTACGGAAATGCAGGAGGATCTGCAGCGAATTGACGCATGGTGCATGGAATGGCAATTGAATCTCAATGTAGACAAGTGTAATGTGATGTGAATACATAGAAAGATAGGTCCCTTATCATTTAGCTACAAAATAGCAGGTCAGCAACTGGAAGCAGTTAATTCCATAAATTATCTGGGAGTACGCATTAGGAGTGATTTAACATGGAATGATCATATAAAGTTGATCGTCGGTAAAGCAGATGCCAGACTGAGATTCATTGGAAGAATCCTAAGGAAATGCAATCGGAAAACAAAGGAAGTAGGTTACAGTACGCTTGTTCGCCCACTGCTTGAATACTACTCAACAGTGTTGGATCCGTACCAGATAGGGTTGATAGAAGAGATAGAGAAGATCGAATGGAGAGCAGCGCACTTCGTTACAGGATCATTTAGTAATTGCGAAAGCGTTACGGAGATGATAGATAAACTCCAGTGGAAGACTCTGCAGGAGAGACGCTCAGTAGCTCGGTACGGGCTTCTGTTAAAGCTCCGAGAACATACCTTCACCGAAGAGTCAAGCAGTATATTGCTCCCTCCTACGTATATCTCGCGGAGAGACCATGAGGATAAAATCAGAGAGATTAGAGACCACACAGAAGCATACCGACAATCCTTCTTTCCACATACAATACGAGACTGGAATAGAAGGGAGAACCGATAGAGGTACTCAGGGTACCCTCCACCACACACCGTCAGGTGGCTTGCGGAGTATGGATGTAGATGTAGATGTAATTGTAGTGGTTAGTAAACTCAGAAATCTACATCTACATACATACTCCGCAATCCACCATACGGTGCGTGGCGGAGGGTACCTCCTACCACAACTAGCATCTTCTCTCCCTGTTCCACTCTCAAACAGAACGAGGGGAAAAATGACTGCCTGTATGCCTCCGTATGAGACCTAATCTCTCTTATATTATCTTTGTGGTCTTTCCGCGAAATATAAGTTGGCGGCAGTAAAATTGTACTGCAAACAGCCTCAAATGCTGATTCTCTAAATTTCCTCAGTAGCGATTCACGTAAAGAACGCCTCCTTTTCTCCAGAGACTCTCACTCAAGTTCCTGAAGCATTTCCGTAACACTCGCACGATGATCAAACCTACCAGTAACAAATCTAGCAGCCCACCTCTGAATTGCTTCTATGTCCTCCCTCAATTCGACCTGATAGGGATCCCAAACACTCGAGCAGTACTCGAGAATAGGTCGTGTTAGTGTTTTATAAGTGGTCTCCTTCACAGATGAACCACATCTTCCAAAAATCCTAGCAATGAACCGAAGACAAATATCCACACTCCCCACAACTGCCATTACATGCTTGTCCCACTTCATATCTCTCTGCAATATTACGCTCAAATATTTAATCGATGTGGCTCTGTCAAGCGCTACACTACTAATGGAGTATTCAAACATTATGAGAGTCTTTTTCCTATTCATCTGCATTAATTTACATTTATCTATATTTAGAGTTAGCTGCCATTCTTTACACCAATCACAAATCCTGTCCAAGTCATCTTGTATTCTCCTACGCTCACTCAACGACGACACCTTCCCGTACACCACAGCATTGTCAGCAAACAGCCGCACATTGCTATCCACCCTATCCGAAAGATCATTTATGTAGATAGAAAACAACAGCGGACCTACCACACTTCCCTGGGGCACTTCAGATGATACCCTCACCTCCGATGAACACTCACCATTGAGGACAATGTAAAATAGATTCATTATGGTAAATGTAGATAATGTATACTCTTCTTTAAGGGAAAAGTTGATGTAACACGATATGTTAGTTACGATATCTGCTACAGTAACTGAATCCCAAATGCCAATATACACCAAACTGGATTATGCACAGATCAATGGTAACTCCGAACAATTGTCAAAAATGCATGTTTATTTGCATTGATATACAATGAAATTTGGGGTAATCTATTCTTTGGCACTAACTGTGAATCACAAACACTGATTTACTATGAAATAAATTATCCAGAACACTCATAAAAGTAACTTATAAAAACATAGTTTGGAAGTGCCCAAAAATTCTCAAAAATAACATATTTCTTACATAATTATACAATGCAGTTAGAGAATCATTGTTTTAAATGAGCCTAGGCGTACTGTGATCAAAAGTTTTAAAAGAGCACAAATAAGTTCAAGCCTAAAGTTGATGGTAACAGTAAGTGTTTTTTCACAATTTATCACAGTACAAAGAGGTATTGATACAGTCATTGAAAGATTATGCAGAGGCAATGTGAACAGTAAAATACGCGAATTTAGAATTTAAAATCTGGATACAAAAATTACACATGCAGTTTAACACAAAGTTCCAAAGTCGGCGTTAAAATGTAAACAAATGTGTGAATTGCGTGGATTTTTTACTTAGCTGTTTTCTTGCCAACCTCTGCATCGGCCTGCTGAAGATGAGCACCAAAGTGTGAATTTATCTTAGTCAAAATGGCGAAAATTTGCACAGCTGCCTGTTGAAGGTAACAGAGCCAAGACATTGCTGTGGTGTACAGATTTGCAGTTACTGACTTGTTTATTTGGAGTACAATCCCCCCCCCCCCCCTTCCTTCCTTCCTTCCTTCCTTGGATTTCAGACTGTGAAGTCTGGCTTGTGCTGGAGATATAATTCATGCTTACCTTATGCTTATTTAAGTGAAGTCTTGACAATTACATCAAATGAAATGCTAACAAAATTACGGGATTATCAACAGCTGAATGTCCACTCTCAAACAGGCTTTTGCACAGACTCTCCACTGGAACTCACTTTTCTTCTCCCCCCCCCCCTTTTTTAGGCCATTGTCAAGGCAAGTGTTATTCTGTGGAGAGCAGTAGGTCTCAGATACCAGGGTGAAGCTGCTAGCTGCTAGCTGCTCGGGATAATCACCAAATCAGCAGGTGGCAGAAAATGTGATCAAACTGCAGAGCTGCTTCTTTCTTACAGTAATGCTGCTTCCATCACACTTTTTAATAAGCACAAGCAACACAAATTCTCCACAAAATATGCATATTCAAAACTCACTAAAACTAGTAATAATAATTAACTGTTTGTTTGGTGTGAATCATTCGTTGGTACTGTCAACATTGCGCAACATATCACTTCATAGAAGCAACATATTGTACCTCGCTGTCTGCAGTTACAAACTGATTTGATACGAAGTGATGCATCTTAACTTTTTGTTGCTTTCTGGTGTCAAAAAATTCACTTCATTATTTTGAAGTGGTAATGAAATGAGATAAGGAGCTGTCTTTGACAGAATGAGTGTTTTTTAATACTTTTTTATATCTAACAACAAAAATGACGTGAATTACCAAACAGAAGCGTTGGCAGGTCGATAGACACACAAACATACACACAAAATTCAAGCTTTCGCAACCAACAGTTGCTTCTTCAGGAAAGAGGGAAGGATAGGGAAAGACGAAAGGATGTGGGTTTTAAGGGAGAGGGTAAGGAGTTATTCCAATTCCGGGAGTGGAAAGACTTACCTTAACCAACAACCTGAAAACAGCCTTCGCATCCCGCAACTACGCTCCCGACCTGGTACAGAAGCAAACAACCAGAGCCACTCCCTCATCCCCTCAAACCCAGAACCTCCCACAGAAGTACCACAAAAGTGCCCCACTTGTGACAGGATACTTTCCAGGAATTGATCAGACTCTGAATGTGGCTCTCCAGCAGGGATACGACTTCCTCAAATCCTGCCCTGAAATGAGATCCATCCTTCATGAAATCCTCCCCACTCCACCAAGGGTGTCATTCCGCTGTCCACCTAACCTTCGTAACCTCTTAGTTCATCCCTAAGAAATCCCTAATCCACCTTCCCTACCCCTGGCTCCTATCCTTGTAACCGTCCTCGGTGTAAAACCTGTCCCATGCACACTCCCACCACCACCTACTCCAGTCCTGTAACCTGGAAGGTGTACACGATCAAAGGCAGAGCCACGTGTGAAAGCACCCACGTGATTTAAGAACTAAGCTGTGTACACTGTGAAGCTTTCTATGTGGGAATGACCAGCAACAAACTGTCCATTCGCATGAACGGACACAGGCAGACAGTGTTTGTTGGTTATGAGGATCACCCTGTGGCTAAATGTGCCTTGGTGCACGGCAAGCACATCTTGGCACAGTGTTACACAGTCCGGGTCATCTGGATACTTCCCACTAACACCAACCTGTCAGAACTCCGGAGATGGGAACTTGCCCTTCAGTATATCCTCTCTTCTCGTTATCTGCCAGACCTCAACCTCCGCTAATTTCAAGTTGCCGCCGCTCATACGTCACCTGTCTTTCAACAACATCTTTGCCTCTGTACTTCCGCCTCGACTGACATCTCTGCCCAAATATTTGCCTTTACAAATGTGTGTGTGTGTGTGTGTGTGTTTGTGTGTTTGTGTGTGTTTGTGTGTGTGTGTGTGTGTTTGTGTTTGTGTGTCTACCTGCCCTTTTTTTTCCCCCTAAGGTAAGTCTTTCCACTCCCAGGATTGGAATGACTCCTCACCCTCTCTCTTAAAACCCACATCCTTTTGTCTTTCCCTATCCTTCCCTCTTTCCCGAAGAAGCAACCGTTGGTTGCGAAAGCTTGAATTTTGTGTGTATGTTTGTGTTTGTTTGTGTGTCTATTGACCTGCCAGCGCTTCTGTTTGATAAGTCACATCATCTTTGTTTTTAGATATATTTTTCCCACTTGGAATGTCTCCCTCTATTATATTCGTATCATTAATACTTTTTTAGTTTTAGATAATGGCTGAAAGCAATACTTGTAGTTCACTGGGTTACGTTCGGTACCAAAAAGAGGGGGACACAGCATTTCTCACATTTCTTCCACTGAAGACCGAGAATTTTCGTAAACTAAGTGTGGCTATAGCAGACAAAAATTTTGCTTCTAGGTACATGCTCAACAAATTAAAAGTATGGCTATTTTCTGAGACTACAATGTTTGCAAGCAAGAATGGAAGAAAATGCAAAGATGACAGTGTTATGATAAAATAAAGTATCCATCAAAATTTTACTTAATATGCATACAGTTTTTATTGCAAGTTACTTGTTATCATACCTTGCCTATTTCCATTGTGCATAGGAACTGGAAAGTGTAGCATCTATTTTTTGCAAAATCCACATCTATTTTCGTCAAACTTTGCACCTATTTTTCGTGTTTGTAAATGATTAGATGGACAATTTCAAAATGTTGTCACAATACATGGGTGAATACAAATAAATTATTAATTATTTGGTATTGACTGCTAAAAATTGCTGATTCAGAGCTTTTTGACTGGAATGTTTGCATTTGTAAAAACTTGTAACACATTTTTCTTACAAAGTGGCCTTTGTTTCCGTCATTTGGCTGCATTTAACCTTTCAAAAACGGATGTGCTGTTGAAAAGCAGCAGCATTTTCCCACCAGTTAAGTGAATATGTGTCAGGTATAAGGTGTTTCTGGATATTGTCTTTTCCTGCCCAGTTTGAAGATTAAAAAATCTGCAGACTACTAATTTCGACTTCTTGCAGCATTTGTAGCACTGCGACCCATGCCTTACAATACCACAAATAGTACTGATGAGGCACTTAGCATAGAAGTAGAACAAAATATGTGGCAACTCGATCTTAATGTTGGGGAAGAATTTTGGTGCCGTTGAAAAATGTTACAGATCTTGTAATCCAATCACTATAGTGCAGAGTGCGGGTACTATAGGCTGTATTCACAGATGCCCATAAGCGTAAACAGGCTAGAATTTTGGCTGCCACAGGGGCAGGATCTGTGTGGGGACACAAACCCACCTCCATTTTGCTGTGCAGCAGCATACAGCAGAACTGACACATTGTCACAGGGATCGGCAATTTCTTCTGGTGTTGTAAGGGTCATAATTGAAATCTGTGATGGGCCAGGACTAGTTGCTTGACTTCTTTCAAAAGAAGAAAAGAAAACAACACACAACACAAAGCATCTCGGGACAGCTACCGCACAATCGATTGTTGAGGTTAGCAGAGTATTGTTAACAACATAGTTCAGGACCGACCTCTAGTGGTATTCAATGCAACTACAATTCAAAACATCCGCTACCTGATTTGCCACGTTAAAACAGCCTGCATTACACTAGCTTTTGAGCTTTAGCAAACAAACAGACATATGTAGTTTTTTCTTGTAAAATGCTTGGTCAAATAGCTGAGTACTATGTTGCACTATGCGATGTGCATCTTAAACAAACCATTCAACCGTCCACATTGGCATGGCAGTAAATCATTGAGCATGTTGATACATCATTGCATTTGTACATTACATTTTGCAAGTAGGTTCTTGCGCACATTATCTTTCCAAATTGGGCTTTGCCAGATGATGTAAAATGCCAATAACTGCTTACATTTTCGAGATAGAATGCAAAAATGTGGCTATTTCAAACTGTCTATGATAAACAGCTCATTTGGATACAATTTTCTATGAAAGAGCATCTATTAATTAATTTCACATTTTTAGGCGAAAATTCGCATCTATTTCGCATTTATCTCAAAATGCGAGTTTTTCCAGTATCTACTTTTTCCTCTAGTCACATTGCTCACGACCTCTTGTACTGTTGCTACTCCATTGCCCTGCAGGTGCCAAGGTCCTGTGTAATGAGCGAGTTTGATGCATGAACTGACAGTGTATAGAAAATATAGTTTGATGAATTTTTCATAATCCCACCAATATTGTCGTAAACTGTGCGAAATATCCACTGAACCATGACAGTGCACCATACAAATAGTGTGTGATACATTTTATCAAATTTTTTTTGTACATATTGCACATGAGACTTTGTCATAGGCTTCAGACACGTTTCAGCCAGATGTCGCAAGTCTTCAGTACTGCTATCACTTTATGCGGAGTTTCATAAGACATTAGTCGCCCACCCCTCCCCCCGCTCTAGTACTAATTTCATACAGACATGTGAGACACCTTCGGGGTTAAGATGCAGTTTACTTCTTATCAGATCATTAAAATAATGGCCTTCGTTCTGTAGGTAATTAACTGTAAAATCTGTATTCGGGTGTACATCCCAAAGCACCGTGAAAATATTTTATAAACAACTTGAATAATAATGCAACTTAGTGTATAATTTTAGGCTGTTCAAATTGACCTACACTGAGAGAATTATTCATACTTGTATGTGATGATGTCAAGACAAATAGATTCCCCCCCCCCCCCCCCCCCCCCCCTCCAAACTGTGTTTACCTCTTATTGTAGTATTTTTCCTGCACCAGTTGGATGCAGTCCACAGCCAGCTGCTTTAAATCAGCAAGTTACTAAACCAGTTTGCTAAATTTCAGCTGAAATTTGCTGTCCACAGTGCCAAATAATTCAGCTTGTGTACCGTCTGTATTTCTTTCAGTGTCTTTAAATTCGGCTTCCTGTTGTATTCACCCTATATGGCAAGTAATTAAAAGTTTATGGAAGTTCTTGTCTTGGTCTTGAATTTTTTATCACCACATGGACTTTAACATGGTCGTTCTTGTACTACTTTGAGTTTCTCTCTAGTCTCCACTACCACTGTTGCTGTTATTGGTTACACAAGTATGATTCTCGCAATTCCTCCAGTCTCCGTGTTTCAGTTAATGCTGCACATTTGTTTACAGTTCTTACAACTCCTTATGCTTTTCTGAAATTATACAGCTGACGATAAATTTAATTTGTGGCCCTTGCTGTTCCTGATACATTTTTATTTGTTCTTGCTGTCCTTGGCAACTTTTCTTTATAGCCTTCTAGTCTTAGTTATCTCATAAGCTACTGGGCTTCCTGTTTTGTTAATTATGCTGCTGTCTGTGCATACAGAGTTAGTCAAGTACAAAATATTTACCAGTGTTTCTTATACATGAACTATTGTTAAACATACTTTGCACGAGTTGTTCAATACTTAGTTGTTGTCAAAACTACTCACAGCTGTCAGTAATCAGTTGTAGTTTCATTATCTCTGTATCTACCAGAATATTTGGTCTTGATTATTGCAGCCACTGTTTGCAGTTCTTTGTTAACTCCCCCACTGCAGAACTTGTAATGTCAGTTTGCTGTTGATGTTGTGCATTATCCACATCTGAAGACACTCAGCGATGGGAGTTGTAAGCTAACAATTTGACTGGGTACTACACTTTAAGAATATAATGTAACATACCTTTTATAAAATTTTTGACACAGTCCTGTGGCACTAATACATCTTATAAAAGTTACTGCAATCCTAGATTTCAAAAAAAGATTTGTCAAAGAACTTTGACAATGTAACAAATCTTACAGCAAACATTAGTTGGGTTGAGGGTATTAAGATTTGAAGGCTGAATTTTTGATTCACTCTGAATTATCACAGATGTTTGTTCTTACCATCATCATCATCATCATCATCATCATCATGCATTCTGCCATAGGGCAGGGCTTCATGTATATCTCTGCATGCACTCCTGTCATTTGCTGCCCTCTTAATTTTCTCATAACTATTTCTTTCCTTATACTATCCACCATCTGGTATTGTCTGTGTCTTCTTCTTCTTCTTCTTCTTCTTCTATTCACTGTTCCTGCCATGCACCCATCAATAAGCAATCTTCTCATCCAGTGTCCAAGCCGATTTTGTTTCCTCTTCCGGATTAACTTTAAAATTTCTCTCCCTTCTCTCACTCGTCTCATCACCTCCTCATTTCTCACTTCATCTACCAATTTTATCCCTTCCATCCTTCTCCAAATCCACATCTCAGATGCTTCTATTCCTCTTTCTTCCTTTTTCCTCAGTGTCCATGTCTCAGCTCCGTATAATGCCATGCTACATATAAAACACTTTGCCAGACACTTCCTTAGGCACTGCCCATGCACCCACATAAAAGCCACCTCTTCTTATCAAATGCCTTCTTCACAATTGCCACATGTGTTTTAATCTCCATATTACATCTCATGTCATCCTTAATTATGCTTCCCAGATATTTGAAAACTAACTTGGTCTGTATCTTCCCATCCTACCTTTATACAGGTGTCCCACTCAAACCTTCCTGATTTCAAGGGCCCAGGAGAGAAAAACCACTGTAGATACGACAATGAGAAATGTACCACACTGTAGAGCATCTCAAGAAAATTATATTCCTACTTCAGGAATGCCAAGTATCGTCGCCAAAGTGCAGCATGTTTGCATGAAGTGAAAATGGTGACTCCACAGCAGTGCGCGCACAACCAGTAGTGTGGTTTTCAGAAACAAAATCGCCGATTACTGTTCAAAGAAATTCTCGTGTGTATGAATGTGATCCACCTGATGTGAAAACAATTAAGGATTGGTATAGGAAGTTTCTTTCAACAGGAAGTGTTCTGAAACATTCTGGCGGTGCACGTTATGGAGTATCAGAAGAGACAGTGGATGACATGAGATACACGTTTCTCAGAAGCCCACGTAAGTTAATTCGTCAAGCATCTAGGCAACTTGATATACTTTGATCAACATTGCATTGTCTAGTTCACCAGCGTCTTCGTATGTGTGCTTACAAAGTGCAAATTCTGCAACATCCGACGCCAAATGACAAACCATGTCAACAACAGTGTGCTGCAGCATATTGATATGGATGCTGCCTTCCTGTTTATTTTCAGATGAGGCAACCTTTCATCTCTCAGGAAGGGTTAATAGGCATAATGTTCAGATTTGGGGTTCACAAAATCCGCACATTGTCATTAAACATGTTTGTGATAGCCCTAAACTAAACGTCTGGTGCAGGCTAATGCACAACAGGATTGTTGGAACATTCTTTTTTGTGGAACCAACAATGAATGGGTCAGTGTATCTGGACATGTTGGAGCAGTTTGTGTACACTCAGATACAAGACTTGCAACCCAGCATCATTTATCAACAAGGTGGAACCCTGCTGCATTGGTCAACGGCTGATCGTACGCGGAGGGCCCATTGCCTGGCCAACACATTCACCTGACATTACATCGCTTGATTTCTTCATGTGAGGATTCGTGAAGGACAGCGTGTATGTGACCTAAGTGGATGATATTTCTACGTTGCTACATCATATCACTAATGTGTTTGCAACAATAACAGAGGAAATGTTACAAAGAACTTGGAAAGAAATGGAATATAGACTCAATATTATTCATGCTACAAATGGTTCACATGTAGAGATGCGTTCATGATAAATAAATAAATTCTTTGAGATGCATTTTTCATTGTCGTATCTACTGTGGTTTTTTTCTTGGGTCTTTGAAATCAGGGAGGTTCGAGTGGGACACCCTGTATTTATTCTTACTGGCACTTATCAACTTACATTTTGTCTTTTTCTTATTAATTCTCATTCTGAAATTCTCATAGGTCTTGTTTAACTCTTTTTCACAATCCAGTCATAGTTTTTGTGCTCTCTGCCAATAACACCATATCATCCGCAAATTGAATACATTCTATCCTTCTACCACCAACCCACCCTTCTGTTTTATGTTTCAAATATTTCTGAGTAATATGCTCCAAATATATGTTAAATAGTTTTTTTTTTTTTTTTTTTTTTTTGGGGGGGGGGGGGGGGCTGCCTTGTTTCACTCCCCTTCCAGTTGTGCTTGCCTCTGTTGTCATATAATTCCTCAGCTGTACTCATATTTGCTATTGTAGATATAGGTTCTTAGTCAGTCTTTTATTCCTCCAGTCGACACCATTCTTCCTTAGAATGTCCATTAATTTATTTCACTGTATTGTATCAAAGGCTTTCTCCAAATCAGTGAAAACTTCTCTTCTTCTTTCATTGTATCTCTCACCTTTCTCGGCTGTGCAATTGCATCTCTTGTACCCTTCCCTCTTCTGAGTCCATACTGTTCCTCCGCCATACTTTTTTCCAGTCTTCCATGAATTAATCCATAGCAGAACTTTTGCTACCTCTCATTTCTTGGCATTGTTTTCCTTCTCAATCGGTATCATTAATGTCAAGAGAAAATCACCTGACCGTTCACCTTTTTCATGTCATATTACATAAATAAGTTAGCTCTTTTACACTGCTGCTCCCAAGGCTCTAAACAACTCTGCTGGTAATTCATCAATTCCATATGCTTCGTGATTCTTCATCTCTGTTATATTCAATTCTCTGTTCTATTTCTCTTTTCAAGATGCAGCATCCTTTGTTCTCTTCTGTAAATGTCATCTTCTCTTCAGTATCATTTGGTTTTTTATCAGCATCATGTATGCAGTCTACATAGTCTTGCCACCTTGCCAACACTAACTACTATTTATGAATCATAGTACCATCATTTCTCCTTTTCTAGTTTCTCTACTTCTAACATCTCTCTTTCATCCCTGTCTTCATTGTGTATCCTGTTTCCCTCCTTAATTCATTATAAAACATTCTTTTCCCTTCCTCAGTTCCTACTGACTTCTATTTCCTTCTTTCTTCCACTTATTCAACTTTGCATTTGTTACCTATTCTTTCCTCATTCTTTCTAACTTCCTCATCTCTAAAACTTCTGCAGATTGTGTAAGGTTTTGTGTCATCCTCTTCCATTTCTCGTTTGCACTCTCGTCATTGTGTCCTCTATCCCATTTTGACACAAATGTGTTCTTCAACTCAACATCCTTACACCAAGCTGTGGTCCAAATCTGTGTCTGCTTCAGGGCATGCTGTGGCATTCTTTATGCAGCTTTTGTACTTCTCTGAATTATGACAAAAGCAAGTTGTTATCTGTCATCATTAAACCTAGATATCCATGTATATCTTTAACTTCTGTGGTGTTCAAATAATGTTTCCAATCACAAGAGAGTTTTCTCTACAGAAATTAACCAACTTTTCGTTTCTTTCATTCCTATTTCCCTATCCAAATTTTCCAACCAGTCCCTGTTCTTTTCCCTCTCCTACCTTTCAAATCCCCCACTAAGCTGATTCAGGCTTTTATATTTCCTCTTTTCTTGTTCTGCTAATAACAAATCTGTATGAATCACACAAACTAACCAAAAGGAATTAAAAAATGTAGCTTTGATCTCAGTGAGTTGCTGCCTCAGCCAATACAAGATTAATATCAGAACATGGACTAGGTTTAATAATGCATTGAATCATTATCACCTACTTTTGCTTAGTTCTGATTATTGTCTTTACTATGAATAAATGTTAATGAGTATTACTGTTGTTTTTTTTTTCCAGCTGGCTATAACAATCTGGAGGTAGCAGAATTTCTTCTGGACCATGGAGCTGATGTTAATGCTCAGGATAAAGGTGGTCTCATTCCATTACATAATGCATCCTCTTATGGCCACCTAGAGATTGCAGCACTTCTTATTAAGTTTAATACTGTTGTTAATGCAACAGATAAATGGGGCTTCACACCTCTACATGAGGCTGCACAAAAAGGGCGCACTCAGTTATGTGCTTTACTGGTAAGTGTGTGAAACAGTTTAGAAATCAGTGCATATTATGTACCAAGTTGATATTTCACTGTGCAGTAGAATGAGTAAAACATCTCAACAGATTAAAACTGTGTGTAGGACTTATAACATTCCAGCTCCCTCAACCAAATTATAACGTCCCAGCTCCGGCGCCTCCACCAAATTATAACATTTCAGCTCCTCAACACCAAATAAAACGTTGCATTAGGAGGTGTCTGCTTCGTGCAAAAGGTCTTGAGTTCATATTGACGACAACAAGTAATTCTTCATTACAGACGTTTATTTACAAACAGAACTGACAGACTTCACAGACTCAACAACTGACTCTCCGAGCTAACCACACTGCATATCCGAACTGGCAACTGACAACTCCTAGGTGTATTAATATCTTTCCAAACAATGAGAGCCTTTAACAATGTTTTGTTTACAATACGATAGCAATTCACGACCCAAAACTAAATTAGACATTACAGAATTTTAGTACAGATTAAAGTAAGTAAAAGGATCAGTACATATAAATTCTTACAAGCATATTTTCCAAATAGATTTTATAACATTTTTCTACCAGCTTCTGGATAACCTTCACCAGATTTGTACCGATGTTTCCAGAAATATCTTGACATTTGATTCTGGATATTTCTTGAGTGATTTAGAACAACTATTTATATGTAAAATGATTTAAATCGTGTTTCAAAACGTAAATAAATCTTTTTAGCAATATTTCTTGATACAAATCGTCTTTCGAAATTAGGCCATGAAACAGCCTTCACAAGTTCTCGCATTTTCGCGATCATAATACAGAACTTCTCCATAGAAAGCCCCAGAAGCACGCATTAAACGTTCATTCACAGACCCTCTCTTTAGCTGGTGAGTTTTTAAAAGTATCTTGTCCATATTATACGAAATAATCCAGCTCAAAACTGATAATTTATACAATTAATCAGATCTACAGCAAACAGTGAGTCCCTCTTTTACAAAATGAAACACAACCACAAAATTGAATGAAAATATGTTACCAACACTAATATATATTTACATTAATTCTATTTTTGTTCTTTCTGTGCAAAATGTCCTAATATTGACACAGTACAATATTTAAACATCACCAAAGTTTCCCTTTACATTTTGCATATCTGTATCGACATCCCCTAAAAGTCTACAGTACCGAATACTTCAATATGTCCCAATATGTCCTGTAATGTTACACAACCCCCCCATCAGCACTTCCACATGAAACACGGAAGGGTTGATGTCCTTACATTACAAAACAGAAAAGTTTTACACATATCTTTGGTGTCTTCTTTCTTGAAGACCGGTGATATTCTTTCTTGAAGGTCGCCGATCTTCTTCCTTAAAGGTCGGTATACCTCAATGCCACACACTGTATTTCAGTCTCATCTTCACAGTCCGTATGGTTTCCATATACACTGCAGGCTATCACAGGCTGCAATAGCACAGTCTGCTATGAATATACAGCATACAGTGGTCAAACCCAGTTAAACATTAGCAAAAGCATTTAATAGTCGGTGGACCGGTTTTTAAGGACACAGAAATTTGAATTCTCTAAAGTCTAATTACTCAAGAAAATTTACTCTAAATAATTTCTTAAAGCTAAGAGAGGATAGACTGACAGATGGAGAAAATTGATTATTCAGGATCACAGAATAAGTGTAAGATGCAATGCCAGAATACGAAAATGAAATATGACAATTGCATAGCTAGGGGACCTAGTGCTCGCCAAACACTTAGCACACAAAGAATGTATGCTCCCCTGAGGAATCAGATAAATACAACATAACAAAGTATACAAAAATATTCTGGTAAGATTACATATAAAAGTCTATAAACATCTATTATCTAAAATACTTTTTTACATTTTTTTATACAATTTCAGTTCGGTCACGTTTCGTAGGCCAAACAGTCTGCCAGAATTTGGGTAGACTAGACGGTAAGCATTCAGATGAGGATTGTTCTGAATCTTGAAAGGTCCAATGTATATGTCAAAAAACTTTTTTAATTCACCACTGATGGCTTTAGACTTCTCTTGTGTTTTAACAAGGACCAAGTCTTCAATTTTAAATTGAGTAGGCTTCAATCTTTTGTCATGTCTACATTTCCTCTTATCACCTTGAGATTTCATGGTCTTTCTCACTATTTCCTCTCTCTCTTGAGTACTTAATGGTTTGCAGACTGGAAAATCAATGAAATCACTAATTGGATGTGGTGGTTTGCTATTATACTGTATTTCATAAGGCGAAAACCCTGTTGAGGAATGCTGTAGGCTGTTCACAACATCTTCGAATTTCTCAACATAGTCAATCCAACTAGCATGATCAGTATTGCAGTAGGTTCTAAAGAATCGCACAATTTCCCTCGTGTATCTCTCCGAAGGGTTTCCTGACGGATGATAAGCTGAAATAAGAATGTGACTTATATTTTCATCTTCAACAAAAGCTTTCCATACTCCAGAAGTAAATTGAGTCCCATTGTCTGATAAGATTTTCTGAGGTTTTCCAACCCTGCCAAAATAGTCTCTCCTGATTTTTGAAATAATGCTCTTACTGTTTGCCTTGCAAAGAGGGTATAACTTAATGAATTTTGAAAAAACATCAACCATAACAAAAATGTAGCAATAGCCTCCTCTGGTCTTCGGTAATGGTCCATATAAGTCGACAGTGACTAACTCGTGTTGTTCTTTTGGTAAGATGTTTTGCATCAATCCTCGGCAAGTTTGGTTGGATACTTTTACTCTTTGGCACCTGTCACAACCCGTCAAAATTCTTCTAACCCTCCTGTCTATGTTGTTAAAGTACACATTTTCTTGGATTTTCTGGATACACTTTTGAATCCCACAATGACCAAAACTTTCATAACTGTACTTGATCAGTACATTGATGTACTGTTCAGGCCAACATAATTTCCATACATCACTATCTACACTGTTTCTCTTGAATAGAATCCCCTTGTAGATTTTGTAATAATCTCCCACTTTTTCATGTCCCTTTTTCCCTAAATAACTTTTGACCAGTTTACAGTTCTCATCGTGGTTCTGATTCCGTTGGATGTCATTACAAATGTCTCTGATTTCTTGTTCACTGTCCACCCCTCTTAAATACATAATTTTGAATTCTTTTTCACATTCCCCACTGTCATCTTCAAAGTCACCCCCCACAGGTAGTCTAGATAAAGCATCAGCAACTACATTATCGGGTCCTCTAAGATATTTTATTGAGTAATTAAATTGTTGTAACAAGATTGCCCACCTGGTAATCCTTCCATGATGCAACCTACATTCTTGAATATAAATTAATGCCTTATGGTCTGTGTAGACAACTACCTGGTTTCCCAATAAATAATTTCTGAATTTAGAAAATGCCCAATAAATGGCCAAAAGCTCTTTCTCGGTAACAGTGTATTGCCTCTCATGTTTTTTCAAGGTTCGACTAGAAAAGCAATAGACCTGTGTTCTATTTTCCCATTTATATTTACTTCTTGGAAAAGGTGAGCACCTAGGCCATAATCACTACTATCTGCCATAATGCAAAAAGGTAAACTTAAATCAGGACGGTACAAAATTTGACTGTTACATAACTGTGTTTTTATTTCTTCAAAAGCAGCTTCACATTCCTGATCCCAAACCCACATTGCGTTTTTCTTCAGCAATCTGTTAAGACTTGGAGCATTTAGAGCTTGGGTACTAATGAACTTTCTGTAGTAAGCGCACATCCCGAAAAATGACTTTAGTTGTTTCTTGGTTTTTGGAATTGGGAATTTTGCAACTGCCTCGAGTTTTTCAGGATCTGGCAAAATACCTTCCTCAGAAATACTGTGCCCCAGAAACTTCAATTTTTTCATACCAAACATACATTTAGATAATTTAAGTGACATTCCCCCTTTCCTTAATCTACTGCAAACCTCCCTCAAAGTATGAACATGTTCTTCCCAAGTTTCTTCAATGATCAAAATGTCATCTACATACACAGTTAATTTTGATAAAAGATCTTTTCCCAAAACAAAGTCAAGTGCTCTAATGAATTCGGCTACTGAGACATTCAGCCCAAATGGTACCACACAATACTGGTAACATCTTCCCCCATACAAAAAGGCAGTATACTTTCTGGAATCATTTTCTAATTCTACTTGGTGAAATCCTGATGTGAATCTAAACTGGTCATGTATTTCATTCTTTCAAATTTATGAAGTAGTTCGTCTATATTCTCGGGATGATCGGTCTCTCTTTCCAGATACTTATTTAGGTGTCTTGAATCTAGTACAAGCCTGACACTGCCATCATGTTTTGCAACCACTACCAAAGGATTATTGTATTGGCTCTTACTTCTCTCAATGATGCCCCACTCTTCCATCTTTTGAAGTTCCTTTTCTACATCTTTCCTCTTTGCAATGGGTACACTATAAGGTTTTATAAAGAATAGCTCATGTGGTTTTAATCTGAGTTTACATTGATAATTCTTTACTCTGCCAGGTCTATCATCAAAAACATCACATTAATTCCACAATAATCTTTCTAACTCTACCTTCTGTTCTTGGTTCAAATTATCTGATTCCCGTAATTTTTCTTGAACTATATCCCCATATTCTCCATCATCATAATCCTCAGTAATTTCCTCTACACAATAACCACTGTCTTTAGAAAATGTAACGTCCCTAATTTCAATTCCCTTATCAGCACAGTTTTGAACCGACATGTCAGTACTGGAACATACTCTCGTCTTAGGATCAATAAAGATAAACAAACTCTTTTCCCAATCAAATGCTGCATTAGCTTTTAATGTCCAGTCCATACCCAACAGTACATTCTCATTTAGGTCACTTATTACAAGACATCCTTGAGTAAACTGTACATCATTATACTGAAGGACAACAACACCTGTCTATTAACAATTTTGATCAGTTTGCCGGTAATGCCTCTAATTTTTATTCCAATAACTGGTAATTCAACAAAGTCAGGATCATGCTTAATTATATCTCTTAATTCGCTTGAAATGGCACTAATTGGACTCCCTGTGTCAATCAAACAATACCCTTCCCAACCTGCAGCTTTAATTTTTATGTATGGACTACCAATAGTGGTGTTTTCCCTTTCTTCCTGTTCTTCATACAAAAGATCTTCTGCTATCTCATCATACCTCTGTTCCATATTTAGGTTTTCTTTATTAGGCAATACTTTCTTCAAACTTCTAGGTCTACTGGAATATACTGGAATGTCTCGATTACTATTTACCTCACACACATCCTGACTAGTACCCTGTTTGATGATTTCATTAGGCTTAAAAGCAGAAACTGGTTCACAAATTTCCCTTAATTTGATCTTAACATCATTGTATCACTGTAATCTTTAAATTTGTCCCAAACAGATTTCAAAATAAACTCAGATGCATCAGCACAATCAACCCACCTGTCTCCTGATGTATTACTAAGCTGAACTTGCACAATCTGATTCTCATGTGGAATGTAGTTAGAGTTCCTGGCACAACTATTCTCAACACTATTGCTTATAACATGCTCCTTAACTTCAACATAAACTATTCCATCCAATTCACCATCAAAATCTTCTAGTACGTAATCACCATTAGCCTTAACATCAACATTATCATCATCATTGCCTGAGCTTACACTACAAACACTACTAGTATCACCAACATTACTCACAACACCATCTTCACCAACCACATCCACATGAATATCAGGCTTTCCAGAAACTTCAGTACGAACGTCATTATGACAACTTACATCTAAAACATCACCACACATAAGTTTGTACAATCCAAAATTATCAAAGTTATCCTTACCTTTCATTTCAGCATTAGGTGCTTCTTCTTGATTATATAAATTTGCAATTATATCATCTTCTAAGCCTACTTCATCAAAGGTAGCCTGGTTCCTATTACAGTTGTTTCTAGTATTTTCTCTGATGACATTCCAAAATTTCCTGTCAAATTTAATTTTTTCATTACCTCTATCTACAGATCGATCATAAGCATACTGTCTATACTGGTTAGGTCTCTGACTATAGTGCTGTCTGTTCCGGGTGAAATTAGCCTGATTTTGAAAATTCCTTGCCCCAAACTGACAGAGTCACAGTGGAGCATTTAGTCGTTTAAAGGCCTATGTCTGTTGTTTCCCTGCCTCGGGTTACCTTCTCTCATGTCATTACCCCAGGACCTGTTTCGATTTTCCCATTCTCTGTTTGAATTAAAGTGCTGATCATTCCTACCAAAATTTCTTCTGTCATTGCTATTATAATTATCCCTGTTGTTGTTAAAGTTTCTTCGTTCACTATTATTGTTATTATTTCCACGGTTCGGTTCCCACCCTCTGTGTGATGAACCTACAAAGTCGTTAAATCTGTTGTTTTGTTCAAAGGCTCTATCAAGTTTGTCCACATATTTCAAGAATTGTTCTATGGACTCATCTGGACCATATACTAAACCCCATTGTACTCTTTTCAGACGTCTCCGTTTTAGTGCATCAATTTGAGTTAGCTCATCAAATGGCTTATCCAGATGCACTAATTTTTGCAACTGTTTCTCACAATAGGCTTTCATTGACCCATCAGATTCTCTGTAACTAGGACCATTCAAGAATTCACTTTTGATTCGAGCTTGCTCAGTTTCAGACCAAAATTTGGTTACAAAACATTTTTCGAAATCTTCAAAGGACATTTCCGCGGAACAATTCTGATTGGCCCACGAAAGCGCCTCACCATCAAGTAATTTCTTTACAAATTTTATCTTAACACTATCTGTCATTATGGACGTGAACTGCTCCTTGCAGAATTGCATGAAGTCTTTTGGGTGTATATTCTTGTCACCGGGATAAGTTTTAATGGGAAAATTTCCCCATACCCCATTACAACTATTACTAAAACCTCTTTGCAACATAGTTTCTTGTATTTCTACAAATTTTCTGTCTACAGTTTTTTCGACATTACCTACTCTACTACAAATTTCTGTGACCTTTTTGTCAGAATCAGATTTGAAAGATTCAATTTCGCTTTCAAAAAATCGTTTTGCCTGGTCAAATTCATTTCTCAATTGAGAATTTTCCTCATTTACAAAATCAACAACTTTTTTAAAGTTTTGACTGGTTATTTGAAATTTCGTTACTTAAATCAGTTTCAAGGGCAGAAATTTTGCTCTCAACCGTGTCCACGCAACAACTAAGTTGTTTTTGGTTTGACTCAAAAGTAATTCGCCATTCTTCGAGAACCTGATTAGTGTGAGCAATCTGTTCTGTATTTGAATTTATTTTGATTTTAAATCATACACAGCCTTTGAAATCGACCTGTCCATCTGTTGTTGTGTCTGTTCAATTTGTTGACGTAATTCGGCACGAGAATCGTCCATCTTCGAGTTTAACTCTGAAAACATTTGTTTTAACATTTCCAACATTCCTACACTGTCAGAAGCACTTTCCCTAATAGGTGTACTCGCTACACCGCTGTCAATACTGAAATCTGCGTCTTTTTCCATTATTTTAGGAAGCAGGTACTTATCTTAGTGTCCGTCGGCGGTCGTTGGTGTCCGTGTTTTGCGAAATTTCTTCAATTCCAGGATGGTTTCGCTCAGTTGATTCACTCCTCTTCTTGTGACCCCAGAATCGACGTATTTACTTCTGAAGAGTGACTGGTCCGTCGTATATCCTCTTCTTGTGGTCCCAAAACAGACGAATTTTCTTCTTGTGATCCCAGAAGAGACGTATTTTATTTTGAAGAATCACTGGGTGGTCGTCAAATCCTCTGCTTCCTCCACCAAATTATAACATCCCAGCTCCCTCAACCAAATTATAACGTCCCAGCTCCGGCGCCTCCACCAAATTATAACATTTCAGCTCCTCAACACCAAATAAAACGTTGCATTAGGAGGTGTCTGCTTCGTGCAAAAGGTCTTGAGTTCATATTGACGACAACAAGTAATTCTTCATTACAGACGTTTATTTACAAACAGAACTGACAGACTTCACAGACTCAACAACTGACTCTCCGAGCTAACCGCACTGCATATCCGAACTGGCAACTGACAACTCCTAGGTGTATTAATATCTTTCCAAACAATGAGAGTCTTTAACAATGTTTTGTTTACAATACGATAGCAATTCACGACCCAAAACTAAATTAGACATTACAGAATTTTAGTACAGATTAAAGTAAGTAAAAGGATCAGTACATATAAATTCTTACAAGCATAATTTCCAAATAGATTTTATAACATTTTTCTACCAGCTTCTGGATAACCTTCACCAGATTTGTACCGATGTTTCCAGAAATATCTTGACATTTGATTCTGGATATTTCTTGAGTGATTTAGAACAACTATTTATATGTAAAATGATTTAAATCGTGTTTCAAAACGTAAATAAATCTTTTTAGCAATATTTCTTGATACAAATCGTCTTTCGAAATTAGGTCATGAAACAGCCTTCACAAGTTCTCGCATTTTTGCGATCATAATACAGAACTTCTCCATAGAAAGCCCCAGAAGCGTGCATTAAACGTTCATTCACAGACGCTCTCTTTAGCTGGTGAGTTTTTAAAAGTATCTTGTCCATATTATACGAAATAATCCAGCTCAAAACTGATAATTTATACAATTAATCAGATCTACAGCAAACAGTGAGTCCCTCTTTTACAAAATGAAACACAACCACAAAATTGAATGAAAATATGTTACCAACACTAATATATATTTACATTAATTCTATTTTTGTTCTTTCTGTGCAAAATGTCCTAATATTGACACAGTACAATATTTAAACATCACCAAAGTTTCCCTTTACATTTTGCATATCTGTATCGACATCCCCTAAAAGTCTACAGTATCGAATACTTCAATATGTCCCAATATGTCCTGTAATGTTACAGACTGTAGGTCACTCATCAAACCCATTTACAATGTCATACTTCACAAAAACAGTCATGAGTACTTTTTATAAAAAATTGCACCTCGAGATATAATTAGGTTGAATGCGTAGAATGATAGATATGGACATCCAGATCTTTTCGACAGCTGTCTATACAGTGTCTGTATATTGGTTATACCCATATATTACTTGTGCCACAGAAGCTGTGTTGCAAATAATGGAATGAGTAATGGTAATACCATTTTGTGTGTGTGTGTATGTGTGATACCATTTTGTGTGTGTGTGTGTGTGTGTGTGTGTGTGTGTGTGTGTGTGTGTGCATGTGTGTGTGTGTGTGTGTGTGCGTGTGTGTGTGCGTGTGTGTGTGCGTGCACGTCTGTGCGCGCGGATGCGTGCGTGCGCACGTGGGGAGGTGGGGGGGCTCCTAGAGAATTGTCAGGTGCAGTTACTCTAGCATTTTGGCAAATAGTTCCAATTTCGTTTTTGCAGTGTGTAAGTGGAGTCACCTTAAGAACTATCTCACATTCCGATGCAACGAAGTGGTCTCCAGTCAGTCTAATGTGATATTGTTTTATTGATATGTGTTAAGGGACAGTAAAGTGCTGCAGCAGTGACTGAGCAGCACTGCTGCAAAGCAGCAGCAAGCAGTACGGGCCAGGGTGGCACTGTTACATATTCCCTGTTACTATATATCAATAAAACGAATGTTGCACTACTTTGGGATCACTCTCCTGAATGGGCATGTAAAATTTCACTTCAAAAATAATTTCTTTTATTACAGGAAACAAACTGACACTTCCCCTCAACATATGACCTTGTGTAAAAAATGCAGTGAACAGTATTTGGTTGAGCTAACTCCAGTTCAACCAAATACTGTTCACTGCATTTTGAGCTAACTCCAGTTCCTTCCCCCATGAACCATAAACCTTGCCGTTGGTGAGGAGGCTTGCGTGCCTCAGCGATACAGATAGCCGTATCGTAGGTGCAACCACAACAGAGGGGTATCTGTCGAGAGGCCAGACAAACGTGTGGTTCCTGAAGCTTTTTCAGTAGTTGCAGGGCCAACTGTCTGGATGATTGACTGATCTCACCCTGTAACACTAACCAAAACGGCCTTGCTGTTGTGGTACAGCAAACGGCTGAAAGCAAGGGGAAACTACAGTCGTAATTTTTCCCGAGGGCATGCAGCTTTACTGTATGATTAAATGATGATGGCGTCCTTTTCGGTAAAATATTCCGGAGGTAAAATAGTCCCCCCTTTGGATATCCGGGCGGGGACAACTAGAGTACGTTGTTATCAGGAGAAAGAAAACTCGCGTTCTACGGATCGAAGCGTGGAATGTCGGATCTCTTAATCGGGCAGGTAGGTTAGAAAATTTAAAAAGGGAAATGGATAGGTTAAAGTTAGATATAGCGGGAATTAGTGAAGTTCAGTGGCAGGAGGAACAAGACTTTTGGTCAGGTGAATACAGGGTTATAAATACAAAATCAAATAGGGGTAATGCAGGAGTAGGTTTAATAATGAATAAAAAAAATAGCTTTGCGCGTAAGCTACTATAAACAGCATAGTGAACGCATTATTGTGGCCCAGATAGACACGAAGCCCACGCCTACTACAGTAGTACAAGTTTATATGCCAACTAGCTCTACAGACGATGAAGAAATTGACGAAATGCATGATGAGATAAAAGAAATTATTCAGGTAGTGAAGGGAGACGAAAATTTAATAGTCATGGGTGACTGGAATTCGAGAATAGGAAAAGGAAGAGGAGGAAATGTAGTAGGCGAATATGGATTGGGGCTAAGAAAAGAAAGAGGAAGCCACCTGCTAGAATTTTGCACAGAGCATAACTTAATCATAGCTAACACTTGGTTCAAGAATCATAAAAGAACGTTGTATACATGGAAGAAGCTGGGAGATACTGAAAGGTATCAGATAGATTATATAATGGTAAGACAGAGATTTAGGAACCAGGTTTTAAATTGTAAGACATTTCCAGGGGCAGATGTGGACTCTGACCACAATCTATTGGTTATCAACTGTAGATTAAAACTGAAGAAACTGCAAAAAGGTGGGAATTTAAGGAGATGGGACCTGGATAAACTGACTAAACCAGAGGTTGTACAGAGTTTCAAGGAGAGCATTATGGAACAATTGACAGGAATGGGTGAAAGAAATACAGTAGAAGAAGAATGGGTAGCTTTGAGGGATGAAGTAGTGAAGACAGCAGAGGATCAAGTAGGTAAAAAGACGAGGGCTAGTAAAAATCCTTGGGTAACAGAAGAAATATTGAATTTAATTGATGAAAAGAGAAAATACAAAAATGCAGTAAGTGAAGCAGGCAGAAAGGAATACAAACGTCTAGAAAATGAGATCGACAGGAAGTGCAAAATGGCTAGGCAGGGATGGCTAGAGGACAAATGTAAGGATGTAGAGGCTTATGTCACGAGGGGTAAGATAGATACTGCCTACAGGAAAATTAAAGAGACCTTTGGAGAGAAGAGAACCACTTGCATGAATATCAAGCGCCCAAACGGAAACCCAGTTCTAAGCAAAGAAGGGAAAGCAGAAGGGTGGAAGGAGTATATAGAGGATCTATACAGGGGCGATGTTCTTAAGGACAGTATTATGGAAATGGAAGAGTAGGTAGATGAAGATGAAATGGGAGATACGATAGTGCGTGAAGAGTTTGACACAGCACTGAAAGACCTGAGTCGAAACAAGGCCCTGGGAGTAGACAACATGCCATTAGAACTACTGACAGCCAGTCCAGACAAAACTCTACTATCTGGTGAGCAAGATATATGAGACAGGCGAAATTCCCTCAGACTTCAAGAAGAATATAATAATTCCAATCCCAAAGAAAGCAGGTGTTGACAGATGTGAAAATTACTGAACTATCAGTTTAATAAGTGACAGCTGCAAATTACTAACGCAAATTATTTACAGACAAATGGAAAAACTGGTAGAAGTGGTCCTCGGAGAAGATAAGTTTGGTTTCCGTAGAAATGTTGGAACACGTGAGGCAATACTGATCCTATAACTTATCTTAGAAGAAAGATTAAGGAAAGGCAAACCTAAGTTTCTAGCATTTGTAGACTTACAGAAAGCTTTTGACAATGTTGACTGGAATACTCTCTTTCAAATTCTGAAGGTGGCAGTGTTAAAATACAGGGAGCAAAAGGCTATTTACAATTTGTACAGAAACCAGAGGGACATGAAAGGGAAGCAGTGGTTGGGGAGGGAGTGAGACAGGGTTGTAGCCTCTCCCCAATCTTATTTAATCTGTATATGGAGCAAGCAGTAAAGGAAACAAAAGAAAAATTAGAAGTAGGTATTAAAAACTATGGAGAAGAAATAAAAACTTTGAGGTTCGCCAATGACATTGTAATTCTGTCAGAGATAGCAAAGGGCTTGGAAGAGCAGTTGAACGGAAAGGACAGTGCCTTGAAAGGAGGATATAAGGCGAACATCAACAAAAGGAAAATGAGTATAATGGAATGTAGTTGAATTAAATCAGGTGATGCTGTGGAAATTAGATTAGTAAATGAGACACTTAAAGTAGTAAAGGAGTTTGCTATTTGGGGAGCAAAATAACTGATGATGGTCGAAGTAGAGAGGGTATAAAATGTAGACAGGCAATGACAAGGAAAGCGTTTCTTAAGAAGAGAAATTTGTTAACATGGAGTATAGATTTAAGTGTCGGGAAGTCATTTCTGAAAGTATTTATATGGTGTGTAGCCATGTATGGAAGTAAAACATGGACGATAAATAGTTTAGACAAGAAGAGAATAGAATCTTTCAAAATGTAGTGCTACAGAAGAATGCTGAAGATTAGATGGGTAGATCACATAACTAAGGAGGAGGTATTGAATAGAATTGAGAAGAGGAGTTTGTGGCACAACTTGACAAGAAGAAGGGATCGGTTGGTAGGACTTGTTCTGAGGCATCAAGGGATCAGCAATTTAGTACTGGAGTTCAGCGTGGAGGGTAAAAATCGTAGAGGGAGACCAAGAGATGAATACACTAAGCAGATTCAGAAGGATGTAGGCTGCAGTAGGTACTGGGAGTTGAAGAAGCTTGCACAGGATAGAGTAGCATTGGGAGCTGCATCAAACCAGTCTCAGGACTGAAGACCACAACAAAAACAACTACTACTCCAGTTACACACTGAAGGAACAAAATTGAAAATATCTACCAAAACAACAGACAAGATGCACATGTCAACACTTAGGAGAAACACCTGCTATATATATATGTTAACATCAAGGGAGAGATATTGTTTGAATGCCCAGTAATGATTATAATCTTGTTTATGTGTCTCTCTGCTGCTCCACATCAACTGTATGGTGACTGGTCACCTTTACTGCTTCCACCATTTGTGTTCCAATTAGACGACGTTCCTAGCTGTATTCACAAATTTTGGAGGCTATAACATTAAGTTTCTTAAACTTGTATTAAAACTGGGCTACAATTATAGTTGATATTCAGAAGTTTTCCTTAGTCTTCATTTGGAAAGGATAAAGTATTTGTTGTGGCTAATTTACATTTTTTGTAGATGAGAAGCTCTTGTGAAGCAGATACCAACAACGAAAGAAAGAATTTAAACTAGTTAATGCAGAAACTATCATGTGTATCTATGTTGAACGTAGAACAAAGTATTACCCAGCAAAGTTAACTGGTTACTTACCTAAGGTGCCAGCAATGCCATGTTTTCACTCAAGAAGCATGGAAGAGGAGGTAACTGTAGTGTACAGTCCAGTACTCTTACAGGTGGAAGGCTGTGACATGTTATACATCTTTACAAATATCTGACTGTAATGGCCATTTAAGACAAGAACAGAAATGGAACATACAGCATTTCTCACTATAGCTGCTCACAACAGGTCGCTGACAGGGTCTGTAAAACAGTCTTTTCCATTGATGATGCTGATTGCCATACCTGTGTCTTTTGAGTCTTCGTCTGCTGTTTGTTGCACTTGACAGTACCGACTTTGTGCTCAAATCTGTACTTACTAATTTCATTATATTTTCAGTTTCCTTTTGTCCTTCAAACTGTTTCCCACACACTCACTCATCGCCACACAGATTTTTGGCATATTCAACAGCCTTTCAAGCCATCTGATGTCTGAACAGTGACAGCTAATACCACAGCAGAAATCAAACTGATCACATAGTCTAGTGATTAATGTTTTTCATAGTAAAGCCAAGGTCCTGGGTTTGATTCCTGGCAACCAGGTCGGATACAGTAGAGCCTTGATTACCGAAACATCAGCGAACCAAATGAATGCTTAACTGAAAATGTGTTGCCCTTCGTATGAACTTCAAAACCAAGGAAAAAAACTGTCTTCAGATTCTTCAACAGCTGGTACTTGCAAAATCAGATTAAAGGATGTATTGAGTGAAGAAGATTATGCTGTCGAAAAAGTTAGCACTGCAAACTAAACTGGGCTCAATTAGAAAGCTTTGCACAGAAAAACTCTTGCTTCATCCCATAACTTTGCAGCATTTGGTCCTAATATAAGCAAGGATTGTGTTAATACTTTAGCTGTGCTCGTGCTACTGTTAGCCATCAGTTGCATACTTGTGTGCTTATCATTGGTAAAAGTAAGAAACTGTTTTTTTTTTTCAAACACATTAATATGTCTGTGGTGCCAATTGTTTACCACTGATGAGAGAGCATGTAGATGGATAGCACAATTTTCATAGAATTGTTTGTGGAAGTTTTTGTACCCTCTTTTAGTCAATCCGTTAAAGAACAGTAAAAGGGTGAATACTTTACTGCTCCTTGACAACCCATCAACTCATTTGTCATGTCATACCTGAAATGAGAAAGAAGAGCTCATAGAAGTGATGTTCCTTCCAAATAAAGTAACCTCCTTATTAAAACCCATGGATCAAGGCTTTATTGAACTTTCAAATTATATTACACAAAAAAATTGTTAAGTAAGTTATTGTCACAAAGAAAAAATAAGAAACAAGAAAGTCTGTTACAAAATCACAGTAATATTGATTTGAAACATGTCTCCTACGTGACCGGAGCATCATAGGGTAGCTTAACGGAACAGAATTTGAAAAAAGCCTGAAATAAAGTTTTGTGTGTAGTGGAAATTTATCGAGGTCTAATTGAAAATGATGAAGAGAATTGTATGTCCGAAATGGTCAGTATCCTAAAAGAACTCAGGTGTTATGAATGTGATGAAGACATTCAAGGCTGGACAAGGCACCAAACATGCAGAATACCAAAATTGTAGACATTGTGGCTGATAAAATTAACGTCACCAGCTTCTCACCAAATATTGGCCCAGAAAATTAACATCAAAGTATACGGCTGCTTGTGAAGCATTTACATGCTTGGGTACTGCCTTGCAATGGTTTGAAAGGTAAAGATGATGGCGAGTCCCAAGTGTCGGATATCTGTCCTGAAAAAAGTATGGGACTTAGCTGCTCCTAAGCTGGCAGTCTTGTAGTCTTGTGTAGACAGATGAAAATTGTGGTTTCTTTAAGGATTAATTCTATGCATTCCTACTGTGCTTGTTTTTGTAATAATGAGAAAGATTGATGATATTATATGTAGCTTTTATTTGTTAATTGGTAAATAAAAGTTTACAGTTGCATCTGAAGAAACTGGTTTTCCAAACACTTTGTCCCCCAGTTAGTTTTGATAATTGATGCTGTTCTGTATCTGTTTGTGGTGGAAAGGTCTGGGAGGAGATCCACTCAGCCTTGTGACTCCAACTGAAAAGCTACTTGAATGTAGAAGCAGCAGAAGTCACCAAAGTAGCATTACTCATAGAAAAAGCATCCGCTTTGGGGCAGATATTTAAGTCCTGCCACGCTTGACGTCGTGTCCCTCCTCCTGTAATTTGCACACCATTGACTTGCTTAAGTTTTGCTTATCAACATTTCCTTGCACCGCCCATTACCTTCTGTGTTGGCACTAACACACCTTTGTTGTCCTCATTGTTAATAAAATTATTGACATCAGCAGCAAGTTGTCACAACTTCCTGCGAAGCTATTTTCTGTGTTTGATTATTGTGATCACTTCTCAGACTCGTTCTTTGAAATAACAATGCACACCACTTTGAATTGGAATGTGACTAAACCTAATCATATGACAAAGTTCCCACTACTGGCAAGTCACCAGTTCATCGTGTCAAGTATTATGTTTAAATTACTGTGTACTTTATTTTTGAACATAGAGAGCTTTTACTCATGATCAGAATTTAAAAAATTGTTATTTAAAAAAACTGTGGCTTCGAAAATAGCTGCTAACTGTTTCACGTTATTTTAAAGTTTATATCAACATATGTATCTTTTGCAGCTGGCACATGGGGCCGATCCTTTTCTGAAGAATCAGGAAAGTCAAACGCCATTGGACTTGGCATCTGCTGAAGACGTGCGATGTCTGTTGCAGGATGCAATGGCATCCCAACAAAATGTTCCTACAGTACCTGCATCTGCGCCTCCATCCCGTCCTCCCTCCATAGCTATGGGACCAACATCTACACCTCTTGCAGTTGCATTGTCTCCTCCAGCACCTACAGAGACTGTGATAATGCCCTCGGGTGCGTCCATGACACTTTGTATCCCCATGTCACGGGGTTGTCTTTCGCCGATGCCTAATGCTGAAGGTTGTTGTTCTGCTGAAACTGTCAAACAGGAAGGACTGTCACAAGATATTGGGTCAATAACAACAGTTGCAGGATTCTTACAAAGGTACAGGTTTGTTGTGTTACATCTGCTCTACCAAATAAATAGCACAAGTTAAAACACACACACCATAGATTAGAGCATAGTGTGAATAACTTTATAGTTACTTAAGTTGCTGTTGGTTTATGGTATTAGGTATGTAAGTTGGTACAGCTGCTTTAGGGTCTCTCTCTCTCTCTCTCTCTCTCTCTCTCTCTCTCTCTCTCTCTAAAGCAAATAATTCCATGTTAATTTCATCTCACTATAGTATTCATTAATTGTTCCATGATGCAAAGTATGTTTTTAGTGTTATGCGCATTTTCATTGGTGAATCATAGCATAGTAATGCAGTGACCAATTACAGTTGTTGTAACCTATAAAGTAGATGTTATAATTAAATGACAGGTGTAATCTTAATATTGAATGTGTACATAAGATATGGTATCGCTACATTTATACCCATTTCACATTGTTGTTTATGATTCCCTCTCTCCAACTCATTAAATGTGATGAGTCCAAAGCTATTGGAATCTCAGTGAGAGCTGTTGTTGGCAGTTAGGTGCACCTAAGGTAACGTCTTGGAGTCCTGTTATGCAATACACTATCATCCACCAACAGCTTAATATTAATTTGGATTATCATCACAGTCCTGCTCAAACTCTACAACAAATAATACCGTCATCACAGGTAAAGAGGATTTTTGTAATTGTTCTGCAGGACTGTCATAGAGATTAGTTATTACAAAACATGTACCAGGGTGGCAAAAGTAGTCCATTGTCTCAGATGGTGGTATTTGAGTGATGGCATTATTAAAAGTATTTACACAAATACGAGACATCGTCTCTTTGCTGTTTACCGTTTCGAATTAGTTCAGTGTTGCGCCTCTTGTTGGTAGTATTATACTTCTTGTGTAAAGCGTTGTTCTGGTTACGATGCCACGTTTTAGTAACCGTGTATATAAGAAGAGGAAGAACATAGGGAAAAGAAAATTAACACTAATGCCAAGTTGCTATACAATTACTGAAACAGTGCGTTCTTCTGCTAAGCAACACATGGCCAGCCATAGCCCTGTGACATCTTCTAGCAAGAATCTGACTGGTGGAAGTGACAGATTTCGTGAATATGTTAGTGACAGTGATGATATTAACGAAGTACTGAATATTGGATTATTATCTTCTGTGCTTAAAGAAAGTATTCTGTGCAAAATGTGTTCAAGTGTAGGAGTGGGACTAGAGATAACAAAGCACTTTGGTTTAGCTTGTGAGATGAAGATAATCTATGCATGATGCAAGTATCAAGTGACTTTCTACAATTCACATGCCAGTCTCTTTGGTGAAAATGGACGATCTAGTGTGTTTGATGTGAATGTTCGACTTGTGTATGGTCTTCGATCCATTGGAAAAGGGTCTGCTGCTGGTAAACTTTTTTGTGGTATTATGAACTTGCTATCGCCTCCAAGCAAATTTGGGTACTACTGCGAACTGGTAGGATCCTCTGTTGAAGATGTGGCTTTGAAAACCATGAAGGAAGCAGTGGAGGAATCTGTAGAAATTAACGGTGGTTCTAGGGATTTGGTAGTGGCATTAGATGGTTCCTGGGAAAAAGAGGGGTCATAAATCCCTGAAAGGGGTTGTAACTGCTACTTGTGGTGATAGTGCAAAAGTGATAGATGTTGCAATATTATCAGAACATTGTAGGTGCAAAAATAAAATCAAAGGAGAGCACAGTGGAACCTGTGAGGCAAATTTTAGTGGATCAAGTGGAGCAATGGAAGTGGATGGAGTGAAACAAATTTTTGAATGTTCAGTCCCCAGATACAATGTTAGGTACAAATACTACCTTGGGGATGGTGACTCCAAAGGTTTCAAGACTATAGAGGAACTGAAACCATATGGAAATGAATTTGTAGTTGAAAAGTTGGAATGCATTGGGCATGTGCAAAAGTGTATGGGTGCATGGCTTTGTATGCTCAAACAAACTTTGGGTTCAAGTGAGCTCAGTGATGGAAAGACAATTGGAGGGAGAGGCAGGCTTACTGATGAGGTGATTGAACATCTACAGAGATACTATGGGCATGTTATAAGGCAAAATACTAGTAATGCTAGTGACATGCGAAAAGCAGTGTGAGCATTGTTCCTTCATACTGCCTCTTCCAATGAATACCCTCAACACAGCCTGTGCCCAAAAGATTCCTGGTGCAAATATAATGCAAAAAAGGACTATGACCACAAACATGGTTTGCCAGCAGCTGTGATAAATGCAATAAAACCAATTTTTCATGACTTAGCACAGCCAGAATTGTTACACAAATGTCTACATGGAAAGACGCAGAATCATAATGAGAGCGTAAACAATTTGATTTGGAAAGTGATTCCTAAAAGGGTGTTTGTAAGCTTAAGAACACTGCACTTTGGCATTTATGATGCAATAGCAATCTACAACCAAGGGAACAGTGTGAAGTGTGAAGTTCTGAAGGCATTAGGATTTACAGCCAGGGTGAACACTGTACGAGCACTAAGAAATATTGACAGAGAAAGGATAAGAGGAGCAGAGAAGAGAAAGGCATATGAAGTATGACGAAACAACAGACCAGAAAAGAAGACAGAAGAGGAAGCTTTTGGAGGATGAAGAAGAAGACCCTGATAATCCATCCTATAAGGAGTTTTGCTATTTGGGGAGCAAAATAACTGATGATGGTCGAAGTAGAGAGGATATAAAATGTAGACTGGCAATGGCAAGGAAAGCGTTTCTGAAGAAGAGAAATTTGTTAACATCGAGTATAGATTTAAGTGTCAGGAAGTCATTTCTGAAAGTATTTGTATGGAATGTAGCCATGTATGGAAGTGAAACATGGACAATAAATAGTTTGGACAAGAAGAGAATAGAAGCTTTCGAAATGTGGTGCTACAGAAGAATGCTGAAGATTAGATGGCTAGATCACATAACTAATGAGGAAGTATTGAATAGGATTGGGGAGAAGAGAAGTTTGTGGCACAACTTGACCAGAAGAAGGGATCGGTTGGTAAGACATGTTCTGAGGCATCAAGGGATCACCAATTTAGTATTGGAGGGCAGTGTGGAGGGTAAAAATCGTAGAGGGAGATCAAGAGATAAATACACTAAGCAGATTCAGAAGGATGTAGGTTGCACTAGGTACTGGGAGATGAAGAAGCTTGCACAGGATAGAGTAGAATGGAGAGCTGCATCAAACCAGTCTCAGGACTGAAGACCACAACAACAACAACAACAACAACAGTGCAGGAATGTATTGAGAAACTTTGATAGCCATTTCCCGTAAATTAGAATTTTTCGAATAAAATGAACATTTTCTCAAAATCCACTCAAGCTAGAGAGATGAAATTTTTATACAGCACTCCTAGTAGTCAAACTTACATTGTAACACACCCATTTGGCAATATGTTCAGTAGTTTCATTTCAGTTTAATTATAAAGCAATTATTTGTATTAAAAAAAATGGAAGGAAACTAGAAAAGATACTCCAAAATCCCTCTGTCATAATTGCAATACTAAACCACTAGATATGTAAAAAAAAAAAAATTCAAATTTTTCTATTTGGTAGTTTATTCATAAATGTTCCTCAAACTTAGTGATTTTAACATGGGCAGCATAGGCACCTCCAGCTCCCCTTAATCAGCTTTAGAATATGATTATGAAATTCAGATGAAATGAGAAGGAAAATTAACCCAGAATAAAATGTCCAACAAACTTACTGCAATTCTTGCATTTGAATAAATTACAGCGGAAAACCTCTTGTGAAGATGGTACAAATGGGCATCACTAGATTGTGGGATGAGCAAAAGATTGATAATTGGACTGAATAGTGAGTGTGATCTATTATTTATGTATTAGTTGCTGTTTGTACATTTGACCAGCACCCTAGAAGATACTGCCATCCATGTTTCACTGTCATTCAAGCACAGCTCTATGGAAATTTTGAGAGGGGGCAGTGACCCAGCTTGGCTGAGAATTATGAGTGTGTGGTGAGGAGTGTTGAATAGGTAGATTTTTGTTGTGCAGCCAACCATGGGAATGTATAATGCATACTTTGGCTTTTTATGAACATCTGCAATGTTTAAACTGCAGTTTGCTGGAATCCACTTGCACTCGGAATTGAACCGACTTCAAAATTGGACAAATACTCAGCAATAGCACACATGTCTGCAGGAGACACTAAAGTCTAGATGGGATCTAGTGGCATACTTACTTATTTCGTACATTATGTGAGGTGGCACAGTGGTTAGCACACTGGACTGGCATTCAGCAGGACGGCGGTTCACTAAGGGCCACTTACACTTTTCTGTACTAACTAAACCAACTAATAAACAGCAGAAGTTACATTTTGACAATCACCATCTTTCCTCCCATACAGCCTTGGCATCCCAGGCAAACGTATCTGTTCAGATGCAGACTCTTTTCAGCAGTACACCGCCTTCACAGGATGTAATTACCCCATTAGTCTAGTTCTGAAGCTGATTTCCTGAGCCGTCACATCCAATCCTGGTACTGTTGATTCCTTGGACTACAGCTCTTGTCACTCAGTACTATCCTGATCTTGAATGTATTAATCAACTACTTTGAAAATTATGTAACTTTCTGTAATCATGCTCTGAAAAAGAGGTCGACTCTGACGTTTTACCCGCCACACATAGAATAGCTTTAAACACCCCCCCCCCCCCCCCTTAAAAAAAACATCCATGGTCAGAATCTATGCTCCTTCTGCACCCATTTCCCTACACTATTGCTCCTATCCTTGTGACCATACCTACTGTAAGACTTGCCCTATGTACCCCCCTACCGCATCCTATACCGGCCCTGTAAATGGCAAAAGATACACCATCAAAGGGAGAGCCACCTGTGAAACAACATGTGTTGTATACCAGCTGTTATGTAAACACTGTTCGGCATTCTATATTAGTATGACCACCAAGTTACCAGTTATGGTGAAAGCAGCAAAGACAGAGAGTGTATACTGACAACACACAGTTGCCTGTTGCAGAGCTTGCTCTACACCTTGACAGTAGTTACCTTGGTGCCCATCTCGTCACAAGTGTCATCTGGACACACACACACACACACACACACACACACACACACACACACACACACACACACACACAGGAGCAGGCAAGACTCAGTAATCAGTAACAATATATTCTTTCCATACTGTTATTAAATGAGTGAGTGCACCACTCAAGATTAATTAGCAACATAGTGTTGAGTTTTTCCAACAGGAATTAAGAAGCAGTTCTTGAAGACGTCCATCATAACATATCAGAGCATGGCCAAAAGACATAAAAAAAGTAAGAAAGGATACTTATTAAATTATTACATACATACATTGAACAATCTAAAATACTACAGGCACTAGTTGTTGTCTTGAAGGGGAGAAGACACCATGAAAATATCTAAATATTGTTCTGTGTGTTCCTTGCACAAGAAATATGATACAGGTAAACAAACAGAACAGCAAGAAGTTCACAAAGCTGTTTGTAGCAGGAATTATGTAGGCTCAAGGGATGGCATGGAAGGTGCTGGTGTGAAACTCATTTTCCCTAGGTCTTTGCGAAAGTATGGAGTAAGATACACACAATATTCAAGAGATGAAGATTCTGGTGCTTTCACGAATGTAAATGAAAGTCAGCCCTATGTAAAAGACTGTACTATTGAAAAACAGGAGTGCTTAGTTCATATTCAGAAGAAGATGGGTGGATGACTTGTTGCAGATAATAAAGGCAAGCTACTGGAGAGGATGGGAAGCCACTGCAAGGTAAAAAGACACTAACAAAGAAGAGAACTGACAGCCTGAAAGTCTATAATGGTGATGCAATTAGAAATAACCTCACAGATTTGGATAGTATGAGGAAGGGAGTATTGGCCATTTGGTTTCATTACTTGTTGACAGACACTACCATCTCAACATAGCCTATGTTCTAATGAATGGTGCAAAATTCTGAAAAGCAATGAAAGTGGAGAAGCTTACAGCCATAAAAATAACCTCATTTATGTGGTTGCAGTGGCCATTAAACCAACTTTTTGAGCACTGTTTTCACCAGAACTGTTAGAAGAATGCGGAACGCAAATGAAAGTTTCAGTGGTCTTATTTGAAAGAGATGGCCAAACACTGTGTTTCAAATTTGGTACTGAAAATTTCTGCTTTGGAAATTGCAGCAGTGTTTAATGGTCGGAATGTGGCAAGACCTTCCATCCTCAGTAAGTTGGGCTTTACAGCTGGAGCCTTTACTGAGCAGATACTGCAGGTCATCAAAGAGCAGCCAATCATGAAGGCCGAGACTTCTGTACAGAACATAGAAAAAATTGCTGTGCAAAGGACAAGAGGAGCTAAAAGAGATGCAGGGAATGATGAGGAAAAACTGGGATATGAGTATGGGCAGTATTAGCAAAGTTGTGATTTTTAAAAATTTTAAAACATTTCATCCAAACTTTAAAACTATATTTCTGCAACTTAAGGTTTTCTCCTTTCAGGAACATATATACCAGAAACTATTGGAAGGATTTTAGTGAATTTCGGCACACCTATTCTTTTATATGGAAGCAATATTTAAGTGGAACAAAATTTTAAACATTTTTGTGGGAAATAACACATGGAAAATTTGTCCATTAAAAATGTTCAAATCCAAAATGTCTGAAAATAATACACTGAAGTGCCAAAGAAACAGGTACAGGCATGTGTATTCAAATACTGAGATACGTAAACAGGCAGAATATGGTACTGTGGTTGGCAACTCTTATGTAAGACAAGTGTCTGGTGCAATTGTTAGATTAGTTACTGCTGCTACAGTGTCAGGTTATCAAGATTTAAACGAGTTTGAATGTGGTCTTGTAGTTGGCACATGAGCAATGGGACACAGCATCTCCGAGGCAGCCATGAAGTGGGGATTTTGCTATACAAGCATTTCATGAGTGTACCGTGAATATTAGTAACCCAGTAAAATATTAAGTCCCCAACATTGCTGCAGCCAGAAAAACATCCTACAAGAACGGGACAGACGACGACTGAAGAGAATGTGACACAAGTGTAACCCTTCTGCAAATTTCTGCAGATTTCAGTGCTGGGCCATTAACAAGTGTCAGCATGCGAACCATTCCACGATACATCATCCAAATGGGCTTTCGGAGCTGAAGGCCCACCTATTTACCCTTGATGACTGCATGACACATTGGACAGTTTATGACTAGAAACTTGTTGCCTGGTTGGACGAGTCTTGATTCAAATTGTATCGAGCATATGGGCGTGTACGGGAATGGAGACAACCTCATGATCCATGGACCTTGCATGTCAGCAGGGGACTGTTCAGTGGGGTGGGCGTGTGCAGTTGGAGTGTTATGGGACCCCTGATACATTTAGAGATGACTCTTGACAGATGACACATACTTCAGCATCCTGCCTGATCACCTGCATCCATTCATGTCCATTGTGCATTCCGACAGACTTGGGCAATTCCAGCAGGGCAATGCGACACCCCACACATCCAGAATTGCTACAGAGTGGCTCGATGAAAACTCTTCTGAGTTTAAAGACTTAATGCTGGCCACCAAATTCGTTATTGAGCATATCTGGAATGCCTTGCAATGTGCTGTTCAGAAGAGATCTCGATCCCCTTGTACTTGTATGGATTTATGGACAGCCTTGTGGGATTCATGGTGTCAGTTCCCTGCATCACTACTTCACACAATGGTAAACTCCATGCCACATTGTGTTGCAGCACTTCTGCATGCTAGCTGGGGCCCTAAATGATATTTGGGAGGTACACCATTTTCTTTAGCTCTTCAGTGTAGAAATGATTTACCGAAAAGTTACTGCACTTAATTATACATTTATTACTGTAGATTACTTTAATATAGAAAAAATTTGCCAAATTGACCTGAAAATAAAGAAAAAGTGTCATCATCATCATCATTTAAGACTGATTATGCCTTTCAGCATTCAGTCTGGAGCATAGCCCCATTATAAAATTCCTCCATGATCCCCTATTCAGTGCTAACATTGGTGCCTCTTCTGATGTTAAACCTATTACTTCAAAATCATTCTTAACCAAATCTAGGTACCTTCTCCTTGGTCTGCCCCGACTCCTCCTACCCTCTACTGCTGAACCCATGAGTCTCTTGGGTAACATTGATTCTCCCATGCGTGTAACATGACCCCACCATCGAAGCCTGTTCGCCCTGACTGCTACATCTGTAGAGTTCATTCCCAGTTTTTCTTTGATTTCCTCATTGTGGACACCCTCCTGCCATTGTTCCCATCTACTAGTACCTGCAATCATCCTAGCTACTTTCATATCCGTAACCTCAACCTTATTGATAAGGTACCCTGAATCCACCCAGCTTTCACTCGCATACAACAAAGTTGGTCGAAAGATTGAACGATGCACAGATAACTTAGTCTCGGTACTGACTTCCTTCTTGCAGAAGAGAGTAGATGGTAGCTGAGCGCTCACTGCATTAGCTTTGCTACACCTCCCTTCCAGTTCTTTCACTATGTTGCCATCCTGTGAAAATATGCATCCTAAGTACTTGAAACTGTCCACCTGTTCTAACTTTGTTCCTCTTATTTGGCACTCAATCCGTTTATCTCTCTTTCCCACTGACATTACTTTCGTTTTCGAGATGCTAATCTTCATACCATAGTCCTTACATTTCTGATCTAGCTCTGAAATATTACTTTGCAAACTTTCAATCGAATCTGCCATCACAGCTAAGTCATCCGCATATGCAAGAATGCTTATTTTGGGTTCACATATCTTGATCTCACCCAGCCAGTCTATTGTTTTCAACATATGATCCATAAATAATATGAACAACAGTAGAGACAGGTTGCAGCTTTGTCTTACCCCTGAAACTACTCTGAACCATGAACTCAATTTACCATCAACTCTAACTGCTGCCTGACTACCCATGTAAAGACCTTTAATTGCTTGCAAAAGTTTGCCTCCTATTCCATAGTCTCGTAGAACAGACAGTAACTTCCTCCTAGGAACCCGGTCATATGGCTTTTCTAGATCTATAAAGCATAGATACAATTCCCTGTTCCACTCATAACACTTCTCCATTATTTGCCGTAAGCTAAAGATCTGGTCCTGGCAACCTCTAAGAGGCCTAAACCCACACTGATTTTCATCCAATTGGTCCTCAACTAATACTCACACTTTCCTTTCAACAATACCTGAGAAGATTTTACCCACAACACTGATTAAAGAGATACCTCTGTAGTTGTTACAATCTTTTCTCTTCCCATGTTTGAAGATTGGTGTGATTACTGCTTTTGTCCAGGCTGATGGAACCTGTCCCGACTCCCAGGCCATTTCAATTATCCTGTGTAGTCATTTAAGACCTGACGTTCCACTATATTTGATGAGTTCTGACTTAATTTCATCCACCCCAGCTGCTTTATTGCACTGCGATCTACTGACCATTTTCTCCACTTCCTCAAATGTGATCCTATTTCTGTCATCATTCCTATCCCATTCTACCTCAAAATCTGGAACATTACTGATTGTATTTTCACCTACATTGAGCAACTCTTCAAAATATTCCCTCCATCTGCTCAAGGCATCCACAGCCCCCCCCCCCCTCCCCCCCCCCCCCTCTGCGGGTCCGGGGGCTAGAATAGGCCCAAGGTATTCCTGCCTGTCGTAAGAGGCGACTAAAAGGAGTCCCTCCCCCTTAAGGGGGTAGTTAGCGCCTACCTATATTTGCGTTCATTTTGGTTTTTCACTTCTTCTGGTTTCTTCCTTCCTTTGGTTGGTTCCTTTCTTTGTTCTTCTCCATCTCACTGTCTTACTTACTCTTCTCCTTGCCTCCTTCTCCTTGCCTCCTTCTCCTTGCCTCCTTCTCCTTGCCTCCTTCTCCTTGCCTCCTTCTCCTTGCCTCCTTCTCCTTGCCTCCTTCTCCTTGCCTCCTTCTCCTTGCCTCCTTCTCCTTGCCTCCTTCTCCTTGCCTCCTTCTCCTTGCCTCCTTCTCCTTGCCTCCTTCTCCTTGCCTCCTTCTCCTTGCCTCCTTCTCCTTGCCTCCTTCTCCTTGCCTCCTTCTCCTTGCCTCCTTCTCCTTGCCTCCTTCTCCTTGCCTCCTTCTCCTTGCCTCCTCCTCCTTGCCTCCTCCTCCTTGCCTCCTCCTCCTTGCCTCCTCCTCCTTGCTCCCTTATCTTTGCTCCCTTATCTTTGCTCCCTTATCTTTGCTCCCTTATCTTTTCTCCCTTATCTTTGCTCCCTTATCTTTGCTCCCTTATCTTTGCTTCCTTATCTTTGCTTCCTTATCTTTGCTCCCTTATCTTTGCTCCCTTATCTTTGCTCCCTTATCTTTGCTCCCTTATCTTTGCTCCCTTATCCTTGCTCCCTTATCCTTCTCTGGTCTCCGCCTCGGCGTTTGAGACAGTCTGTCCTTTCTTTCCCTCTCTCCTTTCTTTTTCCTCTTTTTCCTTCCTCCCTGTGCGTGCTTGAAGGCCAACCCACGTGTTCGCACGCGTAGCCGGTGACGGGGTAACGTGTAATTCCCCACCCTGGGTAGACAAGTGAGGCAAGCACGTACCCCCTGGTAAAGGCCAGGCCCAGGGAGGGGTGATTGCCTGAGCTGACACCTTCCGACCATGCCGATTGGTCCCTCCGTCCGTTTCTCGGGAGGTGTGACCTGAGGTGTGAACAATCACCTAAGGCGGGAATGCCCTCTGAGAGGGTCCCCACAAGGAAGGAGTGTGCCATCGGAGACGCTGGCAATCATGGGGGATTCCTCCGCAATGGATTTCTCTTCTTCTTTTCTCTCGACTTCTGCCCACAAACGGAAACTTGACCAGCCACCGGTGACAAAAGTACTACCGCCTGCCCCACAGTTCCTCGTAGTTTCTCGATCTGAGGACGGAAAGGATTTTTCCTCTGTCAACCCTATCCAGAAGGGCGTAGATGCCATAGCCGGATCGGTCAAGTCTTGTACCAGGTTGCGTAATGGTACCTTGTTACTAGAAACTGAGAGCGCCTTTCAGGCACAAAAACTGCTTCGGGCAACACTCCAGTACACGTTCCCTGTCCGAGTGGAGGCTCACCGCACTTTGAATTCGTCTCTTGGTGTGGTATGTACTAGATCACTCAACGGATTGACTGACGAGGAGATTCAGTCTTTCCTCGCTGAGCAGGGCGTGACGGCTGTCCATAGGGTCGTGAAAAAGGTCAACAATGACCTTGTACCGACCCGGACACTTTTCTTGACCTTTGATAGTGTTCAGCTGCCGTCGCGCATCAAAGCGGGCTACGAGGTTATTTCTGTTTGCCCCTATGTCCCGACACTTACACGCTGCTACCAGTGTCTGCGTTTTAATCACACTTGCCAGTCTTGTTCCAATGCGGCTACATGTGTGACTTGTGGCAGGGATGCCCATGAGGGTGACTGTCCACCTCCGTCTCCTCATTGTGTGAACTGTCACGGTGACCATGCAGCGTCCTCCCACGACTGTCCCATCTACAAGGAAGAACGCTGTATCCAAGAAATTCGGGTCAAAGAGAAAGTGTCCACCTTGGCTGTTCGCAAGCTATTTGCTAGTAGGAAGCCCACGTTGCTCCCAGCGGGGAAATACAGTACTGTCCTCGCCTCTCCTCAGACTACCAGGGAGGTGGCGACGCAGACATGCGATCTGACCTTCAGCATTACAGTCGTCCGTTCGGCCAGTGCTAAGATTGCCCGGTCGACGTCTCCTCTTCCTCCCGTCACCCCTCCGACACAAGCACCTTCATCAGCTTCTGCCAGGACGAAGACCCAGAAGTCAGATGCACGGGCCTTCAAGAAGGAACCGTCTCGTGCAGACCTTCTACGTACCTCGAACTCTCAGCCATCGACCAATCCTTCCACAAAACGACCTTCCAAGAAGGCTCATAGGAAGCACAGCGCATTTCTTCTCCTGCGCCACCCAGCGGTTGCCGCCCCAGGCCTTCATCCGTTTCGCCTGGCCACACCGCTGGTAGCAGAACATCTGGCCGTTCACCAGCGAGGAAGCTCCCCCTCCCGGCCATCTTCACAAGATGGCCGATGAACCTATAGAACAAGTGGACGATGACTGTCCGCCTCCTGCTAGCGGCGGCAGTGCTCGCTCGAAGCCGGGCCCTCAGCGGCCTTCGAGATGACCCCTTCTTGCATCTTCTTCTTCTCACGATGGCACTTATTCACTGGAATATTCGCAGCATTCGCTCCAGCCGAGAGGACTTGAAATTGCTGCTCCGCTTGCACCGTCCGCTCGTCGTAGCCCTCCAGGAAACGAAGCTACGCCCATGCGATCAAATTGCCTTGGCACACTACACCTCTGTGCGTTTTGACCTACCGCCTGTAGCAGGTATTTCGGCTCATGGAGGGGTTATGTTGCTGGTCCGGGATGATATCTACTATGATCCCATCACATTGCACACAGACCTGCAGGCAGTTGCCATCCGCATTACTCTCCCCACTTTTACATTTTCCATTTGTACCGTTTACACTCCATTGTCGTCTGCCGTTACCAGGGCAGACATGCTGCAAATTATTGCTCAGCTACCTGCACCATTTTTGTTAACTGGAGACTTCAATGCTCACCACCCTCTTTGGGGCTCTCCAGCATCCTCTCCGAGGGGCTCCCTGTTAGAAGACGTTTTCAAACAGCTCAATCTTGTCTGCCTCAATACTGGCGCCCCTACTTTCCTTTCAGACACCTCTCACACCTATTCCCATTTAGACCTCTCTGTATGTACTACCCAACTTGCATGCCGGTTTGAGTGGTATGCACTTTCTGATACATATTCGAGCGACCACTTCCCGTGTGTTATCCATCTCCTGCATCATACCCCCTCTCCGTGCTCAACTAGTTGGAACATCTCCAAAGCAGACTGGGGCTCTTCTCTTCCAGGGAGACCTTTCAGGATCAAACCTTCACAAGCTGCGATAGTCAGGCCGCACACCTCACGGAAGTCATTCTCACTGCTGCTGAATATTCCATCCCTCACACTACTTCTTCTCCACGCCGCGTACCGGTCCCCTGGAGCCTTATGTGCTCGTCGACGTGCTTGACGTACCTTTAACCGCTACCCTACGGTGGCGAATTGTATCAATTATAAACGATTACGTGCGCAGTGTCGTCGTATTTTTCAAGAAAGCGAAAAAGTCAGCTGGGCTGCTTTCACAAGCACCTTCAACAGTTCTACTCCTCCTTCTGTTGTCTGGGGTAGCCTGCACCGGCTATCTGGCACTAAGATCCACTCACCAGTTTCTGGCTTGACGGTCGTGAATGACGTCCTTGTGGCCCCTGAGGATGTCTCCAATGCCTTGGCCGCTTTTTCACCTGCCTTCCTCCCCTGAAAACAAGCAGAGGAGGCTCGGCCACCTAACTTCCATTCCTCGAATCGTGAAAGTTACAATGTCCCATTCACCATGCAAGAACTCGAAAATGCACTTCCCCGGTCACGGTCCTCCGCTCCAGGGCCTGATTCTATTCATATTCAGTTGCTGAAGACCCTTTCTCGTGCAGGTAAAGGTTTCCTTCTTCGTACTTATAATCGCATCTGGATTGAGGGACATGTTCCCGCATGCTGGCGCGAGTCTATTGTTGTACCGATTCCTAAGCTGGGGAGGGACAAGCACTTGCCTTCCAGTTATCGACCCATCTCGCTTACCAGCTGTGTCTGTAAGGTGATGGAGCGAATGGTTAACTCTCGGTTGGTTTGGCTGCTTGAATCTCGACGCCTACTTACCAATGTACAATGTGGATTTCGTAGGCACTGCTCTGCTGTTGACCATCTGGTGACCTTGTCGATCTTCATTATGAATAACTTCTTGCGGAAGCGCCCGACCGCGGCTGTGATCTTTGATTTGGAGAAGGCTTACGACACCTGCTGGAGGGCGGCCATTCTCCGCACCATGCATACATGGGGCTTTCGCGGTCACCTCCCTCTTTTTATTCGTTCCTTTTTAATGGATTGACAGTTCAGGATACGTGTGGGTTCTGTCCTGTCAGACACCTTTCGCCAGGAGAATGGGGTACCACAGGACTCCGTTTTGAGCGTCGCTCTCTTCACCATAGTGATCAATCGAATAATGGATTGCCTCCCAGATGATGTATCAGGCTTCCTTTTCGTGGATGATTTTACCATCTATTGCACCACGCAGCGTACATGTTTCCTGGAGCGCAGTCTTCAGCATACTCTTGACCGTCTTTACTCCTGGGGGGTCGCCAATGGCTTCCGTTTTTCTGCCGAGAAAACGGTCTGTATTAACTTCTGGCACTACAAAGAGTTTCTCCCACCGTCCTTTCGACTCGGTCCCGTTGCTCTCCCATTCGTGGAGACCACAAAATTTTTAGGTCTTACATTTGACAGGAAACTTAGTTGGTCTTCACATGTGTCATATTTGGCTGCCCATTGTACCCGTTCTCTAAATGTCCTCCGTGTTCTCAGTGGCATGTCGTGGGGAGCGGATCGAACCGTCCTTCTTCGCCTATATCGGTCGATCGTCCGCTCCAAGCTGGATTATGGGTGCTTTGTATACTCCTCTGCACGGCCATCCATCTTACGCCGCCTCAACTCCATACAGCATCGGGGTTTACGGCTTGCGATCGGAGCGTTTTATACTAGTCCCGTCGAGAGTTTTCATGCTGAAGCCGGTGAATTGCCACTCACCTACCGGCGTGATATACTGCTTTGTCGTTACGCCTGTCGGCTACTGTCAATGCCCGACCACCCATCGTATCGTTCCTTTTTTGACAATTCTCTCGACCGTCAATACGGGTTATATGTCTCTGCCCTGCTACCCCCTGGAGTTCGCTTTCGTCACCTCCTTCAACACCTTGATTTTTCACTCCCTGCAACTTTTAGAGTGGGCAGGAGCCACACGCCACCTTGGCTCCAGGCTCAGGTTCGCGTTCACCTTGACCTCAGCTCGCTTCCAAAGGAGGTTACTCCCGGTTCGGTATACCACTCCCGTTTTGTCGAACTTCGTTTGAAGTTCATTAATGTGACCTTCATTTATACAGATGGCTCTAAGACCAATGACGGGGTCGGGTGTTCATTTATTGTTGGGGCACAAAGTTTCAAATACCGGCTACATGGCCATTGTTCGGTCTTCACAGCTGAGCTCTTTGCCCTCTACCAGGCTGTTCTTTACGTCTGCCGCCACCGACATTCTGCTTATGTCATCTGCTCCGATTCTCTGAGCGCCATCCAGAGCCTCGGTGATCCGTATCCGGTTCACCCTTTCGTGCACTGGATCCAACGCTCTCTTCAGCAGCTGGTGGACGACGGGTCTCCAGTTAGCTTTATGTGGGTTCCTGGCCATGTCACCCCCTGCGGGTTTGGGGGTTAGAATAGGCCCACGGTATTCTGCCTGTCGTAAGAGGCGACTAAAAGGAGTCTCAAACTTTTCGGTCTTATATGATGGTCCCCTGTTGGATTTGACCTCCATCTCTCAAAATTTTCCGAAGAGCGAGCCGATTGGGGAAGGCGCCTTACTTGGTGCATTGTGTCCATCTAGTGATCAGACCTTTTGCCAGCTTATACACCGTTGAACTGCAGTCCTGTCTGCTCTCCATCTCTTGGGCATGACTCTGTTTCTGCGTGCAGATTACACCTTGCACTGTGCAGTGCCTCTTTCTGCAACGACGTCGACCATGGACCACATGTTACCTAACATCCAGCACGGTACCCAGTCCGTTGTGGTGGGGCCGCCATGTACCCTGTTGGTTGTAGCCCCCTGACAACACAGGGATCGCTCTACTGATGCCTGCACCGTTAACTCTCCACATATGCCAAGGAGTAGATGCCTATCCTCCTGGGGTATCGGGACTCCCGGCAACGGCCATCCTGCCAGGTGGCTCTTGCCGTGGCTGGGTCGCGCCCGTGGGGAGGGCCCTTGGTCGGAGTAGGTGGCATCAGGGCGGATGACCCGCAATGAAGCGTGGTACATCGTCTCTCACTGGTGGCCAGCCGCCAGCAGTCTCTAAGCGTTCTCGGGCTCAGTTTAACACTCAGAAGTACAATCCAAAAATGTTCCCCTCCCTGGCCACACTGTGGGAGGAAAGTAAGTCTCAGGATGACAGTAGCAGTTATTCGCCCTGCTTCTTAGTTTGTACGAGCACTGATGGGGAGTCTTTTCTCTCCACAAAACCTCAGTTCGTCGTCGAGCATTTAGAGGACAAGTTTGGGGAGGTGGAGGGCTTGTCAAAAATGCGCTCTGGGTCAGTCCTGATACAAATGGCATCCTCTGCCCAGTCACGACGATTACTTGCTTGTGACAAGTTGGGGGATGTTGCCGTTACGATCACACCCCATAAGAGTTTAAATATGGTCCAGGGAGTTATTTACCATAGGGATCTTCTTTTGCAGTCTGATGAAGAGCTGCGCACCAATTTAGAGCGCCAAGGTGTACATTTCGTCCGGCGCGTTCATCAAGGTCCGAAGGAAAATCAGATTGCTACCGGTGCCTTCATCTTGGCCTTCGAAGGGGATACATTACCGGAAAAGGTCAAGGTGATGGTCTACCGATGTGACGTTAAGCCCTATATCCCTCCCCCGATGCGGTGCTTGAAGTGCTGGAAGTTCTGCCATATGACTTCTCGCTGCACTTCCAGCCTCACTTGTCGAGATTGCGGATGCCCATCACATCCCAATACTCCATGTACCCTGCCTCCCATCTGTGTCAACTGCGGGGAGCACCATTCACCTTGCTCGCCAGACTGCTGAATTTTCCAGAAAGAGCGTAAAATCATGGAATACAAGACTAACCTATACTGAGGCCAAAAGGAAATACGACCGACTCCATCCTGTGAGAATGACATCTTCCTACGCTGCTCTACAACACCTGTGCTAGCCCCGTCTGTTTCTCCAATTGTGGCCGGATCGACGAGTAGTAAAACTCCTCCTGTCCCCCGCCAGTGGGGGGCTCTACCCACCGGGTTGCTCCTGCGCCATCTACCTCAGGAGCAGCACCATCCCACCCATCGGGGACGTCCGTCCCCACTTCTAAGCCGGAGAAGTGTCCAACTCACACTCGCAAGGGGTCCCTTGGGTCCCTCCCTTCCCAGGTTTCCGCCAGCGAGAAGGCTGACGACCGACAGTGGCGTAAGTGCCCGCAATGAGCTCGTCGTAGGGCTTCACGATCCTCCTCCGTCCCGGAGACTGAATCAGTGAAGCCCTCCCAGTCGGTGCGACCCAAGGAACGGTGTGAGAAACCCAAGAAGAGCTCTCAGCCCAAGGAACTCGCGGTGGCAGCCATCCCACCGCAACCTTCCAGCTCTGCGTCTGAGGATGCGGTGGAGATTCTGGCTTCCGCTGAGGACCTCGATCTCGCCGGGCCATCAGACGCCATGGAAAACACTATCACAGGTGCTAAATCGGAGGCAACAGGTGACCCAGCGGCGTAATCTCCCTTCCCAGTCCCGTCACGCCTTTCTCAGCCATGTACAACACCATCCTCCAGTGGAACTGCAGCGGTTTCTTCCACCATCTAGCTGAGCTCCGCCAACTTACCAGCCTTCACCCTTTCCTCTGCATTGCTCTGCAGGAAACTTGGTTTCCAGCAATGCGAACCCCCGCTCTCCGTGGCTACCGGGGTTATTATAAGAACCGGGCAGCTTATGAAAGGGTGTCTGGTGGTGTCTACATATATGTCCTGAACTCTCTTCACAGTGAGTCTGTCCCTCTCCAAACACCTTTAGAGGCTGTCGCTGTTCGGGTGTGGACGCCACAGGCTGTTACCGTCTGTATTCTTTACCTTCCCCCGGATGGTGATGTCGCGCAGCATGTCCTGGCTGCTCTGATAGCCCAGTTGCCGCCACCTTTCTTGTTACTGGGCGACTTTAACGCCCATAACCTTCTGTGGGGTGGGTCGGTGGCAACAGGTCGAGGCGCCATCGTTGAACATTTATTGGCGCAGCTCGATCTCTCGATATTAAATGATGGTGCCTTCACACACTTCAGTGTGGCGCATTGCACGTACTCCGACATTGACCTTTCGATCTGTAGCCCTAGCCTCTTACCGTCTGTCCAATGGAGAGTGCATGACGACCTTTGTGGTAGTGACCACTTTCCAATCTTTCTGTCACTACCACAGTGTCAGTCTTCTGGGCACCCTTGCAGATGGGCTCTGAATAAGGCTGACTGGGACTTGTTCTCCTCCACTGCCACTATTGAGCCTCTCTCTAACGATGACATTGATGCAGTGGTTCAGTCGGTCGCCAGCGGCATCGTTACTGCCGCCGAATCTGCCATTCCCCGTTCTTCTGGGTCCCCTCGGCGGCGGACTGTGCCTTGGTGGTCGCCTGAGATCGCTGTAGCGATTAAAGCTCGCCGGCGGGCGCTCCAGCGTTACAAGCGACATCCCTCAATCGAACACCTTATCGCCTTCAAACGGCTGCGTGCACGAGCCCGCCGCATTATCCGCCAATGCAAGCAGGAGTGCTGGGAGCGGTATGTGTCCACCATTGGTCTCCATGTCACTCCATCACAGGTCTGGGCCAAGATTCGCCACCTCTATGGCTATCGGACCCCTGTCAGCTCCTTGTGCTCTCACTGAATGGATCAGTTTGCACTGACTCCGACGTCATTGCAAACCGCTTGGAAGAGCACTTTGCTCTGAATTCCGCTTCTGCCAACTACCCCTTGGGCTTCCACTCCATTAAAGAGGGGATAGAACGTCGGAGTCTTTCTTTTTGCACCCACCATCCTGAATTGTACAATGTTCCATTCAGTGAGTGGGAACTCCGCAGTGCCCTCGCCGCTTGTCCTGATACCGCTTCTGGCCCAGATAGCATCCACTCTCAGACACTGAAACACCTTTCAGTGGACTGCCAGCGACGCCTCCTCGACCTTTACAACCACATTTGGGTCGAAGGTGAGTTTCCGTCGCAATGGTGGGAAAGTCTTGTTGTCCCCATTCTGAAACCGGGGAAGAACCCTTTGGAGGTGGACAGCTACCGTCTCATTAGCCTCACCAACGTTCTTTGCAAGTTGCTTGAACGGATGGTGAGCCGGCGCTTGAATTGGGTACTGGAGTCTCGGGGCCTTCTGGCTCCGTCAAAGGGTGGGTTCCGTAAAGGCCGCTCCGCCGCCGACAATCTGGTGAGCCTGGAGTCGAAGGGCCGCTCCGCCGCCGACAATCTGGTGAGCCTGGAGTCGGCCATCCGTACTGCCTTTGCCCGCCGTCAGCATCTGGTCGCTGTCTTTTTAGACCTGCGGAAGGCGTATGATACGACATGGCGTCATCACATCCTTTCTGCGCTTCATGGATGGGGCCTTCGGGGCCGCCGATCTATATCTGCAATTTTCTGTCGTATCGTACCTTCTGCGTGCACGTCGCGGCCTCATATACTTCCTCCCAAGTCCAGGCTATACCAGGCATTAATCCAGTCCCGTCTTGACCATGGGAGTCTAGCTTATGGCTCAGCATCCCCATCTGCGTTGGGGCTGCTGGACCCAATCCTCCACAGCGGGATACGCCTTGCCACTGGTGCCTTCCGGACCAGCCCTGTGGACAGCATACTTGTGGAGGCAGGTGTCCCTCCACGATGCCAGCAATTACTGGCTGCTTATGCTGCCCATGTTTTTAGCTCGCCCGGGCATCCAAATTATCGTGTCCTGTTCCTGCAGTCAGTCGTCCGTCTGCCAGAACGTCGGCCCCGGTCGGGTTGTCCGATCACCGTACGCGTCAAACAGCTTCTCTTCGGGCTTGGGTGTTTCCCTGTACCACCTCCTTTCCGGGCCCCTCTGCGTACACCCCCGTGGTGTGTGCCTAGCCCTTGTCTTCGGCTCGACTTGGCATAGGGCCCAAAGGACTCAATCCCTCCGGAGGCCTTCCGACGCCGCTTTTATTCCATCCTGGCCACGTATCAGGGCTCTGGCGTTGTCTATACTGACGGTTCGATGGTTGCTGGTCATGTCGGTTATGCAATAACTCTAGGGGACCATTCTGAACAACGTTCGTTGCCGGCTGGCTGCAGTGTTTACACTGCTGAGGTGGTCGCCAACTTTCGTGCCCTAGAGTATATCCGCTCCTGCTCAGGTGAGTCCTTCGTTATCTGTAGCAATTCCCTGAGCGGTTTACGAGCTCTCGACCAGTGTTTCCCTCGTTCTTGTCTGGTGATGGCTATCCAGGAGTCCTTGCATACTCTTGCCCGTTGCGGCAGATCTGTGGTCTTTGTTTGGACCCCGGGCCATGTCGGGATACCCGGAAATGAAACTGTTGACCGCCTGGCGAGAGAGACCACTAGTGCACCATCTCTGGAGATTGGCCTTCCAGCGACTGATTTGCAGGCACTATTACGCCACAAAGTTTTCGATTTCCGCCGTATCAAGGAGACGACTACTGTGTGGCGGTCATCCATGCGAGCCAACCGCAGGGAATCAGTCGTCCTTTGTCGGCTCTGCATTGGCCACACCCGACTCACGCACAGTTATTTACTGTGTCGTGAGGATCCCCCTCTTTGTCATTGTGGGGCGTTCTTGACGGTGGTCCATATTCTGTTGGAGTGCGCCCTTTTAACTGTGCTCAGGCAGACTTTTGTGCTGCCTGATACGCTCTCTGCACTTTTATCTGACGACTCTTCCATAGCGGACATAGTGCTGCGTTTTATTCGGGCAGGGGGATTTTATCGCTTAATGTAAGTGTGTGAGTTTTTGTGTTGATTCTGGCCTATGGCCAACGATTTGTCTGATTTTTTTCAGGTGTTTCTCGGTGGTTGGCTTTTCCCTTTTTGTTTGTATGGTCGGCCAACCACCGTCACACTCTGTGTGATTTTAGTTCATCTTGTCTGGTCTTTATCTACGTTTTTCTTGTTCTGTGTCGTCTGTCTTATCGTCTGTTGATCGTTTTTATTCTCTGTGGGTGTTTTTAGTATTTGGAAAAAGGGACCGATGACCATAGCAGTCTGGTCCCTTCAACACCCACAAACCGACCAACCATCCTGGCCATGTCGGTATCCCTGGGAACGAAGCTGCAGATGCCGCAGCCAAGGCTGCGGTCCTCCAGCCTTTTTGTGTCCCTTCATCAGATTGTAGCACAGTCATTTGTCGGCGCATTTTATCGCTGTGGCATGCCGATTGGGCTGCACTTAACGGACAACAAGCTTCGGGCCTTGAAACCTCTTCCTGCAGCTTGGACGTCCTCCTCACGTCCTTCTCGGCAGGAGGAGGTCATTTTGGCCCGGCTACGAATTGGACACTACCGGTTCAGCCATCGCCATCTGCTGACGGCCGTGCCGGCGCCGTTCTGTCCATGTGGGCAATTGCTGACGGTCCGCCACATTTTAACGTCCTGTCCGGATTTTACTACGCTGCGTCTTGATCTTGGCCTGCCATGTACTCTGGATGCCATTTCAGCGGATGACCCAGGAGCTGCTGCTCGCATTCTTCGTTTTATCAACTTGACACACCTGTCTAAGGACGTTTGATTATGCTGTAGTTTTTTAATTCTATGCCTGTTAATACGTCTTTTATAGTGTTGTCCCTTTTAGTCGCTGTTTTAACCTTGTGCCTCGCGGTACATTTCTAACTTAGTCAGGGCGCTAATGACCATTGTAGTTCTGCGCGCCCCAAAAAAAAAAAAAAAAAAAAAGAAGAGGGCATCCACATGACTCACCAGCAGTTTTCCTGACCTGTCCAAAATACTTGTCATTTCCTTCTTATCTCCCTTTCGAAGACTGCTAATTACACTCCAGAATGGTTTTCCAGCAGCTTGACCCATAGTCTCCTACCTGTTTCCAAAGTCTTCCCAAGATTTCTTCGTGGATGCTGCAATTATCTGTTTGGCTTTGTTTCTTTCTTCAACATAACTTTCTCTGTCTACCTGAGTTGTAGTATGTAGCCATTTTTGATACGCCTTCTTTTTCCTTTTACAGGCTGCCTTGACTGTGTCATTCCACCAAGCTGTTTGCTTCATCCTACTTTTACACACTACTGTTCCAAGACATTCTTTAGCCACTTCAAGTACTGTGTCCCTGTACCTTGTCCATTTCTTTTCCAATGACTGTAATTGACTACATTCAACTAACTGGTACCTTTCTGAGATTGCTGTTATGTACTTGTGCCTGATTTCCTTATCCTGAAGTTTCTCCACTCTTATCCTCCTACATATGGACCTGACCACCTGCACTTTTGGCCTCACAATCCCAATTTCACTGCAGATTAAATAATGATAAGTGTCATCAAAGAATCCCCTGAATACACGTGTGATCCTCACAGACTTCCTGAATTCCTGATCTGTTGTTATATAGTCAATGACAGATCTGGTTCCCCTGCCTTCCCCAGTATACCGGTGAATGTTCTTATGTTTAAAGAAGGAGTTTGTGATTACTAAGCCCATACTGGCACAGAAATCCAAGAGTTGTTTCCTGTTCCTGTTGGCCTCCATATCCTCTCCAAATTTACCCATAACCTTTTCATACCCTTCTGTTCGATTTCCAATCCTGACATTAAAATCACCCATGAGCTGAACACTGCCCTTGTCCTTTACTCTAACAACTACATCACTGAGTGCCTCATAAAAACTATCCATCCTATCTTGATCTGTCCCTTCACAATGCGAATATACTGACACAATCCTAATTTTCTTGCTAGACACTGTCAAATCTATCCACATCAGTCGTTCGTTTACATACCTTACTGCAACTACGCTGGATTCCATTTCTTTCCTGATGTAAAGCCCTACACCCCATTGTGCTGTTCCTGCTTTGACTGCTGACTGGTAGACCTTGTATTCTCCCACTTCTTCTTCTTTCTCACCCCTTACCCCGAATGTCACTAACAGCTAAAACGTCCAGCCCCATCTTACTTGCAGCCTCTGCCAGCTCTACCTTCTTCCCAGAGTAGCCCCCATTGATATTAATAGCTCCCTATCTCATTACCATTTGTTTGCCAAGTCGTATCTTAGGAGCCCCTGGTTTGTCAGTTAGAGGTGGCACTCCGTCACCTCCAAGGGTCCGAGGCATTTTGCTCTGATTGTTGCCAGCATCATATTTAAAGTATCGGGGAAGCAGGTTGCTAGCCTTACTTGCCCCGAGTCCCGTAGAGTTTTTCCCCTAACGGTTGTGGGCTAACCGGTAGATTTGGTAGTCTTTGCCGTATGAGCACAAAGGTGACCACAACTCAGAATATGTCTGAGATGCCCAGCCTTATTCCAAAGTAACTGGTATCCCGACTATCGGGACCACTTACTTGGCCACTCATACGTTGCCCGTGGTTCATGAACTAGGACATGACTGCAGGAACCCACACCATGAACCACATGAAAAAGTATACCTTAAAATAATAACGTAAGAAAAAATTCAAAATTATCTTACAGCATTAAAATTTTATTAAAAATTCTGTACAAATTATTTAAAGCACATTGGATCGTATATATAAGTGTGCAAAATTTCAGTGTGATTGAATAAATAATGTCTGAGATATGGATTTACGAAGAAATCAGTGCAAGACTGCTACTGTCTCCCTTTAATATAAGAGGGAAGTCTTTGTACTATATATGTTGCAGGTATTGATTGAAAAAGACAGATATATGTTCAGAGGGTGCTTTGAAGCCAGCAACTATGGAATGGCCATGATGGAATGATTTTTTTTAGATCTTAGGAAGAAGGTAAAGGGTGGGAGTGCATGGTTTGAGTGGAGGTAAGAAGTTCTATGGATTGAGGTGTTAGTCCTTATGACAGGCCTGAGGCTTTAAGGAGGGACTGTAGGTCGTTGGTATCACAGGATGCCATTTCGTAAAAAAAAACTCTGTAACTTTCACTTTTTTTCCTGTGTTGCAGATGCTGCATACACTGTACCCTTTAAATGAGATAACTCTGTTATTATTTCGTCAGAAGCGTTATGGGTGTCACAAATTGGTTTATTTTTTGTAACACATTTGCTGCATTGTTAAGTCAGGAGAAATTCTGAGGCTGTTCTGTACCGTCCTCCAGTATCTTCTTCGCCGAAGTACTGAGATGCATGTTGACCTGTCTCAGAGATAGTCATTGCTTCTGTAGTGATGAAGTATTCATCAGACTTGATGTAATTCACAAATAGTGCCTGCTCTTCAGGTAGATTCTGTTCTTTGGCATTAGGCAAAATATCATCAGTATTATCATTCCCATCACAATCATAGACTTCTTTTCCAGATCAAGTTTTTCAGAAACAGTTTCGAGTGGTAGGTAATATTTGAGACTCCGTGCCATGAAGCTGCGACATAGTGCTTTGCCTATCAGAAAAAAACAAATCCATTAATAGTTTCCCAACAATGTCTTTTGGCTCTGGTAGTACAATAAGTAAAAAGTTGTAAATAAATATTTAACTTGTAAAGTGCATATTTTCATTTCTTCCCGTCCTCCAACGGTTACATACTTGACACTATTACAGGAGCATTTTGCAGTAATGCAACTTGAAATTGTGTGTTACTCAAAGTTCAAGGGGCTGGAGTACACTTGTGCAATTCATTGTAAAGTATTCCACGTTCACTTTTCTCAAGTAGGGTTTAAGGGGAGGATGTAGTACACACCTGTATACAAACAATAAAATATTCCAGCCTGCTGCACCCATTTTAGCATCGATCCTTCAAAGCCAGCTTTTGTTGTAATCCACAATTTCTTGTTATTATCGTATATTGTGGGAAATGTGATACTATGTTTAAAACAGAATGGCTCAGCAAATTTCCCGATCTTAAGTGGGATGCATCTTCTCACTGCTATCACTGTTAGCTTAAAACAGAACTGTTACATGTTGTTAACTTTGTTTCCCTTCATGGCAGTTCTCGCCTTTGTATGCTGAATTGCAGTTAGGCATTACATTGTAAAACAGGACCCTCTCATCGACATTCGAAATGTTTGTAGGAACATATTGGGACATTGTTTCTTACAGACAGGTTTCTTTCCACCCTCACACTGTTTCAGGATTGACACTATTGATTTCGCCACACGCTTTCGGACAACTGATACCATGTCTAACCTTAAATCTATGCAGCCAACCTGATGAAGCATTGAAATTTTCTATACTGAGTGAGACTGCCAATTCTGCTGCATTTTCACAAAGCATTGGGCAACTGACAGAAATGCCTTCTGCTCTATGTTGCCTGAACCACTGCTACTACTTACTAGTAGAAATTCCGAACACACCTGCATTGCCTTCAGTTTCCTTTACCTTCATTATGACAGAATTTAAGGCAGATGTAGCAGTAGTCACTTTCATTATATTACTGTTTTCATGAACTGTGCATAACATTCATAGTTATTACACCATAGCATGGCTTTTTCATCTTTCTTTCGCTCATGCTACCAGTTCTCAAGGTCATCAGAAATACAATAATTATGGTACTGTAGCACATACAGTAGGCCTAAATAAAACAGCTACCGTTAATATGTGGGTTACTTCACTGAGTGCAGGTTAACTCATGAGCTGTGGTGCACTTTTGGATTTCTAAGGGATGCGCAAGAATTCTTATCCAATTGGGCCCTCTGCTGGCTCAACAAAAATTGTGTAACTTTGGGAAAATAAATGATAGTTACACCAATAACCAATGTTTCCTATGGCTGTCACCAGTGCCATAACCAAAATTTTCATACTTTATACTCTTTTATGTTTTAATGTATGTCCACAACATCCAGTTTTTGTGATGATTGTATTGTTACAGTTTACACTGTTGTTAATATCTGGGAATATGTGAAACAATCTCAAGTTATGTCACATAAAAAATTAAGCATTAGTGAGCTGTGAGTGCTTGCAACAATATGATTTTCTAATTGGCAATACAACACAGGGCACAGAAACTGTATCCCCTCCTCTTGCAGTACCATGTTAATAGGCAAAGTATACTGATCCCCACCCACTTCTGAAACCAGACGTCATAACATGCGCACGTGTGCGCGTTTTGTCTAGTCTGATTAAGGGCTGTTTGGCAAAAAGCTTTATTTTACAGTATTTTTGTTGGCCTGTGACTCAGCATCTCCACTGTACGGCGATTAGCAACTACCCTTTTTATAACATTTCATTATTCCATCCGTTTTTCCATTGTTTGAAACTAAGGTCTCATTCTGTTTCTTGAATCCTGCTTGTCCCAGGGAGTTACCCTCAAAGGAGTAACACCACCGAAAGTCCCTGTTTCTGGATGCAATCCTACTGTACACCATCCTCTTACAGTTTCAAATACAGCACTCTCTTTCACGTACCCAGCTAATCTGTGACCTATATACATCACTACCAATTTCCACTCCACCAGACTTCTCTTCTGCCACAAAATCCTGCAGTTACCTGCGTCTCAAGTTCTGTTGGACGGTATCCGCTGCCAAGCCAACTTCAAACTACAATAATAGGCCAGGCTTAACCTCAGAAAGCTGTCTTGCCTTCTCCTAAAATATCTCAACAGTGGTGTTTCCCTTCCTGCCCCTCTCCAGTTGCTAAACAGCCACATCAATAATGACCTCTACTCTCCTACAAAGTGAGTTTAGTCAACCTTCTTAACATTCCCCATCCTTCAGCACTGCCTTCCAGAGCAATGGTAACTCGTGATCCTAATACCCCAGCTACAACAGCTCAGCATTCTCTGCCTCGTCTATGACACTCTCCCCTCCTGAATTATCTATACTATCCAGTGGTCTCACTTACATCCCTAAAAGTACATTTACTTATGCTGATTTTGGTGAAGAACCAACTTCCTTTCACACTTAATTTCAAATGGAAATATCACTTTGCAAATCCAATCCCAAACTCTTTCCAACAACAAACCTGACACTGAACTCTGTCTTACAAAGTTCCGACCACAATTCCAATTTGATCCACCACCACTACCTCAAAATCACCCCTTACAAACATTCAAAGAATGCCTAAAATCCAGCACTGCTTCATAACCCTTTGTTGGCTCCCTAGAACATGACCCTAACTTGTCCTCTGCAGAACTCCTAGCTCTTTGTTCCCCAAAACATAATGACATCAACATTATCTTCCTGGCAGACAAGGGAACTACCATTGTGGTACTTGACCAGTGGGAGTATACTAATTGTCTGACAACACTATTGACAGCATCTACCTCCAACTGACATACAGACACTCCTTAAAACCTCAGGTCCCTCACAGGAACTAACATCTTAGTCCATAGAACTTCTCACCCCACCCAGAACACTTATTACTATCTTTTACCTTCTTCCTAAGATCCACTAACCTATCATCCTGGCTGCCGTATAGTTACTATCTTCAAAGCACCCACTGAAGGTACACCTGCCTTAGTTGGTCAGTACCTGAACCTAATGCAAAGATTCCCCTTCTATATTAATGACACCTAGATTGTCTGAAATTTGTCCCCATCCCACTCCCATCATACACATTGCTTATCACCATTGATGCCATCTCCCTCTATACCAACATCTGCTATGTACATGGTCTGCCTGCTGCTGAACATTACCACAACCAGTAGACACCTGATTCCAAACCTATGACATCCTTCTCACTTGCTGTAACCAACTTCATACTTACAGACAACTGTTTTACATTTTAGGGACAAACATATCAGAGGCACAGCCATGGGACAATCTTTTCATAGATTACTTGGGTGGGACTTTTCTTCAAACTATAAGCCTTCAGCCCCCTGGTTTGGTTGAGATATATTGATAACATCTTTTTTCTGTGGACCTGTGGTGAGGCTGATCCGTTAAAAAAGTTTCCATCTCCAAATACATTCTCCCAATTAAATTTCATATTGCCCTTTTCCAAGTCCCAAGCCACTTTCCTTGAGTCGACCTCTTTCTCACTGAGGGTCAGCTAACACTTCTGTACGCATTAAACCAACTAATGAACAGCAGTTCTTACATTTTGACAGTTACTATCCTTCCGTGTTAATTGTTCCCTTCCACACAGTCTTGGCATTTGAGACAAACTTATTATTTCAGATGCAGACTTTTTTCAGCAATACACCACCATTCTCACCTCACCTTCACTGGAGAGAATTACCCCAATAGCCTACTTCAGAAGCTGATTCCCTGGGCCATCACATGCAGTCCTATTACTACTGATCCCTCCAGAAAACAACTTAGAAGTACAGCTGTTGTCACTTAGTTCTATCCTGGTCTTGAATGTATTAATCAGCTATTTCGACAAGGCTGTACCTACCACATCTGGAATAGCCTTCCTTAGTTTCTGTAAATTTTTATTTCTTTTTACCTACGTCTTTGGTTGGTTCCAGATATGTTTATAATTCTGCTGTTAGGAGACTCTGGTTTAATATAACATTTGCTTGCATCATTCTTCCACAGGATGTATGCTATTATTATTATTATTATTATTATTATTATTTCTGTGCATACATTCTTCCAACCTTTTCCATGTACACAGTTTTATTTTTTCTCTTTTTGAAGCCCATACTAATCGTCAACAGATCATTTTGTCTCTGGAAATGTATGATCGTCTTGCCTCTCTTCATTTTTCTAGCTGAGAGTCAAATGTTCCACAGCTTTGTATACCATTCCGTCTCTTACCGCACAACTGAAATCTCTTATCATGACGGCAATTGCTGATTCTTTTGTTTCTTGAATCAAGATGTCACTAGCCTTTGTGTCACTCAGTTGTAATATTTGTAATAATTGAATGAGAACAATAGTTTAATGGACGCCAGCAAGTCAATTTCTGCAACATTATTACTTGGCAGGGGTGATTTGTTAGTGAGAACACTGAGTTTAACACTGGAGTCAAATTTTGATTGTACTCAAACTTTTCATCACTCATTTTTTCATGGAAATATATACTTCATTGTTCCACTTATTTATGTTTTATATAAGTGTAACATTTGCACTGTACAGGGATTTCTTTGCGTGGACAAATCTGACTGACAGAATATATTTGAAAAAATTATGAAATGTTTTAGAGCAATGTAACTAATTATTATTGCCTGCTTTTTATGATTTGTTAACAAACTGAGTTGTCACTTGCTATCGGTCATTTAAGGGACATTAGGAAGGTCCATTGGCTACTGTGAACACTTCCTTGCAATGAGTGGCTTACATACATCTTTATTAATCTGTAATGCCTAAGATTAGTTTTGTAGTCTAATGTTTTAGTGTTTTTTGTTGTTTTGTTGTTAAAAAAAACAACAAAAGAACACTAAAACATTAGACTACAAAACTAGTGTTCTTATTAGTTATTAATTGTTAGCCAGAATAAGTTAAATGTTCAGTGTTTTTGTAAAATACTAGATGTTGGTGTGTTATTAGCATGTGAAAGTAACATGTACCCACTTACAACAGCATTTTAAATCTAATTGCAGTTGTCAGACACATTTAAGGAGAATTCTGGCACATAAATAGTACAAAACTGACTTTTTTTATTCTGAAGCACTGTATTTCGAATCATAGTGAGAGAGTGGTGAGTCAGTCTAGGTGCATCTGTACACAGTAATTACTTAAACAAACAAGGCCACTTCCATTCCCTGTTATTACCTCACATATTGAAGAACTTTCTTCGCATTATTATTGGACCTAGTAAATGAAACGGAAATCCTTCCTAGAAGTGTTGATTACACTAAATACCTTTTGTATACAATTCTGTTGTTTACATTTACACTCCTGGAAATTGAAATAAGAACACCGTGAATTCATTGTCCCAGGAAGGGGAAACTTTGACACATTCCTGGGGTCAGATACATCACATGATCACACTGACAGAACCACAGGCACATAGACACAGGCAACAGAGAATGCACAATGTCGGCACTAGTACAGTGTATATCCACCTTTCGCAGCAATGCAGGCTGCTATTCTCCCATGGAGACGATCGTAGAGATGCTGGATGTAGTCCTGTGGAACGGCTTGCCATGCCATTTCCACCTGGCGCCTCAGTTGGACCAGCGTTCGTGCTGGACGTGCAGACCGCGTGAGACGACGCTTCATCCAGTCCCAAACATGCTCAATGGGGGACAGATCCGGAGATCTTGCTGGCCAGGGTAGTTGACTTACACCTTCTAGAGCACGTTGGGTGGCACGGGATACATGCGGACGTGCATTGTCCTGTTGGAACAGCAAGTTCCCTTGCCGGTCTAGGAATGGTAGAACGATGGGTTCGATGACGATTTGGATGTACCGTGCACTATTCAGTGTCCCCTTGACGATCACCAGAGGTGTACGGCCAGTGTAGGAGATCGCTCCCCACACCATGATGCCGGGTGTTGGCCCTGTGTGCCTCGGTTGTATGCAGTCCTGATTGTGGCGCTCACCTGCACGGCGCCAAACACGCATACGACCATCGTTGGCACCAAGGCAGAAGCGACTCTCATCGCTGAAGACGACACGTCTCCATTCGTCCCTCCATTCACGCCTGTCGCGACACCACTGGAGGCGGGCTGCACGATGTTGGGGCGTGAGCGGAAGACGGCCTAACGGTGTGCGGGACCGTAGCCCAGCTTCATGGAGACGGTTGCGAATGGTCCTCGCCGATACCCCAGGAGCAACAGTGTCCTTAATTTGCTGGGAAGTGGCGGTGCGGTCCCCTACAGCACTGCGTAGGATCCTACAGTCTTGGCGTGCATCCGTGCGTCGCTGCGGTCCGGTCCCAGGTCGACGGGCACGTGCACCTTCCGCCGACCACTGGCGACAACATCGATGTACTGTGGAGACCTCATGCCCCACGTGTTGAGCAATTCGGCGGTACGTCCACCCGGCCTCCCGCATGCCCACTATACGCCCTCGCTCAAAGTCCGTCAACTGCACATACGGTTCACGTCCACGCTGTCGCGGCATGCTACCAGTGTTAAAGACTGCGATGGAGCTCCGTATGCCACGGCAAACTGGCTGACACTGACGGCGGCGGTGCACAAATGCTGCGCAGCTAGCGCCATTCGACGGCCAACACCGCGGTTCCTGGTGTGTCTGCTGTGCCATGCGTGTGATCATTGCTTGTACAGCCGTCTCGCAGTGTCCGGAGCAAGTATGGTGGGTCTGACACACCGGTGTCAATGTGTTCTTTTTTCCATTTCCAGGAGTGTAGTATGGAATTTTGGGTGATTGGTGGGTACGTGCATTCATTTCTTAAGAGTAAAATAGATATATCATTCTGTATTGCAGTCTTGGATTAGAACATCTCCTCGAGTTATTTGAACGGGAGCAGATAACTCTTGACATTCTGGCTGAAATGGGTCACGAAGATCTGAAACAAGTTGGTGTAAGTGCTTATGGGTACAGGCACAAACTTATTAAAGGGATTGATAAGCTGTGTGCGAGTGCTGGTGAGTATTTATTCATTAGACTTTTTAATGAATGCAGTCATGATCGCTTTTAAGTTATTCATTTTTATTTTTAGATGACCAGTTTCGATCATTAAGGCATCATTTTCAGATCTTACATTCCTTGAAGACAACAGTGTTCTCCACACCTGCACAGGTACCAACGGTTCCAGTTGTTATCAAGGATTGTAAGATCTGAAGATGGTGTCTTAGAAGATCGAAATCAGTCATCTAAAAGTAAAAGTACACAACTTAAATGTGATCACAACTGTGTTTGTTAGTTAATTTATAGTATTAATCACTATTTTTCTTGGAACAGTCTTCCAAAAAATTTCGTTACACTTTATCTTATTTTGTTTTGTTTTACATTATTCCACTAACATTATCTGTAATTTCTCTTAGGATCACTGTGGATGACTCCTTCAAATCCTGGCACTCTGTTGGTTGATCTTCTAGTTGAAGACAAAGAATTTCTAGCTGTTGAAGAAGAGATGCAGTCAACAATTAGGGAACACAGAGATAATGGTCATTCTGGTGGAGTTTTTTGTAGATATAATATTGTCAGGGTAATTACCCCTTTACCATAATAATTTAAATACCTTATTTTCTGAAAATTCCTTCAAAATTATGCCATCTTCTAACTACCTTTCAGTTGTTCGTACTTAAATCCTAACATAATCTTAATTTAGTGCGTATGACAGGCATTTGCATTTGAAGGTAGTTGACTTTTAATATACAAATATTTTAATTTCAGATTCAGAAAGTGCAGAATAGAAAGCTCTGGGAGAGATATTCACATCGACGGCAAGAGGTGGCTGAAGAAAATGTGAATCAGCCTAATGAACGAATGCTTTTTCATGGATCACCGTTCATAAATGCAATTGTACAAAAGGGCTTTGATGAGCGACATGCCTACATTGGAGGCATGTTTGGTGCAGGTATGTATTCAGCAGTGTATTTTGAAGAGAATTAATATTGGTTATGGGATATTAGAGAGATAACTCACTTTTAGAAGTGTTGCCAAGTTTCTTATGAATTACACACTATATGATCAAAAGTATCCGGACACATGGCTGTAAATGACTTAAAAGTTCATGGCGCCCTCCATCAGTAATGCTGGAATTCAATATGGTGTTGGTTCGTCCTTAGCCTTGATAGCCTCCTCCATTGTCGCAGGCACCTTCATTCACGTGCTGAAGGTTTCTTGACGAATGGCAACCCATTTGTCACGGAGTGCTGCACTCAGGAGAGGCATTGATGTTGGTTGGTGAGGCCTGGCACAAAGTCGTCGTTCCAAAACATCCTAAAGGTGTTCATGTCAGGACTGCGCAGGCCAGTCCATTAACAGGGATGTTATTGTCGTGTAACCACTCCTCCACAGGCCATGCGTTATGAATGGGTGCTCGGTCGTGTTGAAAGGAGCAATCGCCATCCCAAAATTGCTCTTTAACAGTGGGAAGCAAGAAGGTGCTTAAAACATCAATGTAGGCCTGTGCTGTGATAGTGCCACATAAAACAATAAAGGTTTCAAGCCCCCTCCATGAAAAACATGACCACACCATCACACCACCACCACCTCCGAATTTTATTGTTGGCACTACACACGTTGGCAGATGACATTCACCGGGCATTCACCATATCCCCACACTGCCATCGGGCGCCACATTGTGTACCTTGGTTCATGACTCCACACGAAGTTTTTCCACTGTTCAGTCGTCCAATGTTTATACTCCTTACACCAAGCGAGGTGTCGTTTGTCAGTTACTGGCGTGATGTGTGGCCTATGAGCCGCTCGACCATGAAATCCAAGTTTTCTCACCTCCCGCCTAACTGTTATAGTACTTGCAGTGGGACCTGGTGCAGTATGAAATTCTTGTTTGATGGCCTGGATAGATTGCTGCCTATTATGCATTACGACCCTCTTCAACTGTCTGCGGTCTCTGTCAGTCAACAGATGAGGTCCCTTCAATATCACATCGGAAACAGTGGACTTAGGGATGTTTAGGAGTGTGGAAATCTTGTGTACAGGCATATGACACAAGTGACACCCAGCCACCTGACCACATTCAAAGTGGAGCACCCCATTCTACTCTCTCACAATGTCTAATGACTACAGAGGTCACTGATACGCAGGACCTGGCAGTAGGTGGCAGCACAATGCACCTGGTATGAAAAACATATGTTTTGATCACATAGTGTACAATACCTACTGAAACTCTGTTGGTCACTTATTACAGATGAATTATAAGAATCCACCAGGCTTGAGGCTTCTTAAGTGAACAGGAGGAGACTTGTAAATTAAACTTAATACACGGTGAACTTCAGTTACTAAATGAATAAAGTTTGATGTTTTTTTCTGCTCCATAGGTTATTGTAAAATTCTTACTATGTACTGTGACCCCTTTATACTTTTAACAAGAAATCAGTGGACAGATTGTTTTGTAGGTGTCTCTTTAATTCTATTAATGTTAATTCCAGGTTGTTTCCTTTGATAAGGATGCAACTAATTTCCTCCCCCCCCCCCCCCCCCCCCCTTTCCCCATCTCTCTCATGATCTTGTCATCAGTAGTATTTTAAACCATAACCTTCCTTCCTTTATTTTTCAAGCTGTTCTTTCCTGTTCCTCATTGAACTTAAGGCCACACCTATAACTGACTGAGCTCCCCAAGGGCCCCACCACTCTTTGAAGAGTTCTCACTTGGCTACCATGGGGCTCTAGTCTTTGCAGCATCTTTTCCTGTCTGTGCTGCATGTCTACCCTCTTCCTGTTCCTTCTTCACTCCCTTGGGAAACATGCCTGTGATGTTTTTGGGAATGTGTTCTGCATTTTCAGTGGCCTGACCTCAGAACAGTTCATTTCACTGTTATTTCATTCTGTTTTCCTTCTTTGTTCCGCTTCTCCTATCCTTCCTCTGCTTTGGCATTTGAGGTTCCTCTTTTTATTCTTCCTCCCAGTGCGCTCCTGAAGGCTGGCCCACACGTCTGGCACCTAACAGGTGACTGCGTAACGCGTAATTGCCAACCCCGGGCTGACAGGTAGGGTTCGTGTGTACCTCCTGGTAAAGGCCAGGCCCAGGGAGGGGTTTATCGCCTGAACTGTTACCTTCCCTAATTATCAGTGTTTGGGAGGTGTGACCTGAGGAGTGAACAGTCACCTAATGTGGGTGAGCCCAACTCTGAGGACCCCCTCCTCCCCCATCCCAGTTGGAACGAGCACCATTGGAGACACTGGCAACCTTGGGGGATATTCTTGCAATTAGTCAAACATCTCATTCTTAGTCTACATCACAAAATGTAAACGGAATGAGGCTAACAAATCAAAGACCCTCCCATCTGCACCTCAGTTCCTTGTTGTTTCGCATACTGAAGACTCAGTCCTTTGCTATGGTAAATACATTTACTATTCAGTAAGTTGTTGATGCAGTAGCTGGCACTGTGAAATCCTGCTCCCATTTACGCAATGGCACTTTTCTTTTGGAGACTACTTGTGATTCTCAAGCACAATAAGTACATGCGACTTTGCTCCTCCACAGCTATCTTGTTTGTGTCGAGACCATCAAATGCTGAATTCTTCATGCGGTGTTATTTACACTAGGCTGCTCAATGGTCTAATCAAGACAGAAATCCAGACTTACCTTTCTGATCAGGGTGTCATTCTAGTCCATCAGGTGATGAAAAGAGTAGACGCATCCTTAGTGCCCACACGCACTCTTTTCTCAGATTTGTTAGAGTTGCATGGTGTGAAGTTATCACGGTCTGACCATAGATTCTGAATCCGATGTGTTGCTACCATTGTCATTGCTACAACCACACTCCCAATTTCCTCTTGACACCTGGCCAAATGTGTAATCTGTGATAGGGATGCTCCTGAGGGCAACTGTCAGCCTCCTTCTCCATGCTGTATCAATTGCAATGGCGACTATGCAGCCTCCTCTGGAGATTGTCCCAAGTATCTCGATAAGCGGGCCGTCTAAGAGACCTGGGTGAAGGAAAAAGTGCCTTACTCTATTGCTCACAAGATGTTGGCTAGTCAGAAACCCTGTATTTTACCATCCAGCACTTAAAATACTGTTCTTGCTACCTCTTGCGCCATGAAGGACATGGCCACACAGACATGCAACCTCAAATTCAGCGTCGCGGTTGTAAAATCCCCCATTGCCATGGTAGCATCCCCATCACCTTCACCAGCAGTGCAACAAGCCACTAAATTTTCACATCATGCTGCAAAATCATATGCTGCACAACCAGCGGGTTGGAAAAGACAGGAGTGCTCCCACAAAGACATTTTATGTCCCTCCAGCCAGCAAACATCTGAATCGTGATCTGTCAACTGCAAAGGCTCCAAGAAATCAAACATAGGCAAGCGTTCTTCTTCTTTGCCGACCGGGAGATCCTCTTCAACGGTGCCGCCATGTAGTACCCTATTCTGGCCGACCTTCGTGTCGTCATTGTGCACTGTCAGCTTTTTGTCTGCCCTAGATTCTGCTGACTGATCAGGGGGGAGAATGCCAATGCCTCTGTAAACCTCATGGAGCAGGACCCCTCTAGCCCATGCACCCTACAGCAGAGCATCTTCGAAGAGTGGCACTCAGGTGACACTCCTTCATTTTTTTCCCTCTTCCCCTTTCCTCCTCATGACTCCAAAGGAGCATATGCTCTCCTGCAATAGAACATATACGACCTGAGATCCCACAAGGAGGAATTACAGCTATTGTTGGAATTGCAGCGTTGACTTCTTATCTGCCTCCAGGAAAGAAAACTGCATCCTCATGACCATTTTGATCTATCGAATTTCTTTCCAGTCTGTTTGACACCCTCCCTTCACCCCTCCGAGGATGGAATTCCCTTTCATGGGGGAGTCATGCTGCTCATCCAGAGGACATTCATAGTCACACCATCTCCCTGAACACTTGTCCGCACACTGTTGCAGTCCAAATTTTTCTTCCTCACTGCACCTTTCCCCTCTGTACCGTTTACATTCCTCCATCATTCAGTGTCACCATGGCAAACTTCCTCCAGCTTATTGAGCAACTCCCTTACCCCTTTTACTGCTCAGTGACCTCAATGCGCACCATTCCTCTTGGACTCTCCCAGAACCTGTCCAAGAGATGCCCTCTTGGCTGACTTCAATCAACCCGACTTCAACTGCCTTAGCACTGGAGCACCCACATTCCTTTCAGGCTCCGTGCACACCTATTCGTATTTGGACCTCTTTCTGCACTGCCAAACTGGCTCGTCATCTCGAGTGTCCATTCTCTCTGACATGTACTCGAGTGACCATTTCCTGTGCCCTATCAGTTTGCTGACGCCTACTCCACCTACATGCAAACCCAAATAATAGCATTCTAAGGTCAACTAGAGGATTTACTCTTCCCTGATGACCTTCGATGAATGACTTTTCCCCAGTTGTGGTGACCATGTGCAGTACCTTACCAGCGTTATCCTTGCCGCCACAGAACATTCCATTCCTCGCACTTCATCCTTACGGTGCCGTGTTGCAGTCCGATGGTGGGCTAAGGAATGCCATGACACAATTCCCGCAGAGGGGACATGCTCTCCACATTTTTAATCATCACACTACAATGGCAAACTGCATTCATTATAAACAGTTGTGTGTGCACTTTCATATCATTCTTCGGGATAGCACAGAAGCTCCACTGCATCTTCCGTTGTGTGGGCCAACCTTCAACAGCGCTCTAGGATCAAGATCCATTCCCCAATTTTCGTCCTGACAGTAACAGATGATGTTGTAGTAGATCCTATTGCTATCTCAAATACCTTGGTCCGCTATTTTGCAGAGATTTTGGGCTCCACCCACTATCACTCTGCCTTCCATCATCAGAAACGAGTGGAAGAAGCTCAAGCAGTACCATTCTCTTCTTAGAATTGTGAGTGCTACAATGCTGCTTTTACTGTGACGCAGCTAGAACATGCTCTCGCTTCATCCCGACCCTCCACCCCAGCACTGGACGGTATTCACATTCAGGTTTTGCAGAACCTTTCTCTTACAGGCAAGCACTTTTACCTTCATATGTGCAGTCGCATCTGGGCAGAAGGCATGTTCCTCAGATGTTGGCGTGTAGCCACTGTCATATCCATGCCTAAGCCTGGTAAGGACAAACACCATCCTTCTAGCTGCCTCCCCATTTTTCTCGCCAACTGTGTTTTCAAGGTGATGGAATGTATGATTCATGGCCAGCTGGTGTGGTTACTCGAATCTCACAATTTACTAACCACTGCACAATTTGGATTTCGAGCACGCCATTCTGCAATTGACCATCTCTGTCACATTGTTAATCTGTCATGAATGGTTTTTGTGGAAATGCCAGACTGGCTGTGTTTTTCGATTTGGAGAATGCCGACAACACCTGCTGGAGGACTGGTATCTTACATACTCTCTACACATGGGGCTTCGAAGCCACATGCCCTGTTTCCTTCAGGAATTTTTAAAAGACGGAGTTTTCTAGGTACATCTGGGTTCTGCCTTGTCAAAACGTTTATCCATGAAAATGGTGTGCCTTAGGTTTTTGTCCAGAGTGTCATTGTCTTTGCTGTTGCCATTAACCTTATTATGGCCTGTCTCCTGCCGTGCATCTCCGGCTTCCTCTTCGTTGATGATTTTGCCATCTATTGCAGTTCTCCATAGACTTGTCTCCTTGAACAGTGTCTTGAGTGTTGTCTTGATCAGCTTTACTCATGGAACATCAATAACGGCTTTCACTTTTCCACTGACAAAATTGTATGTGTGAATTTCTGATGGCGCAGTAAATTTCTTCCACCATCTTTACGTCATGGGCCTGTTGCTTCTCTGCTCATTGAAACTAAGAAATTTCTGGGATTCAGGCCTGATTGGAAACTTTCTTGGTCTTCCCAGGTGTCTTACATGGCCACCCACTGTAGGCTGTCCCTCAGTGCCTTACGTGAACTCAGCAGTACTTCCTGGGGAGCAAATTGGATCACCCTCCTCCATTTGCACTGATGCCTTGTCTATTCGGCATGTCAGTCCATCTTATGCCATATCAATACAATCCACCATCGTGGCACTTGTTTGGGCATTGGCGCCTTTTACACTAGCCTGGTTGAGTCTGTATGCAGAAGCTGCCAAACTACCAGAGTCGTACCTCTGTGATTTTCTCCTCAGTAGATATGAATGCTGTTTGTCTGCCATGGCTGGCCACCCATCCTATGCTTCCTTCTTCGATGACTCCTGTGATCGCCAGTATGATGTGTGTCCCTCTTCCCTGTTACCTTCTGGAGTTTGCTTTTAGCTATTGCTGTGGCTGTGTAACTTCAGCTACCTGCCACTTTCCCAATGGGTGTGAACCCTACACCACCGTGGCTTCATACGGCAGCCAATGTTCACCTTGGACTTAATCTGCTTCATAAGGACACTACTTGGGCTCACTCTGTTGCCAAAAGTTTCTCAACCTCACAGAACTTAATGATAGTTCTTTTGTGTACTCTGTTCTCGGACTGACCATTTTGGATGTGCCTTCATCTTTGCATGATGTTTTTCGAGATTAGCTTCTGGAACACGGCTCAGTGTTTACTGCGGAGCTCTTCGCTGTGTATCAGGCCACGCAGTACATCCAGCGACAGGTGGTTTTCAATTGTGTCATTTGCTCTGACTCCCTAAGTGCCCTTCTGCGCCTTTGTGTGCTCTACACCGTCCATCCCTTATTCCAATGGGTCCAAGAAAACTTTCACCTGTTCATTCTTGAAGGAACCAATTTGAAGTTTAAGTGGGTCCCTGATCACGTTGGTCTGACAGGAAATGAGGCCGCGGATGCTATTGCCAGGGCTGCTGTCCTCATTCCTTGAGCCGCTAGTTCTTCCATTTCCTTCTATGATCTCTGCGCTGCTGTCTGTTCCGATGAGGGGAAGACCACTGGTGATGCGAAAGTGACACCACCTGCTGACAAACTCCAATGAATTAAACCTCTCCCAATGGCTTGGCCGACTACCTCCCAGCCCTCTCACTGCAAGAAGATCATTTTAACTAGATTGCATATTGGGCACTGTCTTTTTAGTCATCACCATTTGTTATTTGGTGATTCCCCAATACTTTGCACTCATTGTCATCAGCCTTTGATGGTTCACCATTTTCTGACAGAATGGCCTTTTTTAACCACTTTTGTTGTAATTTATGTTTGTCATCTGAGTTATCAGCTGTTTTAACAAACAGAGCAGAGGTTGTCGACCGCATCTTACTTTTTATTCATCATAGTAATGTGGCGAAGGACATTTAATTTTTAGTTCAGGACGCTCATTGTCTTTGATGTATTTTAAGGCACGTTCTCGAACAGAAAGTCTCTGTTTTTAGCTGTCTTTCTTTCTGTCGCTTGAATTTAATATGTAGTCACTTTTAACTTAATGGTTCAAATGGCTCTGAGCACTATGGGACTTAACTTCTGAGGTCGTCAGTTCCCTAGACTTAGAACTACTTAAACCTAACTAACCTAAGGACCTCACAAACACCCATGCCCGAGGCAGGATTCGAACCTGCGACTGTAGCAGTTGCGCGCTTCCGGACTGTAGCGCCTAGAACTGCTCAGCCACCCTGGCCGGCCTTTTAACTCGTATTTCATCTTAGTATTATACAGTTCCGACGTGGGCGTGTATGGCCTTAGATGTTTTTGCAACCTACAAGAAAACAAACCATAACTGACTTAGTGACCAGATTCAACTGGCGCTGATAACATTGCCATTGATGTCTGAAAATCGTCATCATCATTGACAACAACAACCACCACCACCACCACCACCATAGTTACCTGAACATTCTTCTGTAGGAGATGACGGACCTGTACCCACTAGCCTTCTGTGTTGCCTTCTTGTTGAAAACTACTTCATTTTAAGAATCAGCATGGAGGATGCTTTATAAAGTTTTTACAAAAGAGGTGGAAGAAAAACTTCTTTTGTGTGATTGTATTATCGTTTCTCAAAACATTTGTCTCTAAAATTTGTATTTGTTCTTGCACTGAAACCAATCCTAGAAGCATTTTTGTCCACTCTGTGGTGCTACTTAAAGGTTTTGGAAGGATTCAACATTTTCTTGAAGTGATGAAAGTCTGTATCCATGCATGTATGTATTTATTCACACAAAGGAACAGGAAGAAGTTATTAGATGATGAAGCAGGTGAATATTGGCATTCTTTTTCTGTGTCAAGTAATCAACTGTTTCAAGTATTGCGTCATAGCTGGCATTATGTTGATTTTTCTGATTTGATCAATGTCTTCTGGACAACAAATTGTGTACCCTGCAGTATTAACTGTTCTTCAATCCAGTAAAGCTGCAGGTTCAAAACTACCTAATGTACCCAAAGAAACGTGATCATTTTCTTCTAAGTAATTTGCTAGTGAACCACTTTTGTTGGGTTAACTTCACCTTGGAACACTGTTCAGTTTCCAACTTGTACAAATATATCCAAGTTTCATCTTCCGTAATGATGATGTATAGATTTTTGTAGCACATTTTTCAAGCACTTTGTTACTCTAGTTGACATTATCCTGTGCTTCACCTTCGGTCAAATTGGGTGGAATCCATCAGGAGCAGATCTTGTCTACAGCTAAATGTCCATGCAAAATTGAATACACTGCAGCCTTTCAAATGGTTCAAATGGCTCTGAGCAGTATCGGACTTAACTGCTGTGGTCATTAGTCCCCTAGAACTTAGAACTACTTAAACCTAACTAACCTAAGGACATCACACACATCCATGCCCGAGGCAGGATTCGAACCTGCGACCGTAACAGTCGCATGGTTCCGGACTGCGCGCCTAGAACCGACTGCAGCCTTTACTGTACCAATGAAACCTCTTTTTTATGGTATGTCACATGCCATTCCTCTTCAGTTCTGTTACAGTTTCTATACATTTTGGTAAAACTGCTTTTAGTAGACTTTTACAAAATTTGTCACTGATAAAAGTATGAACGCAACAAAATTCTGCAAACTTGGATTTCTATGAAGGAGCTTGATTACAAAAAGCAAAATCAAGCAATTTGGCACATTGTGGTTGATTAACCCTATAAAAAATAAATTTAAAAATCACCCAGTGAAAAATGCACATAAAATTTCTATGTTTTGCTCACCATGGTTTCTTCAAATGCTCCATGTAAACATACTACTCAAACAACTTCTGAACTTCCATAGTTTCAAAATTTTAAAGAAATTGAAACACTAGTAAATGTAGCCTCAACACAGTTTGGGACTGTACTGTACAAGTCCTGAAAGATGAAGTTTTGAGTTTCTGCAGGAGAGTTTTGTTGATTGGTTTGGAGAAGAAAGCTTAGAGTTTAACATTCAGTCAACATTTTCATTAAACCCGAACTATTAGATAAGACTGAATAAAGCTGGGGAGTGGAGGGGGGGGGGGAGGTGTACATTTAATTGTGGGGCTTAGTGAAAGGAAACTATCCAGGCATTCACCTTAGGCAATGTAAGAAAACCACAGATAAATAACATGAGAATTGGTCCAAGAAAAAATGCTTTGAATCACTTCCCTTGGTTAACTTACATTAAAAGAACGCTGCTTGAGAAGAGATTAGTCTGGTGCACAAGTCAAACCAAGTTGTGAATCACTCTGAGATGATGAACTAGCATGGAAAATCCACATTAGAATTTGGCAACTACTTACTGTTATTTTTTTCTTTCATCTTGTTTCTTTTTTAAATTTTTATTTTTTGAATTTAAAGATTGCTCTTTGTTGCTTAGCCACCTTCAGTTTGTAACATCTAAAGTATGCTGAAAGGTAACATATATTTTACATATGTAATTTTTGCGACTTCATGGTGCCATATAAACCTTTATTTTAAATAATATGATATAATAACGCAATGACACTAATGAGTAAGGATGTAATATAACATGCAGATATGGAAATATTCTTTGGTATTCAAGAAATTTGGTAATTGAAGAATAAATTTGCAGTGGATTATTTCTTAAGCAGAACTGAAAATGCTTAGATTTGATACCACCATGTTTCTCCTGAACTGATGAACTACAGAGTGTACATTTTTACTGTTAATGTTGTTTTTCAGAAAAAACAAATATTTATTTTTTCTTTCAGGCATTTATTTTGCCGAACACTCCTCAAAAAGCAATCAGTATGTTTATGGGATTGGAGGTGGTATTGGATGTCCAGTACACAAAGACAGATCCTGTTATATTTGCCACAGGTAAAATCAAACAATTTATTTTAGTTTTTGAAAACTGCAGCCTGATCTTTGCCTGTAGCTGAGCACAGCGTAACAAAATTTTCAATATCATGTATTGAGCTGTGTTATGGGTGTACTTAACATTATTCTAGTTGACTGTTTCCATAGCAGATTAATTCCATCTTTCGTGATCTGAAAGATATTTGGAACTGAAGCACACACAACAAATTTTAAGAGTAAAAATCTCCTTCCTAATTTACAAGTTCAGTGAAATGTAAATTAGAAATCAAAGTGACACAGTAAGAGTATTTTAAATGAACCATTACTTCCTACCATCCATTAACGCTGGAACTGAATTTTGCATTAGTTTCATCTTCACCAGTGTTAACTTGAGTAATGCTAACAAAACCACTCACATTTGGGAATAGAAGTCCCATCATGCAGCAAAAGTGAGAAAAAATGAAGGTTAACTATTTAGTGATTTTGTAGGAAATTCACCTTTGATATGTGGTCAGAGGAGACAATAAGACTCTGTACACTGAAAAATTTTTACTGGTTTCACTTCAAGATGAATAAATCTTTCACCTTTTGCTAAAGATTTCCATGGAGGGGAACATTAAATGAGTCTATAACTAATTTTTCTTAGCGCTTGGCATAATTATGCTGCCCACATTTCCAGTTTGCCTCGCCGTCCAAATTACTGTCTCCTTATCCCCAACATGGCACTCCATCTCCCAAAAAGGCAGCCCAGAAGTGGGCCGTTCATGTCCAGTTGCTTGTTAATGAACCGGACACTTTCTCTCTACCACCTTCACTACGGCTCCACTTTTGTACATCTCCATGGTCCATACCTTGGCCACGGCTTCGGCTGGACCTATTGCAAGGCCCCAAAGGCTCAGTTCCATCTGAGGCCCTCCACTGAGACTTACTCTCCCTTCTCAGTGAATTTAAGGGCTCAGAAATGTCCTACACAGGTGGGCCAATGGTTGACCGTCTTGTTGGTTTTGCTTATGCTCACTGCCAATACTGAACAGCACTCCTTGCCAGATGGCTGCAGTGCTTTCACTGCAGAGTTGGTTGCGACCTGTCACACTCTTCAGCGTATCCATTCCTTCGTCGTCTGTAGTGACTCCTTAAGCAGCCTACAGGCTCGCAACCAGTGCTTTTTGTAATGAATATACAGCAGTCCTTGTGCCTTCTGCAACAGTGAAGGTTCTGTGACCTTCTTTTGGACCCCAGGGCATGTCAGGATACTGGGCAATGAACTTGCTGACCACATGGCCAAACAGGTCACCAGTAAACCAGCTCTGGAGATAGGCCTGATGGAGACCAATTTGTGATTGGTATTCCGCCACCAAGTTTTCACAATGTTGGATACTGTACTCAGTACACTAAATAAACTTCGTGTTATCAACGAGACAACAAATGTCATCCATGCAAGCTACTCTCAGGGGATCTGTTGTACATTTCTGGCTCGGCATTGGTCAAGTTTTACATTTTGTTTTATTCATGAGGGGAGGGGGTTGTCATACCATCTAAGGGTGGGGGTCTGGCCTTATCTCTGAGGCCTCCACCCTCCCTGCGATTTAACACTCTGTCACCCATTCTTTGCATTTCGTTTACCTTGTTGTTCATCTTGCCTTGTCTTTTTGGGGTGGACATTTTAGTGTGTTGCAGAGTGCTGGCTCATCCCCTTTGATTCTTCTGATCAGCTAGCCCAGACCATCTGCCCTATGGTTTTAATACCTTCCTCTGCTTTTCTTTGTGGTGTAATTTCTTTTCCCCCATTTTTTTTCATTTCTTTCATTTTCTGTTTCATTGTGGTTTCCCATTCCTTTTACCCCCTTTTTAATTTTCCAAACTAAATTTTGGTGTTGTTTTACCTTGAGCCTCGTTTGCGTCAAGAAAAAGGGACTGATGACCCTGTAGTTTGGACCCATTATACCACAAACAAACAACTCCCCCCCCCCCCCCCCCCCACACACACACACACACACACACACACACACACACCTGTACAGTTACATTATGCTGGCTGAGTACTCTCATTGTTGGGACTAACATTTCTACTGATCAAGGATGTTATTACCTGTACTCGTAAGTTATTTACTTTCTGCCAGAACTTTCCATATGGCATTTTATTTTAGTTGTAGAAGTGAGGGTGCCCAAGAACTCAGCGACACAAGATGACAGCCTGGATATACTTTGGACAATTATTAGTGCCAAAGGGGAAGGAGGGAGGAGTGGTCGAAGAATGGAGGAGGACAGTTGTAAAATATAATTCCAGATCACAAATAAAAATAAATGTAAAATAGGGAGTTATGCTGCAACGACATAAATGGAGGAAAGCAGATGAAAAGCAAATAGTCAACTATTAGTCACCTTACATTGTTAACAGGTGGCTTAAATCAAGCCCACACTGTAAACTGAGGCCTTATCTGTATAAGCTCATTGTCTTGCATGGCATAAGGAACTGAGCCAAACTTAACAATGTGTTGTGCACATTCATCCATACTTCTGCCAGTATAGAAAACTAAGCAATGGTTGTAATGCCTCCTATCCCCTTTTTTAAGAAATATGTGCTTGGCTATTAATAGTAGTAGTTAAAGAAAGACATACATAAATTGTTGTCACTAAGTGACTACCTGATTGTTCATCTTTCTGGAATTTCAACTCTGTGTTCAGAACACTCTCAAAATGTAAGGGGAAGGTAATGCTAACTGAAGTTAGAAAGCCATTATGCAGCCAAGTACCAGTGGCAGCAGTGGACCATATGTAGCCCAATGGGTGTTGAATTTGTGGGGTTTAGTAGCAGTACTAAGGTGCACATTGACCAGTTAAGACTCAAATGGAAATTGTGCATTTATAGTGGGAGGGTAAAGGATGCGCCATTTGAAATAATAACTTTAAGTGTTGTAATAGGAGGAGCAAATGCGTTAGTACCCTTGTTTTTTTTTTTTTAAATCATAGATGATTCACACTTAAGCTGGTTAACAAACTTCTAATACAGATGTCAGCACACTTTATAATAATCTGTAAGTGTGTTTGTAGTATAACAGTTGATAGGCAACACTATCCCTAAACTTAAAGTCGACTAGAGCCTTTATGCTTGTCTTGTAAGTATTGATAGGATCTGCATCCTCATTTACTTGCACACTTTTCACATAGTAATTAGATGTGTGTATATGCCACACTACCTCTACTTGCAGTAAAGAACATTTGACACACTCCTTTTATTTCTCTTTTTTTTTATCTCGCAACATCTTTCCTTCCTTTTAACTATTTTTAAAAAATGTAACCATTTCTCATATGCAGATAAGCTGCAAATAATTTTAGTTATTTTATGTTGTATAAACTATCATAGTCTGGTCCTGGTAGCGAGAAGGTGTTTTTTTTTTTTTTTTTTTTTTTTTTTTTTTTTTTTTTTTTTTTTTTTTTTTTGCAGCTCACTAACAAGCCAGGATATCCAAAATTGCAAACAATCAGTTATTCCATCGGCTATGTGATTACACTAACGGCTCTGCGTGCTCTGCTTTTGCTTTTATCGTATTACGTCCATTTCTTTTTGACTGAGACAATGACTTCAAATTTCCATTTAGCCGCTAACTGAACACACACAATAATAGGTAAACACATTTTACTTTCCATTTTTGTATGTGTCTTCAGTCTATTTTTGATCACTTTCACTCCAAGGATCCTCACTGTTCTTTTGTAGTTATTCATGTTACCAATATTCACTGTTTTAATTGTGCACTCTGGAAGCTGATAAATTAGTATATTGATAATTATAAATGGATAGATTGCTACTCACTGTGAAGATGAGTTGTCGACAGACACAGTGAAATGACTTTTACACACTAAGCTGTTTGGCCAAAGCCTTCTTCAGAACAGAAAGGAAAACACACACACACACACACACACACACACACACACACACACACACACACACACATGTGCACCTCATGCACACAACTGCTATCTCTGGCCACTTTGGCTGGACTGCAACTTCTGTTGAACGAAATCAGCAATTGGGAGTAGGATGGGAGGGGAGGGGGGGGGGGGGACACAGAACAGAATGGGGAAAAAAACTAGTGGGTCCGTTGGCAGGGGAGCTCGTAGTGCATCCGCAGAACTTGAGAAACTCCACTAAGTTTGCACATGCTCCTACATGTTGAAGCAAGTAAGTTTTGTGTTGTTGCTCTCTATTTTCAAGTTCTATCAAGGATATTGTTTCTCCTTGATGTTGATAGTGCTTTGGCTCTGTATGAAAACTTACCATCTGAAGTCAGGAATATATAAGCAAAGCCTTGCTCCTGTGCTCTCTGTTCAGAAAAATATGTATCAGAAACATAATGAGAACACCATCACTGGGATTTTCTGTGTTGAAAATGAATTCTTTCTACTGTGTTCCTGGCTTTTTGACTGATGTGTTGTATTTGATGAGTAAGCAAGGAACAAGCTTAAGTGAAACTGAGTGTGTCTGTTTTACACTTTGATGAAATGAATGTAGACAGTCGCATATGCTACGACTAAGAAACGGACATCATATAGGGATGACATAGTCAGATAAAGGTTGTTATGGCATGTGGGTTATGTGGAACCTGGAAGCAGCCTGTATATTATAATTTTGATACTGTGACGAATTGGGATTTACTGGTCAGTATCGTCAGAAAGATGCATAAAGCAGGATTTGCCTTAATTGGTGTCGTATTTGATTTGGTGGCTAAAAATGGGAAAGTGTGGAAGGAATTCTGCATTGACTAAACAAAACATATTCTGGTATCAGCTGATGTACCATATGTGTTGAAACTTTTGAGAAACTCTTTTTGGGTGGTGGTTTTTCATTAAGTGATGGAAAAGCAATAACAAAACACATAATTGAGCAGCTGTTGTTGAAAGATGATGGAGAACTGAAGCTATGTTATATACTTCTGCACATCATTTGACAGTTTCCAGAACATATTGACAGGGAATTCATCTTGTTTGCATACTCCTTTCCAGTTTATTTTGTAATGCCTGAAGAAAAAGACGCTGCAGTATTCTTCAGGCTGGTAAACAATGCTTTTTGAATTATGAATTAGACAGTAGCTTTTGGCAAATGCTGCAGTATTCTTCAGGCTGGTAAACAATGCTTTTTGAATTATGAATTAGACAGTAGCTTTTGGCAAATAACCAATTTCGGTCCCTTTGGACTGTATGTGGAGAAATGAGGACGTTCTTCTAGGATTCTATTTCATCTGTGAAAGAAATGAGAGTAGGAAATCATAAAACCTTACTCCCTTTCCAAAAGGAATTACCTTGTTACGGTCAGTGCTAGGTTGTTTTTTTTTTTTTTTCTGACTTAAAACATGGCTACAGTTTGAAGTAAATATTGACCTCATGGTGCCTTGAAAACTTGTTTCTCCAGATAGGAGCAATTGGCAGGGCCTATTATTATCATCATCATTCCTTACCAGTGGAATTCAAAAGTGGCTTGTGTATCTTAGTTATGAACAGAAATATAGGTGACATTTGGTTATGCAATTCTTCACCAGTTCCAGCAGAAACTAATACAAACTATCTGACTTACAAGTTGTTTACAGGACTTGTGGCAAGCATTGAGGGAGCTTTATCAATTATTACAAGTGAGCAATAAATGAGGGACATTATACCCCTAGTTGATACAATTGTTTCACCTTTGATAGAGGCTTCAGATTGTCCTCTTAAAAGTCTCCACTACGTCACTGGATATATTGCTTTCAGGTGTGCCTTTATAGGCAAGTCACTTGGCCATTCTAGTGGCAATGTAACAGAAGTGTTGAAAAATCTCGGTGGATTGCGAAAGTATCTCAAGGAGGCTTAATCATCCCTTCAGTTGAGTGGTTTGAAGTTGTTAAGGACTTAGAGGTGGTGTTTTTGAATTTTCATGGAGCAGTCTGTGTAAAGACAAGAATATGGTTAGAAACCTGACAAGACTTTTAACTGGGAAGTTTCCAACTGTTTCTCAAAAGGTCATCACAGTGTTTGCTAAAACCAGAACATTAATCCGGATAAGGCACCTCAACACATCAGTAAAGCCACAGAAGGCTAATTAGCAGAAAACAGCATGCAAATAGAGAGCTTCTGCAGTTTACTCCAAATCGGATTAAGGCACTGGAATTATTCTTAAAAATGTTAAAAGTGAGGAAATTAATCCCCTAGATTCAGTATTATCATGCTTAGTAATGTGTCAAGTACCTGGATGTAGTGTTTCATAATATCTGCATGAAAAAAACGTTATAGGGCGGGAAAAGGGAGGGGGGGAGACCGTAAGTTATCATATGTTGAGGCTGGGATAATTTCAGGAATGGAGAATGTGTTGTAAGGATAACACCCATCTGCTGACTGTGACGAACAGAACGGGTTTACTAAACAGAAAGCTCATGTGATTGTTGCATTTCCAGTACTATTGAAAACTGTACAATGCATAAAAACAGACTTAAGTGTGCCAGGTTGATTATTAACTAATAGAAAATATGGAACAGCAGAGTATAAATTTAGGAGGATCCACAAATCTATACTTTCACTTTTGTCAGTTCTAGAAGGACGGTGTAGAGTTCAATAGTCATAGTAAGTCCGTGTACAGGAAAGCTTCTATTGAACCCATGACTCATATTGCCCTTCAGTTTTCATAAATTAATGTTAGTTTGAGCAGAATAGTGCCATACACGAATGTGCGAATATGTATTGTGCTGCTGCTGCTGCTGCTGCTGTGTCTCAAGAGTGATGTCACGTTCTGTGTAGAACCCTCAGTGCGTTGGCAGAGGACGACACACAATGAGGATAACGGTATATGATTTGGGGAATGTTGTAGGACCCTTAAAACAAATTCTCTGCTCCTGAAATTATCTTGGCCTCAACCTACAACCCGACAGTTTCCAACTCCTCTGGCCTATAACCTCCTCCCAATTCATGTCTCCTCGCCCTCATTGTGTGCCACTCTCTATCAGTGTGTCCACCAGTTTTTTCTCCCCTCTCTGCTGCCCCCCCCCCCCACCCCACCCCCACCCCCATCCCCCCGCGCCCTGTCATGCCGCCTTCTAGTCCCTGTATGCTCTGCCAGATAGTGCTCTTCTCTTCCTGTACACATACTCTGCTACCCCCACCCCATCCCCCTTCCTACCCTAATCCAGATTGCTGCTTTCATTATACACAAGTTGCAGTCCAGCCATAGCAGCCAGAGGTAGTGGTCACATATGCATGAGGTGTGCCTTCTTGTGTGAATGTGTGTGTGATTTCTTTTCTTTTATGAAGAAGACTTTGGGCAAAAACTCAGTGTGTAGCAGACATTTAATTGTGCCTGTCTGCAAGTCAATGTGTCAACTTTACATTGAGTAGCTATCTATCCTTTCATAATTGTTGATGTTCCAATCTGGACTTTCCATTGTTTAATATATTTGTAACACCTACTGGTTGTGCAGATGGCTCTGATGATGTGACGTTACTACTCCATTCATGCACTGGTGTCTAGATATATTACACAGTTTAGCCCCTGTTTTGAGTTTGTGAGAGACCAGTCATGTTTGTGTGGCAGTGGTGCATGAATGAAACAACTTTTATATTCTAGATAAAAAATCCTTTCGTAAGTCCAGAAGTGTGTGACACACATAGAAGTTATAAATAAAATAGAAAGAAACTTCCACATGGGAAAAATATATTAAAAACAAAGATTCCAAGACTTACCAAGCGGGAAAGCGCTGGCAGACAGGCACATGAACAAAACACACACACAGAATTACTAGCTTTCACAACCGATGGTTGCTTCTTCAGGAAGGAGAGGGAAAGACGAAAGGATGTGGGTTTTAAGGGAGAGGGTAAGGAGTCATTCCAATCCCGGGAGCGGAAAGACTTCCCTTAGGGGAAAAAAAGGACAGGTGTACACTCGCGCGCGCGCACACACACACACACACACACACACACACACACACACACACACACACACACACATATCCATCCACACATACACAGACACAAGCAGACATATATGAATGGGTTTGAGGTTGCCTTGCTGATGTATTTATCCCTTCATTTCTCTCGAAAAATTCGTGCCTTCATTACCAAAAATTATTTTGCCTACAATAATGAATTAATCTGCAAACTTGTTTGTAACGTAGAATAGAGTTAATAGTTTTATCGGATGAGGTCACGTTTTTTTATATTTTTGGCACAACAAATCATATCAAACATGACGTGGTGTGGAATGAATTGTAAAGTGGTTCATCAGTCAAACTGTATTTTTTTGTAATACACAAGAATAAATATGAAGACCACCAAACACTAAAATTTAGCTTCACAAAAATGACTTGATACCTCTTCAGGTTGATTCAGTCAGCTAATCACAGCACTGGAAAAATGATGTCATGCAAAAGTGTTTCTGTCCATAAAGCAGAACACTGAGTATGTTTATTCCAATACTCATTCAGTATAATTTTTGCTTTGAGGGAAGGTCAAACAGTAAAGGGACCTTTGGGAAAGGGAGTATTTACTGTAATGATAGAAAACTGAAACGTACATCATTTTTCTACATAACCTCCCTTCACTTCAATGCACTTTGTCTGATGTTTCACAAGTTTTTTGATTCTGTCAACAACAAAAAAACAGTTTTTTGGTAGCACCTGGAATCAGTTTTGCACTGTATCAATGACTTCTGCATCAGTTGCCGTTCTTCAGTGGTCCAAACGTGTGGTAATCACTTGGAGCCAGTCTGGACTTTTGTGGGAGTTTCTGCAGTTCAAATTCCAACTCCTTTATCGTCTCAATGTCCATTTGGCAGGATTTGGCCAAGTATCATCCACTTAAAGGATGACATCTTTTCATGGTTTTCCACAGCGTTTGGATACGGTCGCAGGTTTCAGTTTAATTCGCAACCCATCACAATAATTCTCACTGTTCACAGTTTCACCTCTTGGGACGAAATGAATTGCTACCACACCTTCCATGTACCATAAATAGTGTTAGCATATTATTACCAGCTAATGGTTGATGTTTAAATTTCTTAATTTCTGGTGATGGGTGTTTACAAACAATGCCTGCAGCTTAATTTTCTGGTTCATAATGCTGTAATAATCCATTTCCGTCTTGATGATAATGGGCCAAATGTTTGTAAGAGATATCCATACTTTTCACCTTATTCTGCGCTGACAATTATTTCAGTACCCGCCTTCCACACACTCTCTGAAAATTTAGACTGCCATATGAGATGCAATATGCTGAACCATGACTGATACGTAAAATATTGGTGATTTCGTCCACTGTGTTTCATCTGTTTTCCATCACCATATCCACAATGACTTCCAAATTGTCTGCAGATGTTGACGACCATGGCCTGCCCGATCTTTTCTCTTCACATAGAGAAGTTCTTCCCCATTTGAAGCACTCTATCCATTCATAGATCTTGCTTCACAATAAATAGCTGTCATCATACTGTGCTTGCGTTCAACGAATAATTTCTGCAGGTTCAACACTTTCTGCCAACAAAAAGTGAATCACTGCCCCTATTTCCTCCTTGGTGCAGATCGACTATGGAGCTGCCATGCTTCTCGGTCTGCTACAGTATGATGACCAATGTGGGAATAAGTGACACAGTGTGTGGAATGGTTGCAGATGGCAGTATTATAGCACTGGATACTAACAGTGTTACAAAGCCCTAAGCAAGAAATTGTGAAAGTCCCTTTACATTTTGACTTGCCTCATACTTTGAGAATGAAACTGGTGTTGACTGGCTAATCTGCTGTGTATCTAAAGTTTAGGTTAGGTTGAAAAGTGATAATTTGGCCGTGGTTAGACAAAGCCAATAAAAGTGATTCCATAAGAAGCCATCCGTCGCCATACTGTTGGTTCATAACATTGTGAATGAATTCTTGAGGAGGAGGAGGAGGGCAAGCAGGGGCAGAGAAAGCAAACTTTACCCGCTGACTCCAGCACATAGGCAGCCGAGGAGAGGAAAGGCAGTCATAAAGTGACAACTGGATGTTTTTTGACGATTATATCCAATGCTGCAGGTAGTTGATAGAAGCAGTCAAGCAGATGTTGATTTACATGTTTGCAGAGCTTAAGTTTAGTATTTCTACAACTGCATATGTAATCTGCAGGCGGTCATAATATGTGTGGCAGAGGGTACAACGTACTATTGGTCATTTCTTTTCCTAGTCCACTCTCAGATGTAGTGAGGAAAAAACAAACTGTCTGTATGCCTCTGTACGAGCTCTAATTTCTCTTGTCTTGTCTTTAGACATTCCTTATGCGAAATGTACATTGGTGGCAGTAGAATGCTTCTGCAGTCAGCTGCAAATACTATTCTCCAAACTTTCTGAATGATGTTAAACAAAAAGAAAATGAGATTCCCTCCAGGGATTCCTATTTAGGTTCATGAAGCATTTCCATCTCTGGTGTGTTGATTGAACATTCTGGTAACAAATCTAGCAGCAGGTTTTTTTAACTTGCTTCCTTGTGTTCCTTTATTCCAGCATGTTGGGGCCAACAGGTGTAGCCTTGGGAGATGAGAAAAGGGAGGAGATGACAGGACAGAGGGGGTGGAAACTGTTGGGTGGAGGTTGTGGGAACAGTATGTTACCATATGTTGAGGTCGGGATAATTACGGGAGTGGAGAATGTGTTCTTAGGATAACTCCCATCTGCATAGTTCAGAAAAGATGGTGGTCGAGGGAAGGATCCAGATGGCTCGGGTAGTGAAGCAGCCATTGAAATCAAGTGTGTTATGTTCGGCTGCATGTTGTGCCCCAGCATGGTCTACTTTGCTCTTAGCCACAGTTTGTTGGTAGCCATTCATCCTGGTGGACAGCTGGTTGGTTATCTTTCCAATATAAAAAGTTGTGCAATGATTGCAGCAAAGCTGATAAATAACACGGCTGCTTTCACAGATGTCACTGCCTCACATGTTGTCCGATAAATCTGTCACAGGACTGAAATAGGAAGGTTTTGTACTTGGGTCTTCCACAGGGACATAATCCTTATGGCAAGGGGCTGGGACCGGGAGTGGCGTAGGGATGTTTTGGAGGTTGGGCGGGTGATGGAACACCTCTTTAAGATGGGTGGGAAGTACCTTGGATAGGATGCCTCTCATTTCAGGGCATGTGATAGGTAATCAAATCCCTGATGAAGGATGTAGTTGAGTTGTTCCAATGCATGTGGTACTGGTTGATGAAGGGGACACTCCTTTGTGGCTGGTTCTTGGGGCTGGTGGGAGGATTGGGGGTGTGAAAGGAAATCGCACGAGAGATCTGTTTGCGAACTAGGTCTGGGGGCCTAGTGCCTGTTTGTGAAGGCATTGGTGAGACCCTCAGCATACTGAGCAAGGGAGATTCATCACTGCAGATACCATCCGTGGGTGGCCAGCTAGTGTGGGAGGAATTTGTGCTGTGAAAGGGATGACAGCTGTCAAAATGTAGGTGCTGGACAGAGCTGTGGATTGAGCCATCAGAAAGCAAGAGGTCAACGTCTAGGAAGATGGCACCCTGATTGAGGAGAACCATGTGAAGTGCCTGGGAGACAAGGTTTTAAAGTTCTGTAGGAACAAAGATTAGGGTGCCTTGGCCCTGAATCCAGATCATAAAGATGTCATCATTGAACCTGAACCAGAATAAGTATTTGATGTTTAGCAAGGCTAGGAAGGTCTCCTCTAGATGGCCCATAAAACAATTGGCAGAGGAGGATGCTATGTGGGTGCCCATGGCTGTGCTGTGGATTTGTTTGCATACCTTCAAAGTTCTTTGATCCACTGGTTTAAACTTCACACTAGTTACTGCCCAGCTTCCGTGTGGAGCACGTGTTGATCTCACTGTGGACTTCTGGAGAGAGCCACACACACCTGATTTCATCAAAGTGTACATGCCTGAAGATGGTGTTGACGCAATGCCAAAACTAGTAGCAAAGTAAATAAAAAATCTTAGGTACAGCTGAAGGAATTTCATTTTAATAAAAATTATACCAGCTGTGTCCCACCTTCATCCAGTTAAATATGGATGTACGAAGGTTAAGGAAGTAGGTGGTGTCTTTGATGTAGGAAGCTAGATTATGGGCAATTGGTTTGAGATGTCAGTTGATGAGGGCAAAAATGCTTTCAGTGAGGGCACAACAACCAGTCACAATGGGGCATCCAGGATTGTTGGGTTTGTGGAGCACTTAGAAGATGCGTGCACGGGATGCCATAGGGGTGAGAAGAGAAATGGTTTCAGGGGAAATGTTCTGGGAAGAGCCCAAGCCTTTAAGCAGGGACTGGTGCTTTTATTGGACTTCTGGGATGGAATCAGTCTGGCAGAGTTTATGGGTGGAGTAGTCAGATTATTGGCAGAGGCCTTCTGCCATATAATCACTGCGATCCATAACAGCAGTCGTGGAACCTTTGTTTTGAGGTAGGATGATTAGATCAGGATTTGTTTTGAGGTTGTGTACGACTGTTCTTTCTTCACCTGAAAGGTTTGTGCTCTGAAGGAGGGACCTTAGGAAGGATGGTGAAGCTAAGTTGGAGGTAAGTAATTCCTGGAAGGCAACCAGTGGGTGGTTAGATGGGAGGGGGGGAGGATCACATTTGAATGATGGTATTAACTGGAAGAGTTCAGTGTCAAAATGTAGGGTGGTTTTGGTTGGAGGGATTGGCAGCAAAGAATTGTTTCCATTGCAGGGATTGGGAGAAGGGGAGAGGTCTTTGACAAGCCAGCATGGTTAAATTTGGGTGTAGGGATAAAGGTGAGGTCTTTGGATAGAAATGAAACTTCTGTGGAGATGAAGGTTAACAACAGTGTCATGAGAATGTTTTGACACTGCATTTGATGGAGAGTTGGTAGGAAGTTTTGAGAGATGTACCAAGTTGAAAATATCAGCTAGGCAGGTTTTAGCTGCTATGAGGGGTAGACGAGGAGGAACGCTATGGATACGATAGGGGTTGGGTAGTGGTGCTGCGAGGCAGCAGTAGAATGTCAGTAGGTTGGATAACTTACAGAGGTGGTGTCTGGAATGCTCCCACAAGTGTTGGAGACCAAGGAATTCAGTATCAGAGGTGTGATGTATGGAGTAGGGATTGCAGAGTAATAGTACCTTGCGGAGGAAACAGAGGTGGTTCTGGCTGGCTGGCTGGCTGGCTGGTTTGGGGGAGTGACCATGAAAGGATGGGGAAGGAAGTGACCATGCCCTTCAAAGGAACCATGATGGCATTTGCATGAAGCTACTTGGGGAGATGGTGGAAAATCTTAATCAGGATGGCCGGCCGTGGGTTTGAACCATCATCCTCCCAAATGTGAGTCCAGTGTGCTAACCACTGCGCCATCTTGCTCAGCATTTGTTCTGGTGTGCCATGGAGATATATTTTTGCAGTATCAAGTTTGTGAAGACCAGGGATTGGTGGAATCTGAAAAGGTGTAGGTCATTTGAAAGGACAGGTGGGATCCAGAGAAATGAATCTTTACAGTTAGGCTGTTTGGGGGGGATTCCATGGTTTAGGCAGCCTTTGAGAGACAGGTTGTGGGACTAGGTTTTAACCAGGGAAAGGCCTACTTTTCTGAATTTGTGCAGAAAGCTGGAGCAAGGGTCCATTGTCAAGGAATGGTGTAAAGGAAACGGGAGTGACCCAGAAATCTACAAAATGTATTGATGGTTGTGAGAGGAGCTGGATATGCAAAAAGACACATAAAGATACATTAAAAATACTTAGACATACATAAACATGTGCAGATATGAAAAAATAAACTCAGGTACATAAAAATATGCCAAAATACGTGAAACTGCACATAAATACGTTAAAAACTCACAAAAATGTGGGTGAACAGGAACGATGAGGTGTGTGTGTTTTGCAGTAAGCGAAGAGAGAGGGATGGGGGATGGATTAGGTCAAGGATGAAAAGGAAGTACAATCAATAGCAATAAATATAACTATCATAGGAAAGCAAAAGATCTGGAAGAGAACCTGAGAAAATTCTGGTCTTATGTAAAATCGTTAAGCAGGTCTAAGGCTTGTTGAGCAGTGTGATAGGGGCAGTTGAAGATAGCAAAACGAAAGCTGAAGTTCGAAATTTCACATTCAAGAAATCATTCACGCAGGAAAAGCATACAAACATACCACAAACATACCATCATTTACCATCTGACTGACCGTCATACGGACGACACAGTAATAAGCATACCTGGCGTAGAGAAGAACTGAAAGATTTGAAAGCAAATAAATCATCAGGTCTGGATGGAATCCAAGTTCGATTTTACAAAGCATACTCTACTACATTGGCCCCTTACCCAGCTTGCATTTATCGTGAATCTCTCGTCCAGCACAAAGTCCCACGCGACTGGAAAAAGTGCAGGTGACGCCTGTATATAAGAAGGTTTAAAGAATGGACCCTCAAAATTACAGACCAATATTCCTAACTTTGATTAGCTGCCAATCTTTGAACATGTTCTCAGTTCGAATATAACAAACGTTTTTGAGACTGAGAAGCTTATGTATACGAATCAGCATGGTTTTAGAAAGCATCGCTCATCCAAAACAGCTTTCCCTTTTCTTACATGATATACTGCGAACAGTGGATGAAGGGCATTTGGCAGATTCCATATTTCTGTATTTCCAGAAAGCATTTGAAACAGTGTCCTATTGCAGGCTGTTAACAAACGTACAAGCATATGGAATAAGTTCAGAGATATGTGAGTGGCTCAAAGACTTCTTAAATGATAGAACCTAGTATGTTGTCCTCAATGGTGTGTGTTAATCAGAGACAAGGATATTGTCAGGGGTGCCGCAGGGGAGTGTGATAGGACCACTATTGTCCTCTGCATACATAAATGACATGGCGAACAGGGAGGGCAGCAGTTTGCAGTTGTTTGCTGATGACGTCGTGGTGTAAAATAAGGTGTTGAAGTTGAGTGTCTGTAGGAAGGTACAAGACGACAGACAAAAACTTCAGTTGTTGTGATAAATGGCACCTAGTCCTAAATGTGGAAAAATGTAAGTTAATATGAATGAGTAGTAAGATCAAACCTGTAGTGTTTGGGTACAGTATTAGTAGTGTTCTGCTAGACACAGTCAAGTCATTTAAATATCTGGGCATAATGTTGCAAAGCAATATGAGGTGGAACAAGTATGTCAGAATTGTGCTAAGGAAGGCAAATGGTTGAATTCAGTTGATTGGGAGAATATTAGGAAAGAGTGTTTTGCCTGTAAAGGACACTGGTGCAACCTATTCTTGAGTATTGCTTGAGTGTTTGGGATCCATACCAGGTCAAATTGAAGGAAGACATTAAGCAATTCATAGGCGGGCTGCTAGATTTGTTACCGGTAAGTTCAAACAGAACGTAAGTGTTACCGGAGATACCTCGGGAACTCTAATGGGAATACCTGGAGGGAAGGCAATGTTCTTTTTGAGAAGTACTGTTGAGAAAATTCAGAGAAATGGCGTTTGAAGGTGACTGCCAAACGATTGTACTGCTGACAATATATGATGCACATAAGGACCATGAAGGTAAGATTAGGGCTCATACAGAGGCATAGAGTCATTTTTCCCTTACTCCAATCGTAAGTAGAACAGGAACAGAAATGACAAATAGAGGTATAGGGTGTGTGAGGTGTGCTAGCATGTGTGTGCGAACGATGTGCATCTCTCTTTTACTGATGAAGGCTGTGGCCAAAAGCTTTATTTAAGTGTCTTTTAATTGTACCTGTCTACAAATTGTGTCTTTTTTACATTAAGTAGCTACCTGTCATTTCTTAAATTGTAGTTTATTAGTTAGTTAGTTTCATGTTCCATGGATCAATCGCAGAATAAATCCTAATGATGCGGAGTGAGTCATTTCACATTCAGATTGCAAATTGATTTGTAAATGTTCTACATTTAGAACATAAAAAGTGTTGTTATTAAATGTACTGAAGTGAGTTAGTAATTCCTGTCCACCACCTTTTACACATTATTGTAATAGACATTCTTCTTTGGAGTGAGATGATAAGGAGAAATTTTTTCAGTTTGTTTTCAAATTTTGCTTTGCTATCTGTCAAGACATTTTATATCATTGAGTAAATGATCAAACACCACAATAATTTTAACAGGAAAGAAGGCGGCTTGAAGTTAGATAAGATATGGCGATCGACTTTGTTCCGAAGATGTGATAATCGATTACCTTCGATCAGAGTAATGACGCCAGCCAGAGATAGTTTTACTGTTTACAAGACGTGACTAGTGGTGGTGCTCTCTACGCGCTCTATATAAACAGGACCTCCACAGCCTAGCAGTCAGTTGTAGACTCACCTCAGATGATGTTGCCCGCAGCTGGCAATGAAACGTCAGGGACAAGTATTTCTACTATTGGACTACAGCCTCTTAGCCCGGAAGTTTTAATTACAGAAGTACTGTTTACTCCAATTCAAAGCAACAGAAGTCAAAGGGGTGATGTGCCCGCATATTCACGCATTGTATGAATAGATAACATTAAGATTTAGAAGACAAACAGTAATAATTGTGAAGTATTTTGATGCCGTGGCGAGTTAACAAACCTGTGTCCTGTATATAACATTAACGAAATTCTTTGAGATTGTGACTAGCCACAAGTACAGCAATAAGCGATGTCCAGGTTGTTTGATGGCTGACCGATCAGCACTGCAGCAGATGCTATGATACAAACAGGAAGACCCCGTCTTGACTCTGAATACAGTGTGCACACAACAGTGTGCATGTTAGTTGAGTAACCAGTGTGTAACTCTTTCCACAGATTTGATGGAGCACGTGGAACCATTATCATGTTGTTAGTCATCAGAATGTCGACCAGTAATAGACTGTCCACCTGCCTTTCGTTACAAGAAAACGTAAGATGTGGTGATACCAAAATGTAAACAAAAAGGAGCTTGTCCGCCCTATGTAGTAGTACTCATCATCATCGTTTAAGACTGATTATGCCTTTCAGCGTTCAGTCTGGAGCATAGTCCCCCTTATAAAATTCCTCCATGATCCCCTATTCCATGCTAACATAGGTGCCTCTTCTGATGTTAAGCCTATTACTTCAAAATCATTCTTAACCGAATCCAGGTACCTTCTCCTTGGTCTGCCCCGTCTCCTCCTACCTTCTACTGCTGAACCCACGAGTCTCTTGGATAACCTTGCTTCTCCCATGCGTGTAACATGACCTCACCATCTAAGCCTATTCGCCCTGACTGCTACATCTATAGAGTTCATTCTCAGTTTTTCTTTGATTTCCTCATTGTGGACACCCTCCTGCCATTGTTCCCATCTACTAGTACCTGCAATCATCCTAGCTACTTTCATATCCGTAACCTCAACCTTATTGATAAGGTACCCTGAATCCACCCAGCTTTCGCTCCCATACAAGAAAGTTGGTCGAAAGATTGAACGGTGCACAGATAACTTAGTCTCGGTACTGACTTCCTTCTTGTAGAAGAGAGTAGATCGTAGCTGAGCACTCACTGCATTAGCTTTGCTACACCTCCCTTCCAGTTCTTTCACTATGTAGCCATCCTGTGAGAATATGCATCCTAAGTACTTGAAACTGTCCACCTGTTCTAACTTTGTTCCTCTTATTTGACACTCAATCCGTTTATATCTCTTTCCCACTGACATTACTTTCGTTTTCGAGATGCTAATCTTCATACCATAGTCCTTACATTTCTGATCTAGCTCTGACATATTACTTTGCAAACTTTCAATCGAATCTGCCATCACAACTAAGTCAACCGCTTATGCAAGACTGCTTATTTTGTGTTCACACATCTTAACCTCACCCAGCCAGTCTATTGTTTTCAACATATGATCCATATATAATATGAACAACAGTGGAGACAGGTTGCAGCCTTGTCTTACCCCTGAAACTACTCTGAACCATGAACTCGATCTACCGTCAACTCTAACTGCTGCCTGACTGTCCATGTAAAGACCTTTAATTGCTTGCAAAACTTTGCCTCCTATTCCATAGTCTCGTAGAACAGACAATAACTTCCTCCTAGGAACGCGGTCATATGCCTTTTCTAGATCTATAAAGCATAGATACATTTCCCTGTTCCATTCATAACACTTCTCCATTAATTGCCATAAGCTAAAGATCTGGTCGTGACAACCTCTAAGAGGCCTAAACCCACACTGATTTTCATCCAATTGGTCCTCAACTAATACTCACACTTTCCTTTCAACAATACCTGAGAATGAAACTTCCTGGCATATTAAAACTGTGTGCCCGACCGAGACTCGAACTCGGGACCTTTGCCTTTCGCGGGCAAGTGCTCTACCTTGCCCGCGAAAGGCAAAGGTCCCGAGTTCGAGTCTCGGTCGGGCACACAGTTTTAATCTGCCAGGAAGTTTCATATCAGCGCACACTCCGCTGCAGAGTGAAAATCTCATTCTGGAAACATCCCCCAGGCTGTGGCTAAGCCATGTCTCCGCAATATCCTTTCTTTCAGGAGTGCTAGTTCTGCAAGGTTCGCAGGAGAGCTTCTGTAAAGTTTGGAAGGTAGGAGACTAGGTACTGGCAGAAGTAAAGCTGTGAGTACCGGGCGTGAGTCATGCTTCGGTAGCTCAGTTGATAGAGCACTTGCCCGCGAAAGGCAAAGGTCCCGAGTTCGAGTCTCGGTCGGGCACACAGTTTTAATCTGCCAGGAAGTTTCATATCAGCGCACACTCCGCTGCAGAGTGAAAATCTCATTCTGAACACCTGAGAAGATTTTACCCACAACACTGATTAAAGAGATACCTCTGTAATAGTTACAATCTTTTCTGTTTCCATGTTTAAAGATTGGTGTGATTACTGCTTTTGTCCAGTCTGATGGAACCTGTCCCGACTCCTAGGTCATTTCAATTATACTGTGTAGCCATTTAAAATCTGACATTCCACTGTATTTGATGAGTTCCGACTTAATTTCATCCACCCCAGCTGCTTTATTGCACTGCAATCTATTGACCATTTTCATCACTTCCTCAAATGTGATCCTATTTCCATCCTCATTCCAATCCCATTGTACATCGAAATATGAAACATTACTGATCGTATTTTCACCTACATTGAGCAACTCTTCAAAATATTCCCTCCATCTGCCCAAGGAATCCACAGGATTCACAAGCAGTTTTTCTGACCTGTCCAAAATATTTGTCATTTCCTTCTTACCTCCCTTTCAAAGACTGCTAAGTACTCAAGTAAAAAAAAAAAAATTTCAGAATTAAATAATACATTTCCTCCTCGCATCTCATAGCACTTGTTTTCGTATGGAGTGAGAAAACAAAATTTTAGAATTTTGAAGCATAATAAGACATGACATTTCTAGTGTAGTCTTGTTCTAAAACATTGCAAAAACCAGCGAGTTCTCCATTACTTCAACCAGGAGACTATTTCCTTTCATGCATTACCACCGCTTGCCGGTTCTTATTTAAGACTTGTGGACATCAGGTCTTTTGGCAGAATGAGTCTTATGTTGTTTTACTAATTATGGTATGGGGAACATGCAGAAATGGAGAGTACCCTTTACAACAGTGAAGATCTTTGCACATATGTGCATACAGCATTGAGTGCCAGGTGGTGCAACTTTCCATAGAATTCAGGTGACAGGTAACGCAACTGTCAGAATAGTTCAGATATCATTCTGTAAGTCGTCATAAGATGGACTGAAAGTCGAAATAATGTCGCATTTTGAATAATCATATTCAACCCAAAAGGGAATACTGCTTAAGGTATTATAGTGTGTTGAAGTTATTAAAATTCAATGATGCCCACACAAATATTCTGATAGCTGAAAGGACCTGTTAGTGCACAACTATCAGGAATGAATTAAAATCAAACTCCAAGAACTTGAGAAAACTGTTTTGTTTACCTCTTATTGTTATTTTGTGTGTCAGTCTTAGGCATACTGTAAATAGAAATTCTCATTCATAAAGCACTTTCTGTTTGTCTTACCAAAGCATCAGTAACAGTTATATTGTAACAACTGTATGATCAGAATGATGCAGGTGTTCAGTAAATGTGGTGATGTTACACTTTCAGTTACTTTGAATGACATTAGTGGTGAAGCAGTTTCTCTAGTTCTGACCATATTAGTGAAGATAGCATGGGGATGATGCTGCTTCTTATGGACAACTACTCTGGTTAAGATCTACTTACTTCATCCTGTACACTGATGTATGACTAGGAACACCTGCCCCCCTACACAGCCTCTTGTTTCCCCTCAAGAACAAGCAGAGAATGGAATCAAAAACATTTTAAGGGAAACACTCATAGTCTGCTCAGTCTAAGTATGAAGCACATCTATCTCATTACCACCAAGCAGGCACAGTGTTCCTTCTTGTGGTAATTGCATTAAATCTGCAGGTAAATCCTTAACAAATATTACCTTATGCTATGGAGCTGAAATGAAAGTCACTACATGTTTCACATGTTACAGTTAGGTAAGTAATAAACTCACTGCAATCCTTCTTCCACTGTTCTGGAACGTACTTACCGTTTGGCTGTTTGACTATATGGGTGGTACACTCTGATTCACATGTGTTTGAAATGAACTGACGACATCACAAAACAATGACTGTGGAAAGGATGCCATTAAAGTGTTATTACACAGATAGAAAGACAAATGTTCTTAAAATCCCTAATTGTCTCAAAACCCAATTTTATATAAAATGCCATCCAGAACACATTTGGCAACTCAGTGATAGTCAACGGACTTGCAGGACTGGAGCTGGATTATCCTACTGTTTTCGCCAGATGTTTATGTGCAACTTTGATGAAATGATGTGTGCATAATAAGCAACAGTGAAGTGGAAAATAGCATTTTTGACTGCAAGAATGTTATTTTACGAGTAAATTATTATGTCTCTTGTCATTTATCTTATGGGAAACTATACTGTTTTGATCTTTGCCTCCATTATTGTAATGAGAAATGTTGTTCATATTCTCGACGCCTTGCTGTCTGTGACCAGTTTAGCTTTCAATGACTTTTTGAGCCCACATTATCTGTCATTGCGTGCGGTAGCCTTCCTGGTTGGAACTTTGTTATTCGTAGCTTACGAAGTCTCCCTGTGCCTGTTTACATTTTGCAATCAATACTGTGTTGTTGTCTCTTCATTTCTCTCTTTTTGGGACAGTTCCAATGACAACAGTCTCAAAAAAGATATTTTCTAAGTCTGTAGTTAATGAAAAGATGTGTTGCCTATTCATAACATTCACAGTATAAACACTGTAGTTGCTGCAAAAATGTGAATCATGTCCGGTGATGAGCATTTTAGTTTTCAGTCTGCTTAAGACAGAAAAACACAAATAATTGTGACAGTTATTGTTGTATGATGTTTTGTTTGCAGTTGGTATATGTCTAAGTATTATTAGTAACTATGGCTCCTCCCTAAACCTAGTTACAGAAATGTGAATAAGATTCAGGGACACTTACTTTGGTATTCCAACCCTCCGTATGACTTCTTTGAGACAGAACAGGTACTTCACAACTCACTCAAGGAACACATTAGCTGAATTCTTCATACTAGTAGTATAACTTAATCTTGGCAACAACGTAGAACATGTTTGGCAGCTTTGTGAATGATGAGGTACTTCCTGTATGGCACATAATTTCTCTGTTTAATTCACTTGATATATTCATATTATTTTTTGTATAACCTGAGTGATTTACACATAAGGTGCAAAATAAGGTTATCAATTTATAGTTGTCCAAGAAAGTCATTCCCTGTAGAAATTGCAACTGATCTCATCTTTTGCTTTGCAATTTAGCTGTTGCAGCCACCACTGGGGCAATAAGGTAGAGCTAAATACTGTATCTCTTCTCTGTCTCTGAGATAACATAGTCACCTGTGAAGTGAATGCTGCTTTGATTCACATTTCCAGTCTCATAGAAGGCCAGACTTTTATCACTTTTGTGACAGAGCTATAGGCAGCCAGATTGAAAAAAATCGGAAAATCTTACTTATTTTATTTATGAACTGCCACATTTCTGTGCTATTTGAGATTGACACAGGACAGCAAGTAAACATGGACCGTTTTGAAGCCCAGTGTGAATGTCGTGTTACTAATTTGTGCCAATATAGATTCATTCCTGTTTCAGGAGCCTTATTTTTTATTACAACAGAATTTCAGTATATAGTTTTCATTCATATTACTACAGTGTATTATATGATAGCTTTTCTATTATTTTACATCAAAGAGAAATTAATCATCAAGAGATTTTTCTCTCACATTGTGTAAAACAGTCTGACAATGCTCATGTAGTTTATCAATTCCACACCTGTAAAATTCTACTGGATCTGAGTCAGTGATTTCTTAAAACATGTTTGGAGTGCATTTTCATCCAGTACGGTATTTTCTTATCAGTTTATTGATAAGGATCGAGAATGGTGAACATTTGAAGGTATAAAAAGTGTGTGAGGGATGATTTTTAAAGTGAACTCCTGGGTAGTTTTGTTTGTGAAATCAGCAGAGTGAATCATGTTATAGTAGGACCACATGATGCAATTTTGTGGGTCGTTTCTCTTACACTGTAACAGAAAGGCGTCTTAGTCATTGGCAATAAACACTAGCTGCGATAGACACACCTCTCAGAAGGGGTTAGTAGTGCTCAATGCCCTTTTTGAACCACTGGCAAAATATTGTGTTCAGACTGCCCTTTGCTCGACTCTGTTGTGTTTTTTTTTTTTTTAAAAAAAAAGGCTCAGCCAATAATTTGTTCGTAAAAAGTTAACATAAATGCATCATAACTCATCACCAATAACAGTATTGCATTGAAATTCTCCATGAGCAAACTGATGATGGTCAAGCAAAAATGCAGCAATGGTTATCCATTTGGCTTTTTTGCTCTGAATTGGAGGATACAGTACCCCTATCTCCACCTTCTGAACCTTGCCTATTAAATGCAAGTGTCACTTGATGTTTAAATGATCAGTTCGTCAGATACAGCACTCATCGCACACACAATACAAAGGTTTCAAGCTGCTCCTGTTGCCTTCACCTCTGTATTAAATGCATAGCGAATAATATGTCTGAAATGTTAGAAGTTTTTTCCACTTCTAACTCTCTTTTAAAATTCTTTAGCAATGTTTATCAGTTTGGAGCATGCAATATCCAATAGGTACCAGCAAGACAAATACAAGAAATGCAAATAAGAAAATAAATGTTTGTAATGCACTCAAACACTTTAAAAAATATGGGAATATGGACTCTGTCTCTTACCCATAGTTCACAGGATATTGTGGGAGAAGAAAAGAGGCAAGATGAGATTTGCATAAATGGTCCTTTTGAAATCGGTGCTGATTTGTGGACAGAAGCTTTTCTGTTTCAAAGAGTCTTATTGTATTAAAACTTAAATATAGTCAAGAATTCTGTATCGTACCAGTGTTAAAGATATGTGTCTAATTTTGTGGGTCCCTTCTTTTACCCTCCTTACATGCAGGGAGTCCCATGCACTTTCTTCCAATCACTTGGGATTTCACACTATGTGAGAGACATGCAGTAAATGTGAGACAAGTAAAGGGTCATTGCCATAGACTTGCCTCTGTAAAACCAAATTGTGATTCTGTCTGACCTGGGGACTTATTTGTTTTTTAACTTTTTCAGTTGCTTCTTAACACTAGAAATGCCTATTTCTATATCCTACATACAAGAGCCTGCATTAGGGTCAAATGATGATCTGTCTGTATGATCCTCATAAATCAGTGATTTTTTTTAAATACGAAATTTAAAACTGCAGCCTTCCTTTTGCTGTCTTCTATTGTTACAGTAGAATTTTTTCAGGTTCTCGGCAAGATCCTTCAATAAGGTGTGGTGGTGGAAGTTTCATATGCTTTATGCATTGATGTTTTTATACACACAATTATTTCTAACATTTGTCTGTCGACATTTCCAAGTCCTTTTTTGAGCCGGGTGTGCAACGAACTCTGGATCCTTGACATTTTCTGAATTTTGTTACTAAATCACGGTAGGTCTTTTCCATTATTAATCCAATTACTCATCACACATTTCTTCAGAGTGTGATTTACAGTTAGGTGGTTTTAGTATTTATACTCACGTACTGAGAAAACATGCAATTTTATTGAGGCACCACATAAAAGAGCTCTCGAAAATTTGTCATTCTTTGTATAGTTTGCTGTGCAAAAGTTATGAGAATTGTGACATCAGCACTTAAAAGAACTGTTACCAGAGTGGAGTTAATTGGAAGTATGTCGGACATCGTATCTAGAACCATAGTTCTTTATTTGCAAAATAATAATATGAAATTTCAGCCTGGAGGAAAAAATCAAAATCAGTTACAAATATTAATGAACTGCTGCCATCAGATTTCCATTTTGAAACAGGCCCAAGGATAGCATCAAATTGTACAACATTCCGTAAAGACTGTTGATTTTGTATTAATGTCCACATGAAATTTTCCTGTTCCTGAGAAAAAGTCGTTACATATCCAAAACTTTTATTAGGAAAATCTAAGCAATGATGATAATACAAAGAATAATGATGTTGATGATGATGATGATTTATTTCATTTTGCAAAGATTAATAAATAAAATGGAACAGTTGTCAGTCATGGCCTATCCACAGGAATTATTCTGGCTTGTAATTAGTTTCAAATGCTGAAACAGTAATCACAAAAATGTTACCTGTAGTCTGTTCCCCATTAATGACATAACAGATAATTATAGTTCTGGTTCTCCCCATTAATATATTTATAGGTTGTGTATGCACTGGCAGAACCGGGAAATCTGGGAAAAACCCAGGAATCGTTTCATCCTGGTAATGCCTGGGAATCTTTTAGGAGCCTGGAAATTTTTGATTATTTTGGTTTTCAATTAAATTTTTGTAATTTTGACTGATAAGAACTGTTACTCTAACAAAGAATTTTACTTTAGCTCGCTACCACACAATAATATTGCAGGAGTAAAACACAAGCAAGAAAATAACACCAAAATAAAACTTTAGTTGCAATACTTCCTAACAAAAAGTTGCTTTCGATTAGCATGACATCACAACTGTTTACATTTTTACCTGGCCGCAGGAAAATATTGTGAATGGTGGTCTGAGAAACGTTACTTTCAAAATAAATTTGCTTTTATGCAAGATGAATTACATGTTGTAATAGAATGTGTGATGAATTTCTTAATCCATGGAGCGTTTGACTCATTTCTTAATTCATGGAGCATTTGACTCTTTCAAAACCTAATACTTTGAGGACCAACCACTTAGAAAAATTTCAGGCCCAGAAGACTAGCCGTTTATGGCATCATTTAAAATTTTATTGGTGTCTGATATATCTCGGAGGGTACCGGTAACACAGCCTAAAAAAGACAATGCTTCATATTTGCTTTAGTTCTTTATATATTACAAATTATGCAATAATGATGGTTAAAAGTATAATCTTTCAGAAAAAAAAATGGAAAGTGAGTTCTTGAGGTTCTGTTCATAGCAGTGCAATTTACTGTCACACTTGTCAGGAATATTCAGCTGCTGTAATTTAAGCTGTGCTCGTAGGATCCTGCCTAACAACATGCTCAGAAAAAAACAGCAAAAAAATTTTTTACAGCGAGTGAAAGTTTAGCTTTTCTTGATGAAAAATATCATCTAGCTGTAATATTTTGAAAAGCAAGAATACATATTATCATGCCATATTTTCCCAAATTCGAAATTTTCTGACAGACCATTCAGAACACTACTATGCTCTCAGTTTCTGTATTGTAGCATTGGCATCACATTTCATATTTTGGCATTCTTTGTTTGGAAACTACTTTGGAGAATTTGTATTTATACTTTCATAATAACAAAATATGCAGTGTACATGTTGCCGCGCATTAAAGATCTTTCCAAAAGTGATGCATTTTGCTTGGAGATCTGAAAGTTCTGTGCCAGTGTATAAAATGTTTACCATTCAAAGGACTGATACAGTTTACAGATCTCAGGGAAAATATATTGTCAAATAGCACAGAAAACACATACTTTCACCCTGGGGAGGAAAAAAATTGCATTGCCACCCAGAAAAAAAGTGTATTTTTAACACGCACATCCAGGAAAAATCCAGTTCTGCCCCCCTTCCCCACATATACACCCTGATTTATGAAATGTAGAGCATCAGTGAATTATTTAAAAATAGTTGTTCAGTGTCTCTGCTTTCAAGCAAATGTGTCTAGTCTAATATTTTAATGTTACAAAACATAGAAGAGCTTAAGTTATGCATGCTAAGATATCGGCGAAATAGTTTATGAAACACAGACTCATGAAATTTCTGCTTGAAGAGAGATTTTTTTTTATTTACAGGCATTTGTTGCTGTGCAGAGTTACTTTAGGGAAGTCATTCCTCCAATTTAGTGCAATGAAAATGGCCCATGCACCACCTGGTCACCACTCTGTAATGGGACGACCCAGTGCTGGTGGTCTGACTTTTCCTGAGTACGTTGTGTACAGGGGAGAACAGGTAAGTACTACAGTAAACAGTGGAAAATCTAGGATGGACTGTAACAATATTATGAAGAGTATAGTTGCCACCCAACATATTCTGGAGATGCCGAATCACAGATAGCCACAACAAAAAGACTGTCGGAAAGTGAGCTTTTGGCCAACAAGACCTTTGTCAAATATAGACAAACACACACACACACACACACACACACACACACACACACACACACACACAAGCATGACCGCAGTCTCTGGCAGTTGAAGTGTCTGGCTTCAGCTGCCAGAGACAGTGGTCATGCATGTGTGAGCTGGGTGCGTGCACACGTGTGTGTGTGTGTGTGTGTGTGTGTGTGTGTGTGTGTGTGTTTTGTCTATTTTCGACAAAGGCTTTGTTGGCTGAAAGCTCGCTTTCTGACAATCTTTTTGTTGTGCCTGTCTGGAACTCACTATATGTTGAGTAGCGACTATCTTTTTCAAAATATCAGTACTATATTAGATATTCGTACCTGTCAGACTGTTTCCAAGATTCTAATGTATGTTTTGTTACAGGCTTATCCAGAATATCTCATCACTTACCAAATTGTGAAGCCAGAGGAGAGCCCAACAAGTGGAGAACTAGAGAGCAGATGATTGGTGACTCTGGCAGGCAGTGGGCCAGTTCCCACTCCCTCTGAGACAAGGCCCCAGGACTGTTGCTGCAATGGTGGCGAGCTGTTGCAGTTTGCCCTGCATTGCTTGCACTGGCTGTCTGTGGCACAGCCACCTAGCATATGCAAGACTGATGACTGGAATGACGCAGACCAGTGGCCCACTTAGTGTGCTATTGATCATGCTACAGACATTCTTACAATCCCAGCAGTATTTCTCTAACATTGCCATTATTTAAAGGAAGGGGAAATTTATATTATGGTTGTTACCAAAAATATAAATTAAGGAACTGAGATACTAGTGTTATTATTTGTTTTAAAAGTCCTTTTGATATATATTCCTTGTTCAGAATAGTGAGTTTTCAGATACCAGAGAAACATTTTTGGTCACATATAACAATACATGAGACGTTTACAGGATTTAGAAATCTAAAAATACGAAACAAATAGCAAATATATTTCTCATTTATGCTGGTTAGTTTAGTGATGTCCCAAGATTTAATTACTTACTCCATTATGAGAGGGGTGTAGTATTTGTGTTTTATTTGTCACTCATGGTGAACACTGCAGTGGCAAATTATCAGCCACCATACATGCACAGAAGTACTTAATGTACAAGCCATAATTTAAAGGTCTCGCTACTTTTAGATTTAACAGAATGATGCAGTTGGCTGATACATCATGTGGTGCATTAAAACACACCTTATGTGCTCATCTCTTCTGTCCTGATTTCAACCAGGTATTGTTTTTTGTGCTAAATGTTAGCACAAGGCAATTAAACATAGGTCACTGTTATATTTATCAGTAACCTTGCTGAACATGATGACATTCATCTCATGGCTGTGAAAATTGTGCAGTTCTATTAGCACCATGACAGCCAAAGACTGCTCATCACCTTTAGTGAATGTGTGCACTCTGGAAGTAGTCCCCAGAGACAGTGCCTTGTATGTGAGTAAAGAGTAATGTCCTTTTATATAAGAAGTTGATGAAGTGTATCATGAGATGTGCTTTCCTGAATGAATGTGAGCAAGCAGAACAATACTGAATAAACTAATCCTCTGAAGGAACTGACTCGGATCAGAGCACAATTCCATCTTCCGAGTGTGTGAACTCACCTACTGATACACCAGTATCAGGAACATTCCCACATAGCCCCCACATTTTTGTGCTGTAATGTGATAAAAGTAAATGACTGTTCATGCCAAATCTTAATTAATGAATATTACATATTGGAAATGGATCACGAATCAAGTGAACAGAAATAACCAGAAATTTCACCACAAGAAGTGTCCCATGTCATGGTGTGGTATTGTTGATGCCTTTACAAAAGTAAAGCTGTCATCAGCTTGAATGTTTGTTTACGCACTGGCACACTTAACTAGACATGCCATTATTGGAAGTGGTATGCCCTTGTCTTTCTCCAGCCTTTGAACTGACTTACTCAGCCAGTTGTAAGGGACCTTACAGTTTGATTTGGACTTCAAACCATGCTGCAACTTGGCATTTTTTCATGTTTGAAAATAATTGCTGGAAGTGAAATGAGAATCCTAGAATTGCCTGGGGAATGAACCCTGGACATTTGGATTGCTTTTCATCCATTGAGCCAAGTTAACAGCTTTATGTTGCTAAAATATTTGAAAACTTAGATGACAGCACTGACAGAAGAGTCTGTAGCAATCTCTCAATATTTGTGCAGGATGCATAGTCTCCCATCAAGTGTCTTTTTACATAGTTATGTTACTACTTGTGTTGCTGTTTTATATGTTCTTATATTATTGGATATAATAAAAATGTTTTCATACTGAACCCTATATTTAAAGAAACGCAGTTTCTGTCAAATAAGTCATTGTGCTGTATGAGGTGTGTGTTGTCAGTCATGTTCCTTCCATTTTTCTGGTGTTAACCCGCTTTAGCAAATTGCATCATTTTGAATTGATATAGATTGTATTAAACTAATGATTTGCAACAGTGAACACAGCCCTATGAACAAGAGAGATACCTAATGCCAGTAATAAGAAAATGAAATTAGTAGCTACCTAGTAGATAAAGTTATCAGTGACACATTGCCAGTATAGTGCAGATGTGGTGAAATAACGTTAAACATTAAAACACTTGACACAAAAAATACGTAACACAAAATAACATTGCAGTCCCAATAAAAGATTTGTAATATCATATTATTTTTCTTTTAAAATGACGCAAAAGATTTTTTCCTTCTTAAACAAACAAATACACTTGCTTTCTGCAGCTGTGACATCTGCCAGGCTCTGCCCTTTTTTTCTCTTTTACTGAGAAGAAGGGGGAAAAAAAGTTTGTGACGGTTTCTGTTACCACTTGGCTTTGGTTATTGATGGTACTTTTCCAAAAGCCAATAATATATACATTTTTAGTGTCTAGTATGTACCTATAAGAGTAATCTCCAGCAGAAACTCGAACTGCTGTACTGTAATAACATTTCATGAAGTCGAAACTGGAATGTTCTTACAGTATTTGTAGCCCCTAGTCTTTGTGTTCATTGGGCAACACATAAAATGTTTCAGACTCCATAGTCATCGTCCCGTCCCGTCCCCCGTCCCCCCCCCCCCCCCCCCCCAAGTTAACCTGCTAGTTATTTGACTACTTAGTTAGTAGACCAATCCATTTTCTGAATTCTATTTATGAACTTCTCGGGAGAAATTGATATACATTCTGGATTTAAATATGCTTTTTCATGCAAGCGGATTCTGGAAGATGACGGCTCTTGGGATGTATGCTGACAATGGCCACCTCTGATCGCACAGTTAGTATCACACCTGTTGTGAAATGCTGAAGTGGCTGAGAGTAGATATGAAATATAGAGAGGTGAGAAAATTAGTATAAAGTACTGTTCATCATTATAATGTTGGACTGCATTCGGCACACACTTAGACCATCTCCAAAACTCCAGCAATGGAATGACTATCCCCCTCTAATTTCAGACACCTGTTTGAGTATTCAAAGTAACAACATGCAAAATGATGTCTTCCCTGTGATGCAAAAATACTTGAACAGAAATTCATTAAATAAATTACAATAAAAAATAGTCATATTGGTGCAATAAGTGTTTGAACAAATTGGTGCTTATGTACATTAGTAGCTGGGTTTCTACATTTGTGTAAATAAAAGGATTTTCATTCACATTCTGTTGCTGCTTCTTTCTTCCCTCTAAAGTTACCTTAATATATACAACATGCATAAATTAGCTGTTGGCATGAGAAAACACCTCACACACACACACACACACACACACACACACACACACACATTTGTCTACTTGTGTCTGTATATGTATGGATGGATGTGTGTGTGTGTGTGTGTGTGTGTGTGTGTGTGTGTGTGTGTGTGTGTGTGTGTGTGAGTATATACCTATCCTTTTTTCCCCCAAGGTAAGTCTTTCCTCTCCCGGGATTGGAATGACTCCTTACCCTCTCCCTTAAAACCCACATCCTTTCATCTTTCCTTTTCCTTCCCTCTTTCCTGATGAAGCAGCCGCCGGTTGCGAAAGCTCAAAATTCTGTGTGTGTGTTTGTGTGTTTTATTTATTGTGCATATCTACCGGCGCTTTCCCGCTTGGTAAGTCTTGGAATCTTTGTTTTTAATGGCAAGCTTTCGGAGCTAGTGGCCTCTTCTTCAGACAGAAGGGTTGAAGGGGAAGGAAGAGGGGTGAAGGAAAAGGAGTAGATTTTGGGAAAGTCGCCCAGAACCGCAGGTCAGGGAAGACTTCCGTACGGGACGAGAAGGAAAGACTGATTGTTGGGGACTGCATCGGACGGAATTTGAAAACCCGAGAGTGTAAGGCTGGAAGACGGAGTAATATGCAGACAGAGATAACTGCTTGAACATTAAACATGAGTTAATAAAGAGTGAAAAGCTACGTGCATTGTTCATAACAGAGGTGGAAGGGGGCAGTGAAAACAAGACGGGAAAGACAATGAAAGATGTGGGAAACTAAAACGGAGTGAAGCAAAGAGTAGTTACAGTGAAGAAATGCTGAGATGGAAGAAATTAACGTAAATTAAGGCCAGGTGGGTGGCGAATACCAAAGACATGTTGTAGTGCTAGTTCCCACCTGCGGAGTTCTGAGAAACTAGTGTCTGGGGGAAGAATCTAGATGGTGCGTGTGGTGAAACAGATGCCGAGATCACGAATGTCGTGTTGTAGAGCATGCTCTGAACAGGATATTGCGAGTTGCCAGTATACTCGTACACCCTCTGCCTATGCTCATTCATCCTAATTTATAATTTGGTGGTAGTCATGCTGATGTAATAGGCCGAACACCATTTACATAACAGTTGGTATATGACACGTTGTTTCACAGGTGGCTCTCCCATTGATAGTATATGTTTTGCCAGTTACAGGGCTATTATAGGTGGTGTTAGAACGGTGCATAGAGCAAGAGTTGCAGCAGAGATGGTCACAGCAGTAGGAGTCGTAGGGTAGGGAAATAGGTGCAGAAGGAGCATAGGGTCTGACAAGAACATTGCAGAGATTGGGAGGGCGACGGAAAGCTATTCTATGTATCGTGGGCAAAATTTCAGACAGAATGAATCTCATTTCAGGGCATGAATTTAGGAAGTCACAGCTCTGTCGAAGTAGCTGATTAACACATTCCAGACCAGGATAATACTGAGTCACCAATGGTGTGCTCGGAAGCTATTTTGAGGAGTGATCAGCAGTACCAGGATTGAGTGTGATGGCCCAGAAAATTTGATTTTTAACTAGGCTGATGGGGTTATTACGTGCAGTGAAGGCTGAGGTGAGAGTGGTGGTGTATTGCTGTAAAGAGTCTGCATCCGAACAAATATGTTTGCCTCGGATGCCAAGGCTGTATGGGAGGGAAAGTTAGACATGGAAGTACTGTTGCTTGTTTGTGTGTTAGTTTAATGTGGAGGGAAGTGTGTAGCTGGCCTTTGGTGAGGATGAGATCAACATCAAGGAAAGTGGCACGGGATTCAGAATAGGACCATGTGAAATTATTTGGGAGAAGGTATTCAGAGATTCCAGGAATTTCGACAGGTCAGCCTCCTCATGAGTCCATATGATAAAGATTTCATCAGTTTATGTAAACCAATCCAGATTTATGGAGCCCAGGAAAGCCCCTCTAAGTGACCCACGAAAAGGTTGGCATAGGAAGGAGCCATCCTGGTTCCCTTGGCCATACCCCTGATTTGTTTGTATGTCGGCCCCTTAAAGGGGAAGTAGTTGTTGGTAAGTGTAAAGTTGCTTAAGGTGAGTAGGAAGTATGTCATAGGTTTGGAATGAGGTGGATGCCATAGTTGTGGAATCAGATGGGCACTGACTGAAGAAATGTTCAGCAGCAGACAGACCATGTACGTGGAGGATGTTGCTATAAAGGGAGGTGGCATCAATGGTGACAAGCAAGGTGTGTGATGGGAATGGGACAGGCACGGACTTCAGACAATCTAGGAAATGGTTGGTATTTTTTATGTAGAAAGGGAGTCTTAATACTATCGGTTGCAGGTGTTGATCAACTAAGGCAGATATACGTTTGGTGGGTACTCGGAAGCCGGCAACTATAGGACGGCCAGGATAATTGGGTTTGTGGATCTTAGGCAGAAGGTAAAGGGTGGGGTTGCCATGGTTTTGGTGGAGTGAGAAGTTCTATGGATTGAGATGTTAGTCCTGGTGGGAACATGAGATTTTAGGGAGGGACTGCAGGTCAGTTTGAATCACAGGGATGGTATCACGGTGGCAGACACTGTATGTAGAAGTATCAGACAGCTGTTGTAGACCTTCACTGTAGATATTGTGTGGCTTCAAGAACAAAACAGGTTGAGGCTAGGCAAGGTTGTTTGAAAGAGAATGGAAAAGGGGAAAATCTGAGGATGCAGGATCAGATGAACACTGTGGGTATGGAATGACATCCAACCCAACTCTGGTATAGTGTTTTTTGTCAGTCTAGCAGAATGCAGGTTGGCGTTACAGTGGAGCTGCATCATTTCGTGCCGTATCACTGGTTGTTGTTCTTGAAAAGCATCTCCAAGATAACTCAGTTGTTGACAATAAATGTCTGTAGTGGTGGTTATACCTTGGGGAAGCAATTCGTAGTATACCACACCATTGCTGTTCCACCAGATGTATACCATTATCTTTTGTGGTCTCATAAGGTCTTTGTGTGGGGAGTTGCTGCTGTGTTTGGACTCAACCATTCCTTTCTTCTCATTATGTTTGCATAAGGACATCATTTCACGTCACCAGTAATGATACAGGATAGGAAAGGTCAGTGTTGTTCATGCGACAGTTGATGACAAGTAAGTGGAGATGCACACATATGGCCATGCACTGATTTTTGTGATTTTGGCTTACAGCATTCAGTAGTCATAAACCCAATTTTGGAACCTTCCCCATTGTGTGCAAATGGCACAAGATGGTGGAATTATCACAGTTCCACATTTGTCAGTTTTCATACTGTGATGTGGATTATTGGGGATAAATGTGTAAGCAATCTTTATCAATCCTAAAGGTCTTCCGGAATGTGGAGAGTCTCTGATGTCAAAACAATTCTCCTTACATTCTAAAAACTATTTTCTTGCTGTGCTCTGTTCAGTGACATTATCCCCATACATGTTACAAATGTTTCTGGCTGCCTCTGTTGTTATCAGCCCTCTATTGAATTCAAACAAAAGAATATGTTGAAAATGTTCCAGTTTCTCCAATGGGCCTCCATTTTCTAGTGCCCAAAGCTCCCTGCCTCAAAATGACAAATTAAATAGCAGCAAATACAAATAAAAAATGACAATTGATAAGTAAACCCGTCGTAACAGGAATAACAACATGCAAAACAAAAATACCATTAACTTGAGCGCCAGTCTAATACACTTCAGATTGAAGTTGATGTTGTAATGTTACACTTTTGAGTACCACAATAACTTTTCTTGTAAAGAATACGTAAGACAAGCTAACAGAAATTTTTGTTATTATTATTCTTATTGTTGTTGTTGTTAAGCTTTTACTATTTCTAACATACCCATCTGTTTACAGAGAATTGGATATTTTCTCTGCACATGCATTTGAACCCAGCATTTTAGAGAAAATTCAACTATAAAATGAACTGCCTTAGATCTGCTTGGTTATAGTGAATAGAAGAACAATTTTTTTATGTTTATCACTGACAGTATTAGCTGCTTCATTATTGCATTCCAAAAATTAATCATCACAGTGTTTATTCAAGCAACAGTATCATTCAAAAAGGAAAATTTTATCCATAGTTCTTTTTCAAAAGCACAAATTCTTTCACATTAGTCCAGCATATATTTTGTTTTGGATGATCCATGCCACAGATTGTGAAGTTTTTGAGAAGCATTCACACAGTTCAGACATAGCCAATGCCTGAAATAGATAGTTGAAGCTGTACTGTTGAACTAATTGAATGTTGCTAGTCCTTCATTTACAGCTCATCCAATTACTATTTTACAGCAAATATAAAAAAAATTTGACTTAATATCAAATCATTTGCCCAAAAATATATGTACATCACTCAAGATTTCAGATACAATTACACTCCCTTTATCATCACACACAATAATTTTAGATCATTTTTAAATGACTTCAAAGAAACTGGAAGACAATAAAGAAGATCAGAGTTTTTAAATAAAATTTGCAGTGTGTCAGAGCCCTTGTCAAGGGATGGGCAATACAATCTTAAAGCTTGAAATATGTAAAAAAAACTAACTCTAAAGTTAGTAATGAGGTGAACCACCTGGTCCTGGTTCTTCTATGGTCTGAAAGTCTTTGGTCTTTTACGTCATTGAAATTTCAAAATTATTTTAGTTTTCCAAAACGTGATGGTAGTGCTAATGTTGTGGGTCTAGTTCTGTTTTTATGGAGGCAATTAATGGCTTTCTGTGTGTGAATATATTGCCCAGCAACATACCCACACTAGTGCTTGTCTTTGTGATGGTTGTGGATTAACGGGAGGAGGACAAATACTAATAATATGTGTGACTATATTTTGGTACAGGTGAATGGTGCAGGCATCTGTGATTGACTAATCAGGTACTGAATAATGAAGTAAATACTTTGTAAAATAAAAATAACAGTATAATTTATTAAGCTTATACATTACAGATATTTTAGAACCTGGGACTGTTAACTGCTGTCTCGTGGGCCCCTACCACCACGGTACAGCGCATCCTCAGGTTGCTGATAGGAGATACGGCCTTCAGATGTGAAGGGTAGCTGCGAATACAAAAAATAAGCAGTCTCGGACAGCCGGTGGGGAGCAGGCGATGGTATGATGAACCATCCCTGTTTCTTCTTCTCTTACTATCAAATCTATTCATCAGGAATCAGGAACATTAATGGGCATGGGTCCCTTTGAAGTAAAATATTCCGGAGGTAAACTAGGTTCCCATTCGGATCTCCGGGTGGAACCTACTTCGAAGAGATTCAGGCCGAAAGGAACTTAGGTTGGGAACATGGAACATTAAAAGTTTGAACAGGCTAGGAATGTTCCAGACATTATTAGATGAATTAGATAGAGACAATGTAGACATTACAGCTATTGAAGAAACTCGATGGCTGAGGGAGGGTAGCATAAAGCGGGTTAACTATACATTTTTCTATGGAGGTGCGGAAGCTCACAGTTTCAGAACAGGTTTCGCAGTACAGAGAAAAGTGCTTCACGCAATCAGAGATATAAGGTTCATTAGTGACTGACTATCAGTTATAGTGTTGTCCAGCAAGTGGAATAGACTAATAGTAATTAATGGACACACACCAGCTGAGGACACTGAAGAGGTTGTTAAAGACGACTTTTATGAAGAGCTAGATCAACTTTGAGATGAGTTCTCCTCGTGCGATACAAAATTAATCATAGGTGAATAGGTGATTTTAATGCGAAGATAGGGAAGGAGGAAGCATTCCGGCCTACAATTGGGAAAGAAAGTTTGCATAACATTTCAAATGATAATGATGCAAGGGTGGTTAATTTTGCTGTTTTAAAAGACATGATTGTTGAGAGCACATATTTCAAAAGGAAGGACATTCATAAAGCAACTTGGGTCTCTTCAGATGGACACACCCAAAACCAAATTGATCATGTTCATGTAGATCAGAGATGGCACTCTAGTATAGAAAATGTTAGGACTTTCAGGGGAGCAGACTGCGATCGTGATCATTTTCTTTTAGTTGCCAGAGTTCACCAACAGCTATCTACAGCAACATCAAGGTGTCACAATGCAGAACTTGTTAGGTTCGACACTGACAAGCTAAATAATGAAAACTTTAGAAGAAAGTACATGATAGAAATTTCAAATAGGTTTGATGCTCTCCAGACACACAGATCAAGACGAGGATGTAAATAGACAATCGAACACTCTGAGGAATAATATCAAAGAGGCAGCAAAGGTCACAATAGGTACAATTAAGAAGAACAGGAGGAAACCGTGGTTTGATGAGGAATGCAAGAAATTGGTAGAGGGAAGGAGAAAAGCGCAATTAGATTGGGATAGAATGGGAGACAGGAAATGAGAGGAGTTCTTGAACATGAGAAGGGAAGTTGGTCGTAGGCTACAGGCAAAGTAGAGGGATTATTTGAACAATCAAATTAAAAAAATGGAAACAAACAGTAAAAAAAAAACATAAGGAAACTTGACCTTGACATAAATGGGTATAGGAAGGGGTTGAAGGCTAGGACAAATGCACTTCGAGGGGATGCCGGGGGAGTACTGACAGACCCCAGTGCTATATTAAGTAAATGGAGGGCGTATTTTGAGCATCTATTAAATGTATACCAGGAAGCAGGAAATGAGCAGACATACAAAATACATACAACAGAACCCCAGATACCTGAGCCAACGTTAAAGGAAGTAAGAGATTAAAGCAACAAAGTGAAAAACCATAAAGCACCAGGATCAAATTGCATAACTGCAGAATTAGTTAGAAATGAGGGACAGAAATTGGTGGAAGTAGTTCACAAAGTGATTACTAACTAAAGTATGGAACTCAGAGATGATACCTGAAAAGTGGCAGGAGTCGATTCCGATCCCAATTTTTAAGAAGGGTGACAAAATGGATTGTAGCAATTATAGAGGGATATTACCAGTATGTTCCAAAGTTTTTTCAAATATTTTGTTAAGCAGGCTTACACCATCATCATTTAAGACTGATTATGCCTTTCAGCATTCAGTCTGGAGCATAGCCCCCTTATAAAATTCCTCCACGATCCCCTATTCAGTGCTAACATTGGTGCCTCTTCTGATGTTAAACCTATTACTCCAAAATCATTCTTAACCGAATCCAGGTACCTTCTCCTTGGTCTGCCCCAACTCCTCCTACCCTCTACTGCTGAACCCATGAGTCTCTTGGGTAATCTTGCTTCTCCCATGCATGTAACATGACCCCACCATCTACGCCTATTCGCCCTGACTGCTATACCTATAGAGTTCATTCCCAGATTTTCTTTGATTTCCTCATTGTGGACACCCTCCTGCCATTGTTCCCATCTACTAGTACCTGCAATCATCCTAGCTACTTTCATATCCGTAACCTCAACCTTATTGATGAGGTACCCTGAATCCACCCAGCTTTCGCTCCCATACAACAAAGTAGGTTGAAAGATTGAACGGTGCACAGATAACTTAGTCTTGGTACTGACTTCCTTCTTGTAGAAGAGAGTAGATCGTAGCTGAGCACTCACTGCATTAGCTTTGCTACACCTCCCTTCCAGTTCTTTCACTATGTTGCCATCCTGTGAAAATATGCATCCTAAGTACTTGAAACTGTCCACCTGTTCTAACTTTGTTCCTCTTATTTGACACTCAATCCGTTTATCTCTCTTTCCCACTGACATTACTTTCGTTTTGGAGATCCTAATCTTCATACCATAGTCCTTACATTTCTGATCTAGCTCTGACATATTACTTTGCAAACTTTCAATCGAATCTGCCATCACAACTAAGTCAACCGCTTATGCAAGACTGCTTATTTTGTGTTCACACATCTTAATCTTGCCCAGCCAGTCTGTTGTTTTCAACATATCATCCATTATAATCTGAACGACAGTGGAGACAGGTTGCAGCCTTGTCTTACACCTGAAACTACTCTGAACCATGAACTCAATCTACCATCAACTCTAACTGCTGCCTGACTATCCATGTAAAGACCTTTAATTGCTTGCAAAAGTTTGCCTCCTATTCCATAATCTCGTATAACAGACAATAACTTCCTCCTAGGAACGCGGTCATATGCCTTTTCTAGATCTATAAAGCATAGATACGATTCCCTGTTCCATTCATAACACTTCTCCATTATTTGCCGTAAGCTAAAGATCTGGTCCTGACAACCTCTAAGAGGCCTAAACCCACACTGATTTTCATCCAATTGGTCCTCAACTAATACTCGCACTTTCCTTTCAACAATACCTGAGAAGATTTTACCCACAACGGTGATTAAAGAGATACCTCTGTAGTTGTTACAATCTTTTCTGTTTCCATGTTTAAAGATTGGTGTGATTACTGCTTTTGTCCAGTCTGATGGAACCTGTCCCAACTCCCAGGCCATTTCAATTATCCTGTGTAGCCATTTAAGACCTGATGTTCCACTGTATTTGATGAGTTCCGACTTAATTTCATCCACCCCAGCTGCTTTATTGCACTGCAATCTATTGACCATTTTCACCACTTCCTCAAATGTGATCCTATTTCCATACTCATTCCTATCCCATTGTCCATCGAAATCTGAAACATTACTGATCGTATTTTCACCTACATTGAGCAACTCTTCAAAATATTCCCTCCACCTGCCCAAGGAATCCACAGGATTCACCAGCCGTTTTCCTGACCTGTCCAAAATATTTGGCTCTTGAAGACTGTTAATTACACTCCAGAATGGTTTTCCAGCAGCTTGACCCAAAGTCTCCAACCTGTTTCCAAAGTCTTCCCAAGATTGCTTCTTGGATGCTGAAATTATCTGTTTGTCTTTGTTTCTTTCTTCAATATAACTTACTTTGTCTACATGAGTTCTAGTATGTAGCCATTTTTGATACGCCTTCTTCTTCCTTTTACAGGCTGCCTTGACTGTGTCATTCCACCAAGCTGTTTGCTTCATCCTACCTTTACACACTACTGTTCCAAGACATTCTTTAGCCACTTCTAGTACTGTGTCCCTGTACCTTGTCCATTCCTTTTCCAATGACTGCAACTGACTACTTTCAAATAACTGGTACCTCTCTGAGATCATAGTTATGTACTTGTGCCTGATTTCCTTATCCTGAGTTGTGATTACTAAGCCCCAGAAATCCAAGAGTTGTTTTCCGTTTCTGTTGGTCTCCATATCCTCTCCAAATTTACACATAACCTTTTCATACCCTTCTGTTCGATTTCCAATCCTGGCATTTAAATCACCCATGAGCAGGACACTGTCCTTGTCCTTTACTCTAACAACTACATCACTGAGTGCATCATAAAAACTATCCATCTTATGTTCATCTGTTCCTTCACAATGGGAATATACTGACACAATCCTAATTTTCTTGCTAGACACTGTCAAATCTATCCACATCAGTTGTTCGTTTACATACCTTATTGCAACTACACTGGGTTCCATTTCTTTCCTGATGTAAAGCCCTACACCCCATTGTGCTGTTCCTGCTTTGACTGCTGACTGGTAGACCTTGTATTCTCCCACTTCTTCTTCTTTCTAACCCCTTACCCGAATGTCACTAACAGCTAAAACGTCCAGCCCCATCTTACTTGCAACCTCTGCCAGCTCTAACTTCTTCCCAGAGTAGCCCCCATTGATATTAATAGCTCCCTGTCTCATTACCATTTGTTTGCCGAGTCGTATCTTAGGAGTCCCGGGTTTGTCAGTTAGAGGTGGGACTCCGTCACCTCCAAGGGTCCGAGGCATTTTGCTCTGATTGTTGCCAGCATCGTATTTAAAGTACCAGGGAAGCATGTTGCTAGCCTTACTTGCCCCTAGTCCCGTAGAGTTTTACCCCTAACAGTTGTGGGCTAACCGGTAGATTTGGTAGTCTTCGCCGTATGAGCACAAAGGTGACCACGACTCAGAATATGTCTGAGATGCCCAGCCTTATTCCAAAGTAACTGGTATCCCGACTGTCGGGACCACTTACTTGGCCAGTCATACGTTGCCCGTGGTTTATGAACTGGGACATGACTACAGGAACCCACACCATGAACCACCATATGCAGATGAAATTGTGGGGGATTACCAAGCTGGCTTTCGGAGGAACAGATCAACTATAGACCAAATATTCACCCTGCGTCAAATTTTGGATAAGAAATGGGAATACAATAAACCAGTTCATAATCTTTTCATAGATTTTACAAAAGCATATGATTCAGTGTTGCAATCAAAATTGTACAGAATTCTTTTGGAACTTGGAATACGAAAGAAGTGTGTTAGACATATAGACACGAGTTAGAAAAACACAAAAGGTAGTGTACGCGTGGGGAAATTGGAGTCAGAAGAATTTGTAATAAAGAACGTACTTAAGCAGGGAGATGCCCTGTCTCCACTACTTTGAATGGCAGCAGATAATTCAGAGAATGTGGAGTTAAATGGAAATTTTAAGATATTAGGGTATGCAGATGATCTAAACATCATTAGCGATAGGAAAGAATCGGTAACAGCAAATAGGAATGCGTTAATTAAGGCTAGTGAAGATGTAGGTCTAAGGATAAGTGAAGACAAAACTAAATACTTGATTACCCTAGAATGCCTACAGCAATAGATCAGGAAATGTTAAGAGTTGGAGACATGCAGTTTGAAAAAGTGAACACATTTAAGTATCTAGGCATGGACATCACTTCGAGAAATGAGATTTAATCCGAACTGAAGAAGAGACTACGGGCAGGAAATGCGTGCTACTTCTCACTGAACAGATTACTTTCATCACGGATATTGTTTAGGAATTTAAAGATTAGAATATAACAGTTTGTGTGTTTGTGTTTGTTAGTGTCTCTATCAATATACCAATGCTTTCATTTGGTAAGTTACATCATCTTTGTTTTTAGATATAATTTAAAGATTAGAATATACAAAACTATTATTCTACCAGTTATGCTGTATGGGTGTGAGACTTGGTCTCTCACTGTGCAAAATGAAAAGCCGTTTCGAGTATTTGAAAACAAAACTTTGAGAAAAATTTTCGGAGGAAAAAGGGATGACATTAGTGGAGAGTGGCGAAAACTGCATAACGAAGATGTTCATGAACACTATTCAAGCCCTGACATAATCAGAATTATTAAATCATGTAGGCTGCGATGGGCAGGTCATGTAGGTCAAATGACAGGGACTCTCGAGTCCGGTATGACCAGTGAGTGAGTGAGAGTGAGAGTGTGGGACTGTTAACTGAATATAAATACATAAAAGTGCAACCAGTCACTTTTTTGAATAGTTATTTATTATTCCATGTACCAGTTTTTGAACCTTTTCTTTTTGAATAGTTATTTATTATTCCATGAACCGGTTTTCGAACCTGTTCAGATTCAAAAACTGGTTCATGGAATAATAAATAACTATTCAAAAAAGTGACTGGTTCAGTTTTATGTATTTACAGCATAATTTGAAACAGAAGGGAAATACGAAATAAAGTGGAGTAGAGCAGGGCAGATGCACTTGGAAACAGATTTTCTGAAGAATGAGAATCACTTATTTTTGCCTGTGTGTTTTCTAATAAGATCAAGAAATGCATAGACAACAGTTTGAAAGGTGATGCTGTATTCTTTAGCCTAACAGGGTTGCCACAAGTTATGGAAATCAGCAAATATCAGGGAATTTCAAATGTGTCGGGGAAATTTGAAAACAACACTGAAAAATCTCGTTTTTATCTCAGTACATGAAATGGTTTGCTTACTAAGATGTCATGCATTGTGACACGCTGTGTGCAGCTGAGTATGTGCACCATTTTCTACTCCCTCATTCTTACTGCTTCTCCCCTTCCTACTGCAGTCCTCAGCTTGCAGTCAGTGCTGCTACCACTTCTTGCTGCTAGCCTAGCAGCTGCCGATGAGAGGCACGGAGGCGTGAGAAGTGGTTTGTTTGGATCTTATTCTCAGAGACTGTTGATGCAGCAGCATGACATGGTGGTCATGTGTGCATGAGTTGTCTGAGTGAATGTGTGTGTGCTGCCGTTTTTTGGCAAGGTCTGTGTCCAAAAATTTAGTAGTGAAAGTGTGATTGTCTTTCCTGTGTGCCTGTCTGCAACTCAGTGATCATCTTTACAGTAAGTTGCTACCTATCCTTATTAATACTGATTTTCAGAGTATTCGTGCAAGTTATCTGTTGCATGGATTGATCAGTGCAGTCTCATTTTGTCGACATTGTGTCTGTGACTCATGAATAGCTGGCCACACGAGTGGACTTCCATGATGGGCCTAAACTGCAGGCCTTTTCTGTGGCTATCTATAATGGATCAGGCCTGCCGATCTGAAGACCATCATTTCCTACTAATGTGGAGGCTCTGTCCATCAAATCTAGTCTCACCAATCTGCACTTCGGCTAGGTCTGTTTGTGTGTGGTGTAATGCGGCGGATTTTCGTAGTTTATTCGTGGATCCAGGGCTCTGGTGCTCCTTGGCAGGCTAGAGTTCATGGGCAGTGAGTTTCAGGAATTGCGACTCTCTCACCCAAGTACAATGTACTGTATGGCATTTCATAGACATTTTATTTATTCTATTACATTTTGCCACTTCGAAAATAGTTTATGCATTAGAAAGTATAGACAATAAGAAGAAGAAAATTGTGGCAGTTGCTGGCAGTTTGTACTCTATATACTCATGTATTTCTGGTAAGGAAAAACCACATGCCACCAGTAAAATAATAGGTATTTCCCTACGTTATACACTCCTTTAAAGAGGCCTACTTTTTTCTGAGGTTATTTCTGAAATCAGTGAATGTATTTTAAATCTGTCTTACAACTCCAGCGAAATGCGTATTTTTGCCAACAAATGTCTTACGGTTTATTGAAATAAAATAACACCAGTGGTCTTAATGAAACATATATCAATTTGGCTAGCTTTTTCCATCTAAAAACAGTTCATTATAAAAGTTGTTGATGTTAGTATTTAAGATTTTTACTCACACGTTTAGAAATACTGAAGTCCTTACATTTTTTGGTCAACTTATGTCTTTACTTACCCTCGAGATGTCAAACTTTTTCAGGGAAAAATACTAAAACTTGTTCGGAAACCAGGAAATATCAGGGTACTTACTTGGAGAAAATTGTGGCAACCCTGCTTCAGAATGCATTCATTGCAGTTCCATGGAACTGACTGCCGAATAAAATATGAGTTCACAGACTCTTACACCAGCTTTATGATTGTTTCAATAATTCCTAGCAGATAGAGCTCAACACCCCATTCTTAACAATGGGAAATTATCAAATAGAAAGTAACTTCAATTGAAGTCAAAGTATTCAAGATAAAAAATGCTCGAATATTATCTACCGTGGGAAAGAAATATGATAATTTTAAAGATCTTTGGAACAGAATACCATCGAAAAATCACAACTTCAAATTACTTATTGAAAATCTTTTTGCTACTGAATTTCATGAACAAAACAGAACAGAATCAGCTGCATTCGTCATTTCAAATGCACAAAGAGAGCAACAAAATAGGTCAAAAGAGCAAGCAAACCAAAAATTGCCACATAATAAGTGGAAACGACAACGACCGTGGGCAGCAGTGTGTCAACAGAACAGTTGAGATACCACTAAAATGTGGCAAGAGGAGAAAGTAAGCATGTGTCTTCTGGAAACTACAGTGTTACAAATAGATGGTATTGTGACAATTGTGCTATGAAGCTTGTCAATCCTATTAAACAGTACAGTGAAGTTCTGTAGGCAATTCCATTGAGAAAGTGAGTTATAATGTGCACGTATTTGGTCAAGGAACAGGTAATATTGGAATTAACCATCTACATCAACATCCATACTCCACAAGCCACCTGATGGTGTGTGGCGGAGGGTACTTTGAGTACCTCTATCGGTTCTCCCTTCTATTCCAGTCTCGTATTGTTCATGGAAAGAAAGATTGTCGGTATGCTTCTGTGTGGGTTCTAATCTCTCTGATTTTATCCTCATGGTCTCTTCGCGAGATATACATAGGAAGGGAGCAATATACTACACGACTCCTTGGTGAAGGTATGTTCTCGAAACTTCAACAAAAGCCCATACCGAGCTACTGAGTGTCTCTCCTGCAGAGTCTTCCACTGGAGTTTATCTATCATCTCCGTAACACTTTCGCGATTACTAAATGATCCTGTAATGAAGTGCGCTGCTCTCTGTTGGATCTTCTCTATCTCTTTTATCAACCCTATCTGGTACCGATCCCGCACTGGTGAGCAATATTCAGGCAGTGGGCGAACAAATGTACTGTAACCTACTTCCTTTGTTTCCAGATTGCATTTCCTTAGGAGTCTTCCAATGAATCTCAGTCTGGCATCTGCTTTACCGATGATCAACTTTATATGATCATTCCATTTTAAATCACTCCTAATGAGTACTCCCAAATAATTGATGGAATTAACTGCTTCCAGATGCTGACCTGCTATATTGTAGCTAAATCATAAAGGATCTTTCTTTGTACATATTCCCAGCACATTACACTTATCTAAATGATGCTGTGAATGTATAATAGACGCCCCTCCAGCCGTTTGTTAATGGGCATGGAGGCTGAGAAAATGAAGTTGTGATGCTACAAGTGCAGGAGGCCAAGTTTCAGATGTGAAAATTACCGAACTATCAGTTTAATAAGTCACAGCTGCAAAATACTAACGCGAATTCTTTACAGATGAATGGAAAAACTGGCAGAAACCGACCTCGGGGAAGATCAGTATGAATTGCGTAGAAATGTTGGAACACGTGAGGCAATACTGACCTTATGACTTACCTTAGAAGCAAGCTTGAGGAAAGGCAAACTTACATTTCTAGATATTTATGATGGATAAAACGTCTTCGCTGCCAGCAGTGCAGTCGTTTGCCCTCATCATCTGTAAATGTTGGTGAACTTGCTCCCACAGTGGTGTCACTGTTATTGTCAGTGCAGTTACTGTTGCCTTCACATTTTCCATCAGCACTAGGACTCTGTGAAGCAGCTGAACTCGGATGTTACGTGTTGCAGCTTTGTACTGCAAGGCTTGCAGAATGACATTGGGTGCTGTCATACTACACCATTTGTACTCCTTGATCATGGCTTGACTTGGTGTGGAAATATATTAAGACTGGCACCATACCTTCTGGCACTCTCTTCATGCCCGAGATACTATCACTGTCATATGGTATGTGACAGACCTGGTTCTCCACCATGTGCATCAAGCAATAATTTTTAAAAATTTATATGAGCACTTGGGAATTTGATCTGCTGTGCAACAGCCCTCCTTTTTTAATAAAAGTTTCCCAAATTTTCTTAGGTGTCACCCTAGAACAATTTCATTTTACATAGATTACATCTTGGTTAACATTTCACAAGAGTGAGTTACATTATGTGTTCCCACTTAAATCTAGGTTTTAGCCTCTAATATGGTCAAGATCTTTCTCATTCCATGTACTATAAACACATTACATGTATTGGTGCTCTTGCTTCTTAGTTATGGCATCAAGCCATTCTACAGGGACTGGGTGCAAAGATAGGTCCGGAGGACTGGCAGCTCAAACATAGGCAGAGTATACAAGTTTCTATAAGAAATACGGCTGTGCTAGTGGTAGGAACCCCTGCAGTAATGATATTTGTGGTATTTTTTCTAAAAAATGTCGGTCATGTCTGAAAATCAGTTCCGTAGTAATACATTCCTTTTCTGTCCTTATAGGCTATCACCAGTTTACAATATTTCTTATTCTATTGTGGTTTCTTAACCCATTGTTTTGATATATCATCTGGAAATTTGTCTTCAAAAGAAGAGTTTGCACTACGTTTTCTCAAAACTCAAATCCTTAAAACTATGCTTACTCAACAAATACTCAAAGTACTAAGGCATAACAATGCACTGATTGGTAGCTCTAGTTCCTCCTTTTATTCCACAGTTACTTACAGATTGACTATGTGCTTTCTTATATCTTTCCCTTTTTCCAGCCCTCTTCTTTATGCCTTTTGGGACTTTACTGTGTGATTGATCTTAGTAATGCCATACATAGTTTAGGTGGTTTTACTTTTCATTGTATTAGACCTGTGCTGTGATGTAACACTTGCATCCATCTCCTTTGGCTGCAACAATGTCTCTACAAACCCTATTGTGCTTTTAAGAACAATTACATGACATTTTTCCTACCCTTGTTACTATAGCACTGAAAGCATCATCAAATTTACCCTGATCCTCGGGCACACATTCCTGAAAAGATTCAGTCTTGTCAGCTCGATCTTTATAAGCTTTTTTCCCTATTCTCCTCTTCTATCCATTTCGGTGAAAGCGGCACCACACAAGTGTCAATGAACCTGCAACCTCCAGAAATAAATGCATCTGTACTATTTCATTAAACATAACATTCACAACACAACTAAATCACTAATAACTTCCTGTGCATCCTCCATAGATCTACCTTGAAATAACTGTTCGCAGCTCTACTCTGCATGACGTGAAATTAGTGCCACTTGTACTTTCCTGTACATCTGACCCAGGCTCCACGGCCTCCAAACAATATCCATTATCATCAAATAGCATAAAGACTAATGCACTTAATTCAGTATCACTCATGTTGCTGCATACACACCCATTTGCTTCCCTACAGCAATGACTTACTTTGTGTGGCACCTCAGATACTCCAGACTCCACATTTTACAAGATACTTGAGCTGATATGTTTACAGTACTCTGCATTACTTCAACAGGGCCAGTAATTTGCGTATCAAGTAAACCTACAGGAACTTCCGTAACCTTCAATCCTTGACATATGTTTACACTGTCTAGTCTTGCACAAGCACTTTTCAACTACCATAAAGAAATATGTAATGCAAAAGGAGGTGAAACAATATTCACACTTCAGAGTATACAACACACAACAACTTACTCTTGTTCTTATGACATGTCATAACCTATCCACATTCCCTACAATATAGTGACAAACGACCCCAATGCTGATGACTGAAACATATGACTGGTAGAGCACTTGTGTGCAGCAACTTGCACCAGAAAGATTGCAAAATGTGCACCTGACAGGCGTTAAGTACAACTCAACAACAATTACCGTTAAAACCATACAGGTCAGGAAGTTCATGTGGATGTAAAAAGAGTTAAGGTGAATACAGACTACTCTGACATGATGTGGGAATATGTGGGCTCACATCATAATGCACGTGATACAAAAATGCAATACAGGGATTTGTGTGCATACGTTTATATTGAGCTGACATGATGTGGGAATGCATTGGATGATGCAGTCCAATGCAACACGCCTTTATGATGTGTGGGAAGAATACCTAAGATCCAGATTTTTGTCAGTAGTGGGAAGGTGTCAGAAGAGTCAAGTGGTTTCCCCTGTACCATTTCCAGCTATTACTTGAAGATTAAGGAGATGTTGATTGAGTACGTTCAGTCGAATCCAGTGCAGTATGATCCTACAAACCAGAAATATTGTAACCACCATCCAAGGAAATGGGCTTGGGACCAAATAGGAGAAAAACTTGGCATTCCATGTTTGTGAATAAAGTTATTTTTCCATATATTTAATTAGTTTGTTCTTTATTTACAATTTATAATAGTTCAATAGGTGTTATATTTGACATTAATAGGAAAAAAGTATTAATCAATATCAGTTAAAAACCAGACATGAATATAACAGATATTTATTATATAAATTAGATTAGATGAATTAATAACTAAGAAATATAAAAAATAAAAATTGAAACTGAAACTAGGCTATATTGAACCTAAAACGGTCAGTTATAATGAATGCGCCTTTTAAATAAATAATACTGGACGTGTCATGGTGCAACTCTACCCTTTCGAATGGAATGCCATTGCCGAGGAGGAAAAAAGTATCAATCAACACCATTTAAAACCAGACATGAATGTAACATGTTTATTATATAAATTAGATTACATGAATTTATAACTAAGAATTATAAAAAATAAAAATTGGAACTGAAACTAGGCTATATCGAACTTAAAACGGTCAGCTATAATGAATGCACCTATTAAATAAATAATACTGAATGTGTCGTGGAGCAACTCTACCCTTTCAAATGGAATGACATTGCCAAGGAGAACTTGCTGAACCATAATCATAAACGGAGTACTTTCTGAACTTATCTCTGGTGAAGGCCGCTTCTCTCACAAAATTTCTGCGAATGGATTTGAGGTTGGCTATATCATGAATGTGTTACCTTCCATTTGGATTTGTTGCTCAAAAGGGAAAATATTGGTTGTATTCTGAAGCATGTTGTGTAGACAGGTGGAAGGTACAACTATTATATCGACAGTTTCTGGTTTAGTTTCAATAAGCTTTAGAAATATTCTCAAGTGCCCGGCTATAGTCCCAAACAAATTTTCTGCAGTCCGTCGAGCTCTTGAATGGTGGTAGTTTTATACCTTCTCTTCATCACTTTTAATGGCTACTTTGCTGTATGGATGCATCAAATAGGTTTTAAGAGAGAAAGCTTCATCTCCAACAGTTACATAAGGAAACTTCCCCATTCCTGCTAGTAGCTCTTTGTCTTGTGGAACATCATATTTGTTGCTTTCAAATCTTTTCCTCATCTCGGATCACTCAAAAGTTCACCCATCGCTACTTTTGCCATAAGCTCCAGTGTCAACGAGTGTGAATTTGTAATTTGCATCTACCATAGCCAATAAAACAATGGAATATGTGCCATTGTAGTTATAGCACAATGAACCACCAGCAGCTGGACATCGGATTTGAATGTGCTCGCCATCCTTAGTTCATACACAATGTGGATAATTTCACTTCTCATCATAATCCTTGGCAATCTGTTTCCATTTGTCTTTGTTTGGTTCTGTCATGTAAATCGGTTGTAGAGTTTTCCAAAGTACCTTGGAACACTCTTTAACTGTTTCTCCAACAGTTGAAAATCCAATCCAGAGGGGGGAGGGGGGGGGGGGAGGGACCAATGTTCTGTAAGAATTTCCAGTTACCAAGTACCTCTGAAGAGTGAAAAAAGTATTACTCATTAGTTTGTTCTTTGCCCAGTAGGAGACCTTTTATTGTCTTCGGGCACCAAAGGAGAATAAATGAATGACTAATAGGTAACTAAGGACTAACCTAGAATTCTACACTAATTTCTCTGTTCTGGGTAATGAATGTGAAGACAATTGGAATAAACTATGAAATGACTACATCCAGCTAAACACCGTAGACCCACAAAATGAGGTCAGGCAGCAAAGAGTGAGAAAATGGAAATTTGAATATGAATTAGCTTTTTTGAATCCAACTCTCGTAACAAGAGAGAACCAAGGAAATGCTGGAGACAGCCCCAATAATGAAGATTATGATGGAAAATGGGAAGAGATTCGCTTACGTCTGATTGATGAAACAGACCCACAAGTGGTCTCATCAGAAAGTTCCCAGTCCAACCCACCAAGAAACAATGTATTGCAGAGTGCAATCCTTACAATGGCGAAGGCCATCAACAATCCCACACACAGTGTGTCTGATTCTCCAACAACTTTTACTCAACCTTAAGCGAAGCCCTTAAGGCCTTATGTTGGTGTGGGACAGCCGAATTGTAAGGCTGTGGGCATGAGAGAACCGATGATTTTAAGTAGTAAGTCTTTTATTGGCCACTTTTGCCTTCTAAAGGGTCACATAGTCACATAGGGAGGCGAGAGTGAACCAGGGGGTAGTCAGGGGCGAACCGTAGTTCGCATGGTTATGGAAAAGCAGTGTCTGGAAAGACAAAGTCCATGGTGCCGCAGCACCGGGAAGGGCAAAAGACGCTGACTGCTACAGGGCGCGTGATCAAGAGAGAGAGCCTGGTGGTGGGCGGCCGAGTACATCCAGCATGGCCATGCAGCTTTCTCAGCCCTGATTGGTCAGAATCTGAGAAACCCGAGTGGGGGTGGGATGGAAATTTCCAGAGCGTGGCCTGCTCAGCGTCGCAGAGACGGCGTTACCTTGTCAGCACACGAGGGAGGTGCATGATCAAGATTCTTGCTGACTTGCTGTTGCCAGACCATACAACGGAAAAATTACAGGCAGCCGACGCTGCCGGCCAAGGATTGGCCATAACGATAAAAATAAAGTTACCTTTTGAAAGCGAATAGAAAGTAAAATAAAATGCTCTACTGTCGGGCTACTACCTCGCTCGTCCTTACTCACCTCCCCCTTCGGTGGGAGCGGAGAATGTATGTGATTTCACTCTGTATGATGATAAATTTAGGCTCCCACAGAAGACGGCAGGGGCTTTAACCTATGGGAGGGTGTAGAGACTTTAAAGACCTCGTAGGGGTCACAAAGGGAATTACACATGTCAACAATAATATGTGTATACAAGAATAAGGAATAAAATAGAAAGAAACTTCCGCATGGGAAAAATATATTAAAAACAAAGATTCCAAGACTTACCAAGCGGGAAAGCACCGGTAGATAGGCACAATAAATAAAACACACAAACACACACACAGAATTTCGAGCTTTTGCAACCGGCGACTGCCTTGTCAGGAAAGAGGGAAGGAAAAGGAAAGATGAAAGGATGTGGGTTTTAAGGGAGAGGGTAAGGAGTCATTCCAATCCCAGGAGTGGAAAGACTTACCTTGGGGAAAAAAAGGATAGGTATATACTCTCTCTCTCTCTCGCGCGCGCGCCCACACACACACACACACACACACACACACACACACACACAGAATTTCGAGCTTTCGCAAGGCCTTTAAATATGTCTGCTTGTGTCTGTGTATGTATGTATGTATGTATGTATGTATGGATGGATGGATATATATATATATGTGTGTATGTGTATGTGTGTGTGTGTGTGTGTGTGTGTGTGTGTGTGTGGGCGCGCGAGTATATACCTATCCTTTTTTCCCCCCAAGGTAAGTCTTTCCGCTCCCGGGATTGGAATGACTCCTTACCCTCTCCCTTAAAACCCACATCCTTTCATCTTTCCTTTTCCTTCCCTCTTTCCTGACGAATCAGCCGCCGGTTGCAAAAGCTCGAAATTCTTTGTGTGTGTTTGTGTGTTTTATTTATTGTGCCTATCTACTGGCGCTTTCCCGCTTGGTAAGTCTTGGAATCTTTGTTTTTAATATAGAATAAGGAATAATCATCATAAAACATCGAAATAAAATTACATTAATGGAACACATGAATGAAACACATTAGAAAATAATACTTTGAATGAGGCAAACATGCCAAGTGTTCTTGTTTCTAGGATGAAGTTAAAGCATCTTTTGTGCATAAATAAGTTGAACATGTGAACATATCACCACTGACATCACACGCAAAGATGAGTGGCACAAGGCAGCATGTTGTGTTGTCCTCGGCGGGCAGTATGCAAGCTGCCGGTGGGAAGGGGGCGTGACTGTGGCCAAGCCCTTTCACCGGAACTCAGCGCAGTGGGGTATGAGGGGAGGTTCACATGTTTCAAACACATTTAAAAAAGGGAAGCACTTCACTGTACTGCACAAGCTTTCATATTGGTAGATAACACAGTTGCACTCCTAAAACTAAGGGAGGGCACTTGTCTGATAGGTTCTTTCTTCTAGTCACAGGTGACACTTGCCCGAGGCTGGGTTTCTGGAACCATTGGAGGGGACGGTCTTTACCGTTCACAAAATCCCTTTTTGTACAATGTCCGTATCAGTACAATAATAAGAATAGCAATGGCCGGGATTATCGTGGCATTGGGTACGATGGTCGTATGTAGTTTAGTGACTGTTTGCCATTAATTTGTGTGTGCTAGCAGGCGATCGTAAGAAATTTGCCCTTGCTCATGTTTTAAAAGGTCATAAATTGACGTTAAGAGGTAATCATTTGATATATTAGATAAGGCAGGCAAATCAGTTGACAAGGGAATCACAAATGAGCTTTCAGGTAGAAAAAATGTAAGTAACCGGGCACGCATGCTAAATGTGTAAGCCATAGTTACATGAAAGGTTAGTAGTACACTAATAATGTGGATGGGGGTCAGCGTGGCAGCCACATTAAGTAGCTTATGCCAGATGTGAGGTTATGCGTGACATCCCCATCTACATCCCCATCTACATCCATACTCCGCAAGCCACCTGACGGTGTGTGGCGGAGGGTACCCTGAGTACCTCTATCGGTTCTCCCTTCTATTCCAGTCTCGTATTGTACGTGGAAAGAAGGATTGTCGGTATGCTTCTGTGTGGGCTCTAATCTCTCTGATTTTATCATCATGGTCTCTTCGCGAGATATACGTAGGAGGGAGCAATATCATGCTAGATGTGTTGTTACAGTGGGTTATGTTTAAAATTACATTATGCCATAGTAAATTGGTTCCTAAATGACAGAAACGTCACAACAATTACGTAGTTAGCCGTTATACATAAAACATATTCAAGTAAATTCAGTATCCTCAGTAGTGCAGAAATGCTAGCTTCTTACCTGGATCTTCCTATATAATAGGCTTTAGTCAAAAAGGACAAGTGTTAACACGGTAATTGAGAAGGGTCTCAGCAATAGAGACACATGCATGTGGACAGTGGGAAAAGTAGCTTGGAACTCTGACGAGAAGTAAGAAATGAAATATAAGATTGGGAGTGTTGGAGCTGAAGAAGAAAAGGTGACAGATCCCAAAGACAGGAAACAGAAAGTGTAAGGAATTAAATTAGAAATGACTAAGTTGAGCGTAATTTTTGAAGGACTTTTGCTTTATGAAGGTATAGTGCAAGGCGCATTGTTGACACGATGGTATCGCCTACTTAACTGTGTATACGACAATGCTGTGATTCCAAGATAGCTGCTACATACTACTTCTTAAAACCCAACATCTCTCACATAAAAAAAAAATAAATAAATAAAAAATAAATAAAAAATAAAAAAACAGCTTTGCTGTGCGATCAAGTTCGCCATCTCCATCCTCTCACCGGTTGCAACTAAACTCGCCGTCTCTATAACTGGGGTACTGGTCTCATCGGGCCCAGCTAGTTGCTTGAAACTCCATCTATCCTTGGGTACACCGCAGTGTCCTGGGACATGTCATACAGTTAAATAATACTACTTCAGTAGTCAGAGAACCTCCAGAAAATACAATGGAAGATTGATGTCGAAGGCTCAAGTTCTGAACTGAGATTTCTGCTTACTGGTGGTTAGCTGCGAGCTAGATGCAGTTTGCATCTGTTAGTGCATGATCAGAGGTCGTCAGATAGCATGGAACACTGTTCTCTTGAACTCTTCTTCGACATGAAAGATTTAAGTCTAACTGCATTAGTTCACTTGAACTGAACAGTCTTGTGTTGGAATGTGCCTGGATAGTAAACTTCAAAAGGCATTTTTCTGTTGGAAATTAAACGATGGACTATGTCGCAAAACTGAAAAGTGAAGGAATGACATTGACAGCTAGGGTTCTGCGCGATTGCCAGTTGCATAACGTCAGGTATGTGCGCTTACATGCTGTGCATGACTCTTCATGTGTTGTTCTATTGATAGTTGAAAGATGAAAGTGGGTAGGTCGCACAATACTGTGAAATTGAAAAGTGAAGTAATGACATAAACAGCTAGGGTTCTGCGCGATTGCTGGTCGTGTCACGTCAGGTGCGTGCCCTTGCGGGTTGCGGTTCTCTTGTTCATCCAACAGACTAGGTGTATGGTCAAAGTTTGCTCATCCTATGAATGTTATCTATCATGGGGGTAGGCATGTGGTATGTCCCTCTAAACAAACATCCAAATACAAATGAAATAAAACATGGTTACATTTTAAATTACCCTTCCAAAATAGTTTCTTAACTAGAACATTATTAATAAGCACTTAATTAATGGGTACTCTGGCATACTTGGAATCCTACAATTTAAATAATTATCCCCATCATACAGTAAAACAGTGAAACATGGAAAAACTAGGTTCATTGACACACATACTCAATTACTAGTGCTCGTAAAGTTCTATCAAAATTCTCCAATAACTGATAATAGAACACAGACAAAATGAACAACAATAAAATAGTACCTAGGCAAAAGTAATTGGACAAAGTAATTAGACATAAGTAATTGGCAACCCATCCTAGTGACACAAGCAGTGGCAAAACCGCAACAGAAGCAAAAGTGCAAAATATTATTTCCTTTACACAAAACTCCCTTATTCTCCAGTGACATTTTGTAGCAAAATAAGTGTAAGTATTTTCCGTTATTCCCTTATGCTGTCGTTTATATTTCCATACAGATTGAAGTGGCTTTGGTGTGTGTACCTACAAGAAGCTGTTGTTAAGTTATGTCAGTGTTATGAGTAATGCTGTGGAATAGTGCAGTGTCTCAATACTTCCTTTAGCAAGGTTTAATTTAGAGTAGTTTTACATCTCCTTCTGTTATCAGATCAATAACTGCCATTAACTTCTTTAACATTATTAAACATTTGGTATAATATTTCCTGCATTATTTTGTACTCCTTGTCTCATACTACGTAAATTTGATTGTTGGCAGTCCTCTAGCCTTTTGCGCTGTTTTGTTTGTTGTTCCTTTTGTTACTTTTTTACCTACCTCCTTCCTTATACTGGTACTGGTACTGGTTGCCTCTCGCTGATGTCATTATAACTTACTGGTAGGCGCTTTTGTTTGTAATAAAATTAGAGTCCAAGTGTCATGTGTAGAGTGTATAGGTAGGAAAGTAATTTCCTTATTATTGGAAACGTATTTGTCATATAGTGGTTGAGAATTCTGTGTTTAGACTCGACGCTGCCTGGAGTGCTAAGACGCAACAGGTATAGGATTGCAGATTGCTGACAGTACAGCTAACACCACAGCTGTGACCGGTTTCAACCAGCTGCAGCAGCAGAGCTGGCTTTCACGCTGGGTCTGTCCTGATTAATACGTACATAAAACACTCTCAGTGATGTTGTGGCAACAGATTAAAAATTAATTTCAGTAATGGTGGTGTTATCAAAGGTAAAAATGGTCTCACATAAAGTGTAGATGTTTCGGGTACTTTTTGCTTTTGCTAACGTCGTATACCGCACTACACAACACAGCTTGGACGCTGCTGGAATGCAGGGTGTGGTCTTGTTCAACAGTCGTTTCTTTTACCTGGGCTAGATACAAAGTAGATGACAGGGTCTGGTACCAACGAGGGGTGGCGAGGGTGGAGAGCAGAATAGAGCTTTTGTACGTGTGGAGGCTGGGTGGTGTCAAGTTCCCCTGTGCATTCACTAGGGCCGTAGCTTATGTTGTCCACGACAGTTACTCATGAAAGATCTTCTCTTCAAAGGACTCAGATAACTCGATCATTAAAGTTCGCAGAACTATCATGATTCTTTCACTCTCTTAGATGCTCTGTTCTTCTGAAACGTATGTAATGTATGGATTTTTATACTTCTGCATGGGTTGTAATGACGACTTGACTGTCTCAGATATAATTTACTTGGAACTGGTAGCTAATATCGTCTGAACTGGACAGTGATGTTGAGACTGTTATTCAGGATTAACATTAACTTGGTTTTCACTTTTCTTCACTGTATTATATGATGGCATCTCAAACTCGTTCCTCTGACATGTTTCCCCCACAGAATAAATATCACGGCAAGGTCCGGCTTCCTTAATGCCATATAGATCTGTTTATTAACCGTGAGAGTGGTAATACAACACAGTGGGAGACAGGTCTGTAATTCCAACATCTCCTATTTTTGGCAGTATAAACAGCATTTACAAGGAAAAATTTCTTTTCTCTCTTTGTTTTGTTCTTTACTGAAAATTCAAATAAACAACATGAATAGATTTCCATTATTGGGTAATACTAGCAAAATCTGTAGAGCGATAGTAGGCTGGTGGATTTATTTTCATAACTATCTTCCTCGATTTAGAGGTTACGCTACAACATATGAATGTATGAAGGTATAGCATGGGCCCTGAATCCAGCGTGGCTCTGAGGTATGTGGCCTGCGCAGCGAAGGGGGGTGTTGACGAGGGGTTAGGGGAGAGGAGTGAGCGAGATCGTCTCTACGCAGAAGAAAGACAAAACATTGACTTAGGCAGCTGGAAGTGGGCTGAAGGAGTGGCCGCAGATGTGGGGTGCGGGGCAATAATTTAGTCAGGGGCTTAGCAATGGTAGCATAATTGTTCACAAAACGTCTCTAATAATTGGCAGTGCCTAAAATTGACTGTAATTCTTTTACTGCTGTGGCCAAACGGGGATCCTGTTTGACACCTTCTTCACTTATTATATGTCCCAAATATTGTACCTGTGACTGGGAAAAGGCACACTTTCCCAGTTTCACACTCAAATGAGCTCCTTTCAACCTTTCCAAACCATCCCTCAGCCTTTCTGCATGTTCTTTGATGGTTTTAGAAAAAATGATGATGTTATCTAAATATACCAAGCTTGTTGTGGGTTTCTATCTGCGCAACAACAAATCTGCAAATCTTTGAAAAGTGGTGGGTGCATTCCTCAAACCAAAGGGCATTCCTATAAATACATATAATCCTGAAGGTACAACAAAAGCATTTTTATGGCGGTCCTGGGGTGCAACAGGGATCTGATAGTATCCAGAGTGTAAGTCAAGTGTGGTGAAATACTTGCAGTTGCCTAGTCAGTCGAATGTTTCTTTAATGCGCGGTAGCGGATACATGTCCAGGGTTGTTACTCATTCCACTGCCCACATGTCGACAAATAGATGATAGGCTTTCTCTCCATTTACTGACTTTCTCAGTACAAGAACCGTGGGGGATGCCCACGAACGTGAGGAGGGCTGAATGATTCCAGCAGCTAATTGCTGCTGAGTCATATCTTCGACTACAGATTGCAAATGGTACGGTATATGATATGGTTTTTGCGCAATCGGCCGCGTTTCACCAGTCGGAATTTTATGCTGAACCAAATCTGTGCTCGGTAGAAACTGCCTCTCTTCAAACAACCAACAAAAATCCTCTAACACTGGGTTTGCAACACCTTTTTCTCCTCAGTGTTTAAATGACTCAACTTCTCTCTCAACTGATTCCTTAATGATAACACGACATAATGCACTTCTCTGACTGAACACTTCTTTCTCCTCTGTCCCTTTTCATCTTTACTTTTTCCAAGATCTCCTGTCCACTAGCACCAACAGTACCTTTCGGTGTTACAACATCTTTCATACCAAAGTTATCTATGCTCTTTGGTATTGCAAAACCTTTCTGTTTTCTTTCCGGTCTGTAAATACTTCTATTAACATGAACTGACTGATGATCTAATACATCATTCTGGGTGAGCAGATCCACTAGAATTTCTCCACTTCCGCCTATTATCCTTACAGTGTCAATGGTTTTTATCACCCACATCCACTGTTTTACGGGAGACCGTGAAACATGCCTTTCACAGCTTCCTTACATTTGATGGGTTAGTACACTGCCGAAATGGTGAATTGCTTCACCAAACAGCACAGTTCATGTTTGATAATTCACTATACCCTGATAACGGTGCAAGAACTTATTCCCTAATATGATGTTAAAATCACCTTTCTTTAACCTCACCACTTCCATCTCTTGACTATTTATTCTTGTCTATTTGCAGATTCACTACACATGAACCTGCAGGGACAATTATTTCTTCACCAAGGCCACTGGTATGAAATTGGGGTGGCTGTAGCACCCTTTGATCATTTTTATCTACAAACAATACACTAATTTGTGCACCAGTGTCAACTAAAATCTTAACTACTTTGTTCCCGAGTATGTCACTTAAACTAACATGTCTACCTCTTTACTTTCTCCAGTCTTGACCGTGTGTATTATTCTGGTCAAGGGCGTGGGCGTGGGTGGATGGTGGGGCATGCCTCTCATGCATTTCCCAAGTTCGAACCCTCATTGCAGCATTGGCCACGCATCTGGTTAGAAAATTGGGACTTTGTTCAACAGAACTTATTAAGATGACCTACCGTCTGGCAAATAGTGCAGAAAGGTGCGCGACAGCGCATTGCCGTGTGGTTGGGTCTCCCACAACACTGACAAAATACTTCCTTTGCTACTATTGGTACTGTATCTGGCGGATGCGGTGCAGCAACGCAGAAGTGCAATACATCTTCGCGTACAACTGCCAAACGAACAGCTTCTCTTCTGATGCGGGGTCAATACCGTGAACAAACACATCAATTGCATGTGCTTCTGCCTCTGAGCGCAAAATCCTATTTTCACTGGCATTTTCGCCTAGATTGTAGGTGCGACAGACATGGCTCATAGGCGATCTGCAAAAGCATCAAACTCCTCATTAGGCTTCTTCCTAAGGGTTGATAATTGAACTCTTTAATATCCGGTACCTTTAGTATATGAATAATGCATAGTTAGTCCGTGAGCCGAAACTTCAAAGTCACGCGTATCCCACAATTCGTCCCCTGTCTCTATAAACATTTGGGCTTCGCCTGTCAACTCTAATCTGGCTACATTGACCAATAGTCCATCCAGCCAGGAACAAGTGTGACCCACATCACAAATATTCTGTATGAACGTAGCCACATTTTCATGTGACTTTCCAGAAAAGGTGGAGATGAAATCACCCACAGGAAAATTACTTACAGTTGCCATGTTAGCTGAAATTGTGGTAGTTGCAGTAGTGACAGAATTAGTATTCGTTGTCACAGGTTGCACATTTGTTACAGGCCTGGAGCTAGTCACAGGTACTGAAGGTCATACACTGGCTTACAGCATCTGTTTCAAGACACGGTTTTGCTCAAGTAATTCTTGATTTTGTACGAACAATTGGTACATTTGAATATTAACAGCTTTGAGTGGGTCTTACGAGGCTGGTACCTCTGCAGGAGTATCCCTTTCCATCGCTCTTGTTCCCATCGGCATGTTTACAAAATTAGAGGGGAGTTAGTGACTCAAAAAATGATTGTTACAAGAAAGAAAGGTCACAAATAACCTTCTCCAGTGGCAGTGGAAGCAGTGCGTCGCATTGGTGGCAGTGACAGCTTGGTAAAGTGGTGGTGGTGGGAGACGTGCCGGCAGCCGACATAAGTGCAGTTGGGCGTCTGCTGGACCGGCGGGCGGCTTCTGACGCGTTAGCGGTGGTTGATGCTGGGTCGGACGGTATGTGGCAAAGGCAGGCCCCTGGCACGGGCACGGCGGTAGGCGGTGTGACTGCGTGGTGGAGCGGCGGTGGTGGGTGACGTGCAGGCAGCAGACAGCTCACATGGCTGGCTACCTTGGACTGCGTCACTCGTTCCGGCAGACTCCAACGGCCATGTCACTGCAGTGCACACCTCGCGTGTTTCTATGGCCACGGACCATGCGGGGCGAACATGTCAGCTGGAAGAATTTGGAATAGTGGCAAATTTGCTATGGGAATGCATCCATACTTCTGACACCAGCTTGTAGGACAGCCAGATTGTTGGAAGGTGGTGGGCATGAAAGAACCATTAAGAAGATTTTAACCAATAAGTCTTTTGTTGGCCACTTCTGCATTGTAAAGAGTCACATACTCAGGCCTAGGGAGGCGAGAGTGAGCCAGGTTGTAGTCGGAGAGGAACCATAGTTCGCATAGTTAAGGAAAAGTGGTGTCTGGAAAGAAAAAGTCTGCAGTGCTGCAGCACAGGGAAGGGCAGGAGATGTTGACTGCTACAGGGTGCATGATCGAGAAAGAGAGAGAGAGAGAGAGAGAGAGAGAGAGAGAGAGAGAGAGAGAGAGAGAGCGCCCGGTGGTGGGTGGCCGGGTACATCCAGCATGGCCGTGCGCCTTCCTCAGCGCTGATTCAGCAGAAGCTAAGAAACCTGCAGGGGCGGCATGGAAATTTCCAGAGCGTGGCCAGCTCAACGTTGCAAAGACTGCACTACTTTGTCAGCACATGAGGGAGATGCATGATTGACATGCTTGCTGACTTGCTGTTGCCAGACTGTGGGATGGAAAAATTACAGGCAGCCAACGCTGCTGGTCGAGGATTGGCCGTAACGAGAAAAATAAAGTTACCTTTTGAAAGTGAATAAAAAGCAAAATAAAATCCCATACTACTGGGCTACCACGTGGCTCAAAAAAAAAAAATTATTAAATAAATAAAGAAATGGTGGAGGCCGGGTATAATAGTTGTATGTAGTTTAGTGGCTGTTTGCAACTCATTTAAGTGTGCTAACAGGCAATTGTATGAAATTTGTCCTTGCTCATCTTTTAAAAGGTCATCAACTGACGTTAAAAGGTAATCATTTGATATATTAGATAAAGCAGGCAAATCAGTTGACAGAGGTACCACAAATGAGCTTTCAGGCAGAAAAAAATGTAGGTAAATGGGTGTGAATACTGAATGAATAAGCCATAGTGGCATGAAAGGTTATTAGTGACGTGATAACACGACAATAAGAACAGTTTGCTAGAAATCCACTGTTTGAAATTTCTATCTCATATGTCTGTGACTGGAAGTTGGGTTCATAGCAATGAATAATTAATATCATGGTAGCACTAGTAATGTGGGCAGGAGTCAGCATGGTGGCTACATCAGAGCGACGCATGACAGAAGTGGGATTAAAGTGGGTAGAGGACAGACTATGCCACAAAATTGAAAAGTTAAGAAGTGACATAGACAGCTGGGGTCCACACAATTGCCAGTCGCATCACTCAAAGTGCGTGCCCTTGGTATGAACACAGCTTCCAGTCACAGACATATGAGATAGAAATCTCAAACAGTCGATCTTTGTTGTCATCATACAAGAAATGGTTACAATTATGAAAGACAGCCAACGCTTGCGCTCCCAAGTATTTCTTCAAAGTGCACGCACTTCTTCAAGTAACAACATGGACGATGAGCGTGAACTTTTTTTCCCTCCGCATGGCGAAAAATGAGAAAAAAAATTGTCCTGATGAGCAAACCAGAGTGAAGAGGGAAGTGAGCAACATTGATTTGGGGGCAGTGTTGCAAGCTGCACGTAGGAGCTAATTTCAGGTGAACCCTCGTTACCACAATACTCTTAATACAAATCCATCATCATTCCATCAGTCCTCATCAAGACCATCTCCTCAGCAATCTAAACACACTTGGACTGCTCAACGGACTCAGCGTTCTCCGACACATGGAAAGAGGAACAGCTAGAAAACTTTACTAATTTTAATTACTTTACTCTTGTATATTAAATGCAGTTTGTGAAAAGAAAATAAAAAAATTCCAAAATGTCATTGTGATAATTTTTTTACCTCCCAGATATATAATAAAATAATGTGTTAGCACTTACCTCAAGCAGACTGCACGTCATATCTCAGCCAGAATGCTTTTCCTGCGTTGAATGGAGTGTTTTTCTGTTATCGGACCAACCAAGCTTAGGAGATGGTCGAATTAAGTTTTTGTCATTCTGTAATACCACTTAATCCACTCTTCATCCTCTGTTAGTTGAGGCATTAATTTTTAGAACTCCCCGAATTTGTCACACCCCATATTGATAGGATACACCGATTTGCTAGACAAGCAAATGGATGCAATACACATAACAGCCATTTCTTCTTTTTCTTCTTCCAGCATGTCAAAAACATGGAGTACATTCATGGTTGCAGGTTCAAAAGAAGCTGTCAGGAAATGCAGTGCACACGAAGTAGTGGTTTCATGTTGCTATATATCAGGTCAATGTGAACATCGCTTCATGTCTGACATGGTCCCACGTCATGCCAGAGGAGTCTGTATTTACCCTTAACCTGAGGTTAAGATGAACATCCCTACAATCCACTATGTTTCGTGAATTACACAATAAAAAAGAAAAAAAAATGTTACAAGATAAACAAAATGCTTCTCTCACCTCCCTGTCTTGTGTGAAGTGTTGACTGCACAATGACTGAAGCTGCTGTGCTGATGTCAGAAATTGGTTGTAGCAGTGGTCAGTTACTTGAGGTGCTAGTTGTAGTGGTGTTGCCATGATAACTCCTTTCTGAATGTCAGTTGTAGCAGTGGTGAGCCACTGGTTGTAATAACCCCTCAGGTCATAATTTGTAGTGAGCATAGAGGCTGAGCAGTCTGAGCTCAGGTGCTGGTGAGGACAGCTGTTATACACCCAAAGGCATCAGTTACACAGTGTTGTCTGGAAACATATTTATTACTCATGATTTTACACTATGGATTGTTTTCTCAGCTGAGGTGGAAAGTGTCCTGAGTCACACACTTGGGTGCCACAAGGACTGAGGTTGCAGTGATCTGTTGGCTGTGGCCATGTCAGAACCCAACAGTGATGCCGTGCATTAGCCAGAAGAGGAGTCTGCAGGTGTGAGCATATGAAGGCTCACAAGTAATTTGCAAAGCCTGACTCCAGCATTCTTGAAGATAGATGTGCACTTAAGCGAGTTGTTCAACATCGATTAGAATGGACAGGGACTGCGATTGCTGTGTTCGGATGAGGGCTGACTTGGCATCCCTTCGCTCACAGCTGCAATCGGCGCTGACTTCGGTCGCGCAGCTTGAGGCTGTTGCCAATGGGCACCACTGTGGGGAGCCGGACTTGGGTATCACGGGGATGTCAACCTCGTCCCGTCTGTCCCCAGATCGGTCTGCCACTGTGGTTGCCCCGGTTGCTGCCCACAGTGGGGCTGAGCCCTCGCCTGTGGTTGATTGGGAGGTCGTTCCAAGGCGTGGCAGGCAGCGAAAGGCGTCCTCGGAGGCTGATCAGAAAGCCTCCCCGGTGCGTCTGACAAACCGGTTTCAGGCACTGTCTCTGGCTGAGCCAGATGCAGCTGCCTGCCCTGTTTCAGAGGATCATTCTCAGCCTTCAAGGTCCGGGCAATTGCATTGGGTGGGCTTACTGGTAGTTGGAAGCTCCAATGTTAGGCGCGTAATGGGGCCCCTTAGGGATACGGCGGCTAAGGAGGGGAAGAAATCCAGTGTGCACTCCGTGTGCATTCCGGGAGGAGTCATTCCTGATGTGGAAAGGGTCCTTCCGGATGCCATGAAGAGCACAGGGTGCAGCCAGCTGCAGGTGGTGGCCCATGTCAGCACTAATGACGTGTGTCGCTTTGGATCTGAGGAAATTCTCTCTGGATTCCAGCGGCTATCTGATTTGGTGAAGGCTGCCGGTCTTGTGTATGAGATGAAGGCAGAGCTCACCATCGGCAGCATCGTTGACAGAACCGACTGCAGACCTTTGGAGCAGAGCCGGGTGGAGGGTCTGAATCAGAGGCTCAGACGGTTTTGCGACCGTATTGGCTGCAGATTCCTTGACTTGCGCCATAGGGTGGTGGGGTTTCGGGTTCCGCTGAATAGGTCAGGAGTTCACTACACTCAGCTGGCGGCTACACGGGTAGCGGAGGCTGTGTGGCGTGGACTGGGCGTTTTTTTAGGTTAGAAGGCCTCGGGAAAGTGCGGGATCGGCTGCAATGTCAAAGGGTGCTTGTCAATTACAGGACGTGCTTGGATCAAGGAACAGTCGGAATTATAGTTGTAAATTGTTGTAGTTGTACTGGAAAAGTCCCTGAGCTTCAAGCGCTAATAGAAAGCACAGAAGCTGATATCGTTATAGGTACAGAAAGCTGGCTAAAGCCTGAAATAAGTTCTGCAGAAATTTTTACGAAGTCTCAGATGGTGTTCAGGAATGATAGATTAGGCAGAATTGGTGGTGGAGTGTTTGTGTCTGTCAGTAGTGGTTTATCTTGTAGTGAAGTCGAAGTAGATACTCCGTGCGAATCGTTATGGGTGGAGGTTATACGTAACAGCCGAATTAAGTTAATAATTGGCTCCTTCTACCGACCCCCAGACTCCAATGATACAGTTGCGGAACAGTTCAGAGAAAGTTTGAGTCTCGTAACAAATAAATACCACACTCATACGGTTATAGTTGGTGGGGACTTCAACCTACCCTTGGTATGTTGGCAAAAATACTTGTTCAAAACCGGTGGTAGGCAGAAAACGTCTTCCGAGATTGTCCTAAATGCTTTCTCCAAAAATTATTTCGAGCAGTTAGTCCACGAACCCACGCGAATTGTAAATGGTTGCGAAAACGCACTTGACCTGTTAGCCACAAACAATCCAGAGCTGATAGAGAGCATCATGACTCATACAGGGATTAGTGATCACAAGGTCGTTGTAGCTAGGCTCAATACCATTTCTTCCAAATCCATCAGAAACAAACGCAAAATAATTTTATTTAAAAAAGCGGATAAAGTGTCACTAGAAGCCTTCCTAAAAGACAATTTCCATTCCTTCCGAACTGACTATGCGAATGTAGACGAGATGTGACTCAAATTCAAAGATATAGTAGCAACAGCAATTAAGATATTCATACCTCATAAATTGGTAAGAGATGGAACGGATCCCCCGTGGTACACAAAAAAGGTCCGAACGCTGTTGCAGAGGCAACGGAAAAAGCATGCGAAGTTCAGAAGAACGCGAAATCCCGAAGATGGGCTAAAATTTACAGACGCCCGAAATTTGGCACGTACTTCGATGCGAGATGCCTTTAATAGGTTCCACAATGAAACATTGTCTCGAAATTTGGTAGAAAATCCGAAGAAATTCTGGTTGTATGTAAAGTACACAAGCGGCAAGACGCAGTCAATACCTTCGCTGCGCAGTGCCGATGGTACTGTTATCGACGACTGTGCCACTAAAGCGGAGTTATTGAACGCAGTTCTCCGAAATTCCTTCACCAGGGAAGATGAATGGAATATTCCAGAATTTGAAACACGAACATCTGCTAGCATGAGTTTGTTAGAAGTAGATACCTTAGGGGTTGCGAAGCAACTCAAATCGCTTGATATGGGCAAGTCTTCAGGTCCAGATTGTAAACCGATTAGGTTCCTTTCAGATTACGCTGATACTATAGCTCCCTACTTAGCACTCATATACAACCGCTCGCTCACCGATAGATCTGTACCTACAGATTAGAAAATTGCGCAGGTCGCACCAGTGTTCAAGAAGGGTAGTAGGAGTAATTCATTTAACTACAGACTTATATCACTGACGTCGGTTTGCAGTAGGGTTTTGGAGCATATACTGTATTCAAACATTATGAATCACCTCGAAGGGAACGATCTATTGACACGTAATCAGCATGGCTTCAGAAAACATCGCTCTTGTGCAACGCAGCTAGCTCTTTATTCGCACAAAGTAATGGCCGCTATCGACAGGGGATCTCAAGTTGATTCCGTATTTCTAGATTTCCGGAAAGCTTTTGACACCATTCCTCACAAGCGACTTCTAATCAAGCTGCGGAGCTATGGGGTATCGTCTCAGTTGTGCAACTGGATTCGTGATTTCCTGTCAGGAAGGTCGCAGTTCGTAGTAATAGACGGCAAATCATCGAGTAAAACTGAAGTGATATCAGGTGTTCCCCAGGGAAGCGTCCTGGGACCTCTGCTGTTCCTGATCCATATAAATGACTTGGGTGACAATCTGAGCAGTTCTCTTAGATTGTTCGCAGATGATGCTGTAAGATGCTAGTAAGGTCATCCGAAGACCAGTATCAGTTGCAAAGCGATTTAGAAAAGATTGCTGTATGGTGTGTCAGGTGGCAGTTGACGCTAAATAACGAAAAGTGTGAGATGATCCACATGAGTTCCAAAAGAAATCCGTTGGAATTCGATTACTCGATAAATAGTACAATTCTCAAGGCTGTCAATTCAACTAAGTACCTGGGTGTTAAAATTACGAACAACTTCAGTTGGAAGGACCACATAGATAATATTGTCGGGAAGGCGAGCCAAAGGTTGCGTTTCATTGGCAGGACACTTAGAAGATGCAACAAGTCCACTAAAGAGACAGCTTACACTTCACTCGTTCGTCCTCTGTTAGAATATTGCTGCGCGGTGTGGGATCCTTACCAGGTGGGATTGACGGAGGACATTGAAAGGGTGCAAAAAAGGGCAGCTCGTTTTGTATTATCACGTTATAGGGGAGAGAGTGTGGCAGATATGATACACGAGTTGGGATGGAAGTCATTACAGCATAGACGTTTTTCGTCACGGCGAGACCTTTTTACGAAATTTCAGTCACCAACTTTCTCTTCCGAATGCGAAAATATTTTGTTGAGCCCAACCTACATAGGTAGGAATGATCATCAAAATAAAATAAGAGAAATCAGAGCTCGAACAGAAACGTTTAGGTGTTCGTTTTTCCCGCTTGCTGTTCGGGAGTGGAATAGTAGAGAGATAGTATGATTGTGGTTCGATGAACCCTCTGCCAAGCACTTAAATGTGAATTGCAGAGTAGTCATGTAGATGTAGATGTAGATGTAGATGCCAACAGCTTATTGTGTACTGTGAGTGTCGTGAAGGTGGAAGCCCAAATCAGCAACACAGCATACAACCAGAGAAGCAGTGCCATGTACAGGCAGGGAGGTGGGACTCAGAAGCCTCAACCAACAGTTTGAGAGCAGTAGCTTGCAATTACTTGGGACAGCCCTTCACTGGGGGAAATCCCATGCTTGCCCACATATTCTATTAGTGACAGGTGTGATCAAATAGCAGTGCCTAAGTTCCACTGCAGTCGGCTCACCGCAGTCTTGGACACAAAGTCTTCTCTCAGCGGCAGCAGCAGCAGCAGCACATCAAAATTTGCCAACCATCTTCTCCTCAAACTAGTGAGTCTTTCATTCCATCGGGACAAGAGATGTATATGGGATCACCAGACACTGAGACTGAGACTTCTCAAATGGAAGTATTTACGCTGACATAACATCATCGCAGCCAGCGATGCTGTCATTTGTCCTTGATAACCATAGATGTCAGCAGACTTGCTCCCATCTACATGGATATTCTGCAAATCAGATTTAAGTTCCTGGCAGAGGGTTCATCGAACCGCCTTCATAATTCTCTATTTCTCCAACCTCGTATAGCGCGTGGAAAGAATGAACACCTATATCTTTCCGAACGAGCTCTGACTTCCCTTATATTACCATGGTGATCATTTCTCCCTATGTAGGTCAATATCAACAAATCATTTTCGCATTTGGAGGAGAAAGTTGGTGATTGGAAATTTGAAAGAAGATTCTGTCACAATGAAAAACTCCTTTCTTTTAATGATGTCCAGCCCAAATCCTGTATCATTTCTGTGATACTCTCTCCCGTATATCACGATAATACAAAATGTGCTGCCCATCTTTGAACTTTTTTGATGTACTCCTTCAGTCCTGTCTGGTAAGGATCCCACACTGTGCAGCAGTATTTTAAAAGAGGACAGACAAGCGTAGTGTAGGCAGTCTCCTTAGCAGATCTGTTACATTTTCTAAGTGTGTAATTCTTTGGTTAGCCTTCCCCACAACATTTTCTGTGTGTTCCTCCCAATTTAAATTGTTTGTGATTGTAATTCCTAGGTATTTAGTTGAATTTACGGCCCTTAGATTTGACTGATTTATCGTGTAATTGAAGTTCAATGAATTCCTTCTAGCACTCGGGTGGATGACCTCACACTTTCCATTATTTTTGGTCAACTGCCAATTTTCGCACCATTCAGATATCTTTTGTGAATCGTTTCGCAATTTGTTTTGAACTTCTGATGACTTTATTAGTCAATAAATGACAACGTCATCTGCAAACAACCTAAGATGGCTACTCAGATTGTCTCCCAAATCGTTTATATAGATAAGGAACAGCAAAGGGTCTATAACACTACCTTGGAGAATGCCAGAAATCACTTCTGTTTTACTCAATGACGTTCTGTCAACTACTACAAACTGTGACCTCTCTGACAGAAGATCATAAATCCAGTCACATAACTGAGACGATATTCCGTTAGCATGCAATTTCACTACAAGCTGTTACAGACTGTTACACCCATAGTGGTGTCACAGTTGTTGTCAGTTCCCCTTGCTTTCAGAGTTTACATTGGTGCTAGGGTGCCATGGGAGCTCTGATGCTACACTTTATGGCTCCATATGGCAAGTCTTGCTGAATGACACATTAAGTACTGTCATACTGCACAGTTTGCGTTCCTGGATAACGGGCTGGTTTGGAATGGAAATGTATTACAATTTGCACAATGCCTTCTGTAACACTGGCTCTCCTTACATGCCCAAGATAGTGATGGTGGCACATGGTATCAGACAGACCTGGTTCTCCGCCATCTGTGTCAAGTAATAATTTCATAAATCATCAAGTAATAATTTCTTAAAACTTATATGCGCACCCATGAACTGAATTTGCTGTGCAAAAAATGGTAAAGTGGTAGAATGTAAAATTCTTTATATGTTCCTGGTGCAAGTCATTATTTGTTCTCGGATATAGTGATGGGTGCATGTAAAATCAAGAGAGTAACATTTGACTATAAAAGTGTTAGAATGTCAGAAAAATCCAGTGCTTAGATTGTCATGACAGGCTGTGTGGAAAAAGGACTGTATGTGTTGAATATTCGTGCTATTGAACCAATAAAGAGAAATCAAGAGAACCTAGTGATACCTTCTGTAACATGCAAGTGTACCATGAAAGATTGGGTAATCAAAACAAACAGTATGTGAGGAATATCATGAAGAAACTTGACATCAATATAGAGGGTTGCAAGAATGAATTTTGTGTTATTTGTACATTAGATAAGATGAACAGAGTATGATTCAAATGACAAGTAAACCGTTCCACAGGTGCTGGTGAATTCCGTGCAGATGTCGATAGAGAAATGAGTACAGAATCATGTGGAGTTGCTCAATAAATTGTTTTAAAGACAATTTCAGAAAATTCTATCAAATTTTCTGTTTTAAATACAAATGTGAAGCATATGATGTGGTGTGCATAAACAATTTTGAAATGAAGCTCAAACCAGTGGATATGATGGAAGCAAAGAATTTAATGACGAGAAAGTTAAGGAATTTCTCATAGATAACGAAACAAAATTATTGGTTTTTCTACTCTACACATACAAGGAAAATGGTATACCTGAACACTGAAGTAGAATAATTGTTAAAGTTTCACATTCAATGCTAAAGGCAAATAAACTACCAAAAGAATTGTGGGCACAAGCTTCCATTAGAACAATCTGTTTTAAATCATACTGGAGGGTCTTCCATTCCAAATAAAAGCCCCTTATTAGCTGTGGTACAATCAATCAGCAGGAAAACTTGATCACCTCCGAATTTTGATGATGAGGCTGTTTTTGGACTATTCGCATATGTCAATGACAAAGATGATTTTAGTCTGAATTCCTTCTAAAAGGAATGAAGTATTTATTTAAAAAAAAAATTAAATCGGAAGCAGTTTGTAGCTTCCTCAATGATCATTTTGAGTATGGTATGGCAAGAATTGTGATATAATTTATAAAAATCAGCTACCAGCCACATGTGGCTGGTAGCTGTTTTTTGTAATTTATAAACCTTATAGTACAACAGCCACATTTCTCAACATGTCGACTTTCGACAAAATAGCGCGAAGAAAGCAAATGTCATAGGCAGTCTGTCTCTAGAGGAAGTCAAAATGAAGAATAAATTGGCACACTTGATTCTGGTGGAAGTCAAGTAGCAAATTACTATAACAAAGAATCAAAAGAACTCCTTGAAGCAGAAGGTTCTGAATTTTCTGAAGATGATAAACAGGACAATGGAAGACAACGAAGAAAACCAGCCTGGATGCAAAGTGGTGAATTCTTGATGCTAAAAATAGTTGGTACTTGTAGACATGAAGGTCCAAGCTGTTTTTTGAAGGATTGCAGTCAAGTGAAAAGTGAAAACTGATGCACACTATTTATGAAGAAATGTAATCACTTATGAAACACAGTATGTGGGCATCAGTAGAATGTCCTATGAATGCAAAGTACTGCAGAAGTTCTGGATTCTATGTCAACATGTTTCTGCTGATGAAAGTAATGAAGAAAGATGATTTTTGAAACAGTGTTGCAATCCTTGTTTGTTTTATTTCAAACACAATGAAAATAGACTTTATGTAGCAATTTATGTTGATGAGTGGCTATATGTTGCTAGTGATTAGGGCAAAAGTACTGATTTTCTGAGTACTTTACATTTATTTATTTATTGATGAGTTTGGTAGTTTTGTCAGCATAAAAATAAAGCAAAATGAAGATGTACCAACTATGATAAAGGTGATGATTTGGGAATCTACAGTGATGCTGGCTTCACTGGTGTCTGATGGGTAAGTCATTCAACATCCAGTATTGTAACAAAGGTCTGTGTTGGAACAAATCCATGGAAAGAACCAGTTGGCTGATATGACAGAGCGGCTTGAATGACTTTGGTTTAATTGATTGCATGTAGGAGATGAAACAGTAATTACTCATTTGTTTGTTTGCTCGATTTTCAGTTTTGAAGGAAATATTGTAATAAAAGGTAAAATGTTTAAGGGTCCAGTGTGAACTTTTATTCCGTGGTATATATCCTTGAATTTTATAGAAACCCCTTGTAATATATTTTTGCTATCGAATTTATTTGTTTCCCACAGTTAATCTGTTTGTTAAGGAAATTGAATTGCTTGAAATTTTAATTTTTGCAACAGTAGATAAGCATTCACTCTTTGTGTTTTTTCCCTGCTGCTTTCAGAGTTTTAGGGAGTATAATAAAGTTGACATTGTCAAAAGCTAGCTCTTAATTTACAAATACTGGAAATATAGGTTTGCCATTTTCCAGTCCACTTTCCAAGATAAATCATAAGATCATTATGCCTCAGGCGTTCTTACATTTCTCCAGAAACTGACCTGATCTCCAAGGCCAGCTTCTGCCAGTTTTTCCATTCTTCTGTAAAAGATGTCAGTATTTTTCAACTTTGACTTAGTTAAACTGAAGATTTGGAACTATTTACATATGTTAGAGGCTACATTCTTTGGAAATGGAATCATTCTTCCACTTTTTTGAAGTCTAAGGGTATTTCACTTGTCTCATATGTCTTTCCTTCCAGATGGAGTAGTTGTTGTTGTTGTGGTTCTCCCAAAGATCCTGATAATTCTGTGGGAATTTTGTCAATTCCAGCTGGCTTGTTTCAACTTAAACGTTTCAGTGTTCTGTTGAATTATTCTTGCAGTACACTCATTCTGTATTTATTTTTCATCTGCTTCCTTCTCCACATCATCTCCAAGTTTCTTGCCATTTTATGTCCCTTCTACAATATTCATTCCACCTCGCTGCCTTCTCTTCTTTGCTTACTACACGCTTCCCATCTGAGCTCTTCATATTTATGCAGCTGAGCCTCTTTTGTCCAAATTTTCTTTATCTCTACAGAACATTTGCTTTTCTGTAATCTGGCATGCTTTTTCAGCTTTGCATTCATGATTTACCCATTCCTGTTGTGTGTTTTGAACTTTCTGTCAATCTTACTCTATTCATCTACATCTCCTCTTGCTTAATGTATTTAAATTTTTGTATTTTGTATTTTCTCCTTTTGTCAGTTAAGTATGATTTCTCATATGTTGTCCAAGAGTGCAGACAGCCTTTGTTAAGCTTGTTGTGGTTAAAGCAAGTCCTCACTAATACAATAAAATTCTGACAAGACAAACTGTTCATTAAGAATTTTCTTCTTCTGTGAGATTTATGATTTTTCATGAAAACACACTGCCACTGTATTTTCTCCTTGTGTAGATGTTTCCTTTGTATATAGGCTACATATCCTGCTCTTTCTTTCAGACATTTGTGATTACAGCTGCTCTGGAAGTCAATTACTTTGATTCAGTACAAAGAAGAAGGTGGCTATTTCCAGCATATGTTCAAATCTGAAACTGATGTAGTTATTATTCTCATGGCATTTTAACTACACAAGATTTAACTGTTCATGTGTTTTGTGCTTGTTACTTCATAGTATTTTTATTGAACAATGTGACACAGTGGTCAGACTTTGGACTCCATGTTATCCTCATTCTTTTTCTTCCATGAGGGCCCTGAGGATTCTAATTCAGGGTTTGTCTCTCTACTGCTGTCTGATTTTTGTACTGCATATGTCCATACCACTTCCATTTTTATCCCTTTATATGTATATCTATCGGTTTCTTTTTCATGTGGTGTCACAGCTAAGAATACTCTCAGGATTTCTGCTAAGCACATGTTTATAAAAGTATGTATTTTCTTTGTGATTCAGTTTTCTCATATATACAGTAACACTGATTTTATATTGCTCTCTAATATTCAAAGTTTTATTTTTTGGGAACACTCATTGCTTTTCCAATTGAGATACAGTTGGTGAAAGACTGCATTTGCTTTCTTGATCCTGCCACAGAAATGTGAAGTCTTCAGCACCCTCTACAAGCTGTCCGTTTGTTTGGAAATTTCTATTCTATTGACAGTATTATATAACAGTAGAGATTTGATCTTTCCTCTGTTTATAATTACTGCAATCCTTCCTGCCTGTTCCTGCAGATCTTTCAGATTGCCATCCATGTGCCTGAAGTTTCGGGAGAGGAGACACATATTCAGAAAATCAATCTCTTCTAGTTGGTCTGTTATGCTCCAGCTTAATCCCCATGTTTTGCCTTCATTGGTCTATCTCATTGTTTCATCTATTGCAGCTGAGAAGTTGGCTGGAGAGAGAGAATACATCCCTGTTTACCCCTGATTTTATGCTAATAGTTGATGTCAGTTTCCCTTGGTGTGTTACTTTGCAGAGGTACCTGTTGTACATTTATTGTATTATTTTGAAATCTTATCAGATATACTATAGTCTCACTTGGTTTTCCATGTGTTATTACCTCACTTTGATATAGTTTTCCATATTATACTTCTTGGCATTGAACCAAATGTCTGTTCAGAGTCTATGAACACTTACATACAGACTAGTCATATACCAATGAGCCAGAACATTATGAACACTTGATTAATAGCATGTTGGGCCTCTGTGCAAACACAATACAGCAGCAGTTCTGCTTGGTATGGATTATAAAAGTCCTTGACAGGATTACAGAAGTATGTGGCCCCAGATGTCTACACACAGGTCAAGCACTTTCCACAAATTACAGGATGGTGGTTTATGGGCACGCAGTTTGGGCTCGGTATGTGTTCCAGTGGGTACAGATCAGGCACATTTGTTGGCCAAGACATCAATGTGAGTTCACTATAATACCCCTAAAACCACTGCAGCATGATTTTGACATTGCAACATGGACAGTTATTCTGCTGGAAGATGTCATCACCTTAGAGGAAGACTTCAAGTATGAAGCAAAGCAGCTGGTCTGTAATAATGTTCACATTGTTCACAGTGCATGTTTTGTGCAGCAATTTGCCTGAATGATGGCATGTAAGGCCCCAACTATTGACCTGGTGTAACAAGAAATGTGATTCATTCGACAGGCGACAAATTTTATTGGTCCACAGTGAAAACTCAGTGATGCTGTGCCCACTGCAGTCATAACTAATGACATCATTGGGTAATGTGGAGCTCCATGTTCAACAATGGCCTTTGAACGATGTACTCTGAAACATTTGTGCCTGCACCAGCATGGTACTTCCACAGATTGCTGTCTATCCTGGATTTCACAGAGGGGGATCCTCCAACCTCTACCTTTTGTGATGAACATGAATGTCCAATACCATATGGGCGGCCTACTGGTTATTTCAACATCCTTCAACCATCATTTCCATCCAGTGCTGCAACAGTGTGTCCATTGTCAGAACTGTGTATATCAGTGAATTTATGCAATTGTGGCTCGTGTATTTGCTATAAGGACTGCCCATTCATCTCTTCCACTCACATTCTTTCATTGCTGTGTCACATGCCTACAACAACACCAGGAGGCATTCAGCCTTGCAATGGGCAGTTGTCATAATTTTTTGGCTCATCAGTGTATATTCTATACTCTGTTCAAGAATGAGTAGCAGTGTACTAACGTGATCTACATAGGATCAATTCTCATGAAAGCCAGCTTGTTCCCTTCCCAGACAGGTTTTGTGGTAGCCCTTCATTCCATTTAGATTGATTGGTGGCAGTACTTTGTTAAGGATTGATAACAAATTGACCACTCTACAATTATTGTGCAAGTCTCCCTTCTTTGAAAGTTCTGCTGAGTTGCCTGTCTTCCATTCTTCTGGCATTTATTGCATGATCCAGATCTTCTCAAACGAAGGATATAATAAATACTGTCACTGATAAATGTTGTGGGAAATTTTTTGTAGGATGTAAATACTTTAGAATTAAAGGAGACCACTGACTGGTAAGCAGAAGCACTGAGTTCTCTCTCTCTCTCTCTCTCTCTCTCTCTCTCTCTCTCTCTCTCTCTCTCTCTCTCTCTGACACACACACACACACACACACACACACACACACACACACACACACACACACAGAGGCAGGGAGAGGGACTGGGGTTGGATGGCTAATGGCATGCAGGCAGGTGACCAATTTACTGGCTAAGAATGTGGGAGGGAGGAGTAGAGGTGTATGGGCTGGCAGGATTGTAGCAGCCAATGGGAAGCAACACACATGGTGACAGGAATTGAGAGGGAGTGACACGATGGAGGAAGGGGAAGCTGTTGGGTGGAGGGTGTGGGGACAGTGGGTTACATGAGATTGAGGAGAAAACAATTATGGGAGCAGAGGATTTGTTATTGTCATAACTTCCACGTACATAGTTGAGAGAAGCTGGTGAAGGAGGGATGAATCCTGATGGCTTGGATTGTGTACAAACCATTGAAATAGAGCATGTTGTCCACAGCTGCATGTTATGCTACAAGGTGGTCAACTTTGTTTTTGACAACAGTTTGGCAGTCGCCATTCATACTTGTGAACAGCTAGTTGGTAGTCATACCAGTGTAAAAGGTTGTGCAGTGTTTGGAGCAGAGTTGGTATAGGACAATGTTCCTCTTGCAGGTGGCATTGCCTCCGATGGGGTAGGATAAGCCTGTGACAGAACTGGAGGAGGAAATGCTGAATAGATCTTGCACTGGGTCCTCTGCAGGGATTTTGATCACTGTGGCAAGGGGTTTGGAGTGAGAGTGGTATACGGATAGACTAGGATGTTGTGTGGACTGGGTGGTTTATGGAGCAGGGGGTTGGAAAGGCTCTCGGGTAAGAGTCCCTCATTTTATACCAGGATGAGAGATAATCAAAACCCCGGCGAAGGACATGATTCAGTTGTTCCAGTCTGAAGTGATATTGGGTGATGATGGGGGTACTCCATTATAGTTGACTTTTGTGGTGGTGGTGGTGGTGGGGGGGGGTGAGGAAATAACATGGGAAATCTGTTTTTGGACAAGTTTTGGGGTATTGCCTGTCTCTGAAGGCCTTTTTGAGACTTTCAGAATACCGGGCAAGGGAATTCTTGTCGTTGCAGATACGAGATGTAAGAGAAAAGCAATGAGACTGGTTTTTTATCTACCAAAGTTTTTATTTTTTTCAAACAACATTGTCCCATTCAGGTAGATCCTTTCAGCAGCTATACACCAGCAGAGAAGAAAGTCACATAGGCTCAGATCAGGTGAATAGGATGGCTGTGGAACAACAGGAATGCCTTTTGAGGTAAAAAATTCCATAATGGAAGTGGCTGTGTGACATGGGGTGTCGTCATGATGTGGCACGCACTTGTCTACCATGTCCAGTCTGATGCAATTCACCCTTTTCGAGCCTTTCAAGGACATCTTTGTAAAATACTTGGTTGACAGTTTGTTTTGGAGGAACTAATTCTTTATGCACAGTACCCCTACTGTCAAAAAGCAAATCAGCAGTGTTTTGATCTTTCATTTGCTCATTCATGCTCTTTTCGGTTGAGGAGATGTCTCAGTGTGCCACTCCTCACTTTGCCACTTCGTCTCAGGATTGTACTAAAAAAATGCAAGATTCATCACATCTGATCACACAACTGGTAATTGGCAACACTCTCAAAAAGATAAACACACATTTTGTCAACTGTCCTTCTGCTCAATTGTGAGGGTTTTTTTTGGCTCCATGTTGGCACAAACCTTTTACATGTGCGATCTTTGGTCAAAATCTCATGTACGGTGAAAAAGTTTAACAGGTCACACATCATCCTTACTGTTAAAAATCAATCCGATCTCACAAGAACATGCATGCATTCGATATTTTCATTGGTTTTTGAAATTGATGGTCTCCCAGAGTGAGGTTCATCTTCATGGTGTTCTCAGCCTTCTGAAAATGGTTGGTGCCCATGAAAACTTGTGCTGTTGATAAGGAATGTTCCCTGTAGGCCTTCAATGTTTCAAAGGGCACACTTATTCCCAAGATTAACACAAAACTTGATGACATAACATTGTTTTAAATTCTGCTGTTTCAGTTTTGTAACACATGACAAAAACACAACTTCACTGATGGCATGCATAAAAATCATTTGATGGCTGCACAGAACTGAATTTCAGACTGAGAATCTGGAAGGGGTGAACACACCAATCTACAAAAGTAGAACAACACAGCATTGTCATATCGCTCACAATGTTGTCAGTATCATTACTTTCTTCAAACATCTCATACATAATCAATGGGTGGCTAGGCTGTATGGGAGTAATTTTTTGGTGTGCAAGGGATGGCAGCAGTTAATATGCAGCTGCTGTTGGTGGTTAGTGGATTTAATGTGGACAGAGGTTTGGGTGAAGCCATCAGAGAGATGGAGTTCAATGTGGCACATTGGGTTGTGGAGGACCAGGTGAAATGGATGAGATAATAGGTGTTGAGATTGTGAAGAAATGTGTGATGATCAGTCAGCTTGAAGCAGACTAGGGAATTGTGGGAGAATAGGAATGTTTCCTCTAGATGGCCTATGAACATGTTGGTATAGGAGGGTACCATGCATCTTCCACTAGCTGTGCTGGGAATTTGTTTGTAAGCCTTCCCTTCACAAAAAAAATTGCTTGTATATCAGGATATTGTTAATAAGGGGGCGGTGGGTTTAGAGTCTGAAGGACATTGGGAGAGGTAGTGTTTTATAACAGAAAGACCCTGGGCATGAGGGATGTTGGTATACAGGGATCAGCATCATTCAGTGGCGAGTATGGATCCAGGAGGTAAAGGTATAGGGATGGTGGAAAGTCAGTGAAGGAAGTGGTTAAAATTTTTTATGTGGGAGGTTAGGTATCAAGCCCTTAGTAGGAGATGCTGCTCATGAGAGCACAATAGCCATGTACAATAGGGCAACCAGGATTGTTGGGTTTGTGGATTTTGTGGGGCATGTAGAACGGGTGTGTGGAGAGTGCTTTTGGGGTGGGGAGGGAGATATTCTGGTATAGTCTGTGGATTTCAGCATGATATGGTGGTTCTGTTGGACTTCTGAGATGGGATCACCCTGGCACCACTTGTAGGTGAAGTAGTCAGACAGCTGATGGAGGCCTTCCATCAAGTAGTCACTGCAACTCATCCCAACAGTAGTGAAGTCTTTGTCTGCAGAGAGGAATATTAGATCTGGATATATTTTCAGGTTCTGTATGGCTGTCTTTTCTTCTGCTGAAAGGTTAGTGTTCCTAGGATGGGACCTGGAGGAACGATAATGATGGCACATGAAAGGTAAGGATTCCTGGAAACTGACTATTGAGTGGTTAGGATGGAGGTGGGTGTGTTAGGAAACAGGAAATGGGTTCTCCCTTGCCAAGTATGCTGAAGGCCTCACAAAGGCCATCACAGACTTCCTGTGCCATATCTGCACACACCCACAAACCACCCCCAAGAATCAGTTACAATGGAGTGCCCCCCTCATTAATCAGTACCATCCTGGACTGTAACAGCTGTACCGTATCCTTCGCCAGAGCTTTGATTATCTCTTATTCTGCCCTGATGTGCGGGTCATCCTTCCCAAGTTTCTTTCCACATCTCCTAAAGTGGTGTTCCATCACCCATCCAACCAACACAACATCCTAGTCCATCCCAATACCAACTGACAACCCCTTGCCACAGGGATTATAGCTCCGTGGGAGACCAAGGTGCAAGACCTACCCAGTCCACCCAGCCACCATCTCTTCCATGCCACCTGTGAAAACATCCTCATCATATATCAGCTGTGCTGCAAACACTTCAGTCTTTTATGTTGCAATTACTGCTAACCAGATGTCCAAGAGGACTAATGGTCATTGCCAAACTGTTGTCAAGAACAACCATAAGTGCTACAACACCTATCTCAGCACAACATGCTCAGTTTCAGTGGCTGCTTCCCAACCTGAGCTGTCTGGATACTTCCCTCCACCAGTGTGTAATCATCTTGTGCTCAATCTCAGGTAACCCACTGTCCCTGCATCCTCCACCAAACAATTTCCCCTTACTCCATCCTGTCACTCCCTCCCAATTCATGTCCCCATGGTGCCTCCAGTGTGTGCCGTTTCCCACCAACCACCACAATCGTGTCAGCCCTCCCTGCGCCACATTCTTAGCCAGCAAATTGGCCACCTCCGTTTGAGCCACTGGGCATCCATCCAAGTCCCTCTCCCTTCATACACTCTACCCACCATTACCCCCATCACAACTGTCCATCTGCCACAAAATAGCAATGGCGCTGACAGTGTAGCTGGTACCGTGTAGGGGCATAGGGTTGTGTGTGTTGTTACTCTAGCTCATAAAAGGACAAATCTGACAACTAGAAAGTTTTCTCTCTTTCGTGTGCATCTATTGACAAATCAGTGCTTCTGCGTTTTGGTAACTGGTCTCCTTTAATCATACAGCATTTACTCATTGATAGGTTTTGTTTCAGCAGTTCTGGTGGAGTCTTCTCTGGCTTTGGGGCCTTATCACATTCCTTTTGCCTTAGTACAATCCTTGTCTCCTCTCTGTAAGGCACTGTGCTCTTGATTCTTGCAGGTATCATCCATATTCTTATCTTTTTACTTGGCATGTGGCAAGTACCTTCCCCCCATGAACTATGGACCTTGCCGTTGGTGAGGAGGCTTGCGTGCCTCAACAATACAGATAGCCATACCGTAGGTGCAACCACAACGGAGGTGTATCTGTTGAGAGGCCAGACAAACGTGTGGTTCCTGAAGAGGGGAGCAGGCTTTTTAGTAGTTGCAGGGGCAACAGTCTGGATGATTGACTGATCTGGCCTTGTAACTCTAACCACAACGGCCTTGCTGTTTTGGTTCTGTGAATGGCTGAAAGCAAGGGGAAGCTACAGCCGTAATTTTTCCCGAGTACATGCAGCTTTACTGTATGATTAAATGATGATGGTGTCCTCTTGGGTAAAATATTCTGGAGGTAAAATAGTCCCCCATTTGGATCTCCAGGTGGGGACTACTCAGGAGGATGTCGTTATCAGGAGAAAGAAAACTGGCATTCTACGGATCGGAGTGTGGAATGTCAGATCCCTTAATCGGGCAGGTAGGTTCGAAAATTTAAAAAGGGAAATGGATAGGTTAAAGTTAGATATAGTGGGAATTAGTAAAGTTCGGTGGCAGGAGGAGCAAGACTTTTGGTCAGGTGAATACGGGGTTATAAATACAAAATCAAATAGGGGTAATGCAGGAGTAGGTTTAATAATGAATTAAAAAAATAGGAGTGCGGGTAAGCTACTACAAACAGCATAGTAAACGCATTATTGTGGCCAAGATAGACATGAAGCCCACGCCTACTACAGTAGTACAAGTTTATATGCCAACTAGCCCAACAGATGATGAAGAAGTTGATGAAGTGTATGATGAGATAAAAGAAATTATTCAGGTAGTGAAGGGAGATGAAAATTTAATAGTCATGGGTGACTGGAATTCGAGACTAGGAAAAGGGAGAGAAGGAAACATAGTAGGTGAATATGGATTGAGGCTAAGAAATGAAAGAGGAAGCCGCCTGGTAGAATTTTGCACAGAGCATAACTTAATCATAGCTAACACTTGGTTCAAGAATCATGAAAGAAGGTTGTCTACATGGGAGAACCCTGGAGATACTACAACATTTCAGATAAATTATATAATGGTAAGACAGAGATTTAGGAACCATGTTTTAAATTGTAAGACATTTCCAGTGGCAGATGTGGACTCTGACCACAATCTATTGGTTATCAACTGTAGATTAAAACTGAAGAAACTGCAAAAAGGTGGGAATTTAAGGAGATGGGACCTGGATAAACTGAAAGAACCAGAGGTTGTACAGAGTTTCAAGGAGAGCATAAGGGAACAATTGACAGGAATGGGGGAAATAAATACAGTAGAAGAAGAATGGGTAGCTTTGAGGAATGAAATAGTGAAGGCAGCAGAGGATCAAGTAGGTAAAAAGACAAGGGCTAGTAGAAATCCTTTGGTAACAGAAGAGATACAGAATTTAATTGATGAAAGCAGAAAATACAAAAATGCAGCAAGTGAAGCAGGCAAAAAGGAATACAAACATCTCAAAAAGGAGATCGACAGGAAGTGCAAAATGGCTAAGCAGGGATGGCTAGAGGACAAATGTAAGGATGTAGAGGCTTATCCCATGAGGTGGAAGGCAGATACTACCTAGAGGAAAATTAAAGAGAGCTTTGGAGAAAAGAGAACAACTTGCATGAATATCAAGAGCTCAGATGGAAACCCAGTTCTAAGCAAAGAAGGGAAAGCCGAAAGATGGAAGGTGTACATAGCGGGTCTATACAGGGGTGATGGTCTTGAGGACAACATTATGGAAATGGAAGAGAAGGTAGATGAAGATGACATGGGAGATACAATACTGCGTGAAGAGTTTGACACAGTACTGAAAGACCCAAGTCGAAACAAGGCCCTGGGAGTAGACAACATTCCATTAGAACTACTGACAGCCTTGGGAGAGCCAGTCCTGACAAAACTCTACCATCTGGTGAGCAAGATATATATGAGACAGGCGAAATTCCCTCAGGCTTCAAGAAGAATATAACAATTCCAATCCCAAAGAAAGCAGGCATTGACAGATGTGAAAATTACCAAACTATCAGTTTAATAAGTCAAAGCTGCAAATTACTAACGTGAATTCTTTACAGACGAATGGAAAAACTGGTACAAGCCAACCTCGGAGAAGATCAGTTTGGATACCGTAGAAATGTTGGAACACATGAGGCAATACTGACCCTACGACTTATCTTAGAAGAAAGGTTAAGGAAAGGCAGACCTACGTTTCTAGCATTTGTAGACTTAGAGAAAGCTTTTGACAGTGTTGACTGGAATACTCCCTTTCAAATTCTAAAGGTGGCAGGGGTAAAATGCAGGGAGCAAAAGGCTATTTACAATTTGTACAGAAACCAGATGGCAGTTATAAGAGTCGAGGGGTATGAAAGGGAAGCAGTGGTTGGGAAGGGAGTGAGACAGGATTGTAGCCTCTCCCCAATGCTATTCAATCTGTATATTGAGCAAGCAGTAAAGGAAACAAAAGAAAAATTAGAAGTAGGTATTAAAATCCATGGAGGAAGAAATAAAAACTTTGAGGTTCGCCGATGACATTGTAATTCTGTCAGAGACAGCGAAGGACTTGGAAGAGCAGTTAAACGGAATGGACAGCGTCTTGGAGGGAGGATATAAGATGAACATCAACAAAAGCAAAACAAGGATAATGGAATGTAGTTGAATTAAGTTGGATGATGCTGTGGGTATTAGATTAGGAAATGAGACACTTAAAGTAGTAAAGGAGTTTTGCTATTTGGGGAGCAAAATAACTGATTATGGTCAAAGTAGAGAGGATATAAAATGGAGACTGGCAATGGGAAGGAAAGCGTTTCTGAAGAAGAGAAATTTGCTAACATCGAGTATTGATTTAAGTGTCAGGAAGTCGTTTCTGAAAGTATTTGTATGGAGTGTAGCCATGTATGGAAGTGAAACGTGGATGATAAATAGTTTAGACAAGAAGAGAATAGAAGCTTTTGAAATGTGCTGCTACAAAAGAATGCTGAAGATTAGATGGGTAGATCACATAACTAACGAGGAGGTATTGTATAGAATTGGGGAGAAGAGGAGTTTGTGGCACAACTTGACTAGAAGAAGGGATCGGTTGGTAGGACATGTTCTGAGGCATCAAGGGACCACCAATTTAGTACTGGAGGGCAGGGTGGAGGGTAAAAATCGCAGAGGGAGACCATTGATGAATACACTAAGCAGATTCAGAAGGATGTAGGCTCCAGTAGGTACTGGGAGATGAATAGGCTTGCACAGGATAGAGTAGCATGGAGAGCTGGATCAAACTAGTCTCAGGACTGAAGACCATGACAACAACATGGCAAGTATCAAACCACACAGAAAATATTTTTCTTTGATGATTCATGCATATATATTCCATGCACACAAAAATTCATAATTTATAAGTTAGTTAAATTTACTGTATTTATGAAGCACAGCAGGTCACAGACATATATCCAGCTGCTGAATATATACGAGGTTTACTCAAAAATAAGGTGACTATATTTTTCGGAAAAATTATTTATTTATTCATCAATATTCATATTGTTCCCTTCAAAGTAATCCCTTTCAGATGAAATACACTTGTGCTAATGCTTCTTCTGATCTTCAAAGCACTCCTCAAAAACACTTTTTGGTACAGCCTTGAGTACTTCCAGCAATGCAGTTTTTTATTTCCTCAGTCACTAAAAATATTCGCGCTTTCATAGGTCTCTTCAGTTTTGGGAACAGGAAAAAGTCACAGAGGACAAATCTGGTGAATATGGTGGCTGAGGCATGATTGTCATGTTTTTTACCAAAAAAATCTCTCACAAACAATGATGAAGGTGCATTGTCATGATGCAAAAGCCATGAATCATTTTACCACAATTCCAGACGTTTTTTGCGTATTGCATTTCACAAATGGCTCATAACATCAAGGTAATAGTCCTTATTGACCATACGACCTTGAGGCAAAAATTCATGATGCACTACACCATGGTAATTAAAAAAATAGTGAGCTAAACTTGGACATTTGATAAAACCTGGCGTGCTTTTTTTAGTCTTGGCTCTCTGGGATGCTTCCATTGGGATGACTGGGCTTTGGTTTCGATGTCATAACCATAAACCCATGTTTTGTCACAAGTCATGACCCTTTTGAGCAAATCAGGATCACCATTGATGTAATTCAAAAGCTCCAGAGTGATGCTCATACGATGGCTCTTCTGGTCAAAATTGAGAAGTTTTGGAACAAATTTCGCTGATGCATGTCTCATGCCCAAAACATCTGAAAAAATTGCATGACACAAGCCGACCAATATACCAACATCCTCAGCAACTTCTCTTATGGTAATTCGACAATTTTCCAAAACAATTTCAACAATTTTCTTCACAGCTTCGACATTACCATCTGTTAATGTGCTGGGCTGGGGTGTCCAGAGCGAGATTTGCCACTGACGCTTTCTCGGCCATCTTGGAAGAGCTTGTACCACTTGCAAACTACTACTTCTTCTTCTTCTTCTTCTTCTTCTTCTTCTTTTTTTTTCTTTCTTAGAGAGCAGATTCACCATATGTCACTGTCAGCATTTCAAGTGTTTTAAAGCACTTGATTCCATTTTTCACACAAAATGTGATGCAAATTCTTTGCTCCATTTTTTATAATAATCGAAAATAACCAAGCACACTAACATAGTCTAACCTTTCTATCTGTCAAAAACAAATTAAGTATGCTGTACACTTGCAACTGGTCACATATGTTCAGGACATGTGTACCAACATAACAAATAAAAATTGTTAATTGAATGTACGTTGCCCACACAATTTGAAAAGTCATCTTACTTTGTGAACGGCCACCATACAACTGATTTCCTTGTTGCCATCAGGAAATCCAAATTATCCGTTAGTTATAGGTGGAGACTCCAATCTGGTATCCATTGACTGGGAAAATTACACATTTATCACAGGAGGCAGAAGCAAAGACTTGTATGAAGTTATTCTAGGAACACTCTCAACATACAACCTTGAGCAATTGGTTAGAAAACAAACTCAAGATGGGAACATATTGGATATCTTGGTGACAAATAGACCTGATCTATTTGAGGAAGTTAATCTAGATGAAGGTATTAGCGACCATAATGTCATTGTGGCTTCTATGTCAGTGGAAGATGCAAAAAGATCAAAGGAACAGCGAAGAGTTTTCTTGTTTGGGAAAGCAAATAAAAGTGTCATTAATGAATATCTTCATAGTCAGCTCCAAGCATTCACTGTGGGACTCAAAGATATTGAGCTTCTTTGTTCAGAATTTAAAGGTATTGTCCACCACGAGCTAGAGAAGTGTGTGTCTAGCAAAAATTGGTACAACAAACATATTAGGAAGTTGCTGAGAAAGCAGAGAAGTTTGCACAGTTGTTTTAAACATTGTCACTGCCCTGCTGACAAACAGAAATTATGTGAAATGAAAGCAGCTGTCAAAAGGTCAATGAGAGATTCTTTTAACAAATTTGAAAGCAATATTTTATCTACAGATTCTAAAAATAACCCCAAAAAAATTTGGTCGTATGTAAAATCTGTGAACGCTAAAAATAATTCAATACCTTCTCTTACTGACAGTATGGGTAATGTAGCGGATGATGGTAAACGAAAGGCCAAAATTCTAAACATAGCATTCAAAAACTCATTTACAGTAGAGGACTGTAGCACCATTCCCCCTTCCCATTATTGAACAAATGCAAGGATGGCTGACATAGTGTTTAGTGTATCTGGGATTGTAAAACGGTTAAGATCATGAGACACCAGGAAGGCATCTGGCCCAGATGGTTCTCCGTAAGATTATATGCTGACTATGCTACAAATATAGCACCATTCTTATCCATCATCTATCAGAGATCATTGGAACAGTGGAAAGTTCCATGGGACTGGAAGAAGGTCCAGGTCATAGCAATCTGTAAGAGGGGTAGAAAAGTGGATGCACATAATTACCAGCCAATTTCACTGACATCAATGTGCTGTAGAATCATGGAACATGTTTTGTATTCAGACATAATTACCTTTCTAGACTCCGAGAAGCTCCTCCACAGAAACCAGCCTGGTTTTAGGAAACAGTGGTCATGCGAGACATGGCTGGCCCTCTTTGTGCATGATATACAACAAGCTCTAGACACCAGCTCCAAGGTTGATGCCATATTTCTCAACTTTTGAAAGGCATTCGACTCAGTTCCGCACTGTCACTTGCTCCAAAAAAGTGTGCGCTTACGGTCTATTTGATGACACATGCGATTGGATAGAAAATTTTCTAACAGACAGCAGTTTGTCATCTTAAATGGGGTGACTTCAACAGAAACAAGCATAACTTCAGATGTGCCCCAGGACAGCATAATAGGTCCACTGATTTTTATGATTTACATAAATGATCTGGTTGATGGTATTGACAGTGGTATTAACTGTTTGCCAATGATGCTGTAGTCTGCGGGAAAGTAGTATCACACAAAAGGTGTGAACAAATCAATTAGGATTTCCAGAAAAAAATGACTGGCAGTTATCTCTCAATATTAGTAAGTGTAACCTATTGCATATAAGGCAAAAATCCCCATTAATGCATGAATACAAAATAAATGCACAGTCTTTGGAAGCAGTAACATCCGTCAAGTATCTGGATATGACTATTTGAAATGATCTCAAACAGAATGATCTGATTACACAATTAACGGGCAAAGTAAACTCTAGATTGCAGTTTTTTGGTATAATCCTGAAGCGATGCAGTCCTTCAACATAGGAGATTGCTAACAATACGTTAGTTCGTCCAGTCTTAGAGTATTGTTTGTCTGTATGGGACCCTTAGCAGTTGAGTCTGGTTCAAGAGATTGAGAAGGTCCAAAGAAGAGTGGCAAGATTCGTGACTGGTACATTTAGCCATCATGAGAGCATTACAAATCTCATAGAAAGTTTGAAGTGGGGCACACTTGCAGATAGATGACATGCTAAATGGAAGGGACTGCTCACTAAATTCTGAAATCTGATATTCACCAGGGATGTAGAGCATATATTATTACCACCAACTTTCAAATTGCGCGATGATCACCATTCATAGATTAAGGAAATTAAAGCTCATACTGAGGTGTTCAGACAGTCGTTTTTTGCTCGCGTGATCCGCGAGTGGAACAGGGGGAGAAATATGACTTTGGTGCGAATTGTGCCCTCACACTGCTTGGTGGCTAGCAGAGTCTATATGTAGATGTAGATGTAGATTTTGGGTGCACATAGATGATATAATATGAACAGTTTCTCATTCTGCACCACAATCACAGCTGTGTGATGTTGGTAATCACCATTTGTACATTGGGTCAGCACATCTTTCACTGTTTGTTCTTATTCTGTTTAGTGCAGACCAGATCTTGTAGTGTTCTCCAAAACCTAGTAGCATGGACAGGATGCAAGGCATCTTAAGCTGTTATGGGGTAGGCACTGTTCTGGCATTTTTCTGTCCATGGTCTGCCGTTGCTCCATTGTCTACCAAACATTTTTCATGTTGTAAAGCTGGAAAAAGGGAGTGCAGGAACGTCCTCATGTACAGGGAGATAAGGATCACCAGCTGTTTTTGTAACCTCCCACCTGAGAGCAGACTCTCACTACAATAATGGGAGAGCTATAGGGCTGAGAATATGCAGCCAGAAGGTGGATTGTTTCTGATTGTTCCTGTGATGATGCACATAGTGTGGTTGAGCTGCATGTCAACAAATCTCATATTTGCATGGTTGACCCAGACTACAGTGCAATATTCTGCCACAGGGTACACCAGTCCAAGAGCAGTTCTTAGCATTTGAGGATATGAACCCCATGTTGTATCACTTAAGTTTCTGCAAGATAATGTTTCACATTCTGCAACTGCTCTTTAGAGCTGTGTGTCCAGTCAGGGGTGATACCTAGATAACACAGACTTCTGTTATGCCTCACCTTTTTCCCTTCAAAATATACCTTTATTTCCTTGTTGGTGAGCTGCTTCTTAAGGTGGAAACTTGTGACTTCTGTTTTGGCACCATTTGGCTGTAAACTCCAGTTACAAAAGTATTTGGCAACAATTTGTAAGTCTTCGGTCAAGACAGATTCAGTAATTCCCAGGTCTTTGTGGTTGCAGCAAGAACTCAATCATCGGCATATCCATATTTCCATAATGTCGTCTTAGGCATGGCTGCTATATACAGGGAACATAGAAGCAAGGCTAGCACTGATCGTTGTGGAAGGCCATTATTAATCTTCATTTGAGCACTCATTGTAATGCCCATTAGAACTTGGAAGCTTCTGTTACTTAACACAGCACTGGTGAGGCTTCATATTTTAAGATTTAGTTTGGCTCACCAAAGTTTGAATATTAGCTACTTCTCCATATAGTTTCATAAGCTGCTGTTAAATCTACAAATGCAACTGAGGTCTTTTGTTTGTTTTGAAATTCTGCTTCAGTAAAAATTATAGTGAGAGAGAACTTGGTGGTTGCAGGTGTGGTCTGGATGGAATCCTGCCTGTTCAGCAGGCAGGTTTTGGAACTTTGGCTGATTCTGTTACATTACATAGTTTCTACAAGTCTATGTACTATGCTAAGTAAAACAATGGGTTGGTAACTTCACAGTTTGTCATTTTGTGTACCTGGTTGTAAGATAGCTATAATTTTTGCTGTTTTCAATCATGGAATATGTTCCCATTTTGGAGAATATTGGTAAAGAAAGCTGCTAGTCTTTTTTACCTAATTCCAGCTGTGGATTAGGAATTCTGAATAAATACCATAAAACCAGATGCTTTCCCTGCTTTCAATTCTTCGAGAGTTGTCATTATTTCCTTATTGCTGAATGGTGTAGAATAGTCTGACTTAGGTTTACAGGGTAGTTTAAGAGTTTTCAATTCTGTTTTGACCTTAATCGTATGTGATACAGTCTCAGAAGTTTTAGAGGTGGACAAATGTTATTTACTACTTGCTTAGGGGTAACAGCCTTCTTCATGCAGTCTGGTGGATTGGCATCTACAAATTTCCTCAACAAGGACCAGGCTCTTTTGTTTGAGATACGGAAGTCTAAGGTCACATCTGTTTCAGTCAACTTCACAGAGTGAGCTCTGTCAATACTGTATAGAAGTTCATCAGCTATTTCACACTCACTGTTGTCACAAAGGTTTTTTAATAGAATTTTTCACTTTTCCATCCATTCAGATATATATTCCTTGTGTAAGCCTCTTGGGATACATTTCTTTGCTATGGATAATATAGCTCCAATCAACCTCTTATAATTTGTGCATTCTGGTGGGTTACATTTGTCCAGATTTTCATAAAATTCAGACCAATCATGTAGGTCTCAGAAATGATCTTTTGACAGGTATGCATTTGCCTATTTTGAGAAGCACTGGATGGTGTTGACTGAATGGGAAGTCGTCCTGGACTTTCCTAGACACTGTTATTGTTAAGCCATTGCGGTTGGAGGACACAAAACATAATTCAGTGTTGTGATCTGTTTTCCTGGTTCCAGAATGAAATGTACACTGATCTTTAACATCAAAATCAAGGTGGAGATAATGTTCTTCGGACCACTGTAACAGCATGTTCACATTTTCATTATTATATTTATACAAACGTATAGTCCATGATTGCTGTTGAAGCCTCCCAAGTAAACTCTAAGGTAGTTGTGAGCTTTTAGTCATCATTCCCTGTCACTTATAGATATTCACCACAATTTATTTCCTCAGTTCTGAAAGGATTTTGTGAATATTATTCATGGTACTATTAGAGAGAGTGTGGACCTTTCCTATATCCTTCTGAATGTGTATTGCTGCACTATAAACCTTGTCATATACAGAATCAAGTGTAGATATTTTATCTCTTAAAATAAGCTTTTCAGTTTCTACATGAGCTTCCTAGATGGCTACCATTTCAATTTCATTCTCATCTAGGATCTTGTGTAGAATTTGTCATTTGGCTCTAATACTGTTGTCAGTGTTCAGTTGACACATTTTTATCACTGAGACCAAATTTTCTGTACAGGTGGTAGTCATATGAACTTCGTATGATATATGCCAGGGGATCACTGGGATTGTCTGTCACCAATACTGTTAGTTGTTGACTACCACCCAGGGGAAACATACAGCTTAATGGATGCTGCAGACATAAGTAACATCATCCTCGATACTCATCTCTGACTACATTTTCAAGCTCTTCTACTGTCTGTTGTTCTTCCCCCACAGTATCTCTCTATGTAGCACTTTTTAAAGTTTTCACACCATTACAACTGTTCAGTTTCTTTTGTCAGCTGGGTTCCTGCCATGCTTTTCACTGGGCACATTATCAACCCCCTCTCCCTACCTAGCATTTTTGTGGTCTGGTATAGCTCCTTAATGTCTGGTTTTCTTGTCGCCTTATCAGCGAATTTTGCAAGATCATCTGTCCATGTCCTTCAGTTGGATCTCTCACTCTTTTTCACCTCTTAAGCTAATCTGGTATACTCTATGTGGAACTCAGTCTTTTGCCTCTTGGTTTTTGCAGTGTTCACTTCTGCTTTCATTGTTTTTCTCCCACTTTCATCCAGGTGTCCTTGCTCATCTAGTCTTTTCTTTTACTGTGCCTGAAACTGACTGCCATTACAGCAGTTTGAAGAAACACTCAGCCATTGCCCTTCTACTCCATCATGTCGATTGCTTCATATCTGTTTCCCAGTTCTAGTCTCACTAGGGTCCTATGGGTTTGACACATCTAACCAATTCTTTTGGAAATCAAATTTATTCTTTTTAGCTGCAATTTTCAAGCACACCTTAGCTAGCATAAAATGGTAATCACTGCCTGTATCACCCCCCCCCCCTTTTTTATTTGTAGCATGTACCAATGGCCTTTTCCATTTCTCAATCATTAAAAAGTGATTTATATTATTTTCCATTCTATCACTGGGTGACTCCCATGAAATTTTATGGCTTTTTTGTGTGGAAATAATATTCCTATAGCTAGCTTATTGTGTGCACCAAACAACATAAACAGTTCCATTTGCATTTGCCTCTCCAACTCCATGTCTTCACATTATGTGCTCCAATTCAAGATGTTCTGTGCCAACTTTTGCATTTGTCAAGTAATGGAAAATCCAGGAAAAGGAAAGAGAGAGAGAGAGAGAGAGAGAGAGAGAGAGAGAGAGAGAGAGAGAGAGAGAGAGAGAGAGAGAGAGAGGGGGGGGGGGGGGGGGTAGGTTTACTTTACATTAAGTGTAAACTTATGATTTTAGTGGTAATACCTAGTTGCACAGAAGCTCATCTAATAATTGTATATAATATTACAACACTGCTCTGACTACATTCTGAAGATGGTACGTTCTGGTAGTGAAATGATCAGAAGGGCCCTGTGCCATTTGTACTGGTAACTATTGCAGTCAATAGTTTGACTTAAATTAAAAACAATTGGCTGTTTTGCCACAATGTAGTCAATGCTTAATGAATTAGAGCAACAAATTAAATTTTCAACTGTCTGATGATGAGTCTTCCTCCACAAAAGTATGTAGCACCTAAATATATACTCAGATGTGAGTGTCAATTTGGTGGCTCTAAGTAGAGAGGGCAAGTTCGTTTTGGTTTCAAAAAGATGGTGGGCTGTCCCTCCCCTTGACCTCAACTAGTACCTGTTCCCAGCATAGGTAATGCTATCTCCTTTCATTATAATCTCCTTGGCTCACTCAGTTGAAATGTTAACGTTGCAGTTATGGGAGGTATGAAAACTTTAACATAAATTTTCTCAGAAACTAGAGGCTGTTGCAAGAAAAGCTGTTAGCCAGATACTAAGGACAAAACCCTCTATAACATATCCAAGACTTATCAAAATTCATGATTAACAGGTCTGATAGTTCCCATGTAAAGCTTGATGGTGGCATCTTAAAACAATGGAAATTCCAGGATGGAATGACAACAATATTATGAAAAGGAGAGACCGCTACACATTTTAGCTTTCAGCCTAAAGGCCTACACACACACACACACACACACACACACACACACACACACACACACACACACACACGATACAATGCACAATACACAATGCACACACATAAGTTACTCACTGAGGCTACTTCAGAAGGAGGCCTTTTAACTGAAAGCTAAAATGTGTAACAGTCATTTCATTGTACCTGCTATCCTTTTCATAATATTGTTGATGGTGGCATTTGGTGGTCATGCATCAGATGGCACAGAACAGCTGTTTTCCTTTTCCATTAAACTTCTCTGGTGACCCTCCATATGAGAGGGAGCAAATCCTGTAATTGGAAAAATATTGTCAATAGGAGCTATTCTCAAAATTCCCCAACACAATGCCATGTCTGGAATTTTTCAAAACTGGTGCTGCATATTTTGCAGCTGACAATCCGAGTGCAGTGGCTGATGTGCAGAGGACGTAAGGCTATGCACCCCAATTAGTTCAAGTTAATTTTCATATAATGTTGTTTCTTGCATTCACTTTTTGTTTCATATCCTGAAGTGTTGTTTGATGAGATTTGGACAAGGAGGAAGAGGAGGATCTATGAATAGAAAAGGACTTAATGGAGAGAAGCAGAAGATACACTGAGAAAGATGACAGAAGATGAGGCACCATGTTTGGCTGAGTTGACTATAGAGACAGTGAGAGTAGCAGGAGAGTTGGGAAAAAATAACTCTTGTGTGACGAAAATTGTGCGAAAAGAGAGGAGACCCCAGAAGACTGGAAGAAGGGAATAATTGTCACAATCTTCAAGAAAGGTAACAGGGTGCAAAATGTATTAAGAAATCACACTGATGAGCCATTTACAAAGACCTTTGGAAAATTTTTGGAAACATAAATTCAGACACAGAAACAGAAGGATCTATCAGAACAACAACATGGGTTCAGAGCAGGAAGGTCCAGGGTCGATCTAATTTTTTCTCTAAGACAACTACAGGAACACTGTTAGGAATATGAAGTAGATTTACTGATTTCCAAGAAACTGAAAAGGTATATGATAGTGCATGTAGAAACAAGACATGGAAGTCCCTGGGGAACAGAGCAGTAGAAAAGCAGATTCAACAGAGTACAAGGGAAATTTGCATTGGGGGTGTCAGCTGTTCAAAAGTGGGAGGAGGGACATTGAATTGTCTGGAACAGAAGACTGGCTTGAGACAGGGAAGTGCCTGTAGGGTCAGCACACCCAGCTGATGCCTCTACTGTGTTCAGGGTGGTTGTAGGTTGTTGGATACAATGGCGGATGCAGTAACAGAAGAATCAGTAGTAAGACATGTATATTTAGCAATTTTACAATCCAGATGGCATTTTCTATTCTCTGCTTGGTTCTGGGGGCGGATCCTAGTGTGTGCCTGCTACTGTGGTCCTCTGACTGACTCTCTGAGAAGATGTGGGGCACTCAGTCCCTTCCATGGTCCCTCTCACCTTACAAGTCACATTGTGGAGTTGTCAGATGCTATGATATCCAACACTATTGCCCTACCAGGGATTGCATGTTGTCTGTCATGATGACCGATGCTACTGCTCATCAGGACTGCATTGTCATGATGTTCTGATGTTTGCTCATCCTGACATGTCATTCAACAAGCCAGTGGCAGGTCAGAGGCTGTAAAGTTAGAGCAGCTCTTGCACCAGCTCGGTGTCATGGTGATAGTCTCCTGAGTGGCTCATCAGCAGCAGTTGTCATTCTAGTCTTAAATATGGCACCTGGCAGCTCAAAAAGATGCAGTGATCCTCACTCTACAGCATAGTGGAGATGCACAGGAGAATTGGAACAATCTTGCACAAACTGCTACCTAACACTAATCAGAGAACTGAGCATGAATGAATGCCATCGATCCTTCTGATTGAGTGCTTACTGGTCAGTCAGAGAGCACATTTATTATGATTTGGGAATGTGTTTTGCTATTAGACATCATTCGTAATGATTGAAATAGCCTCTTTTTTCCCTGGCTGTCAGCAGTCTTATCCTACTGATACATTTCCTTAATGATTCATTTCAGTATGCTAGTCATCTTGACAAACGCAGGGGGAGTGAAGTTGTGAAGCAAATTGTGCTTATTTGCATAACATAATGATTATAAAGAATCCGCCTTGAGTGTTTGTAAATCTGCAATCTTTGTGATAACTTCACATGTGGCAAATTTTTTTTGGTGTGTGTGTGTGTGTGTGTGTGTGTGTGTGTGTGTGTGTGTGTGTGTGTGTGTATGTGTGGTGCTTTGCACAAAATGGTGAGGTGATGTACAAATTACATAAATGCTGGATATATTTAGGAATATTTGAAAAATACAGTCCTGCAACTTTGCAACAAAATCATGCAGAATTTTCGAAGGCAACAACACACCAAAAATACTTCGCCACAGTGGAATAATAACAATTGGAAAAGCATGATAATGTAAAGTGTATCTTGCAAATCATGTGAACAGCTGTCTGATGATGAACTTGCCAGTTCGAAACCGGTAATGGCGCTATTTACCTAAATAAATAGCAGTATTAATAGTGGCTGGTTGCTGTTTTCTTCTTTGTAAGAATTAACCTACATGAATCCTAGTCTTATAACAGGTTATTGCCACTATTTCTGGTGAAAACACACAACTGATCCAATGATTACCCACTCTTTGCAAATTGGGCCCAGGCATTGATACCACTCTTCTGCACTCTGGTGCTTTCATCTGACCTAAGAACAACTCACTCCCACATGATCGTCTGTCAGTACATACCACTTGTGCTGGCCAAATGGTGACTAGGTCTCTGATACATTGACTGAAATCTACTGCCAACATGACAACATGGTTATTTCTCTTCTCTGTAACCAACAATATTTTATGAGTTCAAACCTGCACCAATTTATTGACTCATTCCCGCTTGACAGAATACAGATGTATACAATAACATTAGTACTGTGTGTTTAATCCAGTTGCAGGAAACTGTATTTCTATGTACACTCTAGCTTGGTCTGTATAAACTTTAATGCCAAACACGTGATAAAAGAATGCTGCGTTGCTATTCATTAATGCGACTATGTATTGTAACCCAGATAGAAAACTTGCCTCTGCCTGTTGCAAACCCTTTAGAAACTGTTGTCGTGTTAGTAACATAGTACTTAATTGTCCATGTGTAGCATGGTCAATCACATCCTGCAACTCACTAATCTCTAATTTAACATCCCCTATACTATTAACTAATTCGCTCAATAGTTTTGTCATTGTTCCTCATCTAATGTACTTAAATGTCACTGTATATGTTTTGGATCCCCTTTAAGTGATCCCTTGTTTGCTTCACATACAGTTGCAAATCTGTTTTTATCCATTACATTTCTCTTTGTGATGTCCATTATCTCTTGACTCATATCCCTGATCTGTGTCATTTGCAAATCCAATAATTTTTCCACGTTACTTGCCATTTTCTGTGCCTCCCCTATGGTGTTCCTCAAATTTTCGACATCTTCCCTGTCAGCAGACCCACACACTGCCCTGAGCTGTTTACCCTCTGTATTCAACAAACCTCTCTTCACTTTTACCAGTGTCTTCAGATTGACTTCCGTCAGTTGCTGCAACTAAGCTTTTAACCCCTTACAAGAAAATTCTAGTTTTTGTTATTCACCCCATATGTCTGCTAACATATGATTCACTGTCACTTTATTAATCAAATTCAAAAACACATCTCGCAATTGACACATTCATTTCTTACCTCCCATCTGTTGAATGAAAGACTCAGTGACCACTTAGTCTTGTGAAAAGTACATCCAGTTGCCTCGACAATAAACCTCATGTTTCCAGCAGTAGATTCTGTATGCTACTAGTCCCCTATTTTTGCAAGAGGATTAATGCTCACAATAACACATCTGAGCATCATCATTGATGTCAACTAGGAGAAAGAAATTGCCAATGAATCCACCTCCACCCTCTCTGAACAACAAAGGAAATTAACACAACTTTAATCAAAAGAATGTATATAAATACATCTACCCTATTCATTTCTAGGCCTAAGATTATATGTTATGTGACACCTTGCTTGCTGGCAGCTCTTTCTCTCCTTGTATAGAAGAAGATGTTTCCATTAAAGCATCAATTACATCATGAAAAGGCTTTACACAACTAACAGGATGACAGAAATCTTAGCAGGCAACTGTAACTAGATATTCACTGGTGACATTATTTCTGTCACTTAGTATGGCCTCTGAAACTTGATTAGGAATTTCTTAGTCTTACCCTTTGGGGTGTATGGATTCACTAGCAAAACCCATTGTTCTACTTTATACTGCAGTAGTTTGTTCATTGCCAATCCCTTGTGCTCCTGACATTCTAATTCTTTCATGTTTGTCTGTTTCACCTTCCAAAAAACTTCCTTTAATGTTCTTGTGAATTGTTTCACATGCTCACCTTCAGCATCTAACTTCGGCTCTAGCACATCAAAAGATGATGACTTTTTTGGCCCATACATCACCTTGTGTGGCAATAGCCCTGTCCCTGTGTGGATTTAATAATTATAGCTACATGTGTTATAACTTAAATACATTCCCAGTCAAAGTGTTGACCGTCACAAAGTAACTCAACATCTTCACTACTCTACTGTGTACTTGCCCCATATGCCCATTTGCTTGTGGATGAAATGGACTGGCACACAGTTTCTTGACTCTTAACAATCGGCATAATTGCTTCATCAGATCAGACATTAAATTAGTTCCTTGATCTGTGATTATGGCCTCTGTCACTTTGAATTTGAGGAACCAGTTTCTGACTATAACACTTGCCACTGTACTTGTTTTTTGATCTGGTATCACCACCGTTACCAAACATCTCGAAAACATTGTCTACACATATTCGTTCCCACTAAATTCCTATTAAAGGGTACTAAGACATCAGTCTCTATCCTTTTAACTGTTTTGTATGATTCAGCTAACCTCTCAACCTGAATTTTTTGATGATAAGTCCGCACATAGTGCACATGGAATACTACTCTGGATGTACTGCTCCTCATCTTGTCATTGCGTACTCCACCAGAACTTTTCTGCAGCTCATCTCTCTATTGCTCTCCTACCTCTGTGGCCTTATAGTGTTTGATCATGTGCTTCATGCCAAACTTTAGCTTGAAGCACAGCAGGAATGATGATGCACAGACTGCACTTCATCGATCTGCAGAGCAACCTGTCTTGTATTACAAACTGTGGCTGCTTGCTATAGAGCTGGCATTCCCCGTCAGCTGCTTGTGCCTTCTTCTTGACTGAGTCCTGACACCTATAACACCACAACTTCCCTACTCAACATATTTGTATTTACATACTTTACCCCCAGGTTTATGGATTTCTTCATACTGGAATTCAATCTGTTTAAAAGCCCATCCTGTAAGCCCCAGTAACCACTTCAAGGATGCTTGGTATGTCACTACCCTGATCTTAAGCCCACGTAAGTGGCAATGAAAATACAAAATGCAATATATCACAGCTAGTAATTCATTCCCAATAGTTGAATAATAATTCCTATCAGCTTTCTAAGCTGACAAGAGACAAATGCTACTGAATGTGTATTCCCAGTGTGATCCCCAGAGCACTGTTGCTCGTGTCACATGACAATATTAACTCCTTTGTAAAATCTAGAAAAATTAACACATGATCAGACATCAATACTTGCTTCAACTCTCACTCTCACTCTCACTCTCCCTGCTCCCTGCTCTCCAATGAAAAGTTACACCTTTCTTTCGTAGTGTAGTCAGCGGTTTTGAAATCTCTGCAAACTTACTGATAAATGTTTGATTATAAGTAGCCAACACAATAAATTACTGCAAATGTTTGACTGTCTGTGGAGTTGCAGAATCACGTATGGCAAAAGTGAGGTTCGGATCTGTCCACACTTCAAGCTCACAAAAAATATGCCCCAGGCAATTCTCTTGTGTGTGAGAAAAATGACACTTGTTGATGCTAAGTATGAGACAAGCAGATCTTAACCTGTCACACACTTCTTCCAGCTATTCTGCATTCTCATTAAAAACTTTAGAAAACACTATAATATCATCAAGACAAACCATGCACTTTTTTATGCATGAAGAGCTTCAGCCAACAACCATTCTGTTTTCCATCTGTCTTCTGGACATTTGTTGATCTGGTGGTACCCCTTCTTCATATCCATCATGGAGGAAAACCTACATTACTCAAAGCTATGCAACATTTGCATAACACATTCATAATTGGGTTCGTTCATTCAAGTATTTGTAATCACAACAAAAATAGTACTTCCTTGATGCTTCTGGTGATTTCTTAAGAACAAGCACAATACCTGATGACCATGGTCTATTACTGTGCTGAATTATTTTATGTGCCAACTGCAGATCTATTAGTTGCTCCACAAATGGTTGTGAATGCTTCGCCAATCTGTTCACTTATGGTACACAGGTGCATGGTTCCCTGTCAGAGCCCAATGCTGCATTATCTGTGTAGCTAGAAAATGTCCTGCTTCTGACAAATCTTTGTTCTTAAATAATAATGCCTCCATCTTTACCCCTTTCAAACGACCAACCTTATCCCATAATGGAGACACAGTGACACTTTGTTTGACATTGTGATCTAGTCTCTCATTATCGAAGTCCTCCTAATACATATCCTCTAGCAGGCAACTACCAATCCCTTCAGCAGATCCACTTCCTCTTGCCCAAAGTTGTCCAAGCTTATTGGTTTCATAGAATGCCCATTTACATCTCTCATATTTGCTGTACTCCTCTGAATAAAGAAATGGTTCTCACCAAACACAACATTACTTGGCAGCGGCTCTATCAAGCATAATGCATGATGTGGTATGACAATACCCACTAGTACCCAGATCATCTTTCCTGTACATGCTGGTACTCCGTCATGCCTAACCACATTTCATTTACTTGAATATCTCCAAGTATGGGAGAAAATCTGAAGGGATTGTGTTACGTAAATTATACCAGTGGCAAGACACAATCAACACTTTCACTGTGCAATGTCAACAGCAATGAGAGCTGTGGCAGCACTGCTCAGTAACAGCTGGTACCATGAGTAATTTGGAAGTATATATTGTTGTAGTTAAACAACTTAAGCCACTTAATAAAGGCAGATCTTCCAGTCCAAATTGTACACCAGTTGGGTTCCTGCGTCATTGGAATCTTTTTTGGTGGCATTTATGAATAGAATCCTCTCAGTTCACAATCCATGTTACTTCAAATAAAACACTCAAGCTTTCAATAGTTGTCTCCACCATCATGAGGAGTACAAATCGTATACTGTCAGGGCTGGCACTGTGTTCTGCTTATATGGATGCTATTATAGCATCAGGAACCTTCCAGAGAGGGCTGAAGTGACACATGAAGTTGGGCAGCTTGTAGCAGCTCCAATCATCCAACAGACCAATGACACTAGGTGGTGTGAGTGGCTGATGTGATGTTTGAAACTGTTGCATCCACATCCCTACAAGCACCAAGCATTTGTCTTTGTTTTGGCTTTTGCTTGATAGCCAAAGCTTGCTCCCATGCCCCCAGTCTCTGTTAAAATTGTTACAGTTTATTCCAATCCCAGATGCCTCTTTTATAACAAAATAAAACACAATGAAACATGAACCAAGACTCTCTTCTTTTCAAACTGTGTTTTGTGTCCTCTTTCTGTGCACTTTTCAGCTGTGACCAATATCTCAAGCACCCTTTGTCTAATGTTTCTTTTGATCAATACAGCACTCAGTAACAGTGCAAATAGTTTGAGTTATATAGATGCTACCGAGTTCTCAGGGGATAGCATATGCACTGGACACTTAAACAGCTAAGTCATCTTTAACGGAGTGTAACATATCTTGTATATTGGAATCAGGGCAGAACACTGGTGTTAGTCAATGGTTCTGCAGCACACATTGTGACTTGCTGCTTGTTGCCCCATGGTACAACAGGAATGCAGCTGGCTTAGCCTCTTCTTTTGATTCACAAGACATCCTTTGTCAGTGGCACCTGAAACAGTCTGCAGTTTTTCTCTTGCTGTGACCACTCTCTCTAAAAAGGCATCTCAAATTCTCCAGTTGTCTGTGTTGTCATCAGAAATAATCTTTGCCCTTTCTAGGAACATTTTCAGGACCATTTTATGTACAGGGTGGTGAAAACTATTGCAATCAAAAAATTGGCAGTGTGTGTTGATTTCCTGTATACTGAATGACAAAGCTGCCCTTCTGCCTTTTGCTCAGATAAAACAGCCAGGAGCAGTAGCTCACCATCCCTCTCCATCTCAGCAGCAGATTTAACGTTGGGATGGACACTGTTCATATGACTGAAGAATTACTGCAGTGCATTTTCACCATGAGGGCATACCAGGAAGGTGTCATTTATGTACCATAGGGAAAGAGACAGATGCAATGTTACAGACTTCAGAGCATGGTCCTTAAAGTGTTCCATGAATAAGTTTTGCAATAACTGGAGGCTGTGGGGATCCTCTCTTTGTCCCATCCATCATCATAATATTTTTCAAGGTACAAGAAGTATACAGTTGTCAGGGCATGATGAAAGAACTTGATGATCTAAGATGGAAACTGTTGTGCCACAAGGTCCAGTGTGTCTCATACTGGTATCCTCATAAAAAGTGGCATTATGTCGTTAGGCAAGCTGGGCCCATTCTGGCATGTTATTTTCTGGTGTGGCGTCATCATAAATTATGACATTGATGATTCATGGGTTTCCTCCACTCCCACTTCCCACCTTCCATCCACCAAGCCCCCTCTGACAAAGGCATATTGACCTATGTATAAATTGGCATGAAGTTCAAAATTTGGCAGGAAATTCAAAATTTTGGCAGAAAATTAAAAAAATAGCCCTACTGCACTGGTGTGGAGATAAGGTGTTCGTTGTTATTGCTGTTATACTGAGTACAAATTGGTGAGGAATTCAAAATGATGCATTTTCATGCTAGTTGACCTGGAACAGTGGCACAGTCTTGCTCTGATGTCATAATACTAGATGGCAGGCTTGGATAAAATGTGGACAACACAGGATGCCAACCTGGGCAAAACATGGCTGACATGGAATAATGGTGCAGCCTTAGCATAACTTTACAACACAATACTTGGACTACTGGCACAGTGTTGCAATGATGTCGGAATACAACACAACAAACCAAGATGGTAATCCAGAATACTGGCCCAGAGCAGAAATCCTGGCCCTGGTTCTCTGACATGACTATCCTGCTCAGACCTGTTGTGCTATTTCTGGTAGTATGGAATTTCAGCATACTGCCCCGGAATTGAAATACTGGGACAGGTTCTTTGTCATCAGAATCCAAGTTCCATAGTACTTGCCCTACGATGTCTGAACAAAGAGTATTTGTGCAGATCCAATCCTGTCTGCTAAACTATCTGACATGTTTTTGTGGACTACTATTCACTCATAAGTGTGTGGTCACCACTTCTCCTAACACTTGCCATGTGTGTCTTTATTTAAACACACACCAGGAGGGCAGACCTTTTAGTCATGCTCCCTGCCTTGACTTATTCCCCTAAGTTAAAGTTCAAACAATACCTTGCAAGGAGTGTTCCCTTTCCATGGTTGAGAAGTCCAGCACTGTGCACCACTCCTGCCCCAGAAGGTCAGGCAGAGCTGATAACCACCATGGTTACTGTACCTCCCAAGGCATAAAGAGTCCAGCAGCCAGTAGTCAGCTCACAATTTGTCAGTGAGAGCTCTGAGCAGAGAGGAACATTGCGAACATACTACTGATTCAAAAACCTCTCACTATAGTGGACAACTGTGTTGTGGTTCTGAAGTCAAAATAAACACTATATTAAGGTGCTATGCTTGTAAAATTCACCACAGAAATAAATTGTGTGTGGAGTGGATGGCGGTAGTAATGTAATCTACCACCACAGACCTCCCAAACAAGTGAAATTATATTCAGAAGCCATGTAACAATGACAAATGAGAATGAAACATGCCTATACTTACAACTCAAACCATAACCACCAAAAAGTGGTAAATAGATTTCATGGAAAGGCACAATATTTTCAATGACAATAACAATCAGTACTGTTTCTGATTGAAATGTCTTTTCTTACAGGTTTCTTTTTTAGTGGTTTTACCTTTTCAGCCTCTTGGAAACAGTTTCCTTCCTTTTCTTCTTTTCTCATTCATCTGTTTAGCCATTTTATGTTGTTCTATTGTAGCTTGTTTGGCAGCTTCTGTGTTGACCTTCAGTTCTTCCTATTATTTGTTCCAGTCTAGCCACTGTTTGGATGTTGTTGCATATGGTATGTACTCTCTTTTCCTTCCAGTTTTTACAGGGGATTCAGTAGGCCAAGTAATATGATTAGCAAAATGGGGACAGATTCTGTTTTTCTGAGATGATTGGGATGAATGGCGTTTTGGAGTGTCTGCTCCAGGGTTGACTGGATGTGAAGAGGGCTGAGGAGGATCTGAACTGTCATTTTCTTGTACTGAATCTTGATCTTCTGACTTTTCATTATGGCATGTGGATGATTCATCTTCTGAGTCCCAAGATATTTTGCTATTAGTGCACACTTGAGGATCTCCTGCTGGATTGTCTGATGTGGGGATGGAGTGTTCTGTACTACATAAATGCAGAGATGGCATGTTAGCATCTATAGTTTTATTTGTTCAAGGTGATTCACAAGTAGCACGAATTTTACGCCAAACCTTAAACAGTTCTTCTGCTCCTGGATCACCTTCCCATCCATTTTTCTCTGCTGCACGGAATTCTTCTGTTCTACCTCTCTTCGTTAAATATTCAAAATGCAGAAGATGTTAAACACCAAATGATGATGGTCTTCGCATTACCACACGTTATAACAGGTGCACAATGTCTAGATTTGCTGGACATACATCTAGTATAGCCCACTGCATCAGGATCATAAGGGAAAAGACCACACTTCCTGAAACCATTTTTCACTGTTTCAGGAGTAGCCTTTTCATTGAAAACAGTCTCAAGCAATGGGCCAAATACAGTTTTTGTTACAACTTTGCTACCAGTTTTTTGTTTCCAATTATATATAGCATCTCTCCATCCAGATTTCAGGAGACGAAATATTGCCACATCAGCTGGTTGAAGCACACGAGTCACATTTGGATACAATGCAAATTGTATTATCCCATTGTTGGCACAAAACTTAGCAACTTTATATGATGTATGAGATTTGTGCCCACCTACCAATAAAATAACAGGAAATTTGACTCTCTCTTTCTTCAGTCATGGAAGGAAAATGTTGGCAATGTATTCAAAGTAGAGGGCCCCTGTCATCCAGCCTTTTTTTGGTCACCCAATGCCCCGTTCACTGTTCAAATTCTCGGATATGTCCCTTGAAATTTTCTGTAGTGGAAATACGACCATTGGGGGTACTGTGTCTCCAGCAGCATTGAAATTTGCCATTACAGTAATGGCCTCCTTTTCATTGCCACTTTTGACTTCATACAGATTGTCAAAAGAAATTGGACCCAGAACTTTCCCAGTTTTAGGACATGTTTTAAATCCTGTTTCATCTGCATCATAAATTCTTTTTGGTTCACTTAAAATTTCCAAATTATTACCCTGTTGAAGATGCTGATGAAGTTCATTGAACCACTGACTAATATTTTCCTCAGTAACAGCTGCTCTGGCAGTATTTATGCTCTCAGTATGCCATTCTGATACATCAGGGTGACGTTTCATGAATGACTTAAACCATTTTTCACCAGGCCTTCCATCTTTGAATGGTGTAGGTCTTCCATCTGCCAAAACAATGTCACTCACTGTTTCATACAGCGTCCTTTGCTTTATTGGAAAGCATTTTTTAGCGTTGGCATGGATCCAGCTAACCAATAAATTCTCTTCAGCCTCTGTCAAAACAGAACTTGGTCCCATCTTACCCTGAATATGTACTTTTACTTTCATTTTGTTATTTAGCATACTAAATGGAATACCAAAATGTTTTGCAGCTTTCCTCATACTACTACTACCAGCTTGAACTGCTTCTACTGCACATTTTAAGTCTTCCTCAGAATACTTAAAAAGTTCTTTTTTCGACTTATCTTCTTTTGGAGCCATTTATTAATTCAGTATGCAGATTTCACTCCTGTAAATAGAGGGATGAAATTAATGACTAATAAAAATTTTATCTGTATGCCTCAATACTTGTTGGTTGATCATATGTAAACCAGTAGATGATCACCCCGATCAACTACTGGGAGCCATACAAATTTCATATTTCCATCAGTATGGGACAGAAGATCAACTACTGGGAGCCATACAAATTTCATATTTCCATCAGTATGGGACAGAAGATAGGAATGCCTACTTGGTCCATGGTTAATAGCAACTCTTTGTGAGAACATTCTAAAAAGTACCAGTAATTGATCATTATGACCAACTACTGAAAAACATGCTTTCATGCACTCCAGTAGTTGATATCCCCTCCTTCTAAATGACTGAAACAAATAATTTACACTTCCTCTATGATAAATGATACAATCAAACATACATAATGAGTTAGCTGTTAACACAGTTCATCATATTTCAGTTTTTAGTACTTGTGTCAATAAATATCTGTATCACTGTAACCTACCTTACAATTAGTCTAGATGCTCTGACACTCCACTTCTTAGCACAGCACAGTTCCCTCCAACTGTTGTAACAATAGAAGAAACAAGTTTGCCAACATATGTTCTTTATAAGCTCTTACATTTTTAAAAGTGTCTTATAATTTAAAGATTCCACTGCATCCAACAGCCTTGCCACTTGTCAAGCCTCTGATAAGTCATCACAGAGTGCTGTTGTTCAACACAACTTGTCAGCTGACTACCAAAGAGTTCCTAGACAACAGAACGCAGCATGTCATTCTCAATGGAGAGAAGTCTTCCGAAGTAAGAGCAATGTCAGGTGTGCCACAGGGGAGTGTTGTAGGACCGTTGCTATTCACAATATAAATAAATGACCTGGTGGATGAAATCGGAAGTTCACTGAGGCTTTATTGCAGATGATGCTGTGGTGTATCGAGAGGTTGTAACAATGGAAAATTGTACTGAAATGCAGGAGGATCTGCAGCGCATTGACGCATGGTGCAGGGAATGGCAATTGGATCTCAATGTAGACAAGTGTAATGTGTTGCGAATACATAGAAAGATAGATCCCTTATCATTTACCTACAAAATAGCAGGTCAGCAACTAGAAGCAGTTAATTCCATAAATTATCTGGGAGTATGCATTAGGAGTGATTTAAAATGGAATGATGCCAGACTGAGATTCATTGGAAGAATCCTAAGGAAATGCAGTCCCAAAACAAAGGAAGTAGGTTACAGTATGCTTGTTCGCCCACTGCTTGAATACTGCTCAGCAGTGTGGGATCCGTACCAGATAGGGTTGATAGAAGAGATAGAGAAGATCCAACGGTGAGCAGTGCGCTTCGTTACAGGATCATTTAGTAATCGCGAAAGCATTACAGAGATGATAGATAAACTCCAGTGGAAGACTCTGAAGGAGAGATGCTCAGTAGCTTGGTACGGGCTTTTGTTAAAGTTTCGAGAACATACCTTCACCGAAGAGTCAAGCAGTATATTGCTCCCTCCTATGTATATCTCGTGAAGAGACCATGAGGATAAAATCAGAGAGATTAGAGCCCACACAGAAGCATACCGACAATCCTTCTTTCCACGTACAATACGAGACTGGAATAGAAGGGAGAACCGATAGAGGTACTCAGGGTACCCTCCGCCACACACCGTCAGGTGGCTTGCGGAGTATGGATGTAGATGTAGATGTAGAAAGTGTCTCAAAGCTGCATGGTCTGTATAGTGCAATATGAAGAGACTCAGTCTATGGTGAAGTTACGTTAAACCACTCTTCAATGATATTGTCAAGTATGTATAGAAATATGAAGTTCACAATGAAGACGAGGAGTTAGATGTGCGTACAGGTGGGGGTATGTGTGCTATACCTAAATGTGGCAGTATCATTCCTACAAACAGCAATTCCATGTGAGTAGAGTTTACGTTGCATTCTTAAGTTTGTTAGTGCCCCTAGTGGATTTTGTGAAATTCATGTCAAATTTAAAGCATATAAAAAGCAGCTATTTGGCATATGTTTCAGAGTGATGAATAAGTCTGACATAGAAAAAAGGGAATGACAGTAGTATTTTTAACAATAATGTTTTATTTTCCTCAATTCACATAGCACCAAATGTATAGGCCTCTTAACATTGTATAAAAGTTGCATATGGTAAATAATATTTATTTGCAAGTTCTACTGAGTTTTATTCCAGCATACATATGTCCTATGAGACTTAATGGTTCAAGTTAGCACATTTTACATAAGATGAAATTTAACCATTCACTGGCAAACCGAGTTATCATTTTTTCTAATGTGCACTTCACATGCGACATTGCAACACAGTGAACGAGTCAGATGAAGCATGCTATTTCTAGCCTACATCCACACCTATATTGTTACCCTGAAAGGTCCAAGAGTTATATTTTTTGGTGCAGCCTCATAGTTTCTTCCAACAGGTAACCATTATCAACTATCTTCATATCACATTCCTACAGCGGTGGAAAGAGGCGGTGACACATTCACTGCAAGGAAGATAGATTTCCAATGAGTAGATGTTTGAAATTCTAAGAAAATAAGCGGAAGTTATAGGATAAAGAATTGTAAGAACTGACAGCTACTGCAATATTCCAGACAGGTGTTCCACCATAAGAGCGATTTTAAAGTCAGTCAAGTCTAAACTATATGGTTTGATCATGGGTCTTTAAATGCTTTCTTGTTGTTTTTACTTACTATTCCTACGCGCTGATGCACAGAGTGGTCCAGATGTTGGATATAATGGAAAGCCAAAGAATGGAAACAGCACTGTTTCCTGCTCTGATATGTCAGGTGCTGCAACAGAAAGATTGTCTGCATGCTGACTTGATTTCTGCTGCTTAAATGTACCTGATTTCTCCGACGTATTGGGAGATGCATCAGAGAATGCATCTGCATCCTGGTTTGATGTCTGCTGTTGGTGCTGCTGCTCAAATGGAGTGTTGAACTGAGGGAGAAATAAAAGGAAATTGTGAAAAAGGCTTGTTTACTTTGTTGGAATGTCAGATGCAAATAACATTTTAGAAATTTATAGCAGGGACTTCATTCTTGATGGGTAGCAAGCCTGGCCACTATAGGTGAGTAGTGGACAGAAATCTTCTGGTAATCTTAGATGTCCTATGCACAATGTAAAACACTTTTAGTTTATGTGAGAAATCACTTATGTGTGAGAAATCACTTAAAATTGCAGTGCCACCCAGATTTTAGATTACATTCTATTTATATGTGGTATGGTTGCATTTTAATGTAGACAGAATCAGTGTTTTCTTTGGTGTACAGCATGATCCAAGGTAGTAATTACGCCTCTTAAAGTCTGTGACAATAGTGGATGGAACTTGGTAGCTGGATCCATGTTAAATCACCATCAGCATTTTCACAGTGTGTGTGTGCATAAATCTGATTCTCAAGAAAGTTAAAAAAATTGTCTATCAACTCAAAAATTGCACTGTTCATCAGATATGTGTATGTAAGGTTCAGCTTGCAAGTTGTGGTAGTTTTGGGTCTGCAGTAGAAATGTGAATAGCTTAACATGATAATGCCAGGGATAGTTCTACTGTATCAGGTGTACCGGTATGAAATGAGCATTTTTTTGTGAAAATGAAACTCTAATTTTGAATTGAAAAGTAAAAACATTTTATTCAAAATACTGACCATTGCTTTCTATACATTTTGACCACCTTTCTGGCAATTAGTGGACACCACACCAATAGAAATGTTCACCTTTTCAAGCAAACCAATCAGGCACTCAAGTTTTGACTTCTTCGTAGGAATCAAAGTGTTTCTCAGCCAATGCGTGTTCCATTGATGAAAACAAATGGTAGTCGGAAGGGACCAAGTCTGCTGAATACGGCGGGTGGGGTAGCAGCTCCCAGCCAAGTGTTTTGATTGTATCCTGAACCAGTTTTGCTTTGTGTGCATGTGCATTGTTGTGTAAAAAAATTACTTTGTCACATCTTCAGGCCCATTCTGGTCTTTTTTCAATCAATGCATAGTTCAAATTGATCATTTGTTGTCTCTAGTGATTAGTATCACCCACTTTTAGAAGCTTTTGATACACCACACCTTTCTGATCCCACCATACGCAAAGCATTATCTTCTTGCCGAATCGATCTGGTTTTGCAGTCAATGTTGATGGCTGTCCCGGATTAATGCATGATTTTTCCCCTTTATCATTCTTAAAATAAATCCATTTTTCATTATCAGTAACAATTTGATGCAAAATTGATTTTCTTTCATGTCTTTGAAGCAAAATTTGACAAATGATTTTTCGGTTTTCCATCCGTCTTTCATTCAATTTATGTGGCACCCATTTTCCACACTTATGGATGTTTCCCGTAGCTTTCAAACGGTCAGAAATTGTTTGTTGTGCAACATTTAGCATTGATGCCATTTGCTTCTGACTCAGAGTATCATCTTCATCCAATATTGCTTGGAATTTGGCATCTTCGAACTTTTTTGGTGGTCTTTCACGATCTTCATTTCTTACATCAAAATCATTATTTCTGAACCATTGAAACCATCTTTTGCATATTGATTCTGATAGAGCAAGATCATCATATGCCTCGACAAGCATTCGATGCAAATCTGTAGCACTTTTTTTTCAAATGACAACAAAAAAATTAATGCTTTCCGCAAATCATCACTTTCTGGTACAAAATTCGACATTGTTAACAAGATGAAAACACATGATGTTGTTTGTTCCATGACTTGATGTATACTAAATATCTTTGACAGATGTCATACCAAACAAACAAACAAAAAAAAAAAAAAAATAAAAATAAAATAAGGCTCGTTCACAACAAATGTTCCCTATCGACACATTTGTATCTTAACGCTTGTTTCATATCGGTACACCTGGTATGTCAGAAATATACCTGTTCTGAGGGTCTGAAGTTATAGTAGAAATGTAAAATTTATTGTGTGAAGTATCGAGATGGTGTACGCAACCAAAGGCCTATATCGCTAATTGGCTGCACAGTTTTGGAAAACATCCTGTAGCCTTTATGTAAGCAGAATAACAATGAGCATTCCATCCCTTTCAACCTATTAAGAGTCATTGATTTCACCATTGTGTTAAAAGGATTCACTGCTGTAATGTACACCAATAAGCTACTCAACAGATATTCCCATTTGCCTTCGTTCAAGTTGACATGAAACGAAGTAAGCAACTTGCTGTATGTATGTAAGTCATCTGACACCATTTAGGAAATCTAGTCGAGTCTTTTGATGTGGAATTTCCTCAGTTTACATGGAAAATTAATAATTTTGTAGAGCCTTTCCCATTTTTCAAGAACTGACACTGAATTCCATGCATTTCCTGACTTGTGTAGAAAAGATACTGCTTTGCTGGAGGGGTTCTGATGTCTGACTTAGATATCCAGTGGAAACACCTGCCCCCCCTCCCCCCTTCCCTTCCTCACCACCCCCACACAGACACCAAAATACTGTTATCACAGAAACCCCTTGCAGTTGCCGTGGCAAGTTCAATGATTTTGTGAAGTACAGCTCTTATGTAAAATATTACACACTGAGGATGGATTCTACATATGGCATGAAAAATTCAAAAAGTGTCAACACCATCAGGGACGATCTCTTCTTGTGTAGCTTAGAATCAATGCCACAATGTATACCGATATGTAAAATTCAGTTGGCTGCGGGCAGCTACCGGTATGTGATGGACTTGCATATGGGATGATGGTGATCTGTGGCTGCCAGCTGCTGACCACTAGCATGCCTATCTGGGCACTGAGCTTGACTGATTCATATAGCTGTACACTAGTGATGGAAGCACAATGCTTTTCACCTCTTTCTGGGATAGAGTACTGGAGGCTGTTGACTGTGTATGGCACATAGTAGATGGTGCAGGACTCTGATGGTGATGGCAGTTCAGTTTTTCGTCTTGAAATGACATGTACAAGTAAAGTATGGACAGCAATTCCCATAGAAAACATTGTACTTCCTTGTCATATGAGTACGGCAATAAAGCAGAAGCAAGTGCAGTTTCAATATATTCAAGATGGTGGCTCTCCTGGGAGGGGGAGGGGCAGAGGGGGTGGAGGTCTTTCAGCTCCTCTCCCTGGGGATAGGTGTGGGAACATCACATTTTTATTATAACTACCCCACTCCCCTCTCTGCACCCACTTCCACTTCTAACGCCTTAGACGACCTGGAGTGTGGTGTGAAATTGGATTGCATGCAAAATTCACACCATCTCTCACATCAGTTGACTTACTTGATCTGCACAGCCGATCTTCTTCTCTGAATAGCCAGATCCATCGATCCCCAAAACCTCCTTCTCCAAAGAATACTGCTGGTTAATGGAATTTATCAGACTCTCTCTCTCTCTCTCTCTCTCTCTCTCTCTCATGAAATAAGTGGATACTTGCAGAATACTTTTAGTTCAATTTTGATGTCTTTTAACTTCCACAAATAACAAATTCATTCCATCTCACATAAGTATTAGAGTATTTGCAAGTCAACTACCTCATATTGCATTAGACTTGATTAAAAAAATCTGCAATATATTTGTTCAGCAACCACATAATATATGAACCTGCCTTGTCTCTAGCGAGTCCAATACGTGTAGTTTAACTAACAATGTTTCAACTATTCTTCTTTATTCTTGTTACAATAGTCAGTGATATAAAACACCATTAGATACATAAACATTCCTTGTTGTTGCAATATGACTTCCGTGGCATGAGCAGCAAACAGTTGTCGATGCTGTTCAACCATTGTGTCTACCTTGTGCTCGTGACTCCTTTCCAGCCTGCACACACAAACATGTGTCGCACAGTATGTACATTCTCTCACACTTATTTTTAAAATATCATGTGTTCAAGATGCTAGAAGGACAAGTGGTTCTAGAATTTATGCGGAAATTCTTGAATCATTACATATGGGGTGTCGAGAGGGGAGTGGGGTGGTGATAATAAAAATGTGATGTTCCCCAACCTGTGCCCAGGGAGAGGAGCTGAAGAGACCTCCCTCTCCCCAGGAGAGCCACTATCTCGAATGTATTGTAATTGCACTTGCTTCTGCTTTATTCCCATAATCACATGACAAGGAAGTACAATATTTTCTATGAGAACATATGATATTTTACACATACTCATTATGTACAGTAGTATTACATACAATAACAATTCATATTTCCACAGTATACATTCAACATTTTTTTAATTAACTGTGCATAACCGTTTTATTTACTATTTAGCTTTTCTTTTTTCATTTTACTTGGATTATAAAATGAGAGTATTTCACTCAATGTTGGAGACAATTCTTGTATATCTAGGAGTCATAAGGCCTATGGCTTTGGTTTACAATCATAAGATCCAGGTGTTCATGACACCTGAGTATTTTACTCTTTATTCTAATTCTTTGTACTGCTTCTTTAGTACATAATAGTCTCATTAATTGTAGACTTTTTGCAGTCTGTAGGAACTCTAGGCAAATGAAAGAGTTCTTCTTGACACTTGTAAACTTACATAAAACATAATAATGCTAGTGCAATACAGAATTCAAACTCATCAGAACAATTCCTACAAAATGTGTGACTTCTGTCTTGATAATGTCACTTTCTCCTAGGATCAGTACCTATACCTTACATGTGGGTTGATCCTTTGAGTACATTTCCTCCATCTGTTCTGGTAGGTATGCCACTTTGTAACAAATCCCTATTCTTCAGGCCACAGGTCATCCTATCTCTATGTAGGTATGCCTGCCCTATATCCTTAGCAAATGCCAGGTATGCCCCTCTTATCCTTTATGAAGAGGCCTCATGGTTCAGTCCTCTAGTATACATTTTATGTACACTACAATTAAATATTTCCTGGAAAAATAAAAATCTCTTTCACACTTAACACTCACTTCTTAATACTTCATTTAATACCCTAGAGTCCTCCTCTACTTTTCAACTTGTGTAATCTTTAGTAGATACTATGTCTACCCATATTATTCAACTCATAGTAGATACTACGTCTACACCTCAATGTGCGAGCGAGGTGGCGCAGTGGTTAGACACTGGACTTGCATTCGGGAGGACGACGGTTCAACCCCACACCCGGCCATCCTAATTTAGGTTTTCCGTGATTTCCCTAAATCGCTCCAGGCAAATGCCGGGATGGTTCCTTTCAAAGGGCATGGCCGACTTCCTTCCCCATTCTTCCCTAATCCGATAAGACCGATGACCTAGCTGTCTGGTCTCCTTCCCCAAAACAACCAACCAACACCTCAATGTGTGCATATCTCCCGATGTACACATACCTTCCCCGACAATACTTGACGGTTCTTACCTCTCGACAGGTTTCTAGACAGTAGCTTCATTGTTTGCATACTCATGAATCTTTGTGTGTATGATGATGTGTTTGTGCATTCTGATTCTTCGGCCTTCTTATGTGAAAATAAGTTGTAGGTTATTGGAATCCACAGAGACTAGGAAGGACTTCTGAGATAGAAGTATATGAATATGGAAAGAAGGCAAAAAATAGATAGGTCCTCAAAAGAGAAGTAAGAAAGGAAAAAATACAAATCGTTGCTAAGATCAAAGAAGAGAAAGAAGACAGCCCCAAAGACAGGAAACCCTTCCCCCCACCCACTTTCCCCAGGACCCCTACCTTGCCGGTACTTGAGTGAGAAGCCAGAGGAGGTATGATGGAAAATTGTCTCCTACAGAACGGACATTATAACCTTCACCCTTGAGGTTCCTGAAAGAAATCTTAGCAACCCTCTATGGAAATGAAAAATGGTGAAGAATCAGGCATACGTGTTTGCGAGGGTTGTTTGAAAGGTGTGATGTATGTTTTGTGTTAGTCATGATTTATCCATTGGTGTAAATCATGCTTCTATCAACACTACCCAACCCATTTCAAAATTGATACAAACCCTAACATCTACATCACATCTCATAAAAGGTATAAAATATTCTGTATTAAATATATAATTATATACTCTATTCAGTTTCCAAGTGAATTCTGCTTATATGACTTTAACTTTACCCAGCCTTCTGTCCACAGATTTGCACAGAACATTGGTGAAGCGATTACTTACAAAGACTAATTCAGGCAACAATAAAATCTAACTATACATGGATGGCAGGAGAGACTAGCTGGCTAGGCAGATTTAGTCTATCTTCCCTCAGTGGTAATGTGCGCACCGATTCCCATCTCATGTTGCCGCCTAGCAAGTCAGAATAAGTTGGAATAAAAGGGGACGAACCATGATGACGACATGATCAAAATTCCTAGTGGGCACAACTCTCTAACATTCGAGGATGATGCAGTCAAACTCCTAGGGGGCACAACTCTCTCACAACCAAGGATGATGCAGTCACATACCATCAGCAGACTTGGATGATGTAATCACAATTCCTCACTGGTATGTTTCTGTATTAAACTGTAAGTGGGGGCTGGTAGGATAGTGTAAGAAGTTGGGGGAATTCAGTGCAGGAAAATTTTATTACAGAAGAAACACTGAAAACAGCTCAGTTGTCACTCCGCCCATTAACACAGAACATTAACATCCCTGGGTGACAGGTGACACTGCCCAGATCCCATGGATCTGATATTAACTTCACTTGAGCAAGTGCAGACCAGTACGTCTTGTTAAATTTTTTTTGAAAGTCTCCCCACTGCAAAACAGTCACCACTTCACTAGGTGACACAACATTAGGCGACGTTATTCTATTTTCTACTCTGTCTTGGACAAGTTTGAATTCTTTCCACATGTCGCCCATAAACTTGCTGGTATTATTAAGTTTGGGAGAAGTAATAATCGAAACATTTCCATAGGTCCCTCTCGCAGCAACTTTTTGGTCAATTATTTCCTCTGCCTGTACCTCCGGACTACTTATACTTATTATGTCTGAGGTTCCTAATTTCTCTTTAAAGTTTCTTTCCACATTATCTATTAGTATTAATGCCTGCAATTTGTGATTGTACTATTGGTATTAGCTTATCCTGTTTTTCAACATTATCTCTCAAATTGTGCAATCTTTGCTTTACAGCATCAAATGTAACATTACATACACTTTGAAATTATCCTAACTTCTTACTAAATTCAGATTCTACATCATTACATTTATCTTCAATATCACATTCTAACTTTTTAGCTAAGTCCTGAAACTGGTTACTCTTTGTCTGACTAAAGTCAGTGAGCAGTTGGTTTACATGACTGCTTAATGAGTTAGTTAATTCCTCTTTCAAATCTAGTTTAAAATTCTCTACTTTAGTAGTTAAAGCATCAAATTCAGTCTTCAAATTTCCCACGCCTTCACATAAATTACTAAAGTCTTTACTTTGTGAATCTACCTTAGCACTTAACAATCCTAAAGTTTCATTCTGAACATACAATTTATTATTTAATTGAGTATGCACTGAATCTAATTTAGGACTTCAAGCATTTAAATTTGTATTTTTATCATCAAGTCAAGAATTTAAAGTTTCATTTGACTGTAAACTCTGGGCTTCTAGTTTGGCATTTAAAGTTGCACTTTTTACATTTCTCAAAGAAGCACCGTGGTCATCTATTTTATCATTTAATTGTATTAAAAACAAAGATTCCAAGACTTACCAAGAGGGAAAGCGCCGGCAGACAGGCACATGAACAAAACACACAAACACACACACACAGAATTACTAGCTTTCGCAACCGATGGTTGCTTCTTCAGGAAGGAGAGGGAAAGACGAAAGGATGTGGGTTTTAAGGGAGAGGGTAAGGAGTCATTCCAATCCCGGGAGCGGAAAGACTTCCCTTAGGGGAAAAAAAGGACAGGTGTACACTCGCACACACACATATCCATCCGCACATACACAGACACAAGCAGACATATTTAAAGGCCTTTAAATAATTCTGTGTGTGTGTTTGTGTGTTTTGTTCATGTGCCTGTCTGCCGGCGCTTTCCCGCTTGGTAAGTCTTGGAATCTTTGTTTTTAATATATTTTTCCCATGTGGAAGTTTCTTTCTATTTTATTATCATTTAATTGAGTATTTATTGAGTCTTATATTAGACTTAGTTCCCTTCTTAAAGCTGCTGAAACTGCACTTTGTGCTTTGATTAAATTTACTTCCTCAGACCAGTCTGGCACCTCCTTACTCACTTTCATTGCCCTGGCTGGTTCTGAAGTTTCCCCAATTGTCTGTGTATTATCCCTATTTTTCGTACCTTTAGATATAGTAATCATCATAAAAAAAAAAAAAAAAAAAAAGAATTCTACACTAAGTATAATAACTATATTAACAATCTATTATTCAACAGTTTCCTTAACTTTACACTCAAACAATTATTGTTTTGCACTCATCCGGTGTAGAGTTCTAGCTGCGTTGGTGAGCAGATGCGTAATCAACGCCAGTGAACAGCACTGGTGCCGGCAGCATTGAATGTTGGTTTCAGTGTCGGTGTTGGTGGGTGTATGTGGAATCAGCACTGATGATAAGCGACTGGTGCTGGCGTCATTGGACTTAGGCTGGTTTCCATGTTTGCATCTCTGCAATGTTTGTGAGAGCTGCTTACTCCCCACACCAGATCTTATACGATTAATTATTCTCATATATTTCTTCTTAGTCTAATATATCAGAATCTTCTCTCTTTCTTTTTAACTTTATATCTTCCTTACATCTTCTCTTTTATTGCATTTATTTATTTTCACCATTTGAACTTGTTAGTCATAATCCAGTTCCATGAAACAGTTCTCTTATCTTGTTATACCTGGTTGCTATGGCAACACACCATATCTTCTGCTTCGAATTCCTCTCAAAATTCCCGTTTTTTCAAGACCTTTCCACGGGTCGTCACATTCTAATGCTTTTTTGATGATATAACGTATGTAGTACATATACAAACTTTGTTTTCACCAATTAACGATGTATTGGATTATGCAGAATAACAACATTCTCACATTTCACATGTAAATATCTCTGTCTTCTCGTATTTCACTCATATTTTGAGCTTTAGAAATGCATTAAATTAACATTCATAAGCGAGTTGGTTTAAGAACCACTTGTAATTTATGGACATGTCTTGCTTCTAGCAAGTCCAACACATGAAGTACAATTAAAAATGTTTCAACCGTTCTTCTTTCTTATTGTTACAATAGTCAATGATATAAAACACAATTAGATACATAAACGACAGGATACATCGACAGGAAGTGCAAAATGGCTAAGCAGGGATTGCTAAAGGACAAATGTAAGGATGTAGAGGGTTATCTCACTAGGGGGAAGATAGATACTGCCTACAGGAAAATCAAATGAGCCCTTTGGAGAAAAGAGAGCCACTTGTATGAATATCAAGAGCTCAGACGGAAACGCAGTTCTAAGCAAAGAAGGGAAAGCAGAAAGGTGGAAGGAGTATATAGAGGAACTATACAAAGGCGATGTACTTGAGGGCAATGTTATAGAAAGGGAAGAGGATGTAGATGAAGATGAAATGGGAGATATGATACTGCGTGAAGAATTTGATAGAGCACTGAAAGACCTAAGTTGAAACAAGGCCCCAGGAGTAGACAACTTTCCATTAGAACTACTGACGGCTTTGGGGTAGCCAGTCCTAACAAAACTCTACCATCTGGTGAGCAAAATGTATGAAACAGGCGAAATACCCTCAGACTTCAAGAATAATATAATAATTCCAATCCCAAAGAAAGCAGGCGTTGACAGATGTAAAAATTACCGAACTATCAGTTTAATAAGTCATGGCTGCAAAATACTAACATGAATTCTTTACAGACGAATGGAAAAACTGGTAGAAGCTGACCTTGGGGAAGATCAGTTTGGATTCCCTAGAAGTATGGGAACCCGTGAGGCAACACTGACTCTGTAACTTGTCTTAGATGCTAGATTAAGAAAAGGCAAACCTACGTTTCTAGTATTTGTAGACTAAGAGAAAGCATTTGACAGTGTTGACTGGAATACTCTCTTTCAAATTATGAAGGTGGCAGGGGTAAAATACAGGGATCAAAAGGCTATTTGCAATTTGTACCGAAACCAGATCGCAGTTATGAGTCGAGGGACATGTAAGGGAAGCAGTGGTTGGGAAGGGAGTGAGACAGGGTTGTAGCCTCTCCCCGATGTTATTCAATCTGTATTTTGAGCAAGCAGTAAAAGAAACAAAAGAAAAATGCGGAGTAGGTATTAAAATCCATGGAGAAGAAATAAAAACTTTGAGGTACGCCGATGACATTGTAATTCTGTCAGAGACAGCAAAGGACTTGGAAGAGCAGTTGAATGGAATGGACAGTGTCTTGAAGGGAGGATATAAGATGAACATCAACAAAAGCAAAACGAGGATAATGGAGTGTGGTCGAATTAAGTCGGGCGATGCTGAGGGAATTAGATTAGGAAATGAGACACTTAAAGTAGTAAAGGAGTTTTGCTATTTGGGGAGCAAAATAACTGATGATGGTCAAAGTAGAGAGGATATAAAATGTAGACTGGCAGTGGCAAGGAAAGAGTTTCTGAAGAAGAGAAATTTGTTAACATCGGGTATAGATTTAAGTGTCAGGAAGTCATTTCTAAAAGTATTTGTATGGAGTTTAGCCATGTGTGGAAGTGAAACATGGACAATAAATAGCTTGGACAAGAAGAGAATAGAAGCTTTTGAAATGTGGCGCTACAGAAGAATGCTGAAGATTAGACAACTTGACAAGAAGAAGGGATCAGTTGGTAGCACATGTTCTAAGGCATCAAGGGATCACCAACTTAGTATTGGAGGGCAGTGTGGAGGATAAAAATCATAGAGGGAGACCAAGAGATGAATAAACTAAACAGATTCAGAAGGATGTAGGCTGCAGTACGTATTGGGAGATGAAGAAACTTGCACAGGATAGAGTAGCATGGATAGCTGCATCAAACCAGTCTCAGGACTGAAGACCACAACAGATACATAAACATTTCTTGATCTTCCAATATGGCTTCCGTGGCTTGAGCAGCAAACATTTTTGATGCTGTTCGACCGTCGCATCTAACTTGTGCTCATGACTCCTTTCCAGCTTAAACACACAAATGTGTTGGTGCAGTATGTACGTTCTCTCACACTTATTTTTAAAATATGAGTTCGAGATGGTAGAAGGACTAGTGGTTCGAATATCATGAAATGTGCCCTCTTCTTCCAATTGCATCCATAGAAAATCATACTCGTCATGATACACAGTGCTAAAGATAAGAAAAATCTCATCTAAACTCACCTATAGATCACATAAAGCCCTTTAAACACACTGCAAAATATCACTGTAAACATGTAAGGTGACAGGCTGTGCACTCAGTATACAAGTCCCCCCCCCCCCCCTTCCCCCCTATATCTGCTAGTTGCTGCAGCTGTTGATGGACTGACATGGTGCGCTGGCAGATGCAAAGCGCTGCTGCACCGCCATCTCAGAAATATTGCCATGTGGTTGGTGAAGGCTGCTCACAGCCGAATATGTACCATGAGCTGAACTGATTTTTTGTTACCCCATGCCAGCTGTTCTGTCAGCCCAACCAGATAACATTTGCTTTGTTCACTGCCCATTATCCCAGGGGACTGTCACTAACAGTTCCACAAGCCTCCAAAGGAGATGGGATAGTCCCTGTAGATGTGTTTCTGGAAGTGCTGCTCCTTTGTGTGTCTGTAGGTGGAAAACAAGTGTACTTTCCTCAAAATGTGGACCAGTAGCACAGTGCAATTTATTTCATTGTCAGAGGTAATGTGATCTACCAGTTCCATTGAAGAAAGGATATGCTTGCAAAGGTTCCCAGACCACACGTTGGAAGTTGGTATGTCTCTGTATACCAGTGAAACTGGGACCTTAGCTTTGTCTGGAACAGACCAAAATATTTCACTGTCAAAGGCAATACCAACTCCTTCGAGGAATTTGGACTACTTATAAGAGAAGCAGTAGGCTGTTACTTCCTCTGTATGAACTTGCAGTTTTGTCTGAAACATGGCAATTTACCTCGCTAGCAATCTATTGGCTCCTTCTAAGAAGAAGAAACCCAGTAGAAGTCACAGGTCTCTGCCTCTCAAAGACAATGGTAACACCTGCACATTGACAGGACAAAGGCTCTTGATCTAAAAAGCTGAGACAGTTATACAAGTGGACTTGTTCCATATTGTTGGTCAGAGTTCCTGCAATCCTATTGGCTGTCACTAAAACAGGGGGAGCAGCTTCAGGCTACATACTGTCATCTTCAACCTGCCTTAGCTGTGATAGATTGTCTCTCCATGATCACCACCAAGCATTCCTCATCTATTGGCAATGCCAGTGGCACATGCCCAAGACTGGATGAAGAAGAATTGCCACGTAAGTGCATAAAGTACATATTTTCCATCTTCAATAATTCGGATTTTGTTGAAACTTTGTATCTGTATAAAACTTCCTCAGCATCTATAAACTTGTAGATTGGTAGGAGGCTACACTGCCTTCAATGATAGTCTGTCCACCAGAAAAGTTTCTTTGTTGTTATTACAGCACTCATTCACCAAATTCAAGAGGAATTAATTCAAGAGCTGAATGTTGAAAGAGGATTGGGTATACAGTTCCTTCAGATCATGGAACAGTGTTTCCACCAGCATATTAGTCATGTAAGTACATAATTTAGTGTTCAAATTTTGTAGTTTACATTCATCTTAGGAGAAGTTTACAGTTGATTTTTCTTGTTACAGAACTTGATCTTGACCAAACGGATCGGAGATTGGAGAGTCTCCTTCACAATAGTCCTGTAAGAACATAAAATCAAGTTTTGTAGTATATTTAGAAAATGTTTCCAGCTGTCATTTTCCATTGTTGTTGTTACAGCATTCATAGATCAACTACAGCACGAGGATGGTAAGATGTGACTCCCTGAACCTCAGTTTCCCATGCTGCACTGGGTGGTTGAAATGGCATGTTAGCAGGGTTATTGCAAACTCCAGTGCCCTCCAATGCCTGATTGGGTGCACCAAGCCCCAAATGATACAGACATCTGGAACAAAATGTTGTCTTGGGAAGATTGGGAATTAGGTTATTATTATTATTATTATTATTGTTATTATTATTACATAATTAATGTTCTTTGCAGCAGCAGCATCAGAAGTAGTAGCAGCATGCAAGTATACCTACTTATAACATCCCTCTTCACAATTATACCATCACAGTATGCTGACACTCAAATGCAAAGGCAGGTGGTACCAGCAAAATGCTTTCTCATTTGGCATGCCTCACCCTGCTGGATGAGACTTGCAGCTGCACAGACTGCTGCCACCGCCTCTGCTGCCTCAATTCCTGGCTGCTGCCACATCCCCCTGCTGGGAGAGAAATGAAGTGGTATCATGTAGCACCTCAAGTGCTACATGGTTTGAAGATTTCAACTTAAGTGCTATATGAGACAAATTTTCCAAGTTGGAAGTTAGATGCTCAGGTACAGCATTCAGCAGAGTAATACAACTCAACCGCCATATTGATGTCCATGGGCCAATCAATGGAGGGTCCAGCTATATCAAGTTTCTTGATGATGCCAGGATTTTCTCAGGGCACCATGCTCAAGAAAATGAAAGTCAACATAGAGCTTTTGACTGATGCTGACATGTTTCTTTTCTTTGAACAAAGGATCCATGGAGGACTTTGCCAATGTTTGTGCAAACATGCTAACATGAGTAACCCATGTAGGGGAGAGAGGTTCAGTGCTTCCCTTCATTCAAGTTACATCATGTATCTAGGTGTGAATAACTTGTACATGTAGGCCATGAAACAATTGCTCCTGACTGGTGAGGTTTGATGGATGTCCAAACCTGAATACAAGGGATCAGTTGAAACCATCCATAGTATGGCAGCTGATTCTGGTTTAGGATATGGTGTGAATGCAGACCTCACAAACCCGTATAGTTTACATGATGTGCAAAGTGATTTGTCATTATGTTCATAGCAACTAGTTTCACAGGGTGGCAACATCCCCAAGTTGATGACAACACTAAGGAAAATGCAGAAACACGTCATGCAGTACAGAAATCTCCAGCAATGTCTCAATTTAGGGATGGAGTTATGTGCAGTTAAGCACCCTATCTCCTTCAAATGGTAACCCTGGTTGAAGGAATATATTGATTTAAATACCACAAAGAGAGCAACTGCAAAAAAAGACTTAGAAAAATACTTTAAAAATTGATAAATAGTGCAATTTTCAACAATACAATGGAAAATTTGAGAAAATGTCTTGAAATTCTTCTTAGGTTGTGTTGGTATGAGCATTTGGGCATCAGAAAGTGTATCACCACACCAAAGTTCATATGGATCAAACTATCTTCAACAAGAACGTAGTAGCTGTGGAGATGTTTAACACTGCAGTAGAGTTCATAAAACCTGTCTATGTGGGGATGTGCATACTATATCTGTCCAGATTCCACATGTACCAATTCCATTATGAGTTTGCAAAACCTCACTTCACTGATCCTATGTTACTTTTTATGGATACTGAGAGCTTCATCAGTTGGGTGAAGAACTGCCATCCATATGAAGTAATGAGGCATCATGGGAAGGATTCAACAAGTCTTCATACATGGTCAATAACCTTACAGTATTGTTCCACAGAACAAGGAGGTTATCGGTCTAATGAAAGACAAGGTGAATGGGTCACCAATTGTGGCATTCATGCATCTAAGATCCAAGGTGCATACACATTGCACATTGGAAGGTGCCACCCACAGGCACCGCAGGTGCTGCACGTGGTGCAGCAAACTGGTGTTTGGCTTTGAGGGCATGAGGTGTACATGGTGCTAAAGTTTTAAATTGTATTGTGATCATGACAATAAATGAGTCATTTGTGATGATAGGATTGAGATTCGCCCATACTCAAACTATTCACTTCATGAGAGTGGAGAGGTGTGTGTGTGTGTGTGTGTGTGTGTGTGTGTGTGTGTGTGTGTGTGTGTGAGAGAGAGAGAGAGAGAGAGAGAGAGAGAGAGAGAGAGAGAGAGAGAGAGGGGTAGTGTGGCTCATTTATAATCATGTAGCTATTTTTAGCGTGCATGCTTCCGTGTGTACAGTGTAAGTAGATCAGTCAGTTGTTTAAATTTCACCTGCTGCAACCAGCCAGTCAGATCAGGTTGTAGTGCAAATCGATCCCAATCCATCTAGAAAATATTCTCGATCAGTGCTACTGTTGGGTGGACTGAGGGAGGTATTTTCTAGTTATTAGTAACAGTAATAGTGTGTAAGTTTAAAGTATCTCTGCACTGAAAATAGTAGTACCACACTGTATCGAGTCATAGTTATTAGTGTCTTTGCATTGAAATATTACAACGAAATTGCATCTCAAGAATCAAATTATATCTGAAGATCTTTATTGTATCTCTGAAAGCTGAATAAACAAAAATTTGTTACCGTAAGTCTCTGTCTTTGGCATTGTTATTTACAGAAAACCTATCCCAGTTGTATATATAAAGGATGTTCAAGACACAAGTGACATTAGTTTTAAACATGAATGCTACTAAGGGGGTGAAGCTTAAGATGAAGAATAATAAAATATACACCGAAGAAACTGGTACACCTGCCTAATATCGTGTAGGGCTCTTGCAAGCATGCAGAAGTGTTTCAACACGACATGGCATGGACTCAACTAATGTCTGAATTAATGCTGGATTGTATGTACACACAAGAGTACAAGGGGGTTGAGATCTCTTCCAAATAGCACATTGCAAGGCAATGTTCAATTATGTTCATGCCTGGGGAGTTCAGTAACCAGCGGAAGTTTTTAAAGTCATAAGGGTGTTCCTGGACCTACTCTAGCAATTGTGGGTGTTTGGGATGTCGCATTGTCCTGTTGGAATTTCCCAAGTCCATCAGAATGCACAATTGACATGAATGGATACAGGTGATCAAACAATATGCTTCCATATATGTCTGGATATGACTCTGACAGGTGATATATCAGAGGTCCCATATCACCCCAACTGCACATGATCTACACAGTTACAGAACCTCCATCAGCTTGAACAGTCCCCTGCCGACATGTAAGGTCCCTGGATTCACAAGGTCACCATGCCCATCCACTTGATACAATTTCAAATGAGACTTTTCAACCAAGCTACATATTTCCAGTCATCAAGCATCCTATGTCGGTGTTGATGGGCCCAGGCGAGGCATAAAGCTTTGTGTTGCGCTGTCATCAAGGCTCCAAAAGCCCATATCAATGTTCCATTGGATAGTTCACACACTGACACTTGTTGATGGCCCAGCATTGAAATCTGCAGCAATTTACAGAAGGGTTGCACTTCTGTCATGTTGAATGATTCTCTTCAGACATTGTTGGTCCCGTTCATGCAGGATCTTTTTCCAGTCGCAGCAATGTTGGAGATTTGATGTTTTATCAGATTCCTATATTCATGGTACACTTATGAAATGGTTGTACCGGAAAAACCCCACGGCATCGCTATCTTGGAGATGCTGTTTTCCATTGCTTGTGTGACTACTGTAACACAATGTACAAACTCACTATCTTGGTAACCTGCCATTGCAGCAGAAGTAACCTTTCCAACCACTTACCAGACACTCATTGTCTTATGTAGGCATTGCCGACCACAGCACCGTATTCTGCCCATTTACATATCTCCGTATTTGAATATGCATGCCTAGACCGGTTTCTTTGGTGCTTCCGTGTATGAGGTGCGATCCAAAATTTTCGGGACTGGTGCTGCCGTCTGTTGAAAACCTTGCCTTTGTACTAATGGTCACCATCACCCTCAAAGTAGTTCCCATTTGCACATACACACCGGTCCCAGCACTTTTGCCACTGGTCAAACGTTTTCTGTAAGTCCTTTTCTTTGAGAGTGTTTTTCACCGCCAGTGATGCTTCTTGAATCCTCTCTAGAGTGTTGAACCGACGGCCTTCCAACTTCAGTTTCAGTTTTTGGAATAGCGCCAAGTCGCAAGGTGCCAAATCTGGTGAGTACAGTGGGTGGGGTACAACTGACACATTGTTTTTTGCCAAAAAGGTCCTGGTGAGCAAGGACGTGTGACAGGGTACATAGTCGTGATGCAGCAGCCAGTTCCCTTCATGCCAAAGTTCGGGCTGTTGTCGCCACACGTTTTTACGGAGCCGTCGCAAAATGCCCCAGTAGTACGTGGAATTCACTGGTTGGGTGGGATGAATTCCCTTGGTATCAAAGAATATGGTGATCTTGCTCTTCACTTTGCTCTTCACCTGTCTTGCTTTTTTTGGGTCTTGGAGAGTACGGGCTCTTCCACTGGGACAATTATTGCTTTGCCCCCAAACACTTGTTGAATCATTGCAAGGGTCTCCATAGCACTTTTCCTGAGATCTGCACAGAATTTGATTCATACGCACTGTTCTGTTTGCGGATCCATCGTAAAATTGCCACACACCAAATGCAGAGTATAACAAAAATCACTGTAGACACGCAACACATCCTCCCAGCTGAATGTCACTCGGCACACAGACTAATCAGATATGCAGCACTTGCCACCTAGTGGTGCAAAGATCTTTCCTTCTCCTATTTTACAGATGACATCACGAGTCCCGAAAATTTTGGATTCTACCTCGTATGTAATGTTTCCATGGTGTTATGACCGTATCTGCTTCCAGAGACATAATTATAGATACTGTTGCTACAGCTCCTGTGTTGAGGAGTACCACAGGCATTATATCTATATAACAACATGTTAAAAATGTGTAAAAGGGTCCATTTGGTCAAATAAAGCAACAGCACCCTACCTTTAAAGGGTATACCAGAATCATCCCAGTGAATTTCATAGTAGAAACGTGTTAACTACATTGCACTCGTCTACGTTTTAGCACACTTCACATCCTTGAAGGACCTTGTGATGCAACACTTCTTGAGAAAGTCTCTGTTACACTGGCATATTCTGTCTATGCTATGACTGCAACATCTTTAAATATGGACTGTCTGTACTCACCATCACAGAAACCAAGAGTATGCACAATGATATTGGCACTTTGGGATGCCAATGTGAAATGCTCTGGGTATGGCACAGCACTTGTTCATTTATACATCTCATTGCACATCAGTGAATGGGCAATAGTTGACAACATGGTCATGTAGAACTACAGCATACACTGCAGTGTGTTCAGGGAAATTTGCCAAAGATTCAAATTCATTTGTAGGTCCACATTTAATTGTCTCTTCTGTTTTGAGCAGTGTATTATGATAATTGGTGCCTGATCCTTGAATTTTTGTGGCCTTAGTAGACATCCTTCCTCTTCATAGTAAGTAGCACAGAATCTTGCATGCCTGTCAAATGCTATAATGTATACATTTTCATTCCACTGCAGTTGTAAATTACCAGTAGAATTTTGGAATCATTTGCTATATTTTTTCTTCTATTGGACTGAAATTCACCTATAATGAATCTGAACATCCCCAAATGAACAGAGGTTTTAATATCCCATGTTTATCTGTTTGCAGGCAGTAGGACAGGGTATTTAAAAGATCCCATGAACAGACCGTTGAACTTTTAAAAGCTTCAAATGCTGCTCATTCAATATAGTGATGCGTGGCATTTTCCACATTATTTTACTGATTGTGATCTTGTTCTCCTCTTGAGCTCCTTGAATGTTTGAGTTGTTATTCTTTGCACTCCGTAGCAGAATAAGTTCCTGTTTAGCATTCAGAACAATAAACTGCATGTCTTCAAAGTATCCCATAAGCAGTTGTAGAGGCAGTAAATTTCTTGTAATCTTCCACTGTTCTAACCACTAGCTTGTCTATGAAGCATCCAGTATTTTCTGAATTGTTCAAATCCAAGAGAGAAGCAGAGACACATTTTAAGAGATGATGCTATGTCTACATTGCATGTGCGGTCAATCCCAAACACATTAAGTTTGTATCATATCTCATAAAACAGAAACACTAAAGCATTACATGCAAGGTACAATGCCACTGTATCAGTACCAACCTTTTCATAAATGATAACAGAAGATATATGAAACTTTAGCATGGAGGGTTAAATCTTCTTGGTGTTGAATGACAGTCCTAATTTCATCATTCTTGTTAAATGTGATTCAAGCATAAAGTTTATGTGAGAAGTGTTCGTGGCATGTAATACGCTTGTCGTATTCTTCCAGGTTAATTACATCAAACAATGTTGCTGTGAGGTCTCAGACCTACTGATTTGCAAGTATTTCTTTGCTGTTCTGTTGTGAAGTGCCACATTGTGAGTTGACAATACATGGATGCTAGGGAGCTGGAGGCTGTTGTGAGTCCTGGCCGGTTGAACCACCACTTCCAATTCCAACAAGTTGAAGATTGTCATTGTCACTTCTACCTTCAACTTCTACCTTCTGGCTAACTGAAGGTCATCATCGTTGCTTTTGGTCATGACTTTGGGTCTCTGCATGTTCAGGGTCACTGCTTGTTCTGCTTTATGTAGCTTCAGTTAGTCCAGTGTCTGAACTGTCACTGGGAGGTAAATAGCATAGTAGGGGTCTCAACGACCTTATATCCTGTTCCCACTGATGGAAAGAATTCATAAATTGTATACATCAATCTATTGTTGAGATAAGAGGTTTTTTCAATGTTCCACTGGGCACAGATTGTATTAACAGGAAGTTCATACACTGACTGGCCAGATCTGTAGAATTTATTAGGATTCTTCTTCAAAACCCGTCCTTTTGTGAAGCCCAGTAGCCGTCCTATTGAAACTTTCTGATTAAAATCAATCGTTGCACTCATTGTCTTTATTTCAGATTCAAGTTTATTGATGTTTGCACATAGCACAATCCTTTTTGCAGACTGTTTTAATACGTCATTTACATCGTCAATATCATATGCACCATATTCTGTCTCCACAATTTCTTTTCTGCCATTAATTTTCAGATGAAGTATGTCTGTGATATTCCAAATGCTGTTGTATGTCCCCAGTCCAGTACTCCACTATCTACTGCTTAAATCAATCAGTGGGAAGTAATTTGCACATAATATGTGATTGTCAGTGATAATCATTCTTTAAAAGTCAGAGTGCAACTGAACCTCTATTGACATGTGGATGCTTAATGCACCTCCTTATCTAGGGTGAGTCACCTAACGTTGCCGCTAAATAGATTTTGTAAACCACATCAAATGCTGACGAATCGATTCCACAGACCGAACCTGACAAGAGGGGCTAGTGTAATTGGTTAATACAAACCATAAAAATATGCACGGATGTATGTTTTTTAACACAAACCTACGTTTCTTCAAATGGAACCCCGCTAGTTTTGTTAGCACATCTGGACGTATAAACAAATACGTAATCAGTGCGGTTTGTTGCACCGTAAAATGTTAATTACATCCAGAGATATTGTAACCTAAAGTTGACGCTTGAGTACCACACCTCCGCTGTTCGATCGTGTGTATCGAAGAGCATCGAATTACGTAGGGATCCAAAGAGAACGGTGATGGACCTTAGGTACAGAAGAACTGGAACAGCACACTATGTCCACATGCTAACACCTTTTTATTGGTCTTTTTCACTGACGCACATGTACATTACCATGAGGGGTGAGGTACACGTACACATGTGGTTTCCATATCAATTACGGAGTGGAATAGAGTGTGTCCCGACATGTCAGGCCAATAGATGTTCAATGTGGTGGCCATCATTTGCTGCACACAATTGCAATCTATGGCGTAATGAATGTCGTACACGCCACAGTACATCTGGTGTAATGTCGCCACAGGCTGCCACAATATGTTGTTTCATATCCTCTGGGGTTATAGGCACATCACGGTACACATTCTCCTTTAACGTACCTCACAGGAAGAAGTCCAGAGGTGTAAGATCAGGAGAACGAGCTGGCCAATTTGTGCATCCTCCACGTCCTATGAATCGCCTGTCGAATGTGTACCTCACCGCTCATGGTAATGTACATGTGCGTCAGTGAAAAAGGCCAATAAATAGGTGTTAGCATGTGGACGTAATGTGCTGTTCCAGTCTCTTCTGTACCTAAGGTCCATCACTGTTCCCTTTGGATCTCTACGTAATTCTGTGCTCTCCGATACACACAATCGAACAGCGGAGGTGTGGTACTCAAGCGTCAACTTTAGGTTACAATATCTCTGGATGTAATTAACATTTTACGGTGCAACAAACGGCACTGATTACGTATTTGTTTATATGTTCAGATGTGCTAACAAAACTAGCGGGGTTCCATTTGAAAAAACGTAGGTTTGTGTTAAAAAACATACTTCCGAGCATTTTTTTATGGTTTGTATTAACCAATTACACTAGCCCCTCTCCTCACGTTCGGTCTGTGGAATTGATTCATCAGTATTTGATGTGGTTTACGAAATACATCCAGCAGTAATGTTAGGTGACTCACCCTGTATAACTTTTCTAAAAAGTTGCCATTTAAATTAAGGCACTTATCATAGCGATGGACGAGCTTGAAAATTCCTTCGTTGTAAAATTCAGCCGCCTGAGCCTTCAATCACGTGGTTACCTCTTCTTGAAGCTGTGCGTAGTCATCAAAACGCTGCATAGCCAACCACTTCTTCATTGCTGGGAATAATTGGAAGTCGCTCGATGCCAGGTTGGGACTGTACAGCGGATGAAGAAACAACTCCCACTTGAAAGATTCGAGAACTTCACGAGTGGCATTTGCCGTGTGGGCCCAGACGTTGTCGTGAATCAGCAAGATCTTTGAGCCCAACTTTCCCCTGCGCTTGTTTTGTATTGTTGTTCTGAGGTTGTGCAGAGTTTGGCAATACCTTTGAGAGTTTATTGTAGTGCCTCTTTCCAGGAAATCCACAAAAATCATACCTTTTCTGTCCCAAAAGACAATTGCCATCACCTTCCTTGCCGACATTGTCTACATGCATTTCTTGGGTTTTTGGGGGGAATTTGTGTGCCCCCACTGCATTGACTGCAATTTTGTCTAGCAGTTCACATTCTTAACCCATGTTTCGTCACCAGTAATGATGCAATCGAGTAATGAGTCACCATCTTTCTCGTAAGCGTCCAAAAACGTTAACGTTGCAGCCAGTCACTGATTTTTGTGAAAATCTGTCAAGATTTTTGGTATCCATCTTGCACAAAATGTGTGGTAACCAAGCTTTTCGGTAATGATTTCGCGCAACAAACTTCGTAAAATTTGTGGAAAACTCAGAGTTCCGTTATTGTGAAATTACAGTTTTCACGGACCGCGGCATTGACTTTTTCGACAAGTTCAGCAGTCACTATGCTGGGTCTTCCATTTCGCTCTTCGTCGTTAATATTAGTTCAGCCATTTTTTAATTTTATGACCCATTGACGCACTCCACCTTCAGTGATTATGTTGTCCCCATATACTTCACAAAGCTACCGATAGATTTCTATCAGTGTACAGTTTTTTGCGGTCAGAAACCTTATTACGGCACGCACTTCACACTTTGCGGCATTTTCAATTAACGTTGACATTTCCAACTGTCACAGTAACTCAACGGAGTACAGCACGAACCTCTCGCTAGCATGGCAGGATGCCAACTGAGCGGCGGAATGCCATGACACCAAGATGGCCACGCTAGCCTCATCCCTAACGGACACAAATGAAAACGTAATGTACTTTGTGGATAGCCCTTGTATGATGGGGATGGTGGACAGTGAAGTGTTGCAGGTTGGGCTGCAGGCAGAGGAGATGTGGGGAGGGGGGAGGGGAAGTAGTGGGAAAGGAGAGAAGTAGAGAGAAATAAACAAAAAATAAAATAAAATAAATAAATAAAAAAGACTAGGTGTGGTGGTGGAATGATGGTTGTGTAGTGCTGCAATGGGAGCAGGGAAGTGGCTCGATGGGTGAGGACAGCGACAAACGTAGGTTGAGGCCAGGAGGGTTATGGGAACATAGGATGTATTGCAGGGAAAGTTCCCACCTGTGCAATTCAGAAAAGTTGGTGTTGGTGGGAAGGATCCGTATGGTGCAGGCTGTGAAGCAGTCATTGAAATGAAAGATATCATGTTGGCAGCATGCTCAGCAATAGGGTGTCCCACTAGTTTCTTGGCCACAGTTTGCCGCTGGCCGTTCATGTGGACAGACAGCTTGTCGATTGTCATAGGTAGCCCTGCCTCTGATGGGATAGATGATGTTAGTGGGACTGGAGTAGATGGTGGTACGAGGATGTATGGGACAGGTCTTGCATCTAGGTCTATTACAGGGGTATGAGCCAAGAGGTAAGAGACTGGGAGCACAGGTTGTGTAACAATGGACAAGTATATTGTGTAGGTTCGGTGGATGTCAGAATACCACTGTAGGAGTGGTGGGAAGGATAGTGGGCATGACATTTCTCATTTCAGGACATGACGAGAGGTAATCAAAACCCTGGTGGACAATGTAACTCAGTTGCTCCAGTCCCGGATGGTGCTTAGTTATGAGGGGAATGCTCCTCTGTGGCCAGGCAGTGGGGATTTGGGAGGTGGTGGGAGACTGGAAAGGTAAGGCACAGGAGATTTGTTTTTGTACAAAGTTGGGAGGATAATTATGGTCAGTGAAGGCTTCAGTGAGACCCCTCAGTATATTTCGAGAGGGACTGCTTACTCGTCACAACAGATGTGATGAACATGGGTGGCTAGACTCTACAGAAGTGGCTTCTTGGTATGGAGCGGATGACAGCTGTTGTTGTGGAGGTATTGCTGGTGGTTAGTAAGTATTGATGTAGTCATCTTCGAGGTGGAGGTCAACATCTAGGAAGGTGGCTTGTTGGGTTGAATAGGACCAGGTGAAGCAAATGGGGGGAGAACTTGTTGAGGTTCTGGAGGAATGCAGATCAGGTGTCCTCACCTTCAATCCAGATAGCAAAGATGTCATCAGTAAATCTGAACCAGGTGAGGGGTTTAGGATTCTGGGTGTTTAGGAAGGATTCCTCTAAATTGCCCATGAATAGGTTGGCATAAGATGGTGACATGCAGGTGCCCATAGCTGTACCCTGGATTTGTTTTAGGTAATGCTTTCAAATGAGAAGTAATTGTGCGTGAGGAGGTTGTTCGTTTAAAATCCATCGGGGATTGGGAAAGGTAGTGTTCAGTAGTGCTAAGGCCATGGACATTAGGAGTGTTAGTGTACAGGGAGGTGGCATCAATAGTGATGAGTGGTGCATCGTTTGGTAAAGACAGGAACTGTAGAGAGTAGGTGGAGGAAATGGTTGGTATCTTTTATTTAGGAGTTAGGTTCCGGGTAATAGGATGAAGGTGTTGGTCTACGAGAGCAGAGATTCTCTCAGTGGGGGCACAGTAGCCAGCCACAATGGGGCGTCCTGGGTGGTTAGGTTCATGGACTTTAGGAAGCATGTAGAAGGTAGAAGAAGAACGGGGAGTGGTAGGAGTGAGTAGAGAGGTGGACTCTGGAGAGAGGTTCTGGGATTGGCCTAAGGATTTGAGTAGTGGCTGCAGATGCTGCTGGATTACTGGAATGGAATCACTGTGGCAAGGTTGGTAGGTGGTAGTGTCTGACAGCTGGTGGGGTTCTTCTGCCTTGTAGTCCTTGTGGTTCAGAACAGCAGTGGTAGAGCCTTCGTCCGCAGGTAGGATTATGAGGTCGGGATCAGTTTTTAGATAGTGGACTCTGGTTCTTTCTGCGGATGTAAGGTTAGTTTGCATGTTGAGTAATTTGGGGAATGATGGTGAGGCAAGGTTCGAGATTAAGAAATTCTGGAAAATTAACAGGGGTGGTTTGGGGGCAGTGCGGGTGGATCACGGTTATATGGAGGACTGAACTGAGTTAGGCAAGGTTCAATACTGGTCTTTGGTTGCGTCTGATTGGTCAAGTTGGTGGCGAAAAAGTGTTTCCACTGTAGGGCCTGGGAGAAGGAGATAAGGTCTTTAACAAGTCCTGCATGATTGAATTTGGGAGTGGGGCAAAAGGTGAGGCCTTTGAAAAGGACTGATGTTTCTGTGGGGCGAAGGATTCTGCAGGAAAGGTTCATAACTGTGTTGCAGGTCTGTTTAGGTTCTGGATTCTGCGTGGTGGTGAAAGGAAGTTTTGGATAGTGGGGTAAGTGTAGTAGGTCTGTAACACAGGGTTTGTCAGCTATGAGGGGGCATAGTGGAGGTTTGGAGGTTGTTGTAGAGGTGGTGGACAGTGGCACTCCAAGATGGGAGTAGGAAGTGAGCAGGATGGATAGTTTTCTTATAGGTGGTGTCGTGCATGTTGCTCAAGTTCCTGCAGGGCAAGAGTTTCAATGTGTGTTATGGGTTCCATGAATTTGGGATTGCATAGCAGGAGAATCTTGCAGATGGAGAGAAGGTACTGTAAGGAGATTTGGGCTTGGTTGATATGGTTTTGCAAGACTATGTTGGTGAAGGCTAAGGATTGGCAGAATTTGAACAGGTGGAGGTCATTGTGGAAGGAGGGGTGCCAGCCAGTGATAGGTAATTTGACGGTAAGGTCATTGGGGGGGGGGGGGGGGGGGGGATTCCATGTGCCACGCAACAACACAGGAACAGTATGTGGGACTGGGATCTGGGTAGGGATAAGGAGACTTTTCTGTATTAACACAGACGAAAGGAGCAAGGATCCATGGTGGTGAAAAACGCAAACAATTATGTAAATAATGTAGAGTAATGCCCGAAAAATTTCGCAAAAATATACCTAAATAAATGTGGAAATATAGGAAATGGATGCAAACAGGGAAAAAAAGATGAAATCTGAGAGAGTCGGTGATAGTGATATGCGAAAACTCTTTTAAATTGGCGAGAAGTCACAAGGGTCAAAGGTGAAATGGCACAGGAAGAGTGATCAATTTGAAAATATAGGATTAATTATATTTGGGGGAGTAATGTGGCACATAAGATGCTGCACTAACAATCAGCGTGGTTTTGTAGCCGTTTGTTGTGAACAGCCGAGATGGTTGATACAATATGGCTCGTAAGTAGAGCATGCAGTGCAGTTTGTAAGGCGACAATATTGTTACATTCCATCCTGGGGTTTCCATTGTTTAACCTCTATTATTAAGTCATTTATGTTCTTTTCAAGTGGATCATGGATCATTCTTAGAAGGGTTTGGATATACGTCTCTAGATCCTTAACATTATGTTCACGAGACTGAAATTTTCCATCTATGTATAAAAGAATTCTCTGAGTATGTATACCCATCCTTTCAGGTGGAATGCCCACAATGCGTGCAAACTGGGCTATGGTGCGATGTACAAGGCCTGTCTAGGAAATATATGACCTTTGGCCAGAAAAAAATATTTCGAATACCTGAAGGCCCCTTGTGCTCGGACACACTTAGCAAATCAATCCTCCCACTGCTGTTAACACCTCTGGAAGTCTTCTGGAATAGTGTTCAGCTCCATTGTCGTGTTCTGCATTATCTCTTCTCTACTCTCAAAACGGGATCCTTTCAGTGGCATCTTCAGTTTTGGAAACAACCAGAAGTTGCAAGGAGTCATGTCTGCAGAGTAGGGAGCTAATGTACCCACATCTTTCAGAGCTATATTTATAAGAAGATCTGGAAGTTGCGTTATACTCACTGTCATGCAGTTTTCTTGTTTTATTAATAACAAGAAACCTATAATGTGTGTGGTTCCAGCAATGTCTACAAATTCATCGAGTGACTTATCAACCCCTACTGGTAAATGTGTTTTAAATTCAAACTGTCTTTTTTGAGGGCTGCAATGGGGTTCGCGTTTCCCTCACCACCTGTTTCTGGAATAATGTTTGAATCAAATAAAATGTCAACACCAATTAAACGACCAAAACAGAAATATTTACAATTTAATCCTGGTTTTCCACAGTGACATCATCGAACATTAATACGGTATTTAGTTTTACTTTCTCTGGCAGGGTATTTCACTGCTTTTTACAGAATTGACACCTTGCAGTCACTGGTACTTGCAGTTTTGAAAATACACATATATGCTAAAAGCAGACTTCATCAGGGTGTGTTAGCAGTGACAAGAGAATATTTGTCTTGTTTCAGCTTGAAGGACATCCAGTTATCATCCATATATTATTGGGTAAGAGGAACCCATTCTTCTTCTTCTGGTCATCTTCCACACCATCAGAGGACCAGTCACTTACAACAAAGACTTTGTGTTGATGATGCTTCACCCACCCTGCCGTGATAGTGACTACATCAGGTTTTGGTGTGCAGTGAACTTTATTCGTCGGTGCATTGCAGTCCTGCTCATTCTCCATCTCCTGGGTGCAGTTTCCACCATGCACTATGCAGTGTCGCATTCTGCGCCGACAACATCCATGGACTCGTTTGCACCTGATATCCAGCACGGTAGCCAGTATGTTGTGGTGGGGCCACCATGTACCCTGTTGGCTGTAACCCCCTGACAACATAGGGATCGCTCTGCTGATGCCTATGCCGTTAACTCCCCACATATGCCAAGGAATAGATGCCTTTCTGCCTGGGCCATCGGGATTAGCGGCAATGGCCATCCTGCCAGGTGGCACTTGCTGCAGCTGGGTGGCCCCCGTGGGGAGGCCCTTGTTCAGAGTGGGTGGCATCAGGGTAAATGACATGCAATGAAGCATGGTACGTCATCTCTTGCTGGTGTTCCAACGCCGGCAGTCTCTAAGCGGTGGAGGTCTACCTTTAATGCTAAGAAATATGACCCCCAATCGTTCCCCTTCCTGGTCACACCATAGGAGGAATGCCGGGCTAAGGATGGCAGCGAATCTTATTCTCCCTTGTACCTGGTATGTACAAGAACTGATGGGGAATCCTTTGTGTCCTTGTGTCCGTGGGAGGAATGCCGGGCTAAGGATGGCAGCGAATCTTATTCTCCCTGGTACCTGGTATGTATGAGCACCATTCCCCTTGCTTGTTGGACTGTAGGATTCTACAGAAGAAAAGGAAAATAATGGAATACAAGACCCTGGACCGACTGACCTACACTGAGGCTAAATGGAAATTTGGAAGGCTCCATCCTGTGTACATGACAACATCTTATGCTGCCACTATCACTAGTTACAGGCCCATCTGTTGCACCAATTCCAGTCAGCTCTCAGAGCTGTAAGGCTACACCTGCTCCCTTGATGGTGGGGGCACTTCCCTCCCTGTTGCTCCCACACCACCTACCTCGGGAGCATCACCCCCCCCCCCCCCCCCAACCATCGGGGACATCACTCCCCACTTCTAAGCTGGAGAAGCGCAAGTCTTTTTCGGCTTCTCTCGCTTGGAAGGGCTTACTTGGGTCATCCCCTCCCAGGTTCCCACCAGTGGCAAAGCCGACACCCACCAGTGGCTGAAGCAGCCACAGATAGCTTGTCATAGGGCTTCGCGGTCCTCCTCAGTCCTGTAGACTGAATCACAGAAGCCCTCTCAGCTAGAGCAACCCAAGGAACAGCACAAGAAATCGAAACCGAAGACCGCCCAGAAAAAAGGAAATTGCAGTTGCACCCATACCACCACTACCTACAAACTCTGAATCTGAGGATGAGGTGGAGATTCTGCCATCTGCTGAGCACCTAGATCGTGCTGGACCCTCAGACACAATAGATACCTCGGTGGCAGCAGGTGGCCCTGTGGTGTAAATCGCCTCATTGAGTGTTCAGTGCCTTGCCAACCCTGTGATCATATTATCCTCCAGTAGAATTGTGGCGGTTTTTTCCACCATCTTGCTGAGGTCCAACAACTTATCAGCCTTCACCGTTTCTTCGGCATTGCTGACCAGAAAACTTGGTTTCTGGCAATGCGAACCCCCGCCCTCGGTAGCTGTTGGGGTTATTATAAGAACTGGGCAGCTTATGCAAGGATATCTGGTGGAGCTTGTGTCTACATCCCGAACTCTCTTTACAGTGAGTGTGTACCTCTTCAAACACTTTTAGAGGCTGTTGCTTTTCAGGTGTGGACACCTCAGGCTGTTACTGTCTGCAGTATTTGTCTCCCACTCGATGGTGATGTCCCACAGCATATATTGGCTGTGCTGATATCCCAACTACTGCCACCTTTTCTCTTACTTGGCGACTTTAGCGACCATAACCCTTTGTGAGGGGGGGGGGGGGGGGGGGGTATTGGTGGCAACAGGCCGAGGCACTGTCACTGAGCAAGTATTGGCACAGTTCGATCTTTCTCTCTTAAATAATGGTGCTTCCACAAATTTCAGTGTGGCGCATGGCACTTAGCTATCGTCCTTTCGGTCTGCAGCCCTGGCTTTCTACTGTTTGTCGAATGGAGTGTGCATGATGACTTGTGCGGTAGTGACCACTTTCCAATCTTTCTGTCACTGTCACAGCGTCACTCTTCTGGGCACCTCCCCAGATGGCTGACTGGGACTCGTTTGCCTCCATTGTCACTATTGAGCCTGTTTTTCATTACTCCATTGATGTGGTGATTCACACGATAACCACTAGGCATCGTTTCTGCAGCAGACTCTGCAATTACCTATTCTTCCGGGTCCCCTCAGCAGAGGACTGTGCCTTGGTGGTCACCAGAGATTGCTGAGGCGATTAGAGATCGCAGGCAGACTTCCAACATAATAAGTGGAACCCACCACTCTAACACCTCCATACCTTTAAGTGGCTCAATGCCAGAGCCCAACGCCTTATTCGCCGACAGAAGCAGGAGTGCTGGGAAAGGTATGTCTCCACCATTGGCACCCGTATCTCTCCATTGCATGTTTGAACCAAGATTAGGCGACTCTATGGATATCAGACCCCTACGGAGTACATGGGCTTTCCCTGAATGGAGCAGTCTGTACTGAATCTTCAGACACGATTGCAGAACTCTTAACAGAGCATTATGCTCAGAGTTCCACTACTACGAATCATCCGCTGGCCTTCTGCTCCCTGAAAGAGCAGTTGGAACATCGGAGCCTTTCATTCCATATGCACCACCCTGAATATTACAATGCTCCATTCAGTGAGTGGAAATTGCAAAGTGCTCTAGCTGCTTGCCCTGATATGGCTCCCAGGCCAGATTGCATCCACTATCAGATGCTCAAACACGTCTCGGTGGACTGCCAGCGACACTTCCTCGACCTTTTCAATCGTATCTGGGATGAGGGTGAGTTCCCATCACAATGGCAGAAAAGCATCATCATACCAGTGTTGAAACGTTGCAAGAACCCACTGGAGGTGGACAGCTACTGCCCCATTAACCTCACCAATGTTCTGCTCAAACACATGGTGAGCCGGAGGTTGAGTTGGCTACTTGAGTCTAGGGCCTTCTAGCTTTGTCTCAGGGTGGGTTCCATAAGGGCCGCTCTGCTACCAATAATCTGGTCTGCCTGGAGTCTGCCATCCGTATGTCATTTGCCCACCGTCAGCATCTAGTTGCCGTCTTTTTTGACATGCGGAAGGTATACAATTCAACTTGGCGACATCACATCCTCAACACGTTTCATTGGTGGGGTCTGAGTGACCCACTCCCGACTTTTATTCAAAATCTTCTGTAACTCCGTTCCTTCCATGTGCAAGTTTGTTCCTCCCATAGTTCCTCCCGAGTCCAGGAAATGGGGTCCCGAAAGACTCTGTCTTGTGTGTCTGCCTCTATTTAGTTGCTATCAATGGGCTCGCTGCAACTGTGGGACCATCTGTATCAGCTTCTGTATGCTGATGAGTTTTGCCTGTATTACAGCTCCACTGGGAATGGAAATTCAATTGCTGAATGGCAGCTGCAAGGTGCTATCAGCAAGTCACAGTCTCAGGGCTGCAACGCGTGGCTTGCAGATTTCGACCGCCAAGTCTTGCGTCATGCATTTCTGCCGGCATCACACTGTTCACCCTGAGCCATGGCTTTATCTTGGCAGCGAACCTCTTGCCATGGTGGAAACGCATCGGTTTTTGCGATTGCTTTTTGATACCCAGTTGACTTGGCTTAACACTCTTTGTTGCTTGAGATACACCAGCTGCGATGCCTATTGGTCTACCCTTCTACGACTGTATCAGGTGTTGATTCAGTCCCGTCTCGATTAAGGGAGCCTGGCTTATGGTTCGGCATTGCCTTCTGCATTGCAGCTGCTTTAACCCATACTTCATTGCGGGATCTGACTCGCAACTGGAGCTTTCCGCACAAGCCCCACCAACAGCATATTTGTGAAGGCTGGTGTCCCTCCATTGTGCATCCAGCACCAATGACTACTGGCGACTTATGCTGCACATGTTTGTAGCTTGCCTGGGCATCCAAATTACCATCTCCTGTTCCTCAACTTGGTCATCCATCTTCCCAAATGGCGTCCGTCATCAGGGTGTCCAATTGCGGTTTGCGTCCGGTCTCATCTCTCTGGGCTTGAGTTTTTCCCTGTCCCACCTCTTTTCCGGGCCCATATACATATACCCCTGTGCTATGCGACCAGCCCGTGCCTTCAGCTGGAGTGTCGTAACTGCTGACTGTGTCACGTCTGCTGTGCAGCGAGCTATGTTAATTTAGGTATTAACTGTATTTTTCTTACTTGTCACTTCTTCTTCCGTGTGTTTGCTTTTAGGAAGCTTTAATTGTCGAGTGCTAGAAATAGTGTTTCATAGATTTTGTGTTTGTTTTGAATACAGTCAGAGAGAGTCCCTTTAGTCAACCATAGTGCCAGTAGTGCTAGTGTTTGTTTTCAATTCAGTCCAGAGACAGGTAGTGCTATTTTCATTGTTTTCTACAAGAAGTGGCTAGCAACCACAGTTTAGTCAACTATCAGCTGCCTTTAGTGAATTAGCACTCTAGTTAAAAGTTGATTAATTCTCTGCAGTAAAGTGATTTCTTAGGATGGATAGGATGTGTGACTGCTGTGTACGGACGCAGGAGGAGCTGGCCACTGTTCGCGAACAGCTGAATGTGTTGATGGCCGCGGTCAGCCGTCTTCAGGCTGCTGCCTCAGAGTGTAGCGGCAGTGGGGAGTCTGGTGCGTCGCATGGTACACCCTAGGTGTTACATGCTTCACCCACTGTCCCTGCTGTCAAGACATCTTCGCAGGTACTGGGCGCGGTTGGGCCACCCTCTCCCCAAGGGGAATGGCGGGTTCAGCGGCGTTTGTGGCCCACGAGGCGGAAGGTCAATATGGAAGCTGGCCATGTGTGATGTCTCACCTGCTCTGCCTGTGAGTGGACATGTGGCCGCTCCTTCAGCAAGGTCCGAGCAGGTGCACGGGGGGAGGGATTTTTAGTTATTGGGAGCTTCAATGTTAGGCGGGTGATGGAGCCCCTTAGGGAAATAGCAGAAAGGTCAGGGAAGAAGGCCAGTGTTCACTCTGTCTGCTTGCCGCGGGGGTTTCATCCGAGATGTGGAGGAGGCCATGTCGGCGGCGATAGAGCACTGGGTGCATGCGACTGCAAATTGTTGCTCATGTCGGCACCAATGACTCCTGCCGTCTGGGTTCAGAGATCATCCTCAGTTCGTACAGGTGGTTGGCAGAATTGGTGAAGGCGGAAAGCCTCGCTTGCGGGGTGGAATCTGAGCTATTTGTAGTATCGTTCCCAGAACCGATCGCGGTCAACTGGTTTGGAGCCGAGTAGAAGGCTTAAACCAGAGGCTTAGACGATTCTGCGGAGATCTGGGGCGCAAATTTCTCGACTTCCACTATCGGGTGGAGAGATGTAGGTTCCCCCTGAATAGGTCAGGCGTGCACTACACGCCGGAAGTGGCTACAAGGGTAGCGGAGTATGTGTGGAGTGCACATGTGGGTTTTTTAGGTTAGAGAATTCCCTCCCTAGGCCCGACAAGACACCTCCTGAGACGCGGCAATGTAGAAGTAGGCAAAATGCAACAGGGAATAACAATATTAATGTGCTAATAGTAAACTGCAGGAGCATCTATAGAAAGGTCCCAGAACTGCTCTCAATAACAAACGGTCACAATGCCCAAATAGTACTAGGGACAGAAAGTTGGCTGAAACCAGAGATAAACAGTAATGAAATCCTAAACTCAGATTGGAATGTATACCGTAGAGACAGGCTGGACAATGAAGGGGGAGGCGTGTTTATAGCGATAAGAAGTGCAATAGTATCGAAGGAAATTGACAGAGATTCGAATTGTGAAATGATTTGGGTGAAGGTCACGGTTAAAGCAGGCTCAGACATGGTAATTGGATGTCTCTATAGGCCCCCGGGCTCAGCAGCTGTTGAGGCTCAGCACCTGAAGGATAATTTGGAAAATCTTTCGAGTAGATTTCCCCACCATGTTATAGTCCTGGGTGGAGATTTTAATTTGCCGGATATAGACTGGGAGACTCAAACATTCATAACTGGTGCCAGGGACAAAGAATCCAATGAAATATTTTTAAGTGCTTTATCTGAAAACTACCTTGAGCAGTTAAACAGAAAACCGACTCGTGGCGATAACGTACTAGACCTTCTGGTGACAAACAGACCCGAACTATGTGAAACAGTTAATGCAGAACAGGGCTTCAGTGATCATAAAGCGGTAACTGCAGTGGTGATTTCAGCCGTAAATAGGAATATTAAAAAAGGTAGGAAGAGTTTTCTGTTTAGAAAAAGTGACAAAAACTAGATTACAGAGTACCTGACGGCTCAATACAAAAGCTTTGTCTTAAGTACAGAGAGTGTTGAAGATCAGTGGACAAAGTTCAAAACCATCGTACAATATGCGTTAGATGAGTGTGTGCCAAGCAAGATCGTAAGAGATGGGAAAGAGCCACCGTGGTACAACAAACGAGTTAGAAAACTGCTGCGGAAGCAAAGGGAACTTCACAGCAGACATAAACATAGCCAAAGCCTTGCAGACAAACAAAAATTACGCGAAGCGAAATGTAGTGTAAGGAGGGCTGTGCGAGAGGCATTCAATGAATTCAAAAGTGAAGTTCTATGTACTGACTTGGCAGAAAATCCTAAGGAATTTTGGTCTTATGTCAAAGTGGTAGGTGGATCAAAACATAATGTCCAGACACTCTGTGGCCAAAATGGTACTGAAACAGAGGATTACAGACTAAAGGCCGAAATACTAAATGTATTTTTCCAAAGCTGTTTTACAGAGGAAGACTGCACTGTAGTTCCTTCTCTAGATTGTCGTACAGACGACAAAATGGTAGATATCGAAATAAATGACAGAGAGATAGAGAAACAATTAAAATCGCTCAAAAGTGGAAAGGCCTCTGGACCTGATGGGATAACAGTTCGATTTTACACAGAGTATGCGAAGCAACTAGCCCTCCTCCTTGCAGTGGTGTACCATAGGTCTCTAGAAGAGCATAGCGTTCCAAAGGATTGGAAAAGGGCACAGATCATCCCCGTTTTCAAGAAGGGACGTCGAACAGATGTGCAGAACAATAGACCTATATATCTAACGTTGACCAGTTGTAGACTTTTGGAACACGTATTATGTTCGAGCATCATGACTTTTCTGGAGACTAGAAATCTACTCTGTAGTAATCAGCAAGGGTAAGACCGTCATGTGAAACCCAGCTCGTGCTATTCGTCCACGAGACTCAGAGGGCCATAGACACAGGTTCAGAGATAGATGCCGTGTTTCTTGACTTCCGTAAAGCGTTCAATGTAGTTCCCCCCCCCCCCCCCCCCCCCCTCCTCCCCAGTTGTTTAATGAACAAAGTAAGAGCATATGGACTATCACAACAACTGTGTGATTGGATTGAAGATTCCTAGATAACAGAATGCAGCATGTCATTCTCAATGGAGAGAAGTCTTCCGGAGTAAGAGTGACTTCAGGTGTGCCGCAGGGGAGTGTTGTAGGACCATTGCTATTCACAATATACATAAATGACCTTCTGGATGACATCTGAAGTTCACTGAGGCTTTTTGCGGATGATGCTGTGGTATATCGAGAGGTTGTAACAATGGAAAATTGTACTGAAATGCAGGAGGATCTGCAGCGAATTGACGCATGGTGCAGGGAATGGCAATTGGATCTCAATGTAGACAAATTTAATGTGATGTGAATACATAGAAAGATAGATCCCTTATCATTGAGTTACAAAATAGCAGGTCAGCAACTGGAAGCAGTTAATTCCATAAATTATCTGGGAGTACGCATTAGGAGTGATTTAAAATGGAATGATCATATAAAGTTGATTGTTGGTAAAGCAGATGCCAGACAGATTCATTGGAAGAATACTAAGGAAACGCAATCCGAAAACATGGCCTGAAAGGCAGTCTCTTCTGAGGCTCTCTTTCCTTTCTTGTCGCGTTTCCCGGCTCTTTTTTTATGTTAAGTCTGGCCTTTGGCTGACAGTTTTAGATTGGGGTTTTTAGTGTGTCTCTTGGTGGTTGGCCTTTCCTTCTTTTGTTTCCATTGTCAGCCACCCACTGTAACACTATGCGTGCTTTTAATTCCACTTTTCTGTTCTTTGTCTATGTCTCTTGTTCTATGTCATCCCTTGGCATCTCCGTTGCTTGTCTGTCTTCCTTGTGGGTGTTTCAGAGTCCTGGAAAAAGGGACCTATGGCCTTTGAAGTCTGGTCCCTTCAACCCCCACAAACCAACCAACCAGCATCACGTGGAAAGGAATGACTGCTTGTCTCTCTCTCTCTCTCTCTCTCTCTCTCTCTCTCTCTCTCTCACACACACACACACACACACATGGTGCATGTAGCAACAGTGAGAGTGCTGGGTAAGACATGCAATCTGTCTCAGTTTGACTGAGGGCAGATTTTGATGACCTGGAGGCTTGGCTTGAGAATTTTGGAAACAACATGAATTGTCAGATGTTTGAAGAGTGCTGTGGTGAGTGTTTTCAACATGTAGTGAAACCACATCCAAACCTCGTGGGGTTGGGTGGCCACTTCTTATTACAGATGTCTCATGTCATACACTGGGAAACAGGCAAATCAGGAAAGGAGGCAAGCTATGGTGGAATTAACATCAGACTTTAATGCTGGGCAGTGTACAAGTGTGTGTGAACACAGAGTGCCGAACACTGCTAATGGTGGGGTTCCATAGCCGATCACCCGTACATGTTCCAACCCCGGGTAATGCTAAATGAGCTAGATCGAATAGGCAGCCGGACCAGATATGGGATTCCCTAGCTACAAACATGCAGGCAAATCAAGATCAAAAAGCTATAAAAAAAAGGACCTTTTCAGGACCAACTGATTAAAAAACTTGACCTTTCAATCCGAGTATGCCATAGACACAGAAGGCATTAGCTGAGTTAAAAGCGAGTACCTATATAAACTCCTGGTAGATAATGATATTGACTAGTTCTAATCCAGGAAACACATGCTCCAACTATGGAAAACCTGCTAAAAGAGGTATCTGTGGCTACGATCTTGTGTGTGCTATGTATCACAGTGTGTATGTTGTTACCACCTATGTAAGGAGCAATATTGAACATGCTTGTCTCATTTCGACAAATACAGAAAATGAGATCCATTATGTCTCTACACAAATGGAGAAGACCCTTATAAATAATATTTACAAGCCACCAAATGTGCCATGGACACTGGATGTTTTGCCAATTACTGTCCACCCATTGAAATATGCTGGAGATTTTAATAGCCACCACAGTCACTGGAACTATGCATGTGACAATGAGTGTGGTACTGCACCAACAACTGGGCTGAAAACGAAAATCTATACATGGTTTATGATGCCAAGGATTTGGGAACTTTCAGGTCGGCCTCTTGGCGAAGAGATTACAATCCATATCTCTGCTTTGTGTCCCAGGACTGCAAAGGGCACCCAGTACCTATACCCGCAGAAGTCATACCTAATTTCCCACACAGCCAGCACAGGCCAGTAATCCTTGATGTGGGGCTGTACTGTGACCCAGATGGAACTTCCGCAGGGCTGACTGGCGGACATTTGCTGACCACCTAGATAAATATATCTGTTTTATTCTGCCAGAACCTAAAAGCTTCCCTCGATTTGTCGGAGCTGTTCTGACTGCTGCCTAAGAAGTTTATCCCTCGTGGATACAGAAAGGAATATATACCAAGCTGGAATGAACATTGTGAACAACTTTATGAACAATGTAGCAAAACTGGTGACAGCAATATTGCAGACAACCTCCTCCAAAGTATTGATGCTGCTAGAAGAGTATGATGGTGTGAGATGGTAGAAAATGTAAATTTCAGACATTCAAGTAGAAAGTCATGGAGTCTTCTGTGTAAGCTTGGCGGACCCTCCAATAAACCCAGGCAGAAACCTGGTATCTCAGGTAACCAAACTGCTAACCATGTACATAGTTGAAACATCTAAATCATCCTGCGACTAACAACGTACTTTCAAAAGAAAATTAAAACTCCCTTCTCTAAAAGTGCAGTGTCCAAATGAATCCAATTTCTCTCCACCATTTACACTGACTGAATTGGATGAAGCCTTGAAATAAACTAAACATGGTAAAGCACCTGGTCTGCAAAATGTACACCTGGAATTTCTGATAAACATAGGTAATGGTAGGAAAAAATAGCTGATCCGCTTCTTCTCCAACACCCTAGATAGTTGATGACTGGCCAAGGAGCTAAAGAGAATGAAAACAGCGGCAATTTTGAAACCAGGTAAACCAACTGACCACCCACAAAGTTTCAGACCAATTTCCCTTCTGAGCTGAACTTATAAACTCTTGGAGAGGCTCATCTGTAATAGAATTAGCGGCTTCATTTTGAAATGTATCCCACCTGAGCAAGCGGTTTTCAGGCTACAGAGAAGTTGCTGTGACAAGGTACTGGCCCTAACAACCTTCATCGAGGCTGGTTCCCAAAAAAATGTGAAGACATCTGTCAAATTCGTAGCTCTGACTGTGGCCAGAAGAGAAGGGATGACATACAAATTATTAAAAACAATCTGATGCCGAAAAACAATAACTCTCATCAACACCATGATTAACAGTAGTTATTTCCATGTTTACTTGGGAGAAAATGTGAGCAAGGAGAGGAAATTAATTAATGGTCTACCACAGAGCTCCATCTTAGCCCCCTCCCCTATTATTCAACCAATATATCTCCAATGTCCCCAGTACCAGGTCAATGAAATTCTGCTACGCAGACGATATGAATCTTTGTTGTAGAACCAAGGATTTTGGATGAGGGGGCGACAATTCTCACAGAAGATCTAGCCATTATGACCACATATTTTAGGAAGTGGCAACTGAAACCCAATACAAGTAAAACTGAAGTATGTACATTCCATCTGACAGACAAACTAACTAACATGGAGTTCTGAGTGAAACTTATTGGAAACACTCTTTGCCATAACAGGTACCCTAAGTTCCTTGGTGCCACCCTTGATCCCCCCTTTTATATAGAAAACATCTTGAAAATAATGCTGCTAAGACAAAAACTCAATGATATTATTCCAAAGTTGTGTGGAATGACATAGGGAGCTTCATCAGAAAGCTCAAAGTGGTCATGAGGATGCAATTTTGTGGGACCGAACACCGTGAACATTGGTGGAGAGCCACGATGAGGAAGAGATGAAGGGGTGAGTCACCTCAGCAGTTGCTGAGTAGTTCAAATGGCTCTGAGCACTATGGGACTTAACTCATCAGTCCCCTAGTCTTAGAACTACTTAAACCTAACTTACCTAAGGACATCACACACATCCCATGCCCAAGGCAGGATTTGAACCTGCGACCGTAGCGGTCACGCAGTTCCAGACTGAAGCGCCTAGATCCGCTCGGCCACACTGGCCGGCATTGCTGAGTGCCAGCCTACGAAGACTTGCTACTATAGGACACGGAAGCAGGAGGATCCTGCTCCACGAGGTCCACAGAGGCATCAACTTGCTTGTGCTCTCGATCTGTGGAGTCCAATGCAGAGAAACAGTTGGTGGTGCGCACCGGCGACAAGGAGGCTAGGCAGGATAAGGTATAACATGGCAACACTGTCAAAGAGGATCTTTGAGTCTGTGAGGGAGAAAGCTGTTTGCCTTTGGTGGACTTCTCACGGCCTTTCTGGTTAGTAGAGGAAAACTTGGGTGTTGTTTGGCTGGAGGAACATAGGAAGCTTTCATGGGAGTACTACTACTGTCCTTTCTGATCTACTGGTTGTGTAGCTGGTGGCTTCACCCCTTGAGGCGAGAGTTTGATGGCTTGTTACACACCTGGACAGGGGGATGGTGATGTTACCTTGACACTAGGCGATTTCATAACCTCAGGGGTGAATTTGAGGTTGCATGTCTGTGGGGCCATGTCCTTCATGGAGTGAGGGGTAACAAGAACAGAACTATAGGTTCCAGATGGGAGAATGCAGCGTTTTCGACTAGCCAGTAACTTGTGAGCGATTGGGTAAGGCACTTTCCTTTACCATGGTATCCAGGACAGCCCACTCATCAACATACACGGGACAATCCCAAGAGGCAGCAGCATGGCTGGCATTGCAATTGTTACAGTGCGGAGAAGGAGGCGGACTATTGCCCTCATGCGCATCCCTACCACAGGTTACACATTTGGCTGGTTGTCGACAATACGTTCTAGTGTAGTTGAAGCCATGACACTAGTAGCAGTGTATTGGCTTCGGAATGTACAGTTGGACTGTGATAGTTTTATAGCCTGCTTTGATTTTGGACAGAAGCACCACTCTGTCAAAGGTAGGAGAAAGAGTGCAGTTGGACACGAAAGAGGAATCTACCTTTTTCATCACCCGATAGATGGCAATGACGCCATGATCAGAGAGGTAAGATTGGATTTCGTCCTCAGTCAGACCGTTTAGCAGGCTAGAGTAAATAACACTACAGGAAGAATTCAGTGTTCTATGGGCCTAGACACAAACAGGATAGCCATGGAGGATCAAGGCAGCAAACAGTTGTGCTTGAGAATCAGAAGTAGTCTCCAAAAGCAAAGTGCCATTCTGTAAACGAGAGCAAGATTTCACAGGACCGGAAATTGCATCAACACCTTTCTGAATAATAATTAAAGGATTTACCGCTGCGAAGGACTCACCATCTTTCAGTACGTGAGACCATGAGGAACTGTGGTGCAGGTGGAAGGGTCTTTGAATCATTAACCTCATACCGTTTACATTTCATAGACGCTGATTATGGAGATCACTGGGTCACTGCTAGAAAATCCCCCACGATTGCCAGCGTCTCCCATGGCACGCTCCTTCCAGAGGGGGCCCACTTCACAAGGGGGACACCCGCCTTAGGTGATTGTTCACACCTCAGGTCACACTACCCGAACACCTGGCAGAGGGACCAATCGGCAATTTGGGAAGGTAGGCCTGGCCTGTACCAGGGGTACATCTGAACCCTACCTGTTGACCAGGGGCTGGGAATTATTCGTTACCCCGTCACGTGTTGTGTGTCAGGCGTGTGGGCCGACCTTCAGGAGTGCAGAAGGAGTAAGAAGAAAATGAACCTCAAATGCCAAAGCGGAGGAACAAGAGGAGAAGGGAAACAAAGAAAGGAAAAGGGAACAAAAAACAGTGGTGAGACTTTCTTACGTCAGCAACAGACAATGCAGAACATTCACAATGGTGGGCTGGGTCCAAGATGAGTAGTGTGGAGGAGCAGCTGAGCTGAGAATCCAACAATCTGTACAACAAGAGGAATGGGCAATGACGCAAAGAGCACTGAGCTTACAGAAACAGCCAATCTTCAAGTGGCGGATATAGGGCAACCAAGTAAGCTTGTTTTAAAAAAGAAGACCCAAGAAATGGAACTGGGGGACTATGGTCAGGTGTTGGGCCTCAAGGTAGAGTCTGGATCTGGATGGACTGTAGTATGGCATCAGAAATGTACCACCTATGGTTTAAGGGGAGAGAAATGAAAACGGGGTGAGGAAGTCGATGTGGATGCGCTCCAGATGGCAGGCTGAGGCTGTCGATCTGCATAAGTTAACCAGGTGTGTACTAGCCCAGATGCAGAAATCATCCACATACAGAGCAGGTGTGACCATCAGGCTGGCAGCGCCCATGAATCCATTAATAGTTATGAGGAAGAAAAGGAAACTTAATACAGAAACATGTGGAACATCGTTCTCCTGGGTCCCTGGTGGCTTCAGTGACCTCACTCATGCACTGCAAGAAAGACGTGATGGTACCAAGCTGTGTTGTAGGTCTTACAAAGATAGAAGGAAACTGCAAAAAGATGGTGACACTTGAAGAGGCCTGCAGAACCGGTTTCCAACTGAAGATGTTCAGTCAGAGACCGTCCCTCCTGAAAACAGTACTGGTAAGCAGACAAAAGTTCCACAGATTCAAAGACCAAACATAACCAATGAGCCATCATCTGTTCAAATAACTAGAAGAGGCCAACGGCCAACAAGGGCTATATCATAAGAGGAGGAGGGTGGCCAAATAGGAGGCTAACGCCGATGCTGTCGCAAAATGGGTCGTAAGGTATTCCATGAGAACTTATGGATCCATATTAAAGCCACCCAAGAGAGCAAGGCCTGGGATAGATGATGGCATGTGGTAAACTTGAGGGTTGTGGAGCATTGCCCACGCCTGTGACAAAGGGATGAACCCGCTAAGGAGGAAACAAACGTTCGCCCACACAATTAGTTATATGCTTTGACTCAAAGACGTTTAAAGGTAATAAGACTGATGAAGGGTGGGTGCCACGTAAGGTATTTCAAAACTTGATCGCAATCACAGATAGCAATGACAATGGCTGTGCTCCACTATGGGCCTGGTTGGCAGCAAAAAAGGTCTGTCAACAGGATCCGGTAATGCTGGCGGAAAGAATAATAGTATCTGACACATAGTGGACAATTTCATCAATACAACCTGATGAAGAGGGGTCAACACGAGATTAGAAGATATATAGAGGCCCATCAATGTGATGGCAAGTTCAGCAGGATAACCTGGTCATCAGTGTATGAAAGGAGGATGTGAGGGGAAGTGAGTGCCACATGAAGGGCAAATGAAGTGCCATAAATAAGCAGCACTAGGGGAGCCATCAGGCACATGTCACGATCCTTAATAATCTAGTCCATGAGGAGACCCCAAGTAGATGAAAGAGCACTGCAACACAAGGGGCAATGGCCATCAAAATTTCCAAGGTGGAGGGAGGGTTCATACTATAGACATAATTTAGAAGGGGAAGTCAACCCACCCCTCTCCCCCCCCACCCCCCAAACACACACACAAAACCACCACAAAGGGAAACAAAACTTTAAGGGATAGCAGCAAACAAGAGAATAGTTGACTAGCCCATTAAAACAGCCATAATTTTCCATGCTTATTTTAACATTCTTCAAAAATAATTGCAGATTAGCTATTACTTGTTTCTGTACCACTATAATTTATATTGATGATCAATTTAACCAAAGATTTCTTTTTAAAGCTCACCAATTTTTGGACTTATAACCATTTCCTATTCTGTTCAATCTACTTTTCAAGCAATTTGTACCAAAAGAAAATATGGAATTCGTTTTGTGTGATTTGTTCATCAAGATGATGTTTTCAGTCCTGAGACTGGTTTGATGCAACTCTCCATGCTACTCTATCTATCCTGTTGTAATGGATCTGGGAGATGTATTATTTTCAACTGAAGTTATCGATACTGAATTTAGTGGGCGAAGTGGCGAATGTTTTTCTCTTATATTTTTGTCGGAATTTTTATAAATTATAATCTACTTATTTTTTATGTTAATTTACTATTATGTTTAAAAATTGCAATATATTGATTGATATTGGTGGATATGACGAACAATATCAAAGAGACTTATTACAAGCGGAAGTTTGGGCGTCGTGTGGAATATCTTTGAAGCTAGAGTCATTCTTTGTCACTCGTAGAGTCGGCTGTGGTCGGTTGAGACACAGTCGTAGAACAAAGTTGTACTTCCCTGTAAAATAAATCGAAAGTGAATGATGAACATATGAGTTTTTCGTATTACTTTTTATATCAAGTAGCAGCAAGCAAGCACATCCAGAAAGAAAAATGGTATTAGAAACACCCAAATTGAGACAGACACGGTGAACAGCGGAACTTCTGCATCCAACAAACGACGCTATTGGAATCATATTAGACAACTGAAGTCACCTGTAGGAATTTAACTATTATATATATATATACAAAAAAGTGACTACTTTATTTGAACTATGCCAGGTTTTATTACAAAATAACAATAGTGGAACGACAGTTTCACTGTGCAAGCTTCTTCATCTCCCTGTACCTACTGCAGCCTACATCCTTCTGAATATGCTTAGTGTATTCACCTCTTGGTCTCCCTCTACGATTTTTACCCTCCACACTGTCCTCCAGTACTAAATTGCTGATCCCTTGATGCCTCAGAACATGTCCTACCAACCGATCCCTTCTTCTTGTGAAGTTGTGCCACAAACTCCTCTTCTCCCCAATTCTATTCAATACCTCCTCATTAGTTATGTGATCTAGCCATCTAATCTTCAGAATTCTTCTGTAGCGCCACATTTCAAAAGCTTTTATTCTCTTCTTCTCTAAACTATTTATCATCCATGTTTCACTTCCATACAAGGCTACACTCCATACAAATACTTTCAGAAACGACTTCCCTTATCACTCCATACAAATACTTTCAGAAACGACTTCCTGACACTTAAATCAATACTCGATGCTAACAAAATTCTCTTCTTCAGAAACACTTTCCTTGCCATTGCCAGTCTACATTTTATATCCTCTCTACTTCGACCATCATCAGTTATTTTGCTCCCCAAATATCAAAACCCCTTTACTACTTTAAGCGTCTCATTTCCTAATCTAATACTGTCAGCATCACCCGACTTCATTCCATTATCCTTGTTTTCCTTTTGTTGATGTTCACCTTATATCCTCCTTTCAAGACACTGTCCTTTCCGTTCAACTGCTCTTCCAAGTCCTTTGCTGTCTCTGACAGAATTACAATGTCATCGGCGAACCTCAATGTTTTTATTTCTTCTCCATGGATTTTAATACCTACTCCGAATTTTTATTTTGTTTCCTTTACTGCTTGCTCAATATACAGATTGAATAACATCGGGGAGAGGCTACAACCCTGTCTCACTCCTTTCCCAACCACTGCTTCCCTTTCATGCCCCTCGACTCTTATGACTGCCATCTGGTTTCTGTACAAATTGTAAATAGCCTTCCGCTCCCTGTATTTTACCCCTGCCACCTTCAGAATTTGAAAAAGAGTATTCCAGTCAACATTGACAAAAGCTTTCTCCAAGTCTACAATTGCTAGAAACATTGGTTTGCCTTTTCTTAATCTTTCTTCTAAGATAAGTCGTATGGTCAGTATTGCCTCACGTGTTCCAACATTTCGACTGAATCCAAACTGATCCTCCCCGAGGTCCGCATGTACCAGTTTTTCCATTCGTCTGTAAAGAATTCGCGTTAGTATTTCGCAGCTGATAGTTCGGTAATTTTCACATCTGTCAACACCTTGTTTCTTTGGGGATTGGAATTATTATATTCTTCTTCAAGTCTGAGGGAATTTCGCCTGTCTATATCTACATCTACATCTACATTTATACTCCACAAGCCACCCAATGGTGTGTGGCAGAGGGCACTTTACGTGCCACTGTCATTACCTGCCTTTTCTGTTCCAGTCGCGTATGGTTCGCGGGAAGAACGACTGTCTGAAAGCCTCCGTGCGCGCTCGAATCTCTCTAATTTTACATTTGTAATCTCCTCGGGAGGTATAAGTAGGGGGAAGCAATATATTCTCATACATCTTGTTCACCAGATAGTGGAGTTTTGTCAGGACTGGCTCTCCCAAAGTCGTCAGTAGTTCCAATGGAATGTTGTCTACTCCGGGGGCCTTGTTTCGACTCAGGTCTTTCAGTGCTCTATCAAACTCTTCACACAGTATCATATCTCCCATTTCATCTTCATCTACCTCCTCTTCCATTTCCATAATAGTGTTCTCAAGAACATCACCCATGTACAGACCCTCTATATACTCCTTCCACCTTTCTGCTTTCCCTTCTTTGCTTAGAACTGGGTTTCCATCTGAGCTCTTGATATTCATGCAAGTGGTTCTCTTCTCTCCAAAGGTCTCTTTAATTTTCCTGTAGGCAGTATCTATCTTACCCCTCGTGAGATAAGCCTGTACATCCTTACATTTGTCCTCTAGCCATCCCTGCTTAGCCAATTTTGCACTTCCTGTTGATCTCATTTTTGAAACATTTGTATTCCTTTTTGCCTGCTTCATTTACTGCATTTTTGTATTTTTTCCTTTCATCAATTAAATTCAGCATCTCTTCTGTTACCCAAGGATTTCTACTAGCCCTGGTCTTTTTACCTACTTGATCCTCTGCTGCCTTCATTATTTCATCCCTCAGGTTACCCATTCTTCTTCTACTGTATATCTTTCCCACACTCCTGTCAATTGTTCCCTTATGCTTCTCCTGAAACCCTGTACAACCTCTGGTTCTTTCAGTTTATCCATGGTCCCATCTCCTTAAATTCCCACCTTTTTGCAGTTTCTTCAGTTTTAATCTATAGATTGTGCTCAGAGTCCCCTGGAAACGTCTTACAATTTAAAACCTGGTTCCTAAATCTCTGTCTTACCATTATATAATCTATCTGAAACCTTCTAGTATCTCCAGGGTTCCTCCATGTACACAACCTTCTTTCATGATTTTTGAACCAATTGTTAGCTATGATTAAGTTATGCTCTGTGCAAAATTCTACCAGACGGCTTCCTCTTTCATTTCTTAGCCCCAATCCATATTCACCTACTACATTTCCTCCTCTTCCTTTTCCTATTCTCGAATTCCAGTCACCCATGACTATTAAATTTTCGTCTCCCTTCACTACCTGAATAATTTCTTTTATCTCATCATACATTTCGTCAATTTCTTCATCTGTAGAGCTAGTTGGCATATAAACTTGTACTACTGTAGTAGGCGTGGGCTTCGCATCTATCTTGGCCACAATAATGCGTTCACTATGCTGTTTGTAGTAGCTTACCCACATTCCTAATTTTTTATTTATTATTAAACCTAATCCTGCATTACCCCTATTTGATTTTGTATTTATAACCCTATATTCACCTGACCACAAGTTTTGTTCCTCCTGCCACCGAACTTCACTAATTCCCACTATATCTAACTTTAACCTATCCATTTCCCTTTTTAAATTTTCTTACCTACCTGCCCGATTATGGGATCTGACATGCCACGCTCCGATCCGTAGAATGCCAGTTTTCTTTCTTCTGATAACGACGTTCTCTTGAGTAGTCCCGCCCGGAGATCCGAATGGGGGACTATTTTACCTCCGGAATATTTACCCAAGAGGACACAATCATCATTTAATCATAAGTAAAGCTGCACGCCCTTGGGAAAATTTACGGCTGTAGTTTCCCCATGCTTTCAGCCATTCGAAGTACCACAACAGCAAGGCTGTTTTGGTTAGTGTTACAGGGCCAGATCAGTCAATCATCCAGCCTGTTGCCCCTGCAACTACTGAAAAGGCTGCTGCCCCTCTTCAGGAACCACATCAAGATGTAACACTGCTAATTCTGGCACCATAGAATCAGGAAATTAAAAAAAAAATTCCAGTTTTCTTCAGACATTGGTAATTTCAGATGCTGATACTGTTGAGTAATATGATTCACTTTAGGAAAATCTTTATTAGATTTTTGTATAGCAAAATAATGGGTTTAAAAAACATGATCTTCGAATAGCAACTGATAACGAAAAAACCAGACAAAATTTTCCTGCTACTGATTTTATGTGATTGAATAAAACAGCTGGAAGAATTTTTTTAAAACCAATTTAGCAAGAAAACTGATTTGACACTACATATGAGAATACAACAGAGAATAATTTTTTTTATTATTATTTTTTTAATTTTAAATATTCCGCGTCCTCCTCCATCACATACCCAATCCCCTTGTCTCAAGGTAAAGAAAATGAGCATGTTGTACTTCACTTCTCCATTTTATTATGTATACAGTTAACAAAAAATTTTGACAAATCACTTTCATCTACAACAAATGTGAACAAGTCTTTCATATGATCAACATAAATATCACATGTACATTTCCTTGTGTTACAGACAAGATTGTTGTTTCACCCTAATATATGTGGCAATCCTATTTAAAAACGTTTCAAAGAACATGAAGACATATCACAGAGAAAATGTTCTGCAAGGAATTAATCAGTTTATGCTGCTTTAAAAAATTACAGGTACAATTGTGGATACAAAAGGAGTACTAAAACTGGCACCTTTTTTTTAAAATTTTTGCTTAATGCAAATAATTTGAATGCTGTATTGATAATGGTTAAGTTTTTCATCAACATCTGTGCAATGTTTCAGTTCATTGTATTTCAACCCAATAAAAGACTCAGCTAATAAAGAAATATGTGGCTTTGTCTCACTGGTTAAGCAGTGGACTAGAAATCAAATGTCTCAGGTTTTATCCCCTGATTTGTAGGTATAATTTATGGCTTCTTCCATCTATGGCAAATGCTTGTTAAACTGAAAAATGCCTTATTGCATCAGGTTTTGGAGTCCATGTTAACTGTGGAACCCCTGCAACGCGGTGGGTAAGTCAATAGAAAGTTTGGAGGGTGGCAATGACACTCCCCTCCAACAACATTATGACCAGTAAAACACTCTGTGTTGAAACTTACTTTACTTTTTTTTATCATTATACAGGGTTATTCTAAATTAGTTATATTAAGAAACCAGTAAATAATTTCTAAACCAATGACTGATTATTCTCCAGAGCTCTTCAAATCTCTAAAGCTTCAATCCTACACTTCCTGATATTGATCTACTCCCTTGTTATGCATAAATAGTGATTGTGAAGTAACACTGGAGACATATAAGGGTGTGAAACTTGTTAAGTATAGTGGTATGACAAAACACATGATGCTTCAGAATAGAGGTATCGCAAAGCTCTATCTCATGCAAGGACTTTGAAAGCGTGTGGCGTGAACAGTTGGTGGATTCAGGTTTTGTGGCACGTCATAAGATAGGTCAAGGTCTCTCGTGCGTAACAGGCCACACTGTGGAAGCTGTGAGAGGGACATACAGGGTACCTGTTGTATGATGAGAGGAAGCCACGTGGAACATTTATAGAAAGATTTATGTCCTGTCAGTTTCACAACAGAGAAAAAATTATTTCAAGTAAGTAAATCTCCTTCAATATTTAATGTTAGTTTTAGGCATCTAATTTAGAATCACCCTGTATATATTTTTACATTTCTTGTGGGAAAAAAAGAGTTTAGCTACAATAATGCTGCTACAAATCACCATCTGGATAACAGATTATTCATTACTACACTAAACCTACATTATATTATAAACACTACTGAAAAATAAATACTGCAATGGCTTAGATGGTAATTTTCTTCACGCTGATAATAAGTGGTCCTTCCAGATTGCTCTTACAAAAATGGAAACTAAGGCAATCTTTCATTAGAAAATAAATATATAACACTGCAAAATATGTTGAAAAGAAGATCTTGATCCAAAGCATGCTATGTACTGTATCTCTGCAAGTCAATTCAGTTGTGCAAATACAGTTTCCTGCAATATATTATCTTATTTACTTGACTATAAGATGAGGTTTTCCTCGAATTAGTAATCTGAAAAATACAGAGAAGTCTTACACATTCGCAAATTGAATAGTAGTTGCAGAGTTCAACATTTTTACTTTGTGGAAGAGTTGAACATCAGGGTGGTCTGGCATTTGCATATGAGTCTTTGGCAACTGAGGCCATGCAGATTTAATCTGAAGAATTCTGCAGGGCAGGAGGGGGAGTAATGGCACCTGCTTGGCCAAGCACTACAATGACTATTGAGAGGAGAGTGGCGTGCACGAGTCACATTACGTAGCAAATTACAGGCATGTATCCTGCATAACGTGGTATTTATGGCCATTTTATCACACTATAACTGCAGTTTTCCTGAATTCAATTGTAGTTGGAGTTGAACCCACTTTATAAATGGGTGAATACTCAATAGTAAATATTTCCACATGAGCCAAATTAACACTACCAAAAATACGTTTACTCAGCACACTTGAAAAGTGGCACAACATACGAAAAGTGAGGTTCATCAACAGTGCTTAAGCTGCTGCTGCCCCACAGTGCTGTTTATTTGCAAGGTTGGCAAGAAGTTTCGAAGTGTACTGTTAATACAAAGCAGAACAATTTCAGCCAATTCAGCTGTGAGAATCAAGAAAATAATGTGTTGTCGTTCAGCTTGCTCATACTATCAGAACTGCATAAACCGTAAATTATTGCAATCGATAATGGGTACAAACAAAAGCAGTGACTGATGAGAAACATGGATACATGAAATCACTGTTCACAATTGGTTCACACAGACAATACAACACTAATTTTAAGTTAATGATGATGCACAAAACAGATGCTACAAACAACATTGCAGCAGGAAGAAAATCTGTTGTCACAGAAGAGTACATTCCGAGATGGCATCATATTGCAAATAAATTGAGGAACACCAATTCTTAATCCCAAACTCTCCGAGGTCCAATGCAGGGAGGGTTTCGCGAAATGCAGCAGTACATGTAAAAGAAATGCAATGAAGGCTTCCTCAATATTTGACGAATTAGCTGACAAATTGCACGAGACAGAGAGAATTGTTCCAATTGAATGCATTGCAGAATTCAAAACATCTACTGACTGGTGAGTGGTGGTGATTATGATTATGATGATGATGGCAGAGCCTACATTACAACACAAAACAATGCTAGCACGATGACCTCCCACAGTATCTGACAAAAATCTACTTTTTTTTTTATCACTATCACATAATCAATTTAAGAAAATAGCACCACTATTTGCTATTCTATTTGGACTAAGCTGATCAGACACTTTTATTTTGATATACATCACCTCTTGACGAGAAGGGAATTCGTAGTCTTCCTATAAGTTCTGACAATGAAAAGGACAGAATAACAGTAATGCTGAGTACACTAGCAGACTGAAGGAAGCTGCTCCATATGTGAGAAGAGAAACTGCCTGCATGACTTCTCTTTAGATGTCAAGGAGAGGGATGGACGACAAATGGCCCGATGCTAAATTGGTGAAGGTTACTTTGAACAAAAATTACCAGGCTCTTTGCATAACAGAAGGAAATGTTTGAACTTGATTCCTTCAGGGGACACTTCACCCAGGAAGTTAAGGATCTGGTATCAAAGAACAACCTACATCTGATAATAATTCTTGGCGATATGACCTCACGACTTCAAGTAATGGATACTGTAATGAATTGACCTTTTAATACTCACTTGTGACAGATTTACAATGAGTGGCTTGTATAAGGTCCTAATTCATCTCTAATGAATATATAATGAAAGGATTCAAAATGGCTCTGGGCACTATGGGACTTAATTTCTGAGATCATGAGTCCCCTAGAACTTAGAACTACTTAAACCCAACTAACCTAAGGACATCACACACATCCATGCCCGAGGCAGGATTCGAACCTGTGACCGTAGCGGTCTTGCAGTTCCAGACTGAAGCACCCAGAACTGCTCGGCCACACACGGCCAGCCTGAAAGGACTCATTATTATTATTATTATTATTATTATTATTAAAACAGTGGTATAACATACTACTGGCTTAGGTTGCAAGTAAATATGGATGGAAGAGAAAAATTTGTTTGTATCATTTATTTCTCCATATATTACCAAAATGTTGACAATAAATGGACTTAGTTTACAATAGCTATAATGTAAAATTTTTTAGGCTGACAGCTTACCCATAAAACAGTTTGAAATTTTGATCAGTCAGAATACATAAAATATAAAAAATTCTAACAAAGCCTCTCTTTCTTTTAAAAATAAAGTAAAATAATAAAGGGGAAGGGGGGGGGGGGCGAAGGGGTGTGTGTTATGTTAGTCAGGTAAATACAGTACATTCCTGAGAGTATCTTTATGTAAAAGCCAGCAGGACTGAAGTCAACAATTTCATGGTCTATTAACTCAATTACATATAGTCAACGAGCTGGCTGATCACTGCATTCAGCCATATCTAACCTGTCATTCTATAATGGTGTACTAAAAGTACAATGTATATGTGTATCATCTCTAGTTAAAATAGATCTGAAAATAAAATCTTATAGGCGTATCACAATACAGGTACGGCACCAGACTTTTACTGATTTGTGACCTGGTCAAATGAGGTAATTTACTGTGGAACAGTCTTATAGGTGCGTGTGCGTGTGTGTGTGTGTGTGTGTGTGTGTGTGTGTGTGTGTGTGTGTGTGTTCATTAGTTGGTTCAGGAAAGGAACACTGACGAAATGGTTTGAAAAAAATATTCATTTTTCTGTTTTGGAGATTTTCCGTATGTTGGTTAATTCAATTCTATCGCTAAAGGTCACACACATGCTAACGGTAATTGGAAAAGTAGCCCAAAACCAATTCCACAGAAGTAAAATTTCTTATACAGCCTCCCACATTACTACCCTTGCAATGTCACCACATATGAACCAGCTGCAAATAAAAACATTTATTATGCATGATGACAGTCAAGCTTCAGATTTTCAATGCCATGTAACATTTTTATTTCTATCAAACAAGATCTTCTCCCTCCCACTGTAAAATTTTCTGCAATTTTATTGTTGTAGGACAAATAAAAGAGATGTACTGTACTTATCAGGTACACATCAAAGCTTTATCAATCATATGTAGCCAACTATTTACATATATTTAGTCATCTTAAGCCAAATCTCTGCATAAACTTAAGTCTTTATTAGCTGATTTGATCTGATCATCACTGTAACAACTGTGTACTATTTCAGCTAACGTCTGAAGATGGTTTTAAAACGTTCGTAAAAGAAAACAACTGACAAAAGTGATTTTTCTTTACATCTAACTTTTACATTGAATACTTAATTTATTCTTCAGTTGTTCACAATTTCACACCTATTTGTTAAAATATGCAACACATACAACACAGACATCAGGTACTAAAAAGAAACTGAGTGATCTATTTCACCCGTCTCAGGTTACAAATTATGAGACTGCTCCTTTGACTTTAATGTCAATGACATGTATCATTTTTCAAATCTCCATTGAGCAATGAAATGTTTAAGTTGGGTACAAATTGATCTTCAAAATATGACTTGCCCCTATGAATATTATCATCCAGTTCTTGGTCTGAACAGTGGCTGCTGTATATCAAATTCTTTTATTAAGTACTGAAAGAAAAAAAAGAAATTATTATTTACATCAACTGATCAAAATTAATTAACAAAGATTAATATTAGCAAGGAACAAAGTTATTTCTGTCTGAGAATAAACTATTTCTGCTACTAATTTTTTTTAACATAATGTTTCTTGTGCTTAGCATGGCAGCTTCTGACAATTTATCCATCTTCAGTAGTTGACACACTTACACTCATGTATTAGTTGAGACTTTTGCCGTTTTCAGAGTTTGGTCATGAAAAATAAGTACATAGGTGTGACTTACTTAGTTTCCAAGTAATGCACTGAAAAGCGAAAGAAACTGGTACACTTGCCTAATATTGTGTAGGGGCCCCTGTGAGCATGCAGAAGTGCTGCAACACGACGTGGCATGGGCTCTACTGAAGTGACACCAGGAATCCTGCAGGACTGTACACAAATCCGTAAGAGTACAAAGGGGGTGAAGCTCTTTGCTGCAATGCGTCCCAGATATGCTCAATAATGTTCATGTCTGGGAAGTTTGGTGACCAGCGGAAGTGTTCAACTCAGAAGAGTTTTCCTGTAGCCACTCTGTAGCAATTCTGGATGTGTGAAAAAAGTCCTGTTTGAATTACCCAAGTCCATCGGAATGCACAATGGACATGAATGGATGCAGGCTATCTGACACAATGCTTATGTATGTGTCACCTGTCAGAGTCATATCTAGACATATCAGGGGTCCCATATCACTCACTGCACACACCCCACACCAGCTTGTGCAGTTCCCTGCTGACATGCAGGGCCCACAGATTCATGAGGTTGTCTTCACATCTATCCACTCGATACAATTTGAAACGAATCTTGTCTGACCAGGCAACATGCTTCCAATCATCAACAGTCCAATGACGGTGTTGGTGGGCTCAGGCAAGGCGTAAAGCTTTGTGTTCTGCAGTCATCAAGGGTACACGAGTGGGCCTCCAGTTCTGAAAGCCCATACCAATGATTCATTGAATGGTTCACATGCTGAGATCTGTGGCAATTTGCAGAAGAGTTGCCCTTCTGTCACAATTGAACGATGCTCTTCAGTTGTTGTTGGTCCTGTTCTTGCAGAATTTTTTGTGGTCACAGTGATGTTGGAGATTTGATATTTTACTGGATTCCTAATATTCTCGGTACACTTATGAAATGGTCATACTGAAAAATCCCCACTTCATCATTACCTCGGAGGTCCTGTGCCATGACTCATGCGCTAACTGTAACACCATGTTCAAACTCACTTAAATCTTGATAACCTGCAATTGTAGCTGCAGTAACCAATCTAATAATTGTGCCAGACACTTGCTGTCTTATATAGGCATTGCTGCCCGCAACACTGTATTCTGCTCGTTTACAAATCTCTGTATTTGAATATGCTTGCCTGTACCAGTTTCTTTAGTACTCCAGTGTATAATAGTGTTCTTTTAATTTATGGGGGAGAGAGAGAGAGAGAGAGAGAGAGAGAGAGAGAGAGAGAGAGAGAGAGAGAGAGAGAGGAGAGGGGGGGGGGGGGGGGGGGGGGAATTAGCAATTTGTTGAAATTATGGAAAACCTGAATCTTGATAGGGCAAATTGAAATTTGAACTGCACCCTTATGAAAATAAGAGTACTGTGATTCATGACCGCAACACACTATCGTGTTTTTTCATAGAGATACACATATAAATGACTTAGTAAAAATTATAATTATGCTTAAAACAATACATCACACTAAAGCAACTATCAGCAGACATGGTTTAGGGTCAATGAGAAATACCTTAATATTCTAACAGTAATTCAAAATCTTCCACAACCATTACAAAGTAAGCAGAGTTAAGACATGACACTGATAGCAGCAGCTGCAAGAGTATGAGGTTGAGGAGTAGGAGAAGTAATTAACAAAGGGGATTTCTCAAGCCTTGTCTACATGTACATCAAGTTCCTTTCACAATAAAGTAACAACCCCACCTCAATGTGCTATATTAATTTCATTTCACACTCATTAATAGATAGTACTATTATGACAGGAAAGGTAAAAGAAGTTGAAGATTGTGACATTAAAAAAGAACATTGCAACAAAGAGATGGCAGAGAAAAAGATGCATGTGAATAGTGGCAAATGAAAGTGACAATCAAGAGGAATCTGCAATAATTATTTGGACAGAAATAGTAAACTAAAGGGAGGTTTTAGGGTTTGAGAGGGGGGGGGGGGCTAAGCATCGAGGTTATCAGTCCCCAGATCCAAACAGACATACTTCTAAAAGGCCTATACAGTTAAAGTGTAACCTCTGCACCCAGAGGGAGGGAACACCAAAGGGTACAGAGCTAAAATGAACAAGCAGTAACACAAAACAGAGGACACTTAAAAGGAGCAGAGCGAATAGTTGACTAGAGTAAAACACAATACAGTGGTTGATGGATCAGGTAAAGATCAACCAATCAACTACAAACAAAGAACCTCCAGCTGAAAAGCATTGATAGAGGTACCAACACAACTTGTTACCATAAAAGACACTATTTTGGTATCCACGACACAATTAAAAGTCGCTGGAGTGGGTGTAGCCTGAGAAATCGTGCAAGCGCGCCCACACTAGAGCGAGTAATGTATCTCTGCCTACGTAGATCAACACCTTCAACCCATTACATGCAGTCTCCCATCCTTCATCAAAGACACCAACCACTTTCTCGAACGCCTGGAATCCGTACCCAGTCTGTTACCCCCAGAAACCATCCTTGTAACCATTGATGCCACTTCCCTATACACAAATATCCCGCACGTCCAGGGCCTCGCTGCAATGTAGCACTTCCTTTCACGCCGATCACCTGCCACCCTACCTAAAACCTCTTTCCTTGTCACCTTAGCCAGCTTCATCCTGACCCACAACTTCTTCACTTCTGAAGGCCAGACATACCAACAATTAAAGGGAACAGCCATGGGTACCAGGATGGCCCCCACATATGCCAACCTATTTATGGGTCGCTTAGAGGAAGCCTTCTTGGTTACCCAAGCCTGCCTACCCAAAGTTTGGTAGAGATTTATTGATGACATCTTCATGATCTAGACTCAAAGTGGAGAACAACTCCAGAATTTCCTCTCCAACCTCAACTCCTTTGGTTCCATCAGATTCACTTGGTCCTACTCCAAATCCCATGCCACTTTCCTTAACGTTGACCTCCATCTGTCCAATGGCCAGCTTCACACATCCGTCCACATCAAACCCACCAACAAGCAACAGTACCTCTTTATCACAGCTGCCACCCATTCCATATCAAACTGTCCCTTCCCTACAGCCTAGGCCTCCGTGGCAAACGAATCTGCTCCAGTCCTGAATCCCTGGACCATTACACCAACAACCTGAAAACAGCTTTCGCATCCCGCAACTACCCTCCCGACCTGGTACAGAAGCAGATAACCAGAGCCACTTCCTCATCTCCTCAAACCCAGAACCTCTCACAGAAGAACCCCAAAAGTGCCCCACTTGTGACAGGATACTTCCCAGGACTGGATCAGACTCTGAATGTGGCTCTCCAGCAGGGATATGACTTCCTAAAATCCTGCCCCGAAATGAGATCCATCCTTCATGAAATCCTCCCCACTCCACCAAGAGCGTCTTTCCGCCGTCCACCTAACCTTCGTAACCTCTTGGTTCATCCCTAAGAAATCCCCAAAGCACCTTCCCTACCCTCTGGCTCCTACCCTTGCAACCGCCCCCGGTGTAAAACCTGTCCTATGCACCCTCCCACCACCACCTACTCCAGTCCTGTAACCCGGAAGGTGTACACGATCAAAGGGAGAGCCACGTGTGAAAGCACCCACGTGATTTACCAACTGACCTGCCTACACTGTGACGCTTTCTATGTGGGAATGACCACCAACAAACTGTCCATTCGCATGAATGGACACAGGCAGACAGTGTTTGTTGGTAATGAGGATCACCCTGTGGCTAAACATGCCTTGGTGCACGGCCAGCACATCTTGGCACAGTGTTACACTGTCCGAGTTATCTGGATACTTCCCACCAACACCAACCTATCCTAACTCCGGAGATGGGAACTTGCCCTTTAATACATCCTCTCTTCTCTTTATCCACCAGGCCTCAATCTCCGCTAATTTCAAGTTGCCGCCACTCATACCTCACCTGTCATTCAACATCATCTTTGCCTCCACACTTCCGCCTCGACTTACATCTCTTCCCATACTCTTTGCCTTTAAATATGTCTGCTTGTGTCTGTGTATGTATGTATGTGTGTGTGTGTGTGTGTGTGTGTGTGTGTGTGTGTGTGTGTGTGTGTGTGTGTGTGTGTGCGTGTGCGTGCGCGCGCGCGTGCGTGCGTGCGCGCGCGCGTGCGTGCGTATCTATCCTTTTTTCCCCCTAAGGTAAGTCTTTCCGCTCCCAGGATTGGAATGACTCCTTACCCTCTCCCTTAAAACCCACATCCTTTCATCTTTCCTTTCCCTTCCCTCTTTCCTGACGAAGCAGCCGCCTGTTGCGAAAGCTCGAAATTCTGTGTGTTTTTGTGCGTTTTATTTATTGTGCGTTTTATTTATTGTGCGTATCTACCGGCACTTTCCCGCTTGGTAAGTCTTGGAATCTTTGTTTTTAATATAAAACTGAGTTAGCTACAGAGGCATCGTAACCGAGAATTAAAGGAAGTGCAGCTGGTAAATTAATGGACTGCTGCAAGAGGGCTAAAAGGGGGCAGTCCATCAGAAGGTGGACCACTGTCAGCCCTGCATCACAGCAAAACTTAGGCGGGTTCTCACGACTAAGGAGATAGCTGTGGGTCAACTGCGTATGTCCAATTCGGAGACAGCAGAGAACAACTGAGTCCCTATGCGTGCCCATCAAGGATGAGTCCCATACGGCCATCGACGCCTTGACCATGCGGAGCTTATTTGGTGTGTACAAGACATACGATTCAGAGCTCCAGACATTGCGGACCTTGTGATGTAGTGCCGACCGGATGTCTCTTTCCATGAGACCAGGCTCCAGGGGTGGCGAAGTGGTGGCCTGCTTGACCAACCGATTGACATGTTCGTTTCCTGGAATGCCAAATTGGCCCAGGGTCCACACAAACGTCGCTGAACAACCACACTCAGCGAGAGCAAAAACAGCATCTTGAATACTGTGCACCCAAGGGTCCTGAGAAACGTACTAGTCGAGTGCTTGCAATCCACTCAGGGAGTCGCTGCATATGACAAATGACTCCCCAGGGCAGGAGGAAAGGTGATGAAGTGCACAATAAAGAGCAACCAGCTCCGCAGTGAAAGCACTGCTCCCACAAGGCAGGGAATGCTGCTCAACGTAGCCGTCGTGGATGAAAGAAAACCCAGTGTGTCCATCGACCGCAGAACCATCGGTGTAGACTACATCTGTATCACTAAACGAGGCAACAAGAGCCAGGAATTGTTGAAGACTGGCAGGTGGAACAAAGGACTTGGAGTCGCAGGACAAATCCAAGCAAAGCCGCAAGCGAGAGAGGGACCAAGGAGGGGTAAAAGAAGAGTGCCGGAAGGATGGAGGAAGGGGAAAGGACTCTAGTGACGAGAGAAGGGAACGAACACGGACCGCGACCGGGAGACCCGTGCTAGGGCGTCGTTGTGGGGAGGGGAGTGCATAAGATGGAAAAAGGAACCTGCGGTTTGGGTGGTCGGGCGAGGCATGGACGCGGGCGATGTATGATGCAAGCTACTGTTGTCGGTGGAATCTTAGGGGAGGGATTCCGGCTTCTGCAAGAAGGCTAGTCAACGGACTTGTGCGGAAGGCACCTGTCGCCAGTCTGATGCCACAATGGAGAATTGGGTCGAGGATCTACAATGCTGAAGGCGCTGCTGAGTCGTACACCACGCTCCTGTAATCGAGATGGGAATGGACTAGGGCCCTATAGAGCTGTAGGAGGGTTGTTCGTGCAGCCCCCCAAACGGTGTGGCTGAGGCAGCACCATTGTTTAAGCTCACGAAGATGAGGTGTCCAAGTGAGCTGAGCATCAAACAGCATGCCAAGGAAGTGATGCGTCTCCTCAATACGAACGAGATCATTGGGAAGGTAAAGCTCTGGATGGAGGTGGACTGTTCGACGACGAGAGAAATGCATCACTCGGGCCTTAGAGGCTGAGAACTGAAAACCATGGTTGGATGCCCAAATATGTGCCTTACAGATAGCTCCTTGCAGCCGCTGTTCAGAGACACTGATGCTTGGGGAACTGTAATAATGACAGAAGTCATCGGTATATGGAGAGGAACAGACCGATGAGCCCACCGCAGCCGCAAGACCATTAATCACCGCCAAAAAGTGGGGAACACTGAGAACTGAGCCCTGCGGGATACTGTTCTCCTGAATATGAGCAGAGCTAAAATAAGTGCCAACTCTAAGCCGAAAGGAGTGATTGGAGAGAAAATTCCGTAGAAAAACCTGAACTGGACCCCATAAGCCCCATTTGTGCAGTGTAGCAAGGATATGATGGTGCCAGGTGGTATCCTATGCCTTCCGAAAATCAAAGAAAACAGCAACTACATGTTCTCGCTGAGTAAAAGCTGTATGAATAGTCAACTCTAGCATGACTAAATTGTCGATCGCTGAGCGGCCCTGACCGAAGCCCCCTGTTGCTGGGCTAGGAGGCCTCGACCTTCGATGATCCACATGAGCCGCCAACTCACCATCCATTCCAGAGTTTGCACATAACATTTGTAAGGCTGATAGGGTGATAGCTATCAACCCCCAGCGGATCTGCATCAGGTTTCAGCACCAGGATGGTAATGCTATCCTGCGAACGAGTTGGGAAAACGCCCTCCATCCAGATGCGATTAAACAGGGCGAGTAATTCACCCTAACAGTGTGCTGAGAGATGGCGAAGAAACTGGTTGAGAATTTGGTCTGGACCCGGAGAGGTATCAAGGGAAGCTGTAAGGGCACTCTGGAACTCCCATTCACTAAATGGGGCGTTGTATCATTCCCAGCGGTGTGTGCGAAACAACTACTGTGTATGTTCAGCCTGCTCTTTAATGGTGCGGAATTCTGCACTGTAGCCTGCTGTCAGGGAAATACGAGTGAAGTACACTGCCACATGTTTGGCGATGGTGATTGGGTCAATACAAAGTGTACCCCGAAGAGAAAGGCAAGGGACAGATGCACGAGGGTGAAAGCCAAAAATGCGCCGAACCCGCGGCCACACCTGAGATGGGGAGGTGCGAGAACCTATGGTGGCAACATATCGTTCGCAGGAGTCCTGTCTGCTCCGTCGGATTAACTGCCGAGCCCGGGCCTGCAGCCGTTTAAAGGCAAGAAATTCTCTAGGAAAGGATGACACCAGTGTCGTTGCAGGGCTCCGGTGGTTCTGGATAGCTTCTGCAATCTCTGGTGTCCACCAAGGGACCGACTTACACCTTAGGGTACTTGAAGAACAGGGGACAGTTGCCTCAGCAGCATAGACAGTGGCCATAGTGACCTCGTCCACTGCCAAATCAATGTCACCAGGAAGCGGAGCAATGTCCATAGTAGCTGAGGTGTAGGCTGCCTAATCAGCTCCACGAAGAGACCATCGTGGCAGCTGGTTGGGATTGAAGAAGAGAAACCAGGATAGGAAAGTGGTTGCTACCACAGAGGTCATCGGGAACCCTCCAACTGAGGTATGGAATAAGACCAGAGCTACTAAGAGAGAGGTCAACAGCCGAGTATGTGCCATGAGTCAAGCTAAAATATGTGGGAGCACCGGTATTAAGGAGGCAAATGTCCGGTTGTGCCAAGAGAGCCTCAACGTTCCTACCCTGACCCAAGATCTGTGCCCCACCCCATAAAGGGTGGTGGGCATAAAGTCCCCCAAAAGGAGGAATGGCAGGGGAGCTGGTTGAACAAGGCAGCTAGGTCGGCAAGAGGGACAACCTTATCCGGGGGAAGGTAGAGGGAACAGATGGTAAACTCCATTCCTGGCCGAATTCGAACAGCCACAGCATCGAGAGCTGTGTGAAGTGGCACTGGGGCACTAGGAACAGTGGCAAGAACACACCGCCAGACACCCTGTCGTATTCTACGCGGTTCTGATAGTAACCTCGGGAGCCACAGAGGGAGGGGGCCCGCAAGCAGGAAACCAGGTTTCCTGTAGGCCCAGACAAGTGGCAGGGAAGCGGCACAAAAGCTGTTTCAACTCAGGAAGATGGTGGAAAAAACCATGGCAATTCCATTGAAGGATAATGGTATCTGACTGTGAAGACATGAAAGAACCTGGGGGCGGGAGGGGGGGGGGGGGGGGGGCAATAGGTTACGCCACCGATTGCGAAGTAGCCTGATCAACTTCCATAGGAGCTGCGGGTCGAGCAACATCTAACTCCTGAGTGGACGCTAGATGCTCCACATCATCTTCAGGTGCTGCGGTGAACTCCTTTTCGGTCCTTCTGTCGTCCTCCGTTTGCTTTTTCTTCTTTTTGGTAGGGTTCCGTTTGTCCTTTGTTTTATCATGCTGGGTGGGCTTTTCCAACCCAGCCTCATGGACCGAGGAAGACCTGGAAGCCCTACAGCCCTAAGGTGGTGGCTTTTTCAGCCACTGGCTGACATCTGGAGGGGCAGTAACCATGCAAGGGAGGGACCAAGCGATCCCTTCTGCACGAGGGGAGCCGGAGGAGGCGGGCACATCTCCGGTTGAGAGGTGGGGACCGAAGTCCCCAAAGAAGGAGGGGTTGTTACTCCCGATGTTGATAACAGGGGAGCAACGGAAGAGGGTGTTCCCCCAACTACCTGGGTGGCGGAATATATGGCCAGGCTGGAGGGCCAACAAAAAGTGGCTGAGCTTAGGGGCTCATCACCAGGGATGGCGACATCAAAGGTGCTGCAGCAAACGTCGATGAAATGCGTAGAGGGTGAAGTTGGTCATACTTGCGTTTGGCCTCTGTGTAAGTGAGCCTGACCAAGGTCTTATACTCCATAATCTTCCATTCTTTTTGATAAACCACGCAGTCTGACGAGCAAGGTGAATGTTTCTGTCCACAGTTGACACAAACAGGGGGCAGCAAAACGGGATGTTGGGGTGGGAAGCACGTCCACAGTCCCAACAGATAGGTTTGGCGTCACATCTCGATGACATGTGCCCAAACCTGCAGCACTTAAAGCAGCGCACGGGAGGAGGTACGTAAGGCTTAACATCACATCGATATATCATCACTTTAACCTTCTCGAGCAGGGTGTCTCCCTCGAAAGCCAAGATAAAGGCAACGGTGGCGACCCTACTATCTTTAGGTTCCCTGAAGACACGTTTTACAAAGTGGACACCGCGGTGATACAGATTTGCACGGAGCTCGTCGTCAGACTGCAACAACAGGTCACGATGAAAAATAAGGATCTGAACCATATTGAGGCTCTTATGTGGCGTAATGGAGACTGCAACATCACCGAGCTTGTCACAAGCACGCAATGCCAGTGACTGCTGGGGATGCTGTCTGTATGAGGACTGCTCCAGACCTCGTTTTAGACATGCCTTCAACTTCTCCAAACTTGTCCTCTAAATTTTCCACACAAAACTGAGGCTTTGTGGTCAGAAATAAGTCCCCATCTGTTCAGCTGCAAACCAGAAATCCAGGAGAATATGTCTCACCAGGTAATTTAAACTGCCGTTCCTCCCCTGGTGTGGACAGGGAAGGGAACAATTGGGGGCTCATACTGTAAAGCGTTGAACTTTCCTTTCTTAGAGACTCGTGCTTGCACACTATTCGTATTTCGTTTCATGGTGGTCCCACGGGCAGCTAGGGGAAGGAATGTCCACCCAGACAGAGTCCCACTTGCCTGGGTAAGCCTAATACAACCGGGGGCTGGCAGGTTCCCCAGAAGTCGCCCACTAACAACTGTTCTACCTCAACAGCCATGCATCTCCTCAGCGCGCAGCACACCTTGAGATTGAGGTTTTTTTTAATAGAGGTTTATACCATCCTCGTGACCCAGGCAGTTAAGCCAAGATCCCCGGGCTCTGTACCATACAACGTCCCACAGTCACGCCTTACGGTGGTCGTTAAAGCACGCTCAGAGATTATGGTATTGAGGACTGGTGGCGCTTCCCAGTCCCCAGCTCAGGGACCCCAGGGTCGCCAAACCCGTACCCAGCAACTAAATGCTGAGCCCCCTGACGGGAGTGATGATAAGAATGTTTATTGTTAAATTAGAGATTTCAGGGTGCACATGACATTGTAAGCAGAAGATTAAAAATACACACAAAAAATCATAAAAATGAAGTACTGTGAGCTAACAGCTCTACTTGTTCTATTGTATGGCAATGAAGGACGGGTTATGAAAATAGGAGTCTAGCCACAGTCAGGGTGCTGAAATGAAAATTTCGAAACAGTCAGAGGCTGCAATAAGTTACAGGATTCATAATGTCAACAAGACAAGTTGTCAATATTTTTGCAGTAAATGACAATAGAAAAACACACACAAAACTGGAAGGAACATCTAGAATGAACGAAAAAAAAACGAAGTTTCTAAAAATGGCTTTACAACACAATCCCACAGGAACGACGGACAAAGGCTGTCCACATTGAAAAGATAGAACTAATCCTTCCGTAACCTTCTTGGGTTGTCATGCACAAAAGTTCTGCTTTTATTTGCTCACCTCATGAGAACATATAGTGAATGAACTAGTGTAACTCATTATAGTCATTAATGTTAATGTCAATGGCACTGACTGGGAAGAGGCAGGAAGTGCAAGATATAGTAGTAACTGTACCACATCATGTTTGCAAACACTGAAAATATGCAAGAGAGTTCAGGTGGGTGGTAGCAGATAAGCACATCTTACACGTGGCTCTCAAGAGGCACCCAATCAGCTGAATTATCAGGCAAGATAGCACTGGTTAAAATTTAAAACACTGCATGGTTGGTAGAACGTATATTTTCAAATTGCAGCAGTAAACCATTACTTTTACATAATCATTTAATACGTCCCTTCAAAAACCAAAATAAAAAGGCAAATGTCTATTCTGTGGTTCATGGTGTGGGTTCCTGTAGTCATGTCCTAGTTCATGAACCACGGGCAACGTATGAGTGGCCAAGTAAGTGGTCCCGACAGTCGGGTACCAGTTACTTTGGAATAAGGCTGGGCATCTCAGACATATTCTGAGTCGTGGTCACCTTTGTGCTCATACGGCGAAGACTACCAAATCTACCGGTTAGTCCCTCAACCGTTAAGGGTAAAACTCAATGGAACTCGGGGCAAGTAAGGCTAGCAACCTGCTTCCCCGATATTTTAAATATGATGCTGGCAACAATCAGAGCAAAATGCCTCGGACCTTTGGAGGTGATGGAGTCCCACCTCTAACTGACAAACCAGGGACTCCTAAGATACGACTCGGCAAACAAATGGTAATGAGATGGGGAGCTATTAATATCAATGAGGGCTACCCTGGGAAGAAGGTAGAGCTGGCAGAGGCTGCAAGTAAGATGGAGCTGGACGTATAAGCTGTTAGTGGCATTTGGGTAAGGGGGTGAGAAAGAAGAGGAAGTGGGAGAATACAAGGTCTACCTGTCAGGAGTCAAAGCAGGAATAGCACAATAGGGTTTAGGGCTTTACATCAGGAAAGAAATGGAATCCAGCGTAGTTGCAGTAAGGTATGTAAACGAACGACTGATGTGTGGCTGTGAGGGACACACGTGTATTCAGGGGATTCTTTGATGACACTTATCATTATTTAATCTCCAGTGAAATTGGGATTGTGAGGCCAAAAGTGCAGGTGGTCAGGTCCATATGTAGGAGGATAAGAGTGGAGAAACTTCAGGATAAGGAAATCAGGCACAAGTACATAACAGCAATCTCAGAAAGGTACCAGTTAGTTGAATGTAGTCAATTACAGTCATTGGAAAAGAAATGGACAAGGTACAGGGACAAAGTACTAGAAGTTGCTAAAGAATGTCTTGGAACAGTAGTGTGTAAAAGTAGGATGAAGCAAACAGCTTGGTGGAATGACACAGTCAAGGCAGCCTGTAAAAGGAAAAAGAAGGCGTATAAAAAATGGCTACATATTAGAACTCAGGTAGACAGAGAAAGTTATGTTGAAGAAAGAAACAAAGCCAAACAAATAATTGCAGCATCAAAGAAGAAATCTTGGGAAGACTTTTGAAACAGGTTGGAGACTATGGGTCAAGCTGCTGGAAAATCATTCTGGAGTGTAATTAGCAGTCTTCGAAAGGGAGGTAAGAAGGAAATGACAAGTATTTTGGACAGGTCAGGAAAACTGCTAGTGAAACCTGTGGATGCCTTGAGCAGATGGAGGGAATATTTTGAAGAGTTGCTCAATGTAGGTGAAAATATGATCAGCAATGTTTCAGATTTCAAGGTAGAATGGGATAGGAATGGTGATGGAAATAGGATCACATTTGAGGAAGTGGAGAAAATGGTCAATAGATTGCAGTGCAATAAAGCAGCTGGGGTGGATGAAATTAAGTCGGAACTCATCAAATACAGTGGAACGTCAGGTCTTAAATGGCTACACAGGATAATTGAAATGGCCTGGGAGTCGGGACAGGTTCCATCAGACTGGACAAAATCAGTAATCAAACCAATCTTTAAACATGGAAACAGAAAACATTGTAACAACTACAGAGGTATCTCTTTAATCAGTGTTGTGGGTAAAATCTTCTCAGGTATTGTTGAAAGGAAAGTGCGAGTAGTAGTTGAGGACCAACTGGATGAAAATCAGTGTGGGTTTAGGCCTCTTAGAGGTTGTCACGACCAGATCTTTAGTTTACGGCAAATAATGGAGAAGTGTTATGAGTGGAACAGGGAACTGTATCTATGATTTATAGATCTAGAAAAGGCATATGACCGGGTTCCTAGGAATAAGTTATTGTCTGTTCTACGAGATTATGGAATAGGAGGCAAACTTTTGCAAGCAATTAAAGGTCTTTACATGGATAGTCAGGCAGCAGTTAGAGTTGACGGTAGATTGAGTTCATGGTTCAGAGTAGTTTCAGGTGTAAGACAAGGCTGCAACCTGTCTCCACTGGATGATATGTTGAAAACAACAGACTGGCTGGGCGAGATTAAGATGTGTGAACACAAAATAAGCAGTCTTGCATAAGCGGTTGACTTAGTTGTGATGGCAGATTCGATTGAAAGTTTGCAAAGTAATATTTCAGAGCTAGATCAGAAATGTAAGGACTATGGTATGAAGATTAGCATCTTGAAAACGAAAGTAATGTCAGTGGGAAAGAGATATAAACGGATTGAGTGCCAAATAAGAGGAACAAAGTTAGAACAGGTGGACAGTTTCAAGTACTTAGGATGCATATTCTCACAGGATGGCTACATAGTGAAAGAACTGGAAGGGAGGTGTAGCAAAGCTAATGCAGTGAGTGCTCAGCTACGATCTACTCTCTTCTACAAGAAGGAAGTCAGTACCGAGACTAAGTTATCTGTGCACCGTTCAATCTTTCGACCAACTTTCTTGTATGGGAGCGAAAGCTGGATGGATTCAGGGTACCTTATCAATAAGGTTGAGGTTACGGATATGAAAGTAGCTAGGATGATTGCAGGTACTAGTAGATGGGAACAATGGCAGGAGGGTGTCCACAATGAGGAAATCAAAGAAAAACTGGGAATGAACTCTATAGATGTAGCAGCCAGGATGAACAGGCTTAGATGGTGGAGTCATGTTACACGCATGGGAGAAGCAAGGTTACCCAAGAGACTCATGGGTTCAGCAGTAGAGGGTAGGAGGAGTCTGGGCAGACCAAGGAGAAGGTACCTGGATTCGGTTAAGAATGATTTTGAAGTAATAGGTTTAACATCAGAAGAGGCACCAATGTTAGCACTGAATAGGGGATCATGGAGGAATTTTATAAGGGAGCTATGCTCCAGACTGAACGCTGAAAGGCATAATCAGTCTTAAATGATTATGAAGAAGAAGAAGAAGAAGAAGAAGAAGAAGAAGAAGATGATGATGAGTGTCTATTCTGATGTCTTTGGTCCCATTACGCACAAAGGACAAACTGGAGACCCCGATGTTGCACACAGTTATTTATTAATTATTTACACGTCAAGCTCAGTAGGACCAAATTGGGGAGCAAATCTCCAAGGTCATGGAATGTGTCATCATGTGAAGTTAGAACATACAAGTAATAATAGATAAAAATAAATGCTTATGAACCCGAAAAAAAGTCAGTCCATAAGTTTAAGTAAACACAATCAACAATACAACAAGAATCAGCTTAATTTTTCAAGGACCTCCTCAACAGAATAGAAGGAGTGACTCACGAGGAAACTCTTCCGTTTCGACTTGAAAGAGCATGGATCACTGCTAAGATTCTTGAATTCAAGTGCTAGCTTATTGAAAATGGATGCAGCAGTATACTGCACACCTTTCTGCACCAGAGTTAAGGAAGTCAGATCCAAATGCAGGTTTGATTTCTGCCAAGCATTAACTGAGTGAAAGGGACTTATTCTTGGGAATAAGCTAGTATTGTTAAAAAAAAAAAAATGACAGTATATTGAGAGGCCAATGTCGAAATACCCTGATTCGTAAACAAGGGTCGACAATAGGTTCATGAACTTACACCACCTATTGCCTGAACCGCCCGTTTCTGAGCCCAAAATATCCTTTTAGAATGGGAAGAGTTACCGCAAAATATAACACCATATGACATAAGCGAATGTAAATAAGCAAAGTAGACTAATTTTTGTACTGAACGATCACTCGCTTCAGACACCGTTCAAATGATGAAAATGGCAGCATTAAGTCTTTGAAGAAGATCCTGAACATAGGCTTTCCATGGCAGCTTACTGTATAGCTGAACAGCTTGAAATTTGAACTGTTCAGTTTCGCTAATCATATGCCCATTCTGTGAAATTAAAATGTCAGGTTTTGTTAAATTGCGTGTAAGAAACTGTAAAAACTGAATCTTATTGTGATTTAGCGTTAGTCTGCAATGTGAGGTTACAACATAAAATTGCACCCTGAGTCATTTTGAGAAACTTCTGAGGAGTGATGGTGCACCAAATGTCACTGGGGTTCCCAAGTGGAGCAGATTTAAATTTTGCTGAACTGATTTTACATTGTAAATTTTTCCTCCATTTGTTAAATGCACTCTAACAATATATTCTCTCTCCAGTGAAACTAATGGGGTCTTGTAGCCATCAGATTGAAAAAGTTTTATCATATCTGTTGTGGATTATTTGCCATGGTGCTCTCCCTGTGGGCGTACCCCACACCCACAACAGCTGCCTGCCATGGTTACAGTTTTTACCATGCTCTACACTCCACATGCACACACTCCTTGGCATGCTTGTTGAGTCTTCAGCTCAGGCAGCAGCACTATATTCCCTGCACTGCCAGGGCGCTACAACTCTAGGTTACCTGGCATCATCACTGTTTTTAAACTCCAACATGCCACAGGGGCCTAACTATGTATTTCCGAGCAGGGGTTCCTCTTCAAGAGTAAGCAATTTCTCATTCTGCACAACATGCTAAGCATTGTTGGTATTTATTATACAAGGTGCAACGATGAAGTAAGCCCCCCCCCCCCTTTTTTTTTAACACAGACAACATCATTACATGAAAAGCTTAATTAACAATAGGTACAAAACCCTGAATTACAGTCACCACCTTCTCAAAAATATCATCTACTACTACAGATATGTAGATGATACCATCATTTTAATCAAAGACACTAAAGATTACACCAGTGAGTTGAAACAGTTATTCGACAACTCCCATGAAAACATTAAATTCACAGTTGAATGCCAAACAGATGACACCACAACATATATTACAATCCACAGCTCCTCTTGTCACTCCACAGCCCACAAAATGGCAGCATTCCAGTATATGATCAATAAGAGCTATCCAATTACCACTATGTGAACAAGAAACTGAAATAATAAAACAAACAGCTATTGCAAATGGTTGTAACAGCTCCACAGTAGACACCCTAAAACACTCAATAATGGCAAAGCAATCACAAGACAAAAAACAAAAAGAATGTTACATCATCTATACAATCCACTTTCTTGTAACATTCATATAAGATTGCAATGTCTTCAAATGAAAAGGCATAAGCATATCCTTTACCACAGACAAGATTGGACAGAAGTTACATCAGCAGCACACAAAACCCACTTCAATACACAGCTGTGTGCAAAATTAAATGTTTGAACTGTGTCTGCTTCTACATAGGCCAGACATGCAGATCATTTGAGGTTAGATTCAAAGAACTCACAGCAGCACTAAAAAACACAAAAAATAGCACACATCAACAATAGCCACCAACGTGCATGAAACATAACACCATGTTAACAACAAGGGCAACAAAACACCATGTTAACAACACAAGTATCAGCATCCTACACAACCAACCAAAAGGCAGAAAACTAGACATCCTTGAAGAAACACTCCAAATATACAACCACCAAACAATCCATCTTAAATGACAAAAATGGCAATGTTTACAATAGTATCATCTGTTTCAGCAACAGCACGCGCACACACATGCACACACGCACACACGCACCTTAGTATTAACCAATAAATATTTAGGATATGAATATAATAGAGGGAAAAATTCCACGTGGGAAAAATATATATATAAAAACAAAGATGCTGTAACTTACCAAACGAAAGCATTGGTATGTTGATAGAGACACTAAAAACACACAAACAAATTTCTACCTTTCGCAACCCAAAGTTGCTTCATCAGGAAAGAGGGAAGGAGAGGGAAAGATGAAAGGATGTGGGTTTTAAGGGAGAGTGTAAGGAGTCATTCCAATCCTGGGAGCGGAAAGACTTACCTTAGGGGGAAAAAGGGACATGTATACACTCGTGCGCGCGCGCGCGCACACACACACACACACACACACACACACACACACACACACACACACACACACACACCCATCCGCACATATACAGACACAGGCAGACTTTGTAAATGCAAAGAGATTGGGCAGAGTTGTCAGTCGAGGTGGAAGTACAGATGCAAAGATGATGTTGAATGACAGGTGAGGTACGAGGGGCGGCAATTTGAAAAGTGGAGGTTGAGGGCTGGTGGGTAATGGGAAGAGAGAATATATTGAAGGGCAAGTTCCCATCTCTGGAGTTCTGATAGGTTGGTGTCAGTGGCCCGTATCCAGATAACCCGGATGGTGTAACACTGAGCCAAGATGTGCTAGCCGTGCACCAAGGCAAGGTAATGATCCCCATTACCAATAAACACTGTCTGTCTGTGTCCGTTCATGCAAATGGACAGTTTGTTGCTGGTCATTCCCGCATAGAAGGCTTCGTAGTGTAGGCATGTTTGTTGGTAAATTACGTGGGTGCTTTCACAAGTGGCTCTGCCTTTGATTGTGTACATCTTCCGGATTAGGTGGTGGTGGGAGGATGCATGTGACAGGACTTACACTGGGGGCGGTTACAAGGGTAGGAGCCAGAGAGAGTAGGGAAGGTGGTTTGGGGATTTCATAGGGATGGACTAAGAGGTTCATCCTAGGCTTCGTAACCTCTTGGTGACACAGTACTGCAACAGTTTCATTCAGATCAGAAGTCAGTCTTCAACGTCTCTAGTGGAGGAAATATTTAGCTGCTATATCTGACTATAATGTATAAAAGCAAGTAAGAGTGGAATGTTTGAAAATACACTCCTGGAAATGGAAAAAAGAACACATTGACACTGGTGTGTCAGACCCACCATACTTGCTCCGGACACTGCGAGAGGGCTGTACAAGCAATCATCACACGCACGGCACAGCGGACACACCAGGAACCGCTGTGTTGGCCGTCGAATGGCGCTAGCTGCGCAGCATTTGTGCACCGCCGCCGTCAGTGTCAGCCAGTTTGCCGTGGCATACGGAGCTCCATCGCAGTCTTTAACACTGGTAGCATGCCGCGACAGCATGGACGTGAACCGTATGTGCAGTTGACGGACTGAGCGAGGGCGTATAGTGGGCATGCAGGAGGCTGGGTGGATGTACCGCCGAATTGCTCAACACGTAGGGCGTGAGATCTCCACAGTACATCGATATTGTCGCCAGTGGTCGGCGGAAGGTGCACATGCCCGTCGACCTGGGACCGGACCGCAGTGACGCACGGATGCACGCCAAGACCGTAGGATCCTACGCAGTGCCGTAGGGGACCGCAACGCCACTTCCCAGCAAATTAGGGACACTGTTGCTCCTGGGGTATCGGCGAGGACCATTCGCAACCGTCTCCATGAAGCTGGGCTACGGTCCCGCACACCGTTAGGCCATCTTCCGCTCACACCCAAACATCGTGCAGCCCACCTCCAGTGGTGTCGCGACAGGCGTGAATGGAGGGACGAATGGAGACGTGTCTTCTTCAGCGATGAGAGTCGCTTCTGCCTTGGTGCCAATGATGGTCGTATGCGTGTTTGGCGCCGTGCAGGTGAGCGCCACAATCAGGACTGCATATGACCGAGGCACACAGGGCCAACACCCGGCATCATGGTGTGGGGAGCGATCTCCTACACTGGCCGTACACCTCTGGTGATCGTCGAGAGGACACCGAATAGTGCACGGTACATCCAAACCGTCATCGAACCCATCGTTCTACCATTCCTAGACTGGCAAGGGAACTTGCTGTTCCAACAGGACAATGCACATCCGCATGTATCCCGTGCCACCCAACGTGCTCTAGAAGGTGTAAGTCAACTACCCTGGCCAGCCAGATCTCCCGATCTGTCCCCCATTGAGCATGTTTGGGACTGGATGAAGCGTCGTCTCACACGGTCTGCACGTCCAGCACGAACGCTGGTCCAACTGAGGCGCCAGGTGGAAATGGCATGGCAAGCCGTTCACAGGACTACATCCAGCATCTCTACGATCGTCTCCATGGGAGAATAGCAGCCTGCATTGCTGCGAAAGGTGGATATACACTGTACTAGTGCCGACATTGTGCATGCTCTGTTGCCTGTGTCTATGTGCCTGTGGTTCTGTCAGTGTGATCATGTGATGTATCTGACCCCAGGAATGTGTCAATAAAGTTTCCCCTTCCTGGGACAATGAATTCACGGTGTTCTTATTTCAATTTCCAGGAGTGTATAATGAAGTTGCAGTTTGGAAATGAGATTGTCAAATGTGTTTTGGGGGAAGTTAAGATGATAAAAATGCAAATCTTTTATCAAAGGATAAAGTATGAAACAATACCTGCCAATCGTCCATTGTAATATCAATTATTAGTTGTTTCCTGGTGATGCCAGTTTTCTCTCTCCTGGCTATCTCAGATGAGCTCACTGGTACAAGGACTGGAACATTGTTTTCATCTGAAAAGAGAGATGCCAATTTCTTCTGAATGTTAATTGCTTTCATTAGAAGATTAACTACTGATGCAGACACTAAAACAATATTTTAATTTTTCTGCAACACAACTTCTTAAGCATCCATACTAAGGTATTTCAAAATAGCAGTGCACTTCAATAAAAAAAATATACTAACAAAATTACAAAAGAAATGCTGTCATGTAAATGTCACTTAACTCAAAAGACGACTGAAGACAGCACAACCAACACATGTAATTTGGCAACTTCATAAAAGAGTAAACAGTTACAAAAAAGTTTACAATCATCCTGTGGGGTGACATCATTGACATGGCAATGTGAATTGTCACGAGTAGTGGGAAGGATAGAAAATAAACAAATGTTCACATTAAAGTTCTGATACTGAATCTCACAAATACTAGGAAATCCTACCTAAAGTCAGAAGCACCACACCATCTCTCACTAAAAATGATACGTGAAACATGTTTTCAACTGTTCTTGAAAATGACTTGGGGTCTACAACAAAATGGAAATAGGATACTGGTTTCTTGCTTTTACCACTTTCAGCATGAAGAACCTTTATCATACGCTGGAGCACTTTTTGAATTTCAGTCTCTTCCTTCTCTAAAGTTGTGACCTATGGAATCAACAAGAAAAAGGAACAGTTAAAACTTTCTTAAAAGACATTACAGAAAGGCAAATGATACAATGTAACACAGTTTGACACGAACTAGCCACTACGAATAAAACATTACTGAAGTATTAATTCTACAACGAATTTCACAAAGCATTTCCTCTGAAAATGAAAATAATGAAAGCTAATTTACACGTACTTTCACTGTTTACCACAGACACTATTCATGAACAGCCTCAGCATTTAATTGCTGTAATTACCTACAGTGGTGCACCATTGTGGATTCAGCCCGTAGCAACTAGGGAACAAACTAACAACTAGAGAGTACATCCACCTACAAACCTTACAAGAACGCATTCCAGAAATCCATCAGGATCTCCAGTCACTACTCAAATCCTTAGGCCCATCCAGGACATACCCCTGGAGTCTACCGCTCTGTTCACTCCTATCACTCCCCCGCACTCCCACCTTCTACATGCTTCCCGAAGTCCATAAACCCTACCACCCAGTATGCTCATTGTGGCCGGTTAATGTACCCCCACTAAGAGAAGCTCTGCTCTCATAGACCAACACCTTCAACCTATTAGCTGGACCTACCCTCGTATATAAAAGATACCAACCATTTCCTCACCGACTCCCCACAGCTCCTGTACCTTTACCACATAGTGTAAAGGGAGACGTCAGTTGTGATGAGCAGGACACCAACACCCCTAATGCCCATGGCCGTACCACTATTGAACACTACTTTTCCCAACACCTGAGATTCCAAACCAACAACCACCTTCCTACTCGTTATGACCAACTATATCCTCACCCACATATACTTCTCCTTTGAAGGCATTACCTACAAACAAATCCGGGGTATGGCTATGGGTGCCAGCATGGCACCATCCTACGCCAACCTATTCCTGAGCCATCTAGAGGAATCTTTCTGAAACATATAGCATACTAAACCCCTTATCTGGTTCAGATTCATATATGACATTTTTGCCATTTGGATTGAGGGTGAGTACACCATATCCACATTCCTATAGAGCCTCAACAAGTTCTCCCCCATTTGCTTCACCTGGTCCTATTCAACCCAACAAACCACCTTCCTACATCACTACCTCCGTACAGCCTAGCCACTCATGGTCGTAGCATCTGCAGTGACATGCGATCCCCCTCTAAACATACCGATGGTCTCACTGAAGCCCTCACAAACTGTAATTATCCTGCCAACCTTGTACAAAAACAAATCTCCTCTGCCTTATCTTTCCAGTTTCCCATCATCCGGCAAAGACCCGCCACAGAGGAGCATTCCCCTGAGAACTTAGGAGCAACTTAATTACATTCTCCAACAGGGTTCCTTGTACCACCCTGAAATGAGTAATGTCCTGCACCCTATCCTTCTCACCCCTCCCACAGTCACACTGGACTCGTATTCGGGAGGACGACGGTTCAATCCCGTCTCCAGCCATCCTGATTTTGGTTTTCCGTAATTTCCCTAAATCTTTTCAGGCAAATGCTGGGATGGTTTCTTTGAAAGGGCATGGCCGATTTCCTTCCCAATCCTTCCCTAACCCGAGCTTGTGCTCCGTCTCTAATGACCTCGTTGTCGACAGGACGTTAAATACTAACCACCACCACCACCACCTCCCACAGTGGTATTCTATGTCTGCCGAACCTACACATATACTTGTCCATCCCTACACAACCCCTACTCCCAACCCCCTTACCTCCTTGCCTATACTCCTGCAACAGACCTAGATTCAAGACCTGTCATACATCCTACCACCACCACCACCACCACCACCACCACCTACTCCAATTAGTCATAAACATCACCTATCCCATCAGAAGCAAGGCTACCTGGGAAACCAGTCATGTGATCTAAAAGCTAAGCTGCAACCACTGTGCTGCATTCTATGGGGGCATGACAACCAACAAGCTGTCTGTCCACATGAATGGCCAGCGACAAATTGTGGCCAAGAAACAAGAGGACCACCCTGTTGCAAAGCACACTGCCAGACATGACATCCTTTATTTCAATCATTGTTTCACAGCCTGTTCCTACATGGATCCTTCCCACCAACACCAGCTTTTGTGAGTTGCACAGATGGGGCCTTTCCCTGCACTATATCCTACATTCCCACAACCCTCCTGGCCTCAACCTACGTTAGTCATTGTCCTCTCCCATCTAGCCGCTTCTCTGTTCCCATTCCAGCACTACACAGCTCTCATTCCCCATCGCACCCAGTCTTTTTACTTCTCTCCTTTTCTGCTATCCCCCTCCCTACCTCTCCTCCGCCCTCCGTCTAACCTCCTGACTGCACGTAGCTGCCCTACCATCTTTCCACCTTGTCCCTGTGTGATCGCCAACAACAAGTCACTGTCCGCCATCCCTACCCTACTATCCCTCCCCCTCCCCACCCAACCTCCTCCTTACTCTCACCCAGTCACCACTCCTATCATGCACTGCTGCTGCTGCTCGCAGTGTGGCCTCACTTGCCTGAGACTGCAGTGTGTGTGTGTGTGTGTGTGTGTGTGTGTGTGTGTGTGTGTGTGTGTGTGTGTGTGTTATTTTGATGAGGAACTTACGGCCGAAAGCTATATTTGTGACAGTCTTTTTGATGTGCCTATCTGCGACTCCGTATCTCCTCTATATGGTGAGTAGCAACTTTCCTTTTCACAATCATTAAATATTTATTTATATATGTAGGCCATTTGAAGAACCTACACACTGTTGAACTATCTCCAAAGTAGGTCAAAGATAACAGGTGCTTGTTACAAGTAAATAGAAGAGTAGTAACGACAGAAGAAGCATTTATGGCCAAAAAATTGCAACAAATTGACACATTAATGAGAGAATACATAAATCCAATGCAGAACTAATTGTATGGGATTCATTTCTCTAGGTAGCCTGGAGAATCTGTCTGGAAACAATAGTAATTTAAATGCAACAAATTGAACAGAAAAATCTAGATGAAAACCATATACACCGGTCCGATGGAGGGAGTGGAACCAGATACACACTATTAACCATCAGATTATTAACCAGTGTCAGAGTGTCCACTCTATTTTGATTAATAATAATAATAATAATAATAACAACAATAACAACAACAAAATCACATTCTCACAGAGTAATATGAGGCTAGCAAAATTTAAGCAACATGCAAAAGGAACTAAGAAGCTTTTCTGTATTCAAAAGTAGTACGCAAATAAATAAGTTTTCTGCAAAACATATAATTCATTTGCTCCTCTTATATTACAGCACATCATGCTTCTGTCCATCGATCTGTTCCCAATCACGCATTACTATGGCTCACTAATTCATATTTATGGATTTGCTGACATTGGGTTTTTCAGCAGAGTGAGTCTTATGTTATACTAATTGTGAATTATGAAATGGGAGCACAAGCTGTGAAGAAGAGTTATCCCCCATAACTATGGAGATTTCTGAGTGTGTCTGCATTCAGTACTAACTGCCAGCTGCTGAAACATTTTGAAAAAATCATGAGGCAGTCAACAACTGTCAGATTGATTCAGAAATTATTCAGCAAGTCTTCAGAAGATGAACAGAAAGTCAAATAAACCTCATCTTCCCTGTCATATTCAATCAAAAATGGAGTAATCTTTAAGGTAATAGCAATTAAATTTTGATAATTTTTGTATTAATATTCTAATAGACTAAAGTGCAATTAGTGTGACACTATCATGATCTTAATCGAGATCAAACTGCAATAACCTGAGGAAATGTGTAGTGATTCTACCCTTGCTCACTTTGGTTAACCTCTTATTGTTATGGATTCTCTCTGTCTTAGACATACTGAAAAATACAAAATCTCATTCATAATGTGCTTTTCACTCTTCTTGGTAAAGCATCACAGCAATTTTATTGTAATGAATGTGAGTAAATGATACCACAGTATGCTCAGAATGGTATGGGAGCTATATGAATGGGGTAGTGTTATACTGTAAATGCTCCGAGTCCATTATTGGTAGTGCACTCAACCTTGTGCTGACTAAGTAAAGGGAGAGTGCTGGAATTGTATCTTCTTATGAGCAGCAGTTCTGATTAAGCTGTAATGTCACTACACAATATTTAGAGCGATTGTCAAGAATATGTAGGCAAGCCACCGTGAAATACTGCAATAGCAACCACGGGCCATTAAGTGCAGTGCAGCGACAAGAGTCAGAATGACAAATATGCAGAAGGTTTTGAGAGATGGGCTAACCATACTCAGTGAAAACTTGCACAATGCAGCAGTAATAGACAAAGAAGGCAGATGTCACCACACCAGAGTAAGACCCTTCTTGTGAGCTATGTGACCAGGGTCTGGATAGTAGTGGAACAAGGGCACCTCCAAGCCATATAAATACGTGAATTTTGAGAGATTCATTCCAAGCCTAACAGCACCATTACAATGCCAGGTCCATGCCAGACTACGACATAAGCCATAGGTTTGAGGCCAGCCAACACCTTCACAGAGTCTCCTCGCAGGACTTTATGCTACAGCACCACTGACCTGTCTGGTCCCACCAGCCTGTCAGCACCACCACCACTCATCCTATCAAATGCCATTTGCACTCTACAGAGATGCCTACAACTGCCATCCATGGATGAAGATGATGATTCTATTATTGCAAGGGTACAGTTTCATAGACATGTTGTGGGGTGAATGCTATCTTTTTGCTGTGTTTTTGTTTGACTGTGAGGTCATGACAAGTCAAAAGGTTTTGGCAGGGGTTGAGTTGTGCTTGTAAGTTCAGTATGTGACAGGTGAACGAAGATGATATTTTTTGAGAAAGTGCAAATATAAGTGTTAAGTTTTCACTTGATTGATAAGAGCAATATGGGTGTCAAGAACAAGAGGTGTCACTCATTGTTTAGTAGTATATAAGCTGTTAACCATGAATAGTGATACAGGAGGTGAAACTAAGTTTGGTCACTGTTTCAATGTGTATTAGTAATTATAAGCAGCCACTCAGGTGAGAGAATTATAAGCAGCCACTCAGGCGAGAGCAGTTGTAGCAAGAAGATATGATAGTGTTATGGTTACTGTTCTTGTAATCTGATTTTATTTTGTGCAGAGCAAGGAATATGGCTCAGTATTTATGCAAGAAAGGTAGTGAGAAGTGTTAAGATAGTGGCATGTTTCATTTATATTTGCATAATTGATAAGAAGTAATCGGGTCGTGGTCAGAATGACAGGGACCAGGATTTTCAGTACCACAAGGACTGTAACAGGTGAGGTATTGAGAATTTTAAGAGAGTAGATTAGGTGAGAGTAGACAATGCAAAGCAGTCCAAGAGAATGATTTCCTGTGAAGAGTAGGCAAGTCCTCTGACTCTTTCATGGTGGCATGTCTAAATAAGGCCAAAGTCAGGAAGACAGAGATTATTAAAGGAATCTGGTTTCCCAGATGAAGTGTGAAAAAATTAATGCCTTGCCACATCACGAGACCTCCCAGGCTTTATTGACTGCCGAAGATACATAAGAAACATGTTCCTCTTAGGCCCATTGTTAGTGCAGTCAGCTCGCCAAATACAGACTGCCAAAACATCTTGCAGGATTATTAGCACCAAAACTGGGATATTGTGAACATCTTATTGCAAACTCACAGACACTCAAGAAAATGAAAATAGGCTGAAATGACATAACGGTTAGTCTGGATGTGGTGTCACTTTTTACAAGGGTACCAGTGCAAGACACTCTGGAACTTTTGGTCCAGCAGTTTCGACCTGGACTTGTTGAGTTGTTCCGTCACGTTCTAACGACAATGTACCTGTTTTACTGTGATGAATATTATGAAATGACAGATGGCACAACAATGGGCTCACCACTGTCTCCTGCGGTCCCAAATTTCTTAACGGGGCACTTTGAGGAGCAGGCTCTGAACTCTGCAGTGTTGCGGTCATCTTGCTTCCTCAGGTACATTGATGACACCTTCCTGACATGGCCTTACAATGAAAATACATCGCACCAGTTCGTGGATCACATGAACGGTGTCCACCCCAACATTAAATTTAGGACTGAGATGCAGAAGAATGGCAAGATACTGTTCTTGGATGTTATAATTTAGCAGAAGGCAGTAGGCCAGCTTGGTCATTCAGTGCCCAGGAAACAAACACACACTGATCGATATTTGAATGCTGATATTTTCACTATCCTGTAAACTAGAAAGCAGTCCTGAACATGTTAATGCACACAGCCAAAGTTATTTCTGATGATGACCAGTTACAGCCCGAATTGCAGCACTTGAGACGTGCTCAGACAGAATGGTTATAGCAAAGAGACTTTACAAACACTTCCAGATGTCACTGAAGAATGCCTTATGAATTGGCAGGAGAAGCCGAGCAGGTGGCTTTCCTGCCATACAATGGGGCAATGAGCAGTAAGTTAGAATGTGTACTGCCGAGACATGGATTGAGACCAGTGTTCCAATCTGCCCCCAAAGATTGGAAGTATGTTGCGCCCTGTTGAGGATGACATAGCTCTTCGTGTGACCGTGTGAATGGTGTACCTCGTAAGTGCGGCAGCATCTATATTGGCCAGACAATTCACACAGTTACGGAGCATTGTACTGAGCACAAGAGACATATTAAACAAAGGGAGTTCAACAAGTCGGTCACAGCTGAACATTGCTTGGAAAACGGACACAAAATATAGTCTGAGAACATGAGAGTCTTGCCGCATGCGTCAACATACTGGGATTCCATTATAAAAGAGGTGGGCAAGATTGGAATAAACACACACTGAGTAAGGCATGAGGGTGGATTTTGGATGTTGAAAGGAAGTGATGACACATGGTTAATGCTTGGAGGGAGGCGGAAGCATCAGTTTCAAACGTAGCACTGGCCCTAGTGCCAGCTGACATCACTCGGTCCTGTGGAGGGCCGGAGATGCCACAAGCAGCCCAACTCACCTTCCACGCAAGCATCATTTCGGCCCTCTGCTGCCAGTGGTCCTAATCCTGCCTATATAAGTGGAGAACTGTGCCAACCCCACCAGTCAGTAATTTTACTCCTGACGATAATAGCGGGGTTAGTATAGAAAGCTTGAGAATTTTATTTGAATTGACATGGCTTGAAAACCGAGAAGATTTTATTAAGAGTAGGGAAAAATGTCACGAAGGGATGACAATATTTTGAGTGGGAAGATTATGGTAACTGTAAATAATGTCTTAATACAATTTCCTAGGGAGTTATTGAAGACACAGAGCAATTATGCCGAAGTTAAACAGTGTAATGTTGAAGTACCAGTTCCAATATCCAGAGGATTTGTGGAGTCTGAGATAACAAGAATGAGTGGGGTCTTGTTATTTTAGTTACTACAGGGAATGTGCAAGATGATGATAGTTGTGTTACGGATGATTTAGCAGAAACGGTACAGGTACATGTATGTCCCCAGAAATGGGGTGAACAGAGGAAAAGTACGAGGGTTAAAAAACCACCAGATACACAGACGAGATGCCAAGCGTATGATTGCCCGTCCAACAGTGTGTACTTGTTCTGTAGATCAAAAGTAGAAGCAGTCACAGTGGAGAACCAGTGCTGAGCAAGAGAGGAGGAGTTGCGTCTTGCCCATGGAGGGGGGGCTATGTAATGCCGCAACCCAATTTTTAGTTAGATTAGTGAGAATTTGTAGGGAAGCCACTGCGAAGTACTACAGTAGAAACTGTGGATCGGTAAGTGCAGAGTATTTTACATAAACTGTTTTACATAAACATGCATAAATGTAAGGAAGTAACAGAGTGGCAAAAAGGTGCAACTGTGTTTGGCTGTGACCATAACCATATGGAGTGCCAAGTTGTTGGATTTCTTGGTGTTATGCGGCAGACTGTAAAAGGAGTGATGTAACATATGTTGCCATTAAACAACATGTCACAATTATGGTTGAAAAAAGACCCAGACTGCCTGGAGATGTGTTTCAGGGCTTTTGAATCAAAATCGCTTCCCTACCCAACAGGAATTGCTGTAGGCAGTGAATGAAGGTCCATTCCCAACTGTTAGTGAGAGAACCATGGTGACTACTCGAACTTGGAGAAAAAGAGTTGGCTGAGAATTTCAGGTATGAGTACAAAGATGGTGTTAAGACGCGCTTGATATATTGCTGGTGAGTGGGTGAGGGGCAGCACACCACAATAATGACTTTTCTTTCCTCACAGCTGAGCTATATACCACTGTAAGCAGTAGTATAACCACAGCTTTTGAATATCAATATTATGAGAAGGAAAGTTGATACTCACCATACAACAGAGATGCTGAGTCGCTGATATGCACAATGAAAAGACACTCACAAAGCTTTCGGCCATTAAGGCCTTCATCAACACACACACACACACACACACACACACACACACACACACACACACACACAACCTCAACTCCAACTCACATACGACTGTAGTCTCAGGCAACAGAAACCACACTGCATGCAGCAGCATCAGTGCATGATGGGAGTGGCGACTGGGTGGGTGTAAGGGCGGAGGGGTGGTGGGGGAGGGAGCGACCGTACGGAGGGGTGGGGGAGGGAGCGTACGGAGGGGTGAGGGAGCGTACGGAGGGGTGAGGGAGCGTACGGAGGGGTGAGGGAGCGTACGGAGGGGGGAGGGAGCGTACGGAGGGGGGAGGGAGCGTACGGAGGGGGAGGGAGCGTACGGAGGGGGAGGGAGCGTACGGAGGGGGAGGGAGCGTACGGAGGGGGAGGGAGCGTACGGAGGGGGAGGGAGCGTACGGAGGGGGAGGGAGCGTACGGAGGGGGAGGGAGCGTACGGAGGGGGAGGGAGCGTACGGAGGGGGAGGGAGCGTACGGAGGGGGAGGGAGCGTACGGAGGGGGAGGGAGCGTACGGAGGGGGAGGGAGCGTACGGAGGGGGAGGGAGCGTACGGAGGGGGAGGGAGCGTACGGAGGGGGAGGGAGCGTACGGAGGGGGAGGGAGCGTACGGAGGGGGAGGGAGCGTACGGAGGGGGAGGGAGCGTACGGAGGGGGAGGGAGCGTACGGAGGGGGAGGGAGCGTACGGAGGGGGAGGGAGCGTACGGAGGGGGAGGGAGCGTACGGAGGGGGAGGGAGCGTACGGAGGGGGAGGGAGCGTACGGAGGGGGAGGGAGCGTACGGAGGGGGAGGGAGCGTACGGAGGGGGTTGCGAACAGTGAAGTGCTGCAGGTCAGGTGAAGGGCAGGGGAGGAGTGGGAGGAAGTATCAGGAGAGGAGAGAAATAAGAAGTCTGGGTGTGGTGGTGGAATGACGGTTGTGTAGTATTGGAATGGGAACAGAGAAAGAGCTGGATGGGTGAGGACAGTGACTACTGAAGGTTGGGGCTAGGAGGGTTACGGGAACATAGAAGTTATTGCAGGGAAAGTTTCCACCTGCGCATATAATTAACACACTTTGAGATATTAATCTTTTTTTATAAATTTGTGGTATATGAAACACAAAAAATTTAATTTCAATGCTAAGTTAAAAACGCTGATTTCTCTGAGAATTTATGTAATTCCAAGAATTCCCTAAGATTTGCACAGTCTTTCCAGGTAAAATGCAACTCCCTGAGAATTCCAGGTTTTACTGAATTGCCACCCTGAAGAATGTAGTGACAGGAACTGTGTGCAATGAACATTTGGAGTCCATCACTTTGCAAGAGGCCATTGCTTACACAGACACAAAGATGGCAACAGCAAAGTTTATAGGGCTGGAAGAATAGACAGGTTTTCTGAACACTCCCCCACCCTATTACAGTTCGACTGGCCTGCAAAAATCACCTGACCTGAAGCCCACAGAAAAATCTGTGGGACACATTGGAACATCAGGCGAAACATCAGCATCCCCACAATTTGGTGGAACTGCATGATCAAATCCTCAATGAGGGCCTTAACCTGGAAGCAATTAACTTGCATAACCTTGTAGACCCATTTCCTATCAAAATTCAGGAGGTTATCAAGACCAGTGGGGGAATTACACAGTATTAAATAGTGTTCGCAATGATTTCCTAGGGGTGAATAAAGTTTTGTCCAATGGGTTTTTATCTAAAATATTTAAAACTACATGTATCTAACTGAAATTTAACGTGTGTGTTTACACCAATAGTTACCTACATTTTCTGGGCGTTTCTTTTCACTCTCAACGTTTTCTGCTGGTTTTGCTCTCTGTCTTCTGACAACTTTTTGTGTTTCCTCCTCATTAAGTGTTCCATATAAAAATGGAAACGTTGGAACAGTCATACTGAAACATTTTTCACTGTATGAAAACAAAGAATCCATATGTCCAGGTTCCAGAAATGGTAACTGAAAAACAAAACACATGCATTTAATTTTTAACTTTCCCACCATAGTATTCTGCTACCAATGTTATATTACATGACTTAATTTCAACAGTGTGTGTTGTTGTATCAAATAGTAAAACGAGGGTAGATCAATGGCGGACATGAACTGAAAGTGGTCATGGGAATTTAGAATGTACTTAATGGGAAAAATCAAGTGAAATAAGGTCCAAAATGGAATAACAACCATATGAAAATTATAAATTGCTACTCACCACATAAAGGAGGCATTGAGTTGTAGACAGGTGGAACAAAAAAGAATGCCAGAAATATGTCAGCTTTCTGACAACATCCTCTTTCTGAAGTAGAAAACACTCATTCACACGAAAATATGAAGTCGCAAATCGTCAATGACGGCAAAGGCAAAGACCAGACATCACACAGTTGCTTAAAATCTTCTGATCATGCTGTAAATAATCTTGCCTTTGTGGTCCTTAGGAGTGATGCTGTATTACGTTCTTAATTTAGTCACTTAATACTGGTTGTAAAAGCTTTGTAAGCAGGCTTTTACAGGATAATTGGCATCTGTCTTCAAATGTCTGCCAGTTCATTTCGAGCATTTCTATGATACTCCACCTATAAATTAAATAAATTAGATCATCCATGCCGCCTTTCTTTGATGCTGTCGATGACCTACCGAATGACTGTTTCCAGCTCAGAAATGGCTTTGGGGTTATTGCTATACACCTTGTCTTCAATATAGCCTCACATAAAGGAGTTGCATGTGTTCAGACCCGGAGAATACTGCGGGCACTTGAGACCCATGCCAATGGCCTCTTGGTGCTGCAGAGCCAGAATGTGGTCCCTTAAGTATTCCTCCAGAACATCAAACACTCTCCTGCTTCAATGTGGCCGAACTCCGTCTTATATGAATCACATCTTGTCGAAATGAGGGTCACTTTAGATAATGTGGATGAAATCATCTTTCAAAACCTTCAGGTACCTTTTGGTAGTCAACATGCCATCAAGGAATATCACACTGATCATCAATTGAAGGTGAAGAGACATCTAGACCACAAAATGCAGACTCTCAGGCCCACAAATGTGCCAATTTTGCTTATTGACAAACCCACCCAAATGAAAGTCGGCGTCATCAATGAACCAAACCATACTAAGTGTATTAATTCGCATCATACCCTGCAGTTTGAACATCCTAACACAACCCGGTCAGAGGTTATGATGATTTTATTTCGTACAGTTAAATAATTGTCACCTTGAACGTATGATAAACCAACTATGTGACTCACATTTAACAGTATGTCACAGGTTATACATTGTGGGACGACTTCATATGATCTTCCAATGAATTGGAAATGAGCCACAGAAAAATTCACAAAACAAACACTGCTTCAGTAATTATGGCAGTATGTTAGAGTTTGCAGAGTGTGTCAAGAATATGGCAGGCTACATATTAAAATATGGTTATCTAAAATATAAGGCCCATGTATAAAATGTTAAAACCTGGAATGAAATTTCTTCTTATCTAATGGCTTCCTACACAAATAAGGAACAAATACATTTTGTGCCACACTTATAAGCAAAAAACAGTTCAAATTTGATATGACTGTCACTGAAATAAGTCCAGTGTTAATATGCATCAAACTGCACTGCTGACTTAAGCAGGCAAAAATTCAACTTGTGACTGCACATAAGAGTCTTGCAGATGTGGTGTGGATAGCATTTTTCTTATCTGCACAGACATCTCACAATGCTGTTTGGCATGGAGATCATTCTGTTTAAGATATTTCATTATATTTGAGCTCATATAATGCTCCAAGATTTATAAAGAAATGTAAATGATACTGCACAGTAATTTTGTGGATTACTTGTGCTACCTTCTTGTGGTTGCACGTGAACTCTATTTTATTGCAGTGACTACAGCATTTTGTTCAAGGAATTAATTTTTATTTACACGTCAAGTTCCATAGGACCAAATTGAGGAGCAAATCTCCAAGGTCATGAAATGTGGCATACATGAAATTAAAACATAAAAGTAATAACAGATAAAAATAAATGTTTATGAAGCTGAAAAAAGTCAGTCCATAAGTTTAAGTAAATGCAATCAAGATTACAACACGAGTCAGCTTAATTTTTCAAGAAACTTCTCGACAGAATATAAAGAGTGACCCATGGGGAAACACTTTAAATGGTTCAAATGGCTCTGAGCACTATGGGACTTAACTCCTGAGGTCATCAGTCCTAGAACTTAGAACTACTTAAACCTAACTAACCTAAGGACATCACACACACCCATGCCTGAGGCCGGATTCGAACCTGCGACCGTAGCGGTTCCTGACTAGCGCCTAGAACTGCTTGGCCACCCCGGCCGGCGGAAACTCTTCAGTTTCAATTTGAAAACATGTGGATTACTGCTTAGATTTTTGAATTCGAGTGGTAGCTTATTGAAAATTGATGCAGCAGTATACTGCACAAGAGTTAAGGTAGTCCGATCCAAATGCAGGTTTGATTTCTGCTGAGTATTAACCGAGTGAGAGCTGCTTATTCTTGGAAATAAGCTAATATTGTTAACAAGAAATGACAGTAAGGAATATATATATTGAGAGGCCAATGTCAAAATACCCAGACTCGTGAACAGGGGTTGACAAGAGGTTTGTGAACTTACACCACTTATTGCCTGAACTGCCCATTTCTGAGCCAAAAATATCCTTTGAGAATGGGAACAGTTACCCCAAAATATAATACCATATGACATAAGTGAATGAAAATAAGCAAAGTAGACTAATTTTTGTGTTGAAAGATCACTCACTTCAGATGCTGTTCCAATAGAAAAAATGGCAGCATTAAGTCTTTGAACAAGATCCTGATCATGGGCTTTCCATGGAAATCCTGAACATGGGCTTTCCATGACACCTTACTATCCATCTGAACACCTAGAAATTTGAACTGTTCAGCTTCACTAATCATATGACTGTTCTGTGAAATTAAAACATCAGGTTTTGTTGAATTGTGTTTAGAAACTGTAAAAACTGAGTCTTGCTGTGATTTAGCATTAGTTTATTTTTTGCAAGCCATAAACTTGGGTCACGTACTGCACTATTTGAAACTGAGCCAATGTTGCACACAAGATCCTTTACTACCAAGCTAGTGTCATCATCAAACAGAAATATTTTAGAGCTACCCATAACACTAGAGAGCATTTAAGGAACAGGAGTGGCCCCAATACTGATCCCTGGAGCATCCCCCACTCAAGACCCCACATCACAGCCATTATCAACAATGTGAATAATGACCTTTTGCTGTCTGTTGCTAAAGTAAGAGGTGAACCAATTGTGAGCTACTCCCCGTATTCCGTAATGGTCCAACTTCTGAAGCAATATTTTATGATCAACACAATCAAATGCCTTAGTTCAATCAAAAAATATGCCAAGCATTCGAAACCTTTCGTTTAACCCATCCAGTATCTCACAGAGAAAAGAGAATATAGCATATTCAGTTGTTAAAATGACTTCTAAAGCCGGACTGTACATCTGATAGTAAATCGTGTGATATAAAATGATCAATTATCCTTACATACACAGCCTTTTTATAAAGCAGCTTTACTACAGAGCACTTTAATTGTTCAGGAAACCCACCATTCCTATAAAGGAAAAATTACAAATATGGCTAAATACAGGGCTAACATGTGCAGCACAGTACTCGATCTACTGATAGAGCCAACTGGCACTACTGAGATGTGACCCATGCCCTATGGCATCAGCACCCTCCCCAGACCCATGTTAACGCATCTAACATCTGCGTTAAGATGAGGCCGATCATGGCGCTGAAACAGTTGCATGAAATGCACATTAGTGCCACCAGCTTGAGTAGCTCTCTTTACCAGGTCACCACCTACATCATATTCCCCATCCTTATCAAGACCGTTTCCTGCTCCACCCACTATCACTACCCGATTCTCCTTCGTAAAATTCCTACATAACTAAGAGAAAAGGTAATTTAAATGCAAATTCCAACTACAGCCTGTACATCATGGCTCAGTAACTTATGATTTATGCTGTAACTCAATGCCACTGCCACTAATACCTGCATCACTCTTCTCAGCAGTGGGGAGAGAAAGTTGGACAAGACTCTCACATATTACCTTTGTAAAGAAATGTTTGAAAGTGGAGTTTGGCATTTCTGATTTTGTATTGCTACCCTCAGTTTCTCTGTGTCTAGTAGTGCATCTGACAGTCTTTATGTAATATCAAATAGTGTGAGTGAGTGTGTGTTTCTTTTTTGGAGAGAGAATTTAATAAGATTTTGGTACAGTTGTCATTGAAGGTGTTGCATTGCCTTTTTGACAGCTACATGTATTTCATTTAGCATCTCTAAATCTACAGCCTTAACACTTTGTTTTCCACCTACTGTGCAGTACTTGCTCTTTCCCTGCAGGTTTCTTTAGGGGACACACTAACATTGAGAATCCACTCTCATCATGAACTGCTTTATTAGATACATACCTGTCCAGTGCTTAGTCAGCTATTCTCATAAATTTGAGGCACAATTCTGAAACATGCACATGCCTACAGATAAAGGTCTTTAATACCACTTAAGATTGTACTTTGGCAATCATTATTTCTACAACTGCCACATGGTCACTGACTTTGGTTACAACATGGGCGATCTCGGGGGATAGCAGGTATATAAGTTACCTTTGGATGTAATACAATTCTGTCATGAGTAAGTTCCCAATCTATCTATTCTAGTTAGTTTTAAGAAAGAGCATTTAGTATTGTTCTGAGGGATGGCTTGACATCCCCCAACTTTCTGAACTGTTATGATGCCAACTGATTGTTGGGTGATTGAAGTATCCTCCAGTGATGACAGCAGGATTGGGGAATGTAAGTATAAGGGAGTTTAGAATTTCTCTACAGTTTTTAGTTACATTTATAGTCGAGTCTGTTGATAAATGAAATGAATCAATTTTAAGTTTATGCCCATCTGATCTCACATGCAACTTTAGTTCATATTTCAGTAGTTTGAATATCTTGCCTGTTGTGACAAATATGGCACGTCCATTTTCTATTAGCCTACTGTTCTGAAATACACTTAGTTTTACTTCAAAATTCACAATGTCAGTTTTGGATTTTAGCCATCTTCTGTACCTAGTATTGTATGAGCTTCATTGCTTTTTAAGAGTGCGCAGAATTATAGCATTTTGATGCAAATGCTTCAGGAGTTTACCACTAGGACTTTTAAAAGAAATATAAGTTTTGCTATTCAGGGAACAAAATAACTAATGAAGGTAGAAGAAAGGATATAAAATGCACACTGTAAATATAAAGAAAATAATTTCTGAACAAGAGAAATTTGTTAATACTGAATATACATTTAAGTGTTTTCTGAAGTAATGTCTTGAGTGCACTCTCATATGGGGATGAAATGTGGGCAAAGTTTTGTCACAAATGGAAAATATAAAGGGAATAGTTGATATACATTTTGAGCCAACAAGGAATGGTAAATTTGGCAGTGAGGGGAAGTGTGGTGGTGTACAAATTGTAAAGGGAGATCAAGGTTTGACTACAGTGATCAGTGATTGGCAAAATTGCATTACAATTTCCTAGAAAAATTAGTTAAATTTAATTTTTCTGTTTCTTCCCATTTAATTTCAAACTCTGCACATTTTATACAGCTCACTGTTTGAAACAAATCAATAATTCTAAATCTAACACAGAGAGGGATTAAATTACAACCACAATGTAATTGCATATAGTAAAAAGCGATAATTAATTTCAGGTTCTGATTCTACAGGATGGTTAAAATTGAACTTTAATGACTTGAGCCAATGTAGATGTAAAACTATTCACCACACAGGAACACAACTTTATATAAATGATGTTCAGACTGTGCACTGCACAATTTGCATTATTAGTAGTTTTACTCTCAGGACTTTCCACTAGGTGCTGGTACTAGTACGGCCATGTAGGTTTGAAACACAAGCATCAGTGCACATTACAGTTGCTAACAGTCAACATGGGCCTGGACGAGGACAGCAGGAGTTTACTCAAATCTGTTTTATCGAAACAACAATAGTACCTCAGCTCTTCGCAAGTATCAACAACTTACAGGAATAGGGAGAAGTCCTCTTTCCACACCAGGGTTGAACGTGATTCAGAAGCACGGATTAATTGGAGATTTGGGAATTTCTCTTGTGCCACAAATTGTTGAAGTTAGTGTTGCCTTGGCTGAGAATGCTGAATGCAGTGTGTAATGTCCAAGCAATCCACAAGCCGTGTCATGACAGCTAACATTCCATGGTCCATCATTTGATTAAGTAGGGTAAAATGCGTCAGATGGTCTATGTGATTAAAGCGTTATTTACAGGTATAAATTTAATGTGACTGTGGCAGTATGTGAACACAGAAATTATCAAATCAGCATAAGACTGGAATACTTTGCATACGGGGAACCCTCTGAAAGTCGCTCTCTGACACAAACTTTGCAAGATGTAAAAAGGGATTTTTTTTTTTTTTTTGATTAGGTGCCAATAATAAAGAGTTTTTGAGAAAACGATGGTTTCATTGCAGGTTTTCAGTCTCCTTGTGGATGCAATGTTTAAATGTGTTGGTAGCATGATTCTTTCAAAGGTTCGAATTCTTGTGACCATGTTCAAAATCATATTTTATGATGTTCTTTTATTTATCCTTTGTTGTTGTGGAAGTATGTGACATCAATATTTTTATGACATTGTAAAATATGCTGGAATTCTTATTAGAAGCACACTTATCATCACAGATCTTATATAACTTTACATTATTAGCAGTAAATGAAAATGAAGAACAAAGTTTAAATATTTGAGTTTCCTTACACAAAGGGTTGTTTGTTGACAAAATCAGAATACTGACATGTTAATTAAAAGTAATGTCATTAAAATGTACACTGTTCTGTCAATGCAGCGGGTTATACCTTTAACTACAAGAGAAGAATTGGATTCTCTGATCACAGAGATGCCCTATTCTCAATGCGCAGCAGAGGAAGATGACAAGTAGAAGTGTGACATTTGCAGGTTCCAGCTTTTGAGAAAATGCTTTAATATGCCTGGTGGTTTGCTGCGAAATAACTGTCAGATTGCGAAGTATTTAGCAGTGTTAACGAGGTTGCTTTTCCTACTGATATTCACACTGAAAAATGTGACTGCAGCATGTGTGTCTTTACACATTGATTGTGATGTTCGAATTTTTAAGCTTCGAATTTTTTTGCAATAAATGTCATGGGGAATGCATTGGTTGGAAGTAAAAATGTAAGCAAAAATGTAACCATCATGCTACCAATCCACTCTTTTTCTGGGGTTGCCTAATAGACTAATAAATTGGCATTGAAACTTTAACTGTCTCTTCTCAGAAATTACAGAGTGTTGGCACCCAGCTGAAATAGATGTTCCTATATTTTCACCCTTCTTTCACCCTTTTTGGCCAAGTTTTGAAACAGTCCATTAAACCATTAAGTGCACAACAAACATTTAATACAAAAACTTATCTGTACAAAAATGAGCTTTCCATCAGTATCGTCCATCCACTTTATCAGGAAAGCAACAGATTTCCAAAAAAGTAACAATGACACAGGTATAAATAATGTAGTGGTGTCCACTACATTAGCAAATACGTTGGCATAGGATCTATTTGCATCACAATGCAGAACACAGGATATTCTCCTAAGCAGTCTCTTTGTATCTCCATCAGTCTGGTTTACATTAGTTAATATCATATGTTTAAGGTCCAAAATTGCAACGCTGTCATGGCAAGTAGAATCTGCAGCCCTCTGCAAGGACAGAATCATTTTAAATTCTTTATCTCCTACAGGGTGTATATGTGGACAAGGAAACAAAATTCCCGGATTTTTCCCGGATAAAAATACTCTCTCTCCCGGGTGAAAATACACTTTTTCCGTGTTAAGTGACAGTATACTCTTCCTCGGCATTGTTAAAGTCATCAATCCTTTGAATGTTTACAGTTTTATATACCGATGTAGAATTTCCAGCCACTTTAGAAAACGAAACTCAGGGGGAAAAACATGTTTTGAAAGACATTTGATGTACAGCAACATATTCACTGCAAATTTGCGTATTACGAAGGTATAAATTTGAATCACACCAAACAATGTATGTCACTTTCCGAAGCATTGAAATCGAGATTGCGGTGTGCTTTTGTAGGCGTCATAGCTCATTCACGTGATCTTGCCCTGCTGATGACAGCAATAGGAAACATCATGTAGTCAGCCAATAGCAAGATCACTCTTAAGTAGCGTGAATACACAAATAAGTTAATGGCTTAAATTAATATACACAGCATTTACATACAATATTAGTCTCGAAGATTAATAAGTTGGAAGAGAAGTTAAGCTTCCACATATAATGTTGATCTTTTTTGCGCGTGTTAGACTTTAAGATACATCACACAAATGTGCCAGTAAAATTTTTTAATAACGACGCAAATGTCATCTTCTGGGCTCAACATTCTTCTAAATGGTCGTCCTCAAAGAGTTGATTTTTAAATGAGAGTCAAATGCTTTGTGATTTAAGAAATTCATTGTACATTCTCGCACAAAGTTCATCTTGCGTAAAAGGAAATCTGTCTTCAATGTAACGCTTTTCAAACCACCATTCGCAATATTTTCCTGCGACCTGTAACAAATAGGTTCGTTTCAGCAGTTGCAAGAAAGTGCCAGAAAACTGGCATCACCGTGCTTGCGCAGCTACAATGACGCAGGAAGCCCATATGTTCATATGTGGAAAACATTAAAAGATTTTACATTACGTCACAAAAGAAACAAGACAAAGGATACTTCAAGAGCATCGAGATTTCGTGAACCATACTAAAATGCATAATTCGGCTTAAAATGCAAATCCGCATGTAATTTTCTTGGAGTACCAGTACTCATTTTTGGTTCTATATTAAAGCATAATGCCGTATGTGCACTTGAAATGCAGCGAACAGTTGAAACTAGCTAATAGTGTGAAAATAAACACTTTGTTTCAAATAAATTGACTGCCTCAGTAGAAAGGATTAATAAAAGCCAAATCTCTTTAGCAAACCGGCAAAAATAACTTCATTGTTCTGTAAGGCGATTAATGCATGACAGTCAAAGGTGCAAATAAAATCAAACTATTAACATATTTTAGCCTGCACTAATTATGCAAACGTATTTTAATTCATTTGATAGCTCCTGGCCACAAAAATCCGTTTTGTTATCATTTAGCGTGAGAGCAATAAACGAAGAGGAAACAAAAAAATCACTGAACGTGAATACCTGGAGACGACCCACCTACCCACAACAACTTGGACTGCTATGTGCATCAGCCCTGGATCTACGATATTTCCGAACAGGGGCAATATTAAGTAGTGATGTCCAGCCACACTTCCGTAACCAGAAGTGGGAGAAGGTATTGCTCATACGAGACTCAACTGCGTATGCGCAAGAGCCCGCCCGCAACTGCTCTAACGAATCTAATTTAAACAATGGTCACGTCACGCTCAGCCGATGCAATTTGTTGTTATAAAGCATTGCATAGTGTTCCTAAAGCCTTTGACACACTTTACCGTTGGCAGACGTTTGTATGAGCACTGTTTTGTTGTTGTATACGGCGCATTTCCTTTGGAACTTAAGTTTTCTTTTCTTTTTTTCCCCCGTTCATGTTTTGTTGCTGCAGTATTATTCTGCACTAGTGGAACACAATAATATCCTTTGTTAGAGTATTGGTTCTTACCAGTCAAAATCACAAAAATTTAACTGAAAACTAAAACAATGAAAAATTCCCGGAATTCTAAACAATTCCCGGGTTTTCTCCCAGATGAAAAAATTCCAGGTTTTTTCCCGGTTGTCCCGGGTTGTACATACCCTGTCCTACAAAAATTAATCTATAGTATTTATCTCCCTGTATCTCCAGGCATGTAAATTAGAGCCGAAGTTTTGTCAATTACATACAAATGAAATTGTCTTCTCTAGGAAACTTATCACACAGTTTCCCTAAAACCACTGAACTCACTTAAATACATTTTTTGAGATTAGCAACAAATTGTTCCAAAGTTATATGCCACATTAGCTTCAGAAAATGGCTTGTTCCTGCAACTCTGACACTTCCGTACAATTTAGACCTCTACAGTATGTCAAAATTCTATTCCTAATTACAATTAGAGTTGCACTTATGGTTTATCTATTAAAAAAAGTTTGTGCCTTGAAAAGTTGTCTACTTGAGAACTGGCAGGTAAAATGCTTTGCACAGCAACAGTGACAGTGACAATACAGTGGAAGTGGAGAAGGTCAGAAGAGCTCCCATTAGTGTATTGGTGGTGGGACCAGCCCAGCTCACTAGCTGTTCAATTCCAACAACTTTAAATCTCATTGTAAAGTTGTTGACAACAAATTCTAGCTCCCACAGCCTCACTGATGATTAGCCTTAGTAGTTTGAAGTGTGGGCTACAATCAGTAGCTGCTCAAACAACATATTCCACTTATTTGTATGGCTGTGTTCAGCAACAGCATTTTTTTCTGGATTTCTGTACGTAATGTGGCACTGATGTTTATTCAGTGAAGGGGAAATGATTTAAGTAGACTGTCACACGTAGATGGCTTGCTGAATTGTGCAAAATCCAGGTTTGCGGACCATTCGGATGTGACATTGATCCATGTTGGACTGCATGGGAACTTGAGGACAGGCATACTTGTCATCAACGTTCTAACTGACCACTTCTGATGCTACAGGGGAGAATTGTCATATTGTGTACCACACATATCCAAACCCTGTCACATCTGCTATATTCATAGTGAATATTGTAAACACTTGGCAAATTGTGTTGTGTTAATGGGAGGCCACACTTCAGACGGGAATTCCCTAGTCTTGCTGCTGCCACCTAGTCCAGTAGCTGCTAGTCTCTGACCAATGGTGCAAGATGACATGGAATGTTGAACAGAGTTTATTACTTATTCTCACATGGCAGGTGCAGATGACCCTACCAGGGCCAGTAACACTAAAAACGGTAACGTGTTCCTGTGGCCGTTCATACCTGTCATAGAGAATTTCACCTGTAATTATTTACATATCCATCAATGTTGTGTATGTGGACTCATTTACACTGACTTCCAATCAAATCTTTTGGGCGCTTCACTTTTCTTCTCAGCCAACGTATATTAAATAATGTAGTACCAAAATACCAAAAATTAAAGTTGCATATACAAAAACAGAAATAAGGAAAAAAGTAAACTCACAAGCTTTTCAGCACATTCAAGTGTCTCAAACGTCCGACAATTGACATCCATGCTACTGGCATTAAGCTTCAGAGTATTTACAGCAGTACTAAGTACTTTCACATCAATGAGTGGCAAAGACACTTTGGTATTGTTCCATTTCAACTCTGAAAAAATAACATGTATAATAATAAAAATAGTAATAATAATAAGAACAACAACAACAACAACAATAAATATTAACAACAGCCAAAGGAGGGAGGGAGAGGGACACACACACACACACACACACACACACACACACACACACACACACACACAAGCAGAAATATTTAAAGGCAAAGAGTATGGGAAGAGATGTAAGTCAAGGCGGAAGTGTGGAGGCAAAGATGATGTTGAATGACAGGTGAGGTATGAGTGGCGGCAACTTGAGATTAGCGGAGATTGAGGCCTGGTGGATAACGAGAAGAGAGGATATATTGAAAGGCAAGTTCCCATCTCCGGAGTTCAGATAGGTTGGTGTTGGTGGGAAGTATCCAGATAACTCTGACAGTGTAACACTGTGCCAAGATGTGCTGGCCGTGCACCAAGCCATGTTTAGCCACAGGGTGATCCTCATTACCAACAAACACTGTCTGCCTGTGTCCATTCATGCGAATGGACAGTTTGTTGGTGGTCATTCCCACATAGAAAGCGTCACAGTGTAGGCAGGTCAGTTGGTAAATCACGTGGGTGCTTTCACACGTGGCTCTCCCTTTGATCGTGTACACCTTCCGGGTTACAGGACTGGAGTAGGTGGTGGTGGGAGGGTGCATAGGACAGGTTTTACACCGGGGGCGGTTGCAAGGGTAGGAGCCAGAGGGTAGGGAAGGTGCTTTGGGGATTTCTTAGGGATGAACCAAGAGGTTACGAAGGTTAGGTGGACGGCGGAAAGACGCTCTTGGTGGAGTGGGGAGGATTTCATGAAGGTTGGATCTCATTTCGAGGGAGGATTTTAGGAAGTCGTATCCCTGCTGGAGAGCCACATTCAGAGTCTGATCCAGTCCCGGGAAGTATCCTGTCACAAGTGGGGCACTTTTGGGGTTCTTCTGTGAGAGGTTCTGGGTTTGAGGGGATGAGGAAGTGGCTCTGGTTATCTGCTTCTGTACCAGGTCGGGAGGGTAGTTGCGGGATGCGAAAGCTGTTTTCAGGTTGTTGGTGTAATGGTCCAGGGATTCAGGACTGGAGCAGATTCGTTTGCCACGGAGGCCTAGGCTGTAGGGAAGGGACAGTTTGATATGGAATGGGTGGCAGCTGTGATAAGGAGGTACTGTTGCTTGTTGGTGGGTTTGATGTGGACGGATGTGTGAAGCTGGCCATTGGATAGATGGAGGTCAACGTTAAGGAAAGTGGCATGGGATTTGGAGTAGGACCAAGTGAATCTGATGGAACCAAAGGAGTTGAGGTTGGAGAGGAAATTCTGGAGTTGTTCTTCACTGTGAGTCCAGATCATGAAGATGTCATCAATAAATCTGTACCAAACTTTGGGTAGGCAGGCTTGGGTAACCAAGAAAGCTTCCTCTAAGCGACCCATAAATAGGTTGGCATACGTGGGGGCCATCCTGGTACCCATGGCTGTTCCCTTTAATTGTTGGTATGTCTGGCCTTCAAAAGTGAAGAAATTATGGGTCAGGATGAAGCTGGCTAAGGTGACGAGGAAAGAGGTTTTAGGTAGGGTGGCAGGTGATCGGCGTGAAAGAAAGTGCTCCATTGCAGCGAGGCCCCGGACGTGCGGGATATTTGTGTATAGGGAAGTGGCATCAATGGTTACAAGGATGGTTTCTGGGGGTAACAGACTGGGTACGGATTCCAGGCGTTCGAGAAAGTGGTTGGTGTCTTTGATGAAGGATGGGAGACTGCATGTAATGGGTTGAAGGTGTTGATCTACGTAGGCAGAGATACGTTCTGTGGGGGCTTGGTAACCAGCTACAATGGGGCGGCCAGGATGTTTGGGTTTGTGAATTTTAGGAAGTAAGTAGAAGGTAGGAGTGCGAGGTGTCGGTGGGGTCAGGAGTTTGATGGAGTCAGGTGAAAGGTTTTGTAGGGGGCCTAAGGTTCTGAGGATTCCTTGAAGCTCTGCCTGGACATCAGGAATGGGATTACCTTGGAAAACTTTGTATGTAGAGTTGTCTGAAAGCTGACGCAGTCCCTCAGCCACATACTCTCGACGATCAAGTACCACAGTCGTGGAACCCTTGTCAGCCAGAAGAATGATGATGGATCGGTCAGCTTTCAGATCACGGATAGCCTGGGCTTCGGCTGTGGTGATGTTATGAGTAGGATTAAGGTTTTTCAAGAAAGATTGAGAGGCAAGGCTGGAAGTGAGAAATTCCTGGAAGGTTTGGAGAGGGTGATTTTGAGGAAGAGGAGGTGGGTCCCGCTGTGATGGAGGACGGAACTGTTCCAGGCAGGGTTCAATTTGGATAGTGTCTTGGGGAGTTGGATCATTAGGAGTGGGATCAGGATTATTTTTCTTCGTGGCAAAGTGATATTTCCAGCAGAGACTACGAGTGTAGGACAGTAAATCTTTGACAAGGACAGTTTGGTTGAATCTGGGAGTGGGGCTGAAGGTGAGGCCTTTGGATAGGACAGAGGTTTCGGATTGGGAGAGAGGTTTGGAGGAAAGGTTAACTACTGAATTGGGGTGTTGTGGTTCCAGATTGTGTTGACTAGAATTTTGAGGTGTGGGGGGTGGGGGGGGGGGGGGGGGGAGTGGTGCTGGAAGTGGGAGATTGAGTAGATGGGAGAGACTGGGTCTGTGTGCAATGAGAGGAGGTTGAGGTTTGTTGGAAAGGTTGTGGAGGGTGAGTGAGTTGCCTTTCCGGAGGTGGGAAACCAGGAGATTGGATAGTTTTTGAGGTGGAGGGTGGCATGCTGTTCTAATTTGCGGTTGGCCTGTAGGAGGGTGCTATGAACAGCCGGTGTGGATGTGGGAGAGGAAAGATTGAGGACTTTGATTTGGGATAGGAGTTGACGGGTGTGTTCATTGGCCGAGTCCATGTATAGGTAAAGGATTAGGCGGGTGAGGGCTATGGATTGTGCTGTTTGGAACTGGTATAAGGACTGATGGAGAGAAGGATTGCAGCCAGAGATGGGAACTTTAAGTGTGAGGCCTTTGGGGGTAATGTCAAATGTCAGACAAGCCTGAGTAAATAAAATATGGGAGTGTAATCTGGCTAGGGTGAAGGCATGTTTGCGGAGGGAATGTAAATAAAATTTAATGGGGTCGTTGTAGGGATGTTGTGAGGTTGACATGGTATTAGAAGGTGGAAAGGGTAATATGAGGTTAAAGTGAAAATAAATAGAAATATATATAGGGAGAGATAAAGGAGTGAAAAAAGTCGAAAAAGTGTTGGTTTGAGATGAACTATGTTGATCCTGTGCTGAACAAGACAAGTTGTGTCTGTGTATGTGCAGATGGATGTGTGTGTGTGTGTGTGTGTGTGTGTGTGTGTGTGTGTGTGTGTGTGTACGCGCGAGCGAGTTTACACCTGTCCTTTTTTCCCCCTAAGGGAAGTCTTTCTACTCCCGGGATTGGAATGACTCCTTACCCTCAATGAAGAAACTCTTTCGTTCAGTGGATATTTTCTTTGGCACCCTTTATCATGTCTTCCACCACAGGCCATGAAGGTATACTTGTCAGTAAATTTACTTCATTACCACATTTATTGGAATACATTGTACCACTTTTGTATGCTCCTGACTCTTTAGTCTGCTGCACCAGCTGTTGTGAAGTATAGCTTTTCGTGCTGTGAGAAGTAGACAACACACCAAATAACATTGTTTTAAAGGTTCTTGTGGACCCTGGAAAGCCCATTTACCAATAACTTAGTTATTTTACAGACTTTCTGGGAAAATGTTTAATCACTTTTTGATGTACCTGACATCTTGTGGTAGAACATTGTACCAGGTGGACAAAGAATGCTACAACAGTCCATTTGTTTTTGTGGGATCACTACTGTTGTCATTTGTGAATTTGGAAAAAAATTCCTTTGTTTCTACAATAGGAAATACACTTACCACAACAATAACAACTCACAAGAGTCACGTGAGAGATTCATACTACCATAGTTTTTGGTCCTTAATCGCAAAAATAAAATTATCAAAAAATATAGTCAACTGGTCACAATTCTAATATGATACAAAGAGAAATTAACTTCATTGAGTTCTCACGAAGGATGCAACCAAGAAAGAGTTAATGTATGCCAACCAGCTACTGTCTAACAAGTAGTGTTTTTTTCCCTTATCTACACTGTAGTGAGGTACTTACCTGACAGCAGTTAACAGACAAGCAAAAAGTTTCATGTCAACAGGTTTCAATATTTGTCACAGTGTTGCTGTCATGTGATATACCTTTCTATACAAGATTATTTGGGTAAAGAATGCAGTAAGGTAGATATTGCAAATCTGGAATAAATGCAAGACTGGCTCTCACCTGTAGCTCATATATAAGCATGTTCACTTACATACAAAATCTTTAGTATTACACTGCAGGAAATGTTCCAATGGAAAATCAGGCAAAATAAGGGAAAGTTGACCACTCACCTACCGTGTATCGATGCATGGGGCACAGAAACACACAACAGCTTTCACAAACGAGCTACTGAGTTCTAGGTCTTTTTAAAGCAACAGTACACACATTCATACACACAACCCACAGACACCCACCCACGTACTAACAAGCTCACAGCAAGACCAATATGACAAATGTTCGTTCTGGCAGACTTAACAGAATATGTGTGTGTGTGTGTGTGTGTGTGTGTGTGTGTGTGTGTGTGTGTGTGTGTGTGTTTTGAGTGACAGTTACATATAACTGGAGGATGACAGAATATGTATGAGGACGTGCTGAAAAGTAATGCCTCTGAATTATTTATTCTGTCCTAAATATCAATTGAGGTATTACATCTCATGCACATTACTCTGCTGATTTTTACGCTTCACTGACACAAGTTGCAACCCTCTGCTGCAAGAGGGTGGGTTGGTTGGTTGGATGATTAAAGGGACCAAACTGCTATTGCCATCAGTCCCTTTTACCTTTAACAGACAGGTCTACATGACTGTAGATCAGAGATGGCCTACCATGCAAAACCCAGGGGAAGAAAACCGCAAGGTCTACCAAAGGTCAACAAAGGCAAGATAAAGGACACAAAAGAAGATAGAGAGACATAGGAATAAAGGCATGCAAGGTGCCCCATCTACAGAGCACAGCTGGAAGCCCCCTGAAGCCGAGTGCAATGAGGGGACATATGCCCTTCACCCCCCGAGAAAGAAATGGACACGTCAGACAGACAATGTAAGAGGAAGGAGAAAGAGTAAAAGAGCAGGCAGGGAGAGGACTAGGCTGGACCACTAATCCCAAACAACCACAGCCCTGTCTGGGCAGAGGAGGTAACAGAATATTCTGCCAATCCCTCAATGGGCTGATAAGGTTACATAGCCATTCCTTAAAGAGAGTAGAAAAATCCCACTTAACGAATAAAACATAAAACCAAGTCAGTTGCTGAGGCATCGTCTCCCAACACCAGGGGTAACGAGTCTGGGATACTAAGGAGTCTGCCACAGGGTGGCGAGGGTGAGACAGTCCAGCAAAATGTGGACCACTGTCAAACAGAAACCACGATGACAGTGAGACAGAGGAGATGACCATGAGTTAGCCAAGTATGGTTGACGTGAAGCTGGCAGAGGACGATAAAGAGTCCTTGCGGGAGGCCTACATGAAGAATTTCCACGGATTCGGCGTCTCCTTTATCACCTGTAATTCGTTAGGTGAGGTCAGGGTGAGACATTCCGAATTCTGGATTCCTAAAACTTGATGGTGTAATAATGAATGGAGATCTGTTTCCTGAATACCGAACTAAGAGTCAGATAACTAGCAGAGACCAAACTACTAGGTTTGATGTGTGTGGTCAGGCTATCAGCAAGTTCATTCACCAAGATTCCAATGTGGCGCAGGATCCAGATGAGATCACAGTGTCCACATTGTTCAAGAGCATACAAGGAATTCTGGATAGCAATGACCAAGAAGCACAGCGAGAGTAATGGTGGTCAACAGCTTCCAAATTGCTTGCCGCAGATGAGAAAGGATTCAGCAGAGCAGGAACAGATAAATTCGGAGCATGAGAGATGGCTACCAACTCTGCAGTGACACCACTACAGGCATCTGGCAGGAAGCACAGTTCAATATGACCCACGTGAGTATAGGACTACGTGACCAGCAACCGTTGAGCCATCAGTATAGATTACTTCTGAACTCCAGAGCATGACAAGGCTGGAGAAAAATTTGTGGTAGCAGGCCTCTGGATGAACCGAGTCTTTCCGACCTTTTATAGGTCAAGACAAGCTGTGACTGACAGGCGGACCTTTAAGGTGTGGTGAGCGGGCCTGGAGGATACGTAGTAGAGGATACAATTGGAGTTCAGACAGAAGGGAGCAGATGTGGATTGCAATTGTAATCCCTGATGTGGAATGCCATTGCGGGACGTGGAGTTATGTGAGACTTCCTAGCAGATTAAAGCAATGTGCCGGACCGAGACTCGAACTTGTGACCTTTGCCTTTCGCGGGCAAGTGCTCTACCAACTGAGCTACCCAAGCATGACTCGTGCCCCATCCTCACAACTTTACTTCTGTTGGTACCTTGTCTCCTACCTTCCAAAGTTTACAGAAACTCTCTTGCAAACCTTGCAGAAGTAGCACTCCTGAAAGAAAGGATATTGCGGAGACATGGCTTAGCCACAGCCTGGGGGATGTTTCCAGAATGAGATCTACACTCTGCAGTGGAGTGTGCACTGATAAAAAAATTCCTGGCAGATTAAAACTAAAATTTTGGAAGGTGGGAGACCAGGTACTGGCAGAAGTAAAGTTGTGAGGACGGGACGTGAGTCTTGCTTGGATAGCTCAGTTGGTAGAGCACTTGCCCGCGAAAGGCAAAGGTCCGAATTCGAGTCTCGGTCCGGCACACAGTTTTAATCTGCCAGGAAGTTTCATATCAGCGCACACTCCACTGCAGAGTGAAATCTCATTCTAGTGGATTTATGTGCTTAGAAAAATGCAATAGTTGTTTGGATGCTTATGGTAGCTGAGAATGTGTGTAGCATAACTGACAAGCTGCTGTTGGTGCCTGATCTACAACAGAGGGACTCCAGAGTCAAGAAGTAAGCTGTTCACAGGATTAGCTCGAAAGGCTCGTGTCACACGGCAAGCCCCTCAATGGTGTATCAGATCCAGTAACCACAATGCTGAGGGGCGATGGTGAATTGTAAGCCAGACTCTAATAATCAAGACAGGATTGTATCAGGGCTTTGTAAAGCTACAAAAGGGTAGTGCAACCTGCAGCCCAGCTGGTGTTACTCAGGCAGTGAAGTGTATTAAGGTGCAGCCAGTACTTTCATTTCAGCTTGCGAAGATGGAGAATTCATGTCAACCAAGCACCGTAGACCAGTCCTAAAAAGTGATAAGTCTTCATCGCATTTCGTAGCTGGTCGGTGAGGTAAAGTTCTGGTTGTAGGTGAATGGTACAACATCGCCAGAGCTGCATAACATGAGTCTTGGAAGCTGAAAACCAAAAGACATAGCTTAGGGCCCATCCATGCACCTTTCAAATGGTGCCCTGCAGTCAATGTTCAGCAACAACCAACTTGAAGAGCAATAGTAGTGGCCAAAGTAGTCAGCACACAAGGAGGGCGATACTGAGGACCCCACAGCTGCTGCAAGACCATTGATGGTGAGGGGACACTCCATGCAGAGGCCCTGTGGGACCCCATTCTCTTTGATTTGGGGGTACTAAGGCAAGCACCAACCCAAACCCAGAAAGTAGGGAGCGACAAGAAATTCTCGATAAAAATCGGGAGTGAACCACAGAGACCCCACTATTGTAAAGTAATGAGGATGTGGTGCCATAAGCCTTTTGCAGGTCAACAAAGGAAGCTATAAGGATGGCACACTCCAGGTAAACCGGCCTGTCGGTAGTGGAACAGTCCTGGCGAACACCGCACTAGGACAGGGCCAGATCATTCCCAGGACTTGAGGAGTCAACACAACCAGCAACTTACCATGCATTCAAGCAAATTACAGAGAACATTGGTGAGACTTATTGGGCAATAATTGTCCACCTCTAGAGGGCACTTACCTGGTTGCAGTACTGGGACAATGATGCTTTCTTGCCGTTACGATGGAAGCTCTCACTTGCATCAGATGTGGTTAAAGAGGGCAAGTATATGGCACTGACAATCCACCAATAGGTGGATGATCATTTGGCTGTGGACATGGTCCGGCCCTGAGGCTGTATCAGGGTAATGGGCTAGGACACTGACTAATTCCCACTCACTGAAAGGAGCATTATATGGCTCCAGGTGGTGTGTAGGCAAAGTTAATTGCTTTCACTCCATCCGCTGTTTTTGGATGCAACAGACAGGTTGATAATTCTCAAAAGAAGAGTCTCGAGTATAATGAGGAGCAAAATGATCGGCGACAGAGTCTGGGTCAGGGCAGACAGGTAATATGAAGTAAGCCTGCAGGTGTCTGGTACCCAAAGAGAAATCTGATCTTAGCCCAAACCTGTGAAGGAGAGGTATATGGTGGTCCACTGGTTGAAACCTACCATTCCCAGCATTCTGGCTTTCATTGTTTTATTCGGTGGCAGTCCTGGGCACGGAGCTGATTATAGGTAATGAGGTGCTCCGTCAATAGATGCCACTTATGGTATTTGAGAGCCCACCTACGATCTCTAATGGCTTCTGCAATTTCTGATGATTACCAAGATACTGTCTTCCATCAGGATGGCCCCGAGGAATAGGGATCACTAAGTCAGCTGCCAAAAGAATGGACGAAATTGTATTTTTGAGTGCCTCATTGGTATCTTCATGTAGCGGGTAGACAAGGGTGACAGCTGAGACAAAATCACTCCAGTCTCCGCTGCCGAGAGCCCGTCTGGCATTGAGAGAGGGACAAGAAGATTGGGAAGTGGACACTACCATACAAGTCATCATGGACTCTCCACTGTATGGATGGGAGAAGGAAAAAGTGATGCAGATGCAAAAGTAAATGGCCAAGAAAGTTCTGTGTAACACACTGAAGTATGTGGAGGCACAAGTACTCAAGAGGCAAATGTCAAGTTGTGCCAGTAAGTTTTTAAGGTCTTTACCACAGACAGTGATCTTTGTTCCACCCCAGAAAGGGTTATGGGCACTGAAATCATCAAAGATTAGCAGACATGACAACTTTCAAAAGTGAAAAATCAGGAGAATTTTAGCGTTTATACTATTGTGAATTACAACACATCCCTGACAATGTTGCAATAATTCAGTACTTGTACCTGGCACACCCATATCGTTTCGCAATTTCAGAATCTGGAAACATTTTGCGAAACAAAGGCCCAGTGTGTCGGCACAGTTTATAGTCAAGTTATGCTCTACAGTAAATGAGGTAAATAAAGTCTTGGCATTTTTCACAGAATCTACATTTTGGGGTTTACACGAGAAGTTAAGTTTTTGATTCTGTTCTACACAATGGACACTCTCCTTGTGTTTTTTAGTTTTCACATGTTTAAGAATGCCACATTTCCCACCATGAGCCACTGAAAAGTCACATCTACATACACTACAAAATGCGTAAGTTTGTCAATTCCTCAACTCACTTAAACATGGAAACTCTTCCTTATACACTGCATCGTGTTTCTTAGCCATTCTGCATGAAAAATAATCAACACCTCCATGATACACAGCAGCAACTACTACAGAGTACACAAATTGCGCAGCAGAACCGAGAACACAATGATCCTACGTTCTAGACAATGGTCTTTTAACAATGATGCCAACCCTGGGGCATCGTTCTCCTTATATTGCACTTCAAATTCCCCTAAATAATTTGTCACACTGTCAGGTAAGCGAGAGGGGGGGGGGGGGGGGCGGTAAAAGGGAGTCAAGTATGAAATTGTCGAGTGGAGGGGTGGGGAGGGAAGAGTAACCCTAAACATTTTACCCCCTGAAACAATTTATCCCTCTAACTTCCCCCTAGGCAGCTTAATTTCCCTAAATTATGGGGAAATCCCCCTACTTGGCAACACTTCCTTGCAGAAAGAACAACACTAATCTCTTCGCTAGGAATGACTATCTACTACTCCTTGTCCATGATAACTTTACAATTGCGCTGATGCTACCACAAGCGGAGGAAATTGGCACTGGTTGAAAGATATTCATTTGTCTCCAAACGCTGCCAACAATAACTTCTTTACTTCCTTGTAGATACAAAGCACGAGCTATGCCTACTGCCGCTCCCGACAGTCACCACACGAATCTTCCAAGTTAACACAGACAAGTAACAGCCATACATTGTCATCCACCAATATATCAAAGGCGCAGGATTTTCAAATAGAAAGGAAAGTATTGAAACTGCTCTGAAAATCAGGAGATCGGTCTTTGCAGTTGGGAGATCGGGAGGAAAAATCTGGAGTCTCCTGCTTAAATCAGGAGAGTTGGCATGTCTGGATTAGGAAAAGGGTGGGGGGGGGGGGGGGGCTGAGAAACCAAATCAAACAATATGTTCTGAGACACTTCACCATCAGGAAGGAAGTAAACACTGCAACAGCCACAGCCCCCATAGGTGTATTAAGAGGCCCAAGTTTGCTACATACAGTGTCCAGAACATATGTGTTAACTCCACCTGACATCTTGTCATAGGTAGCATCCATGAAGAACCAAGGTAGGAGTTGCTAGAAACCAAGTCTCCTGAAGTGCAATACAGAGGGCAGGGGAAATGTGTAAAAGATGTCTTAGTTCATCCAGGTGGTAGAAAAAGCTGCTGCAATTCCACTGGAGAATAATGTTGTCAATGTACTGTGAGGCCATAAGGGACCAAGGGGGCAGATTAAGGGGTTATGGCATCAATACACATAAGTTCCAGGTTCTGTTGGGTGGTGCAAACCAAGGCGCCTGAGGCCGCTAGAATCTCTGCCTTGGACACAACAACTGTTCTGTTTCCTTAGATCTGAGGGAGAGTTGTCTACAACATCCCACAGTTCATCATGGATGAAGTAAGCCTTCATGACAAATTTCCACACTGAATAACTTTTGCACCCAGTCAGCTTTTCAGCCACTCACAGTCTAGGTGATGCTCTATCACTCATTTTCAGACCTCTGTGTATAAAATAAAAAGCAGCTAGTGAAGACAAAAAGTCATCGATACACACTTAACTTCCTGAACCGACACTGTATTTCTATGCACGACTTCTGTTTTTAACATTTACAAAAACACTGCTTGCACAAAAACACTGCTTGCACAAAAACACTGCTTGCACAAAAACACTGCTTGCACAAAAACACTGCTTGCACAAAAACACTGCTTGCACAAAAACACTGCTTTCACAAAAACACTGCTTTCACAAAAACACTGCTTTCACAAAAACACTGCTTTCACAAAAACACTGCTTTCACACCTGTGCCCATAATCTTTTTGATGGGATTTTTTTTTGTATAATTAACGTAATAGCTTTATAAAAGATTGGGGGTTTTATTCATTGGAAAAAGCAGTACATTCACAACAGAAACCATATTTCTACAAACACAGTACAACCACAGAGTAACAGTGAAAACAAGGAGTAAATGGAAAACTCAATTTTAGCAACAGCAACTATGACTATTAAATTCAACTTGGTAATATGTACAGATAATTGATTTTGAAAATCATAATAAGTTAATCATAAGTTCTTTTACTTACATATAAATACATTTGTTACCTTAAACTGCAGTTTTATAAATAATGCTACTTTAAATAGGTACCAACTGTTCAGTCAACACTGGAACAGTTGGTGTTCAAAAAAGCATAATTTTATGAAATTTGTTGCAAGTTTCTCCACCGTTCCTGTATCAAGATTATTTTTAATTATGTGGCTGCCTAACACTCGACATCTCGTGATTATGTATTACTTATTCTATTATGCAATAAAATTTACCTGATTCGATAATTTTCTGCGACTCCTCCACAAGATTCATTACTTCAACAGCACAAAACTCGCCTCCATCTGCTTTTGTCACTAAAGAAAACAAAAAAACAGAAATTATTGTAATGCTGACTGCTCAAGAATTCTGTCTCAAGTAAATAAAAGATATACATAATGTTAAAATATCTAAGTTCAGACAGTAAATTCTCTATTAAAAATCTGAGTGCTTATCAAGTTTGGCATCTAAGAAATCATTGTCAGTTTAAGCTTTAACCAGTTCATATCTTGTACTAAACTTTGAGCAGTGGCAACTTCTACTGTTTTTTATCCATTCTGCTCTATTTATTCCCCTTGTTCAGTGAATGTCATTTCGTTTATTCTTTCCTTTCAATAATTTTTTTTAATTACACAAGCATTAAATGCGAACTGTATATAGATAATCCAAAATTTGTGCACTCTGATGTCTAAGTGCGATTCCTTCCATGTTAACAGTACAAAAATGTCTTACAAAATTTTGTTCTGTGCTTGTTTTTTTGTAGAAAATAAATGTCAAAGAAAAGAAATTTAGCAACACAGCAATCTCATGCAAGGCAGCACCTTCATTCAATACTGTGTAGCTCTGTTGCTCAGTGTAGTGAGCAGAGCTACATGTTAAAAGGCTGAAGTTCGATTCTGATTTGTCCAATAATGCAGTAGCATGCATGTTTCGTAAATGATACCTATCCACAAGTTCATACATTGAGAAAGAGTGGCAAGCTGTAATCTTTAAAATACAAAGTCAACAAAAGCATATCTTCCACAAAACATACATAGTCTTCAGAGCAGATGATCACACCAGTCTTGCTGCATCTCCATACATTTATGACTCCCTGTATCATGCTCCCTCAACTCAATGCATCGTAGCTGCATCCACAATTACAAGACCAGCATGGACGAATGCTATAAGTTCAATCATACATCATATCCATGGGAAAGTGCATGTAATACTGTAACATGGTTACTGATGCACATCAATCCTTTTACAGGTTTTTTTGGTGGCGCTTTTACACATGGAGTTATACACTGAGTTTCTCAAACTGATGTAAAGGTTGCTTTGCCACTTTTGGTTATTGGGTGTAATTTATTGACACTTTAAAATTTTCTTTCATATGCGTAGCAGCAAGCAGGCAACAGGCTCTGGAACCTAGCACGAGTTCATGTAGTGCCTACGTGACCAACCAAGCCTGTCCCTTCAGAACGGAAGTGGTTCTTTCTGGTTGAAACTGATGAAAAGGTATGCTTTCAGTTCTCTGCTGAGTGCACTAAAAGTGCCCACCCCACCAACTACCCAATAGGGAGAAACGAGAAAGAGATAATTTGATTGTTACTTGACCCATCCTGGGAGGCAGAAGACTGAATTTGCTTTTTGAGTGCCAGCCACGGTACAGAGTAGTTGACACTCTAAGCTTCTAGCTTTAAGTAAAAAAAATGGCCTCATGGCAACTTCTTCCGTCTCTGCTCACTTTGACCAGCCAGTGGCTGATAAACATTAACCATCACTTGCCATTTCTGGGCTGAGATGCCGTGGTCCATACATAAGACTGTCCCCTGATGTTTTGCTTTCAACTGTGTAAGGCATCCTCCGAGAACAAGCAGTTTGCCGATTGTACTTGGAGGATGCCTTCTGCAGTTGAGGGCGAAATGTCAGAGAAGAGTTATGTATGGACCACAGCATCTCAGCCTGGAAGCATTAAGTGATGACAACACCTGCCATGAAAGCCTTCATTCTATGAAACGTTAACCACCTTTCTCTCCTTCCTATTTCCATATTTTGCTTACACCCAAACTGGCGGACACACTGACAGTCCAGTCTGGACAAGCACTTTTGTATTCCATAAATTACAGAGAATACAATGATCTGCATTAATTATCTCTCTTCATTTCAAACTGTCTCGCATCTGGTGATTACACTCCATCCCTCTCCCATATTTGATACTGGCCACATCAACATCAGGTGTGGTCTGCACACCGAACATTCCCTGACAAAGCTAGCAGTGTGAAGATTTTCAGGGCACATTGGAAGTACTTTTGGACAAACAGAACAATGACAAATAATTAATGGCTTGCAAAAGGCGTCAAATAGCATATAATGTTTGGAGTATATGCAGAACTGGGTCCCAGGTACTCTTGTTCTGGCACGAGTATTACACCCTGCAGATTGCTGCTCCTTACTCTTGCAGGCACTATTCCTTTGGAGACAAACAGCTATGTATCCCGCCAGTACCTCCTATGCTTTTATTCAGTGCTGATTGCAAACATTTTGTTTATAGGCTCAATGCTTACAAGCATCATGTGCAACTGTTACCATGGCTATCATGTATTTCTTACGCCCGCAAACATGTGATCCTTGCAGAGTCTGCAGACATTATACTGCCGCAGCGTACTTAACCCATGGTGCAAGCCACAGTGGACAGCTGAAGTCACAGCTTCAGTCTAGGCCACTCATGCTGGTTGCTAAGCATCCCATCTCTTGGACCACAGTCAACTCTTAACCACACCACACTGCTCTGTTACACCACCTAGAAGCATTCAGCATTCTCCCTGGGACCCAGCGCTATGTTGTGGTTGGGCATCTGAGTTTGCAAGATGACCTATGTGGAGCACAACAATCTTTGTTGCTGCTCATATCGATCAAGGACAATCATTTCTGTTATCATTTACTTACGTGGAAGTTTACTTTTTGGTGGTGAGACTGCAGTAAATATTGTCTAATGTGGAATCATCAATCATTGCATACAATACTGACTACCATGCAACCAAAGGATGTAAAAGTAGTGACGAGGATTCTCAGTTTTTGTTCCACAATACCGACTTTGTGGTTCACGGGGTCGTCTCTCTCTCGTGCTTTGCTGACTTGCAACCATGTGGTGGCTGCCCTTGGCTGTCTCAATACCATCGTTCCAGTTACATATTATGCATAGGGACATCGAGGACATGCAGTGCAATGCCACATTTGTCCTGTGCAACAGTCTGCTCACCCAGCCCCATTACAGAAACCAATGCCGCAGCCTGAGCAATACTTCCGCAGCAGCATCTCACCCACTAGGCTGCTTCCCATTCTCCAACACTGATGCAGTGATGTTTGATGCCCCAGGTCTCCACTACCACCTTGGAGCTATGGTTTGCTTTCATCGACTATATTTAGTGTTCTTTTGTGGTCTGTGCCATCACTGAAAACTCCTTCCAATGAGCTGTTCTCCTTGCCTTGCCTGGCTTTTTGACCTGTTGCCCTCTTTCGTCCCTTAATCCTGGGGTCGAACTTTCTAACCTTTCCTATGCTCAGTAGAGTGGCTGGCTCCTGTTCACTATGCTGGGCTCAACAAATCCTGTGCACATGTGCACTCTCTTCCGTCCAGTGCTGATTCTCTGTCCTCTCTGGTCTCTCAGCTCAATACACCCATTTGTGCGTCCCGCTTAGACCTGTCATGTCTTCAGTCACCTTCGGCATCATTGTTGCCAGTCCCGATACCAGCAATGGCACCCCCTACTGCTGCACCACTGTCTCTGCCCACTCCTGCGCCACAGAGGCGACTGTTCTGTCACCAGTTCTTGTGACGAAGGCTGTAGTGTCACTGAGCCATTCACCGCTGACTCACCCAGTGCTGACTGTTGTGAGCCATGGCGTCACTCTCTCCAGTCAATGCTGGTATTGCCCCCACCTCTGGGACTACCAACACACCTGCCACCAGTGCCTATGCTTTCTGCTCCAGCAGCACATCCTCATCCAGCATTGTCCCAGTGGCTGCCACTCTCTCTGACTACAAGCCCAACGGCACTGCTGTCCTCCAGCACCCTCAACTTTGGGGATGCACCCATGGCCGTCAACCCTCATGCGGGTCGTGCCCAATATCATTCTGCATCTAATTCACCTTCTGTTCTGCCTTTGTTTTCCACTTCTTGAGCCTCACCCCCTCTTTTCCTGTGCCTCTCGTGTGCCTCTGCCCTCCCAAGTGCGCTTCTGTGCACTTTGACGCACCCATGGAAAATGCTGGAATTACAACAGACACAATAGAAAACAGAACACATTTCAGGAAGGCAGTTCAAAAGACAATTTCAGGAGAGAAAGAAAACAACTAGATGAAAGTGGACTCATAAAGGAAGGGAACAACACTCTTAAAACGATGAAGGAAATTTGGAAACTACGGAAATCTACTACAATGGAGAGTAGCCAAAGTTAATTAATCGTACCTTCGATTAGTAAAGTGTAAAACAAAGTTTAGGGCTATAGATAAAGAGATGCTGAATGAAGCACATTTTGCTGTTAAGACAGCAAAGCATGATACCTTCAATGACTACCATAGCCGTATACTGTCAAATGATCTTTCGCAATATCCAAAGAAATTCTGGTCATAGGTAATGGCTGTTAGTGGCACCATAGTTAGTGTCCAGCCCCTAGTGAAAACGATAGGAACTGAAATTAAGGGTAGCAAATCAAAAGCTGAAATGCTGAACTCTGTTTTCAAATGTTCCTTTACAAAGAAAAACTAAGAGAATTGCCCCAATTTAATCCTCATACCACCAAAAAGGTGAATGAAATAAACATTAGTATCAGTGGTGTTGAGGAACAGCTGAAACTGTTAAAATTGAACAAAGATCGAGAGCCTGATGGAACCCCTCTCAAATTCTGTACGGAATTTGCGGCCGAGTTAGCCTCTTTTTAACAAGAGATCACAGATCCCTTAAACAAAAAACCATTCCCAGTTCTTGGAAAAAGGCACAAATCACATCTGTCTACTAGTAGTAGAAGTGATCCACAAAACTACTGTCCACTATCCTTCACAGTGATCAGCTGTAGAATCTTAGAACATATTCTGAGCTCCAACATAATTAGATATCATTAAAGAATGCCTTCCTCATTGCCAACCAGCATGAGTTTAAAAAACATCGACAAACTGAAACCCAACTCGCACTTTTATCAAATGACATATTGAAAACTTTGGATCAAGGCTATCAGGTAGATGCTGTATTTCTTGATTTCCAAAAAGCATTTGACTCAGTATGACACCTACACTTATTGTCAAAAGTACGATCATATGGAGTATAAAGTAATCAAGTGAAATTTGTGACTGGATTTAGGACTTTTTCTTGGATAGAGAGTCATCATATGCGCAGGTAATTGCACTGGGACCCTTGCTGTTCGTGTTGTATATTGATGACCATGCAGACAATATTAAAAGTAAAATCAGGCTTTTTGCAGATGATACAGTTATCTATTATGAAGTACTATCTGAAAGAAGCTGCAAAAACATTCAGTCAGATCTTGATAATATTTCAATGTGGTGTAGTGCTTGCTCTAAATGTTTAGAAATGTAAAATTTTGCACTTCACAAAACGAATAAAATGTAATATCCTATGACTACAGTATCAAGGAGTCATTGTTGGAAACAACCAACTCATACACATACCTGGGTGTAACACACTGTAGGGATATGAAATGTAATGATCGCACAGGTTCAATTGTGGGTAAAGCAGGTGGCAGGACTTTGGTTTATTGGTAGAAGACCGGGGAAGTGCAACCAGTTTATGAAGGAGATTGCTTACAGTCTTGCAACCGGCTATAGAATATTGCTCAAGTGTGTGAACCCGCACCAGATAGGACTGACAGTATATTGAATGCATACAGAGAAGAGCTGCATGAATGGTCACAGGTTTGTTTAATCTGTGGGAGAGTCACAGGAATACTGAAGGAACTGAACTGGAAGACTCTTCAAGATAGATGTGAACTATCCTGAGAAAGACTATTAACAAAACTTTCCAGAACTGGCTTAAAATGCTTACTCTAGGTATGTACTACAACCCCAACATATCGCTCACATACGGAACGTGCAAGTAAGATCAGAATAATTACCGCACACACAGAGGTATGCAAACAATAATTTTTCCTGTTCTCCATACAAGAATGGAATGTACTATCTGCCATGCACCTCACCATGGTTAGTTCCAGCTGATAAGGGTTAAAACGTAAGCTGAAAGCCTCATCCTGCAGTTTCTGGAGAAGGAAACAAAATGGGTAGCAAGGTGTTCTGTGAGAGCTCATGGATCTGTACAAAAGCCATTTGAAAGGGCAAGGCCTGGAGTGGAAGATTGCCACTGACAACCTCAGAGTGCAGAACGTAGCTCATACCTATGACAAAGGGACACAAGAACCTAGAGTGGATTCAAGGCATTTCCAGCACACCTGTTTGCTTCATTTGATTAAGTAACGGGCTTTGACGTGAAGACAGTTAAACACAATAAGATCGGCGGAGGATGAGTGGCGCTTAAGACGTTGCAAGGCATCACAACAATCAAGATAGTGGTGGAAATGGTCATGCCCCACAACGGAATTGGCCGATGGCGAATATGACCCGTCTAGTAAGAACCGTAATGCCGACAGTGCAGATTATCTTATCAGACAGATCACTGATGACATCATCAATGCAACTTGACAAAGATGGAAACACAACCTGGGAGATATACAGAGGTCAATCAGCACGATGGAAAGACCAGCAGGGTAAAGTGGCCATCAAGAGTCAAAGGGAACGAGAGAAGCAATAGAACCTGGTCACTATCACTGACATCATTGAGTGGCGAAGAAGGGGAAAGGAAGAGAGTGAAAGATCAATGGCACAACAAGTGCAATATGTGGAACTAAAATAAGCACAGGAACCATAAATAAGAAGGCACAGTTCGTCATCTGCAAGAAATTGGTCAGTGAGAAGCCCCTGACTATACAAAGCAGCACTGTCCCACAAAGCTTGATGGGAATTAATATCCCCAAGGAGGAAAGGAGGGGGGAGTTGCTGAATGAGGGTAGTTAGGGTAACAAGTGTAGGTGGCCTGCCAGGAGGGAGACAGAGATTGCAAACTGTTATGGCAGAGTCCGAATGAACCAAACGAGAACCACTTCAAGTGGGGTTCAAAGTGGTATCAACATACTAACAATATCCATACGGACAAACATGTTGACACCACCGGAAGCCCTCAAATGGCCAGTCAGATTCCAAAAAAGCACCCAACACACAAAGGGTCAGTGATTAAGTATCAGTAAAATGAGATTCCTGGAGAACGATACAAGATGTTGAGTAAAAGTCAACAAGGGACTACAACCCTGGGAGGTAACAGTAGTATCCATTTAGTTCCACTGCATAATCACGGAGCACGTATCCAAACCGTAGGCGAATTGACTGGAGCCGATCATGCCACCGGGCCACAATCCATCACCAATGAGGATGGGGTGACATCCTTGAATAAAATGTCAGGCTGCGAGGGGTGAGTTGGTACCTCTGGGGGCGCCAGGGTGGACCTTGTACTGGGATTTATTTTGTTTCTTCTTCTTCTCATCATCATCATCATCATCATCATCATCATCATCATCACCATCATCATCATCATCCTCCTCCTCTTCACAGGTTGAGGTGGGCATGGTGCAAAGGGAGAGGCGGCTTCTGCAAGATCCAGAACCAAAAGAGTAGGTGAACTTGGGTACACAGACTGTGTTTGTGGTAGAAGGCCTCTGGCATGAGAGATGTTGATGGCACCCATCACCAGTGGGCACCAAAGAAGGGGGCAGGGGGCACTTCTTCAGCCGTGGAGGGGGAGCAGCATCTGCAGGTGAGGGCGTGGAAACGACAGGGGAGGGGGAGAGGAACGGGGCCAGGACTGGGTAAGGAAGAGGGAGGAGAAGGAAAGGATATAGCAGATGCACGAAATTGAAGTAAATGATTGGAATCATTGCTTTTGCATAGGCCTGCTGCAGCATACAAACTGCTGTCGAGATTATACTGCTGTAGTAACTGAAGATCCATGTAACTTGCCAGGTGAAGATGGGTGCAAACCCGAAATGCATATTGGCGTAAATAAAAACGCATTAAAAAGTGGCTGGTTGCCGTATTTTTTTAGTGAAATAAATTAGACCTCTATATCATAAATATTAAGAAAATAAGTATTTTCATTTTATCTTAATTTGTGTAAATTATATACTGGAGACCTAGCAGATGTTTTCTGTTAAAGCTCCAACTTAATATGTTGAAATTTAGTTGATACCTGCAATGGGCTTCTTTTGACTTACTAACTTAGGTTGCGCATGTCAAGGCACAGACACTGATTACATTGTTGACGATTCCAGGCGACAGTTATGGTGTGCACATGCATGTGCTTTCTGCTTGAAGAAAGCGAATATCCTGCATTTCTTATGCAGAGTTTATCACTTACCACCACAATCAGCAATGACAACTTACAACAGATGGAATCCAAGTTCACTAAACAACTCGCTATGATCACATTTAATGCTCACATTAGCTATGGCATTCACAGCAGAGCACTCTGAACATGCTGAACACTCATTGGCTGTCAGAGAATGCGTGACGTACGTGCGCAGATTAAGCCTCAACTCGATCGCCATTGTGACTCAAACTATAGAAAACCCACACCCAAAAACTTTTGAGAATTGCACAAAATATTGTTTGGTTAATATGTTAGCAATCAGTGCAAACACAGTGGGCAATATTTTCCAGTGTAATGTGTAAAAATTTTTCAACGTTTGGCATATTTTGCATCACTGTATTTCTAGTGTAAAATATGCATGTTGGCAACACTGTTCCAGCATTCTTCTGTTTATAACAAAGAAGTGAGATCTTGCACATAAAACATTCTGCATTAAGTTTTGTGTTTGGTTTGAACTTTTTGTTAAAAACAATGTCAGTGAGGAAATACAGTAGTGAAAGAATGAGGGGTGTGGACTACGAAAGACACAAGAAGATAGTATTTAACAAAAGTGAAAAACACTTCACAGTTGGTAGAAATCTGACAGAGGTATTACAGAAATATTTTGATCCTCAAGTAATAGTATCAGCATCACATCCATTGTGCAGGAATTGCTACATCCACTACAAGAAGAAATTTTCTGACATCCACATGAACTATCACCATCACCCTAATGTGAACCTGAAGAAGATAGCGCAGATGTTTATATTCCAGGGTGTGAAGTAGTTGATGCACTGAATATTAGCATTTCTGCTGTATCCCCTACTGAACCCCTTTTAAACATCCAGTTAAGGTAAGGAGCACAAGAAGAAAACAGTATGCAAAAAGAAAAGTGGAAGCAACTGAAACAAGTTTTACACAAGCAACATCTTCAAAACTTTCTGAAGTGCATACTGTAGATGCACTTGGTGCAGAACCTGAAGATATCAATGTGATGTGTGGTTTCAAAACCTAAATACTGGTATTGCAGCAGCCACCTCTACTGAGAAGGTACAGTTACTGACATTGATACCAGGTAGCTACTCTAAGCAGCAGATACAGAAATACACATGTACTTCCTCACATTATTTGATTTCAAAAGCTCGTAAAATAAAGAATGAGAAAGGTATCTGGGCATGAATTGCAAGATGATACACTTACTGTTGCTCTGGAATATTACTTAAGTGATGAGAAAGACTGCAGCAGACAAAGTCCTAACCAGGCTGATATCTCCGTTAGGGAAAAAGGTGAAAAAGTTAAAAGGATAAAAAGATATATGATAGGATCAATAAGTGAAGCACGTCTCCTAATGAAAGAAGGAGAACCTGAATTTAAAAATTGGGTTCTCAAAATTCTGCTCCTTACAAAAATGGATAAAATGCCAGTACAGCCTTGGACATAAAAAAACTGACGGCCGGCCAGCTGCCACAGAGACTGGGTCATTCACTTAACCTTCCTATAGGCACACCTATTGGTCAGATGAGGGCGATCATGCACATCTCGCAAACACCACTTACTGTTAATAAACTTTATGTCTTTTGAAACACTAAATTTTTATCATAAAAGTAATATTAGGTATTATTCATTAGTTATACAAACAAAAGCAAGGTAAAAAATTTATTTAAAAATAAAGTTATGTTTTAAAACACACATTTTCTTCCCACAGCTTCTTCAGGTACTAATACTTACTTCCTGTGTACGCATGTCAAATTTATACATGATTATGTTTGAAATTTTAGTTTCTCAGTTTACTTAAGTTATTTAGAAGTTGAAATACAATCAATGCAAACATTTCTTGATTGATGTAAACAAAACATACCATACATGTATCTTACATTTGACACGGGTGATTATTTAGAAGCTGAAATACAATCATTGCAAACATTTCTTGAATGCTGTAAACAAATAAACTGTCCAGATATTTCACATTTGAAGTGGGTGATTCTCATTTTCTTACTAAGTAAAGTAGGCCTACATCTTTTCTTCAGAGTCTCCCGAGGTTGATCTTCTCGTCTTCTTTGTTGCTGTTGGTGATCATCTTCTGTGTGTGATGCATTTAAAACTTTTGTACAGAGTTCTCCAGTTACTTTGGTACTTCTCCTTTTTACATGTTCCTGCACAAGATATCCGAGATATTTTCTTCTCTTGAGATTATTGCCGATGTTTCCTTTCCAGGTTATAAATGAATTTATGGCAGCAAGGTTCATCATTGAGAGGGGGGGGGGGGGGGGGACAGAGGCCATCGCTTTGTGTTTCTCGCAACATAGAAAGACCCACAAAGTTTGTCGACAGTGTCAAAGAACGCCTCCTTTTGTTTGATTATGAGAAGTTATAATTTCTGTTTTCTTGAGATCACCTGTTACTTTGATTTTTCCATCATTGTGAAGGCTGGACATCAACAAAACATTCTTGTACCTTTTTGGCACATACAAAACAAGTGTCGCCTCTTTGTCAAAAACAGACTTCAGTGAGCTAGTCGCTGTGAATTCTGAAGGAATCTGAGGCTTATTTTTACGTAAAGTGCAAAGCTATGAAATGTTTTTTATGCCAATTCCGTTACCAAATAGTAACCTGTAAACCAATTGTCTGCAGTGATATTTCTCCCACTGTAGAAAATGGGTGCTGCTAAGCTTCTCACAACATCGGATGGTTTATTGTTTACACTAAATGGACCTTCTGATTGGGTTCGAGCATATATTTCCCTATTATACGTATAAAATAGCTGAGAGTCGAGCAAAGCATAAATTTTTATGCCATTCTTGCTTTGTTTTTTCGCATAAATTGTATGAAACCATATTTACCTCGAAAAGCTTCAAGTTTTTCCATCGACTGTGACATTTTCACCAAGTGAATGGCATTTCTGGCAGTTCACAATGAATTCTTCAAAAATAATTCTTATAGGAGCTAGGCGGTCAGTTTTTCTTCAGTCTCCTCTTGTTTCCACATCATCAAAACGAATAGATTGCATTAAAAACTGAAATCTTTCTATACTCATGACAGTTAGGAAGTCATCCATCTGCCATAAGTAGTCGAGATTCAGACGATTTGCGTGGTACAACCCAGCGAGATAAAGCAACACGAATATGGCTTTCATTTCCACTGTGTGTACCGTATTTACTCGAATCTAAGCCGTACTTTTTTTCCGGTTTTTGTAATCCAAAAAGCCGCCTGCGGCTTAGAATCGAGTGCAAAGCAAGTGGAAGTTATGAAAAATGTTGGTAGGTGCCGCCACAACTAACTTCTGCCGTCAAATATATGTGGCGCTACACAGGCATGCTTTGTAGGCACAAAGATAAATACTGGCGCCAAAACCTCCGCGTCAGTAAATAAATTAAAAAAAAAGGTGGAAGACGAGCTTTTCCTCTCCGCCCCGAGTTTCGACCACTGCATTTTCATACATTATCCAACGAAGTAAATACAAATTCCGTATTGTTCATCTTCGAATGTAGCAGAATTTCAATGTACTACGAAAATCCGACGTGCAAGACTGTTTGGGATGTTTGTCAACATGGCCAACTCTACTTTCTGAATTTTTTCCTACCTGTGAGGAGAGATGGTTGCTAATAGGAACCTGATGAAATGTGAATCACATGCAGTATTCTCTTCACCATAAGAATAATACGAATATCAACAATTTGCCATGTATTCTTTCGTGTTTGCTGCTATCTCATTTAAATCCATTCTACCTAATGAACTAGGAAACTAGAGTGAGACAACAGCAAACGCGGAAGAATATACGTATCGTGTCATGTTTATATTCGTAATATTCTTATGCCTAATAATGATACAGTCAGAAATGAAGCACGGCAACTGAATGGATTTTTAATTCTAAGATCACTAATTTCTGTGCAGAATTTGATGTACTAAAGAAGCGGCTGCAAAGATTTTCAAACGGAGCCCATTTTCGCCTTACTCTCGTTCAGAACATTTATCATACGCAGTCTATTATTTGGTTCTTGTTGATCATTATCAAAGAAAGCAGCAGTGGAAGTAACAACAAATAGCAGTCTCTTGCCACTGTTTCGCTAATGAGACAATCACTCTCTCTCTCCCTCTATTTTTTTTTTTTTTTTAAAACTGTGTAAGCGGCGGTAGCGCGCACAAAAGCAAGCCATGCCGCGAGCGGCGACAGGCCGTAAACACGCACTATCAGAATGCGACAAACAATGCGTGACACAGTACAGCAATGCATTTTCAGCTTAGAGTGACGTAAACACCTATAACAAAGAAAACAGCACTTATCAGATCAAAGCAAAATAAGCAATCGATTCAAACCAGACGAAGCACGTGGAAAAGGAAGGGTACCCGTATAAATACGGACGGAGCGCCTGGCGCATAGCAATGGCTACCTGGTAAAGCTTAACTGCTAAGCTTACGACTCGAACCAAACTACTGTAGCTGTATCGTCATTCATTCGACCTAAATTGTGTCTAATATTAAAATGGACCAACTTCGCTTCGATTTGGAGGTGCGGCCTAAAACTTTACTCTCCCCTTAAATTTCGAGTCTCAAATTTCCGGTGCGGCTTAGATTCGGGAAATTTTTTCCCTTGATTTCGAGAATCATTTTTCAGGTGCGGCTTAGATTCGAGTAAATACGGTATGTTGAGTGTCCCTTGGACGAGAATAGTTATCTTGTATTTTAAGAATAAATTTGTATTTTATACAATACGTTCAATCACTGTCTCAGAGATGAGGCATTTCCATAATCTAGAATATGAGTCATGTTTTTCACAGGTCTGATTACTCCGGGCACACGAAGTAAAATATTTAGTTTACCTCGTCTTTGCCTGTTCCTTGGCTTTTTTTATCATGACAAAGCTTCGATTTTTTTTAAAAAAATTATTTTTCCTTTTAACAGCTTGAAGTGTCTATTTGGTGTTATCTTCGTTGTCTTCTGAGCTGGACTGAGCACACGTTTCCGTATCAGAATCTCCATCTTCTTCTTATTCAATGTCACTGTCCTCTATAAAACTGTTGACCTGATATCCTCATCGTCAGTATCATGCAGAACTGCATTTATCACATATCCAACATCCAAAGGATCGTTAAATTATGCATCTTTGTCCGCCATAGTACCTAAGAAATAAATATGAAACGAAACTAAATAAATAACATGGTGCAATCATTGAAGCATCGAAGGGCGAGCGTATCTGACATACAATTTAGTTTAATTTCATTGTCGATTCGAGACCTGTAAATTCACCACGTACACTTATTTAAATTATTAATAAGCATTAAATATTTACCAATAAATAATGGTAAATGAAAAGTTAAAAACTTACACGAAGAGTCGCGCGTATTCCTCAGATAGCAAACACGTTATTGGCTTGCTGTTTACCGTAGCGGGCAGCGGGGAGGACTGAATTACGGTGGGCTCGAAGGAGGCGGCTAGAACAAAGGGGAGATTTCTCATCGTCCCGCTTTCCAAGAAAAGGTAACGAACATTGCCGCTGCGTATTTGACACATACGTGCGCCATTCGGAAGGTTAAGGTGGCCAGGCTGCTAGAACAAAGGGGAGATTTCTCATCCTCCCGCTTTCCAAGAAGAGGTAACGAACATTGCCGCTGCGTATTTGACACATACGTGCGCCATTCGGAAGGTTAAGGTGGCCAATAAAACCGACCGCCCCCTGACAACGGGGAAGTGTCAGGAGGAAGTGTTGTCTTCTTCCGAGATGATGTCGCTTTTTGTGAACCTGTGGTCTAGTGGTAATCGTAGTGCAATGTAAACTTATAGTCCGTGTTTGCGTCCAACTGTGTCTCTTTCTTAGCATATCTCAACCCGCGCCTAAAGTTACGAGTGACTGAACATCGAGGATGATTCGCTTCGCATTCTATCCACCAGCAATAGCAAGTACTCCCAGAAACAACTCCGCAGGCCAGCTCGTGGTTCCGTCGCGAGCAGAACGGCTTACGCTCGAGTGTTTCCTCGCGCTGCAGCGGCTGCCGCAGACGTCACCCACCGCCCGAATTCGAGCGCCGCCCACGCGAACGCGGCACGACGCTGTCAATGTATCAACTGTCATTTCCGAATCTGAAGTTCTAGTTATCATCTTGCACTTACGCATTGGATTTTGCATGCTTGAAAATCAAGGACTACGGTTAAGCGTTGTAAAATTGGGTCGCGAGTGGAGAAAGGTGTAACATCTGCAGCACAATATTTACTTTTTGTATACTAGAGGGGGGTAATGACCATGAGGCGGCTCAAAGATCTGCACTCTCTGCGGAGCGAGTGCTTCTGGGAAAAATACACCAGAAAAAGATATTCTTGTTTTGTCAAAGATCGTTCTGGCATGAAAGATTTCCCACATTAAGGAAGTCTCGACTACGGATGTAAGTGATGGATTACCATTTAACCGTCATGCGACATTTCCATTCAACAGGCAAGGTTCTGAAGTCTGGTGTAGGAGTACTGAATGCTCTAATTTGGAACAACAAAAATCAACGGAGTGACTATTAGTTTTACTTAAACGTCATCAGATCGCTTATTGAGCATTCCTATGCAATGTTGTTACTGGTGATGAGTCATGATGCCTTTACTGTTAACTTCCTTAGAAGAGATGAAAGGCAGAGTCGCACCAAAAGACGTAAACTCGAGCAAAGAGTAGTGTGAACATGGTATTTTCCATCTTGTAGCTCCAAAAGTGTATTTTGCACTACGAATTCTTTCCCAAGGGTGTGTCCATCACAGTTGGACTTTGTTGCTAACAACTCGGTCGTAATGTAAGAAAATCGACCGACATAACATCACGTGTGCTATTGCATGACAACACACACGGTTGATTTGAAAAACAAAACCATCCAGGAGATTGTTAGGGAAGTCATCTTTCAGGCACTTGTTACCTCTGATCATGTAAGTTACTCGTAAAATTTTACTTTTTCCACTCTTGATCGATCAACCGCCAAGGCAGTTCATTCCTGGTGAAAATGCCCTTCAAACTACACTGGTTTAATGACATCGTTAGAACCCGTAGGTTTCTACAGGCGTAGAATTTGTGAGCTACTTTAGCATTATCAGATTGTTTTAGGTATTGTGAAAGAAGACACTGTTGCTGATTAATTTCTCTTTGATTACTGTTTTGTTCAGTAAACTAATGGAAAATGCAGTTAAAATATTCACTGTACTAATAGGAATTAAATTCAACTTACTACAGAAACATGACGACAGCAGTATCTTAATAAGACGATTATGCATATTTCAACACCAGTAAGTTGGATATTACCGGCTTTTGACTTTGAATAGGTCTGTATTTATTTCATGTTCTGTATCATACTCAAATATTATGAAAATGTGTCAGTTCATAGATAAAATTATGTATTCACAAGAACAAAAAATTGTCAGCAGAAAACAAAAGTGGTATTATGAATTTTGCAATACCATAAGATTTCCGCTCTGACACTAAGGAGCACTGAAAGTAGCAATACAAATTTTGTTCGAGAGTTGTCTTACGATTCCCTCATTGAGTTTCTATCTGCCTGCTTGTAGCTCTGCTACAAAAGAATTAAGAATCTGGCTTTCAGCGAGTCTCAAAGGGCAAACAAAAGCAGCTTGCACCTGGTAGGTAAGCAACTTGTTGTTGATCGTTGTATTTCGTCGTTGCGGACGTCACATGACATTCGGTTAAGTCCGTTTGTTGATCCTTCCACTTTTTTTCTCTGACCGAACACGCTGAGCTACCGTGCCGGAGATAAATCACAACGTAAAATACGAAAGTAGCTGTATTTACCATGTGGAGTGACTTTCGTGGACTCAAAAGCGTTAACTTATATTGTTATATTAAATCTCAAGAGAAAACAACTCACATTATTCAACCGAAATGAGATAATATCAAGTGAATTAGCAGGATAGTTAGTTCTGTGCCATCAAGGAAGCAACTCTTCGGTCACAGAATCGCCCTACATATACTACGTTGTTGCCAAGTTACAGACATGCTGCCAGGAAGGATACCAGCTGATGTGTTCCGTGAGTGACCTATGAAGTGACTATAGCTGTGAGTGGCAAGAGCCAGAATATCATCATTATATGTCATGAGTCTTATCCGCATTTCTGGAACTACGTTAGGAGCTAGAGTGTAATTACTTGTAGTACATCGATGCACTGAGTGCAAACAAAGCATCAACTTAATTACTGCGACAATTACTTCTATTTTACTGTCTTAATCGGACCGAAACTTTGAAAGCGTATTCACCAGATGCGTTTCTCCAGTGGTTGAGTTCGCAACGTCTTTGATGTACAATATTGTTATTGAGATCACTATCCTTGGCAAACCCGCCAAAAGGCAGGCATGACCTGGCTTCTTGCTGTCAGCTTTTCTGATGGATATTCTGCCAGTTCTAAGCAAAGAAGGGAAGGCAGAAAGGTGGAAGGAGTATATAGAAGGCTTATACAAGGGCGATGTACTTGAGGACAATATTATGGAAATGGAAGAAGATGTAGATGAAGATGAAATGGGAGGTACAATACTGCATGAAGAGTTTGACAGAGCACTGAAAGACCTGAGCCGAAACAAGGCCCCCAGAGTAGACAACATTCCATTAGAACTACTGACGGCCTTGGGAGAGCCAGTCATGACAAAACTCTGCCATCTGGTGAGCAAGATGTATGAGACAGGCGAAATACCCTCAGACTTCAAGAAGAATATAATAATTCCAATCCCAAAGAAAGCAGGTGCTGACAGATGTGAAAATTACCGAACTACCAGTTTAATAAGCCACGGCTGCAAAATACTAACGCAAATTCTTTACAGACGAATGGAAAAACTGGTACATGCGGACCTCGGGGAGGATCAGTTTGGATTCAGTCGAAATGTTGGAACACGTGAGGCAATACTGACCATACGACTTATCTTAGAAGAAAGATTAAGAAAAGGCAAACCTATGTTTCTAGCATTTGTAGACTTAGATAAAGCTTTTGACAATGTTGACTGGAATACTCTCTTTCAAATTCTAAAGGTGGTAGGGGTAAAATACAGGGAGCGAAAGGCTATTTACAATTTGTACAGAAACCAGATGGCAGTCATAAGAGTCGAGGGGCATGAAAGGGAAGCAGTGGTTGGGAAAGGAGTGAGACAGGGTTGTAGCCTCCCCCCGATGTTATTCAATCTGTATATTGAGCAAGCAGTAAAGGAAACAAAAGAAAAATTTGGAGTAGGTATTAAAATTCATGGAGACGAAGTAAAAACTTTGAGGTTCGCCGATGACATTGTAATTCTGTCAGAGACGGCAAAGGACTTGGAAGAGCAGTTAAACGGAATGGACAGTGTCTTGAAAGGAGGATATAAGATGAACATCAAGAAAAGCAAAACGAGGCTAATGGAATGTAGTCAAATCAGGTGATGCTGAGGGAATTAGATTAGGAAATGAGACACTTAAAGTAGTAAAGGAGTTTTGCTATTTGGGGAGCAAAATAACTGATGATGGTCGAAGTAGAGAGGATATAAAATGTAGACTGGCAATGGCAAGGAAAGCATTTCTGAAGAAGAGAAATTTGTTAACATCGAATATAGATTTATGTATCAGGAAGTCGTTTCTGAAAGTATTTGTTTGGAGTGTAGCCATGTATGGAAGTGAAACATAGACGATAACTAGTTTGGACAAGAAGAGAATAGAAGCTTTCGAAATGTGGTGCTACAGAAGAATACTGAAGATAAGGTGGTGGATAGATCACGTAACTAATGAGGAGGTATTGAATAGGATTGGGGAGAAGAGAAGTTTGTGGCACAACTTGACTAGAAGAAGGGATCGGTTGGTAGGACATGTTTTGAGGCATCAAGGGATCACAAATTGAGCATTGGAGGGCAGCGTGGAGGGTAAAAATCGTAGAGGGAGACCGAGAGATGAGTACACTAAGCAGATTCAGAAGGATGTAGGCTGCAGTAGGTACTGGGAGACGAAGAAGCTTGCACAGGATAGAGTAGCACGGAGAGCTGCATCAAACCAGTCTCAGGACTGAAGACAACAACAACAACATTCTGCCATTGCTCAAAATGTGAAGACTTAAGGTGAATTCGAATATTCCCTATGCCGACATTCTGATGTTTGTATCCTTCCAGCTCTAACATTCAAAAATATAGTTACATTAAGCGGCAGAATAGCGCCTGTGAACTAACAATTAATAATGCGGTCATAATTACTGAAATCTGACAAACTGTTGTGGCATATTTTTCCCAACAGCACTCATTCCAAACAGTTCAAATCTTTGAGCTGCCTCCTCTGCAAACACCCCTGTATTATACCAAAAGTAAATATTGTGTCGCAAATGTTACACATTTTTTCCACTTGCGACCCAATTTTACAACGCTTAACCATAGTTCACGATTTGCAAGTTTGCAAAATCCAATGATTAACAGCAAGACGATAACTAGAACATGAAATTCGAAAATTACAGTTGATACGTTCACCTGGGCGGCGTCTGGCCAGTGGCCGGTAGGCGCTGCTGTGGCAGGGAACGCACAGTGGTAAGATGCTCCAATCGCGACGCAAACATGAGCTGGCCTGCGGAATAGTTTCTGCTAGTATTTGTCATTAGTGGTGGGTAGAATGCGAAACAAATTGTCTTCAATGTTCAATCAGACTCTTAACTTCAGGCGCAGGGCGGGGGGGGGGGGGGGGGGGGGAGGGGGGAGGGGGAGGGGGAGAGGGAGAGATAGAGATAGAGATAGAGACAGAGATGGAGAGAGAGAGAGAGAGAGAGAGAGAGAGAGAGAGAGAGAGAGAGAGAGAGAGAGAGAGAGAGAAGGAGGAGGAGGAGGAGGAGGATACGTGGACGCAAACAAGCAACTCTAAGTTTACGAGACATACAAACAATACCGAGACGAAGGAAAAACCACAAGAATGACAGAAGAGCAATGATCACTACAAGGAATAAAATAGGACAAGAAAAACACAGAGAGGTTCAAGAAACAGGTAGAAGAGAGTAAAAAAGAAGAACAGATTACTGTGGCTGGCTGACCACGAAAATGAAAGGATAAACCAGCCACTCTGCAAAACATTAAAACCTCCACCCTGAAAGCACTAGAGCTAAGGACACTGATGAACAAAAGACAAGCACTAAAACTTAGACCAAACGAGAAAAACCACTATAATGTATAAAATGTGAAACTAAATCAGCCGATGAGGTGTTGTCTGCTAAAATCAATGATAACAATTCTAGCAACCGAAGATGAAGATGCAGGGCAGCCAAAGGAGGACATAGCAGAATATGGGCCGCTGTCAACCGGGCACCGCACCGACACTGAGGTGGGTCTTCACGGTACAGGAGGTAGCCCTGGGTCGCTCATGCATGACCAATGCGGAGGCTGCAGAGAACCACAAGAGTCCCTGCGAGACGCCCTCATCAAAGACTTCCAAACACACTGTGTCCCCTTAATGACTCGCAGTTTGTTGTGCATACTGAGATTTTGCCATTTCATCTACCAAAGCTGAAAAACCTTGCGATGTAACAACAAAAATAGGTAAGTTGATAGGACGCCCATCTCCAGAAGTGATTTCCATGTAGCCTGTTTGGCCAGCCTGTCAGCTATTTCATTTCCTGAGATTCTGACGTGAGCAGAGATCCAGTGGAACACGACTGAATGACTGGACCATTCCAGGGGATAGATGGACACCTGGATGGTCACTACCAAAGGATGACGAGGGTAGCACTGGTCGATAGCTTTTAGGCTGCTCAAGGAGGCAGTACAGAGAAGAAATGACTCCCCAGCGCATGAATGGATGTGCTGAAAGAGCACGAGATATACCCACCAGCTCTGCAGTGAAAACACTGCAGCCATCGGGCAAGGAATGCTGTTCAATACGGCCTCTGTGAATGTAGGTGAAGCCAATGTGACCACCAGCGATCGAGCCATTGGCGTAAACCTTTCAGAGCCCCAGAACACATCACGAATGGAGAGGAAGTGGCAGTGGAGAGGTATGGGAGTGAGTCCTTAGGGCCATGTGAAAGGTCCAGATGAAGCTTCGGCCGAGGTTTACACCATGGAGGTGTACGTGAATGGACCTCGGGTAGAGGTGGTAAAGGGAAGGACTCCAGTTCAGACAGAAGCGATCAGAAGTGAACCACAATCATGAGCCCTGACCCGGGTCACCTATGTGCGAGAAGAACCACAGTGGTCGGGAAAACGAGACGGTATCTCATGACCAGTTGTGCATGCCTAACCTCAAATGGAAGGACTCCAGCTTCCACCAGGACACTGGTCAGACTCGTCCTAAAAGCTCCCGTCACTAGTCGAACGACACAGGGGTGCACTGGGTCGAGTAAATGCAATGCTGAGAGCACTGCTGAACCGTAAACCAGACTTCCATAGCCAAGGCTGGATTGAACAAGGGCTCTGTAGAGCTGCTGCAGCATAGAATGATCTGCACCTCAGTTGGTGTTGCTCAGGCAGTGGAGGGCACTCAGGTACTGCCAGCACTTCCACTTAAGCTGATGAAGGTGAGGAAACCAAGTCAATCGACCATTGAAAACCAGTCCTAAGAATCGATATGTATTCACTACAGTGAGTGGATCGTCATTACGGTAAAGTTCTGATTCCTCATGAACAGTACAATGCCGCAGAAGTACATGATACGTTACTTTGCAGCTGAAAACTGCAAGCCATGGGCTAGAACCCATGATTGCGCCTTGTGGATGGCCCCCTGTAGGTGCCATTCAGTGATCTCATTCATGACCAATGCACATGCATACAACACTAACAGCATGATAATTTATGACATATCATCTAGAGGCCACATATTTCCCAAACATGTGTATGTGACTGATAGTGCAGCATCTCATTTTAAAAATGATGGTGCAACATCTCATTTTAAAAACTGCTCTCTGGTTCACGAGTTTTGTCAACAATGTAGTACAGGAATTAAGACAAAAAATGGAGATTTTCAGCAACAGGTCATGAGGAATGTGCATGTGATGAGGTAGGGGTTGCAACCCAGAGTGGCACATACATTGCAAGAAGTGTTCTCCACAAAATGTGTGAAATGCAGAGACCACATTATAAATTGGAAGACTTTGTAGTGAGTCACTTCATTTCTTGTGTGTATGACAAGCAGTGGTGTGAGGTGCAAGTAGTAAGTGTCTCTCATCAGCTGCAAGATATAATCTCCTTTATGACACCTCATGCTCCTGCTAATGCTTTCAAATGACCATGATCAAAAGGTCAGTGTGCAGGTCCAATTTCCTAAGTAATGCTCTTGTTGGATCATCCTGTCAGTGTGCAAATTCAGCTTGACTGTACAAGTTCAATGAGGGGGAAAAAAAAACTGTTCAATAATGCAGTGTTGACTGTTACGTAGTAGGCAATTTTAATTCATGGAAAATCATGAAGTAAAATCAAGACAGAATATAATAATAATTTGTGAATATCATCATAAAAAGAAAAATGGGTATAAATATTCTATACCTCATTTTTGTTATAAAATGCTTTTGAACAAATATGAATTTTTCCCCCACTCACTTGTAATGCTGTAAAGTAATTGTTTTGATTCAGAAATACCAGTTTTGCATGACACTTAAAATCAATGATCAATTTAAATATCTAAGTGTCCATGATTTTTTGATCTTGAGAGTAGAGCTAGGTCTACCTAAGAAACATCTCACATTTCCTATAGACAAGTACTGTCCACTCTGATTGTACATTCCTAGTGGTGTCAATCATGATGGTGTTACGGTGCTGTGGGCACACTTAGAATTTGTCCCAGTGCATGAACCTTCGGGTAAAGTCTGGCGCCAGCGGGCCAGTGCTGCGGCCACGGCGAGGACTGGAGCAGAAGTGCCTGGAGCCCACCGCCTCACATCACCTTGACTCTTCGAGACATTATGATGCCGCAGCTTTATACAGCTCACCTTGCTGTCATAGTCATTCAGTGTGGATAGTTTCATTCAGTGCATGCTGCAGACATGTCTAGTGTTCCAACTTTACTGTCTTGTGGACTATTTTATATGACTACATTTTCTTCGTTTATTTTAGTCTCTCTTAGTGTATTGCGAGTTAAGTTTGCAATGGACAAATCTGTAACAAAAAAGGCGCACTTGGAAGTTGATGATACTGCAAGTCAACCTCCAATAATCATTGTGTTGACAATTGCTTCGTCATCTTCAGCCGAGAACCATTCACAGCCAAAATCTGGACAATCTGGTAAGGGAAGATCATTCCAGAAGTCTTGGTTGATCAAATATACATGGTTGGAATATGAAGCATCTACCAGAAACGTTTCTTGCAAAACCTGCAAAGAGGCAGATGCTAAAAATCTATTAAAATTTTCTTTTAAAAAAAGATGCATTTACTTCCATAGGGTTTTCTAACTGGAAAAAAAGGTTTTGGAAAAATTCTGTCTTTGTGAAAATATATTTACACGTAAGGAAGGTGTTTTGAAACTAAATCTTAACACTAACCAAAGTACGGCCTCCCAGTTGAATGAACAGTTAGATAGTGATATGAAGAAAGGCCGTTTACCCCTTTAGACAATTTGTACTACCGTGCAATTTCTAAGCCGATGAGGACTAGCAATTAGAGGGCACAAAGATGTAAACTCAAATTTTTTTCAATTGTTGGAACTCCGAAAGAATGACATACCTGAGTTTAAAGATTGGTTAGGACATCTGGGGTATAAGTGGACGTCCCACGATATTCAAAACGAGATCATTGATCCACTAGGAAAGTCTGTGTTTAGAAAGGTACTGGCTTCAGTCAAGAAGACTTAACATTTTTCTATTATGGTTGATGAAACAAGTGACACTTCAATTCACGTACAAGTGTCACTTTGTATTTGTACTGTCGATGATTCATTAATCATCAATGAAGAATTTATTGGCTTGCACGAGACCCCCAACACTGAATCACAAACTCTGTTTAGTATTTTGAAAGACTTTTTGCTCTTCTCAATTTGTCAATGGATAACTTAGAGGACAGTGCTATGATGGTGCCTCAAACATGAGAGGTAAGTTCAAAGGGCTAAAAAGTTAGTTTTCGATATACAACCAAACACACCTTATGTGCACTGCACTACTCAGAGTTTAGACTGGACAGTTGTAGACAGTCTCCACCATCTTACGTCTATGGGGGCAATTATGGCTTCAGCCAAGGACTTAATAAACACTGTAAGGGAATCCAACAAAAGGATAAGACTTTTCAGAAGCATACGCTGTGAGAGCACCAATAACCAAGCTAATCTACGGCCCCTTTGCCCGACTCTATGGACTATGCGAGCTCCTAGTATCTTGAGAATATGGAAAAACTTTGAAGAACTTTTAGGGTTTTTTTTTGAAACAATTTCTGCAGAGGACACAGCAGAGGCAGGTTACAAATGTGCAGGGCTACCTTGAGTCAGTGTTACAACTCAAGACTTTTTTATGCCATGCAATGAACACAGCAGAGGATGTCAATGAAAAAATTCAATGCCCCCATCTAAGTGTTGCTGATCTGGAAAAAATATATGAGGGCTTGATTTGTACAGGTTGTCCCACTCAAACCTCCTTGATTTCAAAGACCCAGGGTAAAAAATAAAACCACAATAGATACAACAATGAAAAATGCACCGCATTGTAGAGCATTTCAAAGAATTTATATTCGCACATCAAAAGTGTCAAGTATCGTCGCCAGAGTGCAGCATGGTCGCAGGTCATAAGTACCCATGTCAAAACTGTAAAACATCAAGCCAAGGAGAGGAGTTAATACATAAGGAAGAGGAAACAGCTAAAAAAAGGGATGTGGAGAAAGGTCTATAAAATACGCCATAGAGAAACAGACGTCCAGAATTGTCTTCAGTCCTGAGACTGGTTTGATGCAGCTCTCCATGCTACTCTACCCTGTGCAAGCTTCTTCGTCTCCCAGTACCTACTGCAACCTTCATCTTTCTGAATCAGCTTAGTGTAGTCATCTCTTGGTCTCCCTCTACGATTTTTACCCTCCACGCTGCCCTCCAATAATAAATTGGTGATCCCTTGATGCCTCAGAACATGTCCTACCAACCGATCCCATCTTCTGGTCAAGTTGTGCCACAAATTTCTCTTCTCCTCAATCCTATTCAATACCTCCTCATTAGTTACGTGATCTATCCATCTAAACTTCAGCATTCTTCTGTAGCACCACATTTCGAAAGCTTCTATTCTCTTCTTGTCCAAACTATTTATCGTCCATGTTTCACTTCCATACATGGCTACAATCCATACAAAATACTTTCAGAAATGACTTCCTGACACTTAAATCAATACTCGATGTTAACAAATTTCTCTTCTTCAGAAATGCTTTCCTTGCCATTGCCAGTCTACATTTTATATCCTCTCTACTTCGACCATCATCAGTTATTTTGCTCCCCAAATAGCAAAACTCCTTTACTACTTTAAGTGTCTCAGTTCCTAATCTAATTCCCTCAGCATCGCCCGAATTAATTCGACCACACTCCATTATCCTCATTTTGCTTTTGTTGATGTTCATCTTATATCCTCCCTCCAAGACGCTGTCCATTCCGTTTAACTGCTCTTCCAAGTCCTTCGCTGTCTCTGACAGAATTACAATGTCATCGGCGAACCTCAAAGTTTTTATTTCTTCCTCCATGGATTTTAATACCTACTCCGCATTTTCCTGTTGTTTCTTTTACTGCTTGCTCAAAATACAGATTGAATAACATCGGGGAGAGGCTACAACCCTGTCTCACTCCCTTCCCAACCACTGCTTCCCTTACATGTCCCTCGACCCATAACTGCCATCTGGTTTCGGTACAAATTGTAAATAGCCTTTCGCTCCCTGTATTTTACCCCTGCCACCTTCAGAATTTGAAAGAGAATATTCCAGTTAACATTGTCAAAAGCTTTCTCTAAGTCTACAAATGCTAGAAACGTAGGTTTGCCTTTCCTTAACCTTTCTTCTAAGATAAGTCGTATGGTCAGTATTGCCTCACGTGTTCCAACATTTCTACGGAATCCAAACTGAGCTTCCGCGAGATCGGCTTCTACTAGTTTTTCCATTTGTCTGTAAAGAATTTGCGTTAGTATTTTGCAGCTGTGACTTATTAAACTGATCGTTCGGTAATTTTCACATCTGTCAACACCTGCTTTCTTTGGGATTGGAATTATTATATTCTTTTTGAAGTCTGAGGGTATTTCGCCTGTCTCATTCATCTTGCTCACCAGATGGTAGAGTTTTGTCAGGACTGGCTCTCCCAAGGTCGTCAGTAGTTCCAATGGAATGTTGTCTACTCCGGGGGCCTTGTTTCGACTCAGGTCTTTCAGTGCTCTGTCAAACTCATCATGCAGTACTGTACCTCCCATTTCATCTTCATCTACATCTTCTTCCATTTCCATAATATTGTCCTCAAGTACATCGCCCTTGTATAGACCCTCTGTATACTCCTTCCACCTTTCTGCTGTCCCTTCTTTGCTTAGAACTGGGTTTCCACATGAGCTCTTCATATTCATACCAGTGGTTCTCTTATCTCCAAAGGTCTCTTTAATTTTCCTGTCGGCCGTATCTATCTTACCCCTCGTGAGAAAAGCCTCTACATCCTTACATTTGTCCTTTAGCAATCCCTGCTTAGCCATTTTACACTTCCTGCCAATCTCATTTTTGAGATGTTTGTATTCCTTTTTGCCTGCTTCATTTACTGCATTTTTATATTTTCTCCTTTCATCAATTAAATTCAACATTTTTTCTGTTACCCTAGGATTTCTACTAGCTCTCATCTTTTTTCCTATTTGATCCTCTGCTGCCTTCACTACTTCATCCCTCAAAGCTACCCATTCTTTTTCTACTGTATTTATTTCCCCCATTCCTGTCAATTGCTCCCTTATGCTCTCCTTTAAACTCTGTACAACCTCTGTTTTAGTCAGTTTATCCAGATCCCATCTCCTTAAATTCCCACCTTTTTGCAGTTTCTTCAGTTTTAATCTACAGTTCATAACCAATACACTGTGGACAGAGTCCACATCTTCCCCTGAAAATGTCTTACAATTTAAAACCTGGTTCCTAAATCTCTGTCTTACCATTATATAATCTATCTGAAACCTGTCAGTATCTCCAGGCTTCTTCCATGTATACAGCCTTCTTTTATGATTCTTGAACCAAGTGTTAGCTATGATTAAGTTGTGCTCTGTGCAAAATTCTACCAGGCGGCTTCCTCTTTCATTTCTTTGCCCCAGTCCATATTCACCTATGTTTCCTTCTCTCCCTTTTCCTACTCCCGAATTCCAGTCACCCATGACTATTAAATTTTCATCACCCTTCACTATCTGATTAATTTCTTTTATTTCCTCATACATTTCTTCAACTTCTTCGTCATCTGCAGAGCTAGTTGGCATATAAACTTTGACTACTGTAGTAGGTGTGGGCTTCGCATCTATCTTGGCCACAATAATGCGTTCACTATGCTGTTTGTAGTAGCTTACCCGCACTCCTATTTTTTTATTCATTATTAAACCGACTCCTGCATTACCCCTATTTGATTTTGTTGTTGTTGTTGTTGTTGGGATGTTTAAGGGGGACTGAACAGCTAAGGTCATCAGTCCCCCATTCCAAAAAACCGGCGAAACAAAATTTACGGAACAGGTAAAACCCCAAGGGGGGAGGAGACGCCCCTCCCCCCAGTCACTGAAAGGACACCAATGTGGCAGCGAACACTAGAGACAAGAAGAGTACAGACGAACACTGGACAGAAAGAAACGGAAGAAAATAAGAGGGTCGGAGACTGGTTGACTGACCGTGGGAACAAAAATTGGGAAAGAGTCAACCACCCGAATACACACATTAAAATCTGCGACCAATGGGACACTCGAGGACAAGATACACAGAAAGGGAAAGGGACAGGTCCCCCCTAAATGGAACCATAAAAAGGACTACCACGGATAACATTTAAAACGTCGTCAGCCATGGAGGCATCGTCGCATAAAACCAAAGGCAACGTGCCTGGGAGATTAAAAGTCTGCCGGAGGGTGCGCAGGTGGGGACACTCCAACAAAATATGGGCGACCGTCAACCGGGACCCACACTGACACAGGGGGGGATCCTCCTGACGCAAAAGATGTCCGTGCGTCAGGTAGATATGGCCGATGCGGAGCCGACACAGGATGACAGAGTCCCTGCGAGAAGCCCGCCACACATCGGTTGTCTCCTTAACAGCCCGCAGTTTATTCGGAGAAGTCAGGCTACGCCACTCGTCACGCCACAACTGAAGCACCTTACGGCGCAACGCCAGCTGCAAATCACGAGCCGGGAGGCCGATCGCCAAAGTGGGGGCGTCGACCGCCCCTTTGGCCAGCCTGTCGACACGTTCATTCCCCAGGATGCCAACGTGACCTGGCGTCCAAACAAAGACCACCGAACGACCAGAGCGGGCAATGGCAAAAACAGACTCCTGAATAAAGGATACCAGAGGAGAAGAGGTATAGCAGCGGTCGATAGCCTGGAGGCTGCTCAGGGAGTCACTGCAGATGACGATGGACGTACCTGAGCAGGAACGCATATGCTCAAGAGCGCGCAATATGGCCACCAGCTCTGCAGTAAAAATACTGCAGCCAGCCGGCAAGGAGCGCTGTTCAACATGGGCAGCGTGAGCAAAAGCGTAGGCAGGATGACCATCCACCAGGGAACCATCAGTGTAGACAGGCTCACAGCCTGAAAATGAGGCGACGAGCGCAAGAAAACGGTGACGGAGGGCCACATGCGGAACCGAGTCCTTGGGTTCCCGTGCCAAGTCCAGGCGGACGGACGGACGGGTCATACACCAGGGAGGTGTGGGTGCACAGGCCCAGAAGGGCGGCAGAAGAGGGAACGACCCCAGTTCAGACAGCAGGGACTGAACGCGGATAGCAATGGAAAGCCCAGACCTAGGTCGCCGGTCGGGCAGAGGGAGAACCCTGGCAGGGAAAAGCAGGCGATGATTGGGATGGCCCGGTGAGCAATGCACGTGGACAGCATAGTCGGCGAGCAGTCGGTGGCGACGAATCCGCAGCGGGGGAACCCCGGCCTCCACCAGCAGACTATCCACGGGGCTCGTACGGAAAGCGCCAGTTGCAAGCCGAACCCCACAGTGGTGTATGGGGTCCAACAACGTCAACACTGAGGGCGATGCAGACCCATAGGCCAGGCTCCCATAATCAAGCCTGGACTGCACAAGGGCTCTGTACAATCGCAACAGCGTGCTGCGATCTGCGCCCCAAGACGCATGGCTCAGGCAGCGGAGGGCGTTGAGGTGCTGCCAGCACTTTTGCTTCAGCTGAGTAATATGAGGAACCCACGTGAGCCGGGCATCAAAGACGAGTCCTAGGAAGCGGCTAGTGTCCACCACTTCAAGTAGGTGACCGTCAAGGTAAAGTTCCAGATGAGGGTGGACCGTCCGACGTCTGCAGAAGTGCATAACTCGAGTCTTGGCCGCAGAGAACTGAAATCCATGAGTCAGAGCCCATGATGCCGCCTTGTGAATGGCTGCTTGCAGCCTGCGTTCGGAGACTCCTGTAGTCGGTGAGCTGAATGAGATGCAGAAGTCGTCGGCATACAAAGAAGGAGACACCGACGACCCCACGGCTGCAGCCAGACCATTAATGGCCACTAGAAATAAGGAAACGCTCAACACCGAGCCCTGCGGGACCCCATTTTCCTGTATATAAGATGAACTAGAGGCGGCACCGACTTGCATCCAGAAAGAGCGGCGCAATAAAAAGTTTTGAAGAAAAGCTGGGAGCTGACCACGAAGACCCCACTCGCGCAACGTAGCAAGGATGTGATGCCTCCATGTTGTGTCATATGCCTTCCGCAGATCAAAAAATACAGCAACGAGATGCTGACGGCGGGAAAAGGCCGTACAGATAGCAGATTCCAGCCGCACTAAATTGTCCGCAGCAGACCACCCTGACGAAAGCCACCCTGGGATGGAGCGAGGAGACCGCGCGACTCAAGGACCCAACACAAACGCCGCCCCACCATACGTTCGAGCAATTTGCACAAAACGTTGATTAGTGTAATGGGACGATAGCCGTCCACCGCCAGAGGGTCCGCACTGGGCTTCAAGATGGGAACGATAACACCCTCTCGCCATTGCGACGGGAACACGCCCTCGCTCCAAATGCGGTTAAAGATGGTAAGGATGTGTCTCTGGCAGTCCCTGGAGAGATGCTTCAGCATCTGCGCGTGGATGCAGTCCGGTCCTGGCGCCGTATCAGGGCAATTGGCGAGGGCAGCGAGGAATTCCCTCTCGCTGAAAGGAGCATTGTATTTTTCAGAACGACGTGTGTGGAACGATAACGGCGTCCGCTCGGCGCGCTCCTTTAGAGAGCGAAAGGCAGGAGGGTAAGTTGCAGTCGCAGAGCTCGTAGCAAAGTGCGTGGCAAGGTGGTCAGCAATGGTGGCAGCGTCCGTGCAGACAGCGCCGTCCAGGGAGATTCCAGGGACACCCATAGGGGTCTGGTATCCATAAATCCGCCGGATGCGGGACTACACGAGCGACGGGGAGACACGGGAGAACAAGGATGAAATGTACCTCTCCCAGCATTCCTGCTTACGCCGTGCAATAAGACGACGGGCCAAGGCACGGAGCTTCTTAAAGGCGATGAGGGCCTCCAGAGACGGGTGCCGCTTATGACGCTGGAGAGTCCACCTACGGTCGCGAATAGCCTCAGCAATCTCCGGCGACCACCAGGGGACAGACTTCCGCTGAGGGAGTCCAGAAGAGCGAGGGATGGCAGTCTCGGCCGCAGAAATAATTGACGAGGTCAAGACACGGACCACCTCGTCAATGTCACCCTGTGGGAGAGAAGCAATGGTGGCAGTGGAAGTAAAAGCCGGCCAGTCAGCCCTGTTGAGAGCCCAGCAGGGCAGGCGCCCAGAAGAATGACACTGGGGCAGTGACAAATAGATGGGAAAATGGTCACTACCACACAGATCAGGATGCACTCTCCAGTGAAGGGATGGGACAAGTCCGGGGCTGCAAAGAGAGAGATCGATGGCCGAGAACGAGCCATGGGCCACACTGAAATGCGTGGGAGCACCGGTGTTCAAGAGGCTAAGGTCGAGCTGAGCCAACACATGCTCCACAGCGCGACCGCGGTCATCGGAGACAGTCCCACCCCATAGAGGGTTGTGGGCATTGAAATCGCCCAGAAGCAGCAATGGCGGCGGGAGTTGAGCCAGCAGCGCAGCCAAGACATGTCGGGGAAGTTGCCCATACGGAGGAACGTAAACAGAGCAAACAGTAATAGCCGGCGAGAGCTCAATCCTGACAGCGACTGCCTCTAAAGGCGTCAGAAGGGGTACTGGTGAGCTACAGACAGAGTGGTGAACAAAGAGGCAAACTCCACCTGAAGCTCGTTGACAGTCAGCGCGGTTCTTATAGTATCCCCGATAACCGCGAAGGGCAGGGGTCCGCATTGCTGGAAACCAAGTTTCCTGAAGAGCAATGCACAGAACAGGGGAAACACTCAGAAGAATCTGGAGCTCAGGCAGGTGGCGGAAATAACCGCCGCAATTCCATTGGAGAATGGAAGCAGGAAGGGACTGGGAGGGCGTGAAGGCAACTAAGAGGCAGACGGCGCCGCAGAGTCAACGGCCGCCACTGAGCGAGAGTCAGCTGTGTCCATAGGAGAGGTCCCCGAGGGTTCCGTGAGGGCGAGATCAGCGCCAGAGGCGAGGATCTCCACTGCATCCCAGGGCCAGAGCTACTGACAGCAGGCGGTACTGAAACTGCCGGAGCGTCCTTCTTGGACACGTTCCGGTCCTTCTTCTCGCGTCTGTCCTTTGGCTTAGAGGGCTGGGAGAGTTTCTCTGAAGGAGCGTCGGAGGCTGACGACGACGCAGAAGCCCTACGACCAGCAGGTGGAGGAACCTTCAGCCACTGGCTGACATCCGGCGGGGTAGCAGAAGAAACGGAAGATGGGAGGGCCCCGAGGGACCCCTTCCGCGAGAGAGGAGCCGGCAGAGACGACGCCGGCAGAGAAGGGGGAGGGGGAGGGATCGAGCCCCCTGGTTTTGGAGCAGATGTCACTTCTGAAGCATGTGCGGGGGGAGTGACAGAAGGGGCTTTGCCCCCAACTGCTAAGGGGGCAACAGAGGAAGGCTTGCCCCCAGACACGAGGGAGGCAGACAGAGATGGACGGCCCCGAGGGCCAACTGAAGGCGACACAGAGGAGGCGACAACTGCCGCCCGCGAGGGCGACGATAACGTAGCTGCAGCATAAGAAGTTTGAAGAGGGACAGGATGCAACCTTTCAAATTTCAGTTTTGCCTCGCGATAAGTAAGCCGGTCCAGGGTCTTAAATTCCATAATCTTCCGCTCCTTATGAAGAACGGGGCAGTCCAGCGAGCATGGAGAGTGGTGTTCCCCACAGTTGACACAGACAGCTGGAGGCGCACATGGAGAATCGGGATGAGAGGGGCGTCCGCAATCTCGACATGTGGCGCTGGATGGGCAACGGGAGGACATATGCCCAAACTTCCAGCACTGGAAGCACCGCATCGGGGGAGGGACGTATGGCTTGACGTCACAACGGTAAACCATTACCTTGACCTTCTCAGGCAATACAGCACCCTCGAAGGCCAAGATAAAGGCACCGGTGGCCACCCTGTTGGTCTTGGGTCCTCTGTGCACACGACGGACAAAATGCACACCACGTCGTTCCAAGTCAGCTCTCAGCTCGTCATCGGACTGTAACAAGAGGTCGCAATGGTAAATAATCCCCTGGACCATATTTAAGCTACTGTGGGGAGTGACGGTAACAGGGACGTCTCCCAGCTTATCACACAAGAGCAACGCCCGTGACTGGGCTCGGGAGGACGTCTTGAGGAGGATGGACCCATTCCTCATTTTAGACAAACCCGCCACTTCCCCAAACTTATCCTCCAGGTGTTCCACAAAAAACATAGGCTTTGTCGAAAGAAAGGAGTCACCATCAGTCCTGCTGCAGACAAGGTATTGTGGTACATAAGGCTCCTGCTTGGCACTAGATCTGCGTCCCTCCCATGGCGCAGCCAACGAGGGGAACGACTGAGGATCATATTGTGCAGCATCGAATTCAATTTTGCCTCGCTTAGAGACGCTGGTGGCAGTGCGACCACCAGCTTGGTGAGATTTATTGCGCTTCATTGCGCCACATCCGCCCAGATGCCACCTACTCCGAACGAGGGCTCTCCCCAAGGGCGCCACCCAGCCAAAGCAACGGGTACCTGGCCGATATCCCATTGCCCGGAGTCCCCGTGCCCCAGACAAGATGGGCACATACTCCTTGGCATGCATGGGGAGGAAACAGCTCTGGCATCTGTAGTGCGATCCCTGCGTGGTCAGGGGGCTACCACCAAGAGGGTACATGACGACCCCACCACAACGGACTAGCTACCGTGCTCGATTTTAGGTGTTGAAAGGGTCCACAGTTGCCGTGGGCGCTAAGAAGGGGATTGCGCACAAGACGAGGAGGCAACCCAGAAGACATGGGGTGTAAATCCCTCCACACGACAATAGATAGCATGCAAGATGGAGGTGCACGATGGACCAATAGAAAAACACCACGTAAGGCGTCCTTCCCCAAATGGCACGCACTAACAACGGAAATTTTGAAAATGGCAGGTCAAACCCAAGTGGGGGCCATCACATAAGGCCGAAACTTTGAAGACTCCTTTTAGTCGCCTCTTACGACAGGCAGGAATACCGCGGGCCTATTCGTACCCCAGAACCCGCAGGGGGGTATTTGATTTTGTATTTATAACCCTGTATTCACCTGACCAAAAGTCTTGTTCCTCCTGTCACCGAACTTCACTAATTCCCAGTATATCTAACTTTAACCTATCCATTTCCCTTTTTAAATTTTCTAACCTACCTGCCCGATTAAGGGATCTGACATTCCACGCTCCAATCCGTAGAACGCCAGTTTTCTTTCCCCTGATAACGACGTCCTCTTGAGTAGTCCCCGCCCGGAGATCCGAATGGGGGACTATTTTACCTCAGGAATATTTTACCCAAGAGGACGCCATCATTTAATCATACAGTAAAGCTGCATGCCCTCGGGAAAAATTATGGCCGTAGTTTCCCCCTTGCTTTCAGCCGTTCGCAGTACCAGCACAGCAAGGCCGTTTTGGTTATTGTTACAAGGCCAGATCAGTCAATCATCCAGACTGCTGCCCCTGCAGCTACTGAAAAGGCTGCTGCCCCTCTTCAGGAACCACACGTTTGTCTGGCCTCTCAACAGATACCCCTCCATTGTGGTTGCACCTACGGTACGGCTATCTGTATCGCTGAGGCACACAAGCCTCCCCACCAACGGCAAGGTCCATGGCTCATGGGGGGAGGGCTGCATTGCTATGAGTGATAAAAAATAAAACGTGGTTGACAGCCCATGCATTGTTCGCTAAAATGGCCGACAACTCAGATGGCAAACAGAAACAGTTACGTAAGTGGTTAAATAAACGGCATTCTGTCAGGAAATGGTGGACAGTTAAAAGTTGGGCGCTATGTGCACAAAGTGGTGGGGGAGCACCACTTAAATAGCCACGGCTAAAAAGGCAGTGCCCAATATGAAACCTAGTTAAAATTGGCATCCTTGCAGCGAGAGGACCGAGAAGAGGTCGTCGAACCTGCTGAGAGAGGCTTAATAATCTGGAGCTTGTTCCTATGAAGGGCGGACCAGTGGCGATGCCAAAGTGACATCACCTACAGACAGACGGTGACACACAGATCATCGGATGGAATGTAAGAGCTAGCAGGCTGAGGTACAAGGACTGCAGTCTTGACAGCAGCATCAAAGGCCTCGTTTCCTGGACCCGTTGCACGAAGCTATGGACAGTGTGCAGCACACGGAGGCTTTGAAGGGCACAGAGTGTCTGGGCAGATGAGGCAATTGAAAAGCTTGTGTCGTCAGATGTACTGTATGGCCCGGTACAGGGCGAAGAGCTCTGCTGTAAATTCTGAGCAGTGTTCTGGGAGCAGATACCGAAAAACGTCGGCACCAATGATGAAGGCACACACAACATAACTGTCACTCCAAGAGCCACCAATGAACACAAAGGTAAAGACGCAAAGGTCCATGCAAAGGTGGTAAAACTGAAGGTGATAGAGCGAGGCTGGAGTAGTGTGCTTAGGAAATGAATGAAGGCCAAGGTGAATATGGGCCACTGCATGAAGCCAAGATGGTGAAGGGTTCACACCCACTGGGAAAGTTGCAGGGAGTGTGAGGTTAGGCTGCTGGAGCAAGAGCCAGAAGCAAACTCCAGGAGCTAACAGTGAAGATGGATGCGCTCCGTACTGGTGATCAAAGGAGGCACAGGATGGATGGCCATGCATGGGAGACAAACGGCATGCATATCTACTGAGGAGAAAGTCACGGCAGTGTGAGAGCAGCAGTTCAGCAGCTTCTGCATAGTCTCTCAAGGGAGCCGGGGACACTCAGGGTTACTGGCGATGACATTTAGGACAGAACACCGAGGCACACCGTTTTCCTGGATAAAGGTGTCGGATAAGGCAGAACCCAAGGAAACAACCGAAAGGTAACGAGGCAGGTGGCCACAGAAGCCAAACATGTTGAGAGTAAGGAGGATACCAGTCCTGCAGCAGGGGTAGGCTTTCTCCAGATCGAAAACATGGCCACTGTCTGGGATTTCTGCAGAAAACCATTCACGACATGGATTGAGAAAGTGACGAGATGGTCAACTACAGAACGGTGCACTTGAAATCCACATTGTGCAGTGGTTAGTAAATTGTATGACTCTAGCCACCATACCAACCGGGCCTGAATCATATGTTCCATCACCTTGCAAACACACCTGGTGAGAGAAATGGAGCAGTAGTCAGGTGTTCATCCTTACTGGGCTTAGGTAGGAGTGTGATAGCAACTTCATACCAGTGTTTGGGAAGTATGTCATCTGCCCAGATGCAGTTGTGTGTATTAAGCAGAAAGTGCATGCCCACAAGAAAAAGAAGCCACACCATCTGAATGTGAACAGTGTCTAGCCCTGGGACAGAGGATCGGGATGAAGTGAGTGCATGATCTAGCTACCTCAGAGTAAAGGTGGCATTCAAACATGCAATTCTGGGAACAGTATCACACAAGCCGCCTCCACTCATTTCCGATGGAGGAAAGCAGGGTGATAGTGGGAGGAGCTCAAAATCTCTGCGAAGCCCCAGGTGTTGGAGATAGCAATAGGGCCCATGATGGCGTTGTCTGCTACATTCAGGTCAGAAACTAGGGAATGGATCTTGGTCCCAGAGAGCTGTCGGAAGCTGACCTACATGACAGAAGAGGGAATGGAACTGTTAAAAGAACTAGTGAACGAAATCCAGCTGGCATTTCACTATCCTGAAGAACGTGACAACACTGTGCATGCATTTGTTTATAATGAAAGCATTTTGCCATCAAACGATGACTGTTAAAAATGCTGAGAGAACATCTCCGGGTGTGAATTGCATCATCACATGCCTCAGTCCACCAAGGGACTGGGACACAGCATGGTAAAGAGGAAGTTCGAGGAATGGAACGTTCTGCAACAGTAACGATAATATTTGTAAGGTATTCTATGTGGTCATCACAACTGAGGAGATCTTGTTCATCGAAGGACGCCAGAGAACAGTAAAGCCTCCAAATGGCCTTAGTAAGCTGCCATTTGGGTGTGCACGTAGGTGGGATAGGAGTCAGCAAACGGAGAGCATATGGGAAATGGTTGCTCGAGTAGGTGTCAGAGATAATGGACCACTTGAGATGATGGACAAGATGGGCAGTGCAGAAGGATAGGTCGAAATGTGTTAAGGCAGAAGAGGTTAAATTGATTATGAAGGTCAGCCAAGAGGGCACCTCTCTGACAGGTTTTGGGAGAACCCCACAGGGGATGGATGGTGTGCATTAAAATCACCGAGCAGCAGAAAGGGGTGAGTTAGCTGCCCAGTAAGCTGTAGGTGTGCCCCGGTGACATCAAATGAAGGGCTGTAAACGGAACAAAGGGAAAAGGTCAAAGGAGGAAGGAAAAACATCTTGAAGATAAGCAGTCAGAGATATGGGGAGAAGGTCAAAATGGACAGGGAAGAAATGCTAAAGATCAAAAAAGTCATGAGGACACAGTTTTGTTCCTGAAGACAGAGGACAAGTGGACACTGGGATTCTAAAAGCAGCTGTAAATCCTCTTTGTGGGATCGAAGGGAGGAGAGTCATGATGAGGAAAAAAAGGGAGAGTTGTCACCTCGCCAGCTGCTGAGTGCCAGCTGGTGAATACTCACTGCTACAGGGCACAGAGGCTGCTCCATGAGATCCACAGGAGCATCAGCTTTCTTCTGCTGTCAGCGTGCGGAGTCCAACACAGAAAAAACAGTTGGTGGTGCGCACCAGTGACACAGACTCCAACCGGGCAAGGGTATCATGTGATGATACCATCGAAGATGATCTCGAGTTAGCGAACGAGAAGATGTTTACCTTTGTTTGACTTCTTTGAGCCTATTTGGGCAGCAGAGGATGACTCGGGTGTTGGTTGGCTGGAGGGACATAGGGTGTCTTCAAGTATTTCATCTGTCCTTTCTATCCCGCCAGTTGTGTAGCTGGTGACTTCGCCCCATGAGGTGAGAGTTTGATTGCTTGTTGCAGAGCTGGAAGATGAAATGGTGATGCTACCATGACACTAGGCAATTTCATAACCTCAGAGCTGAATTTGAGCTTGCATGTCTGCATGGCCATGTCCTTCAGGGAGCGAAATGTAGCAAGAACAGTACTGTACGTGCAGAGGGTAGAACACCAGATTTGCGACTGGCCAATAACGTATGAGTGACCGATTAAGGTACTTTTTCCTTTAACTAGATCTCCTGGACAGCCTGCTCATCAACGTACACAGGACAATCTCGAGAGGAGGCAGCATAGGCACACTGCAGTTGATACAGTGGGGATGTACTTGAGACTGATTATAATTCAACAAAGCTTCCCCACGATTGCCTTGTCCTTATTCAATGTAAGTTTATTTGTGATTAAACCTTGGAAACCCAGAATAGAATAACAACTATCTGAAAATTATAGACTGATACTCCACACAGAGGCGGTGTTGAGTGGCAGACACATTGAAACAAGACTGCTAGATATTACTAGCTATCAGACTATGTCCTTCATCAGACAGACAACTAATGCATATGCACACAAATAGTCACGTATCTCCAGGTGCTACTGCCCAACCACAATTCTGTCTTGAGGTCAGCATGAGCAGCTGGGTTGGGTAGTGGTGTTACAGAAGAGCCAGGGGAGGAGGGGGGGGGGGGGGGGGGGGGAGGGGTCTCATCCTAACATCTCCACCCAAGCAAAAGAAGCTGTTCACCTCAGTAACAGTTCAAGGCAAGATAGGTCTGACCAAAAGAGTAAGTTCACTTTATTGTTCTGCAATATTCAGTAGAGTCCCAGCTAATAAATGATGTATCATCAGCATTGGGTTTTGTTGTGTTAATAAACCCACACAGCTGTATTTCAGGTTGATTTAATATGCAACAAATTGTTTCATTCTACATGAACATCATCAGCTGATCTCAAGTTCAACAAGAGATGGATTAGGTGAGCTGCTAAAAGATGCACATTATATACAGCAAGTAACTCTAACAATAGAGTCACCATGTCTTTGTAACTCACTCCCAGTAGATGGCAGAAACCTGTCCGGTTCACAACTGAAAAACATCTAATCACCACATTAATGCTGAAAGGCACATCCTGGAGTGAGGCAAGAACAATGAACGTCTTAATCGACCTTCTAGCACAGACGGCAAGCAGTACATGAAAGGAAAATAACATACTGCACTCTACTACATATGTCAGGCAAGGTCACTTAACAAAAGTTAGATATTCCATGAATCATTTTGCATGACACATTGCAATGATGTGGAATAAGTCGTCTCCTTGCAGTAGACCTAAGTGCAAGACCTGATCTAAACACTGTCCCATTACCATCTTCTGTGAAAACACCGCTTGCCACCTGTTGACAGCAATGTACTAATAGTACACTATCATAATCATTTTGAACAAGTGGTCAGCAGGAGATTACAATTCCAGACAAGCAAATTTTATTTACTGGTGACACTGAGGGTATCACTTCCTGAGTGGTGCTGTGGACACTGGTTTTATAGTGCACGGTACTGCTGGATGGTGATGACAGCAAGCTGTGATCTCAGGAAAAATACGCCTCACATCAATTAGATGTACAAGGTGCATTTAAGAATGGTGATGGTAGCCCGAACTCTATCAGGATAGATAAGAAAGAAATTTATTATCATTTTGACAGCAGTGAAATTTACTTCTAAATCCAACATGTTAATAAATTCTATGCTGGGATAGACAGGGGGGATAGAGGAAGCATGTGGCATGCAGAGATAGCAAGATAGGGGTAGGGCTGGAGGTAGGGGCTAGGAGTGGGGAGGGAGACTAGTGCTGCCTGTGGGTTTCTGATGTGTGCCATGCAAATGCCCAGTGGGCACGCCATTTATATATGGGCAATTGCCTGGAAATATGCACGAAGCAGTTTGAAAAAGTGCTTCTCAAAGTTTTTACTGTTAGAATGTATAATTTACCAATTAAAATAAGGGATGGGACGATAGTCTCAGTGTTATAAGTTAGTAAATGTTTACATTTAAAAATATGTATGTCATTCATTACCTTTAATATTAAGACTGAAAGGAAAGGGGAGAGAAGCACTTTACACACACAGCATTTAATAGCTGTGTAGTGAAAAGCCGGTATAAAGAAACATTGTCCTTGGGTAATCGCTTTATAATGCAACACGTTATAATCCATGTCAAATCTCTGAATATTGCTGAAAAATGATTTATTGATAACAATATTATTACCTAATCTATTAAACAGGTGGCATGTGTTTCTCGATAATAAATGTATTCTTAAATAATAAACCATTTTCAGTGGGGGAAAAATTTCTTTATTGCCAGATGTAGTGACATCTGAGACAGACTCTAGTTTTCTTTACTTCGTATGAGCGCTCTGCTGTGAAGATAAAATAAAAACACTAAAACAAAAAAAACAAAAAATATTTAATAAGACGCCGGAAACATTCAGTTCCAAAACAGTCAATTCCTAGAGAATTGGTGATCTTGGACTCGTGGAATCTGAATTGGCAGATGACTTACACTTAATTAAATCATTATGGATAAACTTTTTTCTAATATTTTTGTTGTCTTACAGTGTAAGTAAACATACTACCTACAGGCTACCTACTTAATATAAACTATGCTTTATTTGAGACTTACTTTCGAACTTGGTTTCGTTTTCTTTTTTACTTTGTACCACCCCAAGATCTGACCTTCATTAAAAACTTATAGTTCATTTACAGTCTAATTTATTTTCCCCAAACTCTCAAGCAGCTTTTTCAACTTGGATACCCAACCACTACAGAATTACAAAAGCAGTGTTGCAAAACACCCTTTTCCAATTCAAAATAACACAAAATTTTTTTTGTAAGTGCCACTAATCAATTAATGTTTACAATGACTAACTGCGCTGCGCATTTATGAATTTTTGTATTTTGCCCAGACATTTATCCAGGACATTTGCCTCAACTTATTAATGTAAAGGCATTTTACATCACTACTGTGGGAGCAAAAAGGGACAAGGTGAGGACAGCGTACAGGGCTACTAAGTGCAGCATCGCGAGTCTGCCAGTCTGGGGGAGGAGGAGGGGAGCAGAGAGGACTACACAGGAGCACTGGAAGGCACGACAGGAATGTGTGTGTAGGGCTGGAATGGGGAAGGAAACGGGACAAGCAGGTAGAGGAAAGGGACTAATGAAGGCTGAGAGCAGGGTGGGTTGTGGGAACGAAGGATATGTTACACTAGGTGTTACCACCTGTGCAATTCTGAAACGCTATAGTTTGTAGAAAAAAATCCAGATGGCCCAGGCTGTACAGTAGTCTTGCAGTAAACTACATCTTGTTTGGATGGTATTCTTAGCAGCTGCCCCTCTGCCACAGTTTGGCAGTGGCCATTCTTGCAGACAGACAGACAGAGTGTTCGCTGTCTTGTCCATATACAATGCGGCATTGTGATTGGAGCTAAGGTGGTACATCACACGACCTGCTTTCACAGGTATGTGCGTCTTCAATGGGGTAGGAGATGCCTGTTTTAAGCCTATATCAGATGGTAGCACGGCAAAATATGGGACAGGCCTTGCATCTAGATCTATTGCGTGGATATGAGGCAGTGAGCAATGGGCTGGGAGCAGGGATGAATAGGGATGTAAAAGGATAATGCATAGGTGGGTGGATGGTGGAATACCATTGTCGGAGGAGTAGGGAGGATACTTTTCATTTCAAGGCATGCCAAGAGATAGCCTAACCCCTCATGAAGAATGCGATTCAGTTGCTCCAGGTCTTGGTTGATACTGACTCACTGGAGTGGTGATTTTTTTGTGGTCGAACAGCAGGTATGTAAGGTACAGTAGGTGACTGGAAAGATAAGGAGCAGGGGACCTCTTTCTGGACAAAGTGGGGTGGGTTAATTTCAGTCTGTGAAGGCCTCTCAGACCCCTTTGATGTTTGCTGAGAAGGGCTGTTTGTCACTACGGATAAGACAACCATGATGGGGTTAGACTGTATGAAAGACACTACCTGAACACGCGATCTAGTGTGGTGGTTGGTATGTTTGATGTGGAGGGAGGTAATGATGTAGCTGTTCTTGAGGTGGAGGTCGACGTCGAGGAATGTGACTTGTTGGGATGGGAGGCCCACGCAAAAGGAATGGGAGAGAAGGTATTGAGGTTCTGAAGGAATGTTGATAGGGGTGCTCACCATCTGTTCAGCTCATGATGATTTCATCAATGAATCAGAACCAAGTGTGTGTGTGTGTGTGTGTGTGTGCGTGTGTGTGTGTGTGTGTGTGTGGGGGGGGGGGGGGGGGGGGGTTAGGTTTCTGAGTGGTTAGCCAGGATTCTTCTAGAGGGCCCATGAATAGGTTAGGATAGGATGGTGCCATGCCAGTGGCAAATGGTGTACCACTGGTTTGTTGGTCGGTGAGGATATAATTGGTAGAGGGGACCAGGAAGAAGGTTTTAAGCTTTGAGTCAATTGCATGCTGGGATTGCTAGTGCTCAATGGCCATAAGGTCATGGTCATGGGGGATGTTAGTATAAGAGAGGTGGGATCTGCAGTGACGAACATGGTTTTGGGTGGTAAAGGAACAAAAACTGTTGAGAATTGGTAGAGGAAATTGTGAAGTTTTTTTTTTTTTTTTTTTTTTTTTTTTTTTTTATACATATGAGGGTATATAATAGGTATGAATGGAGCAACTGAATGACATTCTGCACCAGGGTTTAGATGACCTCTTGTCAAGCCCTGAAATGAAAATATCCTTCCCATACCCCCTCAGTGATATTCCATCATCCACGCAACCTGTACAATACCCTTGTATGTCCCTTTTCCATAGCTGCTCCGAGCCTTTTGTGCCATGGCTCATATTCTGCAACACATCCAGATGCAAGACCTTTCCCATAAACTGCTGTACTACTGCCTGCAGTAGGCTTGTCACAGGCATCTCCTACTCTATCAACGGCAAGGCCACTTGTGAAAACGGTTGTGAGATGCACCAACTTAGTTGCAGGCACTGTGCCACTCTATATATGGGTGAAATGACCAACAAGCTGTCTGTCTGCTTCAATGCCACTGACGAACTGTGGCAACAGACAGTTGGACCACCTAGTTGCTGAGCACACTACCCAACAGTATGTGCTTGACTTGAGCAAATGCTGTACAACCTGCGGTACCTGGATTCTTCCAAACGCCAGTTTTTTTGAATTGCACAATCCCTTTGGCCTCAATCTTTTAGAGTCCCTGCCCCGAGCCTAGCCTTCTTCCTGCCCCCACAGATTGCTTTTCCCTACTCTACTTCTCACCCCCCCCCCCCCCCCCCCCCCCCAGCACAACCTCAACATGCTGCATCTAGCAAACCCAATACGCAGCATCACCACATCCCTGTACACTCTCACAGGCAGAATTAGCATCTTTCCCCATCTCTATCGTGCTATCCCACACTACCCTACATCACTTCTGTACTTTACTAACCATCCCAGCACAGATCACTGCTCACCTCAGACACAGCGAATTGCAGTCAGATCTGAGCTCCCCAGAGAGGCCACAGTGTCAATTTGTGAGTGACCCGTGCTTGTGTGAATGCGTGTTGTCTACGTCTGATGAAGGACTTAGTCCGATATATGAATTATATCTAACAGTCTTTTTCATTGTGCTTGTCTCATGAGTAGCTATCAATCTTTCACACTGTTGTTATTCCATCCTGGGTTTTGCTAATAAATTCCCATTTTTCTTCCTGCATCCTGCCTGTATTTTATCTACTTCTCCATCAAAAATCCAAAAGCCAGCAGATAGTGTGTTGCAGAAGATACCTTCACTGCCACTGAATGACCCCCCCCCCCCCCCCTTTCCTTGCTCCATTCATTAATGGCATATATGGAAAGAATAAGTATTGGTAAACCTCTTTACCAAGCTCAAATTTCTCGAATTTTCTCACTGTGATCATTTCGCGAGGCACATGCAGGAGGAAGTAATATGATGTCTGACTCTTGTCAGACATAATCTCTTGGAATTTCAATAATAAAACTCTCCTAGATGCAGAGCAACTCTCTTGTAGCATCTGCCACTGGAGTTGAATTACCTGTTTTACATTCATGATGACTAAAGAATCATTTGAAGAAATGTGCTGCTCTTTGGTCAATATACTCCATGTCTTCTATGAATCCTTTCTTTTAACACTTTCAGACTGATGAGCAACACAAAGAAACAGTTGACAAGAGTTTTGTAAGCCACTTCCTTTGTGGATGAGTTACATTTCCCTTAGTTTCTTCATATGAATCTCAGCTGCTTGCTTTTCTTATTGTTTCTTTTTATATCTTCCCTACTTTGGCCCTTATCAATTATTTGCCTGCCAAGTAGCAAAATTCATCCATTACTTTTAGTGTTTCATTTCCTGATCTAATTTGATTACTTCCCATTGTGCTAGTTTTATTTCTGTTGATGCTCATTTCATAACCTCTGTTCAAGACACTATCTATTCTCATGAACTGCTCTTCCAAGTCCTTTGCAATCTTTGACATAAATACAGTGTCATTCACAAACCTTAAAAGTTTTTATTTCTTCCACCAGAACTTCAATTCCCTTTTCAAGCTATGGTTTTCTTTACAGCTTGCTCAGTATACCAACTGAATAGCATTGGAAAATTTCTGCAACTTTTTTCTGATAGTACCTACTTCATTATGATCAGCATCATCTGCAAAAATGCTATTAATATTGTCTGGCAGTGATAAAATACAAACAACAAGCATCTCACCCCACTTTCCTGAGGAATGCCTGAAGGTAATTTTACTTACATCATTGAATCTCCATCTAAAATAACACACTGTCTTACTCCTACCAAGAACTCTTCAATCCTATCACAAATTTTGTTTGATATCCCTTATAGGCTAATCCTACTTTCATTAATAGTGTTAAACACATCTCAGAAATCAAGAAATACAGCACCCACATCATTTTCTGGATCCATGGCTGTTAGGATGTCTGAGAAAAGTACAAGACGGGTTTTGCATGATAGATGTTTTTGCAATATATGGTGTTTGTAACCAAACTTTTGTGACTTTAGAGGGCCCCACGAAAAACAAGTGGTCACAGAATAATGAAATTCTGTAGAAACACTTGTAAGGATGAGCAGAATAAAAATAAATAGAATAAACCAATGAAGGAAATTATATTTACATTTAGATGATTGTCTGCATCATCGATAAGACTGTAACAGCACTAGAGATTGCTCGACTGCTGCGTGAAACATCTTGCTTGGGACATTTACTACCTCCCTCGCTATGCTCATCTTTAACCTCTAACGCATGATACTGTCTCATTGACATAACCCATCCTTCATGTAACCCCACAGCCAGAAGCTGCACAGGTTCAAATCTGGTGGTCACACATTTTGGCACCATCAGCCAGTTCTCCACTGTATTACACAGCAGCTGAGTGACCTCAAGAGCAATGTCAGGTGGAGATCCATGGTTGATACTTGCAAAGAGTAGCAGCACTGCAACTGTTGGTTTGATAAACAAGCATAACAAATAATGCCCTGCTCGCCTTGCCCAGGCACATGTTAACTGTCAACAACTTAATGTGTACTGAACCTTGTGTTTCAACCCTATGGTGCCATGTCAGCAAGTCAAGACACTGACAACAACAAATCCTGCAGTCCACAGTCTGATCATCATCCCCATAAATTTGGTTACCCTTAAAATAAATTGTTTTCACCCACACCAGTTCAAGTGGTGAAAGTTTATTTATAATCACACTGTACATGGTGGTTGAGAGGAGGTAATTCTTTTCATGATACTTCATTGTTTGAGCACATTCTACAGCTCTACAACAGACAGTCAATAAGATAGGTCAGCAGTTTCATAGGTCTTCTGCTACCCTTGATGTAGAATAGAGTGACCTGTATCTTTGTCCAATTACTAGACACTGATATTTCTTCAAGGATTCTACAGTGTATTGTGCTTAAAATGGAAACTAGCTGCAAATTCTGGGTTACATCAGGCTCAAGGACCTTGCTTGATTTTATCAGTTTCTGATGGTACTAACACATATCTAAATAATTCACCGTTTCAGTGAGGAAACTGGGGCATTAGGGTACAGATGTATATCCATTACTAAAGGAAAATCTGAATATTGTGTTCAATGTTTCTGCTCTCTCTTTATTACCCTTAGTATTGGTTCCTGCATCATATGTTAGTATCTGGAAAATCATGGTCTGACACAGGAGCATTACTAGCTGCATGAATTTCACTGCAAGGTCAGGTTAAAGTTTAGCATACGGTGTTGGCCCATTGCATTGGTACACAGCAAACATTGATAATGCAACATCATGTTTGGCTGGGGGCAACCAATAGAAACAAGGTATTGTGTACTTTCTGCAGTTATCTTTCACTTTGAAAATAAAATCACTGTGTTGACAAAAAAAAAGTTTCTTATAGTGACAAAATTGAGTACGTCATATTCACGACACTAAAAAAAATTAAAAGCTCTTACTGAACCTTGCAATGCCTCCCCTGGTAGTTAGCGCACGTATTTCGAACCAGATTTTTTACTTTCATGTGAACTGGTTGCACGGCGAATAAACTGATTTACAATTATTTACTTATAGCTTCAGTCTTTCATACTGTTATAGACAAAGTTACAACACGTGTCAACCATCATTTAACTATTTTGGAAATAGCACTATTAATTTATCCATAAATAATTGTAACAATGAAATCCGTTAGTTGTCTGGTTTGATGTTCGAATACGTACACAATGTTTCTTAAAAATACTGAAAGAGATAAATAAATTTGACATCTTCAGAAAAAACTATGCTTTGATATTTACTCACAGCATTCTTTAGCTTGACAATATAAGCCTTCGAGTACTTCTTTCTTTTTCTCAATATCTTGTATTCTTTCCTCTGTTAACGCCATGATCTTTTTGTTCTGAGGATCTTCGGAATTCATTTTAGTTAGAAAGATCAACTCCAGTCAAAACACACACCACAGATTACACACAGAGTTCTACAATTGCAGTGAGCGAAGGGTTGCCAACTGCAACATAAAATATGCTTAACGCGTATTCAAGACCTGTATCAACTATGGTATATACAGCAGCGGCACCAGTTGCAGTGCATAATCAAAAAATACAATTATAGCTACTGTAATTCTTATAAAACGAAACAGATCAGTGAGTGGTTGTGGTGACCACAGTCAATTATCAATATCATTCCAAGAGCTAGTGAACACTGTTGTCAAACCTGCCTAATTTGGCGGTAAAATATCTGAATTTCGTCTGCACTCAGCGGGAGCAGAAATCAAGAAAGCAGACAACACAGAAGAAAATGTCCCGGCGGACTTTGCGTGAAAGGAATTGTCCGAAAGAATGTGTTGTTCTTGTTGAGTAAGTGTTATTTCAATAAAGAATACATATATCGGTGAGCTGAGGTGTGGTTATAAAACTGGTATATTTTCCGGTTACTAAATCAAATACGGCTGTGTATTGCCAGCGTCGCAAGCGTATCACATCTGCACTGCTGATCTATTTCACAGAACCGCATATTATGAATATGTTGATCAGTTTAATGCGTTAACTGCTACCAGATTTTCGCCAAATTCATACATCAATATCATAGACGGAAATCAAACTGCCAATGATTAATATTATATTTGGTTGGTTTTGATCTTGGTTAATTTAATGACTGTAACGGTAGAATGTGTAAAGCATTTGAGAACATGCGTATTATTTCTTTATATAAAAAACCTTTGATGGGTTCAGTTCTCTTATGCTTGCACAGTGGAGGATCTCATCAACCTACCAAAGAAGCCACGTTTCACAGTGTCTTTACATGTACAATTTTTCTTGTAAAATGTATTTTAACCGAACCATTGAGGATGGGAAAAAATAAATAATAATCATTTTAATGATGTGAGATAAGACCAGGGCACTCGTAACTGAACAGTTTCTTCAGAGGTTTTTGGTACTGTGTGTTTTCCCGATTCAAATATGGTGGTATTTGTAGCTTCAACAAAGAAATATGAACTATGCAGAATGTGCTTGGAAGATACTTAATGTTTTGAAATGGCAAGGAAACTTCTTTGTGCACTTTGTATTTTAAAGTCATCTATTTATTGGAATTGTAAAAACCAAGAAATGTAATGATTTTTGAACTGTATGTAATCATTTTGTTAATTCTCTTGTACTTTTATTGTAATTCTTTTTGTAAGCGCATTCCTTCAGTGTTCACACATTTTGGGTAACTTGCCAAGTGTCGTGATTCCCAAATTTGGATCAATTTTTGTCTCAATGTTGAACACTGTCAGTTCATTCTCACGAAAAAGAAAGAAAAGGAAAAAAAGTAATTAAAGAGAGTTAATTCTGGATCCCCTGTCCAATCCAGTGAATAGATATTTTTTGTTTAAAATTTGTGGCAAGATAAAAACAAAGGCATGGACAAGCTGGAGCTAAAACAAGCAGTTTTGTTATAGTGCAGGGATTTCCAAACCAATATTTGCAATTAAATATATTTTAATTGCTTTTACTCTCTTCCACAGATCCTGTGTTTGAGAACTTTCCAGGAAGATGGTTTTATAGTATTATCAAATCAATAAACTTTATCATCTGCTGTGTGAAAAACAAGAGATGATAAATTTTTGTAGCTCTCTTCATAAATTAATTGGGTAGTTTACCATAGCAGTTTGCATGTATTCTTTATCACTTCATGTCCACAGCTCATGGTCTAGTGGTTAGTATTGTTGCCTCTGGATCACAGGGTCCCGCGTTCGTTTTCCGGCCGGGTTGGGGATTTTGTCTGGGTGTTTGTGTTGTCTTCATCATCATTGTCATCATTCGTGACAAGTGGCTAGATTGGGCTGTGTAAAAATTAGGACTTTGTACGGACGCTGATAACTGTGCAGTTGAGCACCCCACAAACCAATCATCATCATTTATCACGTCACATACCATTTAATGTAATAGTATGAGACTTCTCAAATATCTTGGAGATATTTATGATAAAACCTTTGTTGGCTTGGACAAGGATAGGGTTGGAAAATTGTCATGAGCTTTTGAATAGAATCAACTTGGCAATATAAGGGAGCCACAAAAAGCTCTAACTCTGAATGCACAGATGGGTATTTTTGCATCTACATCTATACCCTGCAAATCACTGTGAAGTGCATGTTGGGGGGAGGGGGGTGGGTATTCTGTGTTTTACCAAGTATTAGGGTTTATCACTGTGTTTGAACTCCACACTTCCTGAATGAGAATTCTTTGTTGTAATGCTGTACTATCTCGCTCTTTATTTTGTTTTTAAAGGAAACACAGTAGTGTCAGACAGATTACTTATAGCAATCGTTACTGTCTAACAGCAACATATTACAGATGTATGCCTAGTATATAAAACCTCATTCTGAATAAAAAATGTGGGATCCCTCAAGCCCAATGTCACTGAATTTTACTGATTTTTAATGATTGTTTTACTCCCATTCTACCAAGCGAATTGCTGCAGTGGCTAGCACACTGGACTTGCATTTGGGAGGACGACAGTTCAATCCTGTGTCCAGCCATCCTGATTTAGGTTTTCCGTGATTTCCCTAAATTGCACCAGACAAATGCTGGGATGGCTGTGAGTGCTCTCTGCTTGTTGGAATGCATTTGTGTTAGATGCCATTTTGAAGACTAAATGTAACGCCACCACGTATCATAACGTCATGAAACCATAGGGGTCAGGAGGAATATTACACGATGTCTCAACACATTATACATGTTTTCAACTGAAACTGGGCGAGAAAAAAAAAATTAACTTCCACATGGGAAAAATATATTAAAAACAAAGATTCCAAGACTTACCAAGCGGGAAAGCGCCGGTAGATAGGCACAATGAATAAAACAAACACACACACACATCCATTTTTTTTTAATATAAAAATATATTTTTCTTATGTGGAAGTTTCTTTCTATTTTATATATATATATATATATATATATATATATATATATATATATTTCATTAGCTACTAAATTTCGCTTGTAATTTATAGGTTAAGTTTTTAGAATAAACTTATCTTGTTGCTGCAATGTAAAGCACTGGGCTGACATGCAAGAGAAGTGGGGTCAAACACCTGTATGGTCATCCAGTCCTGTAAAGTGTTGCTAAAGTAAATGCTGGGGTGGTTCTGCTGAAAAAGTCAAGCCAGTTTCCATGTCCAGTCTGACCTATGTCTGCACATGTTTGTACAAATTTAGGTGTGTTCGATCACTGCTATCAATATGAAATCATCACATGCAAATGGCTTCCCAGTTACTTCCACTAAGTCTTATGAATACTCTCATGAATGCTCTCATAACCAGCATATGCTGTTGGAAGGATTGTTAACTATTAGGTTGACTAACTGGAGTGTTTCCAGATCTGTTACTAAAGCACAGCATTTGAATAGCTGTCCAGTGCAGTAATCTTTTAGTTTTGTGACATGGGATTTCATTTCACTATTTGTTTGCATAGCCACTATCGTATTCCGTATGTTTGCATACAGTAATTTGGTTCTAATACCTATAGGCTAGCAGCGGGGTAAATGACTGCTTTGAACAACTGATTGGCCAGTTGATTGTTTTTCCACTCAGTTGCTATCCTCCCCCCATCCCATTTGAATGAAACAACCAAATGAAGCTCCCCCTGCGGGTCCGTGGTAAGAATAGACCCGAGGTATTCCTGCCTGTCATAAGAGGCGACTAAAAGGAGTTTCACGTGTTTCAGCCTTTATGTGAGGGTCCCCTGTAGGGTTTGACCTCCATTCTTCCTGAAGAGTGAGCCAATTGGGAAAGGGTGCCTTACATGCTGCATAGTGTCCATCGTGCATTGAAATTTTTAACCCACTTTCTCGTTGCTGCATTGCAGTCCTGCCCATTCTCCATCTCTTTGGTGAGGTCGCCTTCCTGGGTGCATTTTCCAACATGCACCACGCACTGTCACTGTGATGATGGTGGATTTCGTTCAGTAGCCATTCCATTGTGGTGTGGCTGCCATGTACCCTGTTGGTTGTAGCCTCCTGACCACACAAGGATTACTCTGCTGATGCCTGCTCTGTTAACTCCCCACGTATGCCAAGGGGTAGTTGCCCATCCTGCCAGGTGGCCTTTGCTGCGAGTGGGTGGTGCCCCTGGGGAGGGCCCCTGGACGGAGTGGGTGTCATCAGGGTGGATGACACGCGATAAAGTGTAGTGCGTCATCGCTTGCTGGTGGTGGAACACCAGCAGTCTCTAAGCGTTCACAAGCTCAATTCAATGCACAGAAGTACGACTGCAAATCGTTCCCCTCCTTGGCCACACCATGGGAGGAATGTCAGGCTAAGGATGGCAGCGAATCTTTTTCGCCCTGGTACTTTGAATGTTCGAGAGCTGATGGGGAATATTTCATGACGATTAAGCCTCAGTTTTTTGTTGAGCATTTAGAGGACAAGTTTGGGGAGGTGGAGGAATTCTCCAAAATGAGATCTGGGTCAGTCTTGATCAAAACAGCATCCTCTACCCAGTCACGAGTGTTACTCACTTGTGACAGGCTGGGGGATGTTTCTGTAATTATCACGCCCCATAAGAGCTTAAATATGGTCCAGGGTATCATATTTCATGGGAACCTGCTTTTGCAGTCTGATGACGAGCTGTGCCCCTATTTAGAGTGGCAAGGTGTACATTTCATCTGGCGTGTCCACCGGGGTCCAAGGGATAATCAGGTTGCCACCGGTGCCTTCATCTTGGTCTTCGATGGTGATACATTGCCCGAGAAGGTCAAGGTGATGGTCTACCACTGTGATGTTAAAGCCCTATATCCCTCCCCCGATGCGGTGCTTAAGTGGTGGAAGTTTGGCCATATGTCTTCCTGCTGTACTTCCAGCATCACGTGTCGAGATAGCGGACGTCCATCACATCCCAATACTCCATGTGCCCTGCCTCCCATCTGTGTCTACTGCGGAGAGCACCATTCGCCTTACTTGCCTGACTGCAGGATTCTCCAGAAAGAAAGGAAAATTATGGAGTACAAGACCCTGGACCGACTGACCAACAGTGAGGCTAAGAGAAAACTTGAACACTTGTATCCTGTGCGTATGACGTCGTCTTAGGGTGCCGCTGCAACAGTTCTGTCACCATCAGCTGCGCCTTCCCCAGTCACCTCTCAGAGCCGGTAGACTACACCTGCCCCCTTAATGGTGGTGGTGGGGCTTTCCTCCATGTTACTCCTGCACCACCTACTTCGGAAGCAACTTCTAAGCCAGAGAGGTGTAAGTCTTCTTCTGCTTCTCTCGCTAGGAAGGGGTCCCTTGGGTCACTCCCTCCCCAGGTTTCTGCTAGTGGTAAAGATGACACACACCGTTGGCCGAAGAGCCCAAAATTAGCTGGTCGTAGGGCTTCACACTCATCCTCAGTCCTGGAGACTGAGCCAGTGAAGTACCAGCCAGGGAAACCTAAGGAGCAATGAGAGAAATCCAAAGAGAAAACCCGTAAGACCAAGGAAATTGTGGTGGCATCCACACCACTGCTACCTACAAGCTCTTCATTCGAGGATGGTTTTTAAAATTCTGGCATCTGCCGAAGACCTGGATCTTGCCAGACCCTGAGACACAATGTATATAGGCTGCTCAGGCAATAAGTCAGTGGCAGCAGGTGACTCTGAAGCATAATATACCTCATCGAATGTTCCATGCCTTCCTAGTCTCACAATGATGTCATCCTCCAGTGAAATTGCGGCAGTTGGTTTTTAAAATTCTGGCATCTGCCGAAGACCTGGATCTTGCCAGACCCTGAGACACAATGTATATAGGCTGCTCAGGCAATAAGTCAGTGGCAGCAGGTGACTCTGAAGCATAATATACCTCATCGAATGTTCCATGCCTTCCTAGTCTCACAATGATGTCATCCTCCAGTGAAATTGCGGCAGTTTCTTCCACTGCTTGGCTGAGCTATGGCAACTGTTAAACTTCACACTGCTATCTGCATTGCCCTCCAGGAAACCTGTTTTCCGCAGTGTGGACCCCTGCCCTCCGCAGCTATAAGGGATATTACAGGAACCGTAACGACTATAATAGTGTGTCAGGTGGAGTTTGCATTTATGTCCTAAACTCAGTCTGTAGTGAAAGTATGCCCCTTCAAACCCCTTGAAGCGGTGGCTGTCAGAATAAGGATCACACAGGAAGTAACTGCTTGCAATGTATATCGTCCTTCATATGGTGCAGTACCCCTGAATGTATTTGCTGCACTGATTGATCAACTCCCTAAACCTTTCCTACTTTTGGAAGATTTTAATGCCCATAACCCTTTGTGGGGTGGCATTGTGCTTACTGGCAGAGGCAGAGATGGTGAAACTTTACTGTCTCAGTTTGACCTCTGCCTCTTAAATACTGGGGCTGCCACACGTTTCAGTGTGGCTCATGGTAGTTACTCAGCCATTGTTTTATCAATTTGCAGCCCAGGACTTCTCCCATCTATCCACTGGAGAGCACACGATGACCTGTGTGGTAGTGACCACTTCCCCATCTTCCTGTCACTGTCCCGGTGTCAGGACCACAGACGCCTGCCCAGATGTTCTTTGAACAAGACGGACTGGGAAACTTCAGGCTCTGCTGTCACCATTGAATCTTCCCCACACAGTAGCATCGATGTGATGGTTGAGCAGGTGACTACAACAATTGTTTCTGCGGCAGAAAACGTGATCCTTCGCTTTCTATGGTGCCCGAGGTGTAAGGCAGTCCCTTGGTGGTCACCAGAAGTCGCTGAAGCACTTAAGGAGCAATGGCGAGCTCTACAGCGGCATAAGCGACACCCTTCCCTGGAACACCTCATAGCCTTTAAATGCCAACGTGCCCGTGTTCGCCACCTAATCAAACAACGGAAGCAGGAGTGTTGGGAGAGATATGTCCCGACCATTGGGTGACATACTTCACCTTCTCAAGTCTGGGCAAAGATCAAATGTCTTTTCGGGTACCAGACCCCAGCAGGTGTTAAGGGTGTTACCAAAAATGGCGTGTTACCTACTATGCAAACGCGAGTGCTGAGCAATTTGCTTGAGCCTTCGTGTCGGAGAATTACCCCCAGCCTTTCGCACTCTCGAACGGTGTCTGGAAGGAAAAGTCCTCTCATTCACTACACACCACAGTGAATGCTATAACACCCCATTTAGTGTGTGGGAGCTCCTCAGTGCCCTTGCACATTACTCTGACACAGCTCCTGGGCCTGATCAGATCCACAGCCAGATGATTAAACATCTCTCTTCTGACTATAAGCGACATCTCCTCGTCATCTTCAACCGGATTTGGTGTGATGGTGTCTTTCCATTGCAATGGCAGGAGAGCACCATCATTCTGGTGCTCAAACCTGTGAAAAGCCACTTGATGTGGGTAGCTATAGGCCCACCAGCCTCACCAATGTTGTTTGTAAGCTGCTGGAACATATGGTGTGTTGGCGGTTGGGTTGCGACCTGGAGTCACGTGGCCTACTCATTCCTCGGTGGGGGCGACTTCTGCCAGGGTCGCTCTACCACTGATAATCTTGTGTCCTCAGAGTCTGCCATCCGAACAGCCTTTTCCAGGTGGAAACACCTGGGTTTCATCTTTTTCGACTTAAGTAAAGCATACGACACGACCTGGTGACGTCATATCTTTGTCACATTGTATGAGTGGAGTCTCCGCGACTCGCTCCCGTTTTTTATCCAAAACTTCCTGTCGCTCCTTACTTTCTGTATCCAAGTTGGTGACTCCCATAATTCCATCCATATCCAGGCGAATGAAGTCCTGCAGGGCTCCGTATTGAGTGTATCTCTATTTTTAGTGGCCAGTAATGGTCTAGCAGCAGCTGTCGGGCCCTCCGTCTCACCTTCTCTGTATGTAGACAACTTCTGAATTTCATACTGCTGCTCCAGTACTGGTGTTGCTGAGCATCACCTTAAGGGAGGCACCCACATGGTGCAGTTATGGGCTCTAGCTCAAGGCTTCCAGTTTTCAGTTGCAAAGTCGTGTGTCGTGCACATCTGTTGACGTCGTACCGTTCATCCGGATCCAGAACTTTACCTTCATGATGATCCACACACTGTAGTGGAGACATATTGATTGTTAGGACTGGTTTTCAAAGCTCGATTGACTTCACTTCCCTATCTTTGTCAGCTTCAGCAGAAGTGCTGGCAGCACCTCAATGCCCTCTGTTGCCTGAGCAACTCCAATTGGGGTGCAGATCGCTGTACGCTGCTGCGGCTCTGCAGAACCCTTGCTAAATCCAGAATTGACTATGGGAGTGTGGTTTATTGTTCGGCAGTGTCCTCAGCATTGCATTTACTCGACGCTGTGCACCATTGCGGGGTTCGACTAGTGACAGGAGCTTTTAGGACGAGTCCGGTGACCAGCGTACTGGTGGAGGCTGGGTTCCCTCCATTGCAGATAAGACGTGCACAACTGCTCACCAGTTATGCAGCACACATTCATAGTTCTCCTGAGCATCTGAGTTACCATCTCCTTTTCCCACCTGCGGCAGTCCATCTCCCACATAGGTGGCCCAGGTCGTTGGGGCCAATGATGCGGTTCGTTTGCGGTCACTTCTCTCCAGAGTGGGGTCCTTTGCTTTACCACCTCTACTTGTGGTCTGTTCACATACCCTCCATGGTGTATGCCTCGGCCGCAGCTTTGTCTTGACCTTTCATGTGGCCCTAAGGACTCTATTAACCCTGTGGCTCACCGCTGTCACTTTCTCACGATTCTTGACGTGTTTGGTGCCTCTAAAGTGGTTTACACCGACGGCTCGATGTCTGATGGTCACGTTGGCTTTGCCTACATTCATGGCAGCCATATTGAAAAGCATTCCTTACCCGATGGCTGCAGTGTATTCACTGCAGAGCTGGTGGCCATTTCTCGTGCACTTCAGTATCTCCATTCATGACCTGGGGAATCGTTTCTTGTATTTACTGACTCCTTCATCAGCCTGAAAACTATCGACCAGAGCTACCCTCATCATTCTTTGTTAGTGTCGATCTAAGAGTCCATCAATGACCTGGAATGGTCTATTCATTCAGTGGTGTTCGTCTGGACCCCCTGGTCATGTCAGAGTTCCAGGAAATGAACTCATTGACAGGCTGGCCAAACAGGCTACACGAAAACCACTTCTGGAGATCAGCATCAGAGCAACTGACCTGCGTTCATTATTATGCCATAAGGTTTTTCAGCTTTGGTAGACAGAATGGCAAAATCTCAGTACACACAACAAACTGCGAGCCATTAAGGGGACCACGAATTGTGGAAGTCCTCGATGAGGGCCTCTCACAGGGACTCCATAGTTCTCTGCCAGGTCCGCATTGCCCATGCCTGGGTGACCCACGGCTACCTCCTTCGCTGTGAAGACCCACATCAGTGTCGGTGCGGTGCCTGGTTGACAGTGGCCCATATTTTTCTGCTCTGTCCTTCTTTGGCTGCCCAGAGACTTAATCTTTTCGTGCCACACTTATCATTGATTTTAGCAGACTACACCTCATTAGCTGATTTGGTTTTACCTTTCATCTGTGAGGGTGGGTTTTATCATTCAATCCGAGTTTTAGCACATGTCCTTTGACCCTCTGTGTCCTCCACCCTAGTGCTTTTAGGGTGGAGGTTTGAATTTTTGCAGGGTGGCTGGCTTTTTCTTTTCATTTTCGTAGTCGGCTGGCCACTGTAATCTGCTTCCTTGTTTTACTCTCTTCTGACTGTTTCTTGCATCTCTGTTGTTTTCTTGTCCTCTTTTGTTCCTTTTAGTGTGCATTGCCTTTCCTTCATTCTTGTGGTCTTTCCTTTCTTTCCGTTTTGTGTTATATGTCTCATCTGTTTTATTCTCACACTTGTGGCATTGTTTTATTAGGAACAAGGGACTGATAACCTTGTAGTTTGGTCCCTTTCCCCCCCTCTTTTAAACCAACAAACCAACCAACTAACCAACCAACCAAATGAAACTAGTCTCTCTGGGTGTGAATTTTTTTCAGTGAGTTGTCTCACATCAAGTGAAACAACTAGTTGATGCTTACACCTATTTTATGAATGTTTTCTCTTGAGCTCTCTCTTTGAGCGATTTCTCTTAGATATTTTTTCAGTCTTGCCATTCATGGGTGGGACAATGTTGTTAGGGTAAGAGGCATGGTGCAGTCACTGCTGGTAGGCAGGACCACGGTTGGTGTGAGCAAATGGCCCAATTGCTGTTGCAGTGCAGGGACTCACAGTAGCAGGTCACCTCCTCATGCCAGATGTGCTGCTGGTGACACTAGGAGGCTGACATGGAGTGTTCGGGGCACACGTGCAACCTAAGAGGGTTAAATTCAAGTGGTTTTTAATTAATGGACTTCATCATACCTTCTCAGTAAAATGGAAGACAAACGGCTGATAAAAATTGTCAGTGTTCTTTTGTTCTTCATGTATCCCTAAGGTAACTTCTATACCCAACTTCATATCCCCCCCCCCCCAGTGATACGCCATCTTCATTATTGCATGTTAATTACATGTGGAACAACTCAATCCACAGCAATATGTTAATGGGTTTTAAATACTGAAAAGAAGAATAATCTATTTAGTATATAATTAAATGAATATGTACAACTCTTATTTTAACTTTGGCATACCCCGAGATGTCTTCACTTACCCTGGGGCTAGGACTGCCCTGTTATGCTGTGAGTACCACAATTGTGTACCACTGCTTTAGTTCAACTAATGAAAGTATTAGACTTGTTTCTTTCAGAAGAATGAATGGGTAGCTCAGTCACTAAAGGGTGATGTTATTTGAAAGAATGAATGTCTGGTTCAACTGACACGACTGGTTTCACTCGAAAAGGAAGGATGAATAACTGTTTTTGTTGTGTACGATTTTTTACACAGTGGTAAGGAAAGCTGGGCTACAGAGTGGTATCACAACTGTGGTCGTAGGAAAGCTGGACATGAGCAGAAATGATTAGTGAACAAGTTAACACAACAAACAAAATATTTACGTAACTTGTATTTCTCCACATGAACGAAGACTCTTTGCAAATATTACAACAAGAAATAAAGTCCAGCTGTCACAAATGTCAATCGGGAAGAGCCGTTTGCTGTATGAAGCATGAACTATGGTGTCATAGCACTGAGGCTCCAAGTGGAAGTGGGCTGAGCAGCTGCCAACAGACATCCTGTATCGTGGCGGCAGAGGGCACTGTTGTCCAGAGCTGCTGGAGGCATGGCTTACTAGGTGAACACCATTGTATGTGACAGAGCCAGCGCGACCACTGTCAGCATCATATTCCGTTGCTAACTGTGAGTTGCTGGTAGGGTGGTATTGATACATGATACCACAGTTTTCATTTGGTTGATACCATGGACTGGTTTCACTCAAAAGGAAGCAATGAATGTGTAAGAATCCAATGGATACATAAAACATCCCCTTTCCCCCCCCCTCCCCCCCCTTTGCCTCCGACATCTCTCAGGCCACAGGAGGAGGAGGAGGAGGAGGAGGAGCAGCAGCAGCACAAGAAGAAGAAGAAGAAGAAGAAGAAGAAGAAGATGCCCAGGACAAGGCACCTCCCATCGTCGTCCCTTGGCCCTCCCCTCTGCCGCCCCCATGGTGCCACAGAGCTGCCATCTCCCCCCTCACAACCTGAGTCTTATTTATGGATGCCACCCCATCCTCATTGATGATGACGGATGGTGACGTGGCAGCGTTATTGGCTCCAACCCGTTTGCCGCCCATTTGCGTATTCATTTCGTGATCATTCAATGGAACTGTATTGGCTACTACTGTCGCCTCCCAGAGTTGCAATCCCTTATTGCCTTTCAATAGGTGGCTTGTGTCATTCTCCAGAAATTTCATTTTACTGATGCTCACTCACTCTCTTTTCATGCGTTCTGTGCTTTCTGTTGGAAGGGGTTGGCCCTTTGAGTGCTTCTGGTGATGTAGGCGTGTTGGTCCATACAGGTATTGTTAGTAAATTGATCCCACCTCGTACGACATTGGAAGTGGTTGCCGTTCGGGTCCATTTGGACTGTGCCATCGCAGTCCGCAATCGCAGTCGCCCTCCTGACAGGCCACCTACATCTTCTCCCCTAACTGCCCTCCTTCAGCAACTCCCCTCTCCCTCCCTCCTTTGGGCTTTTTATGCTCATCACCCTTTGTGGGGCAGTGCATCTTCCTTTAGTCAGAGGCTCTTATTGACCAATTTCTTGCGGACAACGGACTGTGACTTCTTATAATGGCTCTCTTACACATTTTAGTACCACATATGGCACTTTTTGTGCCATTGATCTTTCACTATCTTCCACTCCCCTTCTTCCTTCCTTACACTGGTTACCACAGGATGACCTCTGTGATAGTGACTAGTTTCCATTGATTCTCTCATTCCCTTCACGCCCCCTGATGACCACATTACTGACTGACCTCAATAACCTCCCAGGTCGTGTTTTGCTCTTTGTCAAGATGCACTGATGAAGTCATCCGTGATCTGCGCTGCTGGCATTGTCGTTCCTCAAGCAATGGGCCCTGTTTGCTGTCAGCCAGTTCCTTGGTGGAGCCCAGCTTATTGCCACTGATGTCCGTGATCGTCATCACACCTTGCAACACTGTAAGCAGCACCCGTCTTTTGCTGATTTTGTTACCTTTAAACGTTTTTGTGCCAAAGCCCGTTACTTAATCAAGCGGAGCAGATGCGTGTGTTTGGAATGCTTTGTCTCCTCTCTGGGTTCTTCTGTCCCTTCATCATGCTTGCTGGCTACACTCCACTCCTTCCAAGGTTGTCAGCAGCAGTCATCCATTCCGGGCCTCACCCTTCCAAGTGGCCTTTGTACAGATCCATCATGTCTTGCGCAACACCTCAGGACCCATTTTGTGATGGCATTGGTGTCAGCCTCCTATCCAGCTGCCTTCCTCCTCTGAAAACAGTGGGCTGAACCTTCCTGCTTATGTTTTACCCCCTTGTCACGCAGAATCCTACAGTGAACCTTTTACTGAATGGGAGCTGCGTCTGGGTCTCCCTTCATCCCATGTTTCAGTTCCTGGTCCTGATTCCATCCATAACCAACGACTTCAACACCTCGTCCTCCTCAATGCCGATATCTCCTCCAGGTGTTTAACCATACTTGGCTCCAAGGCGTTTTCCCCTCTCAATGGAGACAGACAATATTGTGCCTCCTGTCTTAAGCCCAGCAGGGATCCATTGACCTTGATAGTTACTGGCCCATGAGCCTGACCATTGTTCCCTGTAAGTTGTCCGAACGGACAGTGACTGTTAGCTCAATTAGATCTTTGAATCTTTGGACCTTTTGTCTCCTTACCAATGTGGCTTTCTAGAGAGACAGTGTCCCATCGATCATCTGCTTTAACTGGAAATTTCACTTTGGCAGACCTCTTCTTTGCACCACCATCTTGTTTCAGTTTTCTTTCATCATAATAATGGCTGCGACACAGCTTGGTGCTGTCACATCCTCCTTGCGCTGCATGAGGGGGGGTCCTCCTAACTTTCATTTGGCAGTTCCTATCCCACCGGTCATTCAGAGTCCAGATTGGCACAGTTCTCAGTTCTCTGTGGAGCCAGCAGAATGGTTTCCACAGGACTTCATATTAAGTGTCCTTTTTCCAATCGCAATTAATGAACTTGTGGCCTCCGCAGGCTAGCTCCCACTCAATGGCCTATGCAGAATGACAATTCCTGAGTGCTACTATCTAGTGTGCTTTCACCTGGGCACTCTCACGCAGCTTTCAGTTCTTTCCCCTTGAGTTGAGGGTGGTGCATTCCTGTTACCGAACTACAGTCCATCCTGATCCGGAGCTCTACCTCAATGCCCAACACATCACGATTGGTCCCCAGTCCCATTTCTCATGTCTTCTTTTTGTCAACAAGCTTACTTGGTTGCCCCATATCTGTTGTCTGGAGGTTGGCTGTTTGTGTAAATTCAATATTCTTCACTTCCTTGCCCACACCTCTTGGGTTGCAGATCGTTTGACCCTTCTCTCTCATTATTGGGCATTAGTTTTGTCCCATCTCGATTATGGCTGTCAAGTTTAAGCATCAGTTGCCACTTATGCGCTGCTCCTCTTGAACCCTGCTCACCGTCATGATGTCTGCTAGCCATCGGTGCCTGTCACACCAGCTCAGCCGATAGTATTCTGGTTGACACTGGGATCCCTCCTGTTTCAGTTAGATGGTCTCAGTTCGTGGTTTCCTATGCTGTCATTATCCACTCTTACACTGCTCACACTTTCTATTCTATTCTATTCTATTCGTTCTGTTCTGTTCTGTTCTATTCTATTCTTTACTTTTCGTGGCTTTGGGCCATTGCCCACCCTCAGGTGGGTTTGCCAGTTGAGCTCTGCCTCACTTCTCGTTGCTGTGACTTCCATCACCCCTCCTTGTTCTCTTCCCCATGTTCTCTCCCAAATACTTTAATGGTGTATGGTAGAAGGCGTATTGGGTGGTGGTTGTTACATTCATCTGAACTTCCCTTCTGCTTCCAAATTGTAACTGTTATGCTACATGTCCAGTTAGCTGGAATCTTTCCCTCCTCAATGATCTTATTAAAGCAATCCGCCAGCCGTTCTGCTGAATCCCAGTGTTTTGATTTTCGCAAGTCTGTAGGAAGATCATCTAGCCCTGTTGCCTTTCTCCGTTTTCACTTTCTGTAATGCTTCGACAACCTCATCCTTGGTGACTGGTGCATTGAGTCCCTCTATTGGAATTGGAGCTTGTGGAAACACCTCATTGCAAACTTCCTCAAAGTATTTCCTCCATCACTCTGCTACTTTCTTTCTGGTGGTGATATGTTTTCCTTCTTCTTCATTGATTCCACAGAATTTTTTAATGCCTGCAGTTTGTTTTGGCACTGCTTTACCAGCCGATAAATTTCTCAGTCGCTAGTAGGTGTTTCTAGTTTATCGCAGACTTCCCTGAAGTGAGCTGATTTTGCTGCCGCAACTGCCTCTTTTGCTGCATTCCTAGCATCATGGTAATCCTTACAGTTTTCATCTGTCTTAGAGGCAAGGAACTTTTGGTATAGCCTTCTTCACCTCCTCAGTCCTGAGCCATGTTTGACAATAGATTTTACGTTGGTCTGGTTTTGTTGTGCCTATTTTTTTCTGGGCCGCTGTTATGACATGATCTTTCAGGGGATCCCATGTTGTTCCTATGTCAATAATAGGGGGAAGAGTGATGGATGAAATAATGTCTCTTTCTGTTTCTTTGTGTCGCCACCATGTAGTACGTGCTGGGTTCAAATGGCTCTGAGCACTATGGGACTTAACTCCTGAGGTCATCAGTCCCCTAGAACTTAAACTACTTAAACCTAACTAACCTAAGGACATCACACACCCATGTCCGAGGCAGGATTTGAACCTGCGACCGTAGCGGTCGCGCGGTTCCAGACTGTAGCACCGAGAACCACTCGGCCACCCCAGCCGGCAGTAAGTGCTGGGCCATTGCATTCTCTCTTCCTTTGATTTGGAGGTTTGATGTGCAATTTGATAACTAGCAGGCAGCATTGTTTAGCAACTGTTTCGAATGGAATATCTTTTGCATACAAAGTGAAATTTAGGTCGCGTCGCCACACAAGAATGCAACCTATCTGGCTCATGTTGTTACCACTGTAGTGAGTTCAAAGGTGGGATCTCCTCTTCTGGAAGTAGGTGTTTGTGATGACTAGTTTGTGTGTTTGTGCAAAGTTCATATTCCCATCCCCATCTACATTTCTATGTCCAGTTCCATTGGTATCCATCTGCATTTGAACCAACATGACCATTGAGATCACCATATATGATGAGAGTATCTTCAGGTGGCACTTCTAAGATTTTATCATCAAGCAACGTCCAGAAGTCCTCTTTTGTCATTTGCGTGCAGCCTCTTTGCGGAGCATAATACGAGAATATGTGGTTGTACCTCGAAGAGGCAACTAAAAGGAGTTTCTCACGTTTTGGCCTTTATGTGATGGTCCCTTGTAGGGTTTGACATCCATTTTTCAAAATTTTCCCGAAGAGTCAGGCAATTGAGGAAGGGCACCTGACATGGTGCATCGTACCCATCGTACCTTGAGATCTTTAGCCCACTTTCTCATCGTTGCACTGCAGTCCAGCTCATTCTCCATCTCTTGGGTAAGGACACCTTTCTGGGTGCGTTTTTCACCATGCACCACGCAGTGTCGCTTTTTGCCCCAACAATGACCATGGACTTCTTTTCACCTCATGTACAGCATGGTAGCCAGTCCGTTGTGATGGGGCCTTCATGTACCCTGTTAGTTGTTGCCCCCTGACAACACAGGTATTGCTCTGCTGATGCCTACCGTTAACTCCCTATGTATGCCAAGGAGTAGGTGCCCATCACCTTGGAGCATCGGGGCTCCTGGCAATGGGCATCCTGCCAGGTGGCCTTTGCTGTGGGTGGGTGGGTGGGTGGTGCCTGTGGAGAGGCCTCCTGTTTGGAATGGGTGGCATCAGGATGGATGATACAACATCAAGCATACTACATCTCTTGCTGGTGGTCCGCCTCCAGCAGTCTGTAAGCGGGCAAAGTCTTACTTCAGTGCTAAGAAAAATGGCCCAATGTCATTCACCTCCCTGGCCACACCATGGGAGGAACACCAGGCTAAGGATGGAAGCGAACCTTATTCGCCCTGGTACCTTGTATGTACAAGAACTGATGGGGACTACTTTGTTTCGATGAAGCCACAATTTTTTGTAGAGCATTTAGAGGACAAGTTTGGGGAGGTGGAGGGCTTTCCCAAAAATGCAATCTGGGTCAGTCTTGATAAAAACAGCATTCTCTGCCCAGTCACGGGTGTAACTTGCTTGTGACAAGCTGGGGGATGTTTCCATTACCAACATGCCTCATAAGAGCTTAAATATGGTCCAGGGTATTATCTTCCACAGGGACCTCCTTTTGCAATTTGATGACGAGCTGTGCACCATTTTAGAGTGGCGAGGTATTCATTTCGTGCAGCATGTCCGTCTGGCTCTGAGGGATAATCAGGCTGTCACTGGTGCCTTCATCTTGGCCATCGAGGGTGACACCTTACCTGAGAACGGTCAAAGTGATGGTCTGTCGCTGTAATGTCAAGCCATATATTCCTCCCCCCATGCGGTGCTGTAAGTGCTGGAAGTTCGGCCATATGTCTTCCTGCTGTACCTCCAGTGTCACATGTCGAGATTGTGGGTGTCCATCACACCCCAGTAATCCATGTGCCCTGCCTCCAATCTGTGACAACTGCAGAGAGCATAATTCACTTTGTTTTACAAACTGCAGGATTTTACAGAAAGAGAGGAAAAGTGTGGAATACAAGAACCTGGACAGACTGACCTACACTGAGGCTAAGAGAAAATGTGAGCACCTACATCCTGTGGCTATGATTGTCTCTAACGCCACTGCTACGTCAACAGTTGTAACTCCATCAGTTCAGTGTGTTCCAGCTGGTTCTCAGAGCCAGAAGGCTACACCTGACCCCTTGATGGTGGGGGGCAATTCCACCCCACCCCCCCCTCTGTTGATCCCTCACCACCTACCTTGGGAACACTGCCCCTCCCCCCCTCCCACCCTGACCATCAGGGACACCATTCCCCACTTCTCAGCCAGAGAAGTGTAAGTCTTCTTCGGTTCCTCTTGCCAGGAAAGGGTCCCTTCAGTCACTCCCTTCCCAGGTTTCTGCTAATGGGAAAGATGACACCTGCCAGTGACTGAATTACCCAAAAGCAGCTGGTCGTAGGGCTTCACGATCATCCTCAGTCCCGGAGACGGAATCAGTGAAGCCCTCCCAGCCAGAGAAACCCTAGGAGCAATGAGAAAAGTCCAAAAAGAAGACCCCTAAGGCTGTGTCCTAAGTGCGCTTCAGAAGCAAGCAACAGCTTCAGGCAACAAAACTTTACTGCAGGTGTAGTTACGGAAGTGTCGTAAATGAGTGACATCTGTGTGGCTGCCTGTCTCCCGCTGCAACTGGCGACGTTTGAATTCAAACGTGTTTGAATTCAAACGTGTTTGAATCTTGTCACTTCAGAGAGTGACAGCAACATGTCTTCTCGTCAAAGCATTGGAGCGGACATGACCGCAGTTATGAATTAGTTAACATCCGATTTTAAGGAAACTATTTGGTGAAAAAATTTGATTCTTCCGCAACCTATAGCTTGATATCTGTAAATGATAAAGGTCTGTATTTATTTTAGTTATTCGTCATAGTTACTGTGGTGCACGAAATTGAGTACATGGCTGCAAGAAATTTTTAAAAATTTGCAGAGGCCAGATCACATTGTGTAGCCTTTCCGTATAGTTCATTTAAGGACATACATTGTTGTGTATGAAATGTAACATATATATCTAATTTGTATTTAAAGTTGAGACAGGAATGATAGCCCGCATCTCGTGGTCATGCGGTAGCGTTCTCTCTTCCCATGCCCGGGTTCCCGGATTCGATTTCCGGCGGGGTCAGGGATTTTCTCTGCCTCGTGATGGCTGGGTGTTGTGTGATGTCCTTAGGTTAGTTAGGTTTAAGTAGTTCTAAGTTCTAGGGGACTGATGACCATACATGGTAAGTCCCATAGTGCTCAGAGCCATTTGAACCAGGAATGATACCTCTTTTCATTCTTGAGATATTATTGGCATGTCCAAACCTTTCTTGCCCTTCAGGAAATTTTGGAAATGACAGCACACATAAAGGACTACTTTATCGTGTGATTAACACTCGATACATTTTTGTAAACATGTGAGGAGAGTGAAAACAGTACACTCTATAACTTACACCATGAGGTTTTGTCCAAATTTTCATAGCCAAACAAAGGGAGAGAAACAGGTAAACAGGGTATCAGCGACCAGCATGAGGTGTAGTTTGGCATGAAAATATTTACCTTCTTGACAGTAATCAGGGTAATTAATAAAAACTTAATTAATAAGCTGAGGAAAAATTCAAATATTTCACAAAAAGCTGCTGCCAAACTATGTATTGAAGTGTCAAAAATTTCATATGTTCAAGACCTAACTATTTTGCACATAAAAAGATACATTGTTGCAGTATTTAAATGTCAAAAAGGCTTCCTTCGAGTCAAGTATGTTAGGGAGGCTACCGAGGAGTCAGAAAGATCATACTTTCTGAATAAAACTTCAAATTAAAAAATGAAAGAAATCAGTCAAATATATGAAATGATTTGTGTAAAAGAAATAAGCAGATTAGAGAAACATTCTATGTGCCTTTGAATGGTGCTCGAAATCATGAACAGAAAATGAGGTGCACCAAATGTTTCCCTTATATTTTTTATTTCATACTTTTAGACAAATCATTACACAAAATGTTCGACTTTCTTTTCAAAAATTTTGTAAGCTTTACTTTTACAGACTATTTAGAGTAATTGACTGCTGATGAATTACGTTCGCAATATCAAACATCTGTAACATTTCGTGGTTCATTGTAATTTATTTGGCATTAAATGTGTGTGATATACTGGGATATGCGTGAAGATCAAGTTCTTTGGAAAGACCTTCAAAATATACTTAACAATGCAATGTAAACAGTATACATAAAACTTAGTATTCAGAATTATAACTGAGTCAGTAAAAAATAACGGCCCGGAATCGAACCCCTGACCTTGTCCTAACACGTGATCAAGAACTCTACACAGTACTCCTACACCACCACTAGCTTTTGTACATTGGTATCAATCTGTGGGTACTTACAGTTACATTTGGTGTAATTAGTCACATATAGCCATTCCTCCACATTTATTGGCTGTTTTAGTATTTAATTTATAGATGAGATTTTGTATTTAATTTATTGATGATAGTAGAATGCTCCTCTGCTCATTCACATGTATTTGAAGAATTTGCCTGGTGATCTTTGTAGTTGATGATGTTTATGAAATTCGGCATGGAGATTCCTTCCTTTGTAAATTTCATGCACACCATTCCTTTTCGCTTTATTTTCTTGTTGTTGTTGTTGTGGTTTTCAGTCCTGAGACTGGTTTGATGCAGCTCTCCATGCTACTCTATCCTGTGCGAGCTTCTTCATCTCCCAGTACCTACTGCAACCTACATTCTTCTGAATCTGCTTGGTGTATTCATGTCTTGGTCTCCCTCTACGATTTTTACCCTCCACGCTGCCCTCCGTGCTAAATTTGTGATCCCTTGATGCCTTAGAACATGTCCTACCAACCGATCCCTTCTTCTTGTCAAGTTGTGTCACGAACTCCTCTTCTCCCCAATCGTGTTCAATACCTCCTTATTAGTTATGTGATCTACCCATCTAATCTTCAGCATTCTTCTGTAGCACCACATTTCAAAATTTATACTCTTCGGAGTACGCATTAGGAGTGATTTAAAATGGAATGATCATATAAACTTGATCGTCGGTAAAGCAGATGCCAGACTGAGATTCATTGGAAGAATCCTAAGGAAATGCAATCCGACAACAAAGGAAGTAGGTTACAGTACGCTTGTTCACCCACTGCTTGAATACTGCTCAGCAGTGTGGGATCTGCACCAGGTAGGGTTGATAGAAGAGATAGAGAAGATCCAACGGAGAGCAGCGCGCTTCATTACAGGATCATTTAGTAATTGCGAAAGCGTTACGGAGATGATAGATAAACTCCAGTGGAAGACTCTGCAGGAGAGACGCTCAGTAGCTTGGTATGGGCTTTTGTTAAAGCTCCGAGAACAGACTCTTCACCGAAGAGTCGAGCAGTATATTGCTCCCTCCTACGTATATCTCGCGAAGAGACCATGAGGATAAAATCAGAGAGATTAGAGCCCACACAGAAGCATACTGACAATCCTTCTTTCCACATACAATACGAGACTGGAATAGAAGGGAGAACCGATAGAGGTACTCAGGGTACCCTCCGCCACACACCGTCAGGTGGCTTGCGGACTATGGATGTAGATGTAGATAGATGTTCTTGTCCAAATTATTTATCGTCCATGTTTCACTTCCATACATTTTCTTAAGTAAACCTAATTCTGTAGCCGTATCCTCCAGCTGCAGTATTCTACAAGTTAGGGACGCTGCTTTATAGAAACAGCTGGTTGGCTCTAAGCAGCCATCTTGTAGTGTGACATGGTTGCTCCCACGCAGGAGACCTAAGCTTTTTGCCTGATGATGCTGCTTGTCACTGGAGTGTCGCATATCCAGAAGTCACTCACTTCTGTCACTCAAGTAGGATACAGCCTAAGACTTAGAACATTGCGGTGGTACCAAAACCACCGCTACCTACAAGCTCTGCGTCTAGGGATAAAGTATAGAAACTGCTGAGGACCTAGATCTCGCTGGACCCTCAGACACAATAGATATAGACTGCTCAGGCAATAAGTTGGTGGCAGCAGGTGACACTTGAGGCGTAAACTGCTTCATTAAATGTTCTATGCCTTCCCAGTCTCATGATGACATCATCCTCTGGTTGAATTGCAGCAGTTTTTTCCACTGCCGGTCTGAGCTATGGCAACTGTTAAGCTTTACACCTGCTTTCTGCATTGGCCTCCAGGAAACTTGGTTCGATGAAATGCGGATCCCTCCCCTCCGAGGCTGTAAGGGATATTGCAGGAACCGTAGTGACTAGAATTGAGTGTCAGGTGGAGTTTGCGTTTATGTCCTAAACTCAGCCTGGAGTGAAAGTTTGCCCCTTAAACCCCTCTTGAAGCTGTGGCCGTCAGAATAAGGACAACACAGGAAATAACTGTCTGCAATGTACATCTTCCTTCAGATGATGCAGTACCCCTGAATGTATTAGCTGCACTGATCGATCATCTCCCTAAACCGAGAGGTTTTAATGCCCATAACCCCATGTGGGGTGGCACCATGCTTACTGGCCGAGGTGACTGTTGCCTCTTAAGTACTGGGGCCGCCACAAATTTCAGTGTGGCTCGTGGTAGCTACCTGGCCATTTATTTTTCCATTTCTCCCATCTATCCACTGGAGAGCACATGACGACCTGTGTGGTAGTGACTACTTCCCCATCTTCCTGTCACTCACCTCTGCTGTCACCACTGAATCTCTCGCCCATGTGTTAACATCGATGTGATGGTTGAACAAATGACTAGCACAATTGTTTCTGCAGCAGGATACGCGATCCCTCACTCTTTAGGGTGCCTGAGGCATAAGACAGTCCCCTGGTGGTCGCCGGAAGTTGCTGAAGCAATTAAGGAGTGTCGGCGAACTCTACAGCGGCATAAGCAACACCCTTCCCTGGAGCACCTCATAGCCTTTAAGCGACTCTGTGCCTGCGATCGCCGGCTTATCAAAAGAAAGAAGTAGGAGTGTTGGGAGAGATACGTGTAGACCATTTGGTGCCATACATCTCCTTCCCAACTCTGGACGAAGATCTGATGTGTTTTTGGGTACCAGACCCATCCGGTGTCCCTGGCATTAAAATCAATGGCGTGTTATCTACCGATGCAAAAGCCATTGCTGAGCGCTTTGCTGACCGCTTTGCTTGAGCCTCTGTGGCGGAGAATTACCCCCAAGCCTTTCACACCCTCAAACGGCAGATGGAAAGGAAAGTCCTTCGTTCAGTACAGGCCACAGCGAACCCTATAACATCCCATTTACAAAATGGGAGCTCCTCTATGCCCTTGCACATTACCCTGACACAACTCCTGGGCCAGATCGGATCCATGGTCAGATAATCAAACGTGTCTCATCTGACCACAAGTGTCATCTCCTCATCATCTTCTATCGGATTTGGTGTGATGACATCTTTCCGTCACAATGGCAGGAGAGCACCATCATTCTGGTGCTTAAACCCAGTAAAAACCTGCTTGATGTGGATAGCTATTGGCCCATCTGTCTCAACAACGTTCTTTGAAAGCTGCTGGAACATACGGTGTGTCGGCAGTTGGGTTGGGTCCTAGTCATGTGGCTTACTGGCTCTGCTGTGGGGGCGGCTTCCGCCAGGCTTGTTCTACCACTGATAATCTTGTGTTCCTAGAGTATGCCGTCCAAACATCCTTTTCCAGACACCAACACCTAGTTGCAATCTTTTTTTGATTTACGAAAAGCGTATGACCCGACCTGCCAACATGATATCCTTGCCAAATAATACTAGTGGGGTCTTTGAGACCCGCTCCAGATTTTTATCCAGAATATCTTGTTGCTTCATACTTTCCATGTCCAAGTTAGTGCCTCCCATAGGTCACCCCATATCCAGGAGAATAGGGTCCCACAGGCCTCCGTATTGAGTGTGTCTATTTTTAGTGGCCATTAGTGGTTGAGCAGCAGCTGTAGGGCCGTTTGTCTCACCTTCTCTGTATGCAGACAACTTCTGCATTTTGTACTGCTCCACCAGTACTTATGTTGCTGAGCGGTGCCTACAGGGAGCCATCCACAAGGTGCAGTCCTGCGCTCTAGCCTACGGTTTCCAGTTTTCGGCCACAGGGTCATTTGTTATGCACTTCTGTCGTTGTAATACCATTTATCTGGAAGCAGAACTTTACCATAATGACGATCCACACACTGTAGTGGAGACGTATTGATTCTTAGAACTGGTTTTTGATGCCCGATTGACTTGACTTCCTCACCTTCATTAGCTTAATTGGAAGTGCTGGCAGCACATCAGTGCCCTCCACTGTCTGAGCAACACAAACATGTGTGCAGATTGCTCTACGCTGCTGCATCTCTACAGAGCCATTGTTCAATCCTATCTTGACTGTGGGAGTGTGGTTTATTGTTCGGTGGAACCCTGAGCTTTACGTTTACTCGACCCAGTGCTCCACTGTGGTGTTTGCCTAGTTCCAGGAGCTTTTAGGACGAGTCCTGTGACAAGTGTCTTGATGGAGGCCAGAGTCCCTCCATTGCAGGTTAGGCATGCGCAATTGCTCTCCAGTTACGTTGCATATTTTTGTAGTTCTCCTGCATATCTGAATTACCGTCTCCTTTTCCCATCCATAGCGGTTAATCTGCCTTATCAGCCGCCCAGGTCAGGGCTCCCAGTTGTAATTCGTGTCCGATCCCTTCTTACAGAACTGGAGTCCTTGCCTTTACTGCCTATACTTGAGGTCCATTCACATACTCCTCCATGGTATACACCTAGGCCGTGGCTTTACCTGGACCTTTCACATGGCCCTGAGGTCTCAGTTAATCCTGCGACTCTCTGCTGTCACTTCCTCTCGATTCTCGACATGTAGTGGGGCCATGAAGAGGATTACACAGATGGCTTGATGGCCATGTTGCCTTTTCCTATCTTCATGGAGGACATACAGAACAGCACTCCTTACGAGGTAGCTGCAGTGTTTCCGATGCAGAGCAGACGGCCATATCTTGTACTCTTGAGCACACCCGATCATGCCCAGGCGAGTCATTTATCCTGTGTACGGACTCCTTGAGCAGCGTACAAGCTATCAACCAGTGCTACCCCTGTCATCCTTTGGTAGTGACCATTGAGGTGTTCAGCTATGCCCTGGTACAGTCCAGTCGTTCAGTGGTGTTTGGCTGGACTCCCGGGTCACATGAGAATCTCAGACAATGAACTTGCTGACAGGCTGGCCAAACAGGCTACCTGGAAACTTCATATGGAGATCAGCTTCTCAGAAACTGACCTGCGTTCAGTATTACACCTCAAGGTTTCGTGGCTTTGGGAGACAGAATGGCATAACTTCAGTTTACACAGCAAGCTGCATGCCATTAAGGAAACTATGAATGTGCGGAAGACCTCTGTGCACACCTCTTGCTGGTTCTGTGGTTCTCTGTCGGCTCTGCATTGACCATATGTGGCTGATGCATGCTTACCTCCTCCGTCACGAGGACTTACCTTGGCCTCGCTGTGGCCCACGAATGACAGTCGTCCACCTCTTGCTGGACTGCCCACTTTTAGCCACTCTGCGGCGGACTTTTAACTTTGCCAGCACCCTACCTTCGGTGTTGGGAAACAATGCCTCAACAGCAGCTTTAGTTTTATGTTTTATTCAAGTGGGTGAGTTTTATCATTTGCTTTAAGTTTTAGCACATGTTCTTTGTTCGTGTGTGTCCTCAACTCTAGTGCTTTCAGAGGTTTTAATGTGTTGCAGAGTGGCTGGCTGGCTTTTCCTTTTTATCCTCATGGTCAGCCGGCCATGGTAACCTGCTTTCTTGTTTTAACCTCTTCTACCCGTTTCTTGCTTCTTTGTGGTTTTAAGTGTTTGTTGCTCTTCAGTTATTGTTGTGGTTTTTCCTTTCATTGTTTTATTCTCACTCTTGTGGCATTGTTTCCTTCGGAACAAGGGACAGATGACCTCGTAGTATGATCCCCCACCCCCTGTTTTTAACCAACCAACCTCACCCCATACTATTTGCTTTAATGTACTCTTATAAATCTGTATCCTGTTCCCGTTAACAAGCATCACTGCTTTGTATGACCCTGCCTGAAGGCTGAAAGATTCTGCATTGTTTATTTCAATTAATTGTGCATCATGATCAGGGAGCTCATTAACAATTCTGTAGACATTGATTTCTGTATCTGTGTTCCTTTATTTGCAAGTTCGGCCATGTGGTAAGTGCGAAAGGCAATAATGTCTCTATCAACAAAACTTTCAAGTCCACCAACATTGGGTACTCCAGTACCCCCACGTACAATGGCTACAGTAAACCATCCATTACCATGACCAAAAGAATCATTAATATCTAGACTAAAATTAAGTCGGCATCCACAGAATACAGATGGACCGCCCAGCAAGGCTTGAGCAGCGACAGACTTGACTGGTACACGATTCTTCTTGACTCCAGCTGTTGTGGCGAACTCAATGTTCTCGATGCTTTTGTAGACTGTCTGTTTGGAACGACGACGGTATCTTCGGTACGGTTGTCTTTGTATACTCGCAATAGGAGGAAAATATCTATAAACGAGTCTGTATTCATATGGGTAAAAGGTAAAGGAGTATGTGAGTATGTAAAGTTCATTGGTGACTGTACTGTATATTTTCATAAATAAATTCTTTATTCCCCAAACTGATCTGTAGCGTAGCTGAGAACCATCAAGGGTACATCTAGAACCGGGGGCTCAAGGATGCAACAGCATGTTACGCCTACAAAGGCGGCCAATGTAACCCTCCGAACATCTTACGCAATATTGGCAGCGAGCCAGTAGGTTATCAGCGCTCGGCCTTAAGAGGCCGTGCGCGCTAACGTGCGCACCTAGTAATGCTAGTGCGCGCGTCCGGGATAGCCATCCGCTGGCAGTGTGAAATATTCTAAGTCCGACTCAAGGTCACGCGTTATCGGACTTTTATATAAGCGAGCACAGGCAACTGCATTGAATGCTGCCAAGATGTGCTACAGAAGATACCGTCATCGTTCCAAACAGACAGTTTACAAAACCATCGAGAACATCAAATTTGCTAAAACAGCTGGAGATAAAGTCACAAAATTAATCAACAAAATTAGATTGAAACACCCAAATAATGATTCCAGTTCATTTTCCCTGTTTGTCTCTCTTAAGAAATTTACACTGAAATTTCCACACACTACTGTTTTTTGTCTGACAGGAAGCTCAATGAGGCATCCTGATTTCTCAGAAATGATTTCCTAGAGGCAATCTAGACGTAACAATCACAAGAAAAGTATTCTACAATAACAACTCACACACACGTCTGTGGGTTCTGATCTTTTCATGTTCACTCTACATGTAAATGATGGTAGTTTGTGATCCCTTACATTCATATTTTCTGTCTCTGTGGTGATGTGGTATTCAGAGATATGCAGAACATCTCATTTCACAATTTTTCACCTTTTTTTCTACACATACAAGAAGCGCATCTATCTTGTTTCACAGCCCCATGATGTTCTGATGAAGTAAATTAATTTTACTTTTATGGAAACTACTACATGTATTTTAGTCATGTTCAGTTCTGTTTTCTTTAAAGACTGTCTTGCTGTAGCCTGTCTGTAAGCTAAAAAAAGTGTCTCACTGACTCCAGTAAGCCCAGGGATTTTGTCTGTTTTCATGTGCTGCTCCATGCATTTTCTGAAAGATGCTCAGTTGATCTGTTCTTCCTTTCCTATTCAGGTGCAGGCCATGTTTGTATATCCCCCATCTGTCAGTTGCAGCAGCAGGTACAGCACGTACAGTGGTAGTCAAAAAGTTTCTGACTCAACAACGAAATTAGACATTTTTGTAGAATTTATTTTTTTAATTTTCTACATAATCTCTTTGTAAGTCTTTGCACTTCTCCCAGTGCTGCCTCTGTCTCTTTAATGTGTCCATAAGTGCAGAAGGAAAAATTATATTTGTCGCTGAAGTAAGTCCAAAAAATGTTACACATTAAAAACAAAGATTCCAAGACTTACCAAGCGGGAAAGCGCCGGCAGACAGGCGCAATGAACAAAACACACACACACACACACACACACACACACACACACACACACACACACACACACAGAATTACTAGCTTTCGCAACCGATGGTTGCTTCTTCAGGAAAGAGGGAAGGAAAGGGAAAGATGAAAGGATGTGGGTTTTAAGGGAGAGGGTAAGGAGTCATTCCAATCCCGGGAGCGGAAAGACTTCCCTTAGGGGGAAAGGAGGACAGGTGTACACTCGCGCGCGCGCACACACACACATATCCATCCGCACATACACAGACACAGTAATATGTAATTTACTTCCAAACCATAACCTAAAAATTTTTAACGCTTTCAACATACCCGCTGCTATAACATCCACTGTTCCAAGTTTACAAACATTTCGTGTAAACTCGTGAATACTATTTCACAGCTTCAGTTCCTTTCACCCATTAAACCATCATCTCAGTTATTTCCAACAACTTTCGTTTTATTTCCATTCCCGTCCACATAACCGATCATTTTTTAGCAGCTTCCCACAGGTTTAAACGTTATTATTTCTTTATCAAACAATTGTTAGTCTCATTCTCATAACCTGCCAGTACACAACCTATCCTTTGAATACAGTTACACACATATTTTTCGAGATATTATTCGAAAATTTTTTTCGAATTTTATTCTTTCGGAAAAAATTTTTCGAAACTTTTTCGAGATTTTTTTTTTTTTTTTTTTTTTTTTTTTTTTTTTTTTTTCCCGAAATATTCTTGAATTTCCCCACCCTTTAACGTGATCTGGAGACAACATAACTACCTAACCTTTGCACCCATTGTTGTTCACCAACCTAAGTTCAGCACAGGATCAACATAGCTCACCTCAAACCAACACTTTTTCGACTTTTTTTTACATCTTTATCTCTCCCTATATAAATTTCTATTTACTTTCACTTTAACCTCATATTACCCTTTCCACCTTCTAATACCATGTCAACCTCACAACATCCCTACAACGACCCCATGAAATTTTATTTACATTCCCTCCGCAAACATGCCTTCACCCTAGCCAGATTACGCTCCCATATTTTATTTACTCATGCTTGTCTGACATTTGGCATTACCCCCAAAGGCCTCACACTTAAAGTTCCCATCTCTGGCTGCAATCCTTCTCTCCATCAGTCCTTATACCAGTTCCAAACAGCACAATCCATAGCCCTCACCCGCCTAATCCTTCACCTATACATGGACTCGGCCAGTGAACACACCCGTCAACTCCTATCCCAAATCAAAGTCCTCAATCTTTCCTCTCCCACATCCACACCGGCTGTTCATAGCATCCTCCTACAGGCCAACCGCAAATTAGAACAGCATGCCACCCTCCACCTCAAAAAACTATCCAATCTCCTGGTTTCCCACCTCTGGAAAGGCAACTCACTCACCCTCCACAACCTTTCCAACAAACCTCAACCTCCTCTCATTGCACACAGACCCAGTCTCTCCCATCTACTCAATCTCCCACTTCCAGCTCCACTCCCCCCCACACCTCAAAATTCCAGTCAACACAATCTGCAACCACAACACCCCAATTCAGTAGTTAACCTTTCATCCAAACCCCTCTCCCAATCTGAGACCTCTGTCCTATCCAAAGGCCTCACCTTCAGCCCCACTCCCAGGTTCAACCTTGGTCTGCTTGTGTTTGTGTATGTGCGGATGGATATGTGTGTGTGTGCGAGTGTACACCTGTCCTTCTTTTCCCCTAAGGGAAGTGTTTCCGCTCCCGGGATTGGAATGACTTCTTACCCTCTCCCTTAAAACCCACATCCTTTTGTCTTTCCCTTTCCTGAAGAAGCAAACATCGATTGTGAAAGCTAGTAATTCTGTGTGTGTGTGTGTGTGTGTGTGTGTGTGTGTGTGTGTGTGTGTGTGTGTGTGTGTCTGTGTTTTGTTCATTGTGCCTGTCTGCCGGCGCTTTCCCGCTTGGTAAGTCTTGGAATCTTTGTTTTTAATATATTTTTCCCATGTGGAAATTTCTTTCTATTTTATTTACATCATCATAAATGTTATACATTATTAGATTGTGCTGCAGTTCCAAGACTTTGTGAGAGAGTTGTGGAGGTTGAAGGGCTGCTGTTATCACTTGGCTCATGTGTGTTGCACTCTGCTGCCATTATTTCAGAAATGATTGTACTAACTTTTATTTTGGCTTCTGCCTTATAAACTGGAGGTAAACTAATTACAACTGTGTTGATGTGACAGAAAAATAAGTCAATATCATCATCTTTGTGTTTCATAAACGTTGTTGGTGAATTTTTGCCTAATTTCATTCATTTCTTTCCACATTTTTAATATAGTATCATCATTACTACGAACATTACTGTGTTTTCTTTTCCGTGCTGGCACATAACGTTCATCGTTTGTTACCACAGATGTTTCACCACTATTTTCTATTGCATGTGTTTCTGCTGTATCTTCTTCCTGTGATGCCGAAAGGTCCAGTTGACGAGTTCGATCTCCACTGTCTTCTTGGCTTTCTTGTATTGTTGTCTGTGATGATGTCAATGTAATACTTGTTTCTCCAGATGTGTGTTGTGGAACACTGTCAAGGAACGATAGCTGTTCGTGTCTTTTTGTTTTTGAATTTCTTGAGGCAGCAGAGCCTGTTCCTCATTTGCTTCTCTTCTCGAACCTCTGGTAACCATCCCTTAAAAATTTCCACTTCTTCTTACAGTCATAACCTACAAATAGAAATTATATTACCTGTATGTTTTCGTTTGTTTCAGATTCTTGGCCATAAGGGAAAGTTACCGGTCTTTATCTTTTGCCTATCGTATACCACCATCTTGCACATCAAGAGTTGTTAAAAGTGTTTTGAAGATATTAAGAATAAGGCTGCTGCCCATGTTGATGCCACTTTCTAATGAATTAGATTTCAGATGTATTGAAGAAGAATTTTGGCTTAAATGGAATATACCAAATTATGTAGGCACTATAGATGGAAAACATGTTTGCATAAGGACACCAGAGAAAAGTGGATCTCTGTTGTTTAGTTACAAAGATTTTTTTCAATTGTTCTATTGGCTATTGTGGATGCAAATTGCAAATTCCTTAGCGTTGATGTCGACACTTACGGAAAAGAGTCTGATAATGGTATATTTCAGAAATCGGCTATGGGCAAGAAAATAGCCGCAAAGGAGTTTGATATACCTCCACCAAAATGTTTGCCAGGCACAACGGTGAAACTTCGACATTTCCGGATCCCCCTGCAGGTTCGGGGGTAAAAATAGGCTTGCGGTATTCCTGCCTGTCATAGGAGGCGATTAAATGGAGTCTCAAATGTTTTGGCCTCTGTGATGGTCCCCTCTCGGGTTTGATCTCCATCTTTCCAAATTCTTCCACAGAACGAGCCAATTGGGGAAGGGCACCTTACATGGTGCTTTTTGTCCATTGTGCATTGAGACCTCTAGCCAGCTTTATCATCGTCGCATTACCATCCCGCTCATTCTCCATCTCTTGGGCGAGACCCCCTGTGGGTTCGGGGGTAAGAATAGGCCCATGGTATTCCTGCCTGTCGTAAGAGGCGACTAAAAGGAGTCTCAAACGTTTTGGCCTTTTGAGATGGTCCCCTAACGGGTTTGACCTCCATCCTTCTAAATTTTCCGAAGAGCGAGTCGATTGGGGAAGGGCGCCTTACAAGGAGCGATGTGTCCATCATGCATTACCATCCCTAGCCAGGTTTGTCGTCATCGCTTAGCAGTCCCGCTCACCTACCATCTCTTGGGCGTGGATTTGTTCTTGGGTGCAGTTTATTGCAGTCTGCTATGCTGTGTCGCTTTATGCGCCAATGACGATATTGGACTACATCACCTGAAATCCAGCACGGTAGCCAGTCCATTGTGGTGGGGCCGCCATGTACCCTGTTGGTTGTAGCCCCCTGACTACACAGGGATCGCTCTGCTGATGCCAGCGCCATTAACTCCCCACGTATGCCAAGGAGTAGATGCCTATCTCCTTGGGGCATTGGGACTCCCGGCAATGGCCATCCTGCCAGGTGGTCGTTGCTGAGGCTGGGTGGCGCCCGTGTGGAGGGCCCTTGGTCGGAGCAGGTGGCATCAGGGCGGATGACCCGCAATGAAGCGTGGTACATCATCTCTTGCTGGCGGCCAGCCGCCAGCAGTCTCTAAGCGTTCCAGGGCTCAATACAACGCAACTACATATGACCCCAAATCGTTCCCCTCCCTGGCTACACCATGGGAGGAACGAAAGACTAAGGATGCCAGCGAACCATACTCGCCCCGCTACCTGGAGTGTACGAGAGCTGATGGTGAATCCTTTACATCCATGAAGCCTCAGTTCTTCATCGAGCACTTAGAGGACAAGTTCGGGGAGGTGGAGGGCTTGTCCAAAATGCGCTCGGGCTCGGTTTTGATCAAATCGGCGTCCTCCGCCCAGTCCCGCCGGTTACTCGATTGTAACAAGCTGGGGGATGTTCCGGTTACAATCACGCCCCATAAGAGTCTTAATATGGTCCAGGGCATAATATTCCATCGGGACCTTCTATTGCAGTCCGATGACGAGCTTCGCGCCAATTTAGAGCGGCGAGGTGTTCACTTTGTCCGGCGCGTACATCGTGGTCCAAGGGATAAGCAGGTTGCCACAGGTGCCTTCATCTTGGCCTTCGAGGGTGATACTTTACCTGAGAAGGTCAAGGTGATGGTCTATCGTTGTGACGTCAAGCCATATATCCCTCCCCCGATACGGTGCTTTAAGTGCTGGAAGTTCGGGCATATGTCTTCCCGCTGTACTTCCGGCCTCACATGTCGAGATTGTGGACGCCCATCACATCCCGATACTCCATGTGCTCCGCCTCCCATCTGTGTAAACTGCGGAGAGCACCACTCGCCTTGCTCGCCGGACTGCAGAATCTTCCAGAAAGAGCGCAAAATCATGGAGTATAAGACCCTGGACCGCCTGACATACACTGAGGCCAGGCAGAAGTTCGAACGCCTCCATCCTGTTCGAATGACTGCCTCTTACGCCGCGGCTACTACTGTTATGGCCCCATTAGCTCTCCCTCAGACTGCTACCTCTCAGAGCCGGAATGCTACACCTGCCCCCTTGATGGTGGGGGGCACTTCACTCCCTGCTGCTCCTGCACTACCTGCCTCAGGAGCAGCAACCCCCCAACCATCGGGGACATCAGTCCGCACTTCTAAGCTGGGGAAGCTTCAAACTTCCCCGGCTCGAATAGCACGGAAAGGGTCCCTTGGGTCCCTTCCTTCCCAGGTTTCCGCCTCTGGTAAGGGTGACGTCGGCCAATGGAAGAAAAGCAGACCAGCGGCTGGTCGCAGGGCTTCCCGCTCCTCCTCCGTCCCGGAGACTGACTTGCTGGAGCCCTCCCAGCCAATGAAACCCAAGGACCAGAGAGACAAGACGAAGAAGAAGACCTCTAAGGCCAAGGACCACGCGGTGGCATCCACCCCACTGCTCCCTACAGGCTCTGCGTCCGAGGATAAGGTTGAGATCCGGGCGTCCGCTGAGGACCTGGATCTCGCCGGACCCTCGGACACCATGGAAGCAGATTTTACTGGTCCTCCATCGGTGGCAGCAGGTGACCCAGTGGCGTGATCTGCCTCCTTGTCCCCTTCACGCCTTTTTCGGACATGAACAAAGCGATACTCCAGTGGAACTGCAGCGCTTTTTTCCACCACCTTGCTGAGCTTCGCCAACTCATCAGCAGTCACCCTTTCGTCTGCATTGCCCTACAGGAAACTTGGTTTCCGGCAATGCGGACCCCTGCCCTACGTGGGTATCGGGGTTATTACAAGAACCGGGCAGCTTATGAGAGGGTATCTGGTGGAGTCTGCGTCTACATCCTTAACTCTGTCTACAGCGAATGTGTACCTCTTCACACACCTTTAGAGGCTGTCGCTGTAAGGATGTGGACGCCTCAGCCTATTACTGTCTGCAGTTTGTATCTTCCGCCAGATGGTGATGTCTCGCGTCATGTGTTGGCTGCATTGATAGCACGACTGCCTCCTCCTTTTGTCTTACTGGTCGACTTTAATGCCCATAACTCCCTGTGGGGTAGCGCCGCGATTACTGCCCGGGGTAGAGATGTCGAGACTCTTCTCTCGCAGCTTGACCTCTGCCTCTTAAACACGGGAGAGCCGACACATTTCAGCGTAGTCCATGGCACATTTTCGGCCATCGACCTTTCTATCTGCAGCCCCGGACTTTCACCATCCATCCACTGGAGTGTCCATGACGACTTATGTGGTAGCGACCACTTCCCCATCTTTCTGTCGCTACCACAGCGTCACTCTTCTGAACGCCCCTCCAGATGGGCTCTGAATAAGGCTGATTGGGGCTTGTTCTCCTCTCTCGCCACTATCGCACCTCCTTCCCCTGACACCATTGATGAGGTGGTTCAGTCGGTCACCACCGGCATCGTTTCTGCGGCGGCATCTGCGATTCCCTGTTCATCCGGGTCCCCTCGGCGGAGGACTGTGCCTTGGGGGGCGCCCGAGATCGCAGAGGCGATTAGAGATCGCCGGCGGGCTCTTCAACGCCATAAGCGGCACCCATCCTTGGAGAACCTCATCGTTTTTAAACAGCTCCGTGCCCGTACCCGACGCCTTATTCGCCAACGGAAGCAGGAGTGCTGGGAACGGTATGTTTCCGCCATTGGCGTCCGTACCTCTGCATCGCAGGTTTGGGCTAAGATTAGGCGACTCCATGGCTATCGGCCGCCTGTCTCTGTCCCTGGGCTTTCGCTGAATGGAGTGGTGTGTACTGACTCCGACACGATTGCGGACCGGTTAGCAGCGCATTTTGCTCAGTGTTCCGCATCTACGAATTACCCACTGGCCTTCCGCTCCCGGAAAGAGCGGTTGGAAAGTTGGAGGATTTCCTTTCACACGCGCCATGCGGAGTCGTACAATGTTCCTTTCAGCGACTGGGAATTCCAGAGTGCACTATCTGCTTGCCCTGATACGGCTCCTGGGCCAGACCGCATCCACAGCTAGATGCTGAAACACCTCTCTGTGAATTGCCAGCGACGCCTCCTAGATGTTTTCAACCGCATCTGGGTTGAGGGTGTGTTCCCGTCTCAATGGCGAGAAAGCATCGTCCTCCCCGTGTTGAAACCTGGCAAGAACCCACTGGAGGTGGACAGCTACCGCCCCATAAGCCTCACCAACGTTCTTTGCAAGTTGCTCGAACGTATGGTGAGCCGGAGGTTGAGTTGGCTCCTCGAGTCTCGTGGCCTTCTGGCTCCGTCTCAGGGTGGGTTCCGTAAAGGCCACTCTGCCGTCGATAATCTGGTCTCCCTAGAGTCTGCCGTCCGTACAGCCTTTGCACGCCGCCAACATCTGGTTGCCGTCTTCTTCGACATGCGGAAGGCGTACGATACGACTTGCCGATATCACATCCTAGCCACACTTCATGGGTGGGGTCTTAGGGGCCCGCTCCCGATTTTTATTCAGACTTTTCTGTCGTATCGTTCCTTCCGCGTGCAAGTTGCTGCGTCCCATAGTTCCTCCCGGGTCCAGGAGAACGGGGTCCCACAGGGGTCTGTCCTCAGTGTCTCCCTGTTTTTAATTGCGATCAATGGGCTCGCTGAGGCGGTGGGATCGTCCGTCGCAGCTTCGTTGTATGCAGACGACTTCTGCCTCTACTACAGCTCCGCTGGCATTGCAGTTGCTGAACGCCAGCTGCAGGGCGCTATCCGCAAGGCGCAGTCGTGGGCTGTAGCGCACGGCTTCCAGTTTTCGGCCGCTAAGACCTGCGTTATGCATTTCTGCCGGCGTCGCACGGTTCACCCTGAGCCACGCCTTTACCTTGACGGTGAACCTCTTGCTGTGGTAGAGACGCATCGGTTCTTGGGACTGGTATTTGATGCCCGGTTGACTTGGCTGCCTCATATTAGGCAGCTTAAACAAACATGCTGGCGGCATTTAAACGCTCTCCGTTGCCTTAGCCACACCGGATGGGGTGCCGATCGGTCCACCCTTCTCCAGCTGTATCAAGCGCTGATCCAGTCCCGCCTTGATTATGGGTGTGGTGTGGCTTATGGTTCGGCATCGCCATTAGCGTTGCAATTGCTGGATCCCATCCATCACTGCGGGATCCGACTCGCCACAGGAGCATTTCGGACAAGCCCTGTTGACAGCTTACTTGTGGAGGCTGGTGTTCCTCCATTGCGGATCCGGCGCGACGGACTTCTGGCCGCTTATGCTGCCCACGTTTGTAGCTTGCCAGGGCATCCCAACTACCGTCTCCTGTTCCCGCACTCGATCGTCCATCTTCCAGGCAGGTGGCCCCGGTCAGGGTGTACGATCGCGGTTCGCATCCGGGCTCTACTGTGTGGGATTGAGTTTTTTCCTCCCCCGCCTGTTTTCCGAGCCAATCTCCGTCTGCCCCCTTGGTGTGTGCGCCGACCATGCATTCGGCTGGATTTGGCACAGGGTCCGAAAGACTCGGTCCCTCCTCCGGCCCTCCGCCGCCGCTTTGTTTCTCTCCTTGCCGAGTTTCCCGGATCTGCCGAGGCCTATACCGACGGTTCGATGGTCTCTGGTCGCACTGGTTACGCTCTTACTCTAGAGGATCATTGTGAGCAACGGTCGCTGGCACCCGGGAACAGTGTATACACTGCCGAGTTGGTTGCCATCTATCGCGCCCTAGAGTATATCCGCTCCCGCTCAGGTGAGTCCTTTGTCATCTGTAGTGACTCCCTGAGTGGTTCACGAGCTCTTGACCAGTGCTTTTCTCGTTCCCGTCTGGTGATGGCCATCCACGAGTCGCTCCATGCTCTTGCCCGTTGCGGCCGCTCCGCGATCTTTGTTTGGACCCCAGGTCATGTCGGCATCCCGGGCAATGAGCGGGTTGACACGCTGGCTAAACAGGCAGTGAGTTCACTGGCTCTGGAACTCGGCCTTATGGAGTGTGATCTCCTGTCGCTTTTGCGCCAGAAAGTGCTTGGTGCCTGGGGTGACGAGTGGCGCACCCTGCCCACGCCCAACAAACTTCGGGCGGTGAAGGAGACGACCGGTGTGTGGCGCTCCTCCATGCGGGCCTCTCGGAAGGACTCTGTCGTCCTCTGCCGGCTGCGCGTTGGCCACACGTGGCTGACGCACGGCCATTTGTTGCGCCGGGAGGACCCACCGCTATGTCGCTGCGGGGCAGCTCTGACGGTGGTCCACATTTTGGTGGACTGCCCCCCTTTTAACAGGACTCAAGCAGACGTTTGCGCTGCCTGATACCCTCCCTGCCCTTTTATGTGATGACGTTGCTATGGCGGACCTCGTGTTGAGTTTTATTCGGGCAGGGGGTTTTTATCGTATGATTTGAGTGTTTGTCCTTTTATTTCCTGTATTGACTGGGGCCTTTGGCCTGTGGTTTTAAACTGTGAGTTTTAATGTCATTTGGTGGTTGGCTTTTCCTTATTTTTATGGTCGGCCAACCACCTTCACACTCGGTGTGATTTTCGTTCCGTTTGTCTGGTCTTTGTCTGTCTTTCTTGTATTGTGTCATCCCTTGTCTCAGTTCTCCGTTTTTAACGACTGACAGTTTTTCTTTCGTGTGATTTTATCGTAGAACAAGGGACCGATGACCTTAGCAGTCTGGTCCCTTCAATCCCACACCCAACCAACCATTGTTCGTTTTTATTCTTTGTGGTTGTTTGAAGGTTTTGGAAGAAGGGACTGATGGCCCTAGCAATCTGGTCCCTTCAATCCCACAAACCAACCAACATTTCCGGATAGGAGACAAAGTGTTTGCGCTTAGTGATTGTATGATGAAACCTTATTCCAGAGGAGTTGCTACATCACATCGAGACAAACAGATGTATAACTATAGATTATGCCATGCTTGTTGAGTGTCAGAAAACACCTTTGGGCTGTTAAGCCAAGTATTTAGAGTATTTTATAGTCCTATTGCTGTGGCGCCTGACGAGGCTGACGACCTCGTTTTGTCGGCCCATTGTTTACCCAATTTGCTACAAGACGGTTACCTTGAAGAAAATGGTATTCCATTTTATAGTTATAGTGTTAACGAAGCAACCAGCCAAAAAAACAACATGCATAGCTTTTCTCGTATTGGAGGATTTCTAAACATCAGTGTTTTCGAATTATAGACAAACTTAAAGATTTTTTTCATCAGTGAGTACGGTTCTGTGGCGTGGCAAGAGGCAGCAGTTAACAATGGGTTGCGAATAGCAATCGATTGTAAATAATGATTTATGTAAGACGAAACATATATACTATTGCCTTTTTAGCATATTCATATAATAAATGTTAATGCACATATGGATCTATTTGTTAGTAAATAATTGGTTGAATATATGTACTTGTTTTATTTAACTCTTGTGCTACAACTTTCCAGACATTATCTTTCACTAAAACATTTCTGTATTCATCATGTCATGCGTCACAAATTACATAATATTTTGCCACACTGTTAATTAACTTTTCTTCATTGGAGTCCGAGGAACTCATTTTCACTGAATTGGGTAAGATCAGCCAGTAAAAGCAGTCACCAGTCGCTATGCGGTTCGGTGGCAGTGGCACTACTGGTTCCTGACCGGATGTGCAGTGTGCCACCAAAGCAGGTATACAGCGCAGACGACACTGCCGCCGCGTGCCGCACGCCTCACATTGTGAACAATGGCAACCAGTGGTGCCGCCTGCAACTGGTCGGTGCAGTCTGCGGTGTGCTGTCCTGTTTGGAATCGCACCTTTAGTGTCTTCCGCTGCAAAACAATTGTTTATGAAGGTGATGGCCTCTTCATTTGATGAAAATTTCTGTCCTTATAGCTCAATGTTTAGCTGAGGGAACAAAAAGTCATTTGTAGCTCATTCTGGTGAATAAAGAAGGTGGCCAAGCAGCTGAAACTGCATTTTATGGATTTTTGCTATGGCAACCACAGTGTTGCAAGACGGCACAGAGTAAGCAATCGTGGCTGTCCATGGGGCTCACAACTCTTTGGTGAGTTTGTGCTTGGCTATCATGGGGCTCCAACCTTTGCAGTGCCTTTTCCCTGTCAAGCAGCCTGTCTGTCCTCCATTTTCCCCTACCTTGGGGAAAATGTCTGGGATATTTTTGGGAATGTGTTCTACAGTTTTAATAGCCTGACAGTCTCTCCACTGTTTTTTCTTTCTATTTTCATGCTCCATCTCCTATCCTTCCTCCACTTTGGTGTTTGAGGTTCCTCTTTGTCTCTTTTTCCTCCCTGTGCTCTCGAGAAGGCCGGCCCATGTGTCTGACACTTAACAGGTGACTGGGTAATGCGTATTTCCCTGTCCTGGGTCGACTGGTAAGGTTTGCACATATGTCCTGTTACAGGCCTGAGCTGTTACTTTCCCAAATTGCCAATTGGTCCCTCAGTCAGATGTTCAAGAGATGTGATCTCAGGTGTGAACAATCACCTAAGGGGATGGGGGGAGGAGGCCCAGTTGGATGGAGTGCACCATTGGAGATACTGGCAATCATGGGGATTTTCTCACAATGAGTCTGCATCTACTAAATGTATACGGAGTGAGGCTAAAAATTACAAGATTATCCCAGGTCATCCTCAGTTCCAAATGGTACCATGTACTGAAGTAGGACAGTCCTTTACTTTGGTTAATCAGTTTATAATTCAGAAAGTTGTTGATGCAACTGCTGGCCCTGTGAAATCCAGTTCCCACTTGTGTAATAGCGCTTTGATTTCGGAGATGAATTATAATTCTGAAGCCCAACAACTGCTTGCAGCTTCACTCCTCCATGGCTATCCTGTTCGTGTTGAGGCCCATCGTACACTGAATTATTTTTGTGGTGTTATTTACGTAAGGCTGCTCGTCTGTCTTGGGTAGAAATCCAAACTTGCCTCTCTGATCAGGGCACCATGGTTGATGCATCCTTAGAGTGTATATACACTCTTTTTCTCATGTTTGATAGAGTAATGCTTCCATCACAGATCAAAGTAGGCTATGATGTCATCACACCCCCCAGGGGGCTCGCCACTATGGTGGGTTCATGCTTGGCCACCACAGGCCCCCAGCCTTTGCGGCATTTTTTACCTGGGAATGTTGTGCATTTTTGGTCGCTGAAGTAAGAACAGTCTAACCTTCGTTTTTCACTCCCATTTCCTTTCTTTGTTTCCTTTCTCCTCTTGTTCCTCCCCTTCGGCATTTGAAGTTCCTCTTTTTCTTCTTCCTCACTGTGTGGTCCTGAAGGCAGGCCCACGCATCTGACATATAACAGGTGGCTGGGTAAGACGTAGTTCCCAGCCCCGGGTCAACAGGTAGGGTTCGCATGTATCCCCTGGTACAGGCGAGGCCCAGGGAGGGGTGACTGCCTGAGCTGCAACCTTCCCAAATTGCCGATTGGTCCCTTGTCAGGTGTTGAGGAGGTGTGAACAATCTCCTAAGGCGGGTGCACCCCCTTGAGAAGCAAGGCCCCAGTTGGAAGGAGCATGCCATCAGAGACGCTGGCAATCATGGTGGATTTTCTCGCAGTGAGTCTATCATCTCCCCAATCAACATCTACAAAATGTAAACGTAATAAGGCTAATGATTAAAAGACCCTTCTCGCTGCACCACGGTTGCTCATGGTCTCATGTACTGAAGACGGTCAGTCCTTCACCACAGTAAATCCATTCATTATTCAGAAAAGTGTTGATGCAGTTGCCGGCCCTATGAAATCCTGCTCTTGTTTGTGAAGTGGCACTTTGCTTTTGGAGACTACTTCAGATTCTCAAGCACAACAACTGCTTGCTGTCTCACTTCTCCTTGGCTGTCCTGTTCGTGTTGATGCCCATAGAACTTTGAATTCTTCCCGGGTGTAATTTACACCAGGCTTCTTGATGATCTAACTGAGGCTGGGTTTCATTGCCATCCATCATGTAATGAAAAAGGTAGATTCTTACTTAGTGCTCACCCACACTCTTTTTCTCACCTTTGATAGAGTGGTGCTTCCAACCAAGATTAAAACAGGCTATGAAATTATCAGAGTCCAGCCATACATTCCGAACCCAATGCACTGCTACCAGTATCATCGTTTCAACCACACTAGAACATTTTGTCGACACACAGCCAAATGTGTCACTTGTAGTAGGGTGATTGTTCACCTCCTTCTACCCACTGTATCAACTGCAGTGGCGGCCATGCCGCCTCCTCCCAAGATTGTCTTCTGTATCCCGATGAGAAGGGCCATCCAAAAGATTCAGGTGAAGGAAGAAGTGCTCGCAAGCTATTGTCTAGCCGGAAGCCCTGCATTTTATGATCTGCCATTCTTTTCTTGCTACATGTCGCTCTGTGAAGGACATGGCCGTGCAGACACTCAACCTTAAATTCAGCACGCATTTGTAAAATAGCCCAGTGTCATGGTAACATCCCCATTTCCTCTTTTAGCTGTGCAACAACCCACCAGACTCCCACCTCATCGGGCGAATCTTGATGAGCGGGCCGTCCAGGAGATCTGGGTAAAGGAAAAAGTGCCTTACCCAGTAACTTGCAAGTTACTGGCTAGTCTCAAACCCTGCATTGTCCCGTCTGGGACCTATAGTTCTGTTCTAGTTACCCCTTGTTCCATGAAGGACATGGCCACGCAGACGAGCGACCTCCAATTCGGCTCTGACGTTGTGAAACTACCCAGTGCCAAGGTAGCATTGCCATCCCCCAGTCCAGTTGTGCCACAAGCTGTCAAACTCTTGCCTCAAGGAGTGGAGCCGCCAGCTACACAACCGGTAGGCCAGGAAGGGCACGTGGAGTACTGCCGTGAAGACTTCCTCCATCCCTCCAGCCAAACAACACCTGAGTCTTTCTCTAACTGGAAAGGCTCGAAGAAGTCCACCAAAGGCAAACAGTCTTCTTCACCAACTCGAAGATTGTCTTTGACAGTGTTGCCACATGATACCTTAGCGCAGCCGGCCTCTGTGTTGCGGGTGGGTACCCCCAGCTGTTTTTCAGTGTTGGACTCCACAGATTGACCGCACAAGTAAGCCGATGCTTCTGTGTACCCCAGGGAACTGCATCCTCCTCCTCCTCCTGTGCCCTGTAGTAGATACTCTTCACTGGCTCACCCAGCGGCTGCCGAGGTGACACCCCTACACCTGTACCTCATCATGACTGTCCTCCAATGGAACATTCATAGCTTTTGGTCCCACAAAGAGGATTTACAGCTGCTTTTAGCATCACAGTGTCACCTTGTATTCTGTCTTCAGGAAACAAAATTGCACCCTCGCGACCGCTTTGAGCTTTCACATTACTTACCGACCCCCTGAGGTCGGCATTCCATCTCATGGGGGTGTCATGTTGCTCATATGGGATGACATTTGTGGTCAACCCATCTCCCTGACTACTCATCTTCAAGCTGTTGCAGTTCACCTTTCCCTTCCTCACCTTTCTTTTTCCCTCTGTGCCATTTATGTCCCTCTGTCATTCAGTGTCACCAGGGCAGACTTCCTTCAGCTTATTGGGCAGCTCCCTCCCCATTTTTTTCTACTTGATGACTTGAATGGACATAATCCCCTTTGGGGTTCTCTCAAGATATTAAAAAACTAAAAACCCGCCTCGATTGTGAAAAAAAAAGCACCTAGTGTTAAGTGTTAACCCAGGTTTCAGCATAGATAACTACACCTTCTCCAGAACAACAATAAAACCCACAAGTGCCTAAGAAGACCTTTGTCAATGATTAAAAGAACACCATAGCTATACATTTATAAACTAAAAAGAAAAGGAAAACACAAACAGTACAATGTACAAAGTCAAAACCACAACTTAACTTAATGGTGTACGCTCCACCTAACACCGACCTATGTTCGATGGGCCATGACCCGCCATAAACTGCAGCTACAAACAGTTGCTCACTTACAAGCCTGACCCACTATCTAAGTACATGCTCAAGATGAAGGTGATTTTAGCCCGTTGAACACTCCACGTTTCATCCCTATATCTTTATTACCACGACGTCTTTAGATTACGTCCCCTCAGCCCCCCCCCCCCCCCCTCCCCAGATCATCAGATTTAGCCCATATATTCCCAACTGTGGATCAACGTATATCAAAAAATGAAATGGATAGAACAAGAGACGAGCTAAATAGGGGATGAAACCTAAAAATAACTGCACAAGGTTTCTTATACTAGTAAAAAAACTACCTATGACAGCAGGAGGAGGGGGGGCTGAGGGGACGTAGTCTAAAGACGTCGTGGTAATAAAGATATAGGGATGAAACGTGGAGTGTTCAACGGGCTAAAATCACCTTCATCTTGAGCATGTAATTAGATAGTGGGTCAGGCTTGTAAGTGAGCAACTGTTTGTAGCTGCAGTTTATGGCGGGTCATGGCCCATCAAACATAGGTCGGTGTTAGGTGGAGCGTACACCATTAAGTTAAATAGTGGTTTTGACTTTGTACATTGTACTGTTTGTGTTTTTCTTTTCTTTTTCTTTTATAAATGTATAGCTATGGTGTTCTTTTAACCATTGACAAAGGTCTTCTTAATGACTTGTGGGTTTTATTGTTGTTCTGAAGAAGGTGTAGTTATCTAAGCCTAAACCTGGGTTAACACTTAACCTTGGTGCTTTTTTCACAATCGAGGTGGGTTTTTAGTTTTTTTAATATATTAACCAATGATTGCTGATGCGCTGCAATGTTGAAGGTTCTCCCAAGACCTGTCAGAGAAGTGCCCTTGTGCCTGATCTTCTTAACCAACTTAACCAACTTCACCGCTTCTGCCTTAACACTGGAGCACACACTTCCCTTTCTGACTCCTCGCACACCTATTCCCATTTGGACCTATCCTTCTACACTGCCCAGCTTGCCCATTGTCTTGAGTGGTCCATCCTTTCAGATATCTACTCTAGCAACCATTTCCTATGTGCTATCCGTTTGCTGACTCCTACACCATCCACGTGCGTGTTCAAATGGTGGCTTACTAAGGCTGACTGGCAGCATTACTTCTTACTTGCGATCATCGAAGAACAAGATTTTCCTAGTTGTGATGACCAGGTGGAATATCTCACAAACATTATCCTTACTGCTGCTGAAGATCCCATTCCTCACATTTCCTCTTTACCACACCGTGGCCCAGGCCCTTGGTGGACTGAGGCATGCCTCGAGGCAATCCATGCACAGAGATGTGGTCTCCGCATTTTTAACAGTCATCCTACAGTGGCAAACTTCATTCATTATAAACAGATGTGTGCAAAGTATTGTTGCATTCTTCAAGACAGGAAAAAAAGATAAGTGGATTTCATTCACTAGTTCTTTCAACAGCTCCACCCCTTTCCTTTGTCATGTGGGCCAACCTCCAACGGCTCCCTGGGACCAAGATCCATTCCCCAGTTTCCAGCCTGACAGTAACAAACGATGTCCTTGTGGACCCTATTGCTATCTCCAACACCTAGGGCTGCCATTTTGCGGAAGTTTCAATATCTTATCACTGCCACCCTGCCTTTGCAGCACCTTTATCTTGCAGGCAAGTAGTTTGTGCTTAACACGTACAACCACATCTGGGCAGAGGGCACTTTTCCTGGACGTTGGTGTGCAGCTACTGTCATACCCATACTTAAGCCCAGTAAGGACAAAAATCTTCCTTCTAGCTACTGCCCCACCTCTCTTACCAGCTGCTTTTGCTAGGTGATGGAACGTATGTTTCATGCCTGGCTAGTATGGTGGCTAATGTCTTACAATTTATTGATGAATGAACAATGTGGATTTAGAGCAGTGCGTTCTGCAGTTGACTATCTCGTCACTATGTCCACCCATGGCACGAATGGTTTTCGGTGGAAATCTGAGACTGTGGCCATGTGTTTCGATTTGGAGAAGGGCTATGACACCTGCTGGAGAACCGGTATCCTCCTTACTCTTCACACGTGGGGATTCTGTGGCTGCCTGCCCTGTTTCCTTCAGGCATTTTTAAAAGATTGAGTTTTCAAGGTGCACCTGAGTTCTGCCTTGTCGGACACCTTTTTCCAGGAAAACAGTGTCCCTCAGGGTTCATCCTCAGTGTATTCCTCTTTGCTATTGCCATAAACCTTATAATGGCCTTTCTTCTGCTGGGCATCTCCAACCCCCTTTTTGTTTACAATTTTGCCATCTATTGCAGTTCTCCATGGACCTGTCTCATTGAGCGGCATCTTCAGCAATGTCTTGATCTTCTTTACTTGTGAAGCTTTGAGAATGCCTTTCGCTTTTCCGCTAACAAAACTGTCTGTATGAAATTCTGGTGACACAATTGATTTCTCCCACCATCTTTACATTTTGGGTGCGTTGTCCTTCCATTTGTTGAAACTGTGAAATTCCTGGGGCTCATGCTAGATAGGAAACACTCTTGGACCTCCCATGTGTCTTACCCGGCAGCCCGCGGTACGTGGTTTCTTTATGTCCTGCGTTTCCTCAATGGTACTTCCTGGAGTGACGATCGAACCACCCTCCTCCATTTGTACCGATCCCTTGTCCATGCGAAACTAGACTGTGGGTTCTTTGTTTATGCTTCTGCACGTCCATCCATGTTACGCAGTGTCAACACTATCCACCATCGTGGCATCCGTTTGGCCACAGGTGACTTTTACACTATCCCGGTTGAGTGTCTGTGTGCTGAAGCTGCTAAACTTCCATTGTCCTACCACCATGACTTTCTCCTCAGCAGGTATGCATGCCGTTTGTCTGCCATGCGTGGCCACCCATCCTATGCCACCTCCTTCAATGATTCACTTGACTGGAAATATGGGGTGCGTCCCTCTTCTCTGTTACTTCCTGGCGTCCACTTTTGGCACTTGCTATGGTGGCTTAACTTCACACTACCTGCACCTTTCCTGATGGGTGTGAACGCTTCACCGCCTCGGCTTCGTGAACCATGGCCTTTGTTCACTTCCTAAGGACATTAACCCTGCATCAGTATATCGCCTTCAGTTTCATGACCTTCGCATGGAACTTGGCGATAGTACCTTTGTAGACACTGATGGCTCTCAGACTGATCGAGGGGTCGGGTGTGCCTTCGTCATTGGCACTCATGTCTTTCGATATCGGCTTCCAGCACACTGCTCAGTATTTATAGCCCAGCTCTTCGCCCTGTATCAGCCATGGAGTACATCCAGCAACACAGCCTTTCAGTTGTGTCCTCCACTCAGACTAGCTCAGTGCCCTTCAAAGTCTGTGTGTGCTTAGTGCACTGGCTCCAGGAAAACTGTCATTTCCTCACTCTTGGTGGAGCCAGTATGATGTATCTGTGGGTTCCTGGTCATATTGGTCTGCCAGAAACGAGGCTGCTGCCAAAGCTGCAGTCATTGTACCTCAGCCCGCGAGTTCCTGTACTCCTTCTGATGATCTCTGTGTTGCCGTCTGTCAGGAGTTAATGTCCCTTTGGCATTGTCAGTGGTCTTAGCTTCATGGGAATACGCTCCGTCCAAGCCTCTCCCAGTGACTTGGACCACCTCCTCTCTGCCTTCCTGCCATGAGGAGATCATTTTAAGTAGGCTTCTTATTGGGCACTGCCTTTTTAGCCATTTTCATTTGATAATTGGTGCCACCCCACCACTTTGTACACATTATACCCTAGTTTTAACTGTCCACCACTTCATGGTGGACTGCCCATTTTTTTAAATCTTTTATGTTCCTGCTTGGGTTTGTTGTCTGATTTATCTACAATTTTAGCAAATAACATGCGGGCTGTCAACCATGTTTTACTTTTTATCCACCAAAGCAATATGGCGAAGGCCATTTAATTTTATTTTTGGACCTCTGTTTCTGTATGGTGTCTTTTCTTTTTTTGTAGCCCTTTTTTCCATGTGCCTGTATTTTAACTGTCTTCTATTATGTCAGTTGGGACTGACGTACAGTCATTTTTTAACTCTTCTCTGTCTTCATGTTCTATAGTTTTGACTTGGGCGTGTATGATCCCAGTTGTTGTTTGCTCCCTAAAACAAAACTACAACAAAACAATATGAAGTCATCACAGTCAGATTGTACGTTCCAAACCCAAAGCGCTGCTACCAGTGCCAATATTACAACCATACTTTCATATCCTGTCAAAACATGGCCAAATGTGTTATATGTGATAGGGATGTTCGTGAGGGTAATTGCCTGCCTCCTTTCCCTATGTCAATCACAGTGGCAACCGCGTAGACTCATCCCGAGAATGCCCTGTCTATCTCAAAGAGTGGGCCATCCAGGAGATCCTGGTGAAGGAAAAAGTGTTGCTTTCAAGTTGTTGGCTAGTTGAAAGCCTTGTATTATGCCATCTGGCACTTACAGTACAGTTTCTGCTACACCTTGCTCAATGAAGGACACAATCGCGCAGACTTGTGACCTCAAATTCAGCACCGTGGCTGTAAAATTGCCCAGTGTCACGGTAGCATCCCCGTCTCCATCTCTTCCAGACGTACAACAAGCCAACACATCTTCACCTCTGAGAGCAAAAATCGACAGCTACACAACCGACAGGCCAGAAAGGACAGAAGGAATGCTTCTAAGAAAACGTTTTAGATCCCTGCAGTCAGGAGACATCTAAGTCTTCATATGCCATCCACAAAGGCTCCAAGAAATCAAGCAAAGACAAACAGTTTTCTCCTTTGCAGACTCGGAGAGCCTCTTCAGTGGTGTCATGTTTTGCCGCTGCACACCACCAACAGTTTTTCTGACCTTGAATCTGCAGGCCGACTGACTGAGAATGCTGGTGCCTCTGTATATCTCTTGGAACAAGTTCCTCAGCCTTAACGCCCTGTAGCAGTGAGTCTTTGAAGGCTGGCATTTGCCCTCAACCCCCCCCCCCCCCCCCCTCTCCTCCCCTCCCAATCATGTCTCTTCTCCAATGGTACGTTTGTGGCATTAGATCCAACAAGGAGGAATTACGGCTGCTCTTGGGATCACAGCATTCACTTGTTTTCTGCCTGCAAGGAAACAAAACTGTGTCCTCGTAACCACTTTGACCTCGTGCATTTCTTTCCTTTCTACGTTGACCTACCCACCAAGGACGACATTCCATGTTGGGGGAGGGGGGACTTGTGCTGTTCATCTGGGATGATGTTCTTAGTCAAACTATCTCACTGAACACCTGGCTGCAAGTTGTTGTAGTCCGGATTTTCCTTCCTCGTTTCATCTTTTCTCTTTGTAGCATCCACATCTCTCCTAGGGCAAAATTCCTCCAGCATGTTGGGTAACCTCTTCACCCCTTTTTGCTGCTCGGCAACTTAAACATGCCCTTTGGCACTCTTCCAGAACCTGTCTGAAATGTGCTCTCTTGGCTGACCTTCTCAATCAGTTGAACCTCATCTGTCTTAACACTGGAGCCCCCACGTTCCTTTCAGGTGCCACCCACACCTGTTCCCATGTGGTCCTTTCAGTCTGCACTGCCCAGCGTGCAGTCATCTCGAGTGGTAAGTTCTCTCTGACATGTACTCAAGTGACCATTTCCCATGTGCTATCCATTTGCTGACTCCTGCCCCACCTTGTAACACTAACCAAAACGGCCTTGCTGTGGTGGTACTGCGAACGGCTGAAAGCAAGGGGAAACTACAGCCATCATTTTTCCTGAAGGCATGCAGCTTTACTGTATGGTTGAATGAATTTGGCGTCCTCTTGGGTAAAATATTCCGGAGATAAAATAGTCCCACATTCGGATCTCCGGGTGGGGACTACTCAAGAGGACTTTGTTATCAGGAGAAAGAAAACTGGGTTCTACGGATCGGAGCATGGAATGTCAGATCTCTTAATCGGGCAGGTAGGTTAGAAAATTTAAAAAGGGAAATGGATAGGTTAAAGTTAGATATAGTGGGAATTAGTGAAGTTTGGTGGCAGGAGGAACAAGACTTTTGGTAAGGCAAATACAGGGTTATAAATACAAAATCAAATAAGGGTAATGCAGGAATAGGTTTAATAATGAATAAAAAAATAGGAGTGTGGGTAAGCTACTACAAAAAGCATAGTGAATGCATTACTGTGGCCAAGATATACATGAAGCCCATGCCTATTACAGTAGTACAAGTCTATATGCCAACTAGCTCTGAAGATGAAGAAATTGATGAAATGTATGATGAGATGAAAGAAATTATTCAGGTGGTGAAGGGAGACGAAAATTTAATAGTCATGGGTGACTGGAATTGGAGAGTAGGAAAAGGGAGAGAAGGAAACATAGTAGGTGAATATGGACTGGGGCAAAGAAATGAGAGGAAGCCGCCTGGTAGAATTTTGCACAGAGCACAACTTAATCATAGCTAACACTTGGTTCAAGAATCATGATAGAAGTCTGTACACATGGAAGAATCCTGGAGATACTAGAAGGTATCAGATTATATAATGGTAAGACAGAGATTTAGGAACAATGTTTTAAATTGTAAGACATTTCCAGGGGCAGATGTGGACTCTGACCACAATCTATTGGTTATCAACTGTAGATTAAAACTGAAGAAAGTGCAAAAAGGTGGGAATTTAAGGAGATGGGACGTGGATAAACTGACTAAATCAGAGGTTGTACAGAGTTTCAGGGAGAGCATAAGAGAACGATTGACAGGAATGGGGGAAATAAATACAGTAGAAGAAGAATGGGTAGCTCTGAGGGATGAAGTACTGAAGGCAGCAGAGGATCAAGTAGGTAAAAAGACTAGAGCTAGTAGAAATCCTTGGGTAACAGAAGAAATATTGAATTTAATTGATGAAAGGAGAAAATATAATAATGCAGTAAAAGAAGCAGGCAGAACGGAATACAAACGACTCAAAAATGAGATCGACAGGAAGTGCAAAATGGCTAAGCAGGGATTGCTAAAGGACAAATGTAAGGATGTAGAGGGTTATCTCACTAGGGGGAAGATAGATACTGCCTACAGGAAAATTAAAGAAACCTTTGGAGAAAAGAGAACCACTTGTATGAATATCAAGAGCTCAGACGGAAACGCAGTTCTAAGCAAAGAAGGGAAAGCAGAAAGGTGGAAGGAGTATATAGAGGGTCTATACAATGGCGATGTACTTGAGGACAATATTATGGAAATGGAAGAGGAGGTAGATGAAGATGAAATGGGAGATACGATAGTGCGTGAAGAGTTTGACACAGCACTGAAAGACCTGAGTCGAAACAAGGCCCCGGGAGTAGACAACATGCCATTAGAACTACTGACAGCCTTGGGAGAGCCAGTCCTGACAAAACTCTACCATCTGGTGAGCAAGATGTACGAGACAAGTGAAATACCCTCAGACTTCAAGAAGAATATAGTAATTCCAATCCCAAAGAAAGCAGGTGTTGACAGATGTGAAAATTAACGAACTATCAGTTTAATAAGTCACAGCAGCAAAATACTAAAGCAAATTCTTTACAGACGAATGTAAAAACTAGTAGAATCCATCCTCGGGAAAGATCAATTTGGATTCCGTAGAAATGTTGGAACACGTGAGGCAATACTGACCTTAAGACTTATCTTAGAAGAAAGATTAAGGAAAGGCAAACCTACATTTCTAGCATTTGTAGACTCAGAGAAAGCTTTTGAAAATGTTGACTGGAATATTCCCTTTCAAATTCAAAAGGTGGCAGGGGTAAGATACAGGGAGCGAAAGGCTATTTACAATTTGTACAGAAACCAGATGGCAGTTATAAGGGCCGAGGGACATGAAAGGGAAGCAGTGATTGGGAAGGGAGTGAGACAGGGTTGTAGCCTCTTCCTGATGTTATTCAATCTGTATATTGATCAAGCAGTGAAGGAAAAAAAGAAAAATTTGGAGTAGGAATTAAAATCCATGGAGAAGAAATAAAAACTTTGAGGTTCACCAATGACATTGTCATTCTGTCAGAGGCAGCAAAGGACTTGGAAGAGCAGTTGACGGAATGGACAGTGTCTTAAAAGGAGGATGTAAGATGAACATCAACAAAAGCAAAACGAGGATAATGGATTGTAATCAAATTAAGTCGTGTGATGCTGAGGGAATTAGATTGGGAAATGAGACACTTAAAGAAGTAAAGGAGTTTTGCTATTTGGGGAGCAAAATAAGTGATGATGGCCGAAGTAGAGAGGATATAAAATGTAGACTGACAATGGCAAGGGAAGCATTTCTGAAGAAGAAAAATTTGTTAACATCGAGTATAGATTTAAATGTGAGGAAGTCGTTTCTGAAAGTATTTGTATGGAGTGTAGCCATGTTTGGAAGTGAAACATGGACGATAAATAGTTTGGACAAGAAAAGAATAGAAGTTTTCGAAATGTGGTGCTACAGAAGAATGCTGAAGAGTAGATGGGTAGATCACGTAACTAATGAGGAGGTATTGAATAGAATAGGGGAAAAGAGGAGTTTGTGGCACAAGTGGACAAGAAGAACGGACCGTTTGGTAGGGCATGTTCTGAGGCATCAGGGGATCACAAATTTAGCATTGGAGGGCAGCGTGGAGGGTAAAAATCACAGAGGGATACAAAGAGATGAATACACTAAGCAGTTTCAGAAGGATGTGGGTTGCAGTAGGTACTGGGAGATGAAGAAGCTAGCACAGGATAGAGTAGCATGGAGAGCTGCATCAAACCAGTCTCAGGACTGAAGACCACAACAACAACCCCACCTATGTGTAAACCCAATAGGCAGCTTTCTAAGGACAACTGCCTCCCCGGGGACTTTCAATGAATGACATTTTACCTGTTGGGATGACCAGGTAGCATACCTTACAAATGTTATCCTTACTGCCACAGAACGTTCCATTTCTCGCACTTCATATTTACCACTCGGTGTCCTGGTCCCTTAGTGGACCGAGCCGTGCTGTGACACATTTTTGTGCATAGATGTGCTCTCCACATTTTTAACCATCATCCTATGATAGTGAACTGCATTTTTTATAAACAGTTGCGTGCACAGTGTCATCACATTCGTCAGGATAGCAAAAAAGGTATCTTGATTTCATTTAAAACAGTTTTTTTTGACAGTTCCACTCCCTCTCCTATTATGTGGGCCAACCACCGATGGCTCTCTCTGACCAATTTCCATTCTCCAATTTCTAGCCTGACAGGAGCAGATGGTCATTGTGGGCCCCATTGATATCTTCAATGTATGTTCTCTGTCTGAGTTATATCGAGCGAGGTGGCGCAGTGGTTAGCACACTGGACTTGTATTCGGGAGGATGACGGTTCAATCCCGTCTCCAGCCATCCTGATTTGGGTTTTCCGTGATTTACTTAAATCGCTTCAGGCAAATGCCGGGATGGTTCCTTTGAAAGGGCACGGCCGATTTCCTTCCCCATCCTTCCCTAACCCAAGCTTGCGCTCCGTCTCTAATGACCTCGTTGTTGACGGGACGTTAAACAACACTAACCTAACTTAACATAATGTCTGAGTTATCAGCTGTTTTAGCAACTGCCATATGGGCTGTCTAGCGCATTTTACTTTTTATCTATCATAGCAATATGGCAAAGGACATTTAATCTTCTGTTCAGGACCTCTATTATCTGTATGGTGTATTTTATTGACCTTCCTCCAAGAGAAAGTCCCTGTTTTTAGCTCTTTCTTCCCTCAGCTAGGCTTAACACACAATCACTGTTAACTTCTGTTTCATATTAATGTTCTAAGGTTCAGACAGGGTGCATTTTGTTCAATGGTTTCACATCCTTCCATGACATGTTGATAGTGTGTCTTTGCATGAACCAGTTGTTTTAGGTGGTCCTCATAGGTAATCCAGTGGGTTGTAGTCGCCATGTAATTATTTGTCACTTACTTAGCTGTCAGAGTAAGTCCTTGCATTGCACCTCACATTATTACAAAAGGTACTGGAGCTACAACAAGTAGAAAAATAGAAAATACAAGCTGCCTCTTATTTTGCAGTGGCATATTCTATTGACAGTCAGGATTATAGTTCCATATAAAGTACAACCACAAGATGATGTGCTGGGAGAAATTATGTGCCTACCAGGAAATCAAAGTAGCTTTCAGTGGACATATTTATCTTAAAGTGCTGTTGGTGGCTAGTCTAAATGTTAGTGGGGGCATTGTCATTGTGAATTCTATTCCAAATGTCTGTAAATAAGGCTGAATGTTCTACCAACAGATTGGCATTTTGTTTTAAAGTTCTCCCACAGTTGGTGACTGACAGGCAGTGGGGCCTACAGATACTGAAAAAAGTATGGTTTGATGAACTGCCTTTGAAGCATCCTCCATGTGTCAGTATGAAAAGCACAACATTCTAAGATGATGATATGATGTATTCTCAAAACTAAGATCTTCATCAGCTGTTTGTACCGTGCAGTTTTCCTCCTTGAGCTTATGGATCGTAGTTAGTCAACCATTTGTAAAGCTTGGAATAACAATTGGATGGAGAGATTGGATTGCTAATCTCCATATAGATGAGGTGTTGAATCACAGAAGGGCACAATGACAAAGACTGATAATATATTCAGCTTACAGACACAGTTTTTCTCCTGCAGTAGTGCGTGCGCGCACTATTTGGGAGTCTTTTCCATCGTTCCATCTGCTATTTATAGATCAACTAGAGAAGAAAAAGTTTGAGTCTACATATGTATCTAATGTCCATTGCACTATGGATGCATGGAACAACAAACATCAAACTTAAGGAACACATGTGCAGGTCACATATGTTGCCGCCAGGATAAGTAGGTTACTAACAATTCACCATATGTACTAGATATACTGTTGACTGGGGTTTTTCAGTTGCCAAAATTTTATTTTTCATAATTCGTATTGAAGATAATTCTCAGATGTTGCATTCAAAATATCATGCTTCACATTCTAAGCCATGTTCCTTGTCATTTATTTCCACCTCATTATGTATGACATCTTCATATTTCTGTGCATGTGAAAGCCATCAAGAGGCATACCTATCATATTTCTGTCCCTGTTCTGTCTCAGTAAACATGGTTTGCTTTGGTGTCTATACCTACGACAGTCAAACTTTTGTGACACAAAACTGAGCAGCAGAAACACCAACATCCCAAAAACTTCATACCCTGCCAGTACACACCATTCCTCCTGTCCAGAAACGTGTTAGCTGTCTCTGTCTTTTCAGAAACACACTATGGCACAAAAAGGACCCAGAGAACACTTCATTCCTCTGTATTAGCAAATCAACACCAAGGCTACAATGGCAGTAGAATGTTACCCAAAGTAGATTTCCTCCTTATGACGTCGTCGTCATCCTCCTCCTCCTCCCTCCCCCTCCTCCTCCCTCCCCCCTTTCTGTATTTTTCAACCTTCTGCCTCCGTTCCTGAGAGATATTGAATAATAGTAGCAACAGAATTAACCTAGAATGTCAAGATATACCCACTATGAAACACCACAAATCTCATGTGTTAGAGCTTTTGGTCTGTTAAATTAGACAAATATACTTAAAAACTTTTTAGTGTGTTGGCTTATGGACAGCCTGATTGGTTACTGATATAGTTGTGAGGTCTTCATTCAGGAGTAAAAGAGACCACTCACCAAATTGTGAATGTGTGGAGTTATCAACAGGCACACACAATGGCATGATGCTTTGCTATCTTTTGAAAAAAGACCTTTGATGAGCAAGAGTGATCTGGAGTACAGGAGGAATTGGGTATAGGTAGTTAGAGGCTTGGAGGGAGACAGCTGGTGTGCAGGATAGAAATGCAGGTGAGAGGGGTGGTAGATATATGAGCTAGACATTCAACCTGTGCACACTGGATTGAATGACATGCATTGCTCAGTGAAGATGACGTGGGAGTGTGGACTGGAGGAGGGTGTCAGGGCAGAGGAAGTGGGAAACTGTTGGGTAGAGGGTTTGGGGATAGTGGGTTAATGGACATTAAGACTAGGAAGATTACAGGAGTGAAGGATGTGTTGTTCCAAGGATAACTTCCATCTGTGTGGTTAATTGTGATGGCCACTTATTCTGGTGGGCAGTTGGTTGGGGGTCATGTCCACACAAAATGCTGTCCAGAACTCTAAGCATATTACAGGGTCCCACAAGTCACATGTGGCCACATTGGTCGGGATTGGTAGTTGTGATTGTAGTGGTTGTGGTTGTGGTTGTGGTTGTGGTGGATGTGCATGTGCGCGTGGGTGTTAACAAAGGTGATAAGGGAAAAAAAAGTAAGTTATTTGCATTCTGCCAGAACTTTTCTCATTATAGTTTTGAGATCTATTTATTTTAACTATTGTCACTAAAACTAAATTTATTTTCTGTTTTTATTGCCATGTGTATGTTAATTTTCAGGGATGTGATGAAGTCACAATTTAAGAAAAGCAGTAAGAAAAACAAAGCAAAAGTTGCAAAAGATGTTGGCCCATTGTGTCCCACCTTTGACAAGGAAGAATGGGAAAATGATTTTGCAGCATTTCCAGAAGGACTTGGGGGTACCTATCATGTTGATCCACTAGTTATGCTACAAGAAAACGAACAGTTTCAGCATATTTCAGAAGAATGTGAATGTGAAGTAGAACAAGAGTTAACAAAGAATATACTCTGTAGACAAGATGAAATTAGAAGAATTTTAGGTCTCATAGGCCAGGTTAGTCCACTATTAGCAAACTGGCATAGGAGATAAATTTATTTTGTCTTTTCATTTGCAGTCTTTACATCTATATAAGTTATTTTCCTTATTAAATGTACACAAACCTATAATTGCACATGTTTTTCTGTAAGTATGTTTTTAAATGCAGTGTTAATTTTCAGTGTAAAAATCAGTTACCCCAAAGCATATTTATTTATGGACATTCTGGAACAGGAAAGTCATTTGTACTGCAAAACATACTCGACAAGCTGAAATATAGACATGTTGTCATTGATTGTGTCCAATGTTATATGCCAAAATTACTCTACATGAGCATTCTGAATGCTGTTGCAGGTATTTCGAAATTTATTAACTGACAGTACTTGCAAAAGTTAATTTTTAGTTACGTATCAACTACCAATTGTCTTTTCTCTTACAGAACATCATATGACTGTTGATAATAACTATGAACCATATGCATCTTGTGACAATATTTTGGACTTTACTTTAAATCTCAAGGCAGCAATGAAGTGCAACAGTTTTATTATTGTAAGTAATTATTTTGTAGACTTATTTGATGATCTCTTTCACTATTGTTTTTCTTATCTATAAACAATTAAATATAGTGGTCATTAGTTCCTTTTCATTACATTTGACTAGAGCACATATAAAATGCTTTTGTATCGTTCTTTTTATTCACTGTTCGTGTTCACACTGTATGCTCACCCCATCGCACTCAGATTTGTTTGTCTATTAAATATGTTAAATTGAAGGTAGTCACATTCAGATTAAGTCTCATCTGAGTCCACAGTGTTGAAGTATTTTGCCAGAATTACCACCACTGAAAGTCAGTATCCAATTTTCCAGACCAACAGAATTATCAGTGAGACGACTGTTCGGTTCCACCAATGAAAAAGCAGGTGACTGTTCCTCCTCCATGTGGGAAATGGATTCAGCATTATTTATGGCTCATGATAAATCATCTTCTCATGGTAGGCTGGACTACAGCATGTTGCAGCAACCCACAGGGAGTAGTAAAGAAATACTCCCCAACCTTTTTAGCTTGATATGAGAGAAATAGGACAATTTTATGACTCTTGGAGGGAAGCCACTTTAATCTCCTCTTCAGTACCTGGGATGCACCCTACATGTGCAAGTAGATATCACTATGTTGTCTTCACTAACTCTGAGAGAAAACTTTGGGGCAATGTTCACCCACTGCCCTGGTGAATTTTGGAGTGCAGGTGGCTCCTTAGTCACTTCCAGTATGGGTTCAGAAGATACTCAGCAAGCATTGATAACATAATGCTATAATGCCGCTGGAGGTGGCGGTACAACAGGCTTCCACTTACCAGCATCACTTACTAGGTATTCTTTTTAGTCTTGAGAAGGCTTATGATACTACTGGGTGGCATAATAGCCATGGACAGCTCCAAGAATGGGGTGTCCAGGGAAGTTACCAGTATTCCTACAATCCCTCCTTTCCTCTGTTGTTTTAAATAATCTTTCGAACAAAATGTACCTCAAGTGTGTGTTAAGTGTGACAACGCTTAGAATTATGATTAACAGTAACATGTCCACAGTTAATGGGTCCAGCCCGGTGCTCCCCATGTGGACAACTTTTCTATTTGTAAATCATCTGCTATTCTCGCAAGCACCTCACACCAGCTGCAGCTGACAATCAGAAGTCAGGCAGAATGGGCATATAAAATTTGTTTTAAATTTTTGACTGAGAAAACTAACTATGTATGTCTTTCTTGACTATTTGTACACTGGTTTTAATTTTTATGAAATGAGAATAAGGGAAACATTTAAAATTTTAAACCTTCTCTTTGATGTCTGGCCATAATTTTTGACAGAAAGCTTACTCGGCTGCCACACTTGAGGCCTTTGAAAGTAAGGTTTCTTGAAATGCTTAATATTTTTAAAATGTAATGGCTGCAGGACTTGGCAGAAAACTGAATGTATCCACTTTAGTTTTATTGATCCATTCTTCAATCCCACCTCAACTATGGATGTATGATGTATGGGTTATCAGTAGAATCACTCTGAAATATATGGATTGGGCAGTGACTCCTTGTGGGAGCACCAAGAATACAAAATGTGTTCCTACTCCCTGTTGGAGGCAGGTCATCCTATTGGTGACACACTTTTACAATCTTTCTAAGATCTGTTAGTGAATAACACAGTCTTATGGATATGTACTCCATATTTACAAAGGTTTTTCTTGTAGAAATAGTTGTGGAAGATACTGATATTTATGATAAGGTTGCAATAAAAGCCGACATTAACTTAAGAGGCCCAGAGTTATTTTTAAATTGATGTTTAAAAATGAATGGACTCGAAATGAAAGTCCGTTGTTTTAAAGTACCTAAAAAAAATCCGCGTTTTCAGTGTGGTATGCACAATTACTTTGAAACAAGGGGCAGTTCCCTGTTTTTAGATTGGAGCACTGTGATATTGAAGTCATTGGAGCAGATGAGATGTCATCAAAGCATAAAGTTTCTCATCTGCTCTGATCTGCCCTATATGCATTGCAGGACAGCAGAGAAAACAATCCATATAGTACAGGACAAACTGCTTCCTCCTTCAATCCTAGAAGAAACATGTATCATTATTCTGGGCACCAGAGCATGCAGGATTTCGAGGAAATGAGCTAGCAGATGTAGTGGATAAGGTGGCCTGCAGGGAGCTTAATGTGAGACAATATACTATTCTCCAGCACGGTGTCATCTTCCGATGGAGCCGAAAAGCAATGAAACTGTGGGAGGAGGAGTGGCAGGCAGTGATGAGGAAAATAAGATGCAGTCATTAAAGACACCCATCTGGTCTGGGCATACATCATACTGGTCATTCCGATGGAATGAAGTCGTCCTGATCTACGAAACAGCACCCTGTCCATTAACTCCTGTCTTCAAACTCCAGTGGGAGGCTCCTCCAGTATGTGGTGCTTGTACTGTACAAACTACAATGTACTACATTTTAACAAAGCAGCTGATTAGAGAGAGAGAGAGAGAGAGAGAGAGAGAGAGAGAGAGAGAGAGCGCCACTGAGTTCATAGATATTAATGACACTTATTGCAGGATAAAAGTGCACATGACAAAAACCTCATGCTATTGAATTTGTGTAGAAAGGAGAACAGCATTCCTTGAGCATTTGTGTGAAGTATAACTGTCTCTGCACTGTGCACAAGCTATTGAAACTATATTGTTCATGACCCTGTTTAGTACTATCTACTTCTAGACAAGGCCGTCCTCTCCCCACCCCACTCCCCCACCTCACCCCCCTTCCCGCGTCCCCTCATAGTTCTCTCCACATAATGGTGCGATGTTACTTTGCATTGGCAACTGGTTAGTTTGCAGGCACCACCATTTTATTAAGACTATCTTTAAAGATCTATTAAATGCAAACATGCAGTTTTTAATCTCCCTTTAACTTTAAATAGTGGACGCTTTTCTGGCCCCAAAATATTTAGCGACAATTTTGGTTTTCATACTTGTTAAGTATACATTACTTAAACGTATGAAAGATGCTAAGCAAAGCAGTAAACATTGTAAAACACCCTTGGTGCAGGTCTTCGGTTGCTTACAGTGTGTTTATATGAGCTGTCATGGCTTCATCGTAGGTACAGAGTATTTGGTTTTGAAAGACTATCCTGTGTGAAAATCATAACATTCATTGTTATGGGGAGTATGGGATCTGTTATGTGATCTTTAAAAAAGACCACCACTTTGCCTATCATTGTCATTTCACAGTGACTCTCCATAATCAGTCAAATACGTGAAGTTTTCTTTGTTTGACAATCATTACCCATTGGCATCCAAGAAGTGTCCATCAGTGGAACAAGCTTACACAAATAACTTGCAAAGAAAAGTACACTTAGGGTTCATGCATGCTGTCACATTTGCACTTCTGAATCAAATTATGATCTTTTAATTATAAATCTGGTGCCATTTCATGATCTGTTTATATGTATATCCCTCCACAAAATGCCAGACAAGTTTTGAGGTGTGGCCATAAACCTTGATTCATTGGGTTTAACAAAGAGGAATAACTCGGTAATTTACATTGTGGACCAGTCACATACGCAGCTGTACTGGCTGCACAAGTTTTATCATTTTGGTCCTCCACTGACTTCTATTGAAGACCATAATCAGAGACTACACATTTTTATTCCAAGCAAAAATCGTTGTGTAATTTCCTGATGAGCTTGTTGTCACTTCTGGAGACTACACACCAAAGTATGACACTACACTGTAGTTAAGTGACATAGGTATTTCCAATGAGGGCAAAATAACATGAAATATGACTCAAAGAAATGACAGTTCATCTTTAATAGAGGAAACAAAATTTGCTGTAAAAGTTGAGACACTGGTTTTGGAGGCAGCTACATTTATATGAAATCTATGATGTAGAAGATTGTCATTACCTATGAGTAGGTTTTAAACATAACTCACAAGATCTCAACCCACTGGGTATCCCACTTGCTAACATTTGGAGAAAAATATGAGCTGAAAGAAAGCAGGACCCAAAAATGTTGCAGCTGATCCTGTTGACTTTCAGGTATTTCATTGATGTGGCTGAATGTTGGCTATAACATTATGAAACTGAGATGTGGAGCAGAACAGACTATGGATGCACTCAGAAATACCACTGCCAAAGTATCTGAAGAACCACACACCGTGTCTTATGGAATAGAAAACTACTGGGAAATATTAAAAGATTTTCATGGCTACAGTGAGGGAGTTTATGAAGCAAAATTATTGCAGGAAGCTGGCCAAGTGAGATGGCAGGAGAGCGATACACTGGCAGATTCTTAAGGGAAAACAGTGAGCTTTACAGAATATGAAATTTTGCCCTGTTTTTCTTATTCACCCAGCTTGGCTATCATTGTTTTCTTTTTCTGATCTTCAGAGCTTTGTCTAACACAATGGAGTGGTATGAAACATTATTCACTACTATTCCAGGATTTGGGGAAATATTTTATAGCAGCAAATTGGAAACAATTGGAGCATTCATTTCCTTGTGATAATCACCTTCCTTTCAGGAACAAAACAGCAATAAACAGTTTGGAATGAAGTGGAGCTGGCATGAAGGACAACTATCCTGCCATTCTTTGCTATCAAAGTTTTCATTGTTATTTTGGCTGTGCAGTCTGTCCTACCTCTTGGCAATGTGGCACACATTAACCCACATTTCGTAAAGTCACACGATGGTGTCAAATGAAAACTTCTGACAGCATGCAAATAATGGCATCTCCAGGCCACTATACCACTTCTCCCAATTATAAACTTTAGATACAAAAACAATTTGTACCAGTAAAAGAGCTCATGAAGACATTTTCAAAGAGATGACTTATTTCCATAAACAGTTCTTTGAGTATAACAGAAGGCTAGTTTATTGTAGGGTACTCCTTGCAGTGATGATAGCCATACATGTCTGAGTATTGCAACCTGTTGTAATGTGCTCATCTTGGTAATCCATCTATCATAACTTATTTTCTTGCCCAGTGTTTCCAGGAGAGTATGACCTGGTAATGCTTAGTTGTTCTCATCTTCCTCCTTTCCAATCTGCAACACTATAGACTTATGAATATCTGTCCACAGCTCACTATATATCTAAAATTATACTCCTGCTGTAGCACTCCAGTTCAGAGCACTCATGCACAAATAAATTTATGGCTGTCTCTGTGGATTGTAATTCCCCTTCCAACCTTCGATATCACTGAAGCTGGCAAACATGTTCCTGGACAACCTCTTTTGTGGCAGACCTCACCTAGACATATCACACTGCTGCTAAAACATCACTAATATGATAACACTATTTCACAGCAACAGCTGACAAACACTATGCTTCACAGCAAGAACAAAGGAACACAGAAGCAGCTATTGTTCACCAGCACATAGTACTGTGCGCTGACTGGGTGACAACAGGCTGCAGTATACTTGCCAGCCTATTCATGGTGTGGAAGGGAAACAGGCTCGTCATCGGTGTTAACTGAGCAATGGCTTCATGTCCCCTCCAATGGCTTAACTATCAAGTTTTATTATTTCTAGTGTTTCTCCAAAAAGCCCACCACCCTGCCCCTTGTTTTCCTGTGTAGGACCAAGCCTTTGCCCTTCCATATTCCATACAGATACCGTCTGTCATCATTCCCCTCCCTCTGCTGTTACTACATCTCCACAACCGTCCACTTCCTGCTCCAAACCACCCACTCCCATTGTGGGTTGCAGCACTAGGAGCAAAAACTCTCTCTCTCTCTCTCTCTCTCTCCTCTCTCTCTCTCTCTCTCTCTCTCTGTCTATCTGTCTCTCTCTCTCTCTCTCTCTCTCTCTCTCTCTCTCTCTCTCTCTCTCTGTGTGTGTGTGTGTGTGTGTGTGTGTGTGTGTGTGTGTGTGTGTGTGTACGTGTTTCAATTAAAACACACATTTACACACACATTTTTATATATTTCTCTCCATGATCTCATCCTGTGTTTCTAGTTAATAATATAGTATTTTATGTTGTTGTAATATAGACATCTGTTAGATTTACTTTTTTTAATAAACTGTTTGCAGGTCCTCGATAAATGCGAAAGGTTGCGTGATATGTCAAAAACCATATTGCCAGCTTTTAATCGTTTGAAGCAGTTGACTGGCTTGAATGTGTGTGTTATTTTTTTGAGCAACATTATTCCTGAAAAATTCCACTCAGCAAAAGGATACTTTGAAACAATTCCAGTACACTTCAAGCAGTATACTAAAGGTAGGAGTTTGTGAAATTGACCTCTAATCTCATAAGTGATAGTTTGCAGTAACTAAATTTGTTGTAGTAATAATCATAGTTGTAACATTATTACTACACCTATCCACACCATATTTATTATCCCATTTTGCATAATTTAAAATAAGAATTAAACTTCCCATTATTGCTCTCTCATTTTATATTCTTTTTGCCTCATTTTGTATCCTAGTAAATCTAGTTTCTAAACTCTTATTTATGACTACATTTTCAACTTTTCAAGGGCTCATCTTTAAACAAAATCCCGTATCTCTTCTAAACTGAATCCTTCTCCTTATTAACAATTTCTCTGCTTAACAGTGCACCAGTCACTTTCTTAATACTGTTTACGTCATTCCTTTCTAATTTTTGGTTTCTCGTATCCCACAGTTCTGTCTTGCATAAGTCCAAGCATGAATCCTTGCACATTCTATGTAGACCATTAAATTGACCTTCACCCTTCCGAAAAAAATTCAGTCTAACTTGTCCTAAAATCTTGCCTTGCACTTGATATCCTTCCCAGTGGACTTACTATTGAAATTTGGTTTCTCTGGCTGCCACACATACTCCACACAAACCTCCATGATTTCCATCACTCTCTGTCTCCACTCTGGTCTTTCCATCCAAACCTTGACCATAAAGAATGGCATCTGCTCATTTAGCAAAATTATTTTGCTCACTGACAGTAATTTAATGCATCCCATTTCTGTGAATGACTGTTGCCCTTGGGAGATCACAGTTCATGCATCTCAATCAATACAAGAACAGGTATAACTTCTGTTATGTGCAACAACACAGGGTTACCAGTTTCTGAGCTCAACATTAAATTTGACAATTGCTTGCTTTTGAGTGGATGCCAGCACAACATTAGTTGAAGAGGAATCTGCAGATGTGGTCAGTCATGAACACCTGGTTGAAGTATTCAAAAGGTAGCAAAGTAGTTTAGTGAACTGTATGGTTAAATGTTGGAAGAATATAGAATAATAATGTGCATGTAAGGAATGTCATCCAAGATTGAACCATTCATGAAAATTGAAGTTTTATTCAAATTGTGTGATATATAGATATAGCGGGAAAGCGCCGGTAGATAGGCACAATAAATAAAACACACAAACACACACACAGAATTTCGAGCTTTCGCAACCGGCAGCTGCTTCATCAGGAAAGAGGGAAGGAGAGATAAAGACGAAAGGATGTGGGTTTTAAGGGAGAGGGTAAGGAGTCATTCCAATCCCGGGAGCGGAAAGACTTACTCTAGGGGGATAAAAGGACAGGTGTACACTCGCGCGCACACACACACACACACACACACACACACACACACACACACACACATACATATATGTGTGTGCGCGAGTGTACACCTATCCTTTCTTTCCCCTAGGGTAAGTCTTTCTGCTCCCGGGATATATGTGTGTGTGCGAGTGTACACCTATCCTTTTTTCCCCCTAGGGTAAGTCTTTCTGCTCCCGGGATTGGAATAACTCCTTACCCTCTCCCTTAAAACCCACATCCTTTCGCCTTTCCCTCTCCTTCCCTCTTTCCTGAAGAAGCAACCGTCGGTTGCGAAAGCTAGAAATTTTGTGTGTGTGTTATTTTATTGTGCCTGTCTACCGGCGCTTTCCCGCTTGGTAATTCAGTGCTAACTTTTGGTAAAATATATGCTAAACATTTATTGATATGTCAGTGAACCTAAAGGAACACCATCCAGTTGATTATCAGATAATGCTAAGGGTGAAACAATCCACAATTGACAAGCAGAGGAGTAATTATCATTTAATGAACAGGTGAGAGGAGGTTCACAATCTCTAGTAGCTAGAACAATATTATGAATAGCATCTGAGGCAGCTGTTTGCTCTACTTATGTCTTATTCATGCCTAAGAGTACCTCTACTTGAGTAAGAACCAGTCATTATGGTCTAACAACCTTGTCAGCCTCTTATAGCCCTCAAACTTTGCTTTGTTTGACCTACTCTGCCACCGATATCTCAAGAAGCTTTGTTTGCCTTTGACGAAATATGATGCTCCTAAACTAACACCTCCATATTTAGATTTTCTGTGGTTTCTCTAAATCATTTAAGTGCCTGGATGGTTTCTTTGGAAAGGACATGACTGGCTAACTTCCCCATCTGAACTTGAGGGTTGACTGTAATGACATTACCTTCAGTGGGATGCTTAACATCTGTCTTCTTTCCTTCAAAAAATCTTGCTTATGCAGAAGTCTGTCACAGAAGACCTCACTTTCAGCTCCAAATCCATTAATTGGAAGTGCAACCCCCCCTCCTGCAAGTCTCTCTCTCTCTCTCTCTCTCTCTCTCTCTCTCTCTCTCTCTCTCTCTCTCTCTCTCTCTCTCTCTCTCCCCCCCCCCCCCCCCCCCACACACACACACACACACACACACACACACACACAAACGCATTTGCAAGTTTACTGATCTGAGTGAACGGTTGCCCTGTAAGACATTGTCTCCTCTCAGCGTCCTGTTAATAGTCACTAAGTGCTATGAGTAAATTTTAAATAATGTTTCACAGTACCAACTAATTAGATTTCGAAGTTTATTAACATTTGTACATTTATTTTCCCAGTCTTTTCTGACAATGATGATCGGCTTCTGCATAGCAAACTCACACTGGTAATAATACACATCAGTATACTGACAAGAACTGTGATGAGTGTAAATTACACAAACAAGAGGCAATAATACATTGTCCATAGTCAATAAATAGAGTGAAACCTTGCGTAGCAAGCATAATTTGTTCCAGAATCTTACTATTAGTGTGAAACATTTGTTAAGTGAAGTAATTTATCCATATAAATTAATGGAAAATATGGTAATGTGTTCCATGCAGAAAAAGCACTAAAAGTTTTATCATATCCATGTCATGTATTCAAAGAAAATTATACATACAGTATTATGTACTTTGTAAATAAAATAGAAAGAAACTTCCACATGGGAAAAATATATTAAAAACAAAGATTCCAAGACTTACCAAGCGGGAAAGTGCCGGCAGACAGGCACATGAACAAAACACACAAACACACACACAGAATTACTAGCTTTCGCAACCGATGGTTGCTTCTCCTTCCTGAAGAAGCAACCATCGGTTGCGAAAGCTACTAATTCTGTGTGTGTGTTTGTGTGTTTTGTTCATGTGCCTGTCTGCCGGCGCTTTCCCGCTTGGTAAGTCTTGGAATCTTTGTTTTTAATGTATTATGTACTTTATTATTCGTGATACATAACTAATTCATTTTTACTAGGAAGCTATCTATAGTCATTGGTTTCTGCTGATGCTGCAACACATGGCAAAAATGTAACACAAAATTAGTGTCAGATAAATTTGTAGCATTTGTAGCCACTGCTTTATTGGGGTGATAGTTTTCACTGTATGATGCAACCGATTTCCATGCTTTCAGCATTTCTCTTATTGTGTGAGAAGATTGTTGCTTTGCCTTCTCCTCCTCCTCCTCCTTCTCTTCTTCTTCTGAACAACTCATCTCCACAACTTCCTGCTTTGAAACATACTGAAACTCCATAAGCTCTCCAGTGGTCATTTCTTGGCTGTGATCTTCCACAAGCTCATAGATATCATTGTTATCCACTTCTAGTCCCATGCTCTTGGTCAAAGACACAATCTCATTGTCCACAGGCAGTGACTCAAATGTCTATCACATTCGACAATGCACTCTGGCCAAAGCTTCTTCCAAGCAGAATTGAGAGTTCTCATGGTAACCCCTTCCCATGCCTTTTCGATCATCTTGACACAGGCAACAATATTGGAGGGATGTTTCCAAAACTCCGAGAGTGAGACTGGTAGCTTCAGTCAGCTCAAAGCAATGCTCAAAGAATGCTTTAGAACCTTTATTTTGGCTGCTGTGGGGATGTATTAAATGAAAAGGTCAAAGTAATGATTTAGCACTGTGATGTAAAGCCGTACTTTCCACCCCCACATGCAGTGACTTATTTGTAAACATTAAGGGCCCAAGTTGGCACTCTGAACTGCTACCTCCACACGCAAGACTGGGGATATACCCCCTAGCACTTAAACACTCCATGTATTCATGAGAGTCAGTATGTATCAACTGCAGAAAGCAACATTTTGTCCCTTCTTCAAACTAGACCATGTTAAAAAAGAAAAAATGTGGAAATACAAAACCCTTCACTTCCTCTTGCATTCTCAGGCAGAAAAGAAATGTGAACACTTACATCCCATTAAAATGACCACAAACTTTGCAAATATAACTAAGCACCTGTTTGTAACAAAGGAGACATTTTCTGCTTTTCCCTCAATGTTAAGCTGTGTGGCCACCTGAATTCATCTGTATGTTGGTTGACAGGAACCCTTTTCCCTCTGGTCTCGCAACACAAACTTCAGGGACTTTGGTTCCCCACTCCCTGCTGAAAAAGGGTCCTACTCATCTGGCATGGCCCCCTCCCCAATGCCCCAGTGGAGAGTTCCCTTCCTCTGGATATTCTCAGCAGAATAATGCTGCCTGCGGCCCAATGTTAGCTAGTAGCTACACGAGCTAAGAGCTGCGGGACAGCTTGTTCGTTCTTCCTTCCTGATAAACAACTAAATAACCCTCAACTAGGCCTAGAACTCCTTAAGAAGCAGAGTGGATAAGAAAAATCCAAATGTAGAGATGGGCCTGGTGGTATCAGCAGCAGTGAACCCCCCCACCACCACCCCTCTCCACCCACATCAATCACCCACAGCAGTATTGAAATTTTGCACATTGACGTTCCTGTTCAACAGAGCAACAGGTGGTGCAGGCAGAAGCTGAAACATAACCTTTATTATTGCCTCCTTCCCACCACCCTCAGGTATCCCTATAGTCATCATTCAGTGGAGCTGTAATGTTTTTCACCACATAGTGGAACTTGGACACCTACCTTCCTTTTGTCCAGCAATATGTGTAGCCTTTCAGAAAACTAGATTCACTGAAACATGTCATGCATCACTATGCTTATTTCAAAAATAGTTAGTGCTGAAATGCCGGCCTCTGTGGCCAAGCAGTCCTATGCGCTTTGGTCTGGAACCACGCTGCTGCTACGGTCACAGGTTCAAATCCTGCCTTGGGCATGGCTGTGTGTGATGTCCTTAGGTTAGTTAGGTTTAAGTAATTCTTAGTCTAGAGGACTGATGACCTCAGATGTTAAGTCCCACAGTGCTTAGAGCCATTTGAACCATTTAGTGCTGAAACACCATAGGGTGGTGTCTGTACATTGGTGTTTGCAGGCTTTTTTAGTAAATACAGCACTGGATGTTGTGGCTGTTTCATACGGACAACAATCGATCTCTGTGTGTCATACTGGGCTTCTCTCCTCAATCCAGTGAACAGTCCACAACAACCTTTGCAAGTGAGATTGTTTCTTAACTGTCACAATTCTCCCACAACATTATCCATAAAGCACCCTCGATTATGTGCCCTTCGAAAAGGCGATTGGTATGCTTTCATTGCTGCTCTACTATCCAGTGCTACTCTACAAGGGAATATTGATGAATTGCTGCAGGACACAACCACTTCAGTACTAAAAGCAGCAGAGTTAATGAGTCCTCTTTCTTTGGGAACGCTCACTGGAAACCAGTCCCATGGCGGACACAGGAAATAATGAAGGCAAATAAAATTTCAGGTGGGTGCTCCAGTGACAAAGTGTAACCAATCAGTGGCAATCTTAATTTCTTTAAAGGGTTCATATCTAGGTACTCGAACTTAATTAAACACAAGGAGAAAGAGAACTGGTAAAGATACGTCGCTGCCATACGGTCTCGGGTTTCTTCACAGGAATAAGCCAAGTTGCAGTTCATCTACACTCTCCAGCTAGCAACCCATATTTCCAGTTCCCACTTTGATGGTAATATTCTTTCTGACCCTACTGCTATTGCAGAACACTGCAGCACATTCCGCTTGAGCCTCTGCATCCAACTACTGCTGTTTGATCTTCTATTCACTGACTGCACAGAGGAGCTACACCTATTTTGTGGATGTGTGTGTGGCGTGCAAAGAGCCCTGAGCTGTTCCAGTCTTTCGTCTCTCCTGGGCGGCATTCCCTTCCCCATATCCCCTCCTTCTCGTCATAGCTCCTCTCCCCCCTGCTGCCTCCTTTCTCCCTCAGTATTTCCCTTTATGACAACCGAGCTATTTCCTCAGTTCCACTGTTCATTCTCAGTCTTCTGTCTCATGTTACCACTCCCCACCCCCTCCATTTTCTTTCTAGTCACCTTTGGGGTTTGATATCCCTTTCTAAATTCTGTTTCTGTAGTGCGAGCCATCTGGGGAAGAGCTCCGTTCCTAGCATCTCTGGCATGGGCTCCTCTACCTTCTCCTTCCCCTCTTCCTTCCCTGCTGTAGGCACATCCTCTCCCCACCGCACTCCCACTAGATCACCAGCATGTGTAGCAGGTCTTTCATGTACCCATCTGGCTGAGCCCCATGATAACACAGGGATCACGCTTCTGGTACCTGAGCTGTCACCGCCTAGGAGGCAACGCCTGGCTTTCTGGGGCATCCGAACTCCCAGCAACAACTGCTGTGCCAAGTGGCCCTAGCTGCAGCTGGGTAGTGCCCATGACGTGAGCCCCTGAACAGAGTGGGTGGTACTACGTGAGATGTCCTGCACATGGAGCATGCTGAGCTTCATACGTCTGACCACTCTTCCGCAGCCATCTCTTCACACTGGAACATTTTTCTCAGTGTTCCTACTTTGCTTTCTCGGCCTTCCCCTCCTGGCCACCCTCTGGGAGGAGGGCCAGACGTGCCACCTTGGGGTGAAACACTTTCCCCATTGCTTCCTTTGTTCCAGGACAGACAGGGATACTTTCACTGTGCCAAATGGCTCTTTTTCCTAGAACGTATTGAAGATAGGTTTGGTGAAGTTGACCCACTTAGTAAGAGGCAATCTGGTTCCTACTGATCAGACCCTTTTCTGCCAGTCAATTTGCTTCCCTTCTTGCTTGTGAGCACTTAGGAGACATTCTGGTGAGCAGTAATCCTCACCCGTCATTAAACATGACCCAGGATGTTATTATCCTCATTGACCTCCTTCCTCAGTCTGGTGATGAACTCGGGACTAATCTGGAATTGTGCAGCGTTCATTTTGTCCAATGAGCTCTAAGCTCAATTGCATTGATACTGGTGCTTCCATCCCAGCTTTTGAGGGATTTATTGTTGTGACATTTAGTCCTATACTGCACCACCCATGTGCTATTTCCAGTGTCTTTGTATTGGTCGCAGGTCGTCACGATGTGAGGTGAATCATGTTTGCAGCAACTGTGGCCGCCCTCTCCATGTGGGGAGTCCTTAAACCCCATCACCCAAGTTCCAGCCCACATTTTCCTCGCTCGACAGATTGGCCCATCTATTAAAAAGAAAGGAAGATTCAGGAATTCAAATTCTTGGCCGTGTATCCTACTCTGAGGCACCTGGTACCATTAACTTCTACCTTTGCTTGTATTGCGCCCCTTCCTCCTCCTCCTCCTCCTCCTCTTGTCCCCCTTTCCTTTCCTCCTCCCTGGCGGTCTCCATTCCCTCCCCTCACGGAACTGCTCCCGCTTCTCTGGCACTGCCAGGGATGGGGGTCCCTCTAAGAACACCTCTTTAAACACAGGGGGTTTGCCACTATTCGGTGGGTTCGTGTGTGGCTACCATGGGCCACTGCCTTTGCAGCATTTTTTCCCCTCCGTGCTGCACATATATCCTCTTGCTATTCTTTTTTCCCTCCCTTGGCTACTATGTCTGGGATGTTATTGGAAATGTTCTGCATTGTCTGTGACTGATGTAAGAACAGTCTCACCTTTGTTTTTCGCTCCCTTTTCCTTTCTTTGTTTCCCTTCTCCTCTCGTTCGTCCACTTTGCCGTTTGAGGTTCCTCTTTTCCTTCTTCCTCCCTTTGCACTCCTGAAGACAAGCCCACATGTCTGACATATAACAGGTGAATGGGTATCGCATAACTCCCAGCCCCGGATTGACAGGAAGGGTTCGCACGTACCTCCTGGTACAGGCCAGGCCAGGCCCAGGGAGGGGTGATCGCCTGAGCTGCAAGCTTCCTAAATTGCCAATTGGTCCCTCTGTCAGGTGTTCGGGAGGTGTGACCTGAGGTATGAACAATCACCTAAGGTGGGAGCGCCACCTTGTGAAGGGAACCCCCAGTTGGAAGGAGCACGCCATCAGAGACACTGGCAATCATGAGGGATTTTCTCACAATGAGTCTGTCACCTTCACAAACAAAATCTGCAAAACGTAAATGTCAGCGTAATGAGGTTAATGATTAAAAGACCCTTCCCGGTGCACCACGGTTCCTCTTGGTCTCACGCACTGAAGACAGTCAGTCCTTTGCCACAGTAGATCTGTTTATTATTCAGAAAGGTGTTGATGCAGTTGCCTGTCCTGTGAAATCCTGCTCTTGTTTGTGGAATGGCACTTTGCTTTTGGAGACTACTTCTGATTCTCAAGCACAACTGCTTGCTGCCTCGTTTCTCCACAGCTACCTCGTTCGTGTCTAGGCCCATATAACTTTGAATTCTTCCTGTGATGTAATTTACACCAGGCTGCTCAACGGTCTAACCAAGGCTGAAATACAATCTTACCTCTCTGATCAGAATGTCATTTGCTGATCATTGTGTAATGAAAAAGGTAGATTCCTCCTTAGTGCCCACCCGCACTCTTTTCCTCACCTTTGATAGAATGGTGCTGCTGTTAAAGATCAAAGCAAGCTATGAAATTATCACAGTCCGGCCATACATTCCAAACCCGATGTCCTGCTACCAGTGTCATCGTTTCAACCACACTAGAATGTCTTGTCAATGCCCAGCCAAATGTGTAACCTGTGGTAGGAATGCACACAAGGGCAATAGTTCACCTCCTTCTCCCTGCTGTTTAAACTGCAATGGCGGCCATGCTGCCTCCTCTCAGGATTGTCCCATGCATCTTGATGGGCGGGCTGTCCAAGAGATTCGGGTCATGGAAATAGTGCCTTACCCAGTCGCTCGCAAGTTACTGGCTAGTCGCAACCCCTGTGTTCTCCGCCTGGCACCTGTAGTTCTGTTCCTGTTACCCTCACTCCATGAAGAACATGGCCACGCAAACATGCAACCTCAAATTCAGGTTGTGAAATCACCCAGTCTCAAGGTAGCATTGCCATCCCCCTGACCAGCTGTGCAACAAACAGACAAACTGTCGCTTCAAGGGGCGAAGCCACCAGTTACACAACTGGTGGGCCAGAAGGGCTTCCTCTGTCCCTCCAGCCAAACAATACCTGAGTCATCCTCTTACCAGAAAGATTCAATGAAGTCCACCAAAGGCAAATGGTCTTCTCCTTTGCCAACTCAAAGATCCTCTTCGACAGTGTCGCCATGTGGTACCTTAGTCCGGCCGGCCTCCGTATCACTAGTGTGCACCACCAACCAATTTCAGCGCTGGACTCCACGGCCCACCACACAAGCATGTTGATGCTAATGTGGACCCCATGGAGCAGAATCCTCCTGCTTCTGTGCCCTGTAGTAGCGACTCTTCACTGGCTGTCACTCGGCGGCCGCCAAGGTGACACCCCTACATCTCTTTTCATCATGACTTTCCTCCAATGGAACGTCCGCAGCATTTGGTCCCACAAAGAGGATTTACGGCTGCTTTTAGCATCACAGCATCCCCTTGTACTCTGCCTTCAGGAAACTAAATTTCACCCTCATGACTGCTTTGAGCTTTCACATTACTTACCAATTAGTTTTGACCTTCCCTCTGAGATCGGTATTCCATCTCATGGGGACGTCATGCTGTTCATATGGGATGACATTCATAGTCAACCCATCTCACTGTCTACCCATCTTGAAGCTGTTGCAGTTTGCCTTTTCCTTCTCCACCTTACTTTTTCCCTCTGTACCATTTGTGTCCCTCCATCATTTGATGTCACCAGGGCAGAACTTCCTTCAGCTTATTGGGCAGCTATCTACCCCATTTTTGCTACTCGGTGACTTTAATGCACTTCATCCCCTTTGGGGTTCTCCCAGGACATATCAGAGAGGTGCCCTCAAGGCTGACCTTAACCAACTTAACTTTTTTTGCCTTAACACTGGAGCATACACTGTCCTTTTCTGAATCCTCGCACACACTATTCCCATTTGGACCTACCCTTTCGCACTGCCCAGCTTGCCCATCGCCTTGAGTGCTATCCATTATTTCTGACACCTACTCGAGTGACCAATTCCCATGTGCTATCCGTTTTCTGACTCCTACCCCAGTCGTGTGCATGCCCAAATAGCAGTTTGTTAAGGCTGATTGGCATCTTTACTCCTCTCTGGCGACCTTTCACGAACAAGATTTCCCCAGTTGTGATGGCTAGGTGGAATATCTCAAACATTATCCTTACTGCAGCAGAATGTTCCATTCCTCACACTTCCTCTTTACTACGTCGTGTCTCAGTCCCTTAATGGACTGCGGCATGCCGCACAGTAATTCACGCACGGAGAAGTCCTCATTTTTAACCCTCATCCGATGATGGCAAACTGCATTCGTTATAAACAAATGCGTGCAAAGAGTTGTCGCGGTCTTCGAGATAGCAAAAGAGCTAGCTGGATTTCATTCACTAGTTCTTTTAATAGTTCCACTCCTTCCTCTGTTGTGTGGGCCAACCTCTGACAGCTCTCTGGGACCAAGATCCATTCCCTAATTTCTAGCCTGACTGTAACAAACAATGTTATCGTGGACCCTGTTGGTATCTCCAACACCTTGTGCCACCATTTTGTGGAAGTTTCGATCTCTTCCCACTATCACCCTGCCTTCCTCCACCGGAAACGAGCAGAGGAGGTTTGGGTGATGCCCTTCTCTTCTCCAAATTACCTTTGCTATGAGGGGGCTAGATCATGCTCTCAATTCATCGCGATCCTCTGCCCCAGGGCCAGATACAATCCACATCCAGATGTTGCAGCAACTTTCTTTTGCGGGCAAGCACTTTCTGCTTAACATGTACAACTGCATCTGGGCAGAGGGCATATTTCCCAGATGTTGGCATGCAGCCACCATCATACCCATACCTAAGCCCGGTAAGGACAAAAACCTTCTTTCTAGCTACTGGCCCACTCTCTTAACAGCTGTGTTTGCAAGGTGATTCATGCCCAGCTAGTATGGTGGCTAGTGTCTGGCAATTTACTGACGAAAGCACAGTGTGGATTTCGAGTGCAGCATTCTGCAATTGACCATCTCATTACTTTGTCCAACCATGTCGTGCATGGTTTTCTGTGGAAATCCCCTGAATATAGCCATGGTTTTTGATTTGGAGAAGACCTATGACACCTGCTGGAGAACTGGTATCCTCCGTACTCTTTACACATGGGGCTTCCATGGCTGCCTGCCCTGTTTCCTTCAGGCATTTTTAAAAGATTGAGTTTTCAAGGTGCATGTGAGTTCTGCCTTGTCAGACACATTTATCCAGGAAAACAGTGTGCCTCAGGGTTCTGTCCTGAGCATCATCCTCTTTGCTATCGCCATTAACCCTATAATGGCCTGTCTCCTGCCAGGCATCTTTGGCTCCCGTTTTGTTGACAGTATTGCCATCTATTGTACTTCTCTAAGAGACCTGTCTCACTGAGTGGCGTCTTCAGTGATGTCTTGATCGTCTTTACTCCTGGAGCATGTCTTGATTGTCTTTACTCTTGGAGCATCGAGAATAGCTTTTGATTTTCCACTGAAAAAACTGTTTGTATGAATTTCTGGTGACGAAATTGTTTTCTTCCTCCATCGTTACATCTTGGCCTGTTGCCCTCCCATTCATTAAAATTACAAAATTCCTGTGGCTCATGCTTGATAGGAAACTCTCTTGGTCCTCCCATGGCTCCTACGTGGCAGCACGCTGTACATGGTTCCTCAATGTCCTACGTGTCCTCAATGGTAATTCCTGGGGTGCCAATTGAACTCCCCTCCTCTATTTGTACCAGTCCTTTGTCCATTCGAAACTTGACTATGGGTGCTTTTTTATGCGTCTGCACTCCCAACCCTCTTCTGCAATCTCAGCACTATCCACCATCGTGGCATCCATTCGGTCTCGGGCGCCTTTTACACTAGCCCGGTTGAGTGTCTGTATGCTGTAGCTTCTAAACTACCGTTGTCCTACCACCGTGACTTTCTACTCAGCAGGTATGCATGCTGTTTGTCTACCATGCATGGCCACCCATCCTATACCACCTCCTTAGATGATTCCTTTGATCGCCAGTATGGGGGGTGTCCCTCTTCTCTGTTACCTGCTGGAGTCCACTTTCAGCAGTTGCTACAGCGGCTTAACTTCACATGACCTGCAACATTCCCAGTGGGTTCCCACCTTGGTTTCGGGAAGCGGCCCATGTCAATGTTGGCCTCCATTCACTTCTTAAGGAGGCTACTCCATGCTTGGTGTATCACCTTGAGTTTCATGACTTTCATGTGGAACTTCCCAACTGATGGCTTTCGGAATGACTGAGGGGTTGAGTGTGCCTTTGTCGTTGGCACCCATGTCTTTTAATATTGGCTTCCGGCACACTTTTCAGTATTTACAGTCGAGGTCTTCGCCTTGTATCGGGTCATAGTGTACATCCTGTGACACAGCCTTTTCCTTTGTGGCCTCTGCTCCAACTCACTCAGCGCCCTTCAAAGTCTATGTGCACTGTACACTGCCCCTCCCGTAGTGCAGCGGGTCCGGGAAAACAGTCATTTGCTCATCTTGGTAGAGCCAGTGTGATGTTTCTGTGGGTTCCTGGTCATGTTGGTCTGCCAGGAAATGAGGCTGCTGCCAAAGCTACAGTCCTCATTCCTCTGCCTGCGAGTGCCTATATTCCCTCTGATGATCCCTGTGTTTCTGCCCGTTAGAAGGTGGTTACTGGGAATAAGCTCCAGCTTATTAAGCCTCTCTCAGCAGCTTGGACGACCTCCTCTCAGTCCTCCCACCAGGAGGAGGTAATTTTAACTAGACTGCGTATTGGGTGCTGCCTTTTTAGCCATTGTCATTTGCTAAGTGGCACTATCCCACCATTTTGTACACATTGCGCTCAAGTCTTAACTGTTTGCCACTTCCTGATGAAATGCTCAATTATTAACCATTTGCCTTCTGATTTATCGGCCATTTCAGCAATTTCAATCCCTAAGCACCACCATCTGTGGACGGACTGCTCTACTCTTGATACAGCTGTACACAGCGTTGGTCCAGTCCTGTCTAAATTATAGGAGTCTCACAAACGGCTCAGCATCACTTTCAACGTTACAGATACTGGACCCGATACACCATTGTGGGGTATAACTGGCATCTGGTGCCTTTCAGACTAGTCCTGTGATCAGCCCCCAAGATGAGTCAGAAGTTCCACTGATGTGGGTTCTGTGCCAACAACAATTGATTGTGTATGCGTTACACATGTGCTGCTCCCTGGAGCACGCAAACTACAATCTCCTCTATCCAGCTATGGAGATTCACCTTCCATGATGTCGGCGCAGATCTGGGGTTATAACTGCCATCTGCATCCGGTTCCTTTTGCCTGGACTCCAGCTTCCCCTCTATCACCTATTCTCAGGACCTGCTCACATGAACCTCCTTGGTACATCCCCCACCCACATCCTTCTCTTGACCTGTCACAAGATCCAAAAGACTCGACTGATCTTGAGGTCCTCCACCGCCAATTCTTCTCCATTCAGGGCACATTTTGGGGGTCAGAAGTGGTCTATACTGATGGTTCGATGGTTATTGGTCACGCAGGCTTTGCTTACGTTCATGTGGGATGTAATGATCTCCGCTCCTTGCCAGATGACTGCAGTGTTTCACTGTGGAGTTTTTAGCCTTGTCTCATGGTCTTGAGCATATCCGTTTCTACACTGGTGAGTCCTTCCTCATCTGTAGCAACTCGTTAAGCAGTCTACAAGCTCATCACCAGTTACCTCACCATTCCATGACCCTGACTATCCAGGATTACCTTTTTGCCTTCAAACAATGGGGACTCTTGGTGGTCTTTGTCTGGACTCTGAGTCACATTGGGATCCTGGAGAATGAACTCGCTAACAGGTGGCCAAATTGGCTACCATCAATCAGCCTCTTGAGATCAGTATTCTGGAATTGGCCCTTCGATCAGTATTATGGTGTCAATTTCTAAGAATTTGGAATGTAGAATGATGTACTCTGACATTTCTGTACAATCTATAGGTAATAAGAGACCACAAATTTGTGGAGGTTCTCCTTGCAGCCCTCTTGCAAGGCCTGCATTGTCCTTAGTCAGCTCTGCCTTGGCCACACTTGACTAACTCGTGGTGAAGTTCTCCATTGGGAGGATCTGGTGCCCATTTGACATTTTGCTGGACTGTCCTAACTTAGCCTCCTTGTCACAAAATTTTAATTTTCCTGCCTTGCTATTCTTTTGTATTAGTGGATGATGCTTCAGTAGCTGACCTGGTTTTATGATGTATTTTTGAAGGGGGTTGGCCCATGAAGGGTTTGCCAGGACACCCCGTTGTCTCCTCTGCTCCAGAAGGGCAGCAGCTATCGAGGCTTGGTGGTCTGCTCCAGCCTTCATCCAGCCCACTGTTTTACTCTTATTTCTCCTTTGTGCATGTTGTGTTTGACTTGGTGTTCTTTCTTTGTTTTCCTGTGCTTCTCTTGCCCTGTCCATGTCACTCATCTTTGCTGAAGTTTGTTGGGTGGAATGGGGAAGTAGATAAGATCGCGCCCTTCACTAGTGAACGTCTGGTACCATAAAATGCTTGTTTAAGTGAATGGGAAGTCTTGTACACTCTGGCACTTGTTCACAGCACAGCATTAGGACTTGATGGACTCCACAATAAAATGCTACATCATTTAACTGTGGATTACCAACACCACATTCTTTCACTCTTCTGTTGTATCTGATTTGAGGATCCCCCTGTTTAAAATCCAGTGGAGAGAAAGCACGATTGTCCCAGTTTAGAAACTGTGTACGATCCTGAACAAAATGGACCATTATAGATCCAACATTTTCCTATTGGGGGTTATAGGAATGGGGCTACTGAAACAGTCCAGTAGTTGATCAGCATTTCTCATATTCTACTGGGTTTTCCGTTCTCTTCAGTTTTGTTGGTCACTGTACAGATCAGTGCTCCAAGGATCCTGCTATGCAGTGCCATTGAACCATGAACCAGCTGCTCACCTGTGGACTCCAATCCACAGCACCGATGATGGAAGAAACTTTTTCATCTGTCTAGTGGAATAACAAACCCAGAGAAGTTGAACTATAATATAAAATCCTAATTTCTTCTGTTTCATCAGCTATGTAGATAAATAATTTTTTACAATAAAATCCGACCATCAGGTGTCCTTTTGACAATGACTTCTCTGACAACATAGAGGTCACATGTGCTCCATGTGCTTCCCTTGCAGCCCCCCAAGGACCAAACGACGACACACAGCAGTCAGTATTGCCAGTCTGTGGCCATCATCGTCAATAACACAAGATTGGTACCAGTCCGGTCTGCACAAACTGTAGGGAACCTCCATCCAGCCATACTACCTTAACCCATGAACATCTTTTGTCGGCCAATGGAGACAAAGGGCATGGAAAATCACATTCTGCAAATTTATGTCACACCTCATGATCAAGGCAAACAGATGGATACAGTATTTCTTGACTTCCAAAAAGCATTTGACTTAGTTTCACATACATTATCATTAGTTAAAACACAGTATAAAATATAGGTTATTAAATAAATTTTGTGGCTGGACTGAGATTTTCTTGTTAGCAAGGAAGCAGCATGTTCAATATCAAGTCATCGACAGATATAGAAGTACCTTTAGGCAATGCCTAGGGGTGTGTGTTGGGTCCTTTGCTGTTGCATGTTGTATGCTAATGACCTGGAAGACAATATTAATAGTAACCTCTGATTTTTTTGTGTATGCTGCATTTATCCATAATGAAGTACTATTGTTTCAAGAACAGTCATTGTATAATGTATGTAAGAATATATCACAGCCCACTGTGTGTTGCTCCCTTATGGGCTGTGTAGACAAGATTTGACTAATTAGAGTGCACACAGTCATTCTTCCTGTGCTGCATGCGTGACTGGAACAGGAAGAAAAAGTTCATAAATTCTCCTTTTGGCCTTTTTGTCTGACACTAACGAACTTGTATTCACTGTGAACCCCCACTACAAGTGCCCGTCACTCAAGGCCTGGAAATCTCAACTGCATCCTTTACCACAACTTGACTCCCTGTTAAGCTTTTACATTGATGACTCGACATTTATTAGGAACCCATCAGTTTTAGCCCATCCGATAACCATTCCCTCAACCTTTAGGTTTAATTACATATGGTCCCCTTTTAGGGTTTGAGGAAAGAACACCTTACATGCTGCACAATCTATCCAGTCAGCGGTGTGCTACAATCTGTTGCACTTAATATTACCGTTGATTGTTGTTCGCAAAATCCAGGATCTTAACCTATCTGTTGTGGTGAGAGGGAGGGGGGAGGTGTCTTGTACCCTGACTTGTAACAGTCCCATGTATGCTGAAGGGACTTGAGGCAATGGCTGCTATGCCAGATAGCCTTTCCTGTGGCTGGGTAGCACCCATGGATGGAGCCTCCAGATCAAACTCATCCATATTGGTGACTATACCAACATGGCCATCTCAGCAGATAGATAGCGAGAATTTGATGTAGAGGCTTACATCTACATGGCAGTTCCCTATGTGGCCACACTATGGGATGAGAGTCAGGCAAGGAGAAATTGAGGTGGAATTTTCACCCAGTTCTTCATATATTCCAAAATTTGCAGAGTGCCTTCTGCGACAATGAAGCCACTGTTTTTCATTGAAAATGTTCTACATCTACATTTATACTGTGCTAGCCACCATGTGGTGTGTGGTGCAGGGCACTATTTGTGCCAAAGCCATATTCCACCCCCCCCCTCCCCACCCCCCACCCCCCCACACACACACCTGTTCCACTTACAGATCACGCAAGGGAAGAAAGACTGTCTGAGCGCCTCAGTACAAGTTCTAATTTTCCTTATCTTTGAATGCTGATCATTGCACAATTTTAAAGTCGGTTATAATATATGCTCTACATCCTCAGCAAAGATTGGATTTTGAAATTCAGTGAGCAGCCCCTTTTGTTTAGCGCGTCGTCTATCTGCAAGTGTGTACCACTTGAAACTTTCTATGAGATTTGTAATGTTCTCGTGATGGCTAAATGTACCAGTCACGAATCTTGCCACTCTTCTTTGGACCTTCTCAATCTCTTGAATCAAACCTAACTGGTAAGGGCCCCATAGAGATGAACAATACTCTAAGATTGGACGAACTAAAATATTGTAGGCAGTTTCCTTTGTTGAAGGACTGCATCACTTCAGGATTCTACCGATAAACTGCAATCTAGAGTTTGCCCTACCTGTTACTTGTATAATCTGATCGTTCCATTTGAGATCAATTCGAATATCATATTTACTTGAATCTAAGCCACACTCGAATCTAAGCTGCACCTGAAAAATAAGACTCAAAATAAAGGAAAAAAAAAAAAAACTTTACCAAATCTAAGCCGCACCTGAAATCTGAGACTCGAAATTCAAGGGGAGATAAAAGTTTTAGAACACACCTCCAAATCGAAACAAAATTGGTCCATTGTAACATGACACAATTTAGGTCGAATGGATGAAGATACAGCTACAGTAGTTTGGTTCAAGTCGTAAGCTTAACAGTTAAGCTTTACCAAGTAGACATTTCTAGGTGCCAGGCGCTCCGTCTGTATTTGTACGGATACCCTTCCTTTTTCGTGTGCTTCGTCTGGTTTGAATTGATTATTTATTTTGCTTTGATCTGAAAAGTGCTGTTCTCTTTGTTATAGGTGTTTGCGTCACTCGAAGCTGAAAATGCATTATTGTACTGTGTCAAACATTGTTTGTCGCATTCTGATACGAGTGTTTATGACCTTTTGCTGCTCGCGTCGTGGCTTGCTTTTGTGCGCGCTACCACGGCTTACAATAAAAAAAAAAAGAGAGGAATTGTCTCATAAGTGAAACAATAGCAAGAGACTGCTATTTGTTGTTACTTACACTGCTGCTTTCTTTGATAATGGTCAACAAGAACCAAATAGTAGACTGCGTATGATAGATGATGTTCTGAACGAGAGTTTAGCGAAAATTCTTCTCCATTTGAAAATCTTTGCAAATGCCTCTTTAGTGCATTACATTCTGCACAGAAATTAGTCATTTTAGATTTAAAAATCTAGTCAGTTGCCGTGCTTCATTTCTGACTTTATCTGTTGTGGTTGGCAGGAGAGCCAACCGTGTTAGTAAAGGAAGCCGAAATGCATGCATTTTAGCTCACGCAGGCTGGCGTGAGGTCTGGAACATGACAAGGGAATTAGAATTGAGAAAAACGGATGTAGCTGGTGGAATACTTAACTTTAATCCATTAATGACGAACGTCGCTCTTTATGGTACATGATTTACAATATATAAAGTACAAATACTGGCGCCTTGCTAGGTCGTAGCAAATAACATAGCTGAAGGCTATGCTAACTATCGTCTCGGCAAGTGAGAGTGTAGAAGTCAGTGAACCATCGCTAGCAAAGTCGGCTGTACAACTGGGGCGAATGCTAGGAAGTCTCTCCGCCCGACGTGTGGAGGACCACATGTTGACGTATGCGATGAGGTGGGGAGCCTAACAACAGGCGAGGCTGTGCCACCCAAACCCTGTCATTCGGACTGCGGGGAGATAGGAAGCGCCTGAAAACCTGTTCCAGGGTGCATGCCAACATAGGGTGTATGCGCCCGCAGAGAGACAGAAGGGCTGACCTCCATCAGCCAGGCCACCCAGTGGGCGAAGACGACATATGGTCCGGAGTGTGCAAGAGTTCCATGTCGGAGGACAACTGGTCACGGGAAATGATCGGTGGCACATTACCCACGGAGGCGCCCGACGGTTGCAGCGACGTGTCCACTGTGGGCATCGCTGGCGAGAGAACAGGCAGTGGCGGTAGCGGTAGCGGTGGCGGTGGCACGTCGCTATGAGGTAAAATGGAAGGCAGCATCGGTAACACCTGGGGCTGAGGCGAGCCAGTAGATGGGTCCCCGGGGTGCTGACCGGACGGCACTGTCGCTGAAAGCAGACTGCGAGAGGCAGATCCCATGCGACGACAGAGGTGCAGCTGATTGAGATGTCGACGCACCTCAGCAGAGGCCTCCAAAACCAGATACATAGCACGCCCGAGGCAGCGAAGAATGCGCCCTTCAAGCCAACGCCGTGAACCTCGATAGTGGTGATAGTAGACAACGTCGCCTGGAGCAAAAGCAGGTGTCTGCCGCTGCACAGGAACCTGATGCGGCGGATGTAACAAAGACATAAAGGTTCGATGAGGCCGACCGTGGAGCAACTCAGCCGGCGAGCGACCATCTCGGGGCTGAGAGTGATACAAGGACAAAAAGAACAATAACGCGTCCTCCCAAGAATGCGACTCTTTCAACTTCAACATCTGTGAGTTGAAAGTCCTGACCAATCGTACAGCGGCACCGTTTGACTGTGGGGAAAATGACACGGACATCAGATGTTGAATACCATTGGCCTTGCAGAATGAATGAAATTCTGCGGACATAAATTGTGGGCCATTTTCGGAAAAAAATAGTCTGTGGAAGACCTTCAATGCAAAAGATAGCAGACAATGCTTGGATTGTGGCAGCTGACGTGGAAGACATCTGCACAACATAAGGAAAATTACCAAATGAATCTACCACAACCAACCATCGAGCATTCCAGAATGGACCAGCAAAATCAATGTGTAATCGTTGCCAAGGGGAAGTGGCTTTTGGCCATGCAAAGAATTTCTGCGGTGGTGCTGATTGTTGTTCGGCACACACTATGCAAGAAGAGCACATTTTCATAATCGCGGCATTGATTCCGAACCAAGAACAGTGCTGACGAGCAAGTTCTTTCGTTCTCACTATACCCCAATGTCCTTGGTGGAGAAGCTGTAAGACAGAGGACTGTAACGAACGTGGTACCACGACCCTGGACTGATCATTATCAGAACGCAACAGCAAAACACCACGTCGTACAAAAAGTCTCTCCTTGTGAGCAAAAAATCAGCGAACCAACGGATCCCCGATCCATGACTTTGACAAGGACCATTGCGTAGCAACAAAACGCAGAACGGGAGCAAGGACAGGGTTGGCAGCTGTGGCTGTAGCTACACGACGAAAATCAATCGGAAATCATTCGACCACGTCATCAGTTTCCGCATCAATGAACATGCAAGCAAGTTCGGAGGAATCAAATGCCCTATCCTCAGCAACAGGCAAGTGGGACAACGCATTGGCATTTCCGTGCTTAGCAGTGGACCGATACAAGATATCGTAGCGGTACTGCGAGAGGAAAATAGACTAGCGAATGAATTTCTGTGCTGTACATGGAGGTACAGGCTTGGTCGAATGAAAAGTGATGTCAAAGGTTTGTGGTCCGTGATTATGGTAAAGTGACGACCATACAAGGAATCATGAAACTTTGTAACACCAAATACGAGAGCCAATGCTTCTTTCTCGATCTGTGAACAATTTCTTTGAGCAGACGAGAGCAATTTGGATGCAAAGGAAATAGGGCGATCGTGCAATCCATCTTTGTGTGCAAGCACAGCACCGATCCCGAAATCCGATGCATCCACCATCAACAAGAGGGGCTTCTGGGGATCGAATGGCGTAAGGCAAGTATTGGAAAGCAACGCTGATTTCAACTGACGAAAGGCGTGTTCACATTCCGTCGTCCAGACGAACAGAACACCCTTACGGCGTAAGCGATGAAGCGGAGTTGAAATGGAAGAGGCATGCGGCTCATAGCCGTGGTAATAATTGGTAATAATTTATTTTTTCCAGCACACTCTGTATCTGCATCAAATTCTGCGGCGACGGCAAGTCTTGTATGGCACGGAGGTGCATTGGACTGGGATGTATGCCTTGGGCATTGAGTACATGTCCCAAGTATGGCAAGTCCCGAGCAAAAAACACCAATTTGTCCTTCCGTAAGCGAAGACCATTTTGTCGCAAGACCTGAAACAATGTTCTGAGATTGGCCAAATGTTCTTCTTCCGTCTTTCCGGAGATCACAATATCATCCAGATAATTTGCTGCAGTAGGGACCGACGCACAAACAGTTTGTAGATATTGTGGAAACAATGCAGGGGCGGATGCACACCCGAAAGGCAGTCGTTTGAATCGATACAAACCGAGATGCGTGTTAACCACCGAAACGCGCTGGGATTCTTTGTTCACCGGTATCTGCAAGTAGGCATCTGCTAGGTCCAACTTCGAAAAATATTTACCCGGGCACAGTTTGTCAAAAAGATCTTCCGGGCGGGGTAAAGGAAAAGTTGCAATCACTAGTTGTGGATTCACTGTTGCCTTGAAGTCCACACAAAGTCTCAACTTTCCGGAAGGTTTTGACAAAATTACTAAGGGCGATGCCCAGAGAGAAGCCTGCACATGTTCAATTACACCTTGTGATTCCAAATTGTGTAATGTTTTTGCGACCTCATCACGCAATGCGTGGGGAACATTGCGCGCTCTGAAAAATTTTGGTTGCGCATTTACTTTCAGCTTCAAATGTGCTTTATAGTTCTTAGCGCAACCGAGGCCCGGTGCAAAAATGTCTGCAACTTCTTCACATAGACAAGAAACACTGTCTGAAGGCACAGTCTGGTTCACTGATAGGACCTTATTTACTATAGACAAGTTAAACAATTGAAATAAATCGAAACCAAACAAGTTCACTGCAGAAGAAGAACGAAGGACGTAAAATGACACAAGTTTTGTTTGTCCTTTGTATGTTGCAAGGAGGCTGCACTGTCCTAACACAGGGATCTCTTGACCTGAATAGCTAGTTAACTTAACAGTTGCGGCACGCAACGGAGGTGTGCCCAGCAGTTTGTAAGTGAAACTGCAGCTCCGGTATCGAGCTGGAATGCTATCACTTTGCCGTTAATGTCCAAGTCTACAAAAAGTTTATTGTCCTGCTGAAGACAAGAGCGACTGTCTTGTGCAACGTGAACTGACACTGGTACATAATCACTTGCAACTTGATGGGAGTTCCGGCGATGTCGACGCACACTATTTTTGGGACGAACACAGTCACTGTGAGAGAGAGTGGCACTGCGCGGAGTGGAATGAACTACATGAATTTCCATGGGCCAAGTTTCGCGAGCCTGAGTATCCTTGTTTCGATGCCGATTCCGGCGCGAAGCAAAGGGCCTGGAATGGTTTTGAGCTTCCGATCTGAGCTTTTTCTACCAAACACTCTGAACATCTCCTTATTTATTACAATAAAAGCAAATAGCTTGGCGTGACGGGCAATTCTCACGCGAATGTTTAGTAGCACACTGCGGGCATAATTTGATCACTGCATTTGCTTGCCGGCACGACACACATGGCTGAGAGCCTGGCGCCAGCAGCGTGGCCGGGCGCGAGGGCTGTTTACTGCTCCGTGCAGCTCGCCCGGCGGGCCAGTTAACCTGACACGCTGCTGGCGAAGTTTCAAATGATTCCTGAGCAAAGTCAAGTGTGTCCTGCCGATCCAATATGTCCATCACTTGTTGAAGGGAGGGATTTACTAGTTTCAAAATCTGTTCCTTTATACGAACATCAGAAACGTTCTGTGCAATTGCATCACGTACCATAGTATCTGAATAAGGGAGTCCACATTGACACTCAAAAGCACAATCCCTAGTAAGATGTTGCAATCTTGCAACCCACTCCCGATTAGTCTGACCTGCCGTATGTTTTGTACGAAAGAAGGTATACCTTTTCGCATCTACATTGACTAATTGTTTGAAATACGCATCTAATGCAGACAAAATTTCTTCGTAGGACAGAGTTGCTGCGTCACGTCGGAGAAATAATTTGACTATCACACGGTACGTTTGTACCCCCCCGGATGAAAGGAGGAAAGGCTGCCGCTCGTTACCTTGAATTCTATAGGCGGTGAGATGGAATCCAAATTGGTGTGACCACTCTGTCCAGCTTTCCAGAGCAGCATCAAAAGGTCGAAAAGCGGGTGCAACAGCATGCTGTAGCTGTGTTAGCGGTGGAGCAGCGGCTGCCGCATCGTTTTGCATTGCACGTTGACCCTGGATGAGCTGTCCAAGAGCATCCAGTAATGACTGAGAGCATAGAATTCAGTGAACCATCACTAGCAAAATCGGCTGTAGAATTGGGCGAGTGCTAGGAAGTCTCTCTAGACCTGCCGTGTGGCGGTGCTCAGTCTGCAATCACTGATAGTGGTGACACGCGGGTCCGACGTAGGACTGCGGCCGATTTAAAGGCTACCACCTAGCAAGTGCGGTGTCTGGCGGTGACACCACAGTAACCACCCCATTGGAGCAGCAGGACATGCCCCATCCTCCTCTGGCATCAACAGGGAAGAAGACACCTGCTAAGGTGCCCCCTCCAAGGATGACACAAACAAGAAGTCTGCCACCAACCAGTGGCTGGCCGAGCCACAGGTTGCAGTTCATACAAAAGAGTGACTTGTGGCACAGAAAAGAACCAAACAGGAAAATCCTATCAGAAACAGAAATCTCACTAGGACAAGAAAGAAAACTTGAAACTTAAACTGAACTCCACTGCTCAGTTCAATCAGCCCCATCTTGCTGGAGGTAGAGCCTATGAGTAATAATGAAGAATAACAATTTCAGATGGAATGCATCTCAGTTGCAAAGTAATTCGTGCTCCTTTTTCCCATTCACAGCTTCATCAGAACCCAATCTGATGTTCCTTCAATGGAATTGTAATGGCTACCATTGCCACCTGGCCAAACTCAGTCATTTAATGTCTGTTTCTTCTGTAGTTGCCATAGCACTCCAGGAGTCAAGTTCTAAGAAACCCAACTCTCTACTAATAAAAGCTAAGAATGGTGTTAACACAGAAAATGCATCTGGAGGAGTCTGCAGACTCATATGCTCAAATTTTCAGTGAGCTGGTGCCACTGACAACTGTGTTAGAAGCTGTGACTGCTGATATGTAGCTGTCAGTCGGAATAACAATGTGTAATATCTATCTACCTACCTACCTTTGGACACCATTATACCATATCAAGAGCTGCTGGAGCTAATGGAATGGCTGCCTCCACCCTGCCTTTTAGTGGTGGACTTCGTGTGCACAATCCTTTGGAAGGAAGCAAACCTACATCTAGTGAGTGTCAAGTAATAGAACAGTTCATTTCGGTACTAAAAGTCCACTTACTTAACACTGGAGCTGCACTGTGTTTCAGAACAACCCATAGAACATATGCAGCCGTTGATTGTACAGTTTGCAGCCAGAAAATCTCACCCTTGATCCACTGGTATGTCCATGACGACCTTTATGACAGCATCCACTTTATTATTATTTTATCTGTCTCAAACCATAGATCACTGGTACATGTACCATGTTGGTCATTTTGAAAAGCCAAATCACAAGCTTTCACTTCCAAAGTGACTTCAGGAACCAGTAAGGAGGAGGCTATTGAAGGAGTGGAAGAAGATATTATTGACATAATTATACACACTGTGGAAGCAATGATGCCCTATTCTTCAGGTCCTTCCCAATGGACACCTGTGCCCTTGTGGTGTGAAGAAGTAGCTTGTGCTATTAGAGAGCATCGTAGGCACTTCGACACAAGTGCCATCTCTCTGTCTAACATTTGATAGCATTCAAGAGGGTTTGAGCAGAGGCACAGTTATTAATGAAAAAGAGAAAGCAGGACTGTTGGAAACAGTACGTATCATCTGTGAGAGCCTCAAGTTTGGACTAAACTCTGTCGCATTTGCAGCCACCCACCATCGACAGTAGTTGCTCGTATCTCCACGAATGGCAACGTCTGATACTGAAATCATTGCTGACTGTTTCACAGCATACTTCACAGAAGTATCCGCATGCAGTAATTGCCATTCTAATTTCCCAAGCTGGAATCACATGGTGGATCGAAGCTACCCACATTCATGTGTGTGAATAATACACTGTTCCATGTAGGGAATGAGAGTTCTGCAGCACTTAAGTGCAGTATCATTACACAGCTGCCGACCCAATAAAATCCAAAAATCAAATTCTTAAAGACCTTAACAACAAAAGCATAAAACATGTCCTACGGTTTTTCAATTGTATTTGATAGGGAGGCTAGCTTCCCCACAATGGCGGAAGACTATTATTATTCCTATCCTGACACCAGGAAAAGAACTGCTAATTTTGGCTAATTATTAACCACTCTCTAACATACAGGCTGTGTAAATTATTTGAAACAATAGTCAATCAATGACACTGAAACTTCCTGGCAGATTAAAACTGTGTGCCCGACTGAGACTCAGACTCGGGTCCTTTGCCTTTCGTGGGCAAGTGCTCCACCATCTGAGCTACCGAAGCACGACTCATGCCCAGTACTCACAGCTTTATTTCTGCCAGTATCTCGACTCCTACCTTCCAAACTTTACAGAAGCTCTTCTGTGAACCTTGCAGGCAAAGGACCCGAGTTCAAGTCTCGGTCGGGCACACAGTTTTAATCTGTCAGGAAGTTTCATATCAGCGCACACTCCCCTGCAGAGTGGAATCAGTGACACTGTTGGTACCTGGAAGCCAGAACACATTTTTTGAAATTCGGAAGTGGCTTTTGGGCATTCTGAATCATCTGGAATCTGCAGTGCGTGATAATTTCGCACATCACCAACACCTGATTGCTGTGTTCTTCAATCTACAAAAGACGTACGATACAGTCTGGTGCCATCACACCCTATCTGCTTGGAAGGAGAGGCACACAGTGGTCAACTGCAATCCCATTAGTTATTATTATTATTATTATTATTATTATTATTATTATTATTATTGCGAATATAGATTTTGGCTATTTATAGCCATATTCAGTGCATTTTCATTGGATTTTAAGAGACTTGCAGCAGTTCATGTTGGCATATGTTTTTTCAGGTGTATATGCAGAAGGACACTGAGACGGATTTGCGAGAATAATAAAAGCAAGTGGGGTTGCGACTGACTGCTGACTGTGTCTCCTTCCTTATAGTCCATGGTCACTGTGCATTGTTGTGGCATTGCCCCAAGTGGCCTCAGGCTAGTTTCTACATACAAACTGGTGGACATTCTCGATATTTTTTGAATTTATTTTATTTACCTTGCTGTTTAGGCTAAACAACTGTAGAATCATATAGTTTGCATTTTCTGTCCCATTTTAGTTTACTGACTTTGATGACCTTTCTTAGATTATCCGTCACTGATCAGCTACAGTTTCTAGATGCCTGGGTTTTATCATGTTTTTAACTATCTGGCTGAAGTTACTGCATTGCACATTTTCAACCACAGTGACATGGTCACAGACCCACTAGCGGAGAATTCTCCTTTTCTCACTTAATATCTTTTCAACTGGTTTTTCCTGTGGATTGATGGAATGATACTAAAGTAGTTTAGTTTAGTCCCCATAAACCCATAATCATCATCAGCACAATCTCCGTATACTAACTCTTCTACATTCCTGTGCAGTGATTGACAGTTAACCAGCTGTCTGCTTACATCAACGGCCAATGTGAAGCTGGCTAAACACAAACTCACCCACCCAGTTGCTGAATATGTTGCAGATCACATTGCTGAATATGTTGTAAATCACATTACCACTGTCCAAAGACAGTACCTATGCCAGTTTAATCTTCATTGTTAGCACAGATTTCTCTGAACTGTGTGAATCTGTACCCATAGTCTCATATTTCCTGTCCTGTTATTTTCCCCATTGTTCTTCTCTTTTCAAAATCTTACTTCTCCCCAAGTATGAGCAGCTTTAAGCAATATAGTGATAGATTATTGTTAATAATTCTGCAGATTAAGTTCCTATGATTCCATGTATTTTTGTTAGTGTATACCTTGATACATGCTACAACCTTAAAGTACTGCTGCTTGATGGAACCTTCACACCATAATGAATGAATCAGTTAGTTAATGCATTCTGGTGCAATAAACTCTGTGGAGCTTTCAGCTGCTTCTGTTAGGTACCAATTTCCTTGAGCAACTGTAATTTGTCCTCAGTACTAAAATAAGTTTCATTTTTGTAAAACAGTATTTTTGATGATGTGTGATCATTTTCTTGTTTCAGATGAAATCTTCCAAATTCTGTCTGTAAACCATCCATGGACAGAAAAGGAAAGTCTATACAAGAACTATTTAAAATTATTTTTGGGTGTATTTTATGGATCCTGCAGAGATTTGTGTGAACTTAAATACATGGTAAATTTATTTATACATCTTCTTTTTCTTTATATTGTTGAGAGAGTGTATCACTGCAACTTTCAGAAAGTTTAGAAGTAAATTGAACGATCTTGTATTTTATGAAGTACAAGATTGGAATGTTTAACCTACCAGACATAATCACATTCTGTGTCACAAATGTTTAGAAAGAAGTTGCAGTTGTGTAAAATTTGGACACATTTTTTGTGGGTGAGGCATGTTGACACTTACACCTCTGGAATGTGCCTTTTACTCAGACAATTCTTTTCTGTATAAGTCGTCTTCAGAACAGTACTCTGCAAAACATCCTTGACATAAATCTGGGATCATCACCAAATCGGCTACCACTTATATTGTAACTGAAGATGAGTATTGCATGTAACTTACTCCACAAAAGGATTCCTCATATTAGCAATCTGGGTAGTTACCTGTATTGTGAGGATTAGTTTTTATTGCAATGTGTCCTAATAGATAAGTGAATTTCATTGTTTCAAATTTTAGCAGCACATCTGTCCAAGGTACTATACTTCAGTGTTTGTACTAGCAGAGTGACTCTTGAATTCAGGTCAAGCTACCATACTACAAATATTCCACCCACACCTGCTAACCAGTGACAAAGAGACACTGTCATTACCCAATACCAGCCTGGAGTGGAACAACTTAACCACTCCTTCCTCTGAAAGTGGTATTATGCCGCTCACCCACCAACGAAATATCTTCATCCATCCTAAGGTAATTTGTGCTCCCAATTGCTTGTCACATTATCATTTGTGTGAAAGAGCCAGATTCAGATCTTGGCCTCTGCATCAAACTAGACTAATTCATTCCACTCCTGCATTGTCCACGATTCTGTTGGCCTCAACCTGTGCAAGTCCCTAAGACACTAAACTCAGTGATGCCCTGCTGTCCTCCTATTTCTAATCACTACTTAATCTGCAGGAAGCACTTAATCCCATATTTTATTGACTGTTCCATCCCACCACCCCTCCTGACCTGCTTGAACCCTCCAGGGGGCTCACAACTGCTTTGTGAGTACATGCTTGGCTACCATGGGCCCACAGTGTTTGCAGCATTACTTCCTTTCCATGCTGCAAGTTTTGTGCTTCTACTACCCTTTTTCCCTTCTACCTCTCCGTCAGATGGTTTTCTTGGTGCAGGCCTTGCTTGGACCTTGTTTATAGTTTGGGACTTGAGTTTCCACAGCTGGCATTTTCTACAACTTGTCATTAAATAAATACATTGTCCTTATTGTCGGATTCCCCCCCCCCCCCTCCTCCTCTCCCCGAGCTGTGGACCTTGCCGTTGGTGGGGAGGCTTGCGTGAATCAGTGATACAGATAGCTGTACCATAGTTGCAACCACAACGTAGGGGTATCTGTTGAGAGGCCAGACAAATGTGTGGTTCCTGAAGAGGGGCAGCAGCCTTTTCAGTAGTTGCAGGGGCAACAGTCTGGTTGATTGACTGATCTGCCCTTGTAACACTAACCAAAACAGCCTTGCTGTGCTAGTACTGTGAACGGCTGAAAGCAAGGGGAAACTACAGCCGTAATTTTTCCTGAGGGCATGCAGCTTTACTGTATGGTTAAATGATGATGGCGTTCTCTTGAGTAAAATATTCCGGAGGTAAAATAGTCCCCCATTCGGATCTCCGGGCGTGGACTACCCAAGAGGACGTCGTTATCAGCAGAAAGAAAACTGGCGTTCTACGGATCGGAGTGTGGAATGTCGGATCCCTTAATCGGACAAGTAGGTTAGAAAATTTTAAAGGGAAATGGGTAGGTTAAAGTAAGATATAGTGGGAATTAGTGAAGTTCGGTGGCAGGAGGAACAAGACTTTTGGTCAGGTGAATACAGGGCTATAAATTTAAAATCAAATAGGGGTAATGCAGGAGTAGGTTTATTAATTAATAGGAAAATAGGAATGCGGGTAAGCTACTACAAACAGCATAGTGAAGGCATTATTGTAGCCAAGATAGATACGAAGCCCATGCCTACTACAGTAGTACAAGTTTATATGCCATCTAGCTCTGCATATGACAAAAAAATTGATGAAATGTATGATAAGATAAAAGAAATTATTCAGATAGTGAAGGGAGGCAAAAATTTAAGTCATGTGTGACTGGAATTCGGGAGTAGGAAAAGGAAGAGAAGGAAACATAGTAGGTGAATATGGATTGGGGGTAAGAAATGAAAGAGGAAGTGGTCTGGAAGAATTTTACACAGAGCATAACTTAATCATAGCTAACACTTTTTTCAAGAATCATGAAAGAAGGTTGTATACATGGAAGAAGCCCGGAGATGTTAGAAGGTATCAGATATATTATATAATGGTAAGACAGAGATTTAGGAACCAGGTTTTAAATTGTAAGACATTTTCAGGGGTAGATGAGGACTCTGTCCACAATGTATTGGTTATGAACTGTAGATTAAAACTGAAGAAGCTTCGAAAAGGTGGGAATTTAAGGAGATGGGACGTGGATAAAATGACTAAAACAGAGGTTGTACAGAGTTTCAGGGAGAGCATAAGGGAACAATTGACAGAAATGGGGGAAAGAAATACAGAAGAAGAATAATGGTAGCTTTGAGGGATGAAGTAGTGAAGGCAGCTGAGGATCAAGTAGATAAAAAGATGAGGGCTAGTGGAAATCCTTGGGTAACAGAAGAAATATTGAATTTAATTGATGAAAGGAGAAAATATAAAAATGCGGTAAATGAAGCAGGCAAAAAGGAATACAAACGACTCAAAAATGAGATCAACAGAAACTGCAAAGTGGCTAAGCAGGGATTGCTAGAGGACAAATGTAAAGATGTAGAGGCTTATCTCACTAGGGGTAAGATAGATACTGCCTACAGGAAAATTAGAGAGACCTTTGGAGAAAAGAGAACCACTTCTATGAATATCAAGAGCACAGATGGAAACCCAGTTCTAAGCAAAGAAGGGAAAACAGAAAGGTGGAAGGAGTATATAGAGGGTCTATACAAGGGTGATGTACTTGAGGACAATATTATGGAAATGGAAGAGGATGTAGATGAAGATGAAATGGGAGATATGATTCTGCATGAAGAATTTGACAGAAACAAGGCCCCAGAAGTAGACAACATTCCATTAGAACTACTGACAGCCTTGTGAGAGCCAGTCCTGACAAAACTCTACCGTCTGGTGAGCATCATGTATGAGACAGGTGAAATACCCTCAGACTTCAAGAAGAATATAATAATTCCAATCCCAAAGAAAGCAGGTGTTGACAGATGTGAAAATTACTGAACTATCAGTTTAATAAGTCACAGCTGCAAAATACTAACACAAATTCTTTACAAACGAATGGAAAAACTGGTAGAAGCCGACCTCAGGGAAGATCAGTTTGGATTCTGTAGAAATATTGAAACATGTGAGGTATTACTGACCCTATGACTTATCTTAGAAAATAGATTAAGGAAAGGCAAACATACACTTATAGCATTTGTAGACTTGGAGAAAGCTTTTGACAATGTTGATTGGAATACTCTCTTTCAAATTCTCAAGGTGGCAGGGTAAAATACAGGGAGCAAAAGGCTATTTACAATTTGTACAGAAACTAAATGGCAGTTATGAGTCGAGGGACATGAAAGGGAAGCAGTGGTTGGGAAGCGAGTGAGACAGTGTTGTAGCCTCTCTCCAATGTTATTCCATCTGTATATTGAGCAAGCTGTAAAGGAAACAAAAGAAAAATTCGGAGTAGGTATTAAAATCCATGGAGAAGAAATAAAAATGTTGAGGTTCACCTATGACATTGTAATTCTGTCAGAAACAGCAAAGGACTTGGAGAGCAGTTGAACGGAATGGATAATGTCTTGCAGGGAGGATATAAGATGAACATCAACAAAAGCAAAATGAGGATAATGGAATGTAGTCGAATTAAGTTGGGTGATGTTGAGAGTATTAGATTAGGAAATGAGACACTTAAAGTAGTAAAGGAGTTTTGCTATTTGGGGAGCAAAATAACTGATGATGGTCGAAGTAGAGAGGATATAAAATGCAGACTGCCAATGGGAAGGAAAGTGTTTCTGAAGAAGAGAAATTTAACATTGAGTATATATTTAAGTGTAAGGAAGTCATTTCGGAAAGTATTTGTATGGAGTGTAGCCATGTATGGAAGTGAAACGTAGACGATAAATAGTTTGGACAAGAAGAGAATAGAAGCTTTTGAAATGTGCTGCTACAGAAGAAAGCTGAAGATTAGATGGGTAGATCACATGACTGATGAGGAGGTATTGAATAGAATTGGGGAGAAGAGGAGTTTGTGGCACAACTTGACAAGAAGAAGGGACCGGTTGGTAGGATGTGTTCTGAGGCATCAAGGGATCACAAATTTAGCATTGGATGGCAGCAAGGAGCATAAAAATCGTAGAGGGAGACCAAGAGATGAATACACTAAACAGATTCAGAAGGATGTAGGTTGCAGTAGGTACTGGGAGATGATAAAGCTTGCACAGGATAGAGTAGCATGGAGAGCTGCATCAAACCAGTCTCAGGACTGAAGACAACAACAACATTGTTCAATTTCACCTCCAGAAGTATCGATCATGCAGGGAGGTCGCTCAATACAGTGTTTGCTCCATCTTTGCACCCTCCCACTTACTAAGGTAATACACCAAAAACCCAACACAGTAGCCATTCTGTTGGGGGGGGGGGGGGGGGGGTCGTCAAGTGCCTGCATGGTGTTGCGCCCTGACCATGCAGGGATTGCATTGTGGATGCCAGAGTTAAAAATACTCCATGTATGACAAGGAATACGTGCCATCATGACTGGGGTATAAGGACTCCGTGCAGTGGATTACAGGCCAGGTAGCAGCTGCCGAGGCTGCGTGGTGCCCTGGGTGAGAGCCCCACTTTGGAGAGAGTGGCACCATGGCAGATGAGCTGCAAATGAAATGTATGAGGTTGTCTTCCACTGATGGCCATAGGACCCCAGAAATCTCTTTGGGAGGAAAGTCCTCATTTAATGCAGAGAGATACGACCCTAATATGTTCCCTTCCCTAGTTACAACAAGGGAGGAACATACGGCTAAGTGGCAAGCAGAGAATTACTCCCTGCAATAGTTGGTTTGCACAAATACTGACAGAGATCCCTTCTTTGCCACAAAACCCTTATTCTATGTGGATAACTTAAAAGACGATTTGGAGGAAATGGCAGCCATCTCTAAAATGAACAATGGGTCAGTTTTGATCAAAACAGCATCCCCTGTCCAGTCACAGGCACAGCTCGGTTGTAACAAGCTGGGTGACATACTGGTGACAGTCACTCCTTGTAATAGTGTAAATATGGTTCAGGGCATCATTTTCCACTGAGGCTTGCTCCTACAATATAATGATAAGCTATGTGTCAATTTGGAATGATGGGGTGTAAACTTTGTCCATCGTGTACATAGGAGGCCAAAGAACAATAGGGTTGCCACTGGTGTCTTCAACTTGGTATTTCAGGGTGATTCCTTGCCCGAAAAGGTCATGGTTATGGTATACCAATGTTATGTGAAACCTTATGTTCTGCCACCCCTGTGCTGTGCTTCAAATGTTTGAAATTTGGGCACATGTTTTCGCATTGCAAACCTAGCTCCATCTGTTGACATTGTGGACATCACTGCATGCGAATGCTCCTTGTGCCCTCGCCCCCCCCATCTGTGTTAAATGTGAAAGCACCATTCTCCCTGCTTGCCACATTGCACCATTTTCTAGAAAGAAAAGAAAATACAATAGCATATGATTGTGGACAAACTAACTCATCAAGAAACCAAGAAGTAGTATGAGTACTTGCATCCAGAATGTACAGCAGTGTTATAAGCTGCAGCTACAATGATGTCATCACTGTGGTGATGGTACTACTGCCTGTTACACTTCCTGCAATGGGCCCTCAGGGCCACTTGACCAAGAGTACCCCACTGATGGTTGGGGGCTCTCCTCTTGCTGGTTCCCTCACACTCACTGTGGGATTGTTGGCCTCTCACACACTGGGTACATTGGTTCCCACCTCCCAGCCAGAGACAAATCACTTCCTCTGGCTTCTCTCGCCAAGAAAGAGTCCCTCAGGACACTTCCTTCCAAGACTTCTGCTGGTTTACAACTGGACACCATTCAGTGTCTGGTCGTAGAGCCTCACAATCATCACCATTAACTGAAACTGCTTCAGAGAAATCTTCAGAATCGTCGAAATCCTCTAAGGAGAGGAAAGATAAGTAGTAGTCCTCCAAGAAGAAAATTCTGGTGTCCCCCATCCCTCCAGATCCTTCCTGTACTCCTGTGGCTAAGGGGGAGATTCTGAGGCCCTGTGTCTCACCACACAACAGATCCCAGAACCCATGTGTATTGATGCCTTAATTCCTCAACCAGTGGCAGCAGGTGACCTTAGGGCATGACACACCTCCTTAGTCTGTTCATGGCCTATGGTATATGAACATTATTCTCCAGTGGAATTGTACCACCTGGCTGAGCTGTCATGTTATAAGCATTTTCTCTGCCTTTTGGGGACTGATGACCTCAGATGCTAAGTTCCTTAGTGCGTAGAGGCATTTGAGCCATTTGAACCTGCCTTTCACATTGAAATTCAGGAGACTTGGTTTCCAGCAGTGTGGACCCTGGCCCTTGGTGGATAATGGGGATATTATAAGAATTGTGCTGCCTATGACAAGGTGTCAGGCAAGAGTTAGAACATATGTTCTGAACACCCTATATAGTGAACTTATGCCTCTTAATACACCTTCAGAGTCTGTGGCTGTTCGGATAAGGGCATTTCACAATATTACCATCTGCATTGTTTTGTTTTCCTCCTTATTGATGGGGAAATGTCTCCGAACATATAGGTTGCATTGGTTTCTCAGTTCTCTCTCCCCCCCCCCCCCCCCCCCCCTCCCACACACACACACACACACACACACACACACACACACACACACACACACACACACACACACACACTTTTCCTAATCTTGAGTGATATCAGTGCCCATAACCCTTTGTGGGGAGGAACAAAGACCACTGGCCATGGTAAAGACCTTGAAAATTTAGTGGCCCAACTTGACTTTTGCCTCACAAATACTGGTGCCCCCACACACTTCAATGTGACACATGGAACTTTCTTGACCATTGAACTTTCCATCTGCAGTGCTTGTCTTTGCCTGTCTATCCACTGGAGAGTCCACGATGACCTGTACGGTACTGACCACTTCCCAATCTTTCTGTCCCTCCCTCAGTGTCACTCTTCTGAATGCCTGCTCAGATGGGCTCTCAACAGTCCTGACTGGGGTTATTCCACATCTGCTGTTGCCCGTGGCTCCCCACTGCATGGAGATATCAATGAGACAGTTTAGAACACAACTACAGCCATTCTATCTGTAGCTGATATAGGGATCCCCTGTTTCTGGTCCTGCCCTGATGGAAGACAGTACCTCAGTGGTCACCAGAAATCAGATGTCATTAGAGATATAAGCAGGCTGTCCAATGCCATAGGCGGCACCCATTGATAGAGTGCCTCATTGCATTTTAATGGCTCCTTGCCCTGGTGTGCCATCTAATAAAATGTTGGAAGTGGGAATGCTGGGAAGGTATTTTTCAACCATTGGACCATATATTTGTCCTTCACAGATGTGGGCAAGGATAACACATACCAGATGCCTGCAGGTGTACCAGCTGTTAACTTGAATGGCAGTGTCTACACTCACAGAGACACTGTCGCCAAACATTTTGCTTCGCATTATGCGTGAGCCCTGGCATCTGAGAAATATCAACCTGCCTTTCGTGTTCTAAAACAGGTGGAGCAAAATCAATTGTCTTTTACTACATGTCATGTTGAGCTATATAATTCTCCATTCAGTGAGTGGGAATTAGTCAGTGTCCTCACTCACTGCCCCGATATGGCCCCAGGTCTGCACCGCAACCACAACAAAATGATCAAACACCTGTCAGCAGATTGTCAGAGTTATACTCTTGCCATCTTTAACTGTGTCTGGAGCAAGGGCAAGTTCCCATAGCAATAGCAAGAAAGCATCACATCCTAGTACAGAAATCGGTAAGCACCCTGTAGAGATGGGTAGTTATCACCTAGTCAGTCTCGCCAGTGTTCTCTGTAAGTTGCTTTAACGCATGGTGAGCCAGTGGCTGTGTTGACTCTTTGAGTCTTGGGATCTTCTGGCTCTGTCCCAGGGCGGTTTTCACAAAGACCATTCCACTGCTGATAATATGTTTTACCTGGAGTCTGCCATCTGAACAGCTTTTGACTAGCATCAACACCTTATAACCATCTTCTTCCAACTACAAAAGGCTTATGACACCACATCCTTGTTAAATTACACAAGTGGAGTCCCCAGGGTGTGATCCTGATTTCTTTCAACCAAAAAATTTCTTCTGGCTTCGAATTGGTGCTTCCCACAGTACCCCCCCGTAGCCCAGAGAATGGGGTCCTGCAGGGCTCTATACTGAGTATCCCTCTCTTTCTGGTAGCCATCAATGGTCTAGCAGTATCTATGGGGTCCTCAGCATCACTCTCATTGTATCCTAACAACTTCTGTCTCTACTATCGCTCCTCTAGTATGGGCATCACTGAAAGTAGACTGCAAGGCATTGTACAGAAGGTGTGGTCATGGCCCCTCATCCATGGCTCTCGGTCTTCAACCGGCAGACTCGCGTCGTGCACCTCTGTCGACATCGCACCATTCACCCATAACCAGAACTTTACCTTGTGGCCAACTACTTAGTGTGTTAAAGACTTTTTGCTTTTTATGACTGGTCTTAGATGCTCAGTTGATGTGACTGGTCTTCGATCCTCAATTGACGTGGGTTCCCCATCTTCAGCAGCTTAAACAAAAGTGCTGCTGCACCTTAATGCTACTTAGTGTGTTAAAGACTTTTTGCTTTTTATGACTGGTCTTAGATGCTCAGTTGATGTGACTGGTCTTCGATCCTCAATTGACGTGGGTTCCCCATCTTCAGCAGCTTAAACAAAAGTGCTGCTGCACCTTAATGCATTTTGCTGCTTAAGTAATGCCAGTTGGGGTGCAGATCACACTATCCTTCTTCAGCTTTACAAAGCCTTGATACAGTCCCATCTCGATTATGGGAGTTTGGCATATGGTTTGGCATCACCTTCAGCGTTACAGTCATTGGATCCAATACATTACTGCAGGGATTGGCTTCTAACAGAAGCCTTTTGTTCTAGCCCTGTGAACAGCTTACCCACTGAAACTGGGTTTTTTCCATTGCAGATCAGGCACCAACAAAAGCTTTTCGGGTATGCTACACACATTCACAGCTCCTCTAAGCATCCAAACTAATGTCTCCTCTTTTCAGACACTCCTGCAATGGCACCCAGATCAGGGATCGTAACACAATTCACATCCAGTCCCTCCTCTCTGAATGCCAGTTGTTTCCTCTTATACCTCTCCTCTGGGCCTATTCGTATACACCTCCATGGTGCATTCCTTGGCCACAGCTTCATCTTGACCTATCACAAGCCCCAAAAGACTTGGTTCAGCTTGAGGCCATCCGCCACCAATTTTTTTCTGAATTTCCTGCATCCCAGGGTTCACAAATAGTCTATACAGGTGGCTCGATGGTTGCTGATTATATAGGTTTTGCTTATACTCCTGCGGGACGTACTGAACTGCGCTCCTTGGCATACGGTTTGTAGTGTTTTCACTGTGGAGTTGGTAGCTATTTCTTGAGCTCTTGAGCATATCCGTTCCTGCACTGGTGAGTCTTTTCTCATCTGCAGCGACTTTTTGAGCAGTTTGCAAGCTCTCAACCAGTGTTGCCCTTGCCATTCCTTGGTCATAGCTATGCAGGATTCCCTTTGTGCGCTTGAACAATGTGTATGCTTTGTGACCTTTGTCTGGACCCCTGGCCATGTTGGAATCCTGGGGATTGAACTCGCTGTTAGCTTAGCCAATCTGGCTACCAGTAAGCTGACTCTGGATATTGTTATTCCGGACACAGACCTGCGATCAGTATTAGCCTGCAAATTTTATGGCTTTGGAATACAGAATGGCTCGCTCAGACTTCACTAACCAAACTGGAGGTGACCCCCCGACTCTGTACCCGTGCCACAGTGACCGACTTAAATTTACATTTTATTCGTGAAGGGGTCTTTTACCACTTTCTTTAAGGTAGGGTGGTTAACCATATTGGTTCATTAAAAGGTTGGCAGATCACTCTGTTGCCTCCTCCGCCCAGACCAGGCTGCGGCTGTCTGGGCTTGGTGGTCCAGCCCAGTCCTTACCCTGCCTGCTCTTTTACTCTACCTCGCATCCTCTGGCATGGCCTGTTTAACTTGTTCATCTTATGTCTATCTGTGCTGCTATTGCCCTGTCCATGTTGCTAGTCTGCCATTGGCGATTTCTCAGTGGGGTTCCTCTGGTAAGTGGCAGGGGTGTGGGGGATATATATCCCCTCATTGAATATTGCTTTTGGGGGCTTCGGGCTGCTCCCGAGATATAGCACCTCACCTGCTTTTCTTCCTATATCTCCCCTTCTTTTTTGTCTGTTACTTAGTCTTTGTTGACCTTTGGGTTTTCTTACCCTGGGTTTTGCACAATAGGCCATCTCTGATGTACACACTTGTAGACCTGTTTGCTCAAGGAAAAAGGGACAGATGACTTAGTAGTTTGGTCCCTTTAATTATCCAACCAATCAACCAACTAACATGCTTGAAAGTTCTCAGTCCCTCACTTTTCTCTCATATTTATAGTGTCATAGGATAATTTCACTGCCATCCTTGGATCCACCCATTACGTGAACGTACCTTCCTCCAAGCACCTCATGTAACCATCTCTTGTTACCTTACTCTTTGTCTCTCCTTCCCATCCTGATTCTTCCATTTGTGTGCAACCTTTATCTCCCCTCTATGTATTTTGAGCAATTGTTTACTCTGCTTTCGTTAGTGCACCTCTCTCTGGTTACTTCTGCTCTGACCTTTCAGATGTTAATTTATTATTCTTTATATTGGAGTTTGTCCTCTCTCCTTGACCATGATGTCGATGGGATATTTAAGTTTATTATCGATTTTAATGTACTCTTTGACAAAATAATATGCTGCAATGAAGAGTAGTGACAAGTTAATAGTTTGGCATATCAAATGTTCACTGCAGTGTAGACTCTGCAAAGTACATCATCTCAGTGGCATTCAAGAGGTTAATTATATCAAATTTGCCACTGTATCCTTTTCGTCATAGATACTAGATCAGTAGCATGACAGGATTACTTCATTGAATCTTGGGAAAGTGTGAAGGGAAATCAATAGCACGAAAAAAAAATTCGTATGTCCATGATAAGCACAGGTAGCAGAATTGGTAGTGTATTGCCTGTGAAGGGTATGGATATAGGATGCAGTATTTGTCCAGCGCATTTTTGGTCATTAGCTTTCTTATACAGAATACTGATTTCCACTGCAGAGCATAGGATTGATTGTAGGACACTGGCTCCCTGATAAAGATCTTGGTGAAGAAGGTAATGAAGTGGTTATTGGGGGGAGCTGGAAACACTGATTTCTATTTATACACCCATCTCTCTCCTTCCAATGCTCTCAGAATTGTTTGATAAGATGGATTACAACAGAACCAACTTTCTGAAAATAACCTTTTAATGTAATCTTGGCTTAGCTTCTGTAAAGGATTTATGGAGGAAGCTATACTTGCCAAGGCGATCACAAAATTCGATAGGGGAAACAATCACGATGTGGCATTAAAGGTATTCTCCTTGTGTGGGTTATATATTGACACTAGAAAACAGAGGGTCACATTAGTAAATGATATAACAGAAATTGGACTACATTCAAAGTGGGGAAATACTAAACAAGGTGCTGTAAGGGACTCAGTGTTTGGCTCACTACTGTTCGTGACCTATGTAGATGATTTAACCAGCACATTGGATGACTCGTCAAAAACTGCAATAGTTGCTGATGACAAAAGTATTGATAAAGGATCCAAATGCATGAGTATCAGAATCTACTAGAAGAGTACTGGAACAGGATTACAGCTGATTCACAGCTAACGGCTTAACTCATAATCTCACAATAACTTATATTATGTAGTTCCAAGCAAATAAAATGATCTACCAGAAGTAGAGACCACCGGGCACACACAGTGAGGCTCCACGTGTGTATTTCCTAGATCTCCACATGTGTAATAAAACGAGGTGGTGGTGGTCGTGGTCGTGGTCGTGGTGAGTATGTATGGCTCAGGTCTTTCTATTTGACGCCATTTCCATGACTTAGGTGACCCTAAACTACCTCAGTTATGAAATGGAGACCCACAGTTCATTGTGGAATCTGAACCATGTGTTGTTTCTGGTGACTCCTCACATCATTGAGAGGTGAAGAGAGGTTAAATTGAAGACTGAGAAATCCATGGTCTGGCTAAGATGGGGATCCCACGACCTCTTGATTTCCAGACATGCAGCTTTCCACTGCTAGACCACCAGTGGGTGGTGTGTGTGTGTGTGTGTGTGTGTGTGTGTGTGTGTGTGTGTGTGTGTGAGAGAGAGAGAGAGATAGAGAGAGAGAGAGAGAGAGAGAGAGAGAGAGATAAGAGTTTGCATTGATCAAAATATATGGCCATATCTTTTGACTGCATTGCCCTGGGAACTTAAATTTTTTACACCACCAAGGAACTGTCGACCTTGGTACCTGAATAAATTTCCGTTTGGTACCAGTATCTGTCCTTGAGAAAAAGGGATCTTGACATCCAGACTATGAAGTGATCCTGTAAGGGCTTCTTTTTTGCCAATTGAGGTACAGAATCCTACAAATGAATTTATGATGAACTCTGCAATTCACAATGGCAGTACTAGAAGTAAATACAATTTACATATCAATTATGCTTCCCTATCCAAGGGTCAGAATGGACTTCTGTACCCTAGCACAAAAGTCTACTCAGGTAGCCAGTGGACATCAGGTAGCAAAATGAAAATCTCCAGATGTTCAAAAAGATAAAAGAATACCTCATGAGCTACTTACTCAATTTATCAGAATATCTACATTCAATAATGTGAATTCCACATAAGTATAATTTTTGAATTAAACAGGTCTTGACTTTGCCAATATATAGACAGCTGGTATGGCTGGTCTAAAGTAACAGCTTTGTTTGAAGTACATCAGTGTGTTGATTATCCAAAAGTCGGTCAACCAAACATCTGCTCAACCGAACTGTTGCTCCCAAATGCTGCTCCCTCTTGCTATGGTCTAGTCTGTTGATTCTTCAGCAGCCAGGGAAGAATATTACGCTCTCAAAACCATTTACAGGGCTGATGAAATTAGGCTCAGTGGGAAAACTTTGCCAAGGATAAACTCGTGCTTCACATAGTGAATTAGCAGCACCTGGTCTTAAAATAAGCTAGGATCGTATTGCTTCTTGGGCTAATGCTACTGACAGCCACCGACTGCTTATGCTTGTCATTAGTAAATGCAAGAAACTGTGTTGTTCCAAACACATTAAAATGTCTGCGATGTCTGTTGCGTACAAATCACAAGAGAGTGCCAGGATAGATAGTATGATTTTCACTGAACGGCTTATGAAAGTTTTCACACCCTCTGTAGAAGCTCATGAAAAGTGAGAAAAGATTACTGCCCCTTGACAATCCACCCACTCATCCATCATGTAATATCTTAAACTAAAAGGATGAGTTCATGAAAGTGATGTTTATTCCACTCGACATAATGTCCTTAATAAAGACCATGGATCAAGGCATAATTGACACTGTCTGATGATATTGAAGAAAGAATTGTTTCTCAAGTTATTGTTAGAAAGGAAGAGGAGGTAGAAAAAAGTCTGTTAAGAAATAAAATTTTTTTGTAATTTGAAAGATGGTCCTACATGATCGGAGCAGCATGGGATAATGTAAAGGAACAGAATTTGAAAAAGCCTGAAATAAAATTTTAGTTATGGCGAAGAATTGTCAAAGTAATTGAAAACAGTGAACAGAATGGTATGCCCAAAATGCCAAAAGAACTCAACTGCCATGAATGTGAAGGTGATGATAAAGAGTGGATGAATGTTGACAGTGCAAGTCCAAGGCATCAAATTGTGCAAGACATGAAATTGTAAAACTTGTTGGTGATAAAACTGGGACCAGCATCTCATCAGCTAGTGTCCAGAAAATGAAAATGAAAATACACTTGCAGCTTCTGAAGCTTTCACATGTTTAGTTAGTGTCTTGTGATGGTTTGATGCTCAAAATGAAAGTGACCAGTATCAGATATTATGTGTGGAAAAAAGCACACAACTTAGCTGCTCGTAAGTGGGTAGGCCTGCATAAACAGACCAAAATTAAGAATTTTTGAAGCATTAATTCTATACACATGTACTGTACATGCAAAATGTGTACATATTACATATTTTGTGTTTGCAAGGCTATAATATGTACATTCCTACTGTACTTAACTGTGTAATACTAAGAGATTCACATTGTTATAAATGTATATGGTTTTTATTTGTAAACTGATAAATAAAAATATACAGACTGAATATCAGAATAAACAACATTTTCCAAACCCATGTCATCCAGGTAGTTCGGATAGTCAATGCTCTACTGTATCTGGTGAAAACAAGAGCTGAACAGTAGAGGAGTACTTTACAGTAGCTTTTTTTTTTTTTTTTTCCCAAAGCAACTGTTTTCTCCTGATACACTGTTACATATGGAAGTATTCTAGAAATAATTCTCATAGTTATCAGGTTGAATAAATTAGCAGTTATCATAATTTCTTGACCATATATTTAACAGAAGTGGTCAGCAGTGGTTGCTTCCTCCTGTTCATGTATAATTTGATGGGATTTACAGAATGCGATGTGTGAATAAAAGAATGAATGACTGAATCGATATCATTTTCTGTTGTGAAGTGGAGACTGTTTTATTAGTGTGCAATATTAAGTGTACTGGTCTGTATGTAGGTTCAGTATTTTGTGAATGTTTTCAATTTTGTTTTAGGTTAATTCAAATTTCTTCAAGCATTCACAGTCAATGGTCGCAGGCACTTCAGAAATGCACAAACTGTGGCAGGTAGTCATGCCTCACCTCAAAAGCAGCCTGGAATACCTCTATCAGAGAACTGCCATGTGGTAAACTTCCTCCTCCATCAGAAATTTTATTACTATATTATAAGTTAAACAATAATTCAAATGTAATAGTAGATGTCCACATTAGTTCAAGTGAAAACTCACATTACTGAAATAATTTACTATTTTACAGGACGGAATATGAAAATGACTTCTCACTAGCAGGTAATACAGCTGCCAATAGAGGACTTGGAAATCGTGATCAGCTGTCTTCTCAGGAATTTGCGCTAAGTTTTGAGCTGCCGTATTATACCAAATACTTTCTCATTGCTGCTTATTTGGCATCATACATTCCCTCAAAACTGGATAAAGCTCTCTTTATGAAACGGAAAGATAAGAAGAAGAAAAAGAGAATCAACAGATCTAAAAATGACATCCTAAGTGACATGCTTTTAGGACCAAAACCATTCACGGTGGATAGACTGTTGGCTATATTTTATTCAATTGTTCAAGATGAGGTCAGCTTCACAGTAAATCTTTCTGTGCAGGTCAGTATTCTGTTAGCTTATTTACCCCTTTACTTACTAACAAATTGCTGTTACTAGTATAAGTCATTTTCATTACTAAATAACTGCAGTAATGCAAGCAGTGTTAAAGCAAAGGAAGAAAGGAAAATATTTTTCTTAATAGGCTTTATCGTACACAAACATAAGATGATAAAAACCACCATTTGAGACCAATAGCTCCTTCATACAACAGGAGTAGGATTGGGGCTGTCCAGACTTTAAGAAGGAATGTCATCACACTAAAAAATATCGTGAAATGAATGAATCGAGTTAGTTTAAAAACTGCCAAATGTGCATTTATTTCTGTAGCTGCTAACAAAATGTAAAAATTTTAATACCAAGGGATGCTACATGAATATTTTAAAAGAACAAGCCGACATAACCTGTGATGTATGATACAATGACTTCTGAATACTGTAGAAAATTCCATTATCACCCAACTTAATGTGCAAGAAAAAAGTATATGAAAACAGCATGCACTGGGATTACATCAGAAAAAAATACTGTGTACAACAGATTTAGAAAGGGGGGAGTTGACTCTGTGGAATACACAGAACACACTTGCATTTGTGGAGAATCATTAGAAAAATGTAACTTCACCACAGATTACTAATGTTTATTCAAGTAAACAACTGAAATTTCAAAATTACTGAAATTACAGGCACAAATGTGTTTTATTTTAAATACATAGTCCAGAGATCCATTAGCATGTGTAAAAGCATGGATATGGAATGTGTTAAAATGTGTGTTTCATTGCATGCATATCCTTTACATCAAATTAATGCACATACAAGATGTGTGAGAAAAGTTATGAGGCTGGCAACACTCCGACTGATCTGGCAACACTTCGACTGATCTGGCAACACTGTGTTGTTCTACTTGTGGAGACCACTGTGTTCATTCCTACCAGATGTTCTGAACAATGATCACATATTTCTGAGAGCGTCATGAGTGAAGTTGTGTTTTTGATGTGTGTTACAAAAATGGAACAGCAGAATTTAGAGCAATTTTGTGCAATCATGTCCTGTGTTAAATGTGTAGAATGCATGACTGTGACCTTTGAAAAGTTGAAACAGGCATATGGGGAACATTCCAGAGACCTTCAACTTCAAAAACAGGTGAAAACATTAAACATGTGCATGCTATTGTGAGAATTTGTTCCTCCAGGACAAACTGTCAACAGTGTGTTTTGCAAAGATGTACTTGAAAGCATCAGAAAAAGAATGAATAGAGTGAGACGAGACATTGCAGACAAGTGGATGCTGCATCATGACAATTCCCCATGTCAGGCAGCCACTTGCAACACAGAATTTTGACCTCAAAAGGCATTCCTGCCATTCCACAGCCCTCCTGCTCACTTGGTCCAATTCCACGTGACTTTTTTCTTTTCCTAAAACTGAAAAATGTCTTAAAAGGACATCATTTTGGGACCCTGGAGAACATTTAGAAGAATGTGACTGACATGTTAAAAGCCCTACTAGTTGAAGCCTTTCACCATTGCTACCAAGACTGGAAATGATACTCTAATGACGTATAGCTGCCGAAGGGAACTATATTGAATGGGACAATATTGCTGCTTGGAAAAAATAAGCAATAAAAAACTTTGACAGATAAAAAATCAGTTTCATGACTTTCTTCACACACCTCGTAAGTGTCATTTGCAGCCTCGTAATTTATTACTTTTCAGCATGAATTTGCCTTTGATTCAATGGATATTTTAAAGATTCAGCTTCATTTATCTAGTAAGAAAGCACAGTAACCAGAATTGTGGAACAGAAACAAAATGTTTCACATGCAAACAGAAAGTTATGGTATTAAAAGGAATCTTCTAGAGAATACTTTTTTCCCTCAAACAAAAGCTCTTTTTCGCGTTGAATAATTTATGATCTCTTAGGGACGTGTCACCACTTAAATGATTAAAGATTTTGGTGCTAGGCTATTTAACGTCTTTCTGAACTAGACATATTTATCCTATCACAGTTTAGATTGTATTTTCTTCTTGTGTTACTGCTGTGATATGTATTGTTTGTATCATAATGAGAAGCTTTGTACAATTTTCTTCTGTGTATATATATTAAAAACAAAGATTCCAAGACTTACCAAGCGGGAAAGCGCCGGTAGATAGGCACAATGAATAAAACACACACACAGAATTTGGAGCTTTCACAACCGGCAGCTGCTTCGTCAGGAAAGAGGGAAGGAAAAGGAAAGATGAAAGGATGGGGGTTTTAAGGGAGAGGGTAAGGAGTCATTCCAATCCCGGGAGCGGAAAGACTTACCTTAGGGGGAAAAAAGGATAGGTATATACTCGCGAACGCGCGCGCACACACACACACACACACACACACACACACACACAGAGACACAAGCAGACATATTTAAAGGCCTTTCCCCCTAAGGTAAGTCTTTCCGCTCCCGGGATTGGAATGACTCCTTACCCTCTCCCTTAAAACCCACATCCTTTCATCTTGCCTTTTCCTTACCTCTTTCCTGACGAAGCAGCCACCAGTTGCGAAAGCTTGAAATTCTGTGTGTGTGTTTGTGTGTTTTATTCATTGTGCCTATCTACCAGCACTTTCCCGCTTGGTAAGTCTTGGAATCTTTGTTTTTAATATATTTTTCCCATGTGGAAGTTTCTTTCTATGATGATGATGCGACTTACCAAACAAAAGCGCTGGCAGGTCGATAGAAACACAAACATACACACAAAATTCAAGCTTTCACAACCAATGGTTGCTCTTTCCTGAAAAAGCAACCATTGGTTGCGAAAGCTTGAATTTTGTGTGTATGTTTGTGTTTGTCTGTTTCTGTCAACCTGCCAGCGCTTTTGTTTGGTAAGTCACATCATCTTTGTTTTTATGGTAGTTGGTTGCTCCAGAAGACAATTCCGTAGCACACGAGCAAGTGGAAATAACTTAAACAGGCAGACTTAGAGATACTGATGTCTTCAATACTGGAAATTATGTTAATGGTAAATGTTGCTCAGCAGTCTTCTCAAGTTTTGGAGCTTGTGATTTTCCCAGCTAACCTGCACTCTATATGGACACACAAAAGTTTCTAACACTATTCTCTCTGTACCTGCCGACTTTCATAAGCAGTAACCATCTCCTGTAGGCTTTCATGGTGAGGAAGGATATGAATGTCGCTTGAAGTTGCTTGCTTTGTTGCAGGATAAGGTATTTAATTAATGTATATGAGAAATAACAAGGGGGTCAAGAACAGAGTTTTTTGGCACTCTAGAATGAAATGTTTTGGCCTTACAGCTGCTTTGAGTGGTTGAAATGCCACAAGCTTCTGATCAAGCACTCTGTGGCCTTTGTTAAGCGATATGACTGCTGATGGGCTGCTTTTACGCCCTTATATAATCTGGCTGCTGGCTGTGATGTCACTGGTACTCACGGCGCTGCCATATGTGGGCATAGGTCGACGCCGCGTTCAATGAGTCTACGTTCACTAGATCTCCTGTAGCACTGAGCTGCATTTCACAGTCTCTATTAATGGTATCGACAGTGATTATTTCAACAGTTTCTTTAGTTTCACTGTCCTAGAAACCGTCAGGGAAGCCATGACAGAGACTTCATTAAATGTCATTCAGGGGCATTTTAACCACTTGATGCAGCTGGAAGCCCCAGAATACTGAATAAAATGTTACCCCTGTTTGTCACTGCATTCTTACTCTAGTTACTTCATTTCTCAAGAACTATATTTGTATCAACACAATTGAAAGATTTTGAAACCTCACAGAGTGCACCAACAAATTGTCTGGTAATTCCAGGACATTAACGTAAATATGACTCAGATTTTACAGGTACCTTTTTGAAATCTAAACTGATTTTTGATACACTTTTATTAGGTTGCTTTCTTGTCTTTGTCTGTTTGGTACAAATTTTACAGTTGATTTTTTACTAACTGCTCGATGAGCTAGAGACTTGAAACTTACAACGAAGCTAAGAACTGGATGAAAGTGCAGTATTAGCTCACTTTCTTGTCTAGTGTGTGTGTGTGTGTGTGTGAGAGAGAGAGAGAGAGAGAGAGAGAGAGAGAGTAAGGTTACTCTGTGTACCACTGTCATTTCTGATTGTCCTGTTTCAGTTTTGAAAGGTTGGCAGGAAGAATGAGTTCTGATAATTCTCTGTATTAGCTTGAATCTCTCTAATTTTTACCTTCTTGATCCTTACATAGGAGAGATCTCAACTGTCTGCTGTGTCATTCTTTGCCATTCAGCATATTGTGGGTGCGATGTGGAGAGGCATGTAGCCAGCACACAGCCTGCCTAGTTGTTTTGCTGACTTTCCAGACCTTGTGGAGACCTACTTCTCATCCAAGTAGTTCCTCAGATAGTTTTACATGCTGAAGGCACCCCATACCAATTTTCCCACCAAGGAAAAATCCTCAGCAGTCGCAGGAATAGAGCCTGAACCTCCACACGTCAGATACCTATGCTGACCACTCAGCTACTGAGGTGGACTAGTAGTTGACTTTGGTGAAGAGGAACTGAAATGAATCACAAATTCGTAATGTCATCAAAATGATTGAAGTTTATTGTAAAATTTCACACCCACTAGACTTAAAAGCAGAATATAATTACTTAAAAAAAGTTGTTTTTAATATACCACATTTTTAAATTGGACTAAGAAGTATAAAATAATTTCTCTTAGCTTCATATAGATAGTCCTAAAAATCTGTAATTGTGAATTTTTTCTAATAGCTGTGAAAGTATTTGTAAGATTTAAGATCAAAAAAGCAAAGAGCGTGCAATACATAATTGATACTTGAATAGCTCATCTTCTTACTGTTTTCTATTGAATGTGCCCCATATTTCTGTTTTAAACCTTACAAGTATTTACATAGGTATTAAAAATTCACAATCACAAATTTTTATAACGACCTGTAAGGGGTTAAGAATCTCTATAGGACTAGTAGAAATTATTTTATAATTTTTAGTTTTGTTTAAAAACTTGATACATTAAAATTGATTTTTATTTAAATGATTACTAGTAGTAATGTTGAAGCCATTGAGGTGCTTCACAATCCTGGCATACAGCAATTATCAAGGACTCTAATGTTTAAAAAAGAGAGTTAGACAGTAATTTATAACACCCCCTTTTTGTAAAGGAGCTTCACAGTTTCAAGTTTCAATCTGTCAGGGTGTGGAAATGTTGAATTTATGTGCCCAAACTTTGCCTGGCTGATTACAGCATGTTTTGAACAGTGTACTAGAAACATTACCTCATTTTTGAAGAAGTGGTAGTTTTCTTATTTCAACTGCTTTTATTGGACTGTAATTAGATCTTAATGGAACAATGAAAGGTTATTTCAGTATCTCCGTTCCCTTTTTTAAAGAACCATTCCTCCCTTTTTTCTCATCAACACTCAAAAATGCTTATTAAATATTTCTGCCACCATATTTCTTTTTTTTTCTTTTTAGCCTGCAATGCTATATTCAATGTTTCTAAAAATGTGTTCAGTTCTAGTCTCACTCCTTATTTGCCTTATAGTATCATTAGATTTATTTATTTATTTATTTATTTATTACCTTAAAAACAAACTTTAGGAAAGTCTTTGCACCGATGGTAATTCATGGCTTATTGATGAATTCTTCGGTTTGCACCCTGTAAATTCTTTCTTTGTAAAGTACTTTCAAATATTAGTGCCACGTGGTTACTGAACAAATTGTACTTGGAACTAACACTGTCTTCACCATAGACAGGCCTCCAATTTACATTTTAGAGATGTGATGTATTTTCCACATTAATGGTTTTTAGCAGTTTTCAATATGACATGGTCAGTGTCTCACCGATATTTGCACCATTGTTAGTCTGTTTTTGTCCATCATGATGAGAGAGAATTCAGAACTTCACCAACAATTCTATCAGCAGTTTCTGTCTGGTATATAAATATATTGTCTATTAGTGTACTAGAATGTGAAGTTATTCTGATGGGAAAATTGAGTGCAGAATCCGCAGGGTATATGTGAGCATGAAATTTCCAAGGCCTGACCAGCCACTGATGTGTGTTAGAAAATTAATGTTGAAGTCCTCAAATACTATCACCACTCCCATATTTAAACATGCATGTTATGAGGGAGTTTTAATTGCTTCAAAAGGCAATGTCCTAAAGCCCCTTGTGCACTGTTAGAGTTGACAAACAAAAATTATTTATACCCAATCCTATGGCAAACAATTTAAAATCTAGCTCAAGGCAAGAACTGTGTGTGTGTGTGTGTGTGTGTGTGTGTGTGTGTGTGTGTGTGTGTGTGTGTGTGTGTGTGTGTCAGTTTGTATTACTTTTGATACTGTTCTGTTTTTTTCTACAAATGAAGCTGGAAAGTTATAATTATTTGTCACTATTTCTTCTGTCCCAGAAGTGACACATCGCTCTGTGAAATGCAGAATATTGGGACAATCTGTCTTCTTGGTTATACATATTTACAAAATGTTCATTGAGATTATTACAAAAGACCTCTAGCATTTTGATGAATTGGCAGATTTTGATTTATAGCAGTTACAGTTTTCTCTTAAAAAGACCTTCATTGGTGATTTGTGTGGATTATCTGCATTAAGTTTTCTCACTAATCATTTGTCCAAAGTGGCCTTTATATGTGCGCTGAAGGAGTTGTAAAATATTTCTTTACATGGCTGTACAGAGGGCGTGGTAAGATAGGCTGCCACCATGCATATAAGTGATGCAAAAACTGACAAGGGGAAATAAAGAAAGAAGGCTGTTAAACATTTAAGTGGGAGAGGTACATGATTCTCCTATATGACATGTTCCTTTTCCTCAGCCTGTGACTGTAAAGGCATGTTGTTGTCATCTCAGTGCAATTTCTAGTAGGTCATTTCCTCCAAGTAACAAGTACAGGAGCTACTACTACTACTACTACTACTACTACTACTACTGAACAGACTTCTATCTACAACATGGTTTATGTGGCTGCAGTGTACTTGGTTCACTTAACTACTGCTGCACAGCGCATTCATGTATAACAATAGAGTTGCTGTTTATTATTATTATTATTATTATTATTATTATTATTAATCATCCAAGGATCACTTGCATAGATATAGGTATAATCAAGGTAATCCAATACAACTCAGTAGCGCCAAAGATAAAACATAGAGAATATGAAACTTGCATGCTTTGAGTATAGGACAGTTGATCCATGAGGACAGGACAGGTGGTTGGCTGTGGCCTTAAGGAACCATCACGGTGGCCGGACAGAGCAACTTCATCCTTCCAAAAATGACAGTGTCCTAACAGATGCACTTTCTCATATGGTTGGTTTCAGTTGTACAGTGTTCTTGATCTACACACAATTTGTTTCAGGTGACATGTAATGAAAGATATGGCTTTGTTCTTTATCGCTGCATACACTAAGAATATGAACTGATGGATCCTGGACTGTGTGGAGATGATGCTATGCCTCTTGCCCCAACTCCAATCTGTTGAGAAAGCAGATTCCATGCCCCCCAAACATGCAACTATGCTCCCCAGTCTGCCTGAAAAACTGTCAGCATCCTTCAATTAGGAGTAGTTGACCTCTTTCATTACTACCCACTACTATGGACTTTAATTTTGTAGTATGTGTTACTTAGGAAGAATGTTTTATCTGCCTTTTTACACAGAGCCATTTTTAGTAATCCTTTTCTTTTCCTTGGCAATCCATCATACAGTTGTATTCTCAAATAGAAAATGTTTGGGGTTTCTGTTTGTTTTCCCTTGGAAAATATATTGACCAAACTGGCTTTTGTTCCATGATTGCATGTAGAACTGTTAGTAAAATTTTTGGTAATTTTTTCACTGATAGTCTCTGCAGATTGGTAGATTTACTGACTGTGTAGTAAGGATGCCCAGTTTTTTATATGCCTATTTGCAGTTAACCTGATTACTGCTTTTAATTATTATTTTTACAGCCTTACCCTGAAGTTTAAATCTATGTCGTCCACATTTTGTGTCTTACCTCTCCAGAAAAGATTTTAAAGCTAAGAATATGCATATGCATAGTATGTCACCACAAGATAAGTGCTGTTACAAACTGATGCTAAAACCATAAGTGCAAAACATGCTGTCAACTTTTTTTGCCATTTTTCTTTGTGTGCTCAGTCCATATTATCTGACAATCAATGTTCATCCCTAAGGCTTTGTGCTTGTAACACAATCTACAGATTTATCATCTAGGCTTCTGTTTCCTCTCATTGCGCTGAAATGTGTACTTTTTTTAAAATCTTCAATGTTAATTTTTTACCTACTACACAATCATAAATATCCTTGAGTGTTTCGTTTGCTTCCTCTAGTATAAGTTTTGATGTTTCATAAGTGACTGATGCATTTGCCATCTGCAAAAAGAACTTCTTGTCTATGTCTTACACTGTCTTGAATGTCATATATATACATAAAGAATCAAATTGGACCCCGTATACTATCTTGAGGAACACCTAAGTTTGTGTGTTTCTTATCTGGCAGTTGTTTTAGTAAAAATTTATCCTCAGCAGAAATGTGAGCTTTCTCTGCCTTTTGCATCCTGTTTTACCACCTGTTCACTATTCTTCTTATACCTAGCACTTCTAGCTTGTTTAGTATTTTTTACTCGACAACGTCAAAAGCCTTGGACAAGTCTAAGATAATGCCTGTAACACATTCTTCCTTGTCAGAAGCTGAAAATATCACCCACCTGAACTCTGTAATGGCTGACACTGTACTTCTCCCTCTTTGGAAATGATCTGTGTTTTCTTAAAAAAAAATGGTATTTTTTTCTAGTAACCCATTATTCTCTCTTTCATAAGGCAGTAGTGAAACTGGCCTGTAGTTTCTGGTATTTCTGCATTACCTTTCTTTAGTAAGGGCACAACATACACATATTTTAGGTACTCTAGGAAAATACCCAAATTAAATGACTCATTTTTTATTCAATTAATGCAACTTGTGTGCTATCTACGCACGGCTTCAGAACAGTGACAAGGACCTCATCTGTGTCTGCTGCGTTCTTATTTTTTAATTGTTATTCTGTCTTCCTGACTTCAAGCTCAGTTACGGGAAACATCATCTTTGTGCTTACTTGCTGTGTAAGTTGTCGTGGGTGCTATATGTTTTTTAGGGGGATTTTGCTGCAGCTATGTTCAGAGAAGATTCTTTTGTAGGTCTGCAATTTTGCATGTTTTACCCAAACCTGTCTTTAGATTTATTGTTTGACAGTAATTATCTGAAAGGCTGAGATCTCTTATAAATACTTCACAATTTTACCCTGCCAATTCCTGAAGAACAGGGTCTAAAACTGATGCTGAACTTTGTGGTATTTTTGGAGCAGTGTTTACTGTGTGTTCACCATTTTTGCCACACCAAAAGTGCTCAGTATGTCTAGGAAGTTATTACTAACTTCTTCTTCAACACCTGTGTTAATATTCATGTATCCACATATCTATTTTGGGCCCTGGGATTCCTTCCAGGGCTTCAGTTAGTTTACTTCATTACCTGCATCAATGAGCACATGCTGAAGCAAATATGCTATTTCACTGAATGCTTTTGATTTGCGCTGATGTCTGCTGACTGCGGACTGTAGTGAGATGGCCAAGCATGGTTTCCGGGGGTAACAGACTGGGTAAGGATTCCAGGCATTCGAGAAAATGGTTGGTGTCTTTGATGAAGGATGGGAGACTGCATGTAATGGAGATGATACATAATTTACTTGGCCCTCCTGCCACTACTTCAGCTGATTTCAAGTCTGTGTGATCTGCTGTGTCAGTAAACAAGAATTTAACAATACGCCTTCAGCCCTTGATTTTAATACTGCGGGAGTTGTTAGTCAGTGTACTATAGACAGCTGTAATCTTCAGCAAACCAGAATATTCACAGACATAACAGACATTTTCTCAATTCTTCTTCTTCTGTTTTTCATGGGAACCTTTAGAGTGCTGTATTTTCTTCCTGAGTGGCAGTCACTCCTCAATATCTTGCAGAGTAATATGGAGCTCATACATCTCCCTTTCAACCTCTTTGCACCATGTATTATCCATTTGTAGTTTACCGTAGTAAGTGGACAGTCTTTTAGTCAATATGTTGGGATTCATCCTTTGGATCTGGCCATAAAAAACTAATCTTCTTTTCTTAATCAAGTCTGTAATGTTCTCAATATGTGGATAAGTTTACTATAGTGACTTCTGTATTTTTTTTATCTTTAACTGGTTCCAGAATTTTCCTTAGTGTGTGTGTGTGTGTGTGTGTGTGTGTGTGTGTGTAATTATATTTATTAGAAACAAAGATTCCATGACTTACCAAACGGGAAAGTGCTGGTAGATAGGCACAATAAAAAAAACCACACACACACACACACACACACACACACACACACACACACACACACACACACACACACACACACACACAAATTTCAAGCTTTCGCAACCAACGGTTGCTTCGTCAGGAAAGAGGGAAGGAGAGGGAAAGATGAAAGGATGTGGGTTTTAAGGGAGAGGTTTATGCGCGCGCGCACACATATATATTTTCCAAGACTTACCAAGCGGGAAAGCGCCGGCAGACAGGCACATGAACAAAACACACAAACACACACACAGAATTACGAGCTTTCGCAACTGGCAGTTGCTTCGTCAGGAAAGAGGGAAGGAGAGGGAAAAATGAAAGGATGTGGGTTTTAAGGGAGAGGGTAAGGAGTCATTCCAATCCCGGGAGCGGAAAGACTTCCCTTAGGGGAAAAAAAGGACAGGTGTACACTCGCACACACACACACACACACACACACACACACACACACACACACATATCCATCCGCACATACACAGACACAAGCATGCCTTTAAATATGTCTGCTTGTGTCTGTGTATGTGCGGATGGATATGTGTGTGTGTGTGTGCGAGTGTACACCTGTCCTTTTTTTCCCCTAAGGGAAGTCTTTCCGCTCCCGGGATTGGAATGACTCCTTACCCTCTCCCTTAAAACCCACATCCTTTCATTTTTCCCTCTCCTTCCCTCTTTCCTGACGAAGCAACTGCCAGTTGCGAAAGCTCGTAATTCTGTGTGTGTGTGTGTGTGTGTGTGTGTGTGTGTGTGTGTTTTGTTCATTGCGCCTGTCTGCCGGCGCTTTCCCGCTTGGTAAGTCTTGGAATCTTTGTTTTTAATATATTTTTCCCATGTGGAAGTTTCTTTCTGTTTTATTTATATATATATATATATATATATAAGCAGACATATTTAAAGGAAAAGAATTTGGGCAGAGACGTCAGTCGAGGCGGAAGTACAGAGGCAGAGATGTTGTTAAATGACAGGTGAGATATGAGTGGCGCATTTGAAATTAGCGGAGATTGAGACCTGGTGGATAACGGGAAGAGAGGATATATTGAAGGGCAAGTTCTCATCTCTGGAGTTTAGACAGGTTGGTGTTAGTGGGAAGTATCCAGATAACCCGGACGGTGTAACACTGTGCCAAGATGTGCTGGTCATGCACCAAGGCATGTTTATCTACAGGGTGATCCTCATTACCAACAAACACTGTCTGCCTGTGTCCATTCATGCGAATGGACAGTTTGTTGCTGGTCATTCCCACATAGAAAGCGTCACAGTGTAGGCAGGTCAGTTGGTAAATCACATGGATGCTTTTATACGTGGCTCTGCCTTTGATCGTGTACGCCTTCCGGGTTACCGGACTGGAGTAGGTGGTGGTGGGAGGGTGCATAGGACAGGTTTTACACCGGGGGCGGTTGCAAAGGTAGGAGCCAGAGGGTAGGGAAGGCGGTTTGGGGATTTCATAGGGATGAACCAAGAGGTTACGAAGGTTAGGTGGAAGGCGGACGGTGGAAAGACACTCTTGGTGGAGTGGGGAGGATTTCATGAAGGATGGATCTCATTTCAAGGCAGGATTTGAGGAAGTCGTATCCCTGCTGGAGAGCCACATTCAGAGTCTGATCCAGTCCCGGGAAGTATCCTGTCACAAGTGGGGCACTTTTGGGGTTCTTCTGTGAGAGGTTCTGGGTTTGAGGGGATGAGGGAGTGGCTCTGGTTATTTGCTTCTGTAACAGGTCAGGAGGGTAGTTGCGGGATGCAAAAGCTGTTTTCAGGTTGTTGGTGTAATGGTTCAGGGATTTAGGACTGGAGCAGATTCGTTTGCCAGGACGGCCTAGGCTGTAGGGAAGGGACCATTTGATGTGGAATGGGTGGCAGCTGTTATAAAGGAGGTACCATTGCTTGTTGGTGGGTTTGATGTGGACGGATGTGTGAAGCTGGCCATTGGACAGATGGAGGTCAACGTCAAGGAAAGTGGCATGGGATTTGGTGTAGGACCAGGTGAATCTGATGGAACGACAGAGTTGAGGTTGGAGAGGAAATTCTGGAGTTGTTCTTCACTGTGAGTCCAGATCATGAAGATGACATCAATAAATCTGTACCAAACTTTGGGTTGGCAGGCCTGGGTAACCAAGAAGGCTTCCTCTAAGCAACCCATAAATAGGTTGGCATACGAGGGGCCCATCCTGGTACCCATGGCTGTTCCCTTTAATTGTTGGTATGTCTGGACTTCAAAAGTGAAGAAGTTGTGAGTCAGGATGAAGCTGGCTAAGGTAATGAGGAAAGAGGTTTTAGGTAGGGTGGCAGGTGATCGGCGTGAAAGGAAGTGCTCCATTGCAGCGAGGCCCTGGACGTGCGGAATATTTGTGTATAGGGAAGTGCCATCAATGGTTAAAAGCATGGTTTCCGGCTGATGACAGACTGGGTGAGGATTCCAGGCGTTCGAGAAAATGGTTGGTGTCTTTGATGAAGGATGGGAGACAGCATGTAATGGGTTGAAGGTGTTGATCTACGTAGGCAGAGATACATTCTGTGGGGGCTTGGTAACCAGCTACAATGGGGCGGCCGGGATGTTTGGGTTTGTGAATTTTAGGAAGTAGGCAGAAGGTAGGATTGCGAGGTGTCGGTGGGGTCAGGAGGTTGAGGGAGTCAGGTGAGGGGTTTTGTAGGGGGCCTAAGGTTCTGAGGATTCCTTGAAGCTCTGCTTGGACATCAGGAATGGGGTTACCTTGGCAAGCTTTGTATGTAGTGTTGTCTGAAAGCTGACACAGTCCCTCAGCCACATACTCCCGACGATCAAGTACCACGGTCGTGGAACCCTTGTCAGCCGGAAGAATGATGATGGATCGGTCAGCTTTCAGATCACAGATAGTCTGCACTTCGGCTATGGTAATGTTTGGAGTAGGATTAAGGTTTTTTCAAGAAAGATTGAGAGGCAAGTCTGGAAGTGAGAAATTCCTGGAAGGTTTGGAGAGGGTGATTTTGAGGAAGAGGAGGTGGGTCCCACTGTGATGGAGGACAGAACTGTTCCTGGCAGGGTTCAATTTGGATAGTGTCTTGGGGAGTTGGATCATTAGGAGTGGGATCAGGATTATTATTCTTCGTGGCAAAGAGATATTTCCAGCAGAGACTACGAGCGTAGGACAGTACATCTTTGACAAGGGCAGTTTGGTTGAATCTGGGAGTGGGGCTGAAGGTGAGGTCTTTGGATAGGACAGAGGTTTCGGATTGGGAGAGAGGTTTGGAGGAAAGGTTAACTACTGAATTGGGGTGTTGTGGTTCCAAATTGTGTTGACTAGAATTTTGAGGTGTTGGGGGGAGTGGAGCTGGAAGTGGTAGATTGAGTAGATGGGAGAGACCGGGTCTGTGTGCAATGAGAGGAGGTTGAGGTTTGTTGGAAAGGTTGTGGAGGGTGAATGAGTTGCATTTCCGGAGGTGGGAAACCAGGAAATTGGATAGTTTTTTGAGGTGGAGGGTGGCGTGCTGTTCTAATTTGCCTTTAAATATGTGTGCTTGTGTCTGTGTATGTGCGGATGGATATGCGTGTGTGTGCGAGTGTACACCTGTCCTTTTTTCCCGCTAAGGGAAGTCTTTCTGCTCCCAGGATTGGAATGACTCCTTACCCTCTCCCTTAAAACCCACATCCTTTCGTCTTTCCCTCTCCTTCCCTCGTTCCTGAAGAAGCAACCGTTGGTTGCGAAAGCTTGAAATTTTGTGTGTGTGTTTGTGTGTGTGTTTTTTTTTATTGTGCCTATCTACCAGCGCTTTCCCATTTGGTAAGTCATGGAATCTTTGTTTTTTATATATTTTTCCCATGTGGAATGTTTCTTTCTATTTTATTTAATTATATTTATTTATTTATTTATTTGTGATTTCCAGAGCTTCTAGCTTCATCTTTCTGTTCAGAGTTAAACGTTCTGTTGTATCAAGTGATTCGGGGCACTAGTGTCCAAGTTTAGCATTTATGGATGTTGATTTCTTATTATACAGGGTAGAGAAAGATTGTGTCATGAAATTTTAACCCTGTATAGCTGCTGCCAGTAGAAACCAAAATTACAATTTTTAAACCACAGAAACGTGGTGCCACTCGCTCTGATTAGCCATGGAATTACTCTGTCGCCATATGCTCTGGACAACGCGTTACCACAAATGCTTTGCCTGCCAGTGATCACGCTCAGTGGTAACGTGCCAGCCTGCCTCTCTGGGGGAAATCCGCCGGGGTCCTGACACATCCAGTGTAGGTTCATGATAAGATGTACCGGCAACAAACCCATCAACAGCTGTTAGTTCACATACAGAAAGTCTTTTACCAATTGTGTTGGCCATGAAAAGGGCCTTTCTTGTAGCTAGAACATGGTTTACTTAAAGCAGGTGCTCGAATTGGTGACCCTCTGACATGACGCTAGCTTGTTAGTTGCAGGGGCAACATACTGGATGGTTGACTGATCTGGCCTTACAACTGCAATCAAAATGGCCTTGCTGTGCTGCTACTGTGAATGACTGAAAGTAAGGGGAAACTACATCTGTAATTTTTCCCTGAGGGCATGTAGCTCTTCTGTATTGTTAAATGATAATGGTTACATTATGATGGTATCTTCTTGGATAAAATATTCTGGAGGTAATATAGTCCCCCATTTGGATTTCTTGGGGGATGTCATTCTCAGGAGAAACAAAAGTGGTGTTCTATGGATCGGAGCATGGAATGTCACCCTTAATCGGACAGGTAAGTTAGAAAATTAAAAAAGGGAAATTGTTAAGTTAAAGGTAGATATAATGGGAGTTAGTGAAGTTCAGTGGCAGAAGGAACAGGACTTCTGGTCAGGTGAATACAGGACTATAAACACAAAATCAAAGATGGGTAACACAAGAGCAGGTTTAATATTGAATAAAAAAGAAAAAAATAGGAACATGGATAAGCTACTATGAACAGCATAATGAATGCACTAATGTAGCCAAGATAGACATGAAGCTGCCAACTAGCTCTGCAGGTGAAGAGATTGAAGCGATGTATGATGAGATAAAAGAAGTTAACAGACAGTTACGGGAAGTGAAAATTTAATAGTCATGGGGTACTGGAATTTGGCAATAGGAAAAAGGAAGAAAAGGAAAATAGTAGATGAATATTGACTGGTGTAAAGGAATGAAAAATGAAGCCACCTGTAGAATTTTGCAGCAAGCATAATTTAATCATAGCCAACACTTGGCTTAAGAATTATGAAAGAAGATTGTATATGTGGAAGAGACCTGGAGACACCAGAAGGTTTCAGACTGTATACATAGTCGTCAGACAGAGATTATGGAATTAGGCATTAAATTGTAAGACATAATCTGGGGCAGATGTCAGCTGTGACCACAGTTTATTGGTTATGAATTGTAGATTGAAACTGAAGAAACTGCAAAAAGGTATGAATTTATGTAGCTGGGACCTGGATAAACTTACAGAACCAGAGGTTGTAGAGTGTTGCAGAGTGAGCATTAGGGAATAATTTACATGAACAGGAGAAAGGTATATAGTAGAAAAACAATGGATAGCTTTGAGAGATGAAATAGTGAAGGCAGCAGAGGATCAGGTTGGTAAAAAGACAAGAGCTAGCAGAAATCCTTGGGTAATATGAGAGAAATTGAATTTAATTTGTGAAAGGAGAAAATATAAAAATGCAGTAAATGAAACAAGAGAAAGGAATACAACCGCGTAAAAAATGAGACTGACAGAAAGATAAAAATGGCTAAGCAGGAATGGCTAGTCGATAAATCTAAGGATTTAGAAGTGTATATCACTAGGGGAAAGATAGATAGTGCCTACAGGAACATTAGAGAGACCTTTGGAGAAAAGAGAACCACCTGTATGAATATAAAAAGCTCAGATGGAAAACCAGTCCTAGGCAAAGAAGGGAAAGCAGAAAGATGGATTATATAGGTGGTCTATACAAGGTAGATGTACTTCAGGCCAATATTATGGAAATGAAAGAGGATGTAGATGAAGATGAGATGCAAGATACAGTACTGCATGAAGAATTTGACAGAGCACTGAATGACCTAAGTTGAAACAAAGCCCTGGGAGTACACAACATTCAGTTGGAGAGCCAGCCATGACAAAACTCTTCCATCTGGTATGCAAGATGTATGAGACAGGTGAAATACCCTCAGACTTCCAAGAATGTGATCACTCAAATTCCAAAGTCAGCAGGTGCTGACAGGTGAGAAAATTACCAAACTGTCAGTTTAATAAGTCACGGTTGCAAAATACTAACACGGATTTTTTACACAAGAATGGAAAAACTGTTAGAAGCTGACCTTGGGGAAGAGCAGTTTAGATTCCAGAGGCAATATTGACCCTATAACTTCTCACAAAACATAGGTTAAGAAAAGGCAAACCTACATTTATGTCATTTTTAGATGATTTTGAATGGAATACTCTCTTTCAAATTCTAAACGTGGCAGGGGTAAAATACAGGGAGCAAAAGGTTGTTTACAGTTTGTACAGAAACCAGGTAGCAGTTATAAGAGAAGAGGAGCAAGAAAGGGAAGCAGTGGTTGAGAAGGGAGTGAGACAAGGTTGTAACCTATCCTTGATGTTATTCGATCTGTATATTGAGTAAGCAGTAGAAGTTTCAAAAGAAAAATTTGGAGTAGGAATTGAAGTCTCTGGAGAAGAAGTAAAAACTTTGAGGTTTGCCGATGACATTATAATTCTGAGAGAGACAGGAAAGGTCTTGGGAGAGCAGTTGAAAGTAATGGGCAATGTCTTGAGAGGAGATATAAGATGAACATCAACAAAATCAAAATGAGGATAAAGGAATGTAGTCAAATTAAATCAGGTGATGCTGAGAAATTAGATTGGGAAATCAGACTCTTTAAAGTAGTGGATGAGAGTTGCTATTTAGACAGCAAAATAACTGATGATCAAAGTAGATTGGATACAAAAGATAGATTGGCAGTGGCAAGAAAAGCATTTCTGTAAAAGAGGAATTTGTTAACATATAAGATATATTTAAGTGTCGGGAAGTCATTTCTGAAAGTACTTGCATGGAATTTAGCCATGTATGGAAGTAAAACAGCGATGATAAACAGTTTATACAAGAAAAGAACAGAAGCTTTTGAAATGTGATGCTACAAAAGAATGCTGAAGATTAGGTGAGTAGATTATGTAAGTAATGAGGAGGTACTGAACTGAACTTGGCACAACCTGACAAGAAGAAGGGATTGGTTGGTAGGACACATTTTGAGACATCTAGAGATCACCAATTTAGCACCGGGGGGTGGGGGGTGGGGAGTGAGGGGGGGGGTCATAGAGGTAGACAAAGAGATGATTATAGTAAGCATATTCAGAAAGATTTACTTTGCTGTAGTTCCTCAGAGATGAAGAGGCTTGCTCAGGATAGAGTAGCATGGAGAGCTGCATCAAATGAGCCTTTGGGCTGAAGACCACTACTACTACAAGGATCATATACTAAAATGGTAGTGTCAGACAAGAGTCCTTCATCAGATGTAGGAAGGAAAAACACACACACACACACACACACACACACACACACACACAGGCCATTGTCGTTTTTGGGCACTGAGGCCCAAATGCAGCAAGAAGTGATTACAGCTGGGCTGGATATTGGGGTTACTGAAGAAATATGGGGCAGGGAAGGGGAGAGAAATAGCAGGGTAGGGTGGAGGACGGTGTAGTGCTGCCTATAGGAGTATGCAGAGATGTGGTGAGGACAGAATGGGGAGCTGCGGGGTGTAGCATTGGATGAGTTGTGCTTTGAGTGGAGGAGGGGAGGCAGAGAGAATGGAACAATTTTGAAGGTGACTTGAGGACAGAACGCTTGCTGTGAGGCTGATGTGAAAGTGGGAAAGATGGAGGAGGAGGGGGAGGGGGAGCAGTTATGGGAAGGAAGAATGAGTTTTAGGTAGAGTTCTCACCTGCACAATTCAGAAAAACATGTTGTGTGGAAGAATCGAGATGCCTCAGCCTGTGGATCAGTCATTCAATACTAGCACAGTGTGTTGCAGGGCATGCTTGGTAACTGGGTGATCCAGCTCTCTCTCTCTTAGCCACATGTTCATGTGCACAGCTAGCTTGTTAGTGCACATGCCCATATAGAATTCTGCACTGTTTTTGCAGCTTAGTTGGTGGACTACATCTCTGCTTTCACATGTGGCTTTGCCTTCGATGGGGGTAGGAAGTGCCTTGACAGGACTGGAGTGTATGGTACTGGGAGAATGCAGGGGACAGGTCTTGTGTCTGGTCCTATTGAAGGGATATGAGCCATGGAGCATGGGGTTGAGTCTCTCGCCATATTTGCAGAATGATTTCTCGTCTCTGCAGATGAGACAATTATGAGTTGAGTTTAGTTTAGTTTAGTTTTGTTATGTTATGTCATGTTCCGTAGATAATTTTCACGATTATTTTATTGATATGATGTGGAACAAGTCAGATTACAATTTTTTATTTTTTTATTTTATTTTTTTATTTATTTTCCAGTTTTGAAACAGAAACTCGTCCATGGAATAGAAGGTGTTGCCCAAACTTGTTGCCCAAACTTGATCTGCTGTGTGCCAGACACTTTATGTTGTTGGGCAAATGATCAAAGATTTTTGCTGCTGAATAATGTACTCCTTTTTGAGCAACTGACAGCTTCAATAACAGATAGTATAGGTCATTTTTCCCTATAGTGTTGTACATATGGACATCACTGTTCTTCTTGAATTGAGATGGATTATTTATAATGAATTTCATTAGCGAATATATAAGTACTCTGATGGTGCAGTTAAAATACCTAACTCCTTGAATAGGTGCCTACATGACTTCCTTATGTGAACACTAATTATTCTCACTGCTGTCTTCTGTGCAATCAGTACTTTATGTCTGAGTGGTGAGTTGCCCCAGTAAACCATTCTATAAGACATTATTGAGTGGAAATATGCAAAGTTCGTTAGGAGGCTGATCTGTTTATTAGAAAGACTAGCAATTATATGAAGAGCAAAAGAAGATGAACTTAATTGTTTGAGAAGCTCAGTAATATACTTCTTCCAGTTCAAGTTGTCATCAATGTGAACTGCCAAAATTTTGGAGAAATTTACCCTGTTAACTGAGCTCTGTTCATATGCTACATCAATTGTAGGTATGACTATATTCAGTGTTCAGAACTGGTTATAGTGAGGTTTTTTTTTTTTTTCAAAATTAAGCGAGAGTCCATTTTCTGAGAATGACATAATTATTCTTTGAAAGACACCCTTAACAATATCTTTAGATGCTTTTTCTGGAATGGGATTTATTATAACACTCATGTCATCTGCAAAAAGTACTAATTCTGTTTGCTGAATGTTAAGTGAGAGGTCATTCACATAAATAAGGAACAGCGGAGGACCCAAAATTAAACCCTGTGGGACTCCCTTTGTGATAACTCCCCATTCACTAGACTTTACCACTCTCCCCACATTATTTGTGCTATTCAGCACAACTTTTTGCCTTCTGTTCGTTAAGTGTGTGTATGGCCTTCAATTCCATAAAACCTGCTTTTTTGTAATAGTGTAACATGATCCACACAGTCAAATGCCTTGAAAGATTACAAAAAATACTAGCTGGCAATAATTTGTTATTTAGGGCTTGTACTATTTGATGGATAAATGTGTAGATAGCATTCTCAGTAGAGTAACCCTTCCAGAATCCGAACTGTGACATGCTGAGTAATTAGTTTCACTTAAATGTGAGACTACTATTGAATACATAACTTTTTCTAATATATTTTAGTAAATGAAGTCAGCAATGAGATTGGTCTATAATTATTTAAGTCACTCTTGTCTCCTTTATTGTGAAGAGGTTTGACAATTGCGTATTTCAATCTGTCTGGAAGAATTTCCTGTGCCAGTGAAGCATTACATATATCACGAAGGACTTCACTTATTAAATTAGAACACCACCTCAGAATTCTGTTATAGACTCCATCAACACCACAAGAGCTCTTTTCTTTTTTTTTTAAATTTTTTTTAGTGTATTTATAGTTCCCTTAATTTCAGTGGGGGATGTTGGTGCTATTTGTAAAGGCCTAAAGTCCTGAGGAATGACATTTTTAACATAATTTTTTCCTTCTACAACTGAACCCTTTATTCCTATTTTTTCTGCTACATTCAGAAAGTGATAGTTAAAAATGCTTCCAACTTGTGAATTATCACTCACAACTTCATCATTTTGCTTTATTGCTATGGTATGCTGTGCACTGTCACACTGCCCCGTCTTGCATTGACAATGTTCTACAGAGTTTTAATCTTAATATCCGCATTATTAATTTCTGTCAGAACACACAAGCTTCTTGACTTCTTAATGACTTTCCTTAAAGTATTACAGTATCTTTTGCAGTAAGCAAGTAACATCAGACACTGACTTAGTCTGGCCTGTATGTATATTTCCCTCTTCCTCTTACATGTTATCTTAATTCCCTTAGTAATCCATGGCTTACTTGACTTTGAAACTGATTTTTTAGATAACGTTTCAGGAAATCAACTCTCAAGTATTGAGACAAATTTATGGTGGAATAAGTTGAATTTGGCATGAGCATCATTTTCTGCATGTACTTCACCCCATTCTATCTCTTCTAAGCTGCTCTTAAAACTCTGTATCCTGTTCACATCAATAAGTCTCCCTGCCTTGTATGAACCTGCCTCAAGCCTGTAAGGTGCTATTTGTGTTATTTCCATTACCTGTGCATCATGATCAGATAGCCCATTAACAAATGCATACACATTAATAGTTTCTGCCTGAGCACTGTCTTTGAAAATGTTATCGATAAGTGACCTACTATCCTGCTGCACATGAGTTAGAAAGTTTTAACAGATACTAGATTGAAACAACCAAACAAAGATTCTAGCTCATTTTTCCTATCCGTGTCTCTTAAGAAATCTACATTAAAATCACCACAAACCACTAACTGCTTCCTTCTGTCTGACAGGTAGCTCAATAATGCCTCTCTATTTTTCATGAATAGCTGAAACTTACCTTGAGGGGAGCTGTAGATTGTTACAATTACTATAGAAGTATATTGCAGTAGCAACTTACAAGCACATGCTTCAAGGATCTGATCTACACAAAAACTATTTGTTACAATATTTTTGACTGTGTGTCCAGTTTTTATATAAGTAGCAACTCCTCCTTTTTCCATGTTGACTCTACATGAATAAGATGCTAATCTGTAATCCCTTAAATTTAACTTCTCGATTCCTGTGGTTACATAGTATTCAGAGAGACACAAAACAACATATCTTCAGAATTTGCCCCATTTTCTAGGCATACAAGAAGCTCATCTATCTTATTTTTCAGTCCTATAATGTTCTGATGAAACACACAAATTTTATTTCATTGGATACTGCTACAGAAATTATGGCACTGTTCTGTATTAATCTCTTTCAATGCTCTCTGTCTGCAACCTGACTCTAACCTAAAAAATGTCCCTCTGACTCCAGTAATCACAGGTATTTTGTCTTGTGTGCATGTGGCCCCCCTCACATTTTCTGCAAGATAAACTAATCTATCCTTCCCCCTCCTACTCAGGTGCAGGCCATGACTAGTGTAACCCCACCTCCCAATTGCATCAACAGGCACAGCACAGATATGAGATTTAGTTTCTGCCAACAGTAACACCCCCCCCCCCCCCCTCCCCGCAGCTCTCTGTTAACATGGGTGACAGCCATATTAACCCAGGGCTGGTCATGGCCCTGCAAAACATCCACAAACCCCACACGAGTGTGAGCTGTTGCTGCTCCTATTACATCGGGGTCACACCTACACTATAGTCCGAATTGCTAGCCAGGCTGTTTCCTGCTCCTCCTGCTATAAGAACATGGTCCTCACCATCAAAATCTTTGCACAATTCCCCTAGGTTTTCTGTAACCTGGCTAAGCTTAACACTAGGTTTCACAGTGCTTGTGACCTGGTACTCGACTCCTAGCCTATCCTGTAGCAACTGGCCTAAACCTCTCCCATGACTGTTGCCTAACAGCAGAACTCTTTTCTTTCTGCTTGACTTCACTCCCGACCTAGGATTACAATTGTTACTACGCGTCTGCTGCACCCTAATTTGCTCAAAAACTGTTTGAGGCTCTTCTACTTAAAGTAACAAACCAAACTGATTGTTCACTGGAATCTGAAAAGTGATTTCTGGGGTTTTCTCCTTCTGACTACAACTTGTTACCTCTTCCCAGCTCCCATTGTCTCTTTCCCTCTTCAACCTGTGTAATTCGAAGTATGCCATTTCTAGTTCAGCCTGAAGGGCACAAATATTTTTTCCCTGTTCCACAATTTTCTTGACACAGCTACATAATCTAAAACTCCATTGGTGAGCCTCATCTGGCACTATAACATCTTCCCCACTACAATCATCCCAGTGAAACACCAACCCACAATTCCGACATTTCACTCCCGTGCTCACTAATCTACGACAATATCCACATTTGCACACATGATTGCAGATTAAACAATACAAATTACACTACAAACAATTCTGCTACACCAATTAATAATTAGTAGAAAGTAACTTAGCTTCCGGTGAGATGAGCAGAGAACTTCTAGACGTCAGGCGAATGCAGCAGCAGACAAATGTTAACAGCGCGAAGTTAATTGCTGGCATAGGTTATAATGGCGAAAATCACAAAACGAGTAAGTAACTGAAGAGGATCGATATTTACTAATGACAAATTTGAACAGACACTATCACTGAATTATGTATAAATACTGCAATGGAAACAGAAACACCACTTAATGACTTTACTGCACAATATGGAAAATTAAATGTACGGAAGTATAGAGAGACAAACTGAATGCAAACTATACACGCTCAATACTCTTCACAGTAAAGCTACACAGACATTATCCACGTAATCACATAACTTACTGCAGTCAATAACGAAAACAAACCCATGCTAACGGCTTGCACGTTGGAACAGTTAGCTTTTCACAAAAAATACGCAAGTAAAAGTGAAACCTTCAATATATAGATTACAATAGTACTAATTTGCTTATTTAAGCTACAATATTGCCTTAATAAATTGTTTTCCCACGAGTAAACACCTATATTTACAAGCGCACTGATTACACACACACCTGCTCCAAAGAGCTTAGAGTGTGTAACCAGTATGAGTATTGAATGTATGGCAGCTGTTGAAATGAAGGCATTATTTTGTCATTTTTAGATTTGATGTAGACAGTTATTGAGGGAGCATCTGTAAGGTGGCGGTTAATATTGAGGAAGATAGTTTGTTGAGGTGATGAGGACCATGTGAAGTGAATGAGGAAAAAGGTGTTGTTAGGACATGGTCACCCTCAATCAAGATAGTGAAGATGTCGCCAGTTAATCTGAAGCGGGTGAGGGATTTGGTATGCCGGTGGCTAGAGAAAGGTTTCCTCTAGATAGTCCGCGAATAGACTAGCTTAGGATGGTGTCATGCAGATTCCCTTGGCTTTAATGCAGATTTGTTTTGCAGATGATGCATTCAAAGGAGAAGTAATTATGTGTAAGGAGATAGTTGACGGTGATTAGGAATGAGGTTATAGGTTTGGAATCAGTCAGGTGTTGGGATAGTGTTCAATGGGGACAAGGCCATGGACAATTGTGATGTTTGTGTAGGGGGAAGTGGCATCCACAGTGGCAAACAGGGTGGGGGGTGGCAACGAAACAAGAACTGTGGAGAGACTGTAGAGAAAATGGCTGCTGTATTTCTGTATGGGAAGGTAGGTTACTGGTAATAGGCTGCAGGTGGTGTTCCATAAGGACAGAGATTCTCCCTCTGAGAGTGAGAGTGCAGTATCTAGCCACAATGGGGCTTCCTGGGTGGTTGGGTGTATGTGTTTCAGCAAACATGGGGAAGGTACAAATGCAGGGGTGGGGGCAGGGCTGTAGAAGGAGATTAAACCTCAGGAGAGACACTAGAGTGGATCTACATATTTGAGAAGGCACTGAAGATCATTTTGGGTTTCTGGAATGGGGTCACTGTGAAGAACTGATTTGTCAATGTGTGCGACAGCTGGTGTAGACAATCAGCCATGTAGGCTCTGTGGTTTATAACCCTTTGTTGGCAGGTGGGATTACAGGTTCAGGATCAGTTTTTAGGAGGGGACGGAGATTATTTCTGTGGATGTGAGGTTAATTCCCATGCTGAGGGATTTGAGGAATAATGTTGATGCAAGATTTGAGAATAGGAAGTTCTGAAAAGTTATCAAGGAATGATTCAGGAAAGGATGGCTTTATCACAGGTGGATGAGCAGTAAATTGAGTAATGCAGGTATCAGTCTAGGTTTTAGATCAAGCCTGATTGCCACTTGCTGGGAAAAAAGTGTTTCCATTGTAGCGACCAGGAAAGGGAGAGAATTGCAGCATGACTAAATTTGGCAAAAAGTGAGGTCTGTGGAGAGGACTTACACTTCAGTGGGATGGAGGCTTTGGGAGGGCAGGTTCACATCTGTGTTCCTCGTCGGTTTATACTTTTTTATACTCTGGGTTGTGGATAGTGGTGTGAAAGAGTTTCTTTTGGTGTAGATGATGTAGTTAATCGGAAATGCAAGGTCTGGCACTTATGATGTGACATGGAGGTGGTTTGATAGAGGCTCTTGCAGTGGTGGTGCATAGAGGTAATCCAGTGTGTGTGTGTGTGTGTGTGTGTGTGTGTGTGTGTGTGTGTGTGAGGTGAATAGATTGAATAGTTCCTTGAGACTGCACTGCCGGTGCTGCTGTAGTTTCTGGGAGGCCAAGGGTTTCAGTTTGGGAGTTGAGATAGAAGAATTTGTGATTGCAGAGCAGGAGGATTTTACAAATGGAGCAGAGATAGTGCAAGGAGACTTCAGTCAGGTTTATAAAGTTTTGAAGGACTCATATGGTGAGGGCTCTGGACTGCTGGTGGTCCGAGTCTCATTACAGGTTTGTCTTTATTGTTTTTTTTTTTATTCACTTTGAATATCTACACCATCCATACATAGTATAAAAACGGATGTATGTATATGTCACCATTATGAAAAGGATAGATTGCTACTCACCATACAGCAGAAAGACTACTAAACAGGTAAGCTTTTGTCCTGAAGGCGTCCTCTGAAATAGACAAAATATGCACACCATTTATTGTCTTTCTTTTTTTTTTTTTTTTTTCTTTACGGCTGCATTATAATTTCAAAGGTGTTTTTACAAATAGATGGAAACGAAACTTTTTATATTGCTCTACAAACACAGGTCATTTTTTGTATCTATTTTTACTACAAAATAGACAAAATGAAAAATTAAAGTCTCGGCAGAGCTGGTTTTGTCAGACAGTTTAAGCATAAGATTATCAAAACATATGTAATTATCATATTTTATTAAAAATGCACAAGTTGAAGGGAAACACGATAATAGAACACCTCTGTATGGAGGAAGTTAACTGTTCATGTTATCTGCATGTTTTTGCAAACTTTACAGTACTTGCTTTTTTGTTAGTTGATGAGTTGATGAAGGTCACCTTTACTTCTCCACTTTCTGAAGAGTTATGGTGTGGTGACCGATGGGAGTCGCAGTGTGATGTACAACTAGAAATAAGATGATATGCGTTTTTCATAAAAAGTTATAATTATGATATATTTGATGAATTTTATATTTTAATGACGTAGGCATTTGAATTGATCAAAAAATAATAAACATTGTAACAAGACTCAAACCAGCAGTCAAGACTATCACCAGTCTTAAGTGCTACTGATTGAGACACATAGCCCATCGAAAAACTGACTTGACTTTAGTGAATTAGGGTTGCTTGGAAAACTTAAAAATAGGTTTTCTTGAGATGTTTTGAGAGTTACATCAAATTGCTTTGGAGATTAATATTTGAGTCGTGAACTTCAAGTACCATCAATATAAAAAATTATGAAAGTATAATTGCCATTTGGTCTCCTTGCTAGTGTTTCCACATGTATATAGTTTTTTTGCCTCTCGTATTTTGTATTCTAAGAATGTAAGAAAGAAAATTTAGTCAATCAGTTAAGAGGCCATCTCATTTACAGTGTATTAACTGTAATCCCATTAATCTGTTGCATAAGTTGAAGAAAAATTCTGTTCTCATGTAAATGACAAAAAAAATTTGGTAACTGGTTACCAAAATTACGTTAAAGCTGTAGCAATTTCTCTGCTTCCATTACAGATTTCATCTTTGGTCAAGCTCAGGCTTCTGATTATGGTAAACAGTAACATTGACTGTCCAAAATATAAATGTGCTGTTGGTTTGGATTTCATAAAAATAATTGCTAGGTAAGTATGGTTGATTGTTAGAAAAAGATTGCTTGTGTTTTAACATATTTTATAGTATTTTTGCTGATTTGGTCCTCTTAGAAAACCGAGCTGAAGCTATATGAAATTTTAGGTTGTGTGTGTGTGTAACTGTTAATGTATTTGAGTGTTGATGGGCATAATACATTTATAATTTATATATGTATAATGTCCTTTAAGTTGAGCCCATATACTCTAATAAATTATCCCCTCTGATCTAATCATGACATCAGTTTTTCTTGCCTACTTGCTTGCTCCTACCCTGCCTACCAACATGTGGATGCATGTTTCAAATCAGAAGTCTTTGTTTCAGAATCCCATTATTGTCTTTTTTCTGTTAAATCGTCAATTTCATGGTGTCTCTTGTAGTACAATTACAACGGATGTATAACTAGACATTTCTTTTTACAAGCCTGGTAACATTTTTCTTTGTGTCTGAATTTCATCTAAAGTGTTTTATTGTCATGCATTGATGTCTTTTCTGTGCATCTCCTAATTTAATTACTTTCACATCTTTGTTTCAGAACAGTCAATTTTGATATTGTAAAGTACTTGTTTCCATCAAATTGAAGTGTGACAGAAGAGAGATATTTAAATATTATTATAAAAGTCAACAAAATTTGTACTGTGATTGTAAAAGATATTGCATTTCTTCCACATCAAGAAAGAACTACATTAATCATATCTTTTTGTAAGCTGTGTAACTAGACTCACTTGAAATATAATACTTTTTTCCCTATATTTTTATTTATTACTGTATATTGTACAGAATAAGAAATAAAATGATGGTGTACTTTATAAATATTTTACTATTGATCTCACTGTACCTTATTATCTATAATCTTATACTCTTCTCACACATTTTTCTTCCATGGCCTATTCTCCTTCGCCCATTGAACCTCTGTCTGGAGACTTTCCTCTGGGTACCAATTACAAAACATTTACCCATCAATGACAACGATCTACCCACATACTTTTTCCAGATTGTACATGGTACCTCAGTTCCATCCCTTTAATAATCCGAACACAAACAGTTACATAGCTTGGTGCCATCCGTCCATCTGCTAAGATATCCAACTCGATTTGAACCATCCATATTCCTCACTACCTTAGTTGTATGTAAACAGATTACCACACACCACTAAACTTTCTCTGCTTCATACTCAAGATATTCATGTTTGACCTCAAATATTTTGGACTGTCCTCCCAGGCAGAAACTGACTTTCAAACTAAGTATACCACTACCTACCCTGAAAATATAAGAGAATGTCCCTGTCAAACCATGATAGTGTACATATTCTACCTGTCTGTGACCTATTTTGCTCACCACATTGTGAAAAAGACACTGTTTGCACGGAAATCGATCAAAATAAAGTTGTTAATATGTCCTCCAAAAACCTTACTGTAGAAATTTCATTTCTATACAAGCGCTTCAGTTTGTCCTGTTCCCAAATTAGATCATGATGGACTACACAACGATCTGCTCTCCTATTACTTAGCTTGGCAGAAAAAACACTTCATTGCCAACAATACTACAAACAAAAAGCCCACATTAAGTCTTCAACAGTTTGCATCTTATCACACCGTGACCTACGTCATCTATCCAAGCACCCAATGCCTCATCATCCCCCCCCCCCCCCCCCCTTTCCCAATTGGCTTGTATTTCTTTTGTGAGAATCTGCTCAGCTACAACAGGGACTCAGTCCAGGCAACACTTCTTTCCCTTCTGTGCTGCAAGCCTGTCCTTCCACTATTGCATTGTTGTTGGTGCCTGAAGTATAAATTGCCTACCCTTGCTGAGGAGTGTGTCATTGCTGGCTGCTGTGGCCGAGTTGTTCTAGGCGCTTCAGTCCGGGACTGCGCTGCTGCTACGGTCGCAGGTTCAAATCCTGCCTCAGGCATGGATGTGTGTGATGTACTTAGATTAGTTAGGTTTATGTAGTTCTTAGTCTAGGGGACTGATGACCTCAGATGTTAAGTCCCACATTGCTTAGAGCCATTTTTGAGTGTGTCATCGTGGATGGGGCACAGGGACTGCGGCTAATGGTTTGCTGACTACGTAACTGTTGATGTGGCTGGGTGGTGCTCATAGGAAGAGCTCTAGTTCGGAATTGGTGGCACCATGGTGAAAGACTCGTACATGAAGTGAATTAAACTTACTTCCTCTGTGATCTCCTCCTGTAGATGGATAATGAGTTGAGTGCCAGTTTGAAGTGACATGGAATGCATTTTGTCTGTCATGTCCAGTGTGGATCAGAGAATAAAAGGTGGATACTGGAGCCTTCATCTTGGCCTTTGAAGGTGACTCACCTGAGAAGGTCAAGTTGATGGTGTATCATTACAATGTCAAGCCATATATTCCTCCTACCACGCGGCACTATGAATGCATGCATGCATTTTGGACCCATGTCTTCATGGTGCAGTGCCAGTCCCATGTAGAAATTGTGGATATCAGTTGCATGTGAAACCTTCATGTGCTCCTCCCTCAATTTGTGCCAGTTGTGAGGAGCACCATTCCCCTTGTTCACTGGCTTGCAACATTCTGTGACAAGAAAAGAAAATACATGTATGCTGCAGCTACAACATCATGTCTGTAATTACTGTGCCTTCTGGTGTAAAACTCCTCACCAGGTGGCTGGGGGACCTCATCTCCCTTCTTCCCTCACACCCCATTTGGAAGCAATGGCTCCCTATGACTCCCTATCCATTGGAGACATCAGCCCCAAACCCTGGCTGGAGAAGCAACACCCTTCTCTGGTGTCCCTTACCAGGAAAGAGCCCTCGGGACACATCCTTTCCAGAACTCAGTTGACCTATAACTTGATAGCAGCCAGTCATCAGAGGATCCATATGTTGCAGATCATAGAACTCCTCTGCCCCAGAATCTGGGGCAGACAAGCCCTTGCAGAAGTTGGGATCATTTGAGGAGGAGGAGAAGGAAGAGGACAAGAAGTCATCCAAGGAGGAGATTTGGTGGCCCCCATGTTGCCAGACCCCACATGTCCTGCTTGTATAAAAGATGACCTTCTTGGTGGTTGGCTGGTTTATGGGATTAAAGGGACCAGACTGCTACGGTCATCAGTCACCCTACTTGGTGACCCTATTCCCCTGAAGTCAGCCTCCCCCCCCGCACCCCCCCCCCCCCCCCCACACACACACACCTAGATTTGGAATAAATGTGTACTGATACCTTGTCTTCACACCAGTGCTAACAGGTGGCCCTGAGGCATGACCTGCCTTCTTAGTTCCATCACACCCCCACAGGATACTGACAGCGCAATCTTCCAGAGAAACTGAAACTTTCTGCCACATGGCTGAGCTAAAACGTCTTTTGTGTGTTTCCCCTTCTTTCTGAATCATCCTCCAAGAAACTTGTTTCCCAGCAATATGGACCTCTACCTTCCTTAGCTATCGGGGCTGTTTTAAGAATCATACTGCAATGAAAAAATGTCAAGTAGTGTTTGCACATACATTCTAGACTCTGTTTATAGCAAACACATGTTTCTTGTTTCCCAGCAATATGGACCTCTACCTTCCTTAGCTATCGGGGCTGTTTTAAGAATCATACTGCAATGAAAAAATGTCAAGTAGTGATTGCACATACATTCTAGACTCTGTTTATAGCAAACACATGCCATTCAACATGATTTTAGAGGCTGTGGCTGTTCATATGAAGGTGTCTGGAATTTATCATGTGTAATGTGTATCTTGCTCCCAACAATGAAATGTCCCAGAACACATTGTCTGTACTGTTTTTTCAGCTCTCCCCCAACCTTCCTCATACTGGATGACTTAAGTGCTCACAACCCTTTGTGGGTGGAATTATAACTGATGGCCATAGTAAAGTTGTGGAAAACACAATCTTCAAGCTTGAACTTTGCCTTTTGGATACTGGTGTTCCCACACTCTACAGTGTGGCATAAGGATTTAGTCAGTCTTTGGCCTTTCCCTTTTCAGCCCAGGTCTTATTCACACCATTCATTGGAGAGTACATGATGAATTGTGTGACAGTGATCATATTCCAGTCTTGACCCTCCCTCAGCATTACTCGCCTGGACACCCACATATATGGGCTGTACAAAGCTGTTTGGGATGCTTTCACCACTGCTATTCGCCTTGCATCCCACTACATGGAGGTATTGATGCGACTGTCCAGAGCACAATTGCATTCATTCTATCAGGAAGTGACTTGGTGATACCCTCTTCTTTGTAATCCCTACCATTCTACGACATTACCTTGGTGGACCCCCTGAAATTACCATGGCCATTAAGGGTCACAGACAGGCTCTCCAACACCACAAGTGGCATCCATCGATGGAACATTAAATCGCTCCAAGCCCCAGTATACCATCTCATAAAAAACAATCGTGAATGCTGGGAACGGTATGTTGTTACCTTTAGACTGCATACCCCTCCTTCACAGGTTTGGGCACAGTCCCCCGCGGGTGCACCTGGTGGCTCTGTGAATGCTGTCATCTACACTGACCTACTCAGTCTGCCAACATCTTGATTTGTATTATGCTCAGTCCTCTTCATGTGTGAATTGGCCTCCTGCATTTCGTGTTCGCAAACAGTGGGTAGAGTGACTTCACTTAACATTTACTATACCTCACCTGGAATTTTATAACCTCAAAGCATTAAGCAAGCTTTTATGACTGACCATTTGAAAAGTTAGATTTAATATTTGAAGCAAATAACACAGCCTTAACCAAGCAGTCATTATTAACTATCGGTTAATAAGCAAATATTCTGTAATGGTGGCCGTAACTGACAAGTAAAGAACCAGTTAGATTAAATATTTAAAAGCAAAATAACACAGCATTAAACAAGTGACCATTTCTGCACAGAAGCTACTTTATTTACGATTCAAGGTGTGATTTACTGAGAGAATGCCTAAGAACAATTGGCAGTATGAGTATATGAATAAGCAAGTATTTCTTAAAAAATGACTGGCGTAACTGAGCAGTACAAGAAACAATTAAATCGAGTGTTTACAAGAATATTTAGTAGTACCAACCAAGCGGGACTCATACATGGAATGCCAAACTTTCAGTTAGCTTAGGCACAGTGGAAGGTGCCGTTTTGCATCACCTTTTCTAATGGCCAATGTCTCTCCACACTGTATGACAGTCTGAGTAGCTGAGCAAACCACAGACAGCACTATAATGTAGAAAAATGCAGTTAGATTCAGCATAACATAAATTTCCTGTTTGCCAGTGTGGTATTATTACACAATCGAAACCATATGGGGCTGTCATTGTCAAAGACTCTGAAGTTGGCAGCACAAGTACAGAGCTGTCCACCAGCAGTCGCTAGTCCAACGAGCATTATTCAACCCCAAGTGGCACCAGGTTCACACCCCTGTGCAGCAGTGCCACCAAGGCACAAAACTCAGCTGTTCCCCATAGATAAGTAGGATTCTCAGTCACGTATGTAATAGCTCTTTGGAGCAGGGTGTTTTCCCCGATAGACTGAAATATGCCATTGTAAAACCATTGCATAAAAAGGGGGATACGACGGATGTCAACAACTATCGCCCAATCTCTCTTCTGACAGCTCTATCAAAAATTTTTGAGAGAGTAATGTATTCAAGAGTAGCCTCCCATATTTTTAAAAATAAAGTACTAACAAAATGTCAGTTTGACTTTCAGAAAGGCTTTTCAACACAAAATGCTATATACGCTTTCACTGATCAAATATTAAATGCTCTGAATAACCGGACATCACCCATTGGTATTTTTTGTGATCTCTCAAAGGCCTTTGATTGTGTAAATCATGGAATTCTTTTAGATAAGCTAAATCATTATGGTTTGAGGGGGGCATTGCACAAATTGTTTCATTCATACTTAACTGGAAGAATGCAGAAAGTTGAAATAAGTGATTCATGTAATGTTAAAACAACAGCTGATTCCTCAAACTGGGGGGCTATCAAGTACGGGGTCCCACAGGGTTCGGTCTTAGGTCCTATACTGTTCTTGATATACATTAATGACTTACCATTCCACATTGATGAAGATGCAAAGTTAGTTCTTTTTGCTGATGATACAAGTATAGTAATAACATCCAAAAACCAAGAACTAAGTGATGTGATTGCAAATGATGTTTTTCACAAAATTATTAAGTGGTTCTCAGCAAACGGACTCTCTTTAAATTTTGATAAAACACAGTATATACAGTTCCGTACAGTAAATGGCACAACTCCAGTAATAAATATGGACTTTGAACAGAAGTCTCTAGCTAAGGTAGAATTGTCAAAATTTTTAGGTGTGGCCATTGATGAGAGGTTAAACTGGAAGCAACACATTGATGGTCTGCTGAAACGTCTGAGTTCAGCTACTTATGCTATTAGGGTTATTGCAAATTTTGGTGACAATAATCTCAGTAAATTAGCTTACTATGCCTACTTTCATTCACTGCTTTCATATGGCATCATGTTCTGGGGTAATTCATCGTTGAGTAGAAAAGTATTCATTGCTCAAAAACGTGTAATCAGAATAATTGCTGGAGCCCACCCATGGTCATCCTGCAGACATCTATTTAAGGATCTAGGGATCCTCACAGTAACCTCACAGTATATATATTCACTTATGAAATTTGTTGTTAATAATCCTACCCATTTCAAAAGTAATAGCAGTGTGCATAGCTATAACACCAGGGGAAAGGATGATCTTCACTATGCAGGGTTAAATTTGACTTTGGCACAGGAAGGGGTAAATTATGCTGCCACAAAAGTCTTTGGTCACCTACCAAACAGCATCAAAAGCCTGACAGATAGTCAACCAACATTTAAAAATAAATTAAAAGAATTTCTAGATGACAACTCCTTCTACTCACTGGCTGAATTTTTAGGTATAAATTAAGGGAGGAGTAGGGAAAAAAACTAGGTTAAACATTAGTGTCATGCAGTATTTTGTGTAATGCAATATCTTGTACAGACATCTTTTATTAACCTGACACGTTCCACATCATTACGAAGTGTCGTATTCATGATCTTTGGAACAAGTATTAATCTAATCTAATCTAATCTAATCTACTGCATATAGAGGTGCCATCTGCAGCAGCAGGTTCAGTTACTCTTTGGGGGACAATCCTGTCAAGTCCCAGTAGTTGCCACTCTTTGAGTCATAGTCCTAAGTCTCGATGGCCCCAGCGGAGCCAACTTGCCATACTGTGATGTACACTGCCATTTGGTGTTTCCCTTGCCTGAGAGACATCAGCTCACAGCTAAAACAGTTAGCTTTGTGGAGCTTTGACTTCTGCCAGTCACAACAGAACTACCATCAGAGACTTAAAATTGTGCACGTCAACATCATTAGTAGGCAAAGGACTGTGTACTACACCAGTTGCAGATCTTCAATGTATAAGTTGAGTATTTACAATATGTCTATTTTACAGTGATGTTTATTTACTCATTTCTAGTTTGATTTATGCTTCAGTTCCCGGGCACCTTCCTGGCGAACTGTGTTTTGTTCGCATGACTACCATTGAGGCACACATTGTTTGATGCCAGTGATAAGTGCCATGATGAGAACAAGGCCATCTTAATGAAAGATGCTCTGTACACAACTGCATTTAATACAGAAACTCAGTCACATCAGTGCTAACTTAAGCACGGAAAAACAGAGCACATAATCGGCTTTGTGCTTCCCTCCCTTTCACAGTGTAAAGCAGATTTAAGTCTTAAACACAGACCGATGATATGTGAGCTCGGCAAAAGTCAAGGAAGTGCCTTATAACCTTCAGGAATGCTCACCGTAGTTCCATAGACAAGGTGTACTCCAAGCTAGGCCACAGTCTTTCTCATAACTCAATGCCAGACGCAGTGCCACAACCACAAGACCTCCACCAACAGCCTTCTTTGGTCTGCAGCATACACTTCTGTTGACAGTGGCCACCCGTGCCTCCTCACGCTTTCCTCAGCTATGGATGTGTCATAGCACCGATGCCAAACATTGGTTGTTTATTATGTGCCCTTAGTTCACTACAGCTGCCACTCTGCATCCACCCGGTCTCACTTCCAAATTACTACCAAATGCTGTGCCTTGTGCCCCCTTTGCTTTCTCAATTGATATTGGCAAAATTGATGGGTATGCATCAAGAGCCCCTCCTTCACAAAGTGAAGCTTTCAGAGGGGGAAGGGGGGAAGCATCAGCTAGCTGTGCTTTGCCACCCAACTGCCCTGTCTTGAGTCGGCTTAAATGGGCAGAGCTCCCAGTGTTGGTCTTCACATCCTCCACTAGGAAGCTCACTGGGGCCAAGATTTTAAGAACCTCATAAGATCCCTCATACCTTAGGAGTTAGGAGCATTTTCCCAGATACGCCACTCCCCCCTTTATTCCGCCCCCCCCCCCTCCAGACATTCCTGGCACGCACTTGATCTGTTGCCACAACTGCTGCTGCACGTCTTGCTGCAAGTCTTGCCCAGTCCTAGACCCAAGCGAGGGGCATGTTTCACCTCGCTGCCATCTTCATCCTTGAGATCATCAGGATCTATATGGTGTGCAAGACTTATCCAACTCCCAGGCAACTTATCACATTTCAATCTAACGTAGATCTTGGGCTAAGCTACAGATCAGTTTGTCTCTGGAACCAAGTATATTTTTCTTTCATATTCGTTCATTCCGCTAACTCACCAGCGAAACTGTCCCATTCCAATCTAACATTGGCCTCAGGTTTTGCTACAGACTGCTCGGTCAGTACATCTGATTTTTTCCAGTCACCAGAGAAACACGAAAATTAGTTGGCAACCCTAAAATTCATAATTACCTGATCAGTAAAAAGTGATTAGATTCAGCTATTCCCCTTTCGACGCAGTATATCATCATCTGGTTCGCTAAGACCAAAGACAACGAACTGTCAACATCCGCACACAGCTGGAAAGCTGCCGACACCATAAGTGCTCTTTAACCAAACCTGAAAATTTACAATTTCGCCAATGACACGCGAGCAGGCAACAGTCTATCCAGTAATCCCGAGCGACCTAGTTTCAAAATGTCCATGTCAACATCAAAACACAAATGTCTACACTTTGAATTGGAAGCAGGCAAAACGATGTTCACAGCTTCAGGCGGAAATTAAAATAACGAATGTCCAGCCTAACATGCTACCCAACCGAATTCGAAGCTTCGGCGCCAAGCAATAAGATTGGCCGGCTACACTCCGTGTTTAAAATACTGGCTAAAGAAATGTCTTGTAGTGCTCGACCAATGACAAGGTTACTCCAGCAAACGAGAAGTTCCACTATAGAGTCTTTGAGTCATTGTTTTCGCAAGCCATACTCGTATGTAACTCGAAAGTTGGTAATAACAGACGAAAATTTCATTTGTAATTGGAGTGGCCCTTCCTCCACACAAGTATCTCAGAACTATTTGCCATTTACAGATAAAAACATTTCTAAGTAAAAGCGACGTGTAGTCATTAAAGTCCTGGCAGCTCTCTTGGTAGGGTCATTTCAGGCGTAAAAGCTTGCACAACCGTATGGGATGTACAACCGCTCCAATCCACCAGCTCCGACCAAGCTTTTTGGGAGGCTTCGCTCAGCTGTTAGACGAATACTCTAATCGGTAATCTCCTTCCGAATATTCCCATCTGGCAACACCTCTGCTCCACTCACAGCTCACTGTGACTGGGCAGAAAAGAACCAATCTCTGTAAACAGACCATATCTAAAACAGGTAGACCTACCTTTCATGGAAGAAAATGAAACACAGGAAATAAAGAGCTTTTGGTGTATGGTGAATGGAAACTGTCCAAGCACAATATGTTACAGACTATGGGAATACTCCCATTTTCAAGAACAATGAGCGAAGGCCGATAAAGAAATTTTTAGAAAAGTGAATCGGGGTTTAAGGGAAACTACACAATTGAAAACCATAAAAACCAATAGCGGCCACTGACGCAAATCGCTTACAAATTGATTCGCGTTTATAAATGAGTCAGCCCATGCTTTTTCTAAATGTATCAGTTGTGGTCATACGCCACCCAAAAGACAGCTGAACGTCTGTCGTATCGAAAACTGTAGTTTTGAGAGTGCCAGTAACTGACATGAGATATAGATGGGAAAAAAGGGTGGGAGTCTGCCATGGTCTGCTTGAAGCATTCAAAGTCGATGAAGACAGGTTTCTCTCGATATGGTTGTAGGAGACAAAATATGGGTTACTTTTGTAATCTGGGAATGAAAAATCAGTTGATGAAATGATATTTTATCTTCCGTCCGCAGCCTGAAGACTGCAAAAGAAGTCTGAACAAACTACATCAGTTTATTAAAAAGGTACAGTAACTTTTGTTACTTTCGATATAGGTCACGTAAATTCTCTTCGCTTCCGCTTGCTGAGGAATGTAATATTTTTTCCCCCATTGACGTTGACACCTTTGCAGTATCTCTGTAACTTTTTATTAAGCATATCACATGGAGGACCACATTTGTCTGTGATTATGGATTTCTAGGCTGCATGTTACGAAACAATTCTACAGTACTTCACGGCATTATTTAGAAACTGGTTACCTTGCGGGCTGATGTAAATGTAGTTTCTAAGTGTGCTTCTTATCACTGTAATTTCTGACCAACGAATGACCTTGAACGCACACACTATCATGACACGATTAATATTTTAGGAGCCTCAGTACTTAAAGATAGTCTGGCACGTGCCTTTTCAATGTGTGCCTTATCATCGAGTCTTCGTGAGATGTGGCACGCGCCACTTTACCATACGCTAGAATATAAACACCTGATAAGTTACCTCTGCCCTGTCGTTCACGTATTATTAATGTGCTTACAAATAACTTGCAAATATTGCGTAAGCTTTTGTGGCAGAGAGTCAGTTGATATACACTCCTGGAAATGGAAAAAAGAACACATTGACACCGGTGTGTCAGACCCACCATACTTGCTCCGGACACTGCGAGAGGACTGTACAAGCAATGATCACACGCATGGCACAGCGGACACACCAGGAACCGCGGTGTTGGCCGTCGAATTTGTGCACCGCCGCCGTCGGTGTCAGCCAGTTTGCCGTGGCATACGGAGCTCCATCGCAGTCTTTAACACTGGTAGCATGCCGCGACAGCGTGGACGTGAACCGTATGTGCAGTTGACGGACTTTGAGCGAGGGCGTATAGTGGGCATGCGGGAGGCCGGGTGGACGTACCGCCGAATTGCTCAACACGTGGGGCGTGAGGTCTCCACAGTACATCGATGTTGTCGCCAGTGGTCGGCGGAAGGTGCACGTGCCCGTCGACCTGGGACCGGACCGCAGCGATGCATGGATGCACGCCAAGACCGTAGGATCCTACGCAGTGCCGTAGGGGACCGCACCTCCACTTCCCAGCAAATTAGGGACACTGTTGCTCCTGGGGTATCGGCGAGGACCATTCGCAACCGTCTCCATGAAGCTGGGCTATGGTCCCGCACACCGTTAGGCCGTCTTCCGCTCACGCCCCAACATCGTGCAGCCCGCCTCCAGTGGTGTCGCGACAGGCGTGAATGGAGGGACGAATGGAGACGTGTCGTCTTCAGCGATGAGAGTCGCTTCTGCCTTGGTGCCAATGATGGTTGTATGCGTGTTTGGCGCCGTGCAGGTGAGCGCCACTATCAGGACTGCATACGACCGAGGCACACAGGTCCAACACCCGGCATCATGGTGTGGGGAGCGATCTCCTACACTGGCCGTACACCTCTGGTGATCGTCGAGGGGATACTGAATAGTGCACGGTACATCCAAACCGTCATCGAATCCATCGTTCTACCATTCCTAGACCGGCAAGGGAACTTGCTGTTCCAACAGGACAATGCACGTCCGCGTGTATCCCGTGCCACCCAACGTGCTCTAGAAGGTGTAAGTCAACTACCCTGGCCAGCAAGATCTCCGGATCTGTCCCCCATTGAGCATGTTTGGGACTGGATGAAGCGTCGTCTCACGCGGTCTGCACGTCCAGCACGAACGCTGGTCCAACTGAGGCGCCAGGTGGAAATGGCATGGCAAGCCGTTCCACAGGACTACATCCAGCATCTCTACGATCGTCTCCATAGGAGAATAGCAGCCTGCATTGCTGCGAAAGGTGGATACACACTGTACTATTGCCGACATTGTGCATGCTCTGTTGCCTGTGCCTATGTGCCTGTGGTTCTGTCAGTATGATCATGTGATGTATCTGACCCCAGGAATGTGTCAATAAAGTTTCCCCTTCCTGGGACAATGAATTCACGGTGTTCTGATTTCAATTTCCAGGAGTGTAAGTCTTCTGGGAATGGTACATAGTAATGTAATAAAACAGCCATCACTGGATAAAATCGACTTTTCGGACACGGCTGCAAAGGCCTTCCCTTAGGTCTACTGTACTATTTCGTCATGACTTTTCAATCGTGCATGACATTATGTCTCAATTTTTAAAAATCAATGATGTTTTCGGTCTGCAGTGGTGGGGAATTAGAAAAATGTTTCTTTTATTGGTTTTCTTTGGTAAAATGAGGGAGGGATCTACTGTTATCAGTTACCCCTTATAGTATTGTCCATTATTGGCAGTCAGTGGGCAATGGTGTGTAGATTTCTTTATAAGAGCCCGACAGGCGGCACAGATAACTCAAGGCGTAAGAGTTATCAGCGAGAAATTTCTGCTGCAAGCCGTTTCTCCCGCACGAAAAAAGGCAGAAAACCACACTCCGTCGTCAATGATTGCCAGTTGTAGCTCATGCTGTTAGGGATAATAGGACAACAACGGATCCCCCCATTCCTTCCACCAAATGAAATCTAAGTGATAAACTTGCCTACTCATTCCCCCACATGCATCAACAATGGGAACGACTTTTAAAATTCTGACGTAATGTCACGCTCAGTAGAGGAATCGTAACCAAATATAATCAATCAACCCTGGACAACGATAAATATAAGGTCATTGCATCCATGACCGAAACGTCCGTTTTATTCAATGACTAATTTTACAATATGGTGCAACACGATACTACGAAAACTACCATGTCATCCCGAAAAAGAGTAGAATGAGACAACACAACACATACCTTTGCTCAAGCCACTGGGAGAATATCTTTTTGGGGCTGAGAAGGGGATCGTAGCCGTTGGCTTGCTTTATGGGTGGGAGGGGGGGGGGGGAGTTTCTACTAGTGTGGAATGATATCTGAGTCTTTCCACAACATATCTGAGTATTTCCCAATCATTTCGGGCCGGAGAGAATTCGGGGAAACGGAGACTCTGAGTCAGTGTGGGGTCACTGGTGACTTGACTGCTCTGTGATGTTTTTAGTTATGGGGATGATCCGGTGTCTAAACAGCAGTCATTGCTATTGCAGATGTTGTTGAAAGGACACAGAAATGTACAGGATATTTTAGCATCTCTGTGACCGAGCAGACTTTGAATCATTGACTCCACTCATCATTATAAAGCAAACATGCATGAATGATCGCCGTCGTCAGCAATTAAATAATGTATTTTTTCCGTCCCCTTTAATATTTCTGAGGCTGTTCAGCTTGGAGAGGTGACCTCTGAGTCCATTACAGACGCCAAGGAAGTTACGCCCAATACTGGAGCTGCTCTGAGCTGACAGAATTTGCTATCTCCACCCCAATGTCGAAATCCACTACATCACGACTTCTACGGCATTCTTTGCGTGGGATGCTCTAGATATGACTGCACCGTCGAATCTCGTTATGTTAGGTTTTTGTATATTCTCTATTTACTCAGTTAATCCTAGCTGGTAAGGATCCGAGACTAACGAGCAATTCTCGATGGAACGAGGGTCTATAAGCTATCTTACATTTCTTTAGAATTCTTCCAGGGAATCTTAGTTGTACCTAACTTTACGCGTTCGTTCCACTTCAAATCGTTCTTAGTCGCAGATTCATAGGTAATTAAAGAATGTGGCTGTTTCTAATGATCGAGAGCCAATCGTATAATCAGATTCAGTACATGGTTTTCTCTCATGGTTGTGAGGCTAACTTGGTTGAAAACATCAATATGGGAATTTTGGGAAAGTTAAACAGGTCTAATACACAAAAATTGAGAACAGCATAATCACATTAGTTAATGCGTAATCTCACATGCAGGACAACGTTTCTTATCACAGCATCCCACAATTCGGTTAATTTTAGGAAGAACTGGGTCACAATTACAAGATAACGACATGCAACAAGCCTTTTTTTTCATACAAAATAAAGCAGGATGAAATATAGGCACAATTGGACAAACGGGCAGAAGTTCCTGCATCAGATATAAAGTACACTTTGATCTGTCTAACTCCAAGTCAGCTTTAAGTAAACATCTGCGTGAGGAGGGACACACCATCATAAATTTGCAAAATAATTTAAAAATTCGTCATCGGCAAAGAAAGGGACATAATCTCGACATCCTTGAAGAGATTGGATGTAAAAAGCGTCTCTTAACGGATAAACTCAATGGGCAACTAGAGCTGTGCCTCCGCAACATTTTAACAAACTTAGACTGCTTAAATAGAAGATCCAAATACATAAGTCTATTCCTTAGTTTAAATCCTTTTTACGGGCGCTTGTTTGACAGTCGTCATTTCTCTGCACAGCTTTTCCGTGCTTGACCTTTAAAATTGTTACACACTGTGAGATTCGTACGTCACTATTTATATACATGCGATTCACAAAGAAATTTATTGATGAAGTGCTATACAAGTGCTTTTATTTTATTATTGTATTCCTCTACGCTGTGTTACTCAAATAAAAAAAAATAAAAAAAAGTAATTCTATTTTAGGTTCTTCCTATCTTTCACATGTAAAATTACTTGTAAAGATGCTGCCCAGCTTTCTTTGCCATTGTCCACGATTCGGTTCCCATTTCGCCTTTTGTTGCACACGTTCATTACGCGCACCCGCCCATTGTGCTTATCGGTGCCTGCGCCCGTTTAGCTCAGTTTGTCTAGGCGGTCACTGCGGACCCCACATTGTTACGGCCACGTTGGGCCTTAAAGTATGTCTACATAAGATTTTGTGTTTTCCTCTCTCCAGTCCTTTTACTTAGATGAAGGCCTATTTTGTAAGCAGCATTTTATCATACAACCATAAAGTCTCTGCTTTTAGATTTATTTTACACTAAAGCCCAAAAAAAGCTGCTATTGGCACGAGCATTCACATACAGAGATGTGTAAACAGGCAGAATACGGCGTTGCGGCCGGCCACGTCTATATAAGACAACAAGTGTCTGGCGCAGTTGTTAGATCGGTTACTGATGCTACAATGGCAGGTTATTAAGATTTGAATGAATTTGAACGTGGTGTTACAGTCATCGCACGAACGATGGGGACACAGCATCACCGAGGTAGCGATGAAGTGGGAATTTTCCCGTTCGACCATTTCACGAGTGTACCGTGAATACGTGCAATCCGGTAAAGCATCAAATATCCGACAACGCTGCAGCCGGAAAGGGCCCTGCAGGAATGGGACCAACGGCGACTGAAGAGAATTGTTGAAGGTGACAGAAGTGCAACACTTCCGCAAACTGCTGCAGATTTCAGTGCTGGGCCATCAACAAGTGCCAGCATGCAAACCGTTCAATGAAACATGATCGATATGGGCTTTCGAAGCCGAAGGCCCACTCGTGTGCCCTTCATGACTGTGCGACACAAAGCTTTACGCGTCGCCTGATCACGTCAACACCGACATTGGACTTTTGATGGCTGGAAACGTGCCACTAGTCGGACGAATCTCGTTTCAAATTGTATCGAGCGGATGGATCTATAAGGATATGGAGACACCCTCATGAATCCATGGACCGTGCATGTCAGCAGGGGACTGTTCAAACTGGTGGATGCTCTGCAATGGTATGGGGCGTGTGCAGTTGGAGTGATACAGGACTCATATATCTAGACACGACTCTGGCGGGTGACACGTACATAAGCATCATGTCTGATCGCCTGCATCCATTCATGTCCATTGTGCATTCCGACGGACTTAAGCAATTCCAGCAGGACGATGCGACACTCCACATGTCTAGAATTGCTACAGAGTGGCTCCAGGAACACTCTTCTGAGTCTAAACACTTCCGCTGGCTACCAAACTCCCGGACATGAACGATGTTGAGCAAATCTGGGATGCTTTGCAACGTGCTATTCTCCACCGCCTCGTACTCTTACGGATTTATGGGCAGCCCTCCAGGATTTATGGTGTCAGTTTCCTCTAGCATTACTTCAGATATTAGTCGAGTACATTCCACGTCGTGTTGGGGCACTTCTGCGTGCTCGCGGGGGCCCTGCACGATATTAGGCAGGTGTACCAGTTTCTTTGACTCTTCAGTGTAAGCCGGCCAGTGTGACCGAGCGGTTCTAGGCGCTTCAGTCTGGAACCGCGTGACTGCTACGGTCGCAGGTTCGAATCCTGCTTCGGGCATGGATGTGTGTGATGTCCTTAGGTTAGTTAGGTTTAAGTAGTTCTAAGTCCTTGGGAACTGATGACCTCAGATGTTAAGTCCCACAGTGCTCAGAGCCATTTGAACGATCTTCAGTGTAGCTTGGCTGTGTGAACGTAGCTTTCATTACCAATCCATGTGGTTTACCATTTCATTCCTGTATAGTTGGCCTGTGTAAGGGTGCTGCTCTATTTTAAGTTGGACTACCGACCTTTGACGGGAAACAGTTTTATCTCAACTGTACAAAGAATGTTGTGTCATCTACTGTGTATCATTTGGAATAAATTACGAAATAAATGTGAGAACATAATTTTTCCTATAGAGCTTCGTGTATAGTACACCTACATTTTAACCGGAACAGAATCTTTATTCTGTGTACTCTTGTATACGTGCAGTTGTATCCCTGAAGAGGTGGCTGCAATGTCGGGAAATTAGTTGGATCAGAAATAAATATTTATCATATAGTTGAAGCAGTCTTATTTATCAGCGTTCAGTTCTACAGCCGTGGATTCCCACATTACAAAATTGGCTATAATCTAATATTAATCAATCACTCCCGTTATTAATGTGCATTTAGTTACATTTTTGATACAGATCAGCTGCCAGATCATGTGTCCACCCTCTGCAGGCCTGTATTTCGCTACAGTTTTCTGGCGTTATGAAACATCAACTAGCATCATCTACTAGCAGTGGAGTTTCTTCTGCCCTCCACCAAGTCATTTGGAACAATAACAGTCCTAAAATATATTCTGGATGAAGGCCTGAAATTGCTCTCACATCGTACGACTGCTTCCCGTTGACAATGACACTCGTCCTCTTTGCTGGAAAGTCTTCTATCCAACTACATCGCTGCTCCAATATTCCGTAATCTCGCATGTTTCTCACTGGGCGAGAACTCACGTCTACATGATACGCCTTTCGAAACTCAAGGAACACCGTATCAACTGGGTCATTGCTATCTACAGCCACATGGGTCTACGAACAGGCTGGCTGTTGTGAACACCATCGAAGATGCATATGTTGAAATTGACAGAATAACATAAAAACTTTGTGACGTAGTGTGTCACATAAGGCAAACATTGAATTACTGTAATATCTTAATTCGTTGGATGCTGTAACACATTAACATCGAATGGTACCTTTTGAGGCCCTTGTGTTTCCTGTGCTTGTCTCCTCCGTTACTTTAACGTGTGCTGTAATGAATTTTGATATTCAAGTAACAAGAGAAATACGTGAAACTATGAATCAGGTAATTTCTTTGCTGTCAGAACCCTTCAATTTAAGCAAATTTGAAGAAAATTTAGAAAGGGTGGATATGGAGGTAGGCCGATGCCAACTTCAAAAATTTCACACACAGTTAAAACGAAAAGTCGTCAATTCAATAGAATATTTAAGTCCGAAGTGTTCAGCAAGCGTAAATGACTCCGTGGTTGTGATTAGAAAAACACCAAGTTTGTTTTCCTTGTTAGTTTTCTGGAAGAGAGCTTTCTCAGACCTGTCACATTCAACACCTCCACGAAAAAATTATGAAACACAATCTTAATTCGGTTCATCTGAAGAACGTTTGGAATCTGGCAAGTTTAGGTAATGTAAATATAACTATTCAATTAGACCGAGGGTACAGAAGGTTCGTGGTATTACACAACCAAAAACTTGCCAACAATATAGATACTGAATCTAATTTTTCTGAGGTGTGTTGGAACCTGCCCTCAGAGGACACGATGACACTGAATCATCTTCCAGTCATTGCGTTTTCGGTGCCTTGATTAATTTTGTCACAGAGTTAGGCTCGGTATTAAAGTCGCATTTACAAAAAGTATCATTTTCAAAGGCACTTCTGAAACTATCCAGAATGTACTATCCCAATGCACATTTCAAGACTGTCAAGAGGAAATTAGAAAGGAAATTAAGAATGTGATATTTTTGTCTGTAATAGCGGACGAAATCAATGTTGAAGCGTTTGCTTTACAGATGGTTATAGTTCATAGGTACATCATTAGGGAGACCAGTTAAAAGATTCTGGGACTTCATAGCACCAGGAATTCATGATTGCAACGCGCATCATAGAACAGATACAAATAAATCACAATTTGGAGACTTGTTCACACACAAATATATCGCAAACATATGATGATGCAGCAGTCATGAATGGTTCGTTACATATGGTTCAAATGGCTCTGAGCACTATGGGACTTAACTTCTGAAGTCATCAGTCCCCTAGAACTTAGAACTACTTAAACCTAACTAACCTAAGGACATCACACACATCCATGTCCGAGGCAGGATTCGAACCTGCGACCGTTGCGGTCGCCCGGTTCCAGACTGTAGCGCCTAGAATCGCTCGGCCACCCTGGCCGGCTTCGTTACATATGATTCAAGGCGTTGTTAAGGAAAGCTGTGCTCACCATTTAAATATGATCATACTTAATGCCCCTTCGATTATTAAAAATGTGTGAATATTTTTCACCAAAATTCAGGGACTTTGTAGCTTCTCTTCAGCATCTCCACAAAGAACAGCAATTCTCAACGAAATAGTACTAAAGCATCTGCCACGTTCAGAGCCCACTCGTTGGAATTTCCAACCAAGGGGTGACAACACTGTTTTCGAATACAGGGAAGATATTAATTAACTGAATGAGTAATATCAACAATGGGGAAAACTGTGTAACGAAAATACCATCCTACAAGCCAGCCGCTTAGTAATGATTTTGAAGGATGTAAGCTTCATCTTCCGCCGCTCTGTTTTTCACAAAATTGTGATCCAAGAGGATATTTTGTAAAATTAGCTACATAAAGAGGATATTGACAGAATTTATGCATGAAACCAGCTGCCAAGTTTTAAATCATTAAATTACGAATACTAGAGAAGGCCTGAATGAAAATGCAACAGATTTACACGAGGATTCGAAAAGAGGACGGACTGAAGATGGAGGAGCGCTGTGTAACCTACTGCAGAAAGCAAAAAAAGTGTGTGATGTTACACAGTAAGTTACGAGACGAAAGAAAGATTCGGGCTCACTGGACACTTAATTGCAACCTATCTATTTCTACCAGAGGAATTGAGCACTTACGTTTCTAGCTTCCGAGAATCTTCTTTCAGAGCTATCGGATGCTATTCTTATTTGTTGGAAGTAAAGAAACTTGGAACGAAACTCTCTGTTATTTATGGAAGACAGTTTCAAAGAAGGTGTGGAGCTTTGAGCTGGCTGGATTACGTAACAGGTACATTGAGCGAATCTGTGCATCTGTTGAAAGGGACTAGATTGAAGCAGTATGTTGTTCTTCGTTACTGAAACCCATCCCAGCCTTCTTACGGAATACTATGGACCAGGAAATACTATCAACACTCGCTTGAAAAATTTGCAGATATGAAGCGGGAAGTTTCCTATACAACTGATCACTACCACATCAAACATCAGACACACAACTGAATGCAGTTGACATCGAGCCTGTTGAAATAGCTTAACAAGGCAGGGCTACTATTTTTTGTGTACATACAGTTGCAGTTCATCTTAATTCCTTTTATTCTACAAAATAGTACTTTATTCTGCGTACACGTTTTGGTGGCCCTATTATGACCAGATGCTGCAAGACATGGGCGAGCTCTCGCTTTAGATAATGGATTGCAAAAATATGGACAGTGCACTGATTTTTTACCTTTCTTAATGTTTTTCTTGATGAACAAAATCCATCATCCTTTTTTTTTATCACTAGCCGCCACTGGGTTCTCGTTTCCCAAAACGTATCTGCATTCGTAATGTCCAATCGGTCAAATGTCCTTATCTCAGATTCAAACATTAGCCGTTCCCTTCCATTATTTCCTACATACGTAAGTGATCTGGCGAGACAGGGTGGCCAGCAATCTGCGATTGTTTGCTGATGATGCTGTGGTATATGGGGAGGCGTCGAAATTGAGTGACTGGAGGAGAATACAGGATGACTTAGCCAAAATTTCTAATTGGTGTAATAAATGGCAGCTAGCTCTAGATGTAGGAAAATGAACCCATAATGTTCGTATACACCAGTAGTGGTGTCCTCCTTGACAGAATGATGTCGTTTAAATATCTGGGCGATATGAAAGGGAATGAACATGTGAGGATTGTGGTAACGAAGGCAAATGGTCGAGTCTGGTTTATTGGGAGGATTTTAAGAAAGTGTGGTCTGTAAAGGAGATAACATGTAGGACAATAGTACAACCTATTCTTGAGCGCAGCTCGAGTGTTTGAGATCTGCGGTGGGTCGGATTAAAGGAACACATCGAAGCAGTTCAGAGACAAGTTGCTAGATTTGTTACCGGTAGATTCGAACACCATGCAGGCGTTATGGAGATACATCAACAACTCAAATGGGAACCCCTGGATGGAAGACAATGATCTTTCCTACTTACGGTGTCTAGTCCAGAACACTGTCCCCCAACGCAGCAATGGCCGAGAAAGATGCATAATTCTAGGTTTAATCATCTCCCCGGCTTGGTTGCTGGCGAAAAAAAATCGCTGTTATATCATGGGGTGGGGTATGGGAGGGGGGATATAGCCACAGCAATCCAGTCATAACTCGAAGATGCCTCTATACGTTCAGCAGCAGAGATCCGTCGATGCCTTTGCAGATAAGCATTGTAAACAGTTTAAGTACCAACCACGCCCCTGCCCCCTTTCTCTTTGTATCAACCAGAATGAAGCTTCCAGAACTAGTGATTACGAGTGGGTGGTGTCAATCTCGGTTAGGGAGAAATGTCATTTGGAATGAAGACATATAACACAGTATAGAAGTATTCCCTAACTATTAGAGGGTGTTTAACATTGCTCGAAGACACGTAAAAAGTTCGAGTAGCAAAGCCACCAATCCCTTTGTGACTATGGATTAGTAAGGTTAGCCTGGAGTTTGCTTCAGACGTGGGCAGGACTGGTGCAACTGCGATTATCATTACCCCTACATATGAACACCACTGAGAAAATTTAGAGTTCAAACGTTTGAAGCTGATTGCAAAAGGTTCTACTGCCGCCAACGTACATGTCGCATAAAGACCACGATAAGAAGAGTATAAGACAAAAGAAATTTGGCCTTGTAGAGAGGCACACAAACAGTCTTTTTTATCTAGATCTGTTTGCGAGTGGAACAGGTAGGGAACTGACCAGTTGTGGTACAGGTTCCCTCCACTATATACCGTATGGTGGCTTGCGGACTATGTAAAAATTGTTTCCAAGGTAAATAATCTGCGGATTTCATCCGGAATTTAAGGTTTCGCGGCTCTTCGCGCATGGTTTCATCCAGCTTTTTGTTCTTAAAACCACAGGACAGGGATGAGAATTTATCTCCCCCAAAAACTTGAAAAAATAGTAAAATTCTCGAGACTATCGCCTCTCTAAATCTGTTGAAATGTAGTACTTTCTCTTGAACGACTATGATATTCTCCGTGCTGATAATACAAGAAATATCCCCCACTAGTGCGACCCTCACAGAATTTGAAAGGAGCGCCATTGGATGTCCACATGTGGCCAGATGATCAAATTGTGCAAAATCTAGATTATTTTAGGTATTCAGATGTGACAGTGGCCCGATGCTGGATTGCTTGGGAACTCGTCGTCAAGTTTTGGTCAACCACATCTGAGCACTTCAAAGAAGGATCGACATATTGGGCACCAAGCACATTGTAACTGCTTCAAAACCTGCACGTGCCGTCCAATAGTCCGCAGCTCGTGGTCGTGTGGTAGCGTTCGCGCTTCCCACGCCCGGGTTCCCTGGTTCGATTCCCGGCGGGGTCAGGCATTTTCTTTGCCTCGTGATGACTGGGTCTTGTGCGATGTCCTAAGTTTAGTTAGGTTTAAGTATTTCTAAGTTCTAGGGGACTGATGACCATAGATGTTAAGTCCCATAGTGCTCAGAGCCATTTTTCCATCCAAGAACAAATAGTAGACTTCCTGCTATATGCTGTATCATCCGCACCATTGATAGGGGACTAGCAGCGGACTAGGAAATTACCATGCCATGTGTAGGCTGCCATTAACACCACAGTACAAGCAACTGACATTGGAATAGTGCTACGACTGGGATGCATGGACTGATGATGGATAGTATCACATTGTCCTCATTGATGAATTGCAGTTCTGCACTGCCTTGGATGACCATCGTTGGTAAGTATGGTGGCGACCTGGGGAGAAGTTCCATTCTTCCAGTGTTTTGGAAGGCACAGTGGTGTTATCTATAGCATAATGGTAGTGGTTGAGGGAACTCTAGTGGCAGGACTGTATGTCATGCACATACTGCATCCTCACGTGTTACCTCTCGTGTGGCAGTATAGTGGTGGCATTTTTCAACACGACAATGCTCGTCCACACATGGCACATTTCTCTATTGAACTGTTTGTATGATGCTGAGATACTCCCATGGTCATCAAGGTCCCCAGATCAGTTCCTGATAGAATATGTGTGGGACCAGCTTGGATGTGAAATCCATTCCATCGCCAATATCCAGGATGTCAAGGACCAGTTACAACATTTGGTGAAGGTACAATGGCTTTGTGACAACGTTCCTAACCAAATCAGTGTATGCGTCCAGGCCGGAGAGGGTGCAACGTCATACTACCAAGTGCTTCATAAATGTGACTCGATTTTGTTGTCACTAAAATATTATCACATATCATCTCACCCATGGAGCTTCATTCGTTTCCTTCTCTCCCTCTGAGTGTTTCACTTTTTTTGCCAGGCAGCCTGTTTTATGGTTATTTAAATGGTGACTCATGGCTGCTGCATTTCGTCTTTCAAAATTAATATGATGGGGACATATACGAGATTGTACTTTATTTTCTGGAACATATGTGGAACATTCTCAGATCCACGATTTTTTCTTCTTGCCGTTAATATATGCTAAAAGTAGTGTACTTAATACTGATGTTTCCTATTCATACCTAATGAATGAAACAAGATGAAAACAGCGAATTTTAATTGTGTGTTGTTTGGCGTTACAGGACTACCAGAGTTCTTGCATGCTATGCACTAGTAGGGTAGCTATGGGCATGATCCGGTTATCACTGGTTTCTTATCTCAATGTGACTGATAAGTGGGTATCAGGTTAAACATCCAGTGTCAGGTTACATACTTTGCTAACTTATAATGTAGGTTCACCCCCCTCCGCTCCCCTCCTACCGGGGAACCACTGAGGAAGCCCCATCTACTTCTCCTCATCATTCTCTCCCCCCTTTCCCTCTTCCCTCCCCTCCTCTCGTCTCCCCTTCCTTCCCCTCTCCTCCCCTCCCCCCTTGGACCAACGAGACTGGAGCAGCCTCTCTCCATTTTCATCTTTAATAACTGGAGCTTAGGAGCTGGGAGAGATTGTAGGTAGTGTCTATTTATTAATAACAAATTACGTTGTCACTCAAAATGTATTTACTAATAACAATTTAATACTGCATCATTCCTGGCAGCAGAAGAGGCCACACCCTGCAGATGTGTAGGTACTCTCATTCTTCCATGATTTAATCTCATTCTTCCACAATTTTAAATATTTATTAATATTTTCCAGATTTTGTCTTATTTTCCACAATTTTACGTATTTCTCATCTACCTCGTATTTTTTCTTATTTTCACAATTTACGTATTTTTCCACATTTTTTCGTATTTTTCCAAAATTTTCTCCACTTATGTAAGTTCCAGGCGAGTTCTCCACAAACATCACTGCATTACGTCATGTGGTTGCTCATCAATGATGTGATTCTGTCAGCTAGTCATAAAGCAGCATGGGTCCGAATTAGTCACCACTTCATTAGTACTGTATGTTAGAAATGAATAATTTGGTGGAAATAATGACGTCATTACAAATTTTATAAGCACTCAATTTTACCGATTTCCAACCAAAGGTACAGTATGTATAGGAAATATCACAGTGCTAAGATACAACCCTTCTAAGTCACCAGCACGTTACTAGATTGTGGCAAAATTCTGATCCTTCCAATCAAACACATTGTGTGTGTAGCTTAGCGCCACGCGATATGCACCTAGAGAGCTCACCAGTGAGAAGTATGTCACCTGCAGGGTAGCCCACACCTCGAACAGCGACTTACGATGTCTCGTCTTGAAGACTGTCACCCAACACAACAATGGACGAAAAAGATGCATTGCATAATTGTAGGGTTAATCATCTCAGAGTTGGTTGCTGGCGGAAAAAAATTACTTATGTTGCTATATCAAGGAGTGGTGGAGAGGGGATATTCTGCCACAGCAAGCCAGTCGTAAGTAGCATATGCCTATAAGTTCACCAGCCGAGATCTGTGGATGCTTTTGCAGATAAGCATTGCTAACAGTTTAAGTGCCCTTCTCCCCCCCCCCCCCCCTCCCCCGCCCATTAGAATGAAGCTTTCGGAACTAGTGATTATGAGTAGGCGGTGTCAGTGTAAGCCAGGCAGAGATCCCAGGTGAAATGAAGACAAACATAATATACAGTATTCCCTAACTATTAGAGAGTGTGTGACATTGCTAGAACACACCTAAAAAATTCGAGGAGGACAAGCACCAATACTTCTGTGACTGAGCCATTACTAAGGTTAGTCTGGACTTTGCTTCAGACATGGGCGGAGCTAGTACAGCTCCTATACTGACCACCCCTACAAGAGAACCATACTGGGCATACTGGGAAAAATATAGTGAGAAAATACAATCGTGGCAACACAATGACTGAACAAGATCTGGCAGAACACCAAGGTAGAATAAAAAGACATATAACTCTGGCAATATTAGTGTGCTGTGCGACATCACTATAAGAGTCGTAAATAGGTAATGAGTGTGTATGTACAGGGGGAGTCACTTAACGTTACCGCTGGATATATTTCGTAAACCACATCAAATACTGACGAACCGATTCCACAGACCGAACGTGAGGAGAGGGGCTAGTGTAACTGTTTCATACAAACCATACAAAAATGCACGGAAGTATGTTTTTTAACACAAACCTACGTTTTCTTAAATGGAACCACGTTAGTTTTGTTAGCACATCTGAACATATAAACAAATACGTAATCAGTGCAGTTCGTTGCATTGTAAAATGTTAATTACATCCAGAGATATTGTAACCTAAAGTTGACGCTTGAGTACAACTCCTCCGCTGTTCGATCGTGTGTATCGGAGAGCACCGAATTACGTAGAGATCCAAAGGGAACGGTGATGGATCTTAGGTACAGAAGAACGGGAACAGCACATTACGTCCACATGCTAACACCTTTTGATTGGCCTTTTTCACTGACGCACATGTACATTACCATGAGGGTGAGGTACACGTACACACGTGGTTTCCGTTTTCAATTACGGAGTGGAATACAGTGTGTCCCGACATGTCAGGCCAATAGATGTTCAATGTGGTGGCCATCGTTTGTTGCACACAATTGCAATCTCTGGCGTAATGAATGTCGCACACGCCGCAGTATATCTGGTGTAATGTCGCCACAGGCTGCCACAGGTTGCCACAATACGTTGTTTCATATCCTGTGGGGACGTAGGCACATCACGGTACACATTCTCCTTTAACGTACCCCACAGAAAGAAGTCCAGAGGTGTAAGATCAGGAGAACGGGCTGGCCAATTTATGCGTCCTCCACGTCCTATGAAACGCCCGTCGAACATCCTGTCAAGGGTCAGCCTAGTGTTAATTGCGGAATGTGCAGGTGTACCATCATGCTGATACCACATACGTCGACGCGTTTCCAGTGGGACATTGGCGAGCAACGTTGGCAGATCATTCTGTAGAAACGCGATGTATGTTGCAATGCTCTCCGATACACACGATCGAACAGCGGAGGAGTGGTACTCAAGCGTCAACTTTAGGTTACAATATCTCCGGATGTAGTTAACATGTTACAATGCAACAAACGGCACTGATTACGTATTTGTTTATATGTTCAGATGTGCTAACAAAACTAACGTGGTTCCATTTAAAAAACGTAGGTTTGCGTTAAAAAACATACTTCCGTGCACTTTTGTATGGTTTGTGTTAAACAATTACACTAACCTCTCTCCTCACGTTCGGTCTGTGGAATCGATTCGTCAGCATTTGATGTGGTTTACGAAATATATCCAGTGGTAACGTTAGGTGACTCAATATATATCCCTACCACCCAAATGAGACTGAGCAATGGTCAGAGTTCACAAAAAAATGGGCTAGGCTGTTCAAAACAGTTATCGGAACATGGTGTATCAACGTCCGGTAGCTTGCATCTATTTTAATAGAGGCAGTACCAGTGGTCTGATTGTATTGCTTGAGATGTTTGCTTTCAGTATAGGCACCAATTAAAATTATTGGCCGTCGTATGCATTACAGTTTCAGGTGTTACCTCAGAAGGTAGTGAGTACCAGTGTCCCAGTGTTTTCTAGTGAGTACACAGATGTCAGTTGTCATTTGTGGACGTTGCATTCAACCAAGCACATACGATACGACATCTTAATGCAGTACAAGTTGCAAGGGCGGTCTGTTTGATCCAAGAATGATGTCCTTTCGGTAATGTCCTCTCCGTGTGTAATCCATAGGTTGTGAACACGCTACAGGAAGGTAGATGAATATGCAAGGCTAGTTGGACAAGGTCGCCGACGGATTATAGTTCCAGTTGAAAACCGATATTTGGCCATCTCTGCGCTGCGGCGTTGTACCGATACTGCCGGAGCACTGCAAGGGGATCTCAGAAAGGCCACTGGAGCCGCTCTGTCCGATGAGACTGTTACTGAGAAATGACCTTACGACCCAGATCTCCTGCTCCTGTACCCTGCTTCACATGACAACATCTTGCAGCTCGCCTTCAGCTCCGGTGTTCCCATATCAACTGGCAACTTTGTCATTAGGAAAAAGTGTTATTTACAGACGAGTCCAGGTATCCTCTGATGCAAGGTGATGGTGGTGTTCGTGTGCTGAGACCCATAGTAAGTGGTAACTGCCAAATGTTGTCTAGTATTTTTTCTAAGGTTCTGTGATGATGTGAAGAGGCTTCAGTGTTGACAGTCATACGGATCTTGTCGTTATTGATGGTCGGCATACCACCAGGCACTACATCAACACATCCTGTTGGACCATGTGGTGGCTGCTGCATACAGTGGTGGCCGTGAATTCCCTCTCATGCCGAGGTCTATCTGACGGGCGTCAGCAGCGATTTCTAGTGAAGCCTGGACACTGAAGTAACGGAAGGGCTGGCAGTGAGTCCCAACCAAAACCCCATCGTGCATATGTTGACAGATGTGTTCGAGGCCATCCCGTTCCGACGTACTCTCCAAGAACACTCTTTGGCTGTCATTGAAGAATGGGAATTGATGCCACAGGGTGACCTCCATAGATTTGCGCATAGTTCGCCTTATAGGTGTCAGTGAATGATAACCGCTTACAGGGGGCATACACGCTATTAAAACTCTCAAAGTCCAATGAAAAGCACCCAAGATAACGGAGTGAATGTTTATTATCAATCTGTTTCCGACACCTCTCGGACATTTCAGTTCCTTTTATCTGAACGATGGAGGGTGTAATGTTTTATTGTTGTGCACTTAATTTTTGAAAGATGAGGGTTTAATTTGGTGGTATACCCAGTCCTCAATTATTGTTCAGTGGAGTGTGGCAGACGCCCAAAATCATGTTTCCTTAATTCTTGTGACCAGTCTATTTCCACTTACCAAGTCATCAACTCTCAGAGGTCACGAGACCTCTCCCACTATACGATAAAATGAAGCTGTAGAGAGCTGGAGCGTTCACGAGCCGTCTGTCGATAAGTCTCTGAAAAATAACACTCGGTCACAGCGTTGCGCGTTGCTTTCGGCGCCGCCGACGCCATCGCCGCAGCAACCGACCGCCGCAGCAGCCGACGTCGGCGCTGAAGGCCGGCAGCATTATCAGTGAATATCTGTCAGACGCCGCGCGAGTGGCTGCGCGGTTAGAAGCGCCATGTCACGGACTGTGCTGTCTCGGCCGCCGGGGGTTCGAATCCTCCCGCGGGCTTGGGTGTGTGTGTTGTTCTTCGCATAAGTTAGTTTAAGTAGTGTGTTAGTCTAGGGACCGATGACCTCATCAGTTTGGTCGCTTAGGAATTCACACACATTTGAACTGGCGAAACCGCGACCGCCCGACACACCTCTGCAGCGGTGCTTCCTGCGTAAACGAAACGGCTAACCATGAGTAAGAACCACCACGGCCTCAAAGTGCAGACATGGGTCGGTGGCAACTGCGGAAAAATATCAAACACAAGCTGATAACTTATACATAGGAGGAATCATCGATCTTTGTATGTCGCAGTAAGAGACGAGAAATTGCTCCCCGCCCGTGATCGGGACGTTGTAATGGTTCTTTATTTACGTGACCATTACGGCAGTCCAATCCCAGTTCTCGATACCAGTAATATCCTACTACTTTTCTGTGAAGTAACAGACATATTTTTGTGACAATATTCACATTTGGTTTTATTAATGTATAGGTACTCCGATGTATCGATGTATTACAGTGATATGGTTCTTGTGTGTATTCATTTCTGTGAGACTGTCATAATCTTTGACTTATTTGTAGCCGTTTTGGTGCGAATGCACACAGAGCAGTCTTTCTTTCACTTTGCAGAAGTTAAGTTGTTATTTCGTTTTGTAAAAGAACAGTCAAGTCTTGTGTTTGGTTAAAGTGGAAATTAAATATATGAAGATTGATACAAAACTGTTTTCTTGATGGTCAGACAATTAAGAAGTGTATGTGAATTTACAAGAAGTTTAATAAAAATGTGGATCGTGAACACCAAGTCAACAATTATTTCTACCATACCATTGTTCTGATCTGGCTCTGTCTGATCATTTAGAATTTCCTGAAAAACGCATTTGTTAGGTCTTGAAATAATACTAAAATACAGATCTGGACCTTCTACCAGTCAAAGTGGAATCACCCTAGAATCAATAAGATGAGCCATAACAACTTCGACGAAATCTACGTGGGAATCCATTCAAGATAAGTGCCAAAATTAATGACTTTTTTTACAGTGACTTCATTATTTCCATAATGACGATACCATCCACACTCAATAACTTTGTTGTTGCACGATAAAGCGCACACATGCTGCGTGAGCAACATTATTAATGTGATTTCTAACCTACTTTGCAAGCGGTGGTATTGTTAGAACGTCCATATCACTGGGATCTGAGCGACGCCCACGCACTAGCGACGATATCTCTCTCATCACAGGAAGCTGCTCGATGAAGCTTCCACAGTGTCACCTGTCGAAACTGCGAAGCAGCCGCCGGACTCTGTATGAATAAAATCGATCTAACAGGTTTTCTTATTATACATCTCTGGAAATACTGAGAATAATACCAGTACTGACATACTGCCAATGGTAGCAGAGTTTACCTATACAGCGAGAATTTACTAAGTCGACTGTAGTAAGAAAAAACTTTCTGAGACAAGTAATAGTAAGTAGTAGCAGTAGTAGTAGTAGTTGTTGTTGTTTATTCATCCAGAGACAATTTATATTGCATGGATTTCGTCAGAAAATAAATACTTCCTGTATACAGGGTGTTACAAAAAGATACGGCCAAGCTTTCAGGAAACATTCCTCGCACACAAAGAAAGAAAATATGTTATGTGGACATGTGTCCGGAAACGCTTACTTTCCATGTTAGAGCTCATTTTATTACTTCTCTTCACATCACATTAATCATGGAATGGAAACACACAGCAGCAGAACGTACCAGCGTGACTTCAAACACTTTGTTACAGGAAATGTTCAAAATGTCCTCCATTAGCGAGGATATATGCATCCAACCTCCGTCACATTGAATACCTGATGCGCTGATGCAGCCCTGGAGAATGGCGTATTGTATGACAGCCGTCCACGATAAGACGACGAAAAGTCTCTATATTTGGTACCGGGGTTGCGTAGACAAGGACTTTCAAATGCCTCCATAAGTGAAAGTCAAGAGGGTTGAGGTCAGGAGAGTGTGGAGGCCATGGAATTGGTCCACGTCTACCAATCCATCGGTCACCGAATCTGTTGTTGAGAAGCGTACGAACACTTCGACTGAAATGTGCAGGAGCTCCATCGTGCATGAGCCACATGTTGTGTCATACTTGTAAAGGCACATGTTCTAGCAGCACAGGTAGAGTATACCGTGAATCGAGGAAGTACAGTACATACTGACGAAACTAAAATGAGCTCCAACATGGAAATTAAGCGTTTCCGGACACATGTCCACATAACATCTTTTCTTTATTTGTGTTTGAGGAATGTTTCCTGAAAGTTTGGCCGTACCTTTTGTAACACTCTGTATACACATAAATAAATATATATACTGAAGTGCCAAAGAAATTGGTATGGGCATGTGTAATCAAATATAGAGATATGTAAACAGGGGGAATACGGCGCTGCGATCGGCAACACTTATATAAGACAACAAGTGTCAGTTGTTAGATCGGTTACTTCTGCTGCAATGGCAGGTTATCAAGATTTAATTGAGTTTAAACATGGTGTTACAGCTGGTGCACGAGCGATGGGACACAGCATCTTCAAGGTAGCTATGAAATAGGAATTTTCCCGTACGACCATTTCACGAGTGTACCATGAACAACAGGAATCTGGTAAAACATAAAAAAAAACTCCGATACAGCTGCGGACGGAAAAAGATCCTGCAAGAACGGGACCAACGACGGCTGAAGAGAATCGTTCAGCGTGACAAGTGCAACCCTTCCGCAAATTGCTGCGTATTTCAAAGCCTGGGCCATCAACAAGTGTCAGCGTGCGAGCCATTCAACGAAAAATCTTCGATATGGGCTTGCGGAAACGAAGGGACACTCACGTACCCTTGGTGAGTGCACGACACAAATCTTTACGCCTCGCCTTGGGCCATCAACATCGACATTGGACTGTTGATTACTGGAAACATGTTGCTTGGTTGGACGAGTCTCGTTTCAAATTGTTTATAGTGGATAGTCGTGTACGGGTATGGAGACAACGTCGCGAATCCATGGAACATGCATGTCAGCGGGAGGCTGTTCAAGCTGGCGGAGGCTCTGAGACGGTGTGCAGTTGGAGTGATATGGGACCCCTGACACGTCTACATACGACTCTGACAGGTGACACGGACGTAAGCATCCTGCCATTCATGTACTTTGTGCATTCCGACGGACTTGGGCAATCGCAGCAGGACAATGCGATGCCCAACACTTCCAGAACTGCTCCAGAGCGACTCCATGAACACTCTTCTGAATTTAAACACTTTCGCTGGCCACCAGACTCCCCAGACATGAACATTATTGAGCGTATCTGGGATGCCTTGCAACGTGCTGTTCAGAAGAGATCTCCAACCCCTCGTAGTCTTACGGATTTATAGCACCTCTGCAGGATTCACGGTACCAATTCCCTCAAGCACTGCTCCAGACATTAGTCGAGTCCATGCCAAGTCGTGTTGCGGAACTTCTGCGTGCTGGCGGGGTATCCTACAAATACAAGGGTGCACAATATCCTACACAATCTTACACTAAAATTACACACACACTTTTGGTTAATTATATAAGAGGTATTTTTCCATGGATTACTTAGTTGTGATCTAAATAAAACACATAATACTAGTAACACTTCTGTTCAAAATACTAATTCAGATCACAGCAAACATCCGACGAGAATTGCTATTGGCACTGACTATGGCATATGGCATCAACATACTACATGATCATAATTATTTGCTACTACATTGTTGAAGGTACTCGTTTACACTGTAATAGCACTTGGTCATAAAAAATTTATGTATTGTCTCCTTAAATGTAGACAATTTTTGTTATTTCTTTTATATGTGCTGGAAGTTTGTTATACAAATATGCAAAAACTTGTGTCATGTTTACCATCGTGATGGGACCATTAAATATACTTTTCACTATGTATGCAGTGGTAAATTACGATCGATATATCACAAGACAAACCTCACTGATTGCTTCCTATGATGAAGAAAGACGTGTCATGATCAACCCACTTGTTTTATACGGCTGTTAGCTACACTTGTCACCAGTGAATCTTTTGCTGCTTGCAGATGTACTGTAACACAATCTTTAGTAAGCAGAAGACTGCTCCCAGAACCAATAACGTAACGCTAGGCTCGTTATAGGTATGTTCAATTAACACATTCTTTTCGTGAAACACTATTGAGAACCAACATTCGCAGACAGTGTAAAATAAGAGAAATTAGCACTCGTACAAATAGATATTTTCCTCGCCCTAGATGCGTGTGTGTGTGTGTGGTGTGTTGTGGGGCGACGGATGGAATAAGAAATAAGAAATAATGCTCGCCGTCTATTAGGAGAGCCTGAAAAACTATCTTTGCCGTCAGCCAGCAACATACATGGAGAACATACTGACTATAGTTTTCACTCTGCAAGTCCACACTCTTCTTTTGCTCACTGAAAGAAATGTTTCTGCTCTCTGTTTACTCAGCGGGATCAGGAACTATGATTACAAATAAAAATTTTGAGTTCTAACTGATTCAATTATATTTTTTAAAAAGTTCACACGCAAAACATAATAATATTCCTGAAACTTGCTGGCAGATTAAAACTGTGTGCCCGACCGAGACTCGAACTCGGGACCTTTGCCTTTCGCGGGCAAGTGCTCTACCACTTGCCCGCGAAAGGCAAAGGTCCCGAGTTCGAGTCTCGGTCGGGAACACAGTTTTAATCTGCCAGGAAGTTTCATATCAGCGCACACTCCGCTGCAGAGTGAAAATCTCATTCTGGAAACATCCCCCAGGCTGTGGCTAAGCCATGTCTCCGCAGTATCCTCTACCACTTGCCCGCGAAAGGCAAAGGTCCCGAGTTCGAGTCTCGGTCGGGCACACAGTTTTAATCTGCCAGGAAGTTTCATATCAGCGCACACTCCGCTGCAGAGTGAAAATCTCATTCTGGAAACATCCCCCAGGCTGTGGCTAAGCCATGTCTCCACAGTATCCTTTCTTTCTGGAGTGCTAGTTCTGCATGTTTCGCAGAAGAGCTTCTGTAAAGTTTGGAAGGTAGGAGACGGATACTGGCAGAAGTAAAGCTGTGAGTACCGGGCGTGAGTCGTACCAGTTGGTAGAGCACTTGCCCGCGAAAGGCAAAGGTCCCGAGTTCGAGTCTCGGTCGGGCACACAGTTTTAATCTGCCAGGAAGTTTCATATCAGCGCACACTCCGCTGCAGAGTGAAAATCTCATTCTGGAATAATATTCCTGATAATAATGTTCCTATCATAAACAACACTAGTACCAGTTGAGGGGCGACGTCTACGGTTGTTGTTGTTGTGGTCTTCAGTCCAGAGACTGGTTTGATGCAGTTCTCTATGCTACTCTACCCTGTGCAAGCCTCTTCATCTCCGAGTAGCTACTGCAACCTACATCCCTCTGAACCTGCTTGTATTCATGTCTTGGTCTCAGTTCTACGACCACCAGCACCCCTCCCGCCACGCTTCCCTCCAGTACTCAATTGGTGATCCCTTAACGCCTCAGAATGTGTTCTATCAACCAATCCCTTCTTTTAGTCAGGTTATGCCACAAAATTCTCTTCCCAAATTCTATTCAGTAACTCGTCATTAGTTATGTGATCCACCCAACTAGCACCACATTTCAAAAACTTCTCTTCTGTTTTTGTCTAAATTGTTTATCGTCCCTGTTTCACTGCCATATATGGCTACACTCCATACAAAAACTTTCAGAAAGGACTTCCTGACACTTAAATCTATACTCGATGTTAACAAATTTCTGTTCTTCAGAAACGGTTTTCTTGCCATTGTCAGTCTACATTTTATATCTTTCCTACTTCGACCATCATCAGTTATTTTGTTTCCCAAATAGCAAAACATATTTACCAGGGGTAAGATAGATACTGCCTACAGGAAAATTAAAGATACCTTTGGAGAGGAGAACCACGTGTATGAATATCAAGAGCTCAGATGGAAACCCAGTTCTAAGCAAAGAAGGGAAGGCAGAGAGGTGGAAGGAGTATATAGAAGGTTTATACAAGGACGATGTACTTGAGGGCAATATTATGGAAATGGAAGAGGATGTAGATGAAGACGAAATGGGAGGTAAGATACTGCGTGAAGAGTTTGACAGAGCACTGAAAGACCTGAGTCGAAAAAAGGCCCCCGGAGTAGACAACATTCCATTAGAACTACTGACGGCCTTAGGAGAGCCAGTCATGACAAAACTCTACCAGCTGGTGAGCAAGATGTATGAGACAGGTGAAACACCCTCAGGCTTCAAGAAGAATATAATAATTCCAATCCCAAAGAAATCAGGTGCTGACAGATGTGAAAATTAACGAACTATCAGTTTAATAAGTCACAGCTGCAAAATACTAACGCGAATTCTTTACAGACGAATGGAAAAACTGGTAGATGCGGACCTCGGGGAGGATCAGTTTGGATTCCATAGAAATGTTGGAACACGTGAGGCAATACTGACCTTACGACTTGTCTTAGAAGAAAGATTAAGAAAAGGCAAACCTGCGTTTCTAGCATTTGTAGACTTAGAGAAAGCTTTTGACAATGTTGACTGGAATACTCTCTTTCCAATTCTAAAGTTGGCAGGGGTAAAATACAGGGAGCGAAAGGCTATTTACAATTTGTACAGAAACCAGATGGCAGTTATTACAGTCGAGGGGCATGAAAGGGAAGCAGTGGTTAGGAAAGGAGTGAGACAGGGTTGTAGCCTCTCCCCGATGTTATTCAATCTGTATACTGAGCAAGCAGTAAAGGAAACAAAAGAAAAATTTGGAGTAGGTATTAAAATTCATGGAGAAGAAGTAAAAACTTTGAGGTTCGCCGATGACATTGTAATTCTGTCAGAGACAGCAAAGGACTTAGAAGAGCAGTTGAACGGAATGGACAGTGTCTTGAAAAGAGGATATAAGATGAACATCAACAAAAGCAAAACGAAGATAATGGAATGTAGTCAAATTAAATCGGGTGATGCTGAGGGAATTAGATTAGGAAATGAGACACTTAAAGTAGTAAAGGAGTTTTGCTATTTAGGAAGTAAACTAACTGATGGTCGAAGTAGAGAGGATATAAAATGTAGACTGGCAATGGCAAGGAAAGCGTTTCTGAAGAAGAGAAATTTGTTAATATCGAATATAGATTTATGTATCAGGAAGTCGTTTCTGAAAGTATTTGTTTGGAGTGCAGCCATGTATGGAAGCGAAACATGGACGATAACTAGTTTGGACAAGAAGAGAATAGAAGCTTTCGAAATGTGGTGCTACAGAAGAATGCTGAAGATTAGATGGGTAGATCACGTAACTAATGAGGAGGTATTGAATAGGATTGGGGAGAAGAGAAGTTTGTGGCACAACTTGACTAGAAGAAGGGATCGGTTGGTAGGACATGTTTTGAGGAACCAAGGAATCACAAATTTAGCATTGGAGGGCAGCGTGGAGGGTAAAAATCGTAGAGGGAGACCAAGAGATGAATACACTAAGCAGATTCAGAAGGATGTAGGTTGCAGTAGGTACTGGGAGATGAAGCAGCTTGCACAGGGTAGAGTAGCATGGAGAGCTGCATCAAACCAGTCTCAGGACTGAAGACAACAACAACAACATTGACTACTTTAAGTGTTGTAGTTGGCAGGAGAGCCAACACAGTTACTACAGGAAGCCGAAATGCACGCGTTTTAGCTCACGCAGGCTGGCGTGAGGTCTGGAACATGACAAGGAAATTAGAATTGAGAAAAACGGACGTAGCTGGAGGAATACTTAACTTTAATCCGTTAATGACGAACGTCGCTTTTGACATTACATGATTCACAGTACCAATAGCAACAGATAATGGCGCCTTACTAGGTCGTAGCAAATAACGTAGCTGAAGGCTATGCTAACTATCGTCTCGGCAAATGAGAGTGTAGAAGTCAGTGAACCATCGCTAGCAAAGTCAGTTGTACAACTGGGGCGAGTGCTAGGAAGTCTCTCTAGACCTGCCGTATGGCGGCGCTCGGTCTGCAATCACTGATAGTGGCGACACGCGGGTCCGACGTATACTACCGGACCGCGGCCGATTTAAAGGCAAGTGTGGTGTCTGGCGGTGACACCACATTAAGTGTCTCATTTCCTAATCTAATCCCCTCAGCATCAGCTGATTTAATTCGACTACTTTCTTTTACCCTCGTTTTGCTTTTGCTGATATTCATCTTATATCCCCCTTTTGACATACTGTCCATTCCATTCAACTGCTCTTCCAAGTCCTTTGCTGTCTCTGAGAGAATTACAATGTCGTCGGCAAACCTCAAAGTTTTTATTTATTCTCCACTGATTTTAATTCCTATACCAAGTTCTTCTTTTGTGTCCTTTACAACTTGCTTGATATACAGATTGTATAACATCGGGGATAGGCTACAATCCTGTCTCACTTCCTTCTCAACCACTGCTTCCCTTCCATGCCCCTCGACTCTTATAACTACCATCTGCTTTCTGTACAAATTGTAAATAGACTTTCGCTCCCTGTATTTAACCCCTACCACATTTAGAATTTGAAAGAGATTATTTCAGTCAACAAACGAGGTGGACGGGAAGTGAAAAATTGTTAAGCAGGTATGGCTAGAGGACAACTGTAAGAATGTGGAAGCATATATCACTAAGGGTAAGATAGATACTGCCTACAGGAAAATTAAAAAGACTTTGGAGAACAGAGAACCACGTGTATGAATATCAAGAGCTCAGATGCAAAACTAGTACTAAGCAAAGAACGGAAAGCAGAAAGGTGGAATCAGTATATAGAGAGGCTACACAAGGGAGATGCACATGCGGGCAATGTTGTGGAAATGGAAGAGGACGTAGAGGAAGTTGAGAAGGGAGATATGATACTGCGTGAAGAATTGATAAAGCTTGAAAGACTTAAGTAGAAACAAGGCCCCCGCAGTAGAGAACATACTGTTATAGCTACTGATGGCCTTGAGAGAGCCAACATGTCAAAATTCTTCCATCTGGTGAGGAAGATATCATATATCATCTGAGCTCTCGATGTTCATGCAAGTGGTCCTCTTTTCTCCAAAGGTGTCTTTACTTTTCCTGTAGGCAGTATCTAACTTACCCTTAGTGATACATGCTACTACATTCTTACATGCACTTCCTGTCGATTTCGTTTGTTGACTGGAATAATCTCTTTCAAATTCTAAATGTGGTAGGGGTACAATACAGGGAGCGAGCCGGCCGCGGTAGTCTAGCGGTTCTAGGCGCTCAGTCCGGAACCGCGCAACTGCTACAGTCGCAGGTTCGAATCCTGCCTCGGGCATGGATGTGGGTGATGCCCTTAGGTTACTTAGGTTTAAGTAGTTTCTAAGTTCTAGGGGACTGATGACCACGGATGTTACGTTCCATAGTGCTCAGAGCCATTTGAACCATTTGAACAGGGAGCGAAACGCTGTTTACAGGCGAAATACCTTCAGAGTTCAAGAAGAATATAATAATCTCAATTCCAAAGAAAGCAGGTGCCGACAGATGTGAAAAAGTACCGAACTATCAGTTTAATAAGTCACAGCTGCAAAATACTAAGACGAATCCGTTGCAGAAGAATGGAAAACGAGCGGAATCCGACCTTGGGAAATATCAGTTTGGATTAAGGAGAAACGACGCGAGGCAATACTTACCCTACGGCTTCTCATACAAGATAGCTTAATGAAAGGCAAACCTACGTTTATAGTATTTGTAGACAAGGAGAAAGCTTTTGACATTGTTGACCTCTGTGGTGAGTTCCATTTAAAATAGTCTATCATCCTGACTTCTAATCATCAAAGTTAATTGCTCTTCACAAAACTGGAAAAATAATTTCACCACTGGCCACGTGGCTTTGTTAACATTACAGGTAATGTAAGCGTCGTGTGGCTAGGCCTCCCATCGGGTACACCGTTCGCTGGGTGCAAGTCTTTCGATTTGACGCCACAACGGTGACTTGCGCGTCGTTGGGGATGAAATGATGACGATTAGAGTGGTATCGATAGCTACGATGCCACGGCGTGTGGGCAAGGTCTTAAATTGGCACTGCGACAGACACCGACGACAGCGCCCTCTAGCCGGCGCTGTGGGGCCCATTTGATGCCGCGGAGAAGACCCAGCAACATTGTTTCCACTTCATAGGGGGCCATTACTGACTCTGTTACTTCAGTGATAGTTTGTCCCCCTACTTGTAGTCCTTACCGTTGGTACCTGTAGCACCTATGGTCTCTTCAGTGTAAAGTTACGTATGTCCTTGACTAATAATTAAATGTACTTTCACGTAAAAATCTGTACCGAGAATCTTACCTCACTTGCACCTACTCGCTTCCTTCATTCGGCCACCCTTTCAGTTTTCAGGAGCAGACCCACGCGCCGCCTTCCAGGCGGGATACAAAAATTAGGACAACATAACAACACAACACCTAGTCTCTGAGCGGAGAAAATCTCCGACCTAGCGGGGAATCGAACCCGGGCCCTTATGATTGACATTCTGTCGTGCTGACCACTCAGCTCCTATTTTTAAATCTCATTTTGCTCGAAATTGATCGTCGTATTTGTTCGGGGTGGACGTGCTGTGACCCTTTTTGAAGTTCATCGTTGATACCTTAAATCAGTTTTTTGTTGAAGAGGGCAGCTAGCCCTCTGACCAAACGCGCTGGGCTACCGTGCCGGCTTTCCACTCAGCTACCGGGGGCAGACAACATTACGCTTGGCACACGAACAGTTACTTCCGTGAAGTCTAAGCGATTCAGGACGGTGCAGAGTCCTCGCGAGTTCATTTCCTATTTGCATCAAAACTGCGTTCAGCCAGACTGGCTGTGACGTCATCCGAAGCAGCGCTAAGCCGGCGTTTGACTGATGCGGACAGAGTGATAGCTCGGTATGAAGTAAGTGTCACTACGCTACGTTACGCAAATTCACGGAGCATCGTACTCCGGTGTGTCGTAGGGTGAGCGGATCACGCCTTTCCTGCTTCTGCCTGGGGGAGTCTGTAGTAGTCCTCTCGGTGGAATCTTCCTCACGTTGCGTTTGTCCGTTTACTTCATCCTTCTCATGTTGCCGCGTGCCTCCACTCCAGCAACAGGTCTGATAAGTGTCACTACCTCTCAGGCCGTTTTTATATGGGCGCAGCGGATGGCCGAAGGGATTATCTGTCGTCATCTGCTGTAAGCCCAGGTATCAGCATCTAAATTGCCGTTTTTTTCGGACACACATTATTTTGTAATATTGTTGTGTATCAATTTACAATATTCGTATTTTTTATGTGGATGGAGTAAAGTTGGCTTTAATTACAGAAAAAGTTTCAGCTCGGCTGCATTTAAACTTTGCCGGATAGAATTTTTAAAATGGAACTGGCAGTAGAACATGACCTCTGAACTACAACGTTAAGAGACCTTGTATTGAGTGTTATTTACATTTTAAAACTAGTAATTGCTTTATTATTTAATGCGGCTAAGAAACACACTCAATGCACAGCTCATATAACACACAGTGCAATGTATCAGTCATAATATTACCGTCAGCTGTAAAAGCATTCATGTAGTGTTGCCACTAATATGAAAAGGCCCTTTCTCCACCTCAGCTGGAATCGCTGTCCACTTGGCTGGGAAAAGACACCAACCGCTCAACCAGGTTGTTTTGTCCACACATCAGTCATCCCCCATTGGGACTGCAGTGGCGTCCAGCCGACTCAATCGCAGCACACCAGCATCTCGAGCGCCTCGCTCACGGCTCTGCGCAGAACTCACTCATTCCTCTCTGTGCAGCGACTGAATACTGTGCCCACCGTCCTTGCCATCAGCTCGGTCACGGCGGTGCTCCTGGCAACCACGTCCCTGCAGCGTCCGCCACCTTGACGCCATAACGTGACAGTCCAAAGAAAATGACTCTGGAGGCTGGGAAATCAACTATGCCACTCAACATACCACAATATGTTTCTTTCTCTACAGCTAAAAGTAGAATTATAAATGATTCCCTGACAGTTACAGTTTGTCTGACGTCAAACTGATGTTCATCTGATACCTCTTCAATATCTCTTTCTGTCCTCTTGTATCTTACTCTTAGCAGCTATCTACGAACGTTAAGTGCAGAAAGCATCTGACAATTACTCACATGTAGCTTCTTAGTCTGATGATTGTGCTCTTAAGAAAATACGCTGTGCAGTCTCTTCTTTTATTAGTTTAGGGAGACTTTCTATTTGATATTTGTAGATTATTGCATTTAATTTTCATTTCCTCAAAATTAAATTGACTTTCAGAGGGTGAAGTAGGTGATTACAGATAGTTCCATGAAACGAATGGTCACCAGACTGACTGTCCAGATATAAGAAGAACATTCTTCTAGTCGTAAAACTGCATAGTTTTCCATTGCCAGTGTCAGACTGAATAAAACCCTTCTAGGCATTAGGGTGCGGCATTTTGAAACTAAAACAACTATAAAAACCAACATTTCAACTGGGATTAAACTGCGGGCTTCATGGAATGGTCTTCCGGTGTTCGGAAATTTCCATTACAAACTTCTAGGACTAGTAAGAGGTTAGTGAGAAATAATATTTTGAATTGGAGCCCATGGCTGGAAACGTAATAATATTTTGAGTTGGAACGATGTCTGGAAACGTACCGTTTCCGTGCTACAACCATTTGTAAACATGTTGGTAGTACGGCAACTGTTACAAGTATTTGATTAGGGGCGATCAAATACATCACTTATATTACAGTCCCACTCATTAATAACCAGAGAAATTGCTCGTGTTCTTTTTGACGGATTCTCTTCAACTTCCAGTGCGTGTGCCTACCGTCTCCTTAGAGTACCACAGTCACGCCTCCTGACCCTTTCTCGAAGCCGTTGCGTAATTGTGCCGTAAATGGCATGCTATGGAGTCGGACGTTGTGTAGAACGATCTTGGTAAAGTGGATGACCAGCTCTTCTATTACCGTGAGCTTCGTCATTCAGAAGGAGCATGTCGGTTTGTTCTGCAAACGTGTACTCAACCATGTTGCGCTAACACGGACATATGAATGAGGCTCGAACAAGGTCAGAGAGTTAGGACAGACGTCAAATGACATCAGCAGATCCTACGTATCCACTTCTCATTACGCCTATCCTGTTGTATAGGCCTACCTCCTAACAAACATGTTTTCAAATGGCTCTTAGCACAGAAACAGTACGATTAAGGACATGGGTTCCTATTCAAAATATTATGTACTCACTCCCCTCTACAATTCCTAGAAGTCTGCAACGCGAATTTCCGCACATCCCATTTCGGTTATCACATGACAACCATCACTATACTGGAAGGTTATTACAAAGCTTCTGAGGGGTACCTGTTCGAAAGGTTATTACCTGTCCTACTTTAGCGGGTGACTGGAAATCAACAGCGAATCACCAGTTTGTACCCAGCGGCAACATTTTTCTGCAGCAAGACATCAGCGCCCCACTGCATTTTTCTTGTGGTCGCTTGTTTTGCACTGGTGCAACTAGGTCTTGAGCAACTGCTGGCTGCTGAACACACTTGTCGCATTCGACAGGATTGTTGGTATGCAAGATGCCAGAAACTCTTAGGCCGGTATTACACTATCAAATTTCTTTATCAAAAATTTGATCATACATGTGATCAAATATTCGTCAAATATATTTGACAAAGATCTTTGATATGGCGCTAAAAAGGTGTATTACACTGTCATCATATTTTTCGTCCAAGTTCAAGATGGCTGACAACAACAACTTGTTATTAACTGCAGCACTTGCATGTACCACAATTGCACTGTGTGCACATGTGGAAGAGCAGCGGGGGAAAAAAAAGGAAACGTACCTGGGTGAAGCCATGGGTTTTACGACGACACGATAAAAGCATTCAACAAAACTTGTTACGTGAGCTTATAGTGGAGGACGTCAACTCGTGCATCAATTACTTAAGAATGGATGAGCATACATTTCTGTATGTGCTCAGTGAAGTGTATCCTCATGTCACAAAGCACGATACTCACTTAGGAACTGCTATATCTGCAGAAGACTCACTCTTCGACCATAGATACTAGTAGACTGGTCTTGCTGTGCAGAAGCTATAGGGCTGGTGTGGCTCCAACATAAACCACGTGACTGTTGGCAAAACGTGGCGGGATTTCAAATCAGCAGTCTGCCATCCTATGTTTGTATCGCATTTTCCCCACATTTCTCAATTGACTGCCAAACGCTTTCAACAAAAATTACTTTTTATTTGAGAAAAATTATGCCAGAACTACATTTGAACTGGATTTGTTCACAGTACCATTTAGAAAATCTAACAAATACATCGAACGCCACTCTGGTGCGCAGCGGGACGAAATTACCATAAACTATCAATTAAAGTAAAATTTCGTTAAAATTCTTTTAAACAGTAAGAGTGGGCTTGTGTCAAAACTTTAAACATTGGATTCGCAACGTTTTGAGCTCTAGTGACTTATAAAAGAAAATGGGATATGGGAATCATGTCAACTATAGGTGCCAAAATTTTCAGTATCAATTTTAGGTGTACTTCAAAGGCTCATTTCCCAATATTTTCAAAAAAGTTTAAACTATCAGTTTTTAAAAAACATATATTTGAGATGAAAGGCGAGACTTTCAAGTTTCAGAAAATAATTTTGGAGCTAACATTTATGTAATAGTATTAGAAGGTAGAAAAAATTCTCTTAATGTGTCGACTATAGGTGCCCTTACCTTATTATAATCTCACTTGAATATACAAATCTTTGCTACCTGTGGGCTATTAAGTGCCTCAAAATGAATAATGCATATACCAAGGTGAATATTGTGCACCGTAGTAAAAGATGTCAATTATGACTCAAGGAACACCTATAACATTTCAACTGAAACAGTCGTTACAGCTCTCAATTTAACCAGGGCACGCCATAAATTAAAAGTTCCAAGAGACTATGCAATGATTTTAATTTTTTAAAAGGTATTTCTTCACATTTGATGAAAACAATCTCAAGGAAAATTCTTTTCAAGGTTAAAACACTGTTGTCAACTTCTGTCTTAAGATAGTCATTCTGCAGGCTAACAAACTGCAAAATAACTGACAGTATATAATTTGTTAAGAAAACTATCTAAGGGACACTTTTTACTCCTAATATTGCAAAACTGTACTGACCCTCATCCAGATTAAGAGCTATTTTCCAGGGCACAAACAGGTTAGAGCTCATCTGCCAAAACAAAAACATCTGGCAGTCTCTCAGTACAATAAGAATAGAGGCTCTTATTTTAGAAAAATAATGCCTGTACAGTGATCTGATTTTGTTCTGACACTGCGTGGGATCATGAGGAAACTTTTCCTTGCCTCTGCATAATAATCATGTGGGCATAAATAAAACTCCCCTTTAATTATCATTGCAGTTTGTGAACAATTTGAATAACTTACTACAAATGCAGCAGAAGACAATTAATCAACCTAGAGCTTAAAAACTCACTTTTTAACAGAAATTTTAGGCTTACCTTAGGAGTAACCTTTACAGATAGGAAAAGTTGTTCTTACACTGAAAAGTGAGGTATGTTTTCTGCAGAGTTCATAAACTGCCAATGCCATGCACAATGTCACATTTTCATGATGTTTTGTACTAAATTTTGGAAACTGTTGCATATGAATGAAATATATATACCTGTCTTGCTTCACTCAAACAGCATTCCAAATTTCTTATTGCAAGCTTATGCGACAAATCCTTAGTACCTGGTGTCTGTAGTGGATGCATATTGCCAGAGGTGAACACTATCCATTGCAGTAACAATTGAGGTAATAGAAATACTTCTGTGCTTGACACTCCAATGATATTTACAAACATGCACTGTCAACACCATGCACAATCTCACATTCCTTAGCAAATTTTGAAAGCTGTTGCATATTAATGAAATATATGTACCTGTACATGCTTCACTCAGAGCCTACTGAATTTTGTATTACAATCTCATCTGACAAATCCTTACTACCTGGTGGCTATTACGTATCTATAGCAGACACAATTTACCGAAGTGAACACAATCCATTGCACCAACTACAGTTGACTAAGAATCAAGAAACTGGTTTAAATTTTTACGTAAAACAACTTTTGGGGCTTTGAGTTTCCATAGATAACATGAAAAGAAATACATGTGGATTCTTTCAAGTGCTTTTCTCATTTTAAATTTATTACACTTTTTTCTCAGTTGCTGCAAGTATTCAAAGAAAACTAACATCTCTTGGGAAAAAATAGATATTCAGAAAAAATTAAGTCAATACTTTATTTCACAACATTATTTTATTTCTTACAAAATTTTATTTAACATTTTCTTTCTTACAACACAATATTTTCCAACAGATTTATTTCTTAAGCCCATATTCTAAGAGGGCAGAACAATGTTTAACAGACAAAAATATATAGAAGACACTGACAAGAGAATAAATCTAGTATAAATATAAGTTCCCAAAAAAATTAACAACACAACATACAAACCTAGAAAGAACAAAAAAAAAGACAGTACATAAATATATATTCTGTTAAGAGCAAAAGAATATCTAGGTTTACTTAAAACAAGTGAATCCAATTGATCTGAAAACAGAAGTAAAGTCCAAACATATATTGAAAAAGGCTTTGTGGATGCAGTACGGGCACTTAGAAAGGCTAAGAACTCAAGATACCTCTGTCTGTACTTTGTGTAGACATCATGGTTCAAACATTATTAATAATAATAATAAACAACATAACCTTGGCAATTATAAACTCAAATCTAATAGGGATGAGGCATAGAACATTTAATGTCCCTTAAACAGCACAGTTTTTGTATATAAACTGCTCACACAACCTTTCTGGAATGTTTCTGTCACAGACTTTCCAAAATGGTGATTTCTAATTTTAAAATACTCAAATAAAATTTTAATTAGAGTATTTCTGTGGGCTCAAAGTCCATAATATGTTCGTTGATGGATTGAAAAAACTACAATCAACATCTGCCAGAGCACATGAAACAAGAACAAGTATAACATTTTTCTTTTGCAACATTCCCTTCGACTGTTGTAACCGATGAGCTTGCTCTGCTGCTTTGCAAATTTTAGTAACATCAGCAGAAGGCGTAACTAAACCTCCCACATTCTTTCTTCTGATTAGTCCAATGTCACTGTCCACTGCCCCACACAAGGAATTTGCACTTTCTACACAATGTACTGACTTAGTCAATTTACGCACAATGAATCCTGCTATGTATGCAACAACATTCCGTACATAATTTGATAGCTGTTCAAATGAGACAGCAGGAATGCTGTATGAGTGATCATGAGAGACTGATGCAACATTTAGGCCTAACTTCCCTGAATTACAATTGATAGCTGATGTAAATGGGTTAGATTGCATCACATCCAGTCCAGAAGATACACTGAGAATGGAACAATCTGCAGTATCCAAAGTAGATCCAAATTCTGACCCTCTTACCTGCTTATGGATAAGCAATCATTTGTAGGCTGATTTGAATTGATCTGCTGTCGGATTGTTGTTATCACCACCATATCATCTGATTGAGCTGAAAAATGTCTATGTGGTCCTGTAGCAATTTATATGTAAGCAAGAAATTTAGTTTTGGTTGAGAGCTGTCTATGAGGGAAACATACAATTTTCTTAGACTCTGTATACATACAAGAAAGCCAAGGAAACCAGTCTTTCTGTTGGTATACAAAATAGATGGCCCATTAGCTTCAAGTCTCAGCTCCTTAATGTATTTTTCCACTTCATCAAGAAATGGTAAAATATGGCCAGCTGTCTGCATTGACAGAGGAGATTTATACCCTTTGGACAGGAGATTCCTACTATTGAAACAATCAAAAAGGTTGTTCATTGTCCTTATAAATTTAACTGTATGTTCACATCCTTTAAAGTCAGCTAGCTCCAAATCTTCATCAAGGAATTCTAGAGCATTAGCTACACTACCACTAAATGTTTGCACAACAATCCTTACATTCATTTTATGACGATACCACTCAACGTGTTTTGTTCTTATTTTTGTAGCAGCCAGAAGTTTCTCCACTTTTTGCAGCTCATGTAATTTTAACACATAATCCCATTTTATTGGATTTCTGTTTCCATTGAAAATGACACCTTTACCAGTTAATGTATTCCGTATTAACTTGAACATGTGACATGGATCAAGGAATATGCAAACATCATCCTTACATAGAGGGCGTTTAAAAAAAAGATTTCATTCTGCACGTTGAAAGACAGGCCCCTAGCTTGTCTACCATTGCAGTGTTTACGTGAGCACCATCAACAGTAACAGAAATTACTTCTACTCCAGCATCATATGTAAATTTCAACACCTCCTTAAGTAGGTTTGATTTTTCAACAGCACCCAGGCCATTGACTAAAAAATAGCCAATTGGAATTTTCCATGAACCATTTACAGCAGTCAACATCAATATTAATGCCTCATTCGCAACAGGCAGATTGTCATTGTCAAGATCTGTACCATAATCTATGTAACCAATAAACTTATTTCCACAAAATTCAACATGCTTCCTTATGGCAATCTCATAAAATGACATGGCACAAAGCAATTTCTTACCTTTGCTAATGAGTTCTTGACTCTTTATTCTAAGCGCTATTGCTGCTTCTTTACTGCAACCAGGATCACCATCAACAACACTGTACCATTTTCTTAATGGTCGTGGATGTGGCAGTGATGTTTTAAAATTTTTCCTTACATAGCTATATAACTTGCTACTGTAAAAATTTAGTGTTAGAGCAAAGGTCCGAAGAGCTGCTGGATACATATTTGCTTCTTTACCTTTACTGACACGTTGGAGCAACTCCGAAGTACCAGGTGGCAGCATCTGATAGCAAAAAGCCACATCATTTATGCATAAGTATTCCAACCTGCAATCAGTCATACATTTTGAAAATGACAGTCATTGTAAATATACTTGCCTTTAGTAAATTAACCAGGGATTCATTTACAACACGATTATTTATCAAAGATTTCAAAGACAAGACTTTCTTCTTCATCCCACGAGATTACCGCTGCAAATTCTTTAACTTTCTGGCTTTGATGCTAATCTGCCATCTTGCCACATCTATCACTTTTTCTGCTATGCCAGGAGTACACAAATCGCTATTCGAAAAGTCCCCAATATACCTGAAATTTTTGTTTTTCGGGGTGTTCGTTTCCATATCGCATAACGTCACTGTAAACAAAACAAAAATGCATGTTTCAAGGTATAATTTGTGGGCGAAGTATGTCCGAAATGGCACTTAACGAAACGTGCTACAGTTCTATTCTAATACAATATTCTACTAACTCGCAGTTGTTACACACATTCTAACAACACCCAGACTTACAGGCATTGGAAGCACAGACTTCAGAAGACGTGGCATCATCTAACGAACGCCTTCTAGTGTGTGATTTACGGAGCTTAGGCCTCTTCGATTTCATATGGTCCGGAAAATTGAAAAGTGTCGGGATAGCATCACTTCTTAGCCAATTCCCTCCAGTCTTAGCCGTATAAAAACATCAGGTTTAAAAATGACAGACATGTAAACATTTATCCTCGAAGTGCTTCGAGCAAAGGCGCGTATGTGCAGATGGATTAAAGTTTTTCCGCTTCAGGGCCTGTATTCAAAGCTGCCTTCGGTTTTCATCCTTAGGGAACCTATGAGTAGGAACGAGAAACAGTTATACTTAACTTCCGTAACCGAATTGTCACAGATACTTTCCAAAATGTAGTATTAGTCTGACTTTACAGGGATCACTTTCAACACTTTAATTTACGTGAAACTCTATTTCAAGTGTAAAAAACATAGAAAAGTCACTTCAGCAGATTTAAATAAATGATCTGCACTATCATAGAAACACTTACACGTGAAATGTAATGCCATTTCCCCCGACAAAACGCTGAGTACAGCCGTAAGCGCAACACGAAAGAACCATGTTTTGCCAACATTCACGTGACTTCAGCCCAGAAATGTTGGAGCCACGAAAATGACGTCAGGGCCAGTCTATTATGTTTATGATCGAAGGACTCACTGTAACACTCAGATTGCTACAGGAGAGAGTTGGGTTAGGTTAGGTCAGGCCTCCAATCTTCTCAATCTATTTTTGTACTCAGGGCGCCTCACGTTGTAAAGCGCCTCGTCAGCTTCATACATCTCTATTAATTTTGTAGTTGTCGGTACACACCAATTGTATTTAACTACAATGTTTATAAAAACAAAGATGGCAACGCTGCAGTGATGGTAGCACTCCATGTGGTAACATGTCACATTGCAGTGAACAGAAGACAAGCGACTTCTTTGATCAAATATATAGGACAAAGAAATTTGATAGTATAATACCGGCCTTAGCCATCGTCCTTGCTCATGCTAATGGGGCTTTTAATTACGCAAGTTGTCCAAGTTGCCCAGGAAGTAAAGCACCGCATTTTTTTTCTCAGCTGAAAACAATGCTAAGAGTGCGAAAAGTTACGTATGAATTATTTGAAGTCTCCTGAGTGAGCGTGCTAGGTTTCCGTCACTACGACAGATAGCGTAGCTGCAGGATTGTTCCAAAATGGCGTCTGTAAGTGGTGTACGTTACAAGCAACATGCCGTCATTGAATTTCTCACTGCAGGGAAAGAAACTGTGGGGTATATTCACAAACACTTGTGCAAAATGTATGGAGCATCTGCTGTCGACAGGAGTATAGTTCGTCGCTGGGCACGGAGGGTGAGGTCGTCAGAAGGCGGTTCGGCTGAGCTCCACGATTTGCAGCGGTCGGGGCGACCACCCACGGCTCACACCTGACACCTGACACAGCACCCTCGGACTTCCACCTGTTTGGTATGTGGGAGGGAGTGAGGTGTTGTTTCACTCTTTTCGGCACCGAGTCTCTCGGAATTTTCAAAGTAGGCTACGGTGGTGTGCCTCACACTTCGCTGGTAGCGCCTACCACTAGAGTTGGATGAACATCTCTGTGATGATTTCGCACTCCTTAAACCCAGGTGCAGACGAGCTGTATTTCTTTTGGGTACCTCCATATCCTCTATTGAGGGGACCACACCGTGGGTCAGGTCGAAAAAAATCGATTTTCGGTTTTCATCAGATTTCGGTAGATTGAGGTTTTATTTAAGTACTCTGAAAAGAATTTTGCTGAAAATTTTTTTTTCCGATCATTTAAAGAGCATTTTCCTGCCACATGTGTTTATGTGCCACGCATACTTTTCTGTCACCTTCTGTCAAACCACCCACTGTCAATTCTAAGCCATATGGAGATGCCATTATTAACGAAATAGAATGTGTAGGCCATGTTCAAAAACGTTTGGGAACAAGGCTGAAAAAACTAACTGTTGGTATGAGAAGAAAAAATTAGAACTTGGAAATTGTTGACTGCACAGGGTCGGTTAACTAAAACTGAAATAGAAAACTTGCAGCTATACTATGGGCAGGCAATTGGGAGAAATAAAGTAAATCTGGAGGCAGTGAAGAGAGACATCTGGGCCATATTCTTCCATAAGTCCTCTGCTGATGATAAGCCATGTCATGGATTGTGTCCATCAGGAGAAAATTCGTGGTACAAATACAATAGGGCTCAGGCAACTGGAGAATCTTATTCTCACCAGCATTCTCTTCCTGCTGCAGTTATTACAGCAATTAAACCTATTTTCAGAGACTTGGGTTCTGCTGACCTTCTAAGGAAATTTCTACATGGGCAGACACAGAACCCAAATGAATGTTTCAACAGCATAATTTGGAACCGCCTTCCTAAAACTGTATTTGTAGGCATGCATACAATGAAACTAGTTCATGATGCTGTTATTACATTCAATTGTGGTAATATTGGAAAGTGTTGGGTACTGAAAAAGCTGGGAATTAATCCTGGTGAATATATGATCACTGGGCGGTAACATTGCGACAAAATGAGGATAGCCGATGCAGACAGGTCTGCATCTAATATGGCCAAGAAAGCTAGACAAACATCCAGGAAGGTGAAAAAGAAGCTGGAAGACTTGCTAGAGGCCAAAGAAGGGCCATCATATGCAGCAGGACAGTTTTAATTAACTGTAAGTAACAAATTACAAAAGTTTTTTCTTTAAAGTCAATTTCCCGCAAACTAAAATTTTCAGTACATATGCCCCATTATATCAGAAACTATCATAGATAAATGAATGAAATTTTCAGAGACTCTGCATAACATAAAATGCCACCTCTGATACTACATTAATTAATATTCCCGCATTAGGAAGTACACAAAAAATATTTTCTGCAGAAAAACTTAATATTTTTTGTTAATAAATTTAAAAAATTATTTATTAAAAACTATAAAATGGATAAAGTAGGTTTTAGAACAGTTGACTCTATTAGCATCATGTAACACACAGTAAAAATATTAAGGTCCTGCATCAAATAGTTTTTTTCAGAAATGGTCAAGTACTTGCCTAAATTAACATGGGTTAGATAGGCAGGGTGTGGTCCCCTTAATACTGCCCAGTAAAGGTTCCAGGTAGCCTGTGGGGTTCTCAAGAATCGATAGAACAACGGTTATGTACGCTACCTCCTATGTACGTGCACCACATTTCGTTACAGATATTTCAGATATTTCAACTAATGTCAGCCTGGCGCCTCACTTTTCTTCTAGTGCTAAGTGGTCGTTGACTTTATGTTGCACCGAACGCATACTCCAAGATATGTAACTGTTATTTCTCTCCCAGGAACTGACCACAAATTGTGTATTCTACATGTCCATATATACACTGCAGACTCCTTATGGTGTGTGTCGGAGGGTACACAGTGTACCAGTGTCTCCCTCCCTTCTCCTCAATTCTGTTCTAGTCACGAATGCTGGGTGAGAAAAATGGCTGCCGGTAAGCTTCCATGTTAGCTGGGGTCTCTCTAATGTTACTTTAATGGTAAAGATAAAAGCTTGGTTGACTCTCCTGCGAAAGGCTGCCCATAGAGATCCATATGCATCCTGTTTTCTGGGATCTTGAACCCGACTCGGTATTAGAAAAGCTACAGCATAACGAAGAATGCTTGGGCGCACAGACTGCTTTCCATGACACCAACATACTTGGTTAACAGGGTGCAATGTAGTATACTTCTTCCTTTGACAGGAGTTTTTGGTACTGCATCAGTTGCAAGTAAAGTTTGGAATATGTCTACTCGATCTCCAGGTACGGAAAAAAGTGGCGGTATTAAGGCTGAAGAAAGAACGATATCATGAAGTCCTGAAATTAAGAGACGCAAGGGTCACGAGCAAGCAGTAAATCCACAATCAGATCCGCCACGCACAGCGGAAACACTGGGATGATACCCTAACAGCGACGCGCATCTGTCTTTCGATAAACAGAAGACGGAGACTGGGAATGATGCATCTCAGTCACTCGAGAGGCCTGACACACATATGGACTGGTCTCGAGTCTTAAGCCGCCTATTTGCATCAAATTGGTAGAAGACCAACCTCCGAGCCTGCCTGTGGTGAAGAAGATACGCCATAGTACTATCTGCGCATGTCCACTGTATGCCGATGTTGTTGAAGCTGATTGGTAGCAATTGAAACGACCACGGAAACATCGATGTCAAGGAGATATTGCGCTGCTAGACAGAGTGGTACATCTTGGACAACATTGCCAGCTCTATTTTAAGAAATGCTTGGGCAGTGCATTACCTTAACAATCTGTGGTTCCATCTTGTGCCCCGTTGCGACCCCAGCACATCTCTTTGCCTACCTCCCAACCCCCCCCCCCCCTTTCCCTACGTTTATTTGTTCTACTAATTTTTTTCTTCTTTCGAAAAACTTTATTTGACAACAATATTCAACCCCACTTTAGTAAAGGGTGGTTACCAAATGATGAGGAATACAAAATTACAGCGTTTCAAAGGACATGGTAGCCGAAACATCAGTGTCTTTATGTCTTATAAATGACTAATGATACTGTTTACACTTGAACAACAGTTTTCACATCTAACATTTCTTTATGTAGTGAAAGTCAGGCAAGAAAAATTATGAACAGGAATGAGACGGTTGAAATTGTTTTTCTGTAAGCAGCTCCTGAGCGTTTGTTTTCATTCTGCACGTTCAGGCGAGGGTCCTTTCAAGGCTTTCTTTGCCACTCCCGGAAAAATGGAAAGATAATTGTTCCAAAATTCTTCTAACCACATTTGTTGGAACTGTTGTTTAGCATTCGAATCACATTTCCATTTCAATTGAATTTCACCGTCATATTTCATCAGCAAGCCCATGAACATCAACTGAGAATGGTGATTTTGCTAATTTGAAGTGCCAGTCGTCTGAAGTCAAATAAAGAAAATAAAGTTTGAACTCTTCCTGAAGCCGTTACAGGCGGTCTCTGAGGACAACTGTCCAATCGTTGACACAGAACTGTTGCCTGCCTGAAAGTTCATCAGATCGAGGAAATAACAAAAAAAGTTCGTAATGGGAGCATCATAGTTGTGTCTTTTCCTAGAAGGTCCTTACGGGGTGATTGGTATCTATTATTATAGTATTTCTACCTTGTAATTTGCAAAGGTACAGATATCGATCTTATACTTAAAGGATCGAATCTGCCCTTACGTTCTTTTACTATAGCGCGGCAGCGTCGCTGACGAAGATGCCCCACAGCTCCAGAAGGGAGAAACTGGCGCCTGGAGATCGTTGGGCGGGAAGGAATGAATCAGTCGGCCGCGAGTAAGGCTGCGGAGCAGATCCCGGGACCTCGTGCTCCGCGCACCGCGCGTAAAAGCGAAGTACTTTGTGGAAAGAGTGCACTGAAAGACGCATCTGAGTTAAAACGGTAGCAGAACGAGTGTACGTGAGAGCAGTGTGAGATTTTAATTTCGCATCGAGGGAACTGTTACGTAACGAAAACATTAATGAACAGGTAATGGTAAATTCATACAAGCTCGTGATAAATGCGTGACTGCTTGTGTAAAGTGAGTGCCATCAAAACCGGTAGGGACGTTTACGTGAATTCAAAGTGGACTAAAATTACTTGCGTCGTACAAAAGTGTTCACATATTACAACTTCTTCATTATTAACAAAAATATTTTAGAAGGGACAGAATCATAGAACAGTGTGGGAGAATAGATTGGGCATGCGTCTTAGCCTCTAGGTGGGAACTTTAATTATTGGCGCATGTACTTTGGGAGGGAGGTCGCTCTTCAAGTCTGGCTACTCATTAATGTAAGCCTAATTTTTCTAATCAGCCAGACTCCAGGAAGTATTAATCGCCTATAGTCATCGATAAAAGCGAATAAGTAGCCGGAGCGGCTCACAAACTTCAAATTTAGGTTATTCAGGATCTTAAAGAAGTCTGCAACGTATGCTAGGAAAATATAAAGCAGTTATCAGTAAATGAATGCTTCAACTCAGCTTTCTGTTCACTCAAAAGAAATAGTTTTACCTCCGTTTTCTATTATACTACCTGCTAGTCATATTGCCCATCGAAAGCCACCGGATTTGTGTACAAAGGGTTAAAGATTGCTGTTAGCACTGAGATCATTACACAGAGCTCGAAAAAAAAGGGTATTGGCAGCACTTGGCTTAATTTTATTAACTGCAGTGATAGCCACATTCAATGCAGTGTTCACTGTCTCAGTTTCAGAAGCTAGGGCTTGTCAATGGATCAAAAGTGACAATCAGTGGCATTAGTATTTTTTTTCTTCGGCAGTACTTAGGAAGCCAGAACTAGAACATAATATGCATAGTGCTCCGTCAGTACAAATTCTCATACCTCTGTCTCAAGACAAACTATTTTCAATCGAAAATTGTTTACCGGTTGAAGATGCAGCAGACCTATTGATGTTGTTTCCAAGTTCTTAGAAATCAATAGTCCTGCCGTTATTTCCTTCTCCACAAATCGTCAGTACAGTATTAAGTGACATTGTTGAGCTACACTGACGGAAAAAAATCGCAGCACTAAGAAAGAGTTGTGCGACAACAAAAGTTGGTTGGCGTGTTTCTACATCTAAGAGATGGTGTCTATTCATATTTCACGGCAGTCGCGTAAGAGGGACGCTAGAAGCGTCACTATGAGGATGCAAATCAGGCACATACACGCTGTAACGGTCGTGACCGTTAGTTACATTTGAGAATGGACACGGTTATCAGGACCTCAGTGAATTGGAACGAGGTCGTGTAATAGGGTTGCGAGAAGCTGAATGTTCCATTTGCGATACTGAGGAAAGGTTTAGCAGGAGTGTACGTCACTGCTGGAAGGGGTGGGCACGAGAATGTACACTCGCAAAAAGCTGGGCTCCGGACGAAAATGTGGCGCTATCAAAAAGAGAGACCGTCATGTTCGTTGTATGGCTCTGGTGAATCGTACTGCGTCAGCAGTAGCAGTTTGAGCAGCAGTGGGCATCACTATGACACGACGAAGTTTTCAAATAGGTCACTTTAAGGACAGCTCCGAGCCAGGCGCCCCGTAGTGTGCATTCTACGAACCACCAACCACCGCATCTGCGACTTCAGTGGCGTCAAAAGAGAGCTCATTGGAGAGCAGGGTGGAGCTTTGTTGTTCGTTTATCTGATGAAAGATAGTTCTACCTCGGTGCCAGTGATGGCCGTGTGTCGCTTAAAAGGACGCCAGTTGGCCTGCAGTCAGCCTGTCTGCATGCTAGACCTACATCTGGAGTTATGGTTTGGGGCGCGGGATCATATGCCAGCAGGTGCACTCCCGTGGCTATCCCACGCACCCTGGCTGCAAATCTGTACGTCAGTCTGGTGATTCGACCTGTTGTGCTGCCATTCGTGAATAGCATTCCAGGGGGTATTTTCCAACAGGATAACGCCCACATACGCTGTTGAAAAGAACACTGGCGTTCTACGGATCGGAGCGTGGAATGTCTGATCCCTTAATCGGGCAGGTAGATTAGGAAATTTAAAAAGGGAAATGGATAGGTTAAAGTTAGATATTGTGGGAATTAGTGAAGTTCGGTGGCAGGAGGAACAAGACTATTGGTCAGGTGAATAAAGGGTTATGAATACAAAATCAGATATGGGCAATGCAGGAGTAGGTTTAATAATGAATAAAAAAAATAGGAGTGCGGGTAATCTACTACAAACAGCATAGTGAACGCATTACTGTGGCCAAGATAGACACGAAGCCCACGCCTACTACAGTAGTACGAGTTTATATGCCAACTAGCTCTGCAGATGATGAAGAAATTGATGAAATGTATGACGAGATAAAAGAAATTATTCAGGTAGTGAAGGGAGACGAATATTTAATACTCATGGGTGACTGGAATTCGACAGTAGGAAAACGAAGAGAACGAAACGTATTAGGCGAATATGGATTGGGGCTAAGAAATGAAAGAAGAACCCGCCTGGTAGAATTTAGCACAGAGCACAACTTAATCATAGCTAATACTTGGTTTAAGAATCATGAAAGAAGGTTGTATACATGGAAGAACCCTGGAGATACTAAAAGGTATCCGATAGATTATATAATGGTAAGACAGAGATTTAGGAACCAGGTTTAAAATTGTAAGACATTTACAGGGGCAGATGTGGACTCCGACCACATTCTATTGGTTATGACCTGTAGATTAAAACTGAAGAAACTGCAAAAAGGTGGAAATTTAAGGACATGGGATCTGGATAAGCTCAAAGAACAAGAGGTTGTACAGAGTTTCAAGGAGAGCATAAGTGAAAAATTGACAGGAATGGGGGAAAGAAACACAGTAGAAGAAGAATGGGTAGCTTTGAGGGATGAAATAGTGAAGGCAGCAGAGGATCAAGTAGGTAAAAAGACGAGGGCTAGTAGAAATCCTTGGATGACAGAAGAAATATTGAATTTAATTGACGAAAGGAGAAAATATAAAAATGCAGTAAATGAAGCAGGCAAAAAGGAATACAACCGTCTCAAAAATGAGATCGACAGGCAGTGCAAAATGAATAAGCAGGAATGGCTAGAGGACAAATGTAAGGATGTAGAGGCTTATCTCACTAGGGGTAAGATAGATACTGCCTACAAGAAAATTAAACAGACCTTTGGAGAAAAGAGAACCTTTTGCATGAATATCAAGAGCTCAGATCGAAACCCAGTTCTAAGCAAAGAAGGAAAAGCAGAAAGGTGAAAGGAAAATATAGAGGATCTATACAGCGGTGATGTTCTTGGGGATAATATCATGGAAATTGAAAAGGATGTAGATGAAGATAAAATGAGAGATATGATACTGTGTGAAGAGTTTGACAGAGCACTGAAAGACCTGAGTCGAACAAGGGCCCGGGAGTAGACAACATTCCATTAGAACTACTGACAGCCTTGGGAGAGCCAGTTCTGACAAAACTCTACCATCTGGTGAGCAAGATTTATGAGACAGGCGAAATACCCTCAGACTTCAAGAAGAATATAATAATTCCAATCCCAAAAAAAGCAGGTGTTGACAGATGTGAAAATTACCGAACTATCAGTTTAATAAGTCACAGCTGCAAAATTCTAACGCGAATTCTTTACAGACGAATGGAAAAACTGGTAGAAGCCGACCTCGGCGAAGATCAGTTTGGATTCCGTAAAAAGGTTGGAACACGTGAGGCAATACTGACCCTACGACTTATCTTAGAAGAAAGATTAAGAAAAGTCAAACCTACATTTCTAGCAATTGTAGACTTAGACAAAGCTTTTGACAATGTTGACTGGAATACTCTGTTTCAAATTCGGAAGATGGCAGGGTAAAATACAGGGAGCGAAAGGATATTTACAATTTGTACAGAAACCAGATGGCAGTTATAAGAGTCGTGGGACATTAAAGGGAAGCAGTGGTTGGGAATAGAGTGAGAAAGAGTTGTAGCCTCTCCCCGATGCTATTCAATCTGTATATTGAGCAAGCAGTAAAGGAAACAAAAGAAAAGTTCGGAGTAGTTATTAAAATCCATGAAGAAGAAATAAAAATTTTGAGGTTCGCCGATGATATTGTAATTCTGTCAGAGACAGCAAAGAACTTGAAAGAGCAGTTGAACGGAATGGACAGTGTCTTGAAAGGAGGGCATAAGATGAACATCAACAAAGCAAAACGAGGATAATGGGATGTAGTCGAATTAAGTCGGGTGATGCTGAGGGAATTAGATTAGGAAATGAGACACTTAAAGTAGTAAAGGAGTTTTGCTATTTGGGGAGCAAAATAACTGATGATGGTCGAAGTAGAGAGGATATAAAATGTAGACTGGCAATGGCAAGGAAAGCATTTCTGAAGAAGAGAAATTTGTTAACATCGAGTATTGATTTAAGTGTTAGGAAGCCGTTTCTGAAAGTATTTGTATGGAGTGTAGCCATGTAAGGAAGTGAAACGAGGACGATAAATAGTTTAGACAAGAAGAGAATAGAAGCGTTCGAAATGTGGTGCTACAGAAGAATGCTGAAGATTAGACTGGTAGATCACATAACTAATGAGGAGGTATTGAAAAGAATTGTGGAGAAGAGGAGTTTGTGACACAACTTGACTAGAAGGAGGGTTCGGCTTGTAGGACATGTGTTGAGGCATCAAGGGATCACCAATGTAGTACTGGAGGGCAGCGTGGAGAGTAAAAATCGTAGAGGGAGACCAAGAGATGAGTACACTACGCAGATTCAGAAGGATGTAGGCTGCAGTAAGTACTGGGAGACGACGAAGCATGTACAGGATAGAGTAGCATGGAGATCTGCATCAAACCAGTCTTAGGACTGAAGACCACAACAACAACAACACCGCTGTTGTAGTTCAACATGCTCTGTAGAGTGTCTCTATCTGCAGATCCGTCTTCAATCTATCACATACAGCATTAACCATTCCTGTACTGATCGAGCAAGAGTAACACGCACGGATCTCCACCCCGTAAACAGACATCCGGCACCTCTACAACACAAGGCATGAACGTTTGCATGCTTGCGTTTTGCATTATGGCAGCTACACCGGTGATTAATGTAGCAATATTTCATATTTGCAGTGATTTATCTCGCGCTTATATCAACCTGTGATCTTCCAGTGTTGATCACTTGAATATGTTATCTAGAAAAAGGTATTCCCGTAATTTCATTACTCTGTATTACTTATATGAAACGTCCCCTTAGAAAAATTTATACAAGACTGTGCTTAAACTGACACACAATATTTTTAGCGCAACGCAATCTGACTTTCAATAATCCCTACAAAAGAATGACCCTGACTAACATTAACCTATACCTTTCACAAATCACTTACCTCACAAAAAATCTTCGTTACTCGAACTACTGCAATACAGCGAGCACCACTACTGCCAGCTAAATAAAAGATTCAAACTACGGAAGGCACTAACTACTGATAGGCACAGTTAGCAAATGAAAGATTTTAATAGAGAACAAACAATGTATTTACCTTAATAATCATAATATATATACACTCCTGGAAATGGAAAAAAGAACACATTGACACCAGTGTGTCAGACCCACCATACTTGCTCCGGACACTGCGAGAGGGCTGTACAAGCAATGATCACACGCACGGCACAGCGGACACACCAGGAACCGCGGTGTTGGCCGTCGAATGGCGCTAGCTGCGCAGCATTTGTGCACCGCCGCCGTCAGTGTCAGCCAGTTTGCCGTGACATACGGAGCTCCATCGCAGTCTTTAACACTGGTAGCATGCCGCGACAGCGTGGACGTGAACCGTATCTGCAGTTGACGGACTTTGAGCGAGGGCGTATAGTGGGCATGCGGGACGCCGGGTGGACGTACCGCCGAATTGCTCAACACGTGGGGCGTGAGGTCTCCTCAGTACATCGATGTTGTCGCCAGTGGTCGGCGGAAGGTGCACGTGCCCGTCGACCTGGGACAGGACCGCAGCGATGCACGGATGCACGCCAAGACCGTAGGATCCTACGCAGTGCCGTAGGGGACCGCACCGCCACTTCCCAGCAAATTAGGGACACTGTTGCTCCTGGGGTATCGGCGAGGACCATTCGCAACCGTCTCCATGAAGCTGGGCTACGGTCCCGCACACCGTTAGGCCGTCTTCCGCTCACGCCCCAACATCGTGCAGCCCGCCTGTAGTGGTGTCGCGACAGGCGTGAATGGAAGGACGAATGGAGACGTGTCGTCTTCAGCGATGAGAGTCGCTTCTGCCTTGGTGCCAATGATGGTCGTATGCGTGTTTGGCGCCGTGCAGGTGAGCACCATAATCAGGACTGCATATGACCGAGGCACAGAGGGCCAACACCCGGCATCATGGTGTGGGGAGCGATCTCCTACACTGGCCGTACACCTCTGGTGATTGTCGAGGGGACACTGAATAGTGCATGGTATATCCAAACCGTCATCGAACCCATCGTTCTACCATTCCTAGACCGGCAAGGGAACTTGCTGTTCCAACAGGACAATGCACGTCCGCATGTATCCCGTGCCACCCAACGTGCTCTAGAAGGTGTAAGTCAACTACCCTGGCCAGCAAGATCTCCGGATCTGTCCCCCATTGAGCATGTTTGGGACTGGATGAAGCGTCGTCTCACGCGGTCTGCACGTCCAGCACGAACGCTGGTCCAACTGAGGCGCCAGGTGGAAATGGCATGGCAAGCCGTTCCACAGGACTACATCCAGCATCTGTACGATCGTCTCCATGGGAGAATAGCAGCCTGCATTGCTGCGAAAGGTGGATATACACTGTACTAGTGCCGACATTGTGCATGCTCTGTTGCCTGTGTCTATGTGCCTGTGGTTCTGTCAGTGTGATCATGTGATGTATCTGACCCCAGGAATGTGTCAATAAAGTTTCCCCTTCCTGGGACAATGAATTCTTATTTCAATTTCCAGGAATATATATATATATATATATATATATATATATATATATATATATATATATATATATATATATCAGTTCATGACGTCAATTCTTACAAATTACAAAACTCCGCCATCTCTCTCTCCACGTCCACCACCGCTGGCGGCTCACCTCCAACTTTGCAACGCCAAGCGCTGTTAGCATCCAGCCGCCGCTGCCCAACACTACAATGGCAGACAACAATGCAAACCAGCCACAGGCTGCACACGGCACAGCCAGCGATTTCTACACAGAGCGCTACGCGGCGGCGGCGTCACCAATAAAAAAACCTAAACAGTCTACTTACACTTACTTTTTGATGTTGTAATTTTTTTCCCGTGTTGCGACTTCGCTACACAGTTCTTTGATGTTACGTTGCACGCTGTTGTTTGAAAGGGGTCTTGTCAAATTTCGCTACCTGTCTTCTCGTAAAACAATTCTGTTTCTTAAAGAATGGAAGGTTTGATTAAATCTCACCGTTAGCACCATTTGAAGCTTAATAAACTTTGTCATTCTCCTGCTCAAAGTTCCCAATACAGCTCTGTCCAACAAAAAAACTGTTCCAGAATTCTTTCGCAGTTGCATCTGCACAACATGTTAGTGAGATGACACTGTGTAAACTCCATTGTGTTTTCGTAAGAGAAGCAAATCTTAACATGGCAACAAGAGATATGTGTAGGTTTCACTCAAAATTCGCCACTCATGACACTTCACTGAAAGTTACAAATGGTTAGCAAGTCAAGCAAAAATAAATCACTGCATTTTCTGCAGAATCCTTTTTAGGTACCAACCAAAGCAAAGGTGACGGTAGATCTCTCTGAATGGTCACCATGCAAGTGAGTGTGTGGAAGGGCTCCATTTAATACAGTATTTACAAAAAATGTGAGTGCAGGCTCCAGATAGAATGGCGCTTCCCTTCCAGCACTGGACTTCTCCCCTACAGCGTCTGCCCTTAACCCCCACCACTGCTGGTCCCCCCACGTATGCCCTGCCGACCCGACAGCGCACCTACCGGCCAAGGTATTCTGTGCGGACCGACGTGTGGCTGCACTCCATACCGACAGCTCTTGACATGGGGGAGGGGATCTCCTGTAAACAGAGAGCCGACAAACAGCAGAAAAGGCAGAGCTAACCAAAACGGCCCCCACAGTGCCCAAGGAGTTGGCTGAGCATGCCTATGGACTGGGTCAAAATGGAGTGCATCGTGAAATGTGACAGACAAGAACAGATGCTGTTATAATAGTAACAGTCATAGCTAGACTTGTTAGTAAGTACATTTTTATTCATAGTGGTAATAGATATTTTTAAAAATTATTATTGTCATTATTAATTGTAGAAACAGTTATGGTGATGGGAGTTAATGCCGTGTAATAAAATAAGAAGAAACACTTCAAAAATCCAGTAAAGCATTTATTTCGATAACCGGTTTCGTGAACACTACATTACCATCTTCGGATCTTATGCTCCACAAATTCACATGATCTCCTCCATCATAAGTATTTATCCCGTCAGGTCACGAAGATATTTGTGAAGATCACTGGATATCAAAATGTCATATTTAAAATCAACAATATGTAGAATCATAATGTGTGTCGAGCACAAGTGCTCATGCTTACATAACAGCTGAGTCAACAGTCAGTTGTTGAGCTGACTCAACGGTCAGCAGTTGTGTGAGCATGAGCAGTTGTATTCGGCGCACCTTATGTTTCTACGTACTGTTTATTGTAAATATGACATGCCGATATCCAGGGATTTTCGCGAACCTCACATGCATATTCGTGACGTGACATGATAGATAGCACAGACGGAGAATATCCTGTGAATTTGTAGAGCATAAGATCCGAAGATGGTAACACACTCTTACTGAAACTGGGTATCTAAATAAATATTCTACCAGTGATCTTTGTGTTTTGAAGTTTTTCTTGTGAGTTTATTACACTGCAAATCGCCCCCATTCCTGCACCATGCAAGGAATATATAACCTTGTGTATAATGCATAATATTGTGTATATTGCATAATTGGTGTAAGGATCTGTATAATAATGAATACTGCCTGTGTGTAAATTATAGGTACAGGGCTATAGCGGAATAAATAAATAAATAAATAGTCAATCCGCCACAAACACCGAGTGAAGTGGTCTAGTGGTAGGACGCTGGACTCGCATTCGGGTCGATGGGACTCGCATTCGGGTCGATGGTGTTTCAAATCTCCGCCAGCCATCCAGATTAAGGTTCCCCGTGGTTTCTCTAAGTCACTTTACGCAAATGTCGCGAGGATACCTTCGAAAATGACAAGGTCGATTTCCTTCCCCATCCTTTCTCAATTCGAGAGTCTGCTCTGTATAAATACAAGGATGTCAACAAGACCTTAAAGCCTAAGCTTCCTTCCTTCCTTCCTTCCTTGTTTGTTTGTTTATTTTCAGTGATTGTTCGGGAATGGTGTAATCACGTAATGATGGGTCTTTGCTGGTATTTAACGCAACTTTTTGAGCTTGTTTATGACGAAGGTCAACTGGCAGTCTTTGCATGACCATTGATACTCCGTAGTTCTTGCTGGACTTCGCTACAGTTCTTTCGGCACTGCGACCTACATACAAAATCATCATTCGCGAATAGGCTCGTTGAGTTTCCAACATAAACCTCTAGAACATTTATGTATGTTGTGAACTGCAGTGGTTCTATAACATTCCCTTGGTGTTCACCCAAAGATATTTCTACGTCAGAAGATTTCTCACCATTATGAAAGATATGCTGCCTTATTTGCTAGGAACTCTTTATTCTAATATTCTGTACGCTGGTATTTTGTTCATTTGTTCGATCACTGTGGCTACGTGTTCGTATAGCGAGCTATCTTTCTAAGCAGCAAGAGGAGCCAGACCCACACCGCATCCGCGTGCGGTATACATTGGTGTCCAAAATTAAAGCAACGAACGGTAAAGTCGCAAGGTTGCGCTTATTTTACCACAAAACAGTATAAACAGGTAATACTAAAGTAGAAACAATGTAAAGAATACATCCAACATTGATAACGGTAGACAAGAATGTTCTTCGTTTTTCCAAATTAACGGATTTGCACATACGTTCCGTCTACTGATGAATGTAGTCACCTGTGGGATGTGAGATTAATGTACTCAGTATGGGATGTGATGACCTCTGGCAGAAATACAGGCCTGACAACGACGGAGAATGCCCCCAATGATGTCATCAATGTTTTGTTGAGGCAATAACGCCCAGTCTTCCTGCAGAGCTGCTCACAAATCTTGGAGAGTGTTTGGTGGATGCTGAAGTGATGCAACCCGTCTCCACAGTGCATTACAGGCATGTTCTATGGGATTCAAATCGGGAGAGGGAGCAAGACACGCCATGCGTGCTGTATCTTTCGTTTCAAGAAAAAATCAGCCATCCGTGCTCTGTGAGGTCGAGCATTACCACCCGTCAATATGAAGTCTAGACCCGCAGCACCTCACAACAATCGCACATGACGTCCCAAGATCTCGTCGCGATAACTGATAGCAGTTCAACCTTGCCGATTCACCCGTACAATTTCATGAATTGGTATTCAATTGGTCAACATAATCCCTGCCCACACCATTAGGGACCCTCCTCAATATCGGTCTCTTTCCACAATGTTTGGGTCCTGAAATCGTGTTCCACGTTCCCTCCAGATGCGAATCCGTGGAGGATCACTCTCCAGACTACATCGGGACTCATCAGTGAAAAGAACATCGCCGCACAGTTCGGCCGTCAGCTGGCATCTTAACGACTCCACTCCAGATGTTCAGTCCTGTGAAGACGCGTCAGAGGTACGCATACAGCAGATCTCCGGCAATAAAGGCCACTCTGTCGGAGCCTTCTGTACACCGTTCAGTGGATGCTGCGAGGTCTGATGCCAGTTGGCGTGCAGTACTAAGGCGGTACCATAGTGCCCTTACAGCCAAATCACGTTCCTCTTTTTCTGATGTCACATGTCTTCGGCCCTTCCTTGGTTTTCTACATACAGTTTCGATCTCTATAAAGTGTAGCCACCTTCGAGAAACATTGGGCCACATCACTTCACGACTGTCCTGCTTCCTTTCTTCCTATGGTCCTTCACCACAGAGAGCCTGGTAGACGCCTTCACTGTGAGGTACTGTACCGTCTGTGACATTTTACACAGCGACCATGAATTTGGGACTAAACGGCAAACACTACACCGTTTGGTAGGTGCCCTGACGTCATCATTGGCGTGCTTGTCCGTTGACCGGAATGGCATCTTGCGTGCAGATCTTGATCGTACGGACATCTGTTGACAGCTTTTATGGTTATATCGTAAATTAGACACAGGACAGAGAAATGGCGGTTTGTTGCGTTAACTTTGGGTGGTTGTTCTTTTCGGCAAATGCTGAGTGGCCCTCAATTTACGCCTCAGAAAATGCGATACACAGAGAGTTAAAATACGATCGCTCACGCTACAAAATTTACACAATTCACAGACAGGTGGAGCACACGACTTTTTTCCTCCCTGGGGTAGCTGACGACTGCGCGGCGACAACGAGGGCATCCGGCAGCAAAACTAAATAAATACAAAACTGCCAAATTCCGAGTATAGAAGAAGACGACGTAGCTCAGTTATAGGGTCGAAAACCCATTGGTCGTCGAGGAAAATGGCATCAACCTTGGCTTCAGTATCTACTCCTTCTGGGTCTCATGGAAGAATGTAGACAGCTGGGTTTCACAAGATCGATGTTTGCGCAATCCATTTTTATACCTACAGAGAAGATTTTCAGTCTACAGAAATATCATGATACGCGAAAGTCAAGTATATTCAAAAATTTTACAATAGATTGATGACAGCGATTGTGTACAACTGTTCGACGAACCTTTTCAAAAACCAATGATCTGTGAATTTTTTCAATCACCTATATCGCTTCTGTACTCAAGTGACGCACGACAACTGCTCTAGAAAAATAGTTCTTCCGCAAATACTTACGTCGACATTGCCTCACGCTCGGACGCGGGCACGGATAGCTCAGTTTGTAGAGCATTAGGTTTTCAGCCAAAGAGTCCCAGGTTCAGGTCCCTTCGGGGCGAAAATTAATACGCTTTCGTAACGGCTAATCTGCAAGCGATGGAAGCACTAGAGCTATCCTGGCAGTTCTAGTTTCCTTCGCTAAGTTGAAGGATTTGTCGATTCTCTATGACACAGTCAACTGTCTTGATGTCTCTAATTTTGGCGCTCATATTACGATTGAAAGGAGAGATCGTAAGATTATACAGGATGTTACAAAAAAGGTACGGCCAAACTTTCAGGGAACATTCCTCACACACAAAGAAAGAAAATATGTTATGTGGACATGTGTCTGGAAACGCTTACTTTCCATGTTAGAGCTCATTTTATCATTTCTCTTCAAATCACATTGATCATGGAATGGAAACACAGAGCAACAGAACGTACCAGCGTGACTTCAAACACTTTGTTACAGGAAATGTACAAAATGTCCTGCGTTAGCGACGATACACGCATCCACCCTCCGTCGCATGGAATCCCTGATGCGCTGATGCAGCCCTGGAGAATGGCGTATTGTATCACAGCCGTCCACAATACGAGCACGAAGGAGTCTCTACATTTGGTACCGGGGTTGCGTAGACAAGAGCTTTCAAATGCCCACATAAATGAAAGTCAAGAGGGTTGAGTTCAAGAGAGCGTGGAGTCCATGGAATTGGTCCACGTCTACCAATCCATCGGTCACCGAATCTGTTGTTGAGAAGCGTATGAACACTTCGACTGAAATGTGCAGGAGCTCCATCGTGCATGAACCACATGTTGTGTCGTACTTGTAAAGGCACATGTTCTAGCAGCACAGGTAGAGTATACCGTGAATCGAGGAAGTACAGAACATACTGACGAAACTAAAATGAGCTCTAACATAGAAAGTAAGCGTTTCCGGGCACATGTCCACATAACATCTTTTCTTTATTTGTGTGTGAGGAATGTTTCCTGAAAGTTTGGCCGTACCCTTTTTTAACACCCTGCATTTCTCAGCGAAAAAACTACAACGACGAATGCTACCCTCTGTTATCAATGAGACTAATATTCTTAACTTTGCGAACTCATTAAGGCATTTATGTGAAATGTCGAGGTACTGTTGTGATGTGAATATTTTGGTCCGTGACCACAGATCTGTACATGTGATTCTTAGACAATGTTATGTGTTTTTAGATACATTTTTTTTAAAAATTGTCATTGATGTTAAAGAGGTAAATGATAGAGGAGCAGCATGGTGAACTTGACTCATGGTCGCGTGTTGTCAGCGGGAGAGAGGGGGGGGGGGGGGCGGGGCGGACGGACTTGGGACAGGAAGAGTGAGTGAAGCCTTTAAGTTGAAATTCAGCGAAAAACACAAAGATGTTGTCAGTCTCAGGCCTGGTGCAAAATCAACCTCTCCACGGAACTTAGCGCAGACACATTTTTCTGTCGTTCCTGTGGGAGACTGTGCCTATGGCACCAGTTAGTGTGGCAACATGCGAAGAGCGATTGCAGCAGATTCTCTGAGACCAGCTGCCGAAGAAAACGATTTTAGGGGAGGGACGGGAGCTCACTTTAGATGGGCAGTGTCAGAGAGCAGACTTGTCATCCCAGGCCTACAATGATCAGACAGAGCATTATGACCCTCTACCTAATAGACGGTATGTGCACCTTTTGCAAGGATAACAGTGGGGACGCATCATGGTATGGAAGCAATGAGACCTTTGTAGGTCGCTGGAGGAAGTTGGCACCACATCTGCACACACAAGTCACCTAATTCCCTTAAATTCCGGGGAGGGGCAATGAGTCCTGACAACTTGTTCAATCACATCCCAGATCGATCAGGTTTAGATCTGGGAGCTGGAAGCCCAGCACATAGATTGGAGCTTGCAACTGTGTTCCTCAAACCTGCATCACACTCATGGCGTTGTGAGATGGCGCATTATCTTGCTGAAAAATGCCACTGCTGTCGAGAAACATGATCGTCACGAAGGGACGTACGAGGTCTGCAACCAGTGTACAATATTCTTTGCAAGAGCTCCACTGGACTCATTGATGCTCATGTCAGTGTTCCCCTGAGCATCATGGGACCGCCACCATGTTGTTTGTGCCCCACAATACAGGTGTCAAGGAGCTGTTCCGCTGGAAGACGATGGATTCGCGCGCTCTCATCAGCATGATAAAGAAAGTATAGGTATTCATCAGACCATGCAATGCTCTGCCACTGCGCCAACGTCCAGTGCCGGTAGTGACTTGTTCATTTCAGTTGTAGTTGCCGATGTAATGGTATTAACATTGGCTCACGCATTTGTCCTCGGCGGCATAGGCCCATTGTTAGGAGTGTTTGGTGTACTGTGTGTTCAGACACACTTGTATGCTGTTCAGTATTAACGTCTGACGGTAGTTCCCCACAGTTCGCTGCCTATCCTGTTTATCAATCTGCCCAGCCTACATCGTACGTCCAACATCTGTAATCAGGAGTAGCCGTCCAATCCCATGACGTCTGGACGTAGTTTCACCCTGAGTTTGCCACATGTTGAAGACACTCACCACAGCGCTCCTCGAACACCCGACAAGTCGTGCAGTTTTAGAAATGCTCGTACCAAGCCTCTGGGTCATGACAATCTGACCCCAGTCAGATAGGTCACGCCATTCTGCACACGAACAGCACGTTCACAGATAGAACGTGCACCGTGCGTGTGTCTGACAAGCAGTCATTCCTCGCTAGGTGACTCTGTTATCACCTGGATGGGTTTATATCAATACTAGGTCCATGATCATTACGTTCTGGCTGATCAGTGTATTCCTTTGTCCCATGGCCGGCCGCTGAGGTCGAGCGGTTCTAGGCGCTTCAGTCTGGAACCGCGCGACCGCTACAGTCGTAGGTTCGAATCCTGCCTCGGGCATGGATGCGTGTGATGTCGTTAGGTTAGTTAGCTTTAAGTAGTTCTAAGTTCTAGGGGACTGATGATGTCAGATGTTAAGTCCCATAGTGCTCAGAGCCATTTTTCTCCCATGGTCTACGTTTTTATCGTTATAGTCTGTGCAACGAAATGGATTAAGAACACACTGTTTTATTAAATCGGACACCCTACATAATAAAGAATTGACGACTGTATGTCCCGAGAGGTGGACCTGCCTATGTAAAAGGAGACAGGGACTATGGTGTTGTCAATAGCGAATCACCAACTGCAGAATGGGTCGTTTAGGATGGCTCAGTAACTTCGAACGTGGACTATTCGTTGGATGTCACCTGAGTAACAAATCCTCCAGGGACATTTCAAACTTTCTAAAGATTTCCAAGTTGGCTGTTGGCGATATATTGTGAAATGGAACCACAAAGGGACAACCGCAGCTAGCGAAGACCAGACAGAACTCATGTGCTGGCGGGAAGAGGCCGTCAAGCATCGTGAAGGGTTGCTGTAAAAAATCTCATGAAAACAGTGGAGGAATCATTCGTGTGTTTCAAAGTGCTACCAACAGTCCAGCTAGCACAATTACTGTGTGTAGAAAGTTAAAAAAAATGGAATCCAATGTTCGAGCAGCTCCTTGTAAGCCACATGTTCCTCTAATCAGTGCTAAGCAATGCTCAGTGGGGTACAGAGTGAATCCACTTGACAGTGAATGGTTGGTAACGAGTGATTTAGAATGATGAATTATGCTATATCGTGTGGAATCTTGTGAAATAGTTTGGGTTTGGCGCATGCCTGAGGAATGTTACCTGTCATCATGTGTAGTGCCAACAGTAAAGTATGCAGGAGATGATGTTATGGTATGGAAGTGTTTTTCGTAGTTAGGGGGTGGTACTCCTACCACACTCAAGGAAACGCTATATGTGGAAGGATATGAATACAGTGTACAGCACTGTGCTGCATACAGTAGAGGAACAGTTGGAGATGATGATTGCTTGTATTAACATGGCAACACACCTTTCCAGAGAGCAGCATCTGTGAGGCAGTGGTTTGTCGACAATGATAACTCTGCAATGGACTGGCCTGCCCAGAGTCCCGGTCTGAGCCCAACAGAACGCGTTTGGAATGATTTAGAATGGCGACATCGATCTAAACCCCAGCGTCCAACACACTGTCTTCTCTAGTCTCGGTTCTTGAGGAATAATGGGCTGCCATTTCTCCAAAAACCTTCACGCACCTCATTGAAAGTGTCACCAGCAGAGCTCAAGCCATTATGAATCAGAAGGGGGGACATGCCTCACAATAAGGGTGCCCGTTTACTTTTGACCAGGTAGTGTATATACAGTTTATGTAAGAACTCCTGTGTTTAGAAATTCTCTCCGTAATCAAACCAAATAATAGGTTTTGCATTGCTATCCCCACCAGTCTTCCACCAGTATTTTGGAATTGACAGTTTGCTGTCTAACCCAGCCAGAAGGATTGAAGTGATGCCCTTTGATCCTGGGCATTTCTATTTCGATTGACGTGTGCAGTTACCCTTCAGATGAATCGTTTAGTCACATTAATCTGGCGACCATATTCCATTGAACTGTTTCAGCTAGCCACGCAGGCATGGTCTGTCTAAGTAATAAGACATGAATAACAGACGGAAACTTATATGAGTTACCACTGGAGGAATCCTCTATCCTAAAAGTACCCAAATGTGCATGTCACACGTGCTGTGTTATCATACTGGCCATCTCCGGCATGTTGCACATCTGTCCTATTGAAGGGAGTCAAATATCCCCAGCTGATAGCAGTAGTTGAGAAGGCCACGTCCAACGTCGTCCGAAAACCATCTGAGCCTCCTCGTTTAAAACTTACACTCGGCTACTAACCTGATTTCCACCACAGATTCTGGAAGTTATACTATAAAACGCTAGCTCAGCTGTGCCCGTCGCTCAAAGCTAGTTATCTTCACAAGTTCAGTCAGCTGCCTGTAGGAACACAGTACAGGCTCTGGACATAGGCGTCAGGAGTTATTGGTAACACTATTTGCAGTCAGTAGCAGCCAGTGTGCTTGGTGATCGCATCATTCACATGTTGGACAAGACGCTACCGAAAACGTATCGAGTGAGCAATGGCCAATCTGTGAAGCCCTCCATGACTGGCCTAAAATTGACCTCTCATGGCCCGCAAACGCGCACCCTCTGTGCTGGTCTGGACTATTCAGTGAAAGCGGCCCCAGTCCAAGCGTTTAGTCTTGTTCGGATATACGAGGGTTGGCCAGAAAGTAAAGTACCGAATTTTTTTTCGTTAACATTACTTTATTGAACATAACGAGAATTACACACTCGAAAGAATGGTGTTTTATCTACACACACTATTTTTCCACGTAATGTCCATCCCGTTCTATGCCCTTCCTCCAGAGCGAAACTAGGCCGTGTATGCCCTGTCGGTACCAATCCTTGTTCTGGTGGCGGAGCCAGTGCTTCACTGTGTGAACCACCTCCTCATCGTCCTCAAAATGTCTTCTCGAGTCCTAATGCCTCTGTCCTCGCGAATGACATCATCATCTCACTGGAACATATTAGGTGTGACGACTGTGGATGGTCACCTAGATCACTGCAAATCCTAGAGCTCCGCCGAACCGCCTTCTTGATGACCTCACCCAGCGACTAACTGTACTTCTGTCAACAGCAAATGCTCCATACACTTTGTTTGCACAAGCCTTTGTGAATATTCCTCACAGTTTCTTTCTCTCCAGTGAGAAATTCAATCACGGCACGTTGCTTGTAACGTATATCACCTATATACGCCATTTGGAAACCGTCCTACAGCTTCGCTATCTGTCGGAAGTGGGGGAAACTTGGCGCGCTCACTCAGGAGACTTCAAAATAATACAAACCTAAAGTTTCACATTCGTAGCATTGTTTTCGGCTGAGAAAAAAGAATACGGTGCATTACTTTCCGGGCCAGCCTCGTATTTCCAGCAATAGGCAAGACCTTAGGTCTGATTTTCAGGTGTGATGGGGTGGCCGTGTGGCCAGAACCCACTTCTGTCTTCCACTGAGAGCGGTGTGAACCTGCCACTATTTGCCACTTACTTACGGTGAACGTGAACGGCCCAAGGTTGGGCTTATCGAAAGACACTGCGATATCGAGTTCCCACGCGACGATAGATACACCAGAAATAACACAGCTTTCGCTGCAGGTGTCTTAGTGTCACCATGGCCCAGTGCACCAACCTGGAGCATGCCGATGGTGGCCAGCGCAGTTTCCATCTGTTGTTGGACGGTGATCAATGAACCCTGCATCCAAGCTCAACAAAAACAGTCCATACCTATCTCTGCGTGTGTTTAATGATCCAACAAGGAATACGGTACTATCCCGAGCACTCACTAAACAACTTCCAATCTAAGTACTGTTGCTACGCCGTATCTACAACACAGTCAGCGCACGGGACGATAAGGATCGAAAAATACTCAAACTCTTACAGTGGCACTACCGTTCACTTCTTCGCAAAGCTACGCAACAAAGAAGATGAACGGTCTATATGAACTCTGTATTACTGTCAATACTGCTGCTGCCGGGTGCTCTGTGCACTAACACTGGGGCATTACTTTAATGAAACAGTAATCAATGGCTCAAATGGCTCTGAGCACTATGGGACTTAACATCAGTGGTCATCAGTCCCCTAGAACTTAGAACTACTTAAACCTAACTAACTTAAGGACATCACACACATCCATGCCCGAGGCAGGATTCAAACCTGCGACCGTAGGAGTCGCGCGGTTCCTGACTAAGCGCCTAGAACCGCGAGACCACCGCGGCCGGCAGTAATCACTGTTTTCGCCTATTTAGGAGCAATATCTTACACTAGAATCAACTGCAGTTCCTCATACTAAGCGTCGATCTTATCCAGAACTTCCTGCATTTCGCTGCTTACTACCATAGCTACATGTTTCATAGAATCGCTTGACAGGGAATTCCTGTTGATTTCTCTGAAGGTGGTAATAGTGCTTCAGAAAGGTCACAATAATAGAATGTAAAATGTTTTCCATAACCATACAACAGATCAACTTCATCGGTATATGCAATATTGCAGTGCCTGTGTGGTTCAGAGGTACGATCCAATGTTCCTTCAGACAAGCGTGCATGACAGAAGAAACAAGCACTGCGGCGACTACAGCTGTTATGGAGCACCCGAAATATATTCGCAATTGCGAGTATGAACAACCAGAAGCTGTATACTGGAATGACGACTGTGAAAATTTGTGTCGGGCAGAGACTAACCGCTTGAGGTCCCCTTACCATTTGGTTATCAGTGGACGACTCATGGCCAGCCCCAAACTTCTATATGTCGTCAACCATGTGTCTACAACCCGTACTCGTACCTCCATTATGCGTATTCCTATACAAATGAGATATCTTAACTGAAAGTCCCGGTGTCGGCGGATAAACACGATGTTGCAGTGCGTGCGTAGTTCAGAAATACGATGCAATGTTCCTCCGAATTTTTACGCACGCATCGCACTCTCAGCTGTTATCGATTTTCCGGCCCTGGAGCCGCTACCTCTCAATCAGGTAGCTCCTCAGTTGGTATCACGAGGCTGAGTACACACTGATCCAGTCCTCCGATCAAGAAAAAATCCCTGACAGTAACGTGATTCGAACACGGGTCCCCCGCATGGGATCTGTGCCACGAGTCAACGGAGGTGGACAGTGCAGTAATTCGAAGTGGCACAGACTCAAAGAGCTGCGCAAATTCTCTGCAGAAATATTGAGCCATGCTGCCAGTATAGGCGTAAATAATAGAGAAAGTGCTGCCGGTGCATGATTTTGTACACGAACTGAGCTCCCAATTGTGTCCCATAAATATTCCGTAGGATTCATGTCGGGCCATCTAGGTGGCTGCTTCATGTGCTTGAACTGTCCAGAATGTTCTTCAACCACTTGCGAAAATTTGTGGCCTGGTGATACGGCATCGTTGATTTTTGAGAACATGGAGTTCACGAATAGCTGTAAATAGTCACCAGAAAGCCGAACATAATCGGTTCAGTTGGACCAGAGAATCCGGGCCATTCCATGTACACAGGCCACACCATTATGGGGCCACCATCAGCTTGCACAGTGTCTTATTGACAACTTGGTTCCGTGGCTTGGTGCGGTATGCGCCGCATTAGAACCCTACCATTAGCTCTTACCAACTGGAATCTGGGCTCACCTCACCAGCCACGGTTTTCCAGTCGTCTAGGCTGTAACCGATATGGTTGGCGCTGCAGGCGATGTTGTGCTATTAGCTGAGGGACTTGTGTCGTTCTTCTGCTGCCGTAGCCCATTAACGCCAAATTTCACCACACAGTGCTAACGGATACATTCATCGTATATGCCACATGGTTTTATGCGGTTGTTTCACACAGTGTTGCTTGGCTGTTAACACTACAAAAACGCCGCTGCTCTGGGTCGTTAAGTGAAGGTCGTCTGCCGCTGCATTGTCCGTGATGAGAGGTAATGCCCGAAATGTGGTATTCTCGGCATACTCTTGACACTGTGCATCTCGGAATATTGTATTCCTTAACGATTTCCGAAATGGAATGTCCCCTGTGTCTAGCTCAAACTACCATTCCGTGTTCGATACCTGTTAATTCCCGTCGTCTGCCATAATCACTTTGGGAACCTTTCTGACGTGAATGACCTGAGTTCAAATGACAGCTCCACCAATGCACTGCCTTTTTATACCTAGTGTACGCGAAACTACCGCCATCTGTACATTTGCATATCGCTATCCCATGATTTTTGTCATCTCGGTGTAGTGTATCAAAGTCTGAAAACAACGTTAACTGCTCCAGAACGCATTCCAAAAACTCTAAGAAGGTAACGAGTTAAGGGATACTTCTCCTTCACAGAACTACGAAAGCTACGAAATCTCGAGTTTCTGCTTGAGCAGCTTGAACGCCGAGAGTATTCTATTCAGGTATTATGCCCCTAGGGGCTGCGGTACCAGTGTGTTTTACATATATTTTGAAAACATTTCCAGCTCTAATGCAAACGTCCTATTAATTAAGTACACTGTAGTTCCGATTTAATATATTAACCGCTAACATCTGAAAATATTTAATACATAGCGGTCCACCTTAGACATTACATGGAATGTAAAAGTTCAAAAATTCGATCGCTGGGCAAGTGCAGTGAATCGGAAGCAGAGTATGTAGGTTCCCGCATTTTAAAACCAGCATCTTGAAAATCGTTGAAATTTTCGTGCTGGACATGATGACCCTGTGTTCTAATCCGGTCATCTTCATCTCCGGGCCTTTCTATGGAGTAATGGGGAAGAGGTAGTTTATTGCTTAAAATAATTTCAGAACTGAAAAAGCGCATTATAACTGCCACAAATGCTTCAAAATGTGTGGCGTGAAATAGATTATCGCTTAAATGTTGTCCATGTGATCAAGAAGAGTCATAGTGAACAGTTACAAATTGTATTTTCCTTTAATTTCTCTGTAATTCTTATCTCTGTATCGATACATATTAAACAGTTATAGCCGTTCGTAGCCCCTACATTCATTTCTGATTGCTCTGTATTCTTAGCCTACTCATTTGTGGAAACACAACTCTCAGTATTAGAAGATAGAATGTCACAAATTTATTCCCACGGGTTCTTTACAGCAGCCGACACAATATAATCCTAACAAAACAGATTGGCAATGGGACAACGCGTGATGTCTCAGTACATCGGTTCATTTGACGTCGGAGAGATGTATGAAGGAACAAATGTGTGTTTCAGTATAGGAGACGACAGGAAATTCTATTAGACATCATCGTCGTCTTTTGTCGAATGCAAATACATATTGGGTCAAGCGCCAAAAACGTCATTTAGAGATAATCAACAAAATATGTAAAGCAATTATACAAAAGCGGTATAAAAATTGAGGATTGCGACACAAAAACAAAAACTGCAGGTTCATGTCATATGGTTTTTTTATTCTACGCCAGTAGGTTTAACAACAAAATGATACATAATTTGAAGAAAATGAAACGTTATGTATGCAACGGTTTTGAACATAAATAACGATACAAATGCCATGATACCCATTTTCACTCTTTACACAAGCTTCTCGTAAAACTACTTAGTCTCCTCTTTTAGAGACGGTATCATTTCAGCTAGATCCCTTCTTTTTTCTTCAGACAACCTAGGATCACAGTGCATTGTTTGCAGCTGCACTTGTTGGGCATCAGATGGATCACGTTGTCTGTAAGATGCAATGTTCCTTGAACTCTTCAATTGAGTTGTCAGTTGACACAACTTGCAGAACCCGCATCTAATCAGCAGTCACTCTGATACACTATGCTTTTGAAATATACACACTGACGAAGTTCATTTCTTTCCGCAGCTGACATAAAGTCGTAAGAATTCTCTTTCTCGCTTAATAGTCTCTGCGGTTCGTGTTATGCGCGTAGATTTAGTGATGAGGCTAACTAAATCATTCGGAACTTCACACACAGTTATCCTCTTTTGTTTCTCAATGTGAGCAAAATCACGATCACAAGATATGAAACAGTATCCTTTCACCAAAAACTTGTGTTCCATTTCCGTATTTTCTGTTAGGTAAGTAAGTGATTCCATGCAAGTAGTTAACTACAACCTCATAATCAGAACGATTATTTTTGTCTGTACGAAATTCGCTTCAGTAATAAATTAAACGCGTTAAAATACTTTAACATTACTTACGTTGACTCCAAGCGTTATAATAAAAGCTAAGATGACAGTAAAGTTCTACACGGTGCTTGGGAGCCTCTTTAGTTGGGACCACAATATTGTCTTTTGGAGTATATTCCTTTCCTTCGCTGCCTAGTCTATTCCTTTCACTTTAAGCTCTACCTTCACCCCTATTCCTCTGTTTTGCTGCATTCTTTCCATTTTGCAGTATTGTGTATTATTTACATGTAATAATTACTTCAGCAATTCCCTATTGTTGCAAACAAACCACAGGGATACTTCAGTTGTTAGCAACTCACACAAGTGCACGACAAGACACTAACAGAGAGTTGGGAGCATTATTTGAACATCGATGTTGGTCTTAGGTGCAAGCGCGATCTTTACACAACGGTAAACACTGTTTCCTTCTGTTCTGGCGTTTGTGTCAGAAATTGTTATTCGCCTGGGCACTTACAGCGGATTCTCATCAGTAACTCATATTTTCCTTTTTTAGCGCTTGACCCGTTATTTACCTGCATGCCACACATATTGAAAGAACTTATATCTACCGAGATAATCGACGTGGCATCTCATTGGTTTTCAGGTACGTGTTCGTTTGTAATTTGAGCCCCGCCTATCAAGAGACGTCACAGTTCTACACTCTGTTTTCGACATTGACTATCACTGTTTATGTGTTATCTTATCGGCAAACGTCTGTGTTGATATCAAGACATTCCCCCTTCACATGCCTTCTTCCGGCGACTTTAGCCCCGTCTGATTACAAGCAAAGTGTCTGCAGAGTTTAGATAGATAGATACTTGCAGTAGCAACGGAAATTTTGAAATTGACTCTCATACGTGTTCGCGCATGTCAGCTGGTTGAGCATGGTCCCCGGAAGAGGCAGAAATCCATGTTCGAGTTGCAGTTAGCACGACTTTTTAAACCCTATTGACAGTTATTTTTCAGACACTTCACCACAACGTCAGAAATTTAATTCCAGAGCAAACTCTTGCTGTCAGGCCATTATCCAACATACTTCTCCACGAAATCTATTTTTGTGCGCGTAGAAGCGAGTGAAGTTAGGGTCTGCAGCCTGGGCATAGATGTGGCAAATTTAAACTTTTACTCCATCTATATTCCGCTAGGCAGCTGGTGGAGTGTGGTGAAGTTTACTTCTGGTACTAACCGTTTCCTTGTTCCACTCGCGAAAGACGCGTGGGAGGAATGATTACCATAAAATCTCTGTGTTATCCCTAATTTATCGAATTTTCTCGCTGTGGTCCTATTGCGAGACAAATGTGGGAGGAAGTAAATGTTGCCCGACTCTACCCGGAACGAGCACTCTCGGAATTTCAGTAGTAAACCTCTCCGCGATGCACATCGCCTCTCCTGTAGCGTCTGCTACTGGAGCATGTTTTTAACGCTCTCTTGCAGACTGGACGGTCCCGTGGCGAATCGCGCCGCTCATAGTTGGATCTTGTCATCTCTTCTCTTAATCTAATTTGATAACGATCCCAGATCAATGAACAATACTTAATTATCGGTCGAACAAGTGTCTCGTAAGCCACATGTTTCGGGATGAGCTACATTTCCTTAAGATTCATTCTATAAATCTCAGTCTGGCGTCTGCTTTTCCTACTGTTTGTTTTATACGGTTATTTTACGTAAGATCGCTCCAAATGGTTAGTCTTAGATCTTCTACGGTAGAGTTGGCCTGAAATATTATAATTGTACGGAGATGGATTTCTTCTCCTACAGGGGATGGTTAAAGTATGGGAACACTGCAGGAAATGCACACTTGAACATAAGTGCAGATGCTAGAGAAGCCTATAGGTACTACTTCTGTATTTGACCACGAATGTGCTCAATACGTTGTAGCCAGGACCTTATGTAGGGTGTGTGAAGCCCCTGAGCAGTATTTTATTTTACGGTCCCCTTCCTAAAGTTCAGCATTGCTATTCATTTATGGACTACTAGCAATAAAGCTGCTTAATCATTCATCTAAATTTTAAAATAACAAATAACACAAAGCGCAAGTGCAAGTTCAGTAATTCAAAAATAATAAAAGATCTACCAAATCTCACTAGCTCTTTTTACCACAGAAACATCTAACTTGGACAGAATATATGGTAAAAATACAAAGGAAATCACTACAGTTTAATAGACCATATCCAAATTATTTCACTTAAATGAGAGAACACAGAAGAAACAGCATTTTTGTTTTAATTAATATCGTTTTTAACCAAATAATCCAGTGTATGGTCAGTGTTCCACAAAAAAATGGTTCATTACTGAGAACACGAAAATCTCCTTTATTAGAGCGTGTAGATTCTCGACATCCTTCGGGAACTTCAGAAGTTAGAACTTCTTCATTCTATTTACCGTCTAGAACAGTAATTTCGCCTGCACGTCCGAAGTTACTCTGTTCATTGTTACTGTTCTGAACTACAACTTCACCTGAATGTTCAGAGCCATACGGTTCGATTTTAGTTTACCATTAAAATATCGCGGTATTTTCTGTAAAAGTTTACTATCTCTCTGTTTTTTTTCCCTTCAGCTTTCTTTTGACATACAGCAGCACTTAACCTAAGTCAATCATTCACATCGCTACCGTGAACTGAAAAACAGATCTGCGATGTAGAATGTTGGAAACTGAACATGCTTGCTTATGTCAAATAAAGTAAACCAAGTTCACTATGACCAGTTAGTACTCGAATTGCGTACCTTAATTTGAAGTTGAGAAACACGTGCAACGATGCTGTCTTGTGTATGACGAAAACATAACCGTGAATGGATGAACTGTGAAACTCCCCACACGTGACATCTCTAGGCTACGCTGTTACGTGGAGAGGTCTCTTGCACGTAGTCTACGAGATTAATGTGCTTGTACATGGAAGATGTTGTGCAGGTGAAACAGTAGTAAAATGCGAGTTTAATGACAGGCGGATATATTTGTCAACACTTTGCCAATAAATTATTGAATGCCTGAACACTGATGCTGTGTGAATTAAAATTATACTTAAAAAATAATTTTTCGACTGCAACATTTTGCCGCCCCCCAAAACTATGCCGCTCGGTGAGAACAGTGTTCTGTAAAGCTGTGAACGCGTTTTGTCAGAGCTCAGTGCATTCGAACGCGAGCAAACTACTGGAGCTCGTATGTTGTGTGCTTCCGTAACCAAGGTACCTGAAGTGTTTGGCGTTTCAAGAGCCACCGTATCGAAGATTTATACCGCACACACGGAAATCGGAAACATCACCCGCTAAGTTACTACTCGAACGAAAGTGTTTGTTGAGTGGTCGTGACGGAATTCATTGTAGATTATTGTGACGAAAAATGAAAGGACGACAACTGCAAAAGCCCCTGGAGAACTGAATGTCGCAGTTGCGAACCCTTCAGCACGAAAACAAGACCAAGTTAGTACTCGAATTAATAAGTACCTTAATTTTAAGTTCAGAACCAAGTGCAACGACGCTGTGTTATGTATGACGCTCACATAACCGTGAATGGATGAAGAACTTCGATAGAGAGCGTGCGAGTTGTTGGGGTATCGTGGCCGGTTCGCGGGTGGAGAAACGTTGCAAAGTTCGGCGTGAAAGACGGTGATACTCGGATGAACAATTAATTACAGTGCGTCCGCTGTGTTAATAGGAGATCGTGCATTTTTAAGTGAACAGTAAAACCTGAAAAGTATATCGAGTGTTTGCGGTGACGATTTTACCTACTGCATGAACTTGTGAAAATTAACCGTGAACCAGACACTTTTGTCGTGTGGAGACACTAACTGTCAGAATTGCGTGAAAGTGGAACTAACCAAAATGTTAAGTAAAAGAACAGTGCTGTGATTTGATCTATATAATAATTGTACTGAATTACCTAATTTATTTTTTTATTACGTAAACATTGGCATACCATATTTAGATTAAAATTCACAAGTTATTGGCCCCACATAAGGTTCTGTACGTTCTGACAAAGACTATGCCATTTTTTTTCGTCCATGACTAACAGGGGTAGTCAGATTCCTTGTATGGGTCATGTTTTATTATTTAAAAGGTGTTTTTTTTCAGAAGTAGAGAACCAGTTTTTTTACAGATGGCAGATATTCGTAGCAGCGAACTGCAGGGCGAGCTGGAATTCCAAGACATCTCATCAGTGATGCAGATTCCCATAACAGGAACACGACGTGTCCAACCCATAAATTTGGACTATGGCGCAATGACAGAATATCGTTTGGTTGGATGAGTTTTGTTTCATAGTGTCTTCAGCTTCTGGAGGCGTTTACGTCCAAGAGTGAAACTTCGCAATAGTTCGGTGACGACTTTGACACCCATATAGTGATATTCAATGGACCGCAGGCAAGATCGCATTACTGCCGCGGATTATGTGACAATTATTGCTGATCAGGTCCTTCGCATGGTGCAATGTTTGTTCCCGAATAGTGACGCTGTGTTCCAAGACAACAGAGCGTCCATGACGAATTGCCGCATCTCCACTTGCCAACACAGTCATCAGATCTCAATATTTTTGAGCCTTTGTGGTCTATTTTGTAGAGAAGGGTTCGTGATCGCTATCTACCTCCATCATCGTTATCTGAGCTGGCCACTACTTCGCAGGCAAAATTATATACGATTCCCTTCAAAACCCACACAAGGCCTGCGTTTATCCATTCCGAGACGACTGGAAGCTGTTTTGAATGCCAACGGTTTTCCTTCACCGTACTAGGCATGGTAATGCGTTGTGGTTTTGGTGCTTCCGCATTTCTGTTCAGATAGTTCAAATGGCTCTGAGCACTATGGGACTTAACAGCTGAGGTCAGCAGTCCCCTAGAACTTAGAACTACTTAAACCTAACCATCTAAGGACATCACACACATCCATGCCCGAGGCAGGATTCGAACCTGCGACCGTAGTAGTCTCGCGGTTCCGGACTGCGCGCCTAGAACCGCGAGACCACCGCGGCCGGCCCGCATTTCTGTCCGTGCAGTATACTGTATTACATTTATTTACATTCATTGTGGACTTCTACTCCTTGCAAAATTCACCAGTTCTCTTACAGGTCCTCGTGCAGATCACCACAGTCTTCCGGGGTTGCTGCCTACTAGTAGACAACCGCATCATCTGCGAACACCATTCTGGAGCTTTCTACTTGATCATTTATTCATTGTAAATAGTAACGGTCGAGCGGTTCTAGGCGCTTCAGTCCGGAACCGCGCTGCTGCTACGGTCGCAGGTTCGAATCCCTCCTCGGGCATGGATGTGTGTGATGTCCTTAGGCTAATTAGGTTTAAGTAGTCCTAAGTGTAGGGGACTGATGACCTCAGATATTAAGTCCCATAGTGCTTAGAGCCATTGGGACCCTGGGGTGACCTTCAAAATAAATTTTACGTTTGTCGATTTTAGTCTTTTAAGGACAGCGTATTTACTTCTGTCTGCAAGGAAATCCTGAATTCAGAAGCAAAATGTAGTCCGATACGCGGTAAACGACAGTGCGGGACAGTGTGAGATGCCTTCCTGAAGTCAAGGAAGAAGGGATCAAGTTGCCGTTGCCTACGGGGCTAGAGATCTCATGGAGTAACAGAGCGAGCCAAGTTGCGCAAAATCTCTGTTTATGGAATCCTCGTTGATTCTCGTAGAGAAGATTTTCGTCCTCCAAAACTAAGTTGTAAGTATGCTGTTTAGGTTTTTATATTGGTAACGCCACGTAGCACTCTATATAGCGCTCTATATGAAAATCACTGGCTGTGCTGTGTGCAGTCTGAGGCTGGTTTTGCATTGTTGTTTGCTATTGTAGTGTTGGGTAGCTGGATGTTAACAGCGCATAGCGTTGCGCAGTTGGAGGTGAGCCACCAGCAGTGGTGGATGGGGGAGAGAGATGGCGGAATTTTGAGAGCGGACGATCTGGACGTGTGTCCATCAGAAAGTAAATTTGTAATATTGGATATCATGGGCTGATATATATATATATATATATATATATATATATATATATATATATATATATATATATATATATATATATAATGACTTTTGAACACTATTAAGGTAAATACATTGCTTGTTCTCTATCAAAATCTTTCATTTCCTAACTATGCCTATCAGTAGTTAGTGCCTTCAGTAGTTTTAATCTTTTATTTAGCTGGCAGTAGTGGTGCTCGTTGTATTGCAGTAGTTCGAGTAACGAAGATTTTTGTGAGGTAAGTGATTTGTGAAACGTGTAGGTTAATGTTAGTCAGAGCCATTCTTTTGTAAGGATTACTGAAAGTGAGATTGTGTTGCGCTAAAAATATTGTGTGTCAGTTTAGTGTTGATCAGAATAAGTAAAGACAGTAATGTCTGAGTACGTTCAGTTTTCCTCAGCTCTTTGAAAAGCAAATAATGTAAGAGGTTTATCAGCACAGTCAATCATAAATTTTTCTAAGGGGACGTTACATATGGCGCCCTGCCAGGATACCTCACTGGAATCTTCTGATTTTTTCTTGTAGTTCGTGTAATTAGTGTAACTATTATTCATTGCTAGCACGTAATTATAGAGAGAATTTCCTTTGTGGTTGTAGTTTTTCATTGTTGTACAGTAAAACAGTTGTGACATGCATGTAGATTTGCACCAAGCATTTCGCAGCTGGCTTGCAATTAACGAGATATTATTTTCAATGCTGTGTTTTCTTATTTTGCTCTTCAAACTGTGCTTTTCTGTGTTATCGTGTGAAATATTGTGACAATAATGGCGCTTGAAAAACGTAATACTTGGCTCCAAAGTGAACTAAGAAATGACAGTGAAGACGAAAGCAGTGTGTTAGCGCCACCGTGTAATGAAATAACTAATGTTCAAAGTAGTAATTTGGTAATTGTGCATAGGGAAATGGAGCGGGCTGCAAATAATGGTGTAAACAGTGAAACAATTAGTGAACAGGGAACCATTATCATTCGATTGGTCGGCAAAAGCTCGCCTCAGAAATCCGAAATGACAGGGCACCATCTTGCGAATACTGTAGATTCAGGTTTTGCATCCTCACCGTTTTCTCAAATAAGTCAAGACACATTTTTCGCTTTTCAAAATGCGAATATTGCCGGTTCAAATGCACTGCCGAATAGCACTGAGGAAAATGTTTCAGACACCAGTGCATTGTTATTACAGTTAATGCAACAAATGGGACAAAGACTACAAAAGTTAGACACAACGCTTGAACAAAATCAGAAACAAATGGAACAAAATCTTCAAAAGTTAGACACGATGGAACAAAATCAGAGACAAACACAGCAACTGTTTCAAAAGTTAGACTCATTGGAACAAACGCATGGACAAACACGTGAAGGTTTAACTGCTGAGTTACTTAAAATCAAATCGAAATGTCAAAACGTCTGTAATAACGTAAAAACACAAATTTGTGAGCATCTTCAACCTATTTTTTCACGTCATGAAAATGCATTACAGAATCACGAAGCAGCCATAAAAGAACTGCAAACTATTGTTCATGAAAATCACGACACCTTGCAAGCTAAAGTTGACTCAGTTGCGTCTACCGATTCGGTTACGCGACTTGCAAAAACTCAGGAAAACTTAAAGTACGCAGTAGATACGATTTCAACACAAATGGACACTCTGAAACTTGGTTCAGAAAAACGCACTGAGGAAACCTGTTCACTATTGGAGAAAGTAGCTGAACTTTCGGATCAGTAAACTAACTTATCTACAAAGGTAGATGAAGATCTGAATGACACAAGACCCATAGCCTTCACTGACACAGAAGAGTATGAACAAATTAGAAAATTCAAACAAAATCAAAATCAAATCAATACACAGTACAAAAGAGAAATCTGGGAAGTACAAGATCAGATGACGCAGGTACTACAAGAATTACATATTTTAGAGGACACTCGCACTCCAATACGGGACGAGGGACTTAGAAATACGGAAAAGCCACAAAATAATAACACTGGGCATTTCGGAAATTATGAAAGAAATTGGCAAGATACACCGAATTTTGAGATGGAACCGAAACGAAGTAACAATGACCGATATGCGACTTGCCGACATGATGATTTTGACTATAAGCTGTTTATTACTACACGTAAATTCAAAACATTTAAGAATTCCGGCAACGACATTCATCCACAAGCGTGGCTTCATCAATTCTCTCATTGTTTTCCTCCCAACTCCAACTGGTCATTAGAGCACAGATTAAAAATGAGAATGAACCAACTGTTAGAATGCGATCGGTCATTCATGATTGTCACAGTGAAGGAGAATTTTATCATGCCTTCCTCTCAGCTTATTGGTCTCAAGCTACACAAGACCGAGTAAAACATAGCATCATAATGATGAAACATTTCGAACAATCTGAATTGTCCAGTCTTGTGAAATATTTTGAAGACATGTTGCACAAGAATCAGTACCTGTCAAACCCATACAGCCCCTCAGAACTCATCCGCATTTGCTTCATCAAATTGCCTGAACATTTACGACATATTATTTTGGCATGATGTTGCAAAGACGACACTGAAGTTTTTCATGGACTCTTACAAGATATGGAAATAGACACTGACAATCGCGAAACGCGAAAACAGGAACACAACAATTACAGGTCACATCCGTCACAATTCCGTGAGGAAAGAAATAATAACTGGACACGACAAGGGTATTCTTACAACGCAAATCGTGAACAAAACAGACACCACCCATATGACAACCACTGGCAGAGTAATAGTTACAGAGAAAGATCGCATTTCCGTAGTAATGAATGTTACAGAGACAACCATAGAAACAGACAATATGGCAACCAGAACTAATATTATCAGGGGAGACAGAATAACTTCAGACGAACGGTCCACTGTGCAGTGATAATTCAGCGAGGAATTCTCCACCACTTAACCGACAAGAAAGAAACTACAGGAATTGCCAACATGACGACAGACAATATAATCATAACGACAGACCCGAATTTCATCAGAACTGGTGGGATTCAAACAGGGCTGGGCCCTCTCGGCAAGGTGAATTTGCAGGAGTTAGGTCTCCTAATCCCAATAACGACGCATGCCAACAAAGAGATAGCAGACAATGACTCGCATCGCAGCAGCCAGTGTTGTCAACTCTAAAAAACCCGAGACGCAATTCAGTATCAAAAATCGCTAGAAAGTCGCTAAAACTGATTTTACTAGGACTGTGCTGAAAATTTCGTGATGTGAATGGTGCAATAAGCCAGTAGGGGGAGGGGGGGGGCATGGGGGTAATAAAATATTAATAAAAATGGTCTCATACATAATTGCTATATTGTCTTAATTAAATCACACATTGCTTGCAATAACATACATATAAAATACGCTAACGTTTAATTAAACATGTTATCATAATTGATGCAACACATAAATTGTTGTTCCCATCACAGTAGTCAAATATACTAGAAATATGCAACTATATTTGTAACAAAAGAAAGCAAGAACTCAAATTAGGTTACAAAATATATACATACCGGTATGTGAGCTATTCATCGTCATCACTCAGAAGATCGAATAACTCTTCTGTTTCATGCTCTGACAGAACTGTAGTTGATGTAGAGGGTTGAATGTCACTCAAAAGATTATGTTGCTTTTCGACTGGTTTTGTCGCAAAAGAGTAACTTTTGTTCGTTTCAATAAGCTCCAATACGTCTGACAGTATGCACAATCTTTATTTTGTTTCTTCAGCTGGTCTCTCAATATGACCAAGCATTAATTCTTTAACGATAATCTGGTATGTTGTTTAGTTTTTAAAGTGTTCACAGAACTGAATATTCTTTCCACTTCATCATTGGAATGCGGTAGGCATAGAACAGTCATTGCTAGTTGTGAAATCAAAGAAAAAAGATTCTCCCCTGCCGCATTTTTATATTGCAAAACCTCACCCCAAAATCGAACAGTGTTAGTAGTGTTATTCCACCTAATGAAGTTGATAATATGCCATTCTTGCAGCATACCGTCTATGAAATCGCCACTAAAACCCAATTCTTTGGTTACATCTGCTACAGCATTATTTTTATTCACTTATAGTGTTTCTTCAACATTCAGCATTGACATTTTTTTCAGGATCGTAACGTTACTTGGCAGTCTTTGTTGAATTTGTTTTATGAGTTTCAGACTAAACTGAATGCATCTCTTCCTCAAATAAACTTTATTTTCTTCAGACAAACTTGACTCTGACAATTTCTGTTCAAACATAAAGCCAAGGTTCGGATTTGCGTACATGCACTCGCTTGGATCTGGTGTTGTCAACAAATCAACAGTTGGAAAAACTATGTTTTGTCCGAGTGACTGCATGAGAAATACAAGTGTATCTAATAATTTAATGGGGTCATTGTCTTCTCCTTCAAAAGCTTTTATTGCTATTTGTGCTTCTTTTAAAGCATGTTTAAGGTAAAACATGTAAGGATGGTTTGAGTCGTCACAATACATCTTGTACAAAAGATCGGCAGTGTAACAATTGTCTTGAACCATGGCAAGTGAAAAATGTAGCTTTAGTTCTTCCCACTGCTCCAGAATTCTTCGTATTGCTGGTTCAATTGAAAGCCAACGTGTTGCACAGACCTTCAAAAATTTTAGTCGCTGTTTTCCACAATTTATTGTCTCATAAACCTTTTTATTTTCCTCTTGTCTTTTGGGTGAAATGGAGAACCAATTGTAGGTTTCCCGTACAAGAAACTCTATGTTTCTAGGTATGGTATTCACTGAGGCGTGCGAAACTGCAAGTTGAAGGGAATAACAAATGCAACGGATCAATACCAAATGCTTCAAACCATATTCTCTCTTGAGTCAGTAGTGTCAGTGTCGCCCTAACCGCCGTCTGCTTCACGTCTTCTGTGCAGCGAGCTACCTTAATTTAAGTATTATCTGTATTTTTCTTACTTGTCACTTCTTCTTCTGCGTGTTTTTGCTTTTAGGAAGCTTTAATAGTAGAGTGCTATTAAGTGTTCCATAGATCTCGTGTTTGTTTTGAATACAGTCAGAGAGTCCCTTTAGTCAGCCATAGTGCTAATAGTGCTAGTGTTTGTTTTCAATACCGTCCAGAGACAGGTAGTGCTATTTTCCTTGTTTCTACAAGAAGTGGTTAGCAATCACAGTTTAGTCAATAATCAACCGCCTTTAGTGAATTAGCAGTCTAGTTAAAAGCTGATTAACACTCTATAGTAAATTGATTTCTTAGGATGGCTAGGATGTGTGGCTGCTGTGTACGGACGCAGGAGGAGCTGGCCACTCTTCGCGAACAGCTGAGCGTGTTGATGTCCGCGGTCAGCCGTCTTCAGGCTGCTGCCTCGGAGTGTAGCGGCAGTGGGGAGTCTGGTGCGTCGCAAGGTACACCCCAGGTGTTACATTCTTCACCCACTGTCCCTGCTGTCGAGACATCTTCGCGGGTACCGGGCGCGTTTGGGCCACCCTCTCCCCAAGGGGAGTGGCGGGTTCAGCGGCGTTCGCGGCGCACGAGGCGGAGGGTCAATGTGGAGGCTGGCCGTGTGGCATCGCCCGCTCTGCCTGTGAGTGGACATGTGGCTGCTCCTTCAGCAAGGTCCGAGCAGGCACACGGGGGGAGGGGTTTATTAGTTATTGGGAGCTCCAACGTTAGGCGGGTGATGGAGCCCCTTAGGGAAATAGCGGAAAGGTCGGGGAAGAAGGCCAGTGTTCACTCTGTCTGCTTGCCGGGGGGTCTCATCCGAGATGTGGAGGAGGCCCTACCGGCGGCGATAGAGAGCACTGGGTGCACCCGACTGCAAATTGTTGCTCATGTCGGCACCAATGACTCTTGCCGTCTGGGTTCAGAGGTAATCCTCAGTTCGTACAGGCGGTTGGCGGAGTTGGTGAAGGTGGAAAGCCTCGCTCGCGGGGTGGAATCAGAGCTAACTATTTGTAGTATCGTTCCGAGAACCGATCGCGGTCCTCTGGTTTGGAGCCGAGTGGAAGGCTTAAACCAGAGGCTCAGACGATTCTGCGGAGAGCTGGGGTGCAAATTTCTCGACCTCCGCTATCGGGTGGAGAAATGTAGGGTCCCCCTGAATAGGTCAGGCGTGCACTACACGCCGGAAGCGGCTACGAGGGTAGCGGAGTACGTGTGGAGTGCACATGGGGTTTTTTTAGGTTAGAGAATTCCCTCCCTAGGCCCGACAAGACGCCTCCTGAGACGCGGCAAGGCAGGAGTAGGCAAAATGCAACAAGGAATAACAATATTAATGTGCTAATAGTAAACTGCAGGAGCGTCTATAGAAAGGTCCCAGAACTGCTCTCATTAATAAACGGTCACAACGCCCATATACTACTAGGAACAGAAAGTTGGCTGAAACCAGACGTAAACAGTAATGAAATCCTAAACTCTGATTGGAATGTATACCGCAGAGATAGGCTGGACAGTGAAGGGGGAGGCGTGTTTATAGCGATAAGAAGTGCAATAGTATCGAAGGAAATTGAGGGAGATTCGAATTGTGAAATGATTTGGGTGAAGGTCACGGTTAAAGCAGGCTCAGACATGGTAATTGGATGTCTCTATAGGCCCCCGGGCTCAGCAGCTGTTGTGGATCAGCACCTGAAGAATAATTTGGAAAAATATTTCGAGTAGATTTCCCCACCATGTTATAGTTCTGGGTGGAGATTTTAATTTGCCGGATATAGACTGGGAGACTCAAACGTTCATAACGGGTGGCAGGGACAAAGAATCCAGTGAAATATTTTTAAGTGCTTTATCTGAAAACTACCTTGAGCAGTTAAACAGAAAACGGACTCGTGGCGATAACGTACTAGACCTTCTGGTGACAAACAGACCCGAACTATTTGAATCAGTTAATGCAGAACAGGGAATCAGCGATCATAAAGCGGTTACTGCGTCGATGATTTCAGCCGTAAATAGAAATATTAAAAAAGGTAGGAAGATTTTTCTGTTTAGCAAAAGTGACAAAAAGCAGATTACAGAGTACCTGACGGCTCAACACAAAAGTTTTGTCTCAAGTGCAGATAGTGTTGAGGATCAGTGGACAAAGTTCAAAACCATGGTACAATATGCGTTAGATGAGTATGTGCCAAGCAAGATCGTAAGAGATGGAAAAGAGCCACCGTGGTACAACAACCGAGTTAGAAAACTGCTGCGGAAGCAAAGGGAACTTCACAGCAAACATAGACATAGCCAAATCCTTGCAGACAAACAAAAATTACGCGAAGCGAAATGTAGTGTGAGGAGGGCTATGCGAGAGGCTTTCAATGAATTCGAAAGTAAAGTTCTATGTACTGACTTGGCAGAAAATCCTAAGAAATTTTGGTCCTATGTCAAAGCGGTAGGTGGATCAAAACAAAATGTCCAGACACTCTGTGACCAAAATGGTACTGAAACAGAGGATGACAGACTAAAGGCCGAATTACTAAATGTCTTCTTCCAAAGCTGTTTCACAGAGGAAGACTGCACTGTGCTTCCTACTCTAGATTGTCGCACAGTTGACAAAATGGTAGATATCGAAGTAGACGACAGAGGGATAGAGAAACAATTAAAATCGCTCAAAAGAGGAAAGGCCGCTGGTCCTGATGGGATACCAGTTCGATTTTACACAGAGTACGCGAAGGAACTTGCCCCCCTTCTTGCAGCGGTGTACCGTAGGTCTCTAGAAGAGCGTAGCGTTCCAAAGGATGGGAAAAGGGCACAGATCATCCCCTTTTTCAAGAAGGGACGCGGATCAGATGTGCAGAACTATAGACCTATATCTCTAACGTCGATCAGTTGTAGAATTTTGGAACACATATTATGTTCGAGTATAATGTCTTTTCTGGAGACTAGAAATCTACTCTGTAGGAATCAGCATGGGTTTCGAAAAAGACGATCGTGTGAAACCCAGCTCGCGCTATTCGTCCACGAGACTCAGAGGGCCTTAGACACGGGTTCACAGGTGGATGCCGTGTTTCTTGACTTCCGCAAGGCGTTTGACACAGTTCCCCACAGTCGTTTAATGAACAAAGTAAGAGCATACGGACTATCAGATCAATTGTGTGATTGGATTGAGGAGTTCCTAGATAACAGAACGCAGCACGTCATTCTCAATGGAGAGAAGTCTTCCGAAGTAAGAGTGATTTCAGGTGTGCCGCAGGGGAGTGTCATAGGACCGTTGCTGTTCACAATATACATAAATGACCTGGTGGATGACATCGGAAGTTCACTGAGGCTTTTTGCAGATGATGCTGTGGTGTATCGAGAGGTTGCAACAATGGAAAATTGTACTGAAATGCAGGAGGATCTGCAGCGAATTGACGCATGGTGCACGGAATGGCAATTGAATCTCAATGTAGCGAAGTGTAATGTGATGCGAATACATAGAAAGATAGGTCCCTTATCATTTAGCTACAAAATAGCAGGTCAGCAACTGGAAGCAGTTATTTCCATAAATTATCTGGGAGTACGCATTAGGAGTGATTTAAAATGGAATGATCATATAAAGTTGATCGTCGGTAAAGCAGATGCCAGACTGAGATTCATTGGAAGAATCCTAAGGAAATGCAATCCGACAACAAAGGAAGTAGGTTACAGTACACTTGTTCGCCCAATGCTTGAATACTGCTCAGCAGTGTGGGATCCGCACCAGGTAGGGTTGATAGAAGAGATAGAGAAGATCCAACGGAGAGCAGCGCGCTTCGTTACAGGATCATTTAGTAATTGCGAAAGCGTTACGGAGATGATAGATAAACTCCAGTGGAAGACTCTGCAGGAGAGACGCTCAGTAGCTCGGTACGGGCTTTTGTTAAAGTTTCGAGAACATACCTTCACCGAAGAGTCAAGCAGTATATTGCTCCCTCCTACGTATATCTCGCGAAGAGACCATGAGGATAAAATCAGAGAGATTAGAGCCCACACAGAAGCATACCGACAATCCTTCTTTCCACGTACAATACGAGACTGGAATAGAAGGGAGGACCGATAGAGGTACTCAGGGTACCCTCCGCCACACACCGTCAGGTGGCTTGCGGAGTACGGATGTAGATGTAGATGTAGATGAGTTGTTTGAAAAGCCCATCGTTTATTTCAACCATTGCAGAAGCATTATCTGTGCCAATTACTACCTTATTATCGATTGGAAGTTTGAGATCTTTTAAAGAATTCACAAGAACAGCAGCCAGATTTCTTGCATCTGCAGTTTCTACTACAGCGAGTTTGAGAAATGCTGATCTAATGGTTAGTTTGTTTACACTTTAGTACCGTTTAACGATACCTAGCATTTTATATATTGATACATCTGTGGATTCATCTGTTAGTTCACTATATTTTTGGTTACCTATATCTTCAACCGCTGATTGTGTAAAATATGGATCCAAAACTTCAGTTATAATGTTAGTGCACTTTGTACGATGTAATTGCATGCTTTTAGCACCCTCAGCACTGGAAAACACCTTCTTGCACAGTATTCCTAAATGATCTACAGCTAAAATAGAACAATGTTCAGCAATAAATAAAGAAAGTGTGCCTTCTGCTCTGCTTGCTATTTTAACTGTAGTTTTCGAAACAATTTTTACTGGTAACGTGGTTTGTGTTTTTTTAAATAATTTTTTTTGTTTATACTTAATAGTTTTTGAATGCTTTCTAATATCACACAATTCAGCATAAAACTCTGTTACACATACTTGACATCTTGCCTTCGATAAGTCTCCAACGGCTGGTTTCAGCCACCCATTGAATTCAGGTTCTGCTTCCCATGCATCCCAATATTTTTGAGCGTACTACTTCTTCTTCTGCAGTAAATCCATTATGTAAGCCACCAAAACATAACTTTCACCAATTTATAATCACTGAAAATACATTAAAACTCAGGCGAACTAGAGGTAATGAAACAATCTACTTACTCGGTAACTCGATATCAGTCGTATTGTTCATTGTTTAAAACGTGATAATGTCTGAGATACCCTCATCGAATTGTTCTTGCTTTACCACTGTGCATGTGGTAATAATTTGACTGCAAGTTAACATTTCGAAAAATTAGATGTTGCTGGACGGAAATGTATTTTATTATACTTAATATTACGTATGTTTTTTGTCAATTCGAAAAATAAAAGTTCAAAAGTTTAAGAATTATAGATCGATACACTATCGACGATAACAGGCTAGTGGGTAATGAATAATGAATTGTTCTATAGTCAAGGTTTTCTTACTCTGTAGGCAATTCCCACATTCATGTTTACTAAATGCTGAACAGTGCTACATAATCTGCTAAGAACTTAATTTAACTTAGTAAATCTAGAACAATGTCTACATAGTACCCATTCGATAGTTAAAATCTTAGTTTTGTTAATGAAAATACTGACCCAAAATACAGTAGTTTTGATTTGTGCTTCAAAACTCGCCAGTACGCCAAAAGTCGCCAGATAAGTCGCTAAATAATTTTTGTCGCTAAAAAGTTTTTTTGTTGCTAAGACGAAGGCAAAAGTCGCCATTTCTAGCGACAAAGTCGCTAAATTGGGCAACACTGCAAGCAGTCACTCACGCTGGCTGGCTCAGAGAAAAATAACATAGACGCTAACCTTGAGAAAAATTTTAGGATTCCTTACCAACGTATACAACATGATAATTACTTTGAAGCTGAAACTCTGGGCACTAGAATTGGTAAAGGATTGCAGCACATTTCACATGTAATACCGTTTATTGAGAGATAATCTGCTTTTTAACTTTGCCTTTGCCATAAAATTTTTCACTTCACGTAACTAGTACTCTTTGTCACACTTAGAAACTGTTAACATGCAACTGTGTTTTAAAGTAAACTATCCAGTCTAGAACCTAGGGGACATATTTAGACAGTAATTACGAATGCATTGTTATAGTGAACAGACTACACAGTGTTATTGTGTGTGTACATTCTTGCTTGTTAGTTGCACGATTACGTAACAACTATAAGGCTCACATAATTAGAACATGTACCGGTACTACTAATGAGATTTTAATGCAACATTTTGGTATACTTGAAAATAAATTCTGGATTTAAAATACTTTCTGAGAGATACCATATGACACAGTGGTTAGTTTATTTGACAGCTACACGATTATATCACGATGCTACTAATGAGTGACACAATTTATATTATTGCTTTTGCGCTGTATCTGTTTTATATCTGCACAGTTTTTCTGAGTTCTTCTGGAAAGTAAAACATGTTTTAGTAGTAACTTTAGTGGTATAGCTACAATGAGACAGCCTTTTCCGTAGCACAGCAATACGTTACAGCACAGTACTTTCTTCGTCACAGCAATAAGAGTAATAACTAAGATATCTATACGCAAAGCATTTCACTTTTGTTTATGAGGAAGTGAGTACACTGACTTCAGCAGAACTTTGCTCACAGAGGACGATAACTACGTCAGTTCCACAGAATTATCTTACAGCAATACGCACATTTAGCACTACAGGACACGCATTTGAGTAATTAATTTAGTACTAAAACATTTATTTTTAAAGATTTTTGAATTACAATGATACAAAGGTTTTCTGTGATACATTTCATTCCATTGCTGCAATCTGTAAAACCTGAGGTTATAATTACATTACTCCTCAGGGGGGTACACGCTTACTTTGTGTACTATGTGTCTGGCAAGCACAAGGAGCCCTAGCTAATATGATATTTGCTTGTACAACTTTACACATCGGTACCATATTTCTCTAACACTGAATTACACAGCTATCTGATTATTTAACAGGAAACAATTTTTTTTTTTACAATGTCAGTGACAAATGTTTACGCAATTTCATAGTTGAATAATTTCACACTTATGAAATTGTATTTTGTCTGCACTGCGTGAACTGTTCATATTTTTTTGGAACCATTGTGATACTATGAGACCTTTGAATGTCGTATTTGGTAACAGAGCATGATTTTTAAAGTACGTTGGAGGTAGATGACACTATTGAAATGAGCAGAGAATTTTTTTAGGTTTTGACATTATTGCAGAAAGCTACAACAATTTTGAGATTTGGATGAGTTTTTATGAAGTTATTATTACGACGACGATGTGTATTATGCTGTTGAGGTATGTTTATGATGAATAAGCTGATGCTATATGAGGAGTTTGATTATCCTACGTATTTATTATGATGAAATATTGAAGAAGTGTCAACAAATATGTATATGTGTAATAAGGTAAGGAATAATGAGTAGTGGTTAGGAATTCTGATTTGTGTAAAAGGATGTTGGAAACCAAGAATCGTTCTTTAAGAGTTATTAAATGTGTGTAAATGCATGAATGCATCACGATGCTGGCAAAAATTTTTTGGACACTGTTATATTTATAATATTTTGTTTCTGCAGATTTGTAAGCAAATATTTCGACATGTGAAATTTTATTTGTATCAAACTGTCACTATAGCGAAGACTGATGTCGTAAATATTTCGGTAAGGAAGGTAGGTCACCTAGACGTAATGCAGTGTAAGCACCCAGCTGCGAGACAGTCGCCAGGAAAAAAGCCATTAGTGTGTGCCTTTCAGAAGCACAGGTGTAGAAAAAAAGAGGCCATTATCCTCGCTATTGACATTTCTTTGTAGAGAGCATCGCAATAACTTTATGATCTACTTCCAAAAAAACGAGGCAGCACAAAAAGATATTTCCACTCCACAGGAATTTCATACATAATTTTTGTCAAAGACTTGGTAACTTGACTGCTAGAGTAACTTATAGTGATGCATCACTCTAGTGTTAAGATGTGACATAGGTATTAGACATGGCCATCTTTAGTGTAATATTTTTTCTGCTTGAGCTTTGTGATGTTTAGATATAAGTTATTGCATTTGCTGCTGCTGTTTGCCAGGCATAGTATTACTGAATTACACTTTGTATTACTCTTTAAGCCAGTTTTACTACTGATTTATTTTTCTTATTTGCTGCACATTGCCTTATATTCGTTGTAATGTTGCATTTGCTTTGCTAATTTAGATATACTGCTGCTTGCTTTGCCAATTTCCATTTTTTGTCATTGCTGTTTGTGTTAATTGTTTTGTGCTGTTGCATTGCCTCGTCCCTTAGTTTACCATCTGAGCTCAGTAGATTTAAGTTAGCTTAAGATGGGGTAGGCTATATAAGAGAACGAGTTGGGATGAATTGGAAGAAATGCATTGAGAAGCTATAAGAAATTGGTTTAGCCAAAAAAGTATTTTGAAAGAGAATATGCACAAAATATAGGCTTTAGGGAGAACAGGTTTGGGTAGGATTTTCTTGGAAATAAATGCTGAGGTAAGATAATGGATCATAAATAATGAGGTAAGACATATGTGAACATATACACTCCTGGAAATTGAAATCAGAACACCGTGAATTCATTGTCCCAGGAAGGGGAAACTTTATTGTCACATTCCTGGGGTCAGATACATCACATGATCATACTGACAGAACCACAGGCACATAGGCACAGGCAACAGAGCATGCACAATGTCGGCAATAGTACAGTGTGTATCCACCTTTCGCAGCAATGCAGGCTGCTATTCTCCTATGGAGACGATCGTAGAGATGCTGGATGTAGTCCTTTGGAACGGCTTGCCATGCCATTTCCACCTGGCGCCTCAGCTGGACCAGCATTCGTGCTGGACGTGCAGACCGCGTGAGACGACGCTTCATCCAGTCCCAAACATGCTCAATGGGGGACAGATCCGGAGATCTTGCTGGCCAGGGTAGTTGACTTACACCTTCTAGAGCACGTTGGGTGGCACGGGATACATGCGGACGTGCATTGTCCTGTTGGAACAGCAAGTTCCCTTGCCGGTCTAGGAATGGTAGAACGATGGGTTCGATGACGGTTTGGATGTACCGTGCACTATTCAGTGTCCCCTCGACGATCACCAGAGATGTACGGCCAGTGTAGGAGATCGCTCCCCACACCATGATGCCAGGTGTTGGCCCTGTGTGCCTCGGTCGTATGCAGTCCTGATTGTGGCGCTCACCTGCACGGCGCCAAACACGCATACGACCATCATTGGCACCAAGGCAGAAGCGACTCTCATCGCTGAAGACGACACGTCTCCATTCGTCCCTCCATTCACGCCTGTCGCGACACCACTGGAGGCGGGCTGCACGATGTTGGGGCGTGAGCGGAAGACGGCCTAACGGTGTGCGGGACCGTAGCCCAGCTTCATGGAGACGGTTGCGAATGGTCCTCGCCGATACCCTAGGAGCAACAGTGTCCCTAATTTGCTGGGAAGTGGCGGTGCGGTCCCCTACGGCACTGCGTAGGATCCTACGGTCTTGGCGTGCATCCGTGCATCGCTGCGGTCCGGTCCGAGGTCAACGGACACGTGCACCTTCCGTCGACCACTGGCGACAACATCGATGTACTGTGGAGACCTCACGCCCCATGTGTTGAGCAATTGGGCGGTACGTCCACCCGGCCTCCCGCATGCCCACTATACGCCCTCGCTCAAAGTCCGTCAACTGCACATACGGTTCACGTCTTTGCTGTCGCGGCATGCTACCAGTGTTAAAGACTGCGATGGAGCTCCGTGTGCCACGGCAAACTGGCTGACACTGACGGCGGCGGTGCACAAATGCTGGGCAGCTAGCGCCATTCGACGGCCAACACCGCGGTTCCTGGTGTGTCCGCTGTGCCGTGCGTGTGATCATTGCTTGTACAGCCCTCTCGCAGTGTGCGGAGCAAGTATGGTGGGTCTGACACACCGGTGTCAATGTGTTCTTTTTTCCATTTCCAGGAGTGTAAATACAGAAAGCATGCTTGGATAGGATTTTTTTTTTTGTGGAAACAAATGTTGAAATAAGACGAAAGATCTGTGGAATGAAGTTTTGGGTTGGACTGCAGTATCAGATGTTACACTGAAAACAAACCCTGTCCTTTCCTCCTGTGATATTCTGCTATGTGTTTGTGTACTCTTGTGTATTTGTGTTTTTCCTGTCTTTATGTGTTTAACTGATAAGAGTTATTTTGTAGAATTTTTCTAATAATATGTTATTTACTTTATATAGATGTTTAGACATTATTTATTCTGTTTTGTTGCTCATGTGTGAAGTTGAGGTTTCGAAAGCTATTCTGATCTTTTATGTATTTACTTATGTCATAATTCCTATAACACTGTTTATTTCTATTCTTTTGTAAAGGCCCTATTACTACAAATGTTATCTGTATTGTTATGTTCTTTAATGATATATTTTGTACCTTTGTAATTGCATTATTATGCTGTAAATTTATAATTGTATAGACACCAGTTCATCAAATTAAGTAACTTGTAAGCATTCATTTCACTGCACACGTTGCTGTTGGTCATAGTATATGCACAATATGAGGAAAAAAGAGAACTGTTAGTGCTTGCACGTGTGTTGATAATTCAGCAAGGGACTGATTAACAGCATTTATGGTCCTAAGGACAATTCCAAAAACCTTGTGAGTGCACAAGTGGTGATTTATGGACTTGCAATATTGTCCACAAGAGTCTTCAATGGTGATTGTGCACCTGCAGAGTCGCAACAGATGGCTGCTGGCCGTCTCTACAAATATTACAGTGGGTCTGCACCTCTGGTGGCCCACCAATAATGTAATCTCTAACAAGAGTACAATGGTCTGCTCTGCGATGACCTACTTACCAATATTCTTCAGACCATCGACTGACTCTGCTGTGGGTTTGCTCTGTTGTGGTCCATTACCTGTCTGCATGTCAAGAGTCAGCACTGTCTTTCCGTTGGAAGGACAACACTACTTCTTCAACACTGCATGGAAATCCACTACTTCCGTGTGCATTTTCTTTTACTGCTCAGACTTTGAGAAATGAATGATCAGGACTGTCTTTATGGACTGTGAGAAAATTTTACCTTTGACCAACATTGTATCAATAAGTGTGTTCATTTAATTTCTCTGTTATTGCAATTTAGAATTTTTTTAAAATCTGTATTGGCCACTGCCCAAAACAATTTGTAAATTTTTTGTGGGGACCATGTGGGCTATGTAAGTAGGCTGTTTAGGTTTTGATATTGGTAACGCCACGTAGCACTCTGTGTAGCGCTCTATATGAAATCACTGGCGGTGCTGTGTGCAGTCTGAGGATGGTTTGCATTGTTGTTTGATATTGTAGTGTTGGGTAGCTGGATGTTAACAGCGCATAGCGTTGCGCAGTTGGAGGTGAGCCACAAGCAGTGGTGGATGTGGGGAGAGAGATGGCGGAATTTTGAGAGCGGACAATCTGGACGTGTGTCCATCAGAAAGAGTAAATTTGTAATATTGGATATCATGGGCTGATATATATATTATGACTTTTGAACACTATTAAGCTAAATACATAGCTTGTTCTATATCAAAATCTTTCATTTGCTACCTATGCCTATCAATAGTTAGTGCCTTCAGCAGTTTGAATCTTTCATTTAGCTGGCAGTAGTGGTGCTTGCTGTATTGCAGTAGTTCGAGTAACGAAGATTTTTGTGAGGTAAGTGATTTGTGAAACGTATAGGTTAATGTTAGTCAGGGCCATTCTTTTGTAAGGATTATTGAAAGTCAGATTGCGTTGCGCTAAAAATATTGTGCGTCAGTTTAGTGTTGATCAGAATAAGTAAAGAGAGTAATGTCTGAGTACGTTCAGTTTTGCTCAGCAGTTTGAAAATCAAATAATGTAAGAGGTTTATCAGAACAGTCAATCATAAATTTTTCTAAGGGGACGTTACAAAGTACCACTCTCTCTGTATGTTTACACACACTCCAGCTTTGTTTAGGCTGGAGACAAGATTAGAATAGTTACAGAGCACACAGAGACATTTCAGCAATCATTCTTGGCACCGATCATATGCGAATGGATAGTGAAATGGGAAGCACTTCCAGCCACGCCCTTCACAATCGTTTTGTAGAGAGTTATAAAAAGTTTCCGTCTGAAGACCGTACAGTCCAGAGTCGGTATGCTAATCAAGCAAAATCGCTGTGACCATTGAGGCAACCATCCCACCGACACACCAGGTTCAAGATACCCTTTTGGTAAAACAGTCTGTCCTGCCACTTGAAGAAGACCATAACTGCTTGCTGCTTATCCTCACTCAACAGGAGTAGTTACCGTTCAAGTCTTTCTTTAAGAGACCGCAGGCGAGATAATCGATTGGGGAGAGATCATGATTATAGGGCGGGTGCTCGAGTATCTTCCACCTGAGTTGGTGTAACTTCTGCGTTATGACATTCGCGATATGGGGACCTGCGTTGTCAAGAAGCAGCACGGAACTTGGAGCACCATTCCGCAATGGCAGTTTTCGACAGACAAGCTGCCCCATATAAATCCTTCGTTCTCCGATTGATGTCTACCGGTGTTTGTCCTTCAGTAGCCTAGAAAAGAATAACAGTGCATTGGACGCATTTGGTAATAACATCACTTCAGTTCACGTTTCTGCATTTTTCACACATACGTCCTTAAGACACGACTCCAACACTAATCCCTTGTCTAATGTCGCTGCTTATACAGGGTGGTCCATTCACCGTGGCCGGGCCAAATATCTCACGAAATAAGCGTCAAACGAAAAAACTACAAAGAGCGAAACAAGTCTAGCTTGATGGGGGAAACCAGATGCCGCTATGGTTGGCCCGCTAGATGGCATTGCCATAGGTCAAACGCATATCAACTGCGTTTTTAAAAAATAGGAACCCCCATTTTTATTACATAATCGTGTAGTACGTAAAGAAATATGAATGTTTTAGTTGGACCACTTTTTCACTTTGTGATAGATGGCGCTATAATAGTCACAAACATATGGTTCACAATTTTAAGCGAACAGTTGGTAACAGGTAGGTTTTTTAAATTAAAATACAGAACGTAGGTACGTTTGAACATTTTTTTCGGTTGTTCCAATGGGATACATGTACCTTTGTGAAATTATCATTTCTGAGAACGCATGCTGTTACAGCGTGATTACCTGTAAATACCTCATTAATGCTCAAAATGATGTCCGTCAACCTCAATGCATTTGGCAATAGGTGTAACGACATTCCTCTCAACAGCGAGTAGTTCGCCTTCCGTAATGTGCACACATGCATTGACAATGCATTGACGCATGTTTTCAGGCGTTGTCGGTGGCTCTCAATAGCAAATACCCTTCAACTTTCCACACAGAAAGAAATCCGGGGACGTCAGATCCGGTGAACGTGCGGGTCATGGTATTGTGCTTGGATGACCAATCCACCTGTCATAAAATATGTTGTTCAGTACCGCTTCAACCGTTCGCGAGCTATGTGCCGGACATCCATCATGCTGGAAGTACATCGCCATTCTGTCATGCAGTGAAACATCTTGTAGTAACATCGGTAGAACATTACGTAGGAAATCAGCATACATTGCACCATTTAGATTGCCATCGATAAAATGGGGCCGGCCGCGGTAGTCTCGCGGTTCTCGGCGCGCAGTCCGGAACCGTGCGACTGCTACAGTCGCAGGTTCGAATCCTGCCTCGGGTATGGATGTGTGTGGTGTCCTTAGGTTAGTTAGGTTTAAGTAGTTCTAAGTTCTAGGGGACTGATGACCACAGCAGTTGAGTCCCATAGTGCTCAGAGCCATTTGAACAACTTTTTTTTTTTTTTTTTTTTTTTGTTGATAAAATGGGGGGCCAATTATCCTTCCTTCCATAATGCCGAACCGTGCATTAACCAGAAAAGGTCGCTGATATTCCACTTGTCGCAGCCATCGTGGATTTACCATTGCCCAGTAGTGCATATTATGCCGGTTTACGTTATCGCTGTTGGTAACTGACGCTTCGTCGCTAAATAGAACGAGTGTAAAAAATCTGTCATCGTCAAGTAATTTCTCTTGTGCCCAGTGGCAGAACTGTACACGACGTTCAAAGTCGTCGCTATGCAATTCCTGGTGCATAGAAATATGGTACGGGTGCAATCGATGTTTATGTAGCCTTCTCAACACCGACGTTTTTGAGATTCCAGATTCTCGAACAATTTGCCTTCTACTGATGTGCGGATTAGCCGCGACACCAGCTAGAACACCTACTTGGACATTATCGTACGTTGCAGGTCGTAGATGACGTTTCACGCGTGGCTGAACACTTCTGTTTCCTTAAATAACGTAACTATCCGACGAACGGTTCGGACACTTGGATGATGTCGTCCAGCATACCGAGCAGAATACATAGCACACGTCCGTTGGGCATTTTGATCACAATAGCCATACATCAACACGATATCGATCTTTCCCGCAATTGGTAAACGGTCCATTTTAACACGGGTAATGTATCACGAAGCAAATACCGTCCACACTGGCGGAATGTTACGTGATACCACGTACTTATACGTTTGTGCCTATTAAAACGCCATCCATCACAAAGCGAAAATAGTGGTCTAACTGAAACATTCATTTATCTATACGTATAACACGAATATGTAGTAAAAATGGGGGTTCCTATTTTTTTAAAAAAAATGCAGTTGATACCCGTTTGACCCATGGCAGCCCCATCTAGTGGGCCAACCACAGTGCCATCTGGTTTCTCCCTTCAAGCTAGACGAGTTTTGTTCTTTGTAGTTTTTTCGTTTGATGCTTATTTCGTGAGATATTTGGCCCGGTCATTATCAATGGACCACCCTGTATACATGCATTGCACGCGCACCAATGTCCTCAAATGGAAACTTCTTGATCAATCTTTTGGATGTAGTGTTAACGTATAACCGATTCCCCTTACACCACTTCCGGTTGGTCATGTAATCACTCCAGTATCGATTCTGAATACGCGAGTTTGACTGCACAACCGATGTTCTCTGCATCTAAACACTCCACCTCATTTGAGTCCGAATTGGCTAATCAGGTTGCTACTTACTTTTTAAAATGTCGGTTAATGTGGACGAAACAATTTATGAGGAAAAAAGAAGAACTATAAGTATTGGAATGACCTTGAAGTTACTCTTTTCTTGCTTTTACTTGTTGAGGAGCACATGTTGTCGTTACTAGATGGAAAGAGATATAAAACTCTCAATTTATGTGCTGAATTACTAAAATTAAGATGATTGGCAACAGCCATATATTCTTTGCAGCTGGCATGTTTGTAAACATTTCTACTCACTCTCACCCTTAGTCGTCAAAATTCTCGTACACAATCGTCAGTTTGTGACATAACATTCTCTAGTTTTGGTTTCAGGAACGGACTGTCTTTTAACTCAATGTAATTTTTTATCTGCTACAGGTCTCCAGACTATAAAAATGTTGAGCCACAAATCACTTTGCACTTCTTTCCACAAGATGTATGTTCTAGGTAAGTGCAATAAGACTATTTTGCATATTTTCGTTGGTGAGGTAAGACTTTTAAATATCTCCTTCTCACCAGTTCACTTGCAGTACATCCGTAAAGTAATCGTTCCTTCTCCGGTATACATCATCTAATAACAGCGGTTCACAACGCTAGCCGGCCGAAGTGGCCGAGCGGCTCTAGGCGCCGCAGTCTGGAACCGCACAACCGCTACGGTCGCAGGTTCGAACTCTGCCTCGGGCGTGGATGTGTGTGATGTCCTTAGGTTAATTAGGTTTAAGTACTTCTAAGTTCTAGGGCACTGGTGACCTCAGAAGTTAAGTCCCATAATGCTCAGAGCCATCTGAAGCACAACGCTAATGAAATCGGAAAGGAAAAGTTGATTTATACAAATAATTTCTATGAAACAACTGACGCTCGGAAAACCGACTCAGAACTAACATGTAAGCACAACAGCGAAAATCGGTACTGTATCTTCGTCTCCTGCATATTCTGTCCAACTTAAGTGTTTTGTGAAGGATAAGATGGCAGGGGTCATCATCGTCATCTCAAATCAAAGGTTGTGTTCTGAATTACAGTCTGCTGCTGGGTAAGAACAGGCCAAGAAAGTTCTTTTCACGGAATGCCTTACCATCGAGTGTAAACTTACTTTCTGAGAATTTTAACACAAACCTAACCGCATGTTGCTTAAAGTGTGTTGAGCGTTGAAAGTAGCTCGATTCAAAACCGATTGCTCTGCAGTGTCATTCACAGTTTCGTTTCATTTGGCCAACTCGACGATCTCACACACTGTAACAGTATTCACGAACACTGTATTGAGTGCTGGCCTACAGACTTAGGACGAGAGTTATTTGGGTGCCACAATACGACGAAATAACGGCGGAATAACGAAATTAAACTACGTCATCTGTGCAGGCTCTTGAACAAGACAAGAGAAGTGAGCAAATGGAACGAAATCTGGTAGTGATAGATCTCTGATGGATATGTAAAGCGTTACACTATTTTATCCAAATTTGTGGAGCTGTTCGTCATTTACCTGGTATTGAAAGATAATTTTCATTCCTTTTGGAACTGCATCAACATCAGGATGAGGCACGACCCCTCACGCACAAATTAACTCTTGTCTTCGTTGTAGCATGCAAGCAAACAGCCTCTGAGTGTCATTTTGAGAAATGTCTTGCTACTTCTGGAACACGTCTGAAACAGGTCTCCGCGCGGGTGAAGATACCCTAGTACCACAACGTCTCGTGTTATCAAACCAGTTCAACTAGTGTCGGCGGGCGGGATCGAGGCCGTGTACCGACCGAACTGACGACGCGCGTTTGGTGGCCCCTGGCCTACAGACACGTTAGCGTCATCTGACCGCCACATGCAGTAGCGACACTCACTGCTGAACACCACAGAGCGCTAATCAATGTCCCAGTTGGCTCTGGTACTACACCATGCAAGTCTCTGCTGTCTGGCGTCAGCGGTGACGCATGGTAACTCAAGTCCTGAACCCAGCGTCGACTAATCTATTCCGATAGTGACACAATACCTGTAACCTATGCCCTGATTCGAGCAATCCTATGGCCTTATTGTGGCATACTCCTCCAGCAGGGATTGGTGCCTGCTATTCTTGTCACCGAGTTGTCCAGAGTTCATCATATCACCACCAGGCCTGCAGCCATTGCACTGCAGCCAGTTGTGTGATCCGTCGACATTTTGTTCACATTTCCATGCAATTATATGTGTCGTTTCTATTCTTTCGCAAATGTCGGCAAGAACAGACACTACACACATAATCGTACAGACACGCGCTTAACAGGCAACGACTGTTTCATTGTGCTATTTTTTTTCAGAAAACTGATATTCAGAGCCCATGGCTGTGTACAAAATGTAGGTTGACGCTTATGTAGAAGACAACAGTAACCAGCCACTTTTTGCAATGCGGCCTTTCTGCGAGAGCGACGCGACTCCGTTCCGTCGTCGGACACGGAAGGTCGCATAAGGAAACAACGTTCACTGAAACGTCGCAAGAGAAGGCGACGCACGGTTTCCGTCCAAGAGAAGACGTTGCAGGTCGAGGCTGACGGAACCGCCGACCCACACTAAGTTCCCGAATCCGATGCTGCCGACGAAGACGTTATAAGCGCGCAGATATCCACCGCAGTGCCTGCGACCGTCTCCCCGACGCCCCCTGCGGACGCTTAACGATTTAATGGGCATAGTGCAGCCGAAACTACACCACTACATCATCTGCAGACAAAATGGACGATACACCGATAGTGTAGTCATCAGATTGACTGAGTTTTACTGTGCCTTCTGGGGCCCCATCGAGCTGCGGTGGGCGACTATGAATCAAGGACTGATGACATCAGACCAAGCAATCCCACCTGCCTTTGTTGAGGACATCATCATTCCGGTCCACAATCCTGCCTGGGGTTTGACTGTCATGAGTTACAGACCGCTCACCCTACTCAATGCCGATTACAAGATTTTCGCTTGCTTACTGAAATGCATCTCCAAACATACTCCCTCATATCCTCTCCCCAGAGCAAAGTGGGGAGAGGCAGTGCCATGAATGTCGCCAAATCATCTGCGATGTACATTGGAGGAGGCCTGCAGGAAGGTGAAATGACACCCCTGCTACTTGTGAGAACGTTCGAGTACCTGGGCATCACCTTTACCCCCACAGTCTCACAAATAGCGGCAACGGATTTTCGTCACCTGTTACACGTCATCCACAACAACGTCCGCTAGAACCTCCTGCACTGCCAGGACACACTACAACGCGTTGAGTTTCTTAATCATTATTTGGTATCAAAGTTGGTCCACATTCCGCAAGTTCTCCCTCTGCCTACGGCGATTGGGCGCAACCTTCTGGCGGCCTTTTCCCGTTTCTCATGACAGGTTCCTTGTTTAAACAACGTTATGAGACACTTACTCTGCCTCCATGGGATGGTGGCCTTGGGCTTGTTAACGTCCGTATGCAAACTACGGTCTTGTATATGAGTACGATGAGAAGACAGAGGACCAGACAAGGCACATCTCTAACACGTAGCTTGCTTGAAGTCCTCCTTCCTGCTTCCACCTCACCACCAGTGTCTGTCGGCCACTTTGTGCCTCATTTGTCTCACATTTCGCCTTTTTAGTCGACACAGTTGCACACATACCAGTCTTTCAGATTCGCGCCTGCTCAGGACTAAGGATTTTTACAGCCTACTATTGCGCCGTTTTCACCAGAATATGATGCAAATCACACATCCCTCCATCCAGTGGCCTGTTGTGTGGAGTACCATCCATCAGCCGTTCCTCCCTACGGATGTCCGGGCACTGTGGTATCAGATAGTCAACAGGAAATTTGCCACGAACAGCGACTGCACAACATTGGTTTGTCAGATTCGCCTCTTTGTCTCCTTTGCCAGCAACTGGACACTGGTGACCACCACCTGACATGCGCCTCTTCACGACATGTATGGCGCTTCGCTTCGTGTAGCAAATCATTGCGCGCTATCTTCGAGTGCCACCAGACACAATCGAACTGCAGATGTTTCTATACCCGGATGACAAACATTTTCCCGCCGCCAAATGTCATGTAATTCAGTGGGTCAAGCGATGGCCGGTCCCTTATCTCTTTCATGAGGGACCTCGACTTCTGGACCTATTTACGAACAGCCCAGGCAGCACTCGAAAACACGCCATGTTTTTATTTGCTAACTATCTGCCAGGGGTCTTTGATAGACCTCCCCAAGTTGGGGAGTTCCTGGGGCTAAGGGAACCTAAGCCTCCCCCCCCCCCCCCCTGGCGGAGTATGATAAAGCGCATCGTGGCCTGCGCGGATTTTCTTTTATTTTTTCTTTCCCCTATTTCTTTTTTTTTTCATTACCAGCATTTACATTATTTCCTCTGTCACTGATGTGTGTTCCACATAATTTCATAACAACAGTGAATATTACAAAACCCAGTGCAAATAAATAAACAACAAAAACGCCTTCCACTTCTTTTGATTCCTGTTAAAAAAAAGTGGTTAAGGCAACCATTCTCGAGAAGCAGAAGCAGTTGGGTTCGAGTCCCTGTGCAGCCACAATTTTCCAAGTGCAACTTTTGGATTATTTCATCCAGCAAAGCAGCTATGCCATACAAATTTTCATTTAGTTACGACTGTAAAGCTGCATATGTCAATTATTGGTTTCTGTTCTTTCAGAAGTGTCCAAAAGAACAGACACACACATGTAACTGTATAAACGCACCTCAACGGGCACATGTCTCTTTCAGTGAGGATTCATACCATCATCCACCCCTTTCTACATCTACATCTACATTTATACGCCACCCAACGGTGTGTGGCGGAGGGCACTTTACGTGAAACGCACCCTTTCGAAACCTGGACAGCAAGCTACACCGCGATGCAGAGCGCCTCTCTTGAAGAGTCTGACACTTGTGTTTGCTAAACATCTCCGTAACGCTATCACGCTTACCAAATAACCATGTGACGAAACGTGTCGCTCTTCTTTGGATGTTCTCTATCTCCTCTGTCAACCTGACCTAGTACAGATCCCACACTGATGAACAATACTCATGTATAGGTCGAACGAGTGCTTTGTAAGCCACCTCCTTTGTTCATGGACTTCATTTTTTAAGAACTCTCCCAATGAATCTCAACCTGACACCCGCCTTAACAACAATTAATTTTATATGATCATTCCACTTCAAATCGTTCCGTACGCAAACTCTGAGATATTTTACAGAAGTAAGTGCTGCCAGTGTTTGTTCCGCTATCATATAATAATACAATAAAGGATCCTTCTCTCTATGTATTCGCCATACATTACATTTGTCTATGTCAAGGGTCAGTTGTCACTCCCTGCACCAAGTGCCTATCCACTGAAGATCTTCCTGCATTTCTCTGCAATTTTCTAATGCTGCAACGTCTCTGTATACTACAGCATCATCCGCTAAATGTCGCATGGAACTTCCGACACTATCTACTAGGTCATTTATACATTGTGAAAACTAATGGTCCAATAACACTCCCCTGTGGCACGCCAGAGATTATTTTAACGTCTGTAGACATCTCTCCATTGAGAACAACATGCTGTGTTCTGTTTGCTAAAAACTCATCAATCCAGCCACACAGCTGGTCTGTTATTCTGTAGGCTCTTGCTTTGTTTATCAGGCGACAGTGCGGAACTGTATCGAACGCCTTGCGGAAGTCAAGGAAAATGGCATCTACCTGGGAGCTTGTATCTAATATTTTCTGGGTCTCATGAACAGATAAAGCGAGTTGGGTCTCACACGATCGCTGTCTCCGGAATCCATGTTGATTCCTACAGAGTAGAATCTGGGTTTCCGGAAATGACATGATACGCGAACAAAGAACATGTTCTAAAATTCTACAACAGATCGATGTCAGAGATATAGGTCTATAGTTTTGCGCATCTGCTCGACGACAATTCTTGAAAACTGGAACTACCTGTGCTCTTTTCCAATCTACACTAAAACTAAACTAAATGCTTCCAGGAATACAATGAGGATGTGAGCATAGATGAAAATGAATGGTGTCACAATATCAGTGGTGAGCAACACATGGGAATTTGACTCAGATGGAAAGTGCTTATGCGTGGCCGAGCAATTAAGGCAACTTTTCTAGAGAAGTAGAAGCACTGGGTTCGAAACCTGGTCTGGCCACAAATTTTGAAGTGCAGTTTTTGGATTATTTCAACACCCATAGCAGCAACATCATCCAAATTTCCCTTTATTTCCCACATCTGTCATGCAGTTTACTCGATGTTCTCATAGTGGGATATTTGGGGTACAGCTGCAAGAGCACGTCCGCTGGGTATGCTATGTTGCCATCTCTACCTCAAAAATTCGAACAACTCATACCATCTTTCAGAATGGCTTTCTCTTTGCACTGAAAATAAGCTAACATAAGGACGAAATTTTTATCAATATGTCCCAAAGGCCTGCGAATACTGGAGTATCAGTTTGGTTACATTCCTTCAACATATTCATGGAGTAGACTGCAGGCAGTAGATGCGCAGTCGGAAGGGCACTCATGGGGAGAATGTAGTGGTGAGGGTTTTGGGCAGGCGCTGTAGGGGAAATGCCAAGCCTTGGAGGGGAAGTGCCGTTCTAAAGCAAAAGCTACACTCGCATTTCTTGTACGTATTAAGTAGAGCCTCTCCACACTCACATTTTCATGTTGACGGTTCAAAAAGATCAGTCACCTCTCGTTTGTTAGTATCTAACAAGAATACCTCTGAAAATACGAGGAACGTTTTTTAAGTAAGTACCACTTTGAAATTAAAAAAAAAAGGCGTGCTAAGATATCTCAATACTTTTATTTTTACATGAAAGCCTGTAACTTAATCTACGCACTAACGCCATTACAGTCTGATTCTTCCTTGTTTACGTTGTGTTTAAGATGCCTCCGATAATCGTGAGTCCCACAGACTGTGAAGTACGGGCTGTTATAAGATTTCTTTGTGCTAAAGGCGTAAAAGCGATCGATATTCAGTGAGATCTGTGCAGTTTACGGAGAAAACATTATGAGTGATGGAATGGTAAGAAAGTGGGTGAGAGCATATAAAGATGGCCTCACAAATGTGCATGATCAACAACGGAGTGGACGTCTTTCAGTCGTTAATGAAAGTCTGGTGCAGGAAGTGGACAATAAGGTGAGACAAAAAAGACGCTTTACCCTTGCAGAATGACTATCCTAATGTTTCTCGTAGTATTTTGTATGGCATTGAGACCGAGCACTTGAATTACCGAAAATTGTGCGCACGTTGGGTACCGAAAATGTTGACGGATGTGCACAAAACCAAACGTTTAAACAGTGCACTGACTTTCCTTGAACGCTACCACAACGATGGTGACGATTTCTTAAGCCAAACTGGTACGGGCGATGAAACATGGGTGGCCTTCGTCACACTAGAATCAAAGCAACAGTCCATGGAAGTTGGACAAGGGCATCGTTTTGCTGCAAGACAATGCCCGTCTGCATATGGCGAATCAGACCAAAGTTCTCATCCCATCTTTTCGATGGGAAACTCTAGATCATCCACCGTATAGCCCTGATCTTGCACCCAATGACTACCATCTGTTCCTGCACTTGAAGAAACACCTGAGCGGTCAGCATCTTCAAGACGATGACGAAGTCAAAACAGTGGTGATGCAGTCGTTAACAAGTCAGGCGGCAGACTACTATGAAAAGGGTATTCAAAAACTGGTACAACGTTATGACAAGTGCCTCAATATTGACGGAAATTATGTATAACAGTAGATTAAGGTAAAGGCTTTCATGTAAAAATAAAATTATTGAGATATCTTAGCACGTCTTTTTTTAATTTCAGAAAGGTACTTACTTAAAATACACGCCTCGTACAACAAAAGTAGGGATTTATTTATGCCTCGCTTGTAAACAATTTGTAGCTTTCAGAGAAGCATCATGAGTGGCGAATTATGAGTTAAACCTACCTTCCTCTTGTTGGCATGTTAAACTTTGTTACTTTTGCTGAAACACTGTGGAGTTTTAGTGAACTTCACTAACATGTTGTGCAGACGCAATTGCGAGAGTATTCTGAAACAGTGGTTTATTAGATTTATTACGTCAGCAACTGAAGAAAGGTAAAGTTAACAGCTTATGAAGAAGCATCTCTGAGGTACAAAAAGAGACGTGTAATGTCTTCAGTTGTATTGTTCCAAGACCCATAGCATTTCTTGTGTCATCAGCTATCGATGGCCCTTAAAAATTTCATTCTTTCATCGAAAAAGGCTGTAGTTAGTGGAATAAGGCTACAGGTAATGAAGTTTTTCATAACAACCATGAGGCAAAATTGCCTACTCTCCTCTTTGCCTGCTATCATTTGCCAAAATCTCGTTTCGATGTCTCAAACATTTTATGAAATACGATGAGTGTTGTAGATATTTCCCTCCGGCTTTAGCATTGAGGCGCGCGATCGCAAATGAGTGTGTTACATCATTTGGTGACAGATAGAGATCACCACCGAAATCCAAAGAAAAATTCAAAATTTTAGCTACATTTCACAATCAACAACGTGTTATGTAGTATTCACCAAACGCAATATTATAGCGAACCCCCATTTTTCGTTGCAAACTCTTTTAAATTTCGAGCAATGTCTCACTTACATGCGAATATCACAATAACTATAACCATTAACGAAATAATGTGCACATCATAATGAAGCTGGCATATGAAGCTATAAGTAGCAAAAATGATTTCTTTTACGGAATAGTTTCTGTAAAATCGTTTGGGAAAGATTGCATGGAGTTCACCTCGATTCTGTCATCGTCTACAGGCCAAAGAGAGGGAAAGACGCTCTCGGCCTGAATTCGTCCAGCGCTTTGGACAAAGTTCGTCACTGCGCATCGGCAACCACATCCTGCGCAGACTATTTAACAATTTGTATTTCCGGCAGTTCGCTACTCATGTGCTTGATGGATTCACGACACCTATCGCAAATCTGCTGGGGTGGGGGCTGGATCTATTGTATCTATTTTAGTACACGACTATATAAAATTCATGGAAGAACGTTGGTCGTCTGCTAAACACAACGTTGTAATGCAGACTATACTGACCAAAAGAGATAGTGAAGTCAGGAGAGCATTAGAGCACGTTGTTACCGGCAGTGCTGAGACCATTACCAACAGGTGAAGTTCGAGGTTAAAATGCACAGCGTCAACGTAAACTGCATGCCGGACGATCAATAACACAAACTTCCTGGAGGGGTTCCTCCTGCGAAACCTCTGGCAAATAATATGAATGCTGTATTCTATTGTATTGTATTTTATTGATCCAGGCAATGATAGTATTGTACAGTAGTACACATGATATTGAACAGGTCAAGAGAGCATATTTACAAGTAATATTTACAAATTGATTTTTACATTATTTTGTAGCGAGGAAATTATGTACCTTAAACACTCAAGACAAATCTTATAAATTTACAGTTCTACATATGCTATTGGACAGGTCAAGAGAACATATTTGCAAGTAATTTTTAATAAATTGATTTTACATAATTTTGTAATGAGGAATTTATCTATCTTTAAGATAACAGTAAATACTAATGTTGTATAGTAAAATACAAACAGGCAATACAAATGTAATAGTAAATTAATCCAGTATATTTCACAGTCATGCACAGTATACAATAATCCAGTATATTTCATAGACATGCACAGTATATAATTTTCAGACCTAATTGAACATCTATTATAAAATGGTTAACCCCTTTCAAAGTATGATCAACTGCATAAAAGCATTGGTCCAAGAGGTATTTTTTTAACTTACGTGTGAAGGCTCTTGAGTTCTTTGTTGCGTTGATTTAATTTGTTAAATTGTTATACATTTGTATCCCAACATTGAAAACACTTTTTTGGTAGCAGGTAGTTCTGGACTGAATCATATATAGGTCAGATTTTTGCCTTGTTACATAGTTCTGAATATCTCAATTGAATTTTAATGTGCAGTCATTGTAAGCAGAGGGCAGTGTCATAATGCCATTTGTTTTGAAATGTTGTCTGCATGATTCGTTATGTATTAGGTCACATATTATGCGTATTGCCTTTTTTTGTGTTTTGAAAATATATCTAACCCCAGGTGAGTTCCCCCAAAATATGATTCCATACTGTAATGTAGGGTGGAAGTAAGCATAATATACATGTATGAGAACAGATTTTGTGACTGATTTTTTGAGTATCCTTGAAATGTAACACACAGTTTATAGCTTTTTTGAGATATAATTTGTGTGAGTCTTTCGCTTAAGATTCTCTTAAAACCATATGCCAAAAAACTTGACAGAGTCCACACACGTAAGCTCTTGGTTATTTAGAATCAATTTGGGCTAGGTGATACAAGGAGTACAAAATCTAAACTGCCAATCAGTGGAAACGTAATGTTGTGTGGCGAGGCTGCTTTCACACTCTTCGTGAGTTCCCCCAAAATATGATTCCATACTGTAATGTAGGGTGGAAGTAAGCATAATTTACATGTATGAGAACAGATTTTGTGACAGATTTTTTGAGTATCCTCGAAATGTAACACACAGTTTATAGCTTTTTTGAGATATAATTTGTGTGAGTCTTTCACTTAAGATTTTCTTCAAACTATATGCCAAAAAACTTGACAGAGTCCACACACGTAAGCTCTTGGTTATTTAGAATCACTTTGGGCTAGGTGATACAAGGAGTACAAAACCTAAACTGCCAATCAGTGGAAACGTAATGTGGTGTGGCGAGGCTGCTTTCACACTCTTCTTTAGGGTACGACGACTTTATACAACAAGAAGCCCAATAATAAAGGTTGGTTACATATCTGTACCGATGTGTGCTGTCGTATTCTGGTCATCAGTTGGCCCTATGGTAGTTCTGAAATCAAAAGTAACGACTATTTTACATGATTATGTTTAACGAATGTCGCATGTATCGCTTCCGAGCGGAAATGGCTGTTTACAAGATGACAATGCTTTCATTTTGTGGTATAGCTCTACGAGCGCCGCTCCAGATTCTCCCCATTTGATCAAGAGCAGATGACCAAGAAACTTAGCTCCTCCTTCATAGGGGGCTAGCCATTACAGAAATTGCTCTTGTTACTTCAGTGATACTTTGTTTAACTACTAGTAACTGTTATCTTTGATACATGAACAGCTTCGTATCTACGCGCTCACTGTACGCAAAGTTAAGTACTACTATAATTTGTATATGTTCGTACACCAGTAAAAGAGCTTTAACCTTTACGTAGTACCGAAGTACTTCATCTTTTCTTGCTCCTACTCGCTGCCTTCACTCTCGGCCTGTTTTGCAGAAACAGTTCACAGGAGCAGATCCCCGCGCCGCCTATCCAGGCGCGATACAAATCATTTACAATTCTGTATGAGTGATCTGGCCTTGCAACGCTGACCAAAACGGCCTTGCTGTGCTGGTACTGCGAACGGCTGAAAGCAAGGGGAAACTACGGCCGTAATTTTTCCCGAGGGCATGCAGCTTTACTGAGCTTTACTGTATGGTTAAATGATGATGGCGTCCTCTTGGGTAAAGTATGCCGAAGGTAAAATAGTCCCCCATTCGGATCTTCGGGCGGGGAATACTCAAGAGGATGTCGTTATTAGGGGAAAGAAAACTGGCTTTCTACGGATCGGAGCGTGGAATGTCAGATCACTTAATCTAACAGGTAAGTAAGAAAATTTAAAAAGGAAAATGCATAGGTTTAAGTTAGATATAATGGGAACTAGTGAAGTTCGCTGGTAGGTGGAACAAGACTTCTGGTCAGGTGACTACAGGGTTATAAACACAAAATGAAATAGGGGTAATGCAGGAGTAGGTTTAATAATGAATAGGAAAATAGGAATGCGGGTAAGCTACTACAAACAGCATAGCGAACGCATTATTGTGGCCAAGATACACAGGAAGCCCACGCCTACTACAGTGGTGTAAGTTTATATGATAACTAGCTCTGCAGATGACGAAGAAATTGAAGAAATGTATGATGAAATCAAAGAAATTATTCAGATTGGGAAGGGAGGCAAAAAATTTAATAGTCATGGATGACTGGAATTCGGAAGTAGGAAGAGGGAGAGAAGGAAACGTAGTAGGTGAATATGGATTGAGGTTAAGAAATGAAAGAGGAAGCCGGCTGGTAGAATTTTTCACAGAGCACAACTTAATCATAGCTAACAAAAGAATCATGAAAGAAGGTTGTATACATGGAAGAAGCCTGGAGATACTGAAGTGTTTCAGGTAGATTATATAATGGTAAGACAGAGATTTAGGAACCAGGTTTTAAATTGTAAGACATTTCCAGGGACAGATGTGGATTCTGACCACAATCTATTGATTATGACCTGTAGATTAAAATTGAAGAAACTGCAAAAAGGTGGGAATTTAAGGTGGGACCTGGATAAACTGAAAGAACCAGAGGTTGTACAGAATTTCAGGGAGAGCATAAGGGAACAATTGACAGGAATGGGGGAAAGAAATACAGTAGAAGAAGAATGGGTAGCTTTGAGGGATGGAGTAGTGAAGGCAGCAGAGGATCAAGTAGGTAAAAAGACGAGCGCTAGTAGAAATCCTTTGGTGACAGAAGAAATACTGAACATAATTGATGAAAGGAGAAAATATAAAAATGCAGTAAATGAAGCAGGCAAAAAGGAATACAAACGTCTCAAAAATGAGATCGACAGGAAGTGTAAAATAGCTAAGCAGGGATGGCTAGAGGACAAATGTAAGGATGTAGAGGCTTATCTCACTAGGGGTAAGATAGATACTGCCTACAAGAAAATTAAAGAGACCTTTGGAGAAAAGAGAACCACTTGCAGGAATATCAAGAGCTCACATGGAAACCCAGTTCTAAGCAAAGAAGGAAAAGCAGAAAGGTGGAAGGGGTATATAGAGGGTCTATACAGGGACGATGTTCTTGGGGACAGTAACATGGAAATGGAAGAGGATGTAGATGAAGATGAAATGGGAGATATGATACTGCGTGAAGAGTTTGACAGAGCACTGAAAGACCTGAGTCGAAACAAGGCCCCGGGAATAGACAACATCCCATTAGAACTACTGACAGCCTTGGGAGAGCCAGTCCTGACGAAACATCTGGTGAGCAAGATGTATGAAACAGGCGAAATACCCTCAGACTTCAAGAAGAATATAATAATTCCAATCCCAAAGAAAGCAGATGTTGACAAATATGAAAATTACCGAACTATCAGTTTAGTAAGTCACGGCTGCAAAATACAGACGAATGGAAAAAACTAGTAGAAGCCGATCTCGGGGAAGATCAGTTTTGATTCCTTAGATATGTTGAAACACGTGAGGCAATACTGACCCTACGACGTATCTTAGAAGCTAGATTAAGTAAAGGCAAACCTACATTTCTAGCATTTGTAAAGTTGGAGAAAGCTTTTGACAATGTTGACTGGAATACGCTCTTTCAAATTCTGAAGGTGGCAGGGGTAAAATACAGGGAGCGAAAGGTTATTTACAATTTGTACAGAAACCAAATGGCAGTTATGAGTCGAGGGACATGAAAGGGAAGCAGTGGTTGGGACGGGAGTGAGACAGGGTTGTAGTCTCTCCCCAATGCTTTCAATCTGTATATTGAACAAGCAGTGACGGAAACAAAAGAAAAATTCAGAGTAAGTATTAAAATCCATGGAGAAGAAATAAAAGTTTTTAGGTTCGCTGATGATATTGTAATTCTGTAAGAGACAGCAAAGTACTTGGAAGAGCAGTTGAATGGAATGGATAGTGTCTTGAAAGGAGGATATAAGATGAACATCAACAAAAGCAAAACGAGGATAATGGAATGTAGTCGAATTAAGTCGGGTGATGTTGAAGGAATTAGATTAGGAAATGAGACATGTAAAGTAGTAAAGGAATTTTGCTATTTGGGGAGCAAAATAACTGATGGTGGTCGAAGTAGAGAGGATATAAAAAATAGACTGGCAATGGCAAGGAAAGCATTTCTGAAGAAGAGAAATGTGTTAACATCGAGTGTAGATTTAAGTGTCAAGAAGTCATTTCTGAAAGTATTTGTATGGAGTGTAGCCATTCATGGGTGTGAAACGTGGACGATAAATAGTTTGGACAAGAAGAGAATTGAAGCTTTTGAAATGTGGTGCTACAGAAGAATGCTGAAAATTAGATGGGTAGATCACATAACTAACGAGGAAGTGTTGAATAGGATTGGGGAAAAGAGACGTTTGTGGTACAACTTGACTAGAAGAAGGGATCGGTTGGTAGGGCATATGTTGAGGCATCAAGCGAGCAACAATTTAGTATTGGAGGGCAGTGTGGAGGGTAAAAATCGTAGAGGGAGACCAAGATATGAATACACTAAGCAGATTCAGAAGGATGTAGGTTGCAGTAGGTACTGGGAGATGAAGAGGCTTGCACATGATAGAGGAGCATGGAGAGCTGCATCAAACCAGTCTCAGGACTGAAGACCACAACAACAACAAGTTTGATAAATGTTGATTAAATATTTTGCATCCCGTGATGTCTGTGAATTAATAGGTATGTATCGATAACACAGTTAAGAGCCTGTCACCCGCTTCCAACATTTCTAAAGGCCGAAGAAAATGTGTGGGAGGATCAGCAAAAAATTTCATTGACTGCTGTTCATTATTTATATGTATGGATCCGGAAGAGTATTTAAGCTGTCATAAATACCAGAGGTCACTTGCACTATATTATGTTGAGTTTGTGTTCCTTTACGCAACGTCTGTACCTCAACGATTGTTTAATATCTCTGCCGCTCAACCTTTGTCCACATAATCCTTATCATGTTCACCAATTGACAAGATGATATCGCATGATCACAGCCAGAGATTTTTCCTGTAGTACTCAACCGAAAGCAGCTACATGCATTATCTGTGAAGGGATTTCGGCATTGACATCCGGCAGTGACATCTGAACTATTTCTTTATTTTTTTCTTTATTTATTTGCTGTGATATCTATCTCAGCAATCAAAATGTTCAGAGTTCCTTACTCTGTCCTAGCTACTGCTTAAATTTTGAATAAATGTCATTAATAAAATCGGCCGGAAGTACGGCATAAGCACTTACCCTCATTCTGCCAACGGCCCTGTCCGAGGGCGGAGGATCGATAGAGTTTCAGGGCAATATCTTGACATTGCGATCGGAAACTGCCCCTAAAATGTTGAAGAACCAGCAAAGATCAACTGTGTGAGGGTGCAGAAGGCAATACAAACCACTGCATCAAAGAGGGGTAATGTATGTATAATTTATATACATACACAGGACACGTGGCAATAAATTACAGCTAGTAACAACGAATACATTGTTATAAAAAATTAAAGACGAGGAGATATACCTTGGAAAAGGCCCGTAGGAAATAGACTGAGGCTTAAGAGAACCGCCTGGAACAATCAATGTGGAAAGAAGCATTGAGCAATGACGAATGCATTTCAAATTCTCTAAGGCTATAGAATATCACAGTAGGCAGCTCAGTTAATGAGGAATGTACATCTCGAAAAATGTACAGGCGAACATAGGTATAAGGAAGGTAACGGAGAGGAAACCTTGGGTAGTAGAAGAAATATTTCAGCTGATTGATGAAAGAAGGAAATACGAAAATATTCAGAGAAAAACAGAAATACAGTGACGTAAATTGCTTAGGAATGATATAAATACGAAGGGCAGGAAAACCAAGGTGAAATCACCACAAGAAAAATATGAAAATATGGAAAAGAAATGGTTATAAGAACGACTGATTTAACACATAGAAAAGTCAAACAACTTTAGGAGGAATTAAAAGCAAGTATGGTAACATTAACAATGCAGTAGCGATTCCATTGTTGAACGCAGAAGACAAAAACGGATAGGTGGAAAGAGTTCATTGAAGGCCTTTTCGAGGATGTGGACTTTGCTGAAAGAATAGGACTCAATATGGAAGGCGGGAAGGGGGGAAATCAAATATGAGTCATACTTTAATAGAGCTTCGGAAGACCTGTGTTCAGATAATGAGGAAGGACTAACAACAATTGCTTCAGAATGTCTAAAATCCTTGGAGAAAAATGTAAACAAACGATTTTTCAAGTTATTGTGTATAACCTACAGACTGAAAAATACCACCAGACTTTCAGAACATCATCCACACGATCCCAAAGATAGCAAGTGTTAGAACCATCATGCTGTCGGATTAACAGCTCATGCATCCAAATGGCTGACATGAATAATATACAGAAGAAAGTAAAACAAAATTGAGGGTCTGTTAGATGCGATCAGTTTGGCTTTAGGGAAGGAAAATGGAACCAGAGAGGCACTTTGGACGTTATGCGTGATAATGGAAATAAGTCTTAAGAAAAACGAAGACACGTTAATATGATTTGACGACTTGAAGAAGCGTTAAATAGTGTAAGATGTTTGATATTCTGAGGATAATAAGTTTAAACTGTAGGGAAACACGCGTGGATACAATTTGTACCAGAATTTAGAGAGAACAATGATAACGCGAGACAAGAAACGAAGAGTGTGTAGGACAGGGACACAGTTCATTTTTCGTGTTCAGTCTATACATTGAAGAAGTAATTACAGAAATAAACGAAAGGTTCAAGAATAGGTTCATTCATGATACTGTTATCCTCGATGAAACCATGGAAGAATTACAGGATCTACTCATAAGATAATCTACTCATAAGATAATCATTCACGTGTTGGACATGACACTATGGAAAACGCAACGAGTGAGCAATGGCCTTTCTATGAAGCCCTCCTTGACTGGCGTAAAATTGACCTCCCATGGCCTGCAAACACATCCTCTGTGCTGGTCTGGACTATTCAGTGAAAGCGGCCCCAGTCCAATCGTTTAGTCTTGTTCGGATATACGAGGGTTGCCCTGAAAGTACAGCACTGCATTTTTTTTCTTCAACATTATTTTATTGAACATAACGAGATAACGCACCTGAAAGAATGGTGTTTTCTCTACACACACTATTTTTCCACGTAATGTCCATCCCGTTCTATGCCCTTCCTCCAGCACAAAACGAGGGCATGTATGCCCTGTCGGTACCAATCCTTGTCCTGGTGGCGAAGCCAGTGCTTCACTATGTGAATCACCTCCTCATCGTCCTCAAAAGGTCTTCTCGAGTCCTAATGCCTCTGTCCTCGCAAATGACATCATCATCTCGCTGCAACATGTCAGGTGTGACGACTGTGGATGGTCGCCCAGACCGCTGCAAATCCTAGAGCTCCGCCGACCCGCCCTCTTGATGACCTCACCCAGCGACTAACTGTACTTCTGTCGACAGCAAATGCTCCATAGACTTTGTTTGCACAAGCCTTAGTGAATATTCCTTACAGTTTCCGTCTCTGGAGTGATAAATTCAATGACGGCACGTTGCTTGTAATGTACATCACCTATAGACGCCATTTTGAAACTGTCCTGCAGCTTCGCTATCTGTCGGAAGTGAGGGAAACTTGGCGCGCTCACTCAGGAGACTTCAAAATAAACCAAATCTAACGTTTCACATTCGTAGCATTGTTTTCGGCTGAGATAAAAAATACGGTGCATTACTTTCTGGGCAACCCTCGTATTTCCAGCAATAGGCAAGACCTTAGGTCTGATTTTAAGGTGTGATGGGGTGGCCGTGTGGCCAGAACCCACATCTGTCTTCCACTGAGAGCGGTGTGAACCTGCCACTATTTGCCACTTACTTATGGTGAACGTGAACCACCCAAGGTTGGGCTTATCGAAAGACACTGCGATATCGAGTTTCCCACGCGACGATAGATACACCAGAAGTACCACAGTTTTCGGTGCAGGTGCCTTAGTGTCACCACAACCCAGTGCAGCAACTTGGAGAATGCCGATGGTGGCCAGCGCAGCTTCCATCTGTTGTTGGACGGTGATCAATGAACCCTGCATCCAAGCTCAACAAAAACAGTCCATACCTATCTCTGCCTGTGTTTAATGATCCAACAAGGAATATGCTACTATCCCGAGCACTCGCTAAACAACATACAATCTAAGTACTGTTGCTACGCCGAACCTACAAGACTGTCAGGTCACGCGACGCTAATGATCGAAAAATACTCAAACTCTTACAGCGGCACTACCGTTCACTTCGTCACAAAGCTACGTGACAAAGAAGATAAACGGTCTATATGAACTTAGCAGCCGGCCGCGGTGGTCTCGCGGTTTTAGGCGCGCAGTCCGGAACCGTGCGACTGCTACGGTCGCAGTTTCGAATCCTGTCTCGGGAATGGATGTGTGTGATGTCCTTAGGTTAGTTAGGTTTAAGTAGTTCTAAGTTCTAGGGGACTAATGACCACAGCAGTTGAGTCCCATAGTGCTCAGAGCCATTTTTTGAACTTAGTATTACTATGAGTACTGCTGCTGGAGGGTGTTCTGTGCACTAATATTGGAGCACTACTTTAACGAAATAGTAACACGGAATTCCTGTTGATTTCTCTGAAGGTGGTAAAGGCGCTTCAGAAAGGTCACAATAATATAATACTTCTCATAACCCTGCAACAGATCGACTTCATCAGTATATGCAATATTGCAGTGCCTGTGTTGTTCAGAGGGACGATCCAATGTTCCTTCAGACAAGCATGCATGACAGAAGAAACAGGCACTCCCGCGACTGCAGCTGTTATGGAACACCCGAAATATATTCGCAATTGCGAGTATGAACAACCATAACCTGCATACTGGAATGACGACTGTGAAAATTTGTGTCGGGCAGGGACTAACAGCGTGAGGTCGCCTTACCATTTGGCTATCTGAGCACGACTCACGGCCAGCCACAAACTTCTATATGTCGTTAACCATACGTCTACAACCCGTACTCGTGCCTTCATTATGTATATTCCTATACAAGGGAGACATCTTAACCGAACGTACCGGTGTCGGCGGATAAACACGATGTTGCAGTGCGTGCGTAATTCAGAAGTACGATGCACTGTTCCTCCGAAATGTCACGCATTCACCACCCTCTCAGCTGTTGTCGATTTTCCGGCCCTCGATCTGCTACCTCTCAATCAGGTGGCTCCTCAGTTGGTAACGCGAGGCTGAGTATACACCAGTCCAGTCCTCTCACCAAGGAAAAATCCCTGACATTAACGTGATTCGAACACGGGTCCCCCGCATGAGGATCTGTGCGACTCGGTAACGGAGGTGGAGGACTTAATATTTCGCGATTGTTAATTTCAGTTTGTGTAATTTCGGCGTTCGTGAGTCGACTGAATGGAGTATCAGTAGTACGATCTTCCTCAATGACACGGTTTCAGAAGATGGCATCCATTGTTTCTCGTTCCCATCCCCTTACCACTGTCAGTAAGGCTACTGAGCTACTGGGTAGATCGCTTTGACCACTTTACAGTCTTTATGGAAGGTAAAACCTTTTTACGATTCTTCGCCGAATAGGTTGATAGATTTCTACTCTCGAATTCATTGAATGCACCCTGGTTTGCTACCGATGCTCTCTCTGCTTTCGTAGGAAACTTGTAATACAGTTACTAAGCCACAGTGGGTCTTTGTGGTCTCCTCACTAAATTGCGCATTACATACGCCTTACTGCTGATACATACTCAGCTGAAGAAGGAAGAGAGAGGAAAAATGCTTTCCGCCTTACAGGAATCATTCCTCTGTTAGACTAAAAGAATTTGGGGGACGACAGAAAACCCAAATCAGAATGTTGTTGTTGTTGTCTTCAGTCTTGAGACTGGTTTGATGCAACTCTCCATGCTACTCTATCCTGTGCAAGCTTCTTCATCTCCCAGTACTTACTGCAACCTACATCCTTCTGAATCTGCTTAGTGTAGTCATTTCTTGGTCTCCCTCTACGATTTATACCCTCCACGCTGCCCTCCAATGCTAAGTTTGTGATCCCTTGATGCCTCAAAACATGTCCTACCAACCGGTCGCTTCTTTTTGTGAAGTTGTACCACAAACTCATCTTCTCCCCAATCCTATTCAATACCTCCTCATTAGTTATGTGATCTACCCATCTAATCTTCAGCATTCTTCTGTAGCACCACATTTCGAAAGCTTCTATTCTCTTCTTGTCCAAACTAGGTATCGTCCATGTTTCACTTCCATAGATGGCTACACTCCATACAAATACTTTCAGAAATGTCTTCCTGACACTCAAATCTATACTCAATGTTAACAAATTTCTCTTCTTCAGAAACGCTTTCCTTGCCATTGCCAGTCTACATTTTATATCCTCTCTACTTCGACCATCATCAGTTATTTTGCTCCCCAAATAGCAAAACTCCTTTACTACTTTAAGTGTCTCATTTCCTAATCTAATTCTCTCAGCATTACCCGATTTAATTTGACTGCATTCCATTATCCACGTTTTGCTTTTGTTGATGTTCATCTTATATCCTCCTTTCAAGACACTGTCCATTCCGTTCAACTGCTCTTCCAAGTCCTTTGCTCTCTCTCTGACAGAATTACAATGTTATCGGTGAACCTCAAAGTTTTTATTTCTTCTCCATGAATTTTAATACCTACACCGAATTTTTTGTTTTGTTTCGTTTACTGCTTGTTCAGTAAACAGATTGAATAGAATCGGGGAGAGACTACAACCCTGTCTCACTCCCTTCCCAACCACTGCTTCCCTTTCATGTCCCTCGACTTTTATATCTGCCATCTGGTTTCTGTAGAAATTGTAAATAGCCTTACGCTCCCTGTATTTTTCCCCTGCCACCTTCAGAATTTGAAAGAGAGTATTCCCGTTAACATTGTCAAAAGCTTTATCTAAGTCTACAAATGCTAGAAACGTCTTCCTTCTAAGATAAGTCGTAAGGTTAGTATTGCCTCACGTGTTCCAACATTTCTACGGAATCCCAACTGATCTTCCCTGAGGTCGGCTTCTACCAGTTCTTCCATTCGTCTCTAAAGAATTCGTGTTAGTGTTTTGCGCCTGTGACTTATTAAACTGATAGTTCGGTAATTTGCACATCTGTCAACACCTGCTTTCTTTGGGATTGGAATTATTATATTCTTCTTGAAGTCTGAGGGTATTTCGCCTGTCTCATACATCTTACTCACCAGATGGTAGAGTTTTGTCATGACTGGCTCTCCCAAGGCCTCAGTAGTTCTAATGGAATGTTGTCTACTCCGGGGGCCTTGTTTCGACTCAGGTCTTTCAGTGCCCGGTCAAACTCTTCACGCAGTATCTTATCTCCCATTTCGTCTTCATCTACATCCTCTTCCATTTCCATAATATTGTCCTCAAGTACATCGCTCATGTATAAACCCTCTATATGCTTCTTCCACCTTTCCGCCTTCCCTTCTTTGCTTAGAACTGGGTTTCCATCTGAGCTCTTGATATTCTCTCCAAGGTAGGCGGATTTGAGCTGCACTCTACTCAGTTGTTAGAACAGCGCCTAACCATCGTGACAACTCGATCGTTTTATAATGAAAACAGTTAAATACCTAAATAACAGTTTCTGCCTAGTTAAACAGTCATTCAACAGCTTTTATATTTAATATGTAAGAATTTCTTTAATGTACACCGTGGTCACAAAAGTCATGAAATACCTCTCAATTTCGTGTCGGACCTCCTATTACCCCTCACAGTGCAGTAATTCGAAGTAGCACGCACTCAAAGAGTCGCTGGAAATCCTCTGCAGAAATATTGAGCCATGCTGCCGGTATAGGCGTCCATAATAGCTAAAGTGCTGCCGGTGCATGATTTTGTACGCGAACTGAGCTTCCAATTGTGCCCCATAAATGTTTGGTAGGATTAATGTTGGGCCATCTGGGTGGCTTATTCATTTGCTTGAACTGTCCATTACATGTACACAGAGCCCACACCATTATGGAGCCACCATCAGCTTGCACAGTGCCTTGTTGGGGCTTGGTGGGGTCTGTGCAGCACTCTAACTCTACAATTAGCTCTGCAATCGGGACTCGACTGACTAGCCACGGTCTTCCAGTCGTCTAGGCTCCAACCGATATGGTCACAAGCCCAGGAGGGTCGCTGCAGACGATGTTGTGCTATTAGCAGAGGCACTTGTGTCGTTCTTCTGCTACCATTGCCCATTAACGCAAAATTTCGCGGCACAGTGCTAACGGATATTTACATCATCTGGTTGTGTCACCCAGTGTTGCATGGCTGTTAACACTGACAACTCTACACAAAGGCCGCTGATCTGGGTCGTTAAGTGAAGGCCGTCGGCCGCTGCATTGTCCGTGGTGAGAGGTAATGCCTGAAATGTGGTATTCTCGGCATGCTCTTGACACTGTGGATTTCGGAATATTGAATTTCTTAACGGTTTCCGAAATGGAATGTCCCTTGTGTCTAGCTCAAACCACCATTCCGTGTTCGATACCTGTTAATTCCCGTCGTCTGTCATAATCAGGTTGGAAACCGTTTTTTTGTGAATGACCTGAGTTCAAACGACAGCTCCACCAATTAACTGCCCTTTTATACCTCGTGTACGCGAAATTACCGCCATCTGTACATTTGCATATCGCTATCCCATGATTTTTATCGTCTCAATGCAATGTGAGTATCAAATTCTGAAAACAACAATATCTGCTCCAGAACGCATTTCAAAAGCTCTAAGAAGTTAACGAGTTAAGGCATACTTCTCCTTCCCAGAACTACTAAAGCTTTGAAATCTCCAATTTCTACTTGTGTGATGCAACTTGTACGCCGAGAGTATTCTATTCTGGAATTGTGCCCCTAGGAGCTGTGTCCATTGCATATATTTATAAAACATTTCCAGGTCTAATGCAAACGTCCTATAAAGTACACTGCAGTTCAAAATCAATATAGTGACCGCAGACATGTGAAAATATTTAATACACAGTGGTCCAGCTTAGACATTACATGGAATGTAAAAGTTCAAAAATCCGATCGCTGGGCAAGTGCAGTGAATCGGAAGCGGAGTATGTAAGTTCCCGCATTTTAAAACCAGCATCTTGAAAATCGTTAAAACTTTCGTGCTGGACATGATGACCCTGTGTTCTAATCTGGTCATCTCCTTCATAACTGAAAAGGCGCATTTATAACTGCCACATATGCTTCAAAATGCGTGGCTTGAAATGGATTATCACTTAAATGTTGTCCGTGTGATCAAGGAGAGTCATTGTGAACAGTTACAAAGTTATATTTTCCTTTAATTTCTCTGTAATTCTTATCTCTATATCGATACACATTAAACAGTCACAGCCGTTTGTAGCCTCTACATTCATTTCTGATTGCCCTGTACTGTTAGCCTATTCATTTGTGCAGACAGAACTCTCAGCATTAGGAGATGGAATGTCACAATTATATTCCCATGTGTTCTTCACAGCAGCCGATACAATATAGTTCTAAGAAAACAGTTTGACAATGGTACAAAGCGTGATGTCCCAGTACATCGGGAACGAAGCACGGATTCTAGTAAATTCCGTTTATTTGACGCCAGAGAGATGTAAAAAGGAAAACATGTGCGTTTCAGTATAGTAGACGATAGGAAATTCTATTAGACATCATCGTCGTCATTTGTGGCATGCAAGTACACATTGGGTCAAGCTCCAAAAATCTCATTTAGAGATAATCAACAAAATATGTATAGCAATTATACAAAATCGGTATAAAAATTGAGGATTGCGACACAAAAATAAAACTTGTGGAGATTCATGTGATATATGTTCATTTATTCTACGCCAGTAGGTTTAACAACAAAATGATAAAAAATTTCAAGAAAATGAAACGTTGTATATGCAACGGTTTTAACATAAATAACGATACAAGTGCCATGATACCCAATTTCATTCATTTCACAAAGTTCTCATAAAACTACTTAGTCTTCTCTTTTACAGACGGTATCATTTCAGCTAGATCCCTTCTTTTTTCTTCAGACAACCTAGGTTCAGAGTGCATTTTTTCCAGCTGCATTTGTTGGGCATCAGAAGGCTTCACGTTTTCTTTAAGGTGCAATGTTCCTTGAAGTCTTCAATTGCACAGACAGTTGACACAACTTGCAGTACCCCTATCTGTTCAGGGGTCACTCTGATCCACTATGCTTTTGAAATATGCACATTGATGAAGTACATTTCTTTTCCGAAGCTGACATGAAGTCGTAAGAAATCTCTTTCTCGCGTAATAGTCTCTGCGACTGGTGTTATGCGCGTAGATTCAGAGATGTGGCTAACTAAATCCTTCGGAACTTCACACACAGTTATCCTCTTTTGTTTTTCAATGTGAACAAAATCAATCATCACAAGACATGAAAGAGTATCCTTCCACCAAAAACTTGTTTCTATTCCCGTATTTTCTGTTAGGTAAGTAAATGATTCCAAGTAAGTATTTCACAACAACCTCGTAATCAGAACGATTATTTCGTCTGTACGAAATTCGCTTCAGTAATAAATTAAACGCATTAAAATACTTTAACATTACTTACGTTGATTCCAAGCGTTATAATAAAAGCTAAAATGACAGTAAAATTCTACCTGGTGCTTTAGTTGGAACCACAATATTGTCTTTTCGAGCACATTCCTTTCCTTCGCTGGCTAGTCTATTCCTTTCAGTTTGAGCTCTACCTTCACACTTATTTCTCCGTTTTGCTGCATACTTTTGATTTTTCAGTATTGTGTACTATTTACATATAATAATTACTTCAGCGGTTCCCTATTCTTGCAAACAAACCACAGAGATACTTCAGTTGTTTAGCAACTCACACAAGTGCACGACAAGACACTCGGTAAGTATGGGATTAGAGGTGTAGCCCACAACTGGTTCCGTAGCTACCTTAGTCAAAGAAAGCAATTTGTAGAAATAAGAAAATCAGAGACATTCAGGCACTGCAGGTCAGGTATACTACGTACAACAAATGGCGTCACTCAGGGATCTGTCCTTGGCCCTGTTCGTTTCATATTGTTCATCAATGATCTCCCAGAACACATACCAAATGGCAGCTCCTTTCTGTATGCGGACGACACATATATCCTGTTAACCAGTAGAGGTGACACGTTGCAAGATGCAGTTAATGAAACTACTTCTCATTTTCAATCGTGGTTTGAAGCAAATTGACTACTCTTAAATACTGAAAAAATCTCTAAGTATGAACTTCCATACTAGACAAAATCTAACCCCCTTCAATGCAGTTATAGTCATTGGCAAAGATGACATTACGAACAGGCAGGATACCAAATTTCTTGGACTTACCATCAGTAACACACTAAATAATTGGAAACCACATATTGAGGCATTGTCACAAAAGCATAGTAAAACCTAGTATCTATTCCGATAATTAAAAGACACAGCCAGTGTAGATACCTTGAAGCTCTTGTACAAAAGCTTAGTAAAACCTAGTATCTATTCCGATAATTAAAAGACACAGCCAGTGTAGATACCTTGAAGCTGGTGTACCATGCCCTGTTTGAGTCTGTCTTGAGCTACGGCCTAATCTTCTGGGGAAAGAACTCTGATTGTCTCACAATTTTCAAGTTACAAAATCAAGTAGTAAGAATATAGAAATTAAAAAAAAAAAGCTGAACACTGTAAACCACTATTTCAACAGCTAAAAACTGTGCCACAGCCATGCTGCTATATATTGGAACTAGCTTGTTTTACAGTACAGCACTTGGACGCCCCCGACAGAAATGCAACCGCCACACACATGACACCAGAAACAAAACACAGTTACAAATTATAGTCCACAACACAAAATTGTATGCGAATGGGGTTAAATGTATGGGCATTAAAACGTACAACCACCTCCCAACAGACATAAAAACAAGCAAAAACACAAAAATAATGAGAATTAAACTAAAGGAATTGCTACTAAATCACTGTTTCTATTCCGTACATGAATTTATATAAACAAAATTTTAATTACTTGGAATAAGCTGTATATTCAGTTGTAGATGTTTCTACTTAGTAAGATAACTTAATTATTGTCTGTTACCCATATTCTGTCTGTATCTCTAATATTTCTGCTACGTGCAGTATGCACCACCGTCATCTCTTTTATATTTTGTCTATATATCCTATACGTATTCTGCTATGTGAGTTATGTGCCACTATTGTCATCTCTCGTCATATACCATCTTAACAAAAAATTTCAAATTGTCTTGTCCTATATCATGATGTGCTTTGCTGTACAAATTGTATGATCTACAGGACCAATAATAAATCAAATCAAATCAAATCAAGACACTAACAGAGAGTTGGCGCATTACTTGAACATCGATGTTGGTCTTAGGCACAAGCGCCGTCTTTACACAGCTGTAAACACTATTTCCCGCTGTTCTGGCGTTTATGCCATAAATAATATTATTCGCCTTGGCACTTACGGCGGAATCTCATCGGTAACTCATATTTTCCTTTTTGGGCGCTTGATACGTTATTTACCTGCATGCCACACTTATTAAAAGAACTTATATCTATCGAGATAATCGACGTGGCATCTCACTGGTTTTCACGTACGTGTTCATTTGTAATTTGAGCCCCGTTCTAGACGCTGTTTTCGACATTGACTAACACTATTTATGTGTTATCTTATCGGCAACTGTCTGTTTTGGTATCAAGCCATTCTCCCTTTACATGCCTTCTTCCCGCGACTTTAGCCCAGTTTGATTAGGAGCAAAGTGTCTGCAGAGTTTAGAGAGATGGATACTTGCAGTAGAAGCGGAAATTTTGAAATTGACTGTCAGAAGTGTTCGCACACGTCAGCTGGTTGAGCGTGCTCCCCTAAGAGGCAGAAGTCCATGTTCGACTTGCAGTTAGTACTCATTTTTAAGTTATTGAAAGTTAATTTTAAGAGACACCTCAGCACAACGTCAGAAATTTAATTCCAAAGCAAGCTCTTGCCGCCAGGCCATTGTCCACCATACCTCTTCTCCACGAAATCTATTTTGTGCGCGTAGAAGCGAGTGAAGTTGCGGGCTGCAGCCTGCGCATTGATGTGGCAAATTTAAAATTCTACTGTTGCATCCAAAAAAAAGTGTTCTTGCACTACTGGTATTGTTTGCACCTCTCAACATAAATATTTTCAATACGTATGACTGTATAATGCTCACTGTAAAGGTCCTTCTGTCTTTCGGATAGCGACACATATATGTGCCAACTTTTATTTATACTTTGTAAATTGTTCTTGTAACTACGGATATTCATCTCGCTAGTTGTATCATGAGTACTAATGCATTGATTTCAAGTAAGTCAACACAGAGCGTTTTTTACTTAGTGTCTGGCTTGTAAAACATTTAAAAATGTAATTTTGCGTAAATATCTCCCCATCTACTAGTGGTTACAGATGTTAATTTTTGTGGAACGCTTTTGGCTAAATCATCTATGGGGAAAAGGCGAAGGTTGACTCGTTTAACAACTAAATGGGTTACACTGAACAGCAAAAGCATAAATTGTCAAACGTTTTGAACTAGAAGGTTCAGTTATCCATACGTAGCTCACTGTAAATGCGTCAGAACTGGAATGTTTTCTTAGATTACGTTCATGACTGTTTTCCTATTGACAGTATTGAACGTTCATGCGAGTTTCACTACTCTACATATGATTCGTCATCAGACATACCTACACATTAATAGATCTTGATTGTCTCTACCAACAGGGTCCACACAGAGCCTAGCACTGCATTCATACATCCTTTCTTGTCATTTGGGATGTGCAGTTGCATTATTCCCATGTTGTTGTTGTTGTGGTCTTCAGTCCTGAGACTGGTTTGATGCAGCTCTCCATGCTACTCTACCCTGTGCAAGCTTCTTCATCTACCAGAACCCACTGCAACCCACATCCTTCTGAATTTGCTTAGTGTAGTCATCTCTTGGTCTCCCTCTACGATTTTTACCCTCCACGCTGCCCTGCAACACTGAACTGGTGATCCCTTGATGCCTCAGAACATGGCCTACCAACCGATCCCTTCTTCTGGTCAAGTTGTGCCACAAACTTTTCTTCTCCCCAATCCTATTCAATACTTCCTCATTAGTTATGTGATCTACCCATCGAATCTTCAGCATTCTTCTGTAGCACCACATTTCGAAAGCTTCAATTCTCTTCTTGTCCAAACTATTTATCGTCCATGTTTCACTTCCATACATGGCTACACTCCATACAAATACTTTCAGAAATGACTTCCTGACACTTAAATCTATACTCGATGTTAACAAACTTCTCTTCTTCAGAAACGCTTTCCTTGCCATTGCCAGTCTACATTTTATATCCTCTCTACTTCGACCATCATCAGTTATTTTGCTCCCCAAATAGCAAAACTCCTTTACTACTTTAAGTGTCTCATTTCCTAATCTAATTCCCTCAGCATCACCAGACTTAATTCGACTACATTCCATTATCCTCGTTTTGCTGTTGTTGATGTTCATCTTATATCCTCCTTTCAAGACACTATCCATTCCGTTCAATTGCTCTTCCAAGTACTTTGCTGTCTCTGACAGAAATACGATGTCACCGGCGAACCTCAAAGTTTTTATTTCTTCTCCATGGATTTTAATACCTACTCCGAATTTTTCTTTTGTTTTCTATACTGCTTGCTCAATATACGGATTGAATAACATCGGGGAGAGACTACAACCCTGTCTCGCTCCCTTCGAAACCACTGCTTCCCTTTCATGTCCCTCGACTCTTATAACTGCCATTTGGTTTCTGTACAAATTGTAAGTAGCCTTTCGCTCCCTATATTTTACCCCTGCCACCTTCAGAATTTGATAGAGAGTATTCCAGTCAACATTGTCAAAAGCTTTCTCTAAGTCTACAAATGCTAGAAACGTAGGTTTGCCCTTCCTTAATCTAGCTTCTAAGATAAGTCGTAGGGTCAGTATTGCCTCACGTGTTCCAACATTTCTACGGAATCCAAACTGATCTTCCCTGAGGTCGGCTTCTACTAGTTTTTCCATTCGTCTGTAAAGAATTCGTGTTAGTATTTTGCAGCTGTGACTTATCAAACTGATAGTTCGGTAATTTTCACATCTGTCAACACCTGCTTTCTTTGAGATTGGAATTATTATATTCTTCTTGACTTCTGAGGGTATTTCGCCTGTCTCATACATCTTGCTCACCAGATGGTAGAGTTTTGTCAGGACTGGCTCTCCCAAGGCCGTCAGTAGTTCCAATGGAATGTTGTCTACTCCGGGGGCCTTTGTTCAACTCAGGTCTTTCAGTGCTCTGTCAAACTCTACACGCAGTATCTTAACTCCCATTTCGTCTTCATCTACATCCTCTTCCATTTCCATAATATTGTCCTCAAGTACATCGCCCTTGTATAGACCCTCCATATACCCCTTCCACCTTTCTGCTTTCCCTTCTTTGCTTAGAACTGGGTTTCCATCTGAGCTCTTGATGTTCATACAAGTGGTTCTCTTATCACCAAAGGTCTCTTTAATTTTCCTGTAGGCAGTATCTATCTTACCCCTAGTGAGATAAGCCTCTACACCCTTACATTTGTCCTCTAGCCATCCCTGCTTAGCCATTTTGCACTTCCTGTCGATCTCATTTTTGAGACGTCTGTGTTCCTTTTTGCCCGCTTCATTTACTGCATTTTTATATTTTCTCCTTTCATCAATTAAATTCAATATTTCTTCTGTTACCCAAGGATTTCTACTAGCCCTCGTCTTTTTACCTACTTGATCCTCTTTTGCGTTCACTACTTCATCCCTCAAAGCTACCCATTCATCTTCTACTGTATTTCTTTCCCCCATTCCTGTCAATTGTTCCCTTATGCCCTCCCTGAAACTCTGTACAAACTCTGGTTCTTTTAATTTATCCAGATCCCATCTCCTTAAATTCCCACCTTTTTGCAGTTTCTTCAGGTCATAACCAACAGATTTTGGTCAGAGTCCACATCTGCCCCTGGAAATGTCTTACAATTTAAAACCTGTTTCCTAAATCTCTGTCTTACCATTATATAATCTATCTGATACTTGTCAGTATCTCCAGGCTTCTTCCATGTATACAGCCTTCTTTTATGATTCTTGAACCAAGTGTTAGCTATAATTAAGTTGTGCTCTGTGCAAAATTCTACCAGGCGGCTTCCTCTTTCATTTCTTTGCCCCAGTCCATAATCACCTACTATGTTTCCTTCTCTCCCTTTTCCTACTACCGAATTCCAGTCACTCATGACTATTAAATTTTCATCTCCCTTCACTATCTGAATAATTTCTTTTATTTGATCATACATTTCTTCAATTTCTTCGTTATCTGCAGAGCTAGTTGGCATATAAACTTGTACTACTGTAGTAGGTGTGGGCTTCGTATCTATCTTGGCCACAATAATGCTTTCACTATGCTGTTTGTAGTAGCTTACCCGCATTTCTATTTTCCTATTCATTATTAAACCTACTTCTGCATTACCCCTATTTGATTTTGTGTTTATAACCCTGTAGTCACCTGACCAGAAGTCTTGTTCCTCCTGCCACCGAAATTCACTAATTCCCACTATATCTACCTTAAATCTATCCATTTCCCTTTTTAAATTTTCTGACCTACTTGCCCGATTAAGGGATCTGACATTCCACGCTCCGATCCGTAGAACGCTAGTTTTCTTTCTCCTGATAACGACATCCTCTTGAGTAGTCCCCGCCCGGAGATCTGAATGGGGGACTATTTTACCTCCGGAATATTTTACCCAAGAGGACGCCATCATCGTTTAATCATACAGTAAAGCTGCGTGCCCACGGGAAAAATTACGGCTGTAGTTTCCCATTGCTTTCAGCCGTTCGCAGTGCCAGCACAGCAAGGCCGTATTGGTTATTGTTACAAGTCCAGATCAGTCAATCATCCAGACTGTTGCCCCTGCAACTACTGAAAAGGCCTATGCCCCTCTTCAGGAACCACACGTTTGTCTGGCCTCTCAACAGATACCCCTACGTTGTGGTTGCACCTACGGTACGGCTATCTGTATCGCTGAGGCACGCAAGCCTCCCCACCAACGGCAAGGTCCATGGTTCATGGGGGGGGGGGGGGGGGGGGGGGAGGTATTCCCATGTATCTAATACCAAATAATCGGAACACAAAAACATAAATAATGCAGAATAATGAGATTTCTGGAATTGACTTGTCTAGTAAAAACATTTAAGTTATTAACATTGCAAGACCACAGGTTAATGTAACCGCTAAATGAACCACTGCAAATGTGAACTGCTGCTACATTAACAACGAGTATAACTGCCAGAATATCGTATGCAAGCATGCAGACTACCATGCACTGTACTGGACAGGGGTCAGATGTGAGTTTTTGGGTTGGAGTTCCACGCTTGTTTCACTTGGTCAGTCAATACAGGGACGGTTGATGCCGTTTGTGGATGAAGCTGGAGTTGTTCAAAATGACTCTGAGTGCTATGGGACTTAACATATGAGGTCATCAGTCCCCTAGAACGTAGAACTACTTAAAACTAACTAACCTAAGGACATCACACACATCCATGCCCCTGGCAGGATTCGAACCTGCGACCGTAGCAGTTGCGCGGTTCTGGACTGCCACACGGCAATCACTGGCCCTGAGGCAGAACCAGCTTCACACAGAAAACACAACAGACCTCCACCACGTCCTCTAGTGACCTCTCTCTTGACACCACTGAAGTCGCAAATGGCGGTGGTTTGGGATCAATGGAATGCACACTACAGGTGGTCTGGCTCAGAGCTGTCCTTGAAGTAACCGATTTGTAACACTTCTTTGTGTCACTGTGGTGCCAACTGCAGCTCAGATTGTACGAACGGCCAGAGCCATTAGCCGGACATGATCGTCTTCCCTCACGGTAGTGCCTTGTGGCCATCCAGACCCCTGTCCTCTTGCGAGCGATTATTCTCGTGACCACTCGTGCAATCAGTCACGTACAGTGACTACGTTCCTGGCAAGCCTTTTAGCAACATCGCAAAAGGAAAATCCAGCTTCTCATAGCCCTATTACAGGACCTCCTTAAACTCAGTGACTTAAGTGAATTCTTGACTAACATAAACTTATCACGTCCAATCACAAAGACTGAAAGAACGCTCATGGCCGTTGCAGCGTCTATTGAAAGCAAATCAGATTTGCGTCCTCATAGTGGAGCCACTAGCGCCACTTATAAACGACTGGCGCGTAATTGGAATAGACATCATATTTCAGATAGAGAAACGGCCTATCAACTATCTTTTATATCGCAACTCCTTCTTGCTGTTGGTGTGTTTTTACCATCAGTGTAATTAAGTGCTCGACTACCTGTATTATAGTCAGTTCATCACTCATACATAAGCACAACACGTGTAGAGTAGATTAAGAGCTAACTCTTCTCCACTTTTACGAAACATTTATTATCATCTCTTGTGCAGTTCGTAAGTACTAGAACTGAGTTCATTCTGATCACATTCTGGTTGTCTTTCGAGCGTTGCCAGCTTAACGTTACAACACTTTGCATTGTAGACACTAAAGACTCATCTTTTAAGCATTTTACTCGTTGGATAGTATAGCGAGGGTGTCATTACAGCTTCAATTGATGTTTATCTTCTGAAAATTGCAATTATTTCTCCCCACTTTAGTTGCAGCATTTAATAGTATTCCCTTTTATTAATCGTAGTTACTCATCGTGGTAGAAAGCATCGCTCATGCGAAATTCAGCTTTTGTCGCATGATATATTGCGAACTATGGATGAAGGGCAACACGAAGATTCCATATTTCTAGATTTCCGGAATGCTTTTGACATGGCGCTCCATTGCAGGCTGTTAAAGAACGTACGAGTATATGGAATAGGTTCAGAGATATGTGAGTGACTTGAAGACCCAATATGTCCTCCTCGATGGCGAGTGTACATCAGAGACAAGGGTATCGCCAGCAGTGCCCCAAGGAAGTGTGATAGGACCACTATTATCCTCTGTGTACATAAATGATTTGGTGGACAGGTTGTTTGCTGATGCTGCTATGGTGTTCGGTAAGATGTTAAAGCTCAGTGGATGTAGGAGGCTATGAGACGACTTAAACAAAATTCAAGTCGGTCTGATGAATGGCAGCTAGCTCTAAATGTAGAGAAATGTAAGTTTATGCGAATGTGTAGGAAAAATAAACCCATAATGTTTGGGTACAACATTAGTAGCGTCCTGTTTGACACAGTCATGTCGTTTAAATATCTGTGTGGAGCGCTGCAAAGTGAAATGAAATGGAATGAGCATGTGAGTATTGTGACAGGAAAAGCAAGTGGTTGACTTGGGCTTATTGGGAGAGTTCTAGGAAAGTGTGGTTCATCTGTAAAAGAGAGCGAATATAGGATGATACTGCTATCTGCGACCTATTTTTGAGTACAGTTCAAGTGTTTGAGACCCATACCAGCTTAGATTAAAGAAAGAGGGCGAAGTAATTCAAAGACGGGCTGCTAGATTTATTACTAATAGGTTCGAAGAACATGAAAGTGTTACTGAGGTGCTTCGGGAACTCAAATGGGAATCCCTGGAGAGAAGGCGGCGTTCTTCTCGAGGAACACTGTTGAGAAAATTTAGAGAAACGGGGTTTGAAGCTGACTGACGAAAGATTCTACAGCCTCCAACAGTAACTAAGAGGCCCATAAAGACCGCGGAGATAAGATTCGAGAAATTAAGACTCATACAGAGGTATCTTAAATCGTCTTTTTTTCCCTCGTTCTGTTAGCGAGTGGGACAGGAAAGGATATGACTAGTAGTGGTACAAGGCACCCTCCGCCGTGCGCCGTACGGTGGACTGCGGAATATATATGTAGACATAGATGTCGGTAGCTCATAGTCTGCTGTAGTTCCTTCTGCATTTGTTTTTTCTTACTTTTTTCGCTGTAGTTCACTTCCTTAACCTAAGTTTAAAATTAATATTTATATTACTACTACTACTACTACGCGATCAGGCCCAGTGGACCGCACGCATCTACAAGTTTCCTCCTCCACTGTATTCTGTCCATTGCTGCTATCCGCCATTCGTACACATCTATTGACATTTGTTTTAAATCTTCATGGAGTCCGTCCCTCCAACGCTTCTTGGGTCTCCCTGGTGGTCTCTTTCCTGTAGGTGTGAAATCCAGGAGCTTCCGAGGCCATCTGTGACCTTCCATCCGGGCCACATGGCCGGCCCACTGCATTCGTTTGGCTTTCACAGCTCCTGTTATGTTGGGCTGCTGGTATAGTTCCTCAAGCTCTTGGTTGTATCTGATCCTCCATTCCCCTGTATCTGCATCCAGAACCGGACCGAATATCTTCCGAAGTACTTTTCTCTCAAAGACAAGGAGCTTATGGAAGTCCTGTTTCCGGATACTCCATGTCTCACAGCCATATAGAACAACAGGCTGGATCAGGGTTTTGTACAGTCGAATCTTGAACTGTCTGGAGAGAGATTTGGACCGAAGCAGTTGTGCTAAGCTGTGGTAAGATCGGTTTCCTGCTTGTATTCTGGCATTGATCTCTGCTTCACATGACGAGTTCTCAGTGAAAAGTGCCCCTAGGTATTTGAATTCTTGCACTCTCTTGTAGGAATGGTCCCCAACCTGCAGTGATTGTGGATGATCAGCAGTCTGACAATGACCACGCGTCATAACGAGGTACTCTGTCTTGGCTTTGTTTATGTTTAGCCCAAATTTACTGGCAACCTCCTTTAGTGCTTTGGTCATTTGCTCCAACTCCTCTTCCGACCTAGAGAGTAAACAGATGTCGTCTGCATAGGCTAAGTATGCCAGTCTCTTTCCTTCGATGTCAATCCCTTCGTTCTCTTGGAAGGTCTCGCGTACGATCTTCTCAAGGGCAAAGTTGAAGAGGATAGGGGACAACCCATCTCCTTGTCTGAGTCCTGTCACAATTTCAAATTCCTGTTACGCGATTTCCCATCTTCACCTTTGCATGTGTTTCGTTCAGACAGATCTTTATCAGATTGATGAATTTCTCTGCTATGCCAAACTCCCTTAAACAGATGAACAGGCTCTTGCGATGTATGCAATCATAGGCCTTCTTAAAATCAACGAATAAAATATGCAAATCTTTACCATATTCACACAGTTTCTCAGTGAGCTGCCGGAGACTGAAGATGTGATCTACTGTTGACCGTCCTGGCCGGAAACCTCCCTGGTACTCCCCCAATCACCGATTCTGCCACTGGCTAAATTCTATGTATGAGGCAATTGGACAGGATGTTATAGCAGACGTTAAGCAGGGCGATTCCTCCATAGTTGTCACATTTCAGTTTGTCGCCCTTCTTATGTATTGGACAAATCAGAGCTGTTTTCCATTCTTCTGGTAGTTCTTCTTTGGTCCATATTGCCTGTATCAGTCGGTGTATTTTTTCTGCAAGTTTCTCTACTCCTGCCAGGATCATTTTAGCCTGTATTCCATCTTCACCTGGACTCTTATTCTGTTTAAGGTGTCTGATCCTGGTTTTTATCTCATCCAGGGTAGGTGGGGGATAGTCTGCATCGGCTGTAATTGGGTACTGGAAATCAAACTGCAGTTCGGGTTCATCACAATTTAGCAACTGTCGGAAGTACTCTTTCCATCTCTCAGCTATGTCCCTATCGTTCGTCAGGATCTTATCATGGGAATCCTTGACAAATTTCTGCTTGGCCTGGTGACCTTTGCAGAGGTACTTCACCCACAGAAACATTTCCCTCGTCTTTTGTCCTCTGAAGTCTGTTTCTGCTTCAGTGATGATATTTCTTATGTATTTCCTCTTTGCTCTTCCCAGAATTGCTTGTGTAGTCTTTTGGACCTCCTCAAATTGTGCTTTGGCCTGTTCCAGATTTGTCCCCTTCAGCCATTTGTTCCTGGCTTCCTTTCTCCTTTCCAGGGCATCTGCACATTCCTTTCCAAACCAGATCTTCTTGCCCACTGGGTTTCCCATGAGTGTTTCCTTTGGTGTATCCCTAACTGAGCTCTGGATGTTTCCCCACATTAGTTCGAGGTCCTCATTCGCGTCCACTTCACTGAGTGCTTCAAAGCGGTTACTAAGTTGCAACTGTTATCTGGTCTTCGTTGTCTCATCTTTCAGTTTCTCCACATGGTACCTTTCCACTCTTTTTAATTTAGGGCCCGTTCTTCCTTTACACTGTATGTTTAAACGGCCTCTGACCAGGAAATGATCACTCCCACCTTCGGCACCCCGCGCTGTCTTAACGTCTAACACCCATCCCTTGTTTCTGAGATCAACGGCAACATGGTCTATTTGATTTACAGTTCTCTCATCTGGTGATACCCAAGTTCCTTTATGTATGTTTTTCCGCTGGAAGTTTGTGCTGGAGATGAACAACCCTAATGATGTAGCGAAGCTGATGAACCTAACTCCATTGTCATTGCTTAGGTTGTGTAGACTGTGCCTACCTGTTGTGTCTTGGCATTCATATCACCAAGGAGGATCCTCAGGTGTCCATTTGGTATAGCGTCCATCACTGCCTTTCGCTGTGCATAGAACTCGTCTTTGTTTTCACATTCGCTCTCCTCCGTGAGAGCATGACAGTTCACAAAAGTCGCTTTAATATGCTTTACTTCCAGTGTTAGAACAGATATTCTTGGGTTGACTGAAACGAATTCTGGAACATTAGTGGCCAACGTCTTACTGACGCAGAAACCAGTGCCTAGCATATGACCTCGTTCACAGGCTCCATACAGTATTGTACAGTTCTCAACATCAATGCTCCCAGCATCGTCCCACCGGATTTCTTGCACTGCAACTAGGTCTAGTTCGTACCTCTGAATTTCTTTGACCACACTGATTGCAGCTCCTGTCTTGTACAGACTCCTTACATTCCACGTTCCAAATCGTATACTGTTTCTTTGCCATTGACGTCGTCTATTTTTGTCAGTAATGTTCCGAGGCTTACTTGTAGTCTTGAAAGCATGTTTAATTTTTTACGGAGAGAGGGTGCTGGGCTCCCGTCCAATCTTTAAGTGGTTGGCTCCCCTAAAGAGTTGGGTTATAAGTAGGAATAAGAAAATTGGAAAGACGCCCCTGGGCCTTGAAACCTAATACCGTTGGGGTCGAAAAAGCAAGAGTTGGCCAAGGAAGGCCGACAGGGAAGGAGAAAGAAGTAGTCTGATACAAGTAAGTGGAAGCAATGTCAGACTCAGCTCGGGTCCCCGCGGTCGCCACCCGCGTACTTCTAGCTGAAGCTCCTGGCAGATTAAAACTGTGTGCCCGTGCGAGACTCGAACTCAGGACCTTTGCCTTTCGCGGGCAAGTGCTCTACCAACTGAGCTACCCAAGCACGACTCACGCCCCGTCCTCACAGCTCCAATTCTGCCCATGCCTCGTCTCCTGCCTTCCAAACTTTACAGAAGCTCTCCTGCGAACCTTGCAGAACTAGCACTCCTGAAACAAAGGTTACTGCGGAGACATGGCTTAGCCACAGCCTGGGGGATGTTTCCAGAATGAGGTTTTCACTCTGCAGCGGAGTGTGCGCTGATATGAAACTTCCTGGCAGATTAAAACTGTGTGCCCGACCGAGACTCGAACTCAGGACCTTTGCCTTTCGCGGGCAAGTGCTCTACCAACTGAGCTACCCAAGCACGACTCACGCCCCCTCCTCACAGCTTCAATTCTGCCAGTACCTCGTCTCCTGCCTTCCAAACTTTACAGAAGCTCTCCTGCGAACCTTGCAGAACTAGCACTCCTGAAAGAAAGGATATTGCGGAAACATGGCTTAGCCACAGCCTGGGGGGGTTCCAGAATGAGATCTTCACTCTGCAGCGGAGTGTGCGCTGATATGAAACTTCCTGGCAGATAAAAACTGTAAAGTTTGGAAGGTAGGAGACCAGGTACTGGCAGAAGTAAAGTCGTCAGGACGGGGCGTGAGTCGTGCTTCGGTAACTCAGATGGTAGAGCACTTGCTCGCGAAAGGCAAAGGTCCCGAGTTCGAGTCTCGGTCGGGCACACAGTTTTAATCTGCCAGGAAGTTTCATATCAGCGCACACTCCGCTGCAGAGTGAAAATCTCATTCTATATATATGTACATGTTTTTTAAGCCAACGGCTTTGCCGCAGTGGTAACACAGGTTCCCGTCAGATCACCGAAGTTTAGCGCAGTCGGCATGGGCAAGCACTTGGAGGGGTGACCATCCGGCCTGCTGAGCGCTTTTGGCCAGCGGGGTGCACTGAGCCCTTGTGAGGCAAACTGAGGAGCTACTTGATCGAGAAGTAGCGGCGCCAGTTTCGGAAACTGACATACGGCCGGGAGAGCGGTGTGCTGACCACATGCCCCTCCATATCCGCATCCAATGACGCCTGTGGGCTGAGGATGACATGACGGCCGGTCGGTACCGTTGGGCCTTCATGGCCTGTTTGGGAGGAGTTAACATGTTTTTTAATTTCAAGTCATGTGAACGTGACTGTCGGATAGTTTGTCCTACCCCTGTTGGTTTTATCGCACAAACTTCTTAATCTCTTTGTGTGGGTATAATCCCCGTATTTTTCCCGAATTGTGTTGACCCAAAAGATAGCACCCAGGATGTGTGAAGTCGACTGTCATGCGTGGCTTGCCACTTACAGTTTAGTGTCTTTAGTTTGCTAGATTTGTGTGGTATGCATAAGAGTACCTCTTGTCCGACTTGAAAATGCACTTATACCCTAATCTATTACCATACGCTTGTTTTCTGCTTTCTGCTCGTGCATTAAGAATTGTTAATGCCTGCCTGAGCTTTCATTCTAACAAAGTTTCATTTTGAGGCTCTTGCGCTAGAGGTTTGACCCAGTCGCGAATTTCAGTCTTTCCAAATATCAACTCAGTCGGTGTCAATCTCGTGGAGGCATATGTAAAATTATTTACTATTTGCTGAATTGATACGAAATATTCTATCCACTTAGTTTCTTTGCAAGGAGCATATGTCCTAATGATCCTGTTAAACTCTTTGAATACTCTTTCTACCTGACTTGTATCTGAGTAGAAGCGTGGATCTAGAGTTGCTTTATCTGTTGTTGTTTCAAAAAATCTCTCCACTTACTGCTTGTAAGTTGGAAGGATTAACAGTTAATATTTCCACCGGGAAATAGTCATCTGTAGTCCTTCTGACAACAGGTGCGGAAGTTTGTATTTTCACTGCATACATGCGCTGGTACCTAGTAAAAAAAAAAAAAAAAAAAAAAAAAAGTCAGTTATATATTTTACTTCGCCCCTAGCTTGTGGTAGATGGCGAGCTGCTTCAGGGGAGACCAACCTCAGTGGTTTAGTAGGAGTAATTGGATGTAGTTCTGCTAAACTATGTCGGTTTGGGTGCTTCGCCATCTCACAAACGACACATTTTCTTATAACTTAGTGTACCCCGTGTCGGTCATTAGAAAAATAAAGTACGTTCGATATTGTTTGTGTACTTTCACACCCCATAGTGCCCCCAACCATGGCGTGTGTATTCGATAAAGTCATCGACGTATGCATCAGGTAAACATACGCACCGCCGTGACGACTCTCTTGTGCGACAGTAAATCAGTACTTTTTGGTGCAGAGTATAGTACTTACCTAGTAGGCCGGCCCGGCTAGCTGTGTGGTCTGCCGCACTGCTTCCCGAGCGGGAAGGCGTGCTGGTCCCCGTCGCGAATCCGTCCGGTGGATTAATGTCGAGGTCCGGTCTGTCGGCCAGCCTGTGGATGGTTTTTAAGGCGGTTTTCCATCTGCCTCCGCGAATGTGGGCTGGTTACCCTTATTCCGCCTCAGTTACACTATGTCGGCGATTGCTGCGCAAACAGTCTCCACGTACGCATACACCATAATTACTCTACCACGCAAACATTGGGGTTACACTCGTCTGAAATGAGACGTTCCCGAGGGGGTGGGGGTGGGGTGGAGGGGGGGGGGCTGGTCTTGGGGGCGTGGGGATTCACTGGGGGCCGAAAAATGTAGGCATCGTCCACTGGGGGCCGAACCGCTGAATAACCCTGGGTTCGGTGTGGGCTGGCGTTGGGGTGAGTGCACTGCTGTAGCCTGTTGTGGGATTGTGTACCACTGAAGGCTACGGGGGGGGGGGGGGGGGAGGGGAGGGGGGGACGGAGCCTCTCCGTCGTTTCTATTTCCCCAGTTCAATAAATACATACATACATACATATATACTTACCTAGTTCTTCGTTGTTATCTTCTTGTAGTCTCCACTTTACAATCTGGTGCATCTTCTCCCTAAACTTACTCGTATTTCAACACACCCTTAAGTAGTGTGGTCGGTAAGAACCATTGTACATAAGAAAAATGATAAAATCGGAAGTGTGTTCTGCCAACTCGCTGAATTCGTGTAAAGCCTGTTCCAGGAGTGAAAGTGCGTCTGTTATAATAATCTGTTCTCCTTTTATGTGTACTATCTCAAAACTGAATTCTTATGTAACAATTTGCAGGTTAACACAAAGGACAGGGCTTGATGATCGCAAAACACTTTTGTGTTCTTACCCCAAAAGCGGTACTGAAATTTCCTATAAGCCCCAAACGACTATCAAGGCTTCCAGTTCTGTAACCAAATAAGATTTTTTACATTCTGCCAGGGTTCAACTTGTGAAACTAATCACTCATATTGTCGATTTTTCGTCAATTTTTCTGATTTGGAACAGGCATGTCCCCACTCCCTTTAATGATACGTCCATGCTGAGACAAAAGTCTGATCTCATATCAGGATGATGTAACAGGTTAGCATTGGCTAGGGTCTCTTTAATTGCGCCAAAATCTTTCTGGCGTTGCACTGTCCGCAACCACGTATTGTTCTTTCTCAACAGGTTTAACAGAGCATCATTGTTAAGTAATTGATTTGGCACAAATTTTTTGAAAAACGACTTTAATCCGAAGCATTCTTTGAGTTATCTTATGTTTTGGTGTGCTGCAAAACTTTTTATTACACCGATCTTTGCTTTGTCTGGTACTGTCCTTCTAAGCAAATAATGTGATCTAAAAATTTTATTTTCTGGTGTCCAAACCTGAGCATTTGTAAGTTTACTATGACATTGTTCTCTATGATATTTTCTAACACTTTACTTAGCAATTCCAAGTGTTGTATTGATGTTGTGGTGCCAACCAATAGGTTAGCCACATACACCACCCATCTACTTAGCATGTCAGGGCCCAATACTATAACAAGGGCTGCTATAAATATTCCTGCATTGATATTTAATCTGAAGAGAAATGTATGGTATTGGTAACTTCTAACTGTATAAATGAATGCTATATACTTTTTACTGTCTGGATGAAGTGCTATCTGCCAGTATGAGATACGCAAATCTGGTCTAGTTAAGTACTTTATATTTTGAATTTTTACCAATTGCTTCTCTAAAGTTTTGGATTTTGTCCTCACTGAGAAAGTGATCTATTTGATTTGCCTGACACCTACAACTAGGCGGACGTCGCCATTCGGTTTCGCAATTGCCGGAAAAGGGCCACAATATGATGACTGTGAAGGTTCATTTATTTCCTAGTGTTTTTTATTCTTTCTATTTCTTTACATACTGTTTCCCGTTTGCCCATGGTATTGCATACAAAGAATAACAAAAGATTTGGTGGGGGCACACCTCCATCTTATGCACATAACCTTTAAAACTACTGGGATGCTTTTCAAAAACTTGTGTGTATTGTAAGATTAGTTCACCTAATTCATTTCTTTGGGTTATGAATAGGTAAGGAGAGTCTTGCACATCACCACTATGATTCGTACATTGGTAGGTGTATCTGATGTCTGATTAGCAACGTTTTATTTACGAAAAAGGTCTTGTAAATCTACTTTATGTTGACTGACTTGTTCTCATTTTGACTAAATCAAGAGAGACTGTAAATCTTCCACTTGAAAATGACTCTTGTCTTGACCTAATGTTAGTTTCACTTCATAATGTCGAAAAGAATTCATGCCTAAAATTCAGCTGACTATTAGTTTTTCAACAATAAGAAGGTCATAACTTATTATAGAATCATTTATTGTAATAGGTATAGATGCTTATGTTTTCACTACTTGTGATTTGTTACATACTTCTGTTAGAACTCTGCAGTTTTGCAGAGGTAAGGTAGGTTAAATATATATTTGTTTCGGTTTCTTTGCACAAACTAACTGACTTTACATTCGCAAAAGCGACTGTGTCGAGAATAATGTGTACAGGTACATCACCTACTTTAGCGTTTATTGTTGCCTGTATCACTACATCTCCCTCTCCGCCATTACAAGTCTCTTTAGAACACAACTCGTCTGTCACATTCTTATCTTGATCATATCGCAAAATATGTATATATCCACTCTGTATGTCTCCACTGCTTCTAGTGGCCGTGGTTGTGGGGCTCACCGCGACCAATCAGTGTTTTTCGTCTGCGGCGGTGGAACAGTGCTAGTCTCATCTACCTCGACTATGTTCGCCCCCGGTAGTTGCGTGGTCAGCTCGACAGAATGTCGATTCTAAGGGCCCGGGTTCGATTCCCGGTTGGGTCGGAAATTTTCTCCGCTCAGGGACTTGTCGTGCTAATCATCATCATTTCACCACCATCGAGGCGTAAGTCGCCGAAGTGGCGTCAAATCGAAAGACTTGCACCCGGCTAATGGCCTACCCGACTGGAGGCCCTACTCACACGACGCTATTTTACCTCGACTATGTGTACTGCATGTTCTGAATTGAGCCAGTTTGTGTCTGTTTTGCTACAGAAATCTTGGTCCACTTGCCTAAACTCTCTGCTTCGTATTTCCCCAATATTCATTGACCTGTACCCATTACATGTTTCATTAGTTCTTCGCCCACTATCTATTTTACTTTGCCTCTGGTTGAACCAATTTCTATTAACGTGCCTGGGTGAAGGTTGGTTACCAGTGTTTTACCTACGATCTCCTTTTCTCTGGTAATAATTATTTCCTTGATGGTTATTGTTTCTGTACCTACAGTGTTGTGACAGCGCATATGGACGCCAACCGTGACCACTATTATTTTTGTTATTATGGAATTGTGCCTTTTCATTTGACTGGAAATGCCGTGGCACATCCGAGCTATTCCACTGGCATGACAGTCCTCATATATCAAATCAGCAGAGTCCAATATGCAAAGGAAATATTCCAGATCTGGGGGTATAATGATCAGCTTTTCTTGAATACGAAGTGGTAATCGACCCTTCCCATTTTTCAATACGTCCACATGGAATACGGGGTTGCTCAAGTATCTTGTTTTGTTAATATATTTTTCTAAATATTTTATTAATCCTTCCTGTTTGCCACTGAATGGCTGTGGCTCAGATATTTCACACTGTAATCATACTTGAGCACCAATCGATCAAAAGTTGTCCAAAAAGGCCTGCTCGAATTGGTCTTACATTTGATATCTGTTTGCTATATCTGCACCCACAGGTTAAGGCGTCAACTTGGGTAAACCGCACCACTTGCCGTATTTTTGTTGTTCAGACCTGCTACGTGTCAGTTCATTACGAAATACTCTTATCAACATGACTAGGTGTTCTTTTTTTCGATTCAGCAGTAAACACCTGAAATCGTCTGCGTTTCAAGTAGAGTTCATCAACTAATATCAACAAGAGATAAGTAACTGCTCGTGATATATTGACAAGTGCGATGGTGTGTGGTAACTTGTTAGATTCGTCATTAACGGCAGAAAATGCTTATACGTGCCGGAATTTCTTTTGTAAATGTCGCGAATCTCCAAGGGTGGAGAGTTATTCTCTCATAGATCTACTAAACCGCATGGTACGGTTCCTGTGTTAACACTGTTTCATTCATTCGAACAGATCCTATCAGTGTTCAGTTCTGAACAAATTTGTTGCACTGCGTTTTTGACACCGATGTCTACCATATCAGCGATTTTATGTACTTTTTCGGGCATCAAATGTTCTATCTCCTCAATGTAAGTTCTGTGAGGTGCTCTAAATATTCGTAGAAATGTGGTATCACTGTGAAACATGTCTACTTCTACACGGTCGTGCAGTTCCTTTACATTACTGCTAACATGCTTTTTTCAGGCTTTATAAATCCGACCTCCTTCGACTGTTTTTGTATCTTGTCTGGAAAATCTTCGCATATTGTTTGCAGTTCAGAAACTTTTGTCTGAACTTCCGTCACTCCTGTTGCCAATTCATTGTGAGCAGTTTTCAAAACGTCTTGTTTTGCAGTTAGCTCATCGAGCACACTTGCTGATTACCCTTGATTCTTCTAATATTTGCGAAAATTTCTACGCAAAGTTTCTATACAGCACAAGATTGCTAACATAGAGTACTACGTTCTACTGAAAGTTGCTACTAGAGAAACCACTTAGAAAACACCTATTCTTACTGTTCAATCTAACTGCACGTCATCTGACTGACTCCAGGCAAATAAATATCAAGCCTTCTTGTTTCCCACCTCTTTTCTTCTTTAACCTACTCATTTCTCCTTATTTAGTTATTTTTACTTATCGTTCGGCAAGTAACCGAAAAGAAAATTTACATCCTTCATTGCAAAAATAATCAATCTTTTACAAACATGAACAAGTAAGTGACTAACGTTACAGACACAGCCCCTGTTAGGTGGCCACATAAAATATATTAATAAAATAATATTGACGACCAGAACAGGAAAAGACATTCATACGTATATAAGTAAAATTATGTTGTTAGTAATAATAGAAATGTTTATACTCTTTACGTAGAACTGTGAGATGATGGAGAGTCACGTATCCTGAGAGGCTCTGTACATCGGGCTCATCAACTTAGTCACACAGTGCAGTGTTCGTAAACAGTATAACGTTGACCGTTACCTTTTTGCTTCTTGTGTTCCTTGTGTGGTTTGTTGCGTCACCACTCCTTTGGCAGCCATAATGGAGGTGAGTTGGACTTCAAAACTCTTAAGTCTTCTTGACTTAGAAGTGACTTGTACTAGGTGATAAATAAATCCACAAACATTTGTATATCTTATACGGGATATTCGCATGTGCAGTCCATAAAATGCGGCTTCGGTTTCTCCTACAAACCAAGGGAATTCTACAGCTCATACGAGGGCTATCCACAAAGTACATTACGTTTTGGAATTAAAAATAAATAAAGTATTGGAATTTTTTAAATTATATACGGATGAAAGCCACACTTAAATACTACTTTTCTACATAGATGCCTTTTAAATTAAGGCACTTATCGTAGCAATGGACGAGCTTGGAAATTCCTTCGTCGTAAAATTCAGGAAAAACTTCCTGACACGTAAATCTATATTCGATGTTAACAATTTCTCTTCTTCAGAAACGCTTTCCTTGCCATAGCCAGTCTGCATTTTATATTCTCTCTACTTCGACTATTCATCAGTTATTTTGCTCCCCAAATAGCAAAACTACTTTACTACTTTAAGTGTCTCATTTCCTAATCTAATTCCATCAGCTTCACCTGATTTAATTCGACTACATTCCATTATCCTAGTTTCGCTTACTACACGGCATTAAAAGCGAATCGCTATCCGCCAGTTGATCTAACCAAAGGAGAATGGAGTATTGTGTCGATCATTCTTGAATTTTACGAGTTAGAAGAACTTGTGAATATATTGCCGGTGAACACAATCTGTGCCGAGTTTAATGCTGCGACTTATTCATACTAGAACGACCAGCTAATACATAGTATCTACGGATTCCACCCCATGGAAGGCGCAGGATACAACACTCTAGAGGTTCCACACATCCCCGTATATCTTCCAGTATCTGTACAGACAGTAGGTAATCTCGAGATTAATATTCTAGATCAAGAGGGAAATTTAGTTGATTTTCGTGGTCAGGAGATAGTTTTACATCTTCACCGGAAACAATTGGTATCAGATATAAATGTGACTCTCACAGTTGTCGGTACATCACATTGCAACGGAAGCACAGTCCGATAACACCAGAGAATTTTGTTTCTCAAAGCGACAGTTTAGAAATCTCGCTCAATATAACAACTCCATTTCCATTGACGAATGAATCAACCAAAAGGTATAATGTTCCCAAAAACCGTTTGCGTCAGTGAAGTTTAATAGTAAAGATGAAACACGAATTTTGATTCAATGCCAGGATACGTTGAGGCACCCAAGCACCAGTTTCTTTAATCATGAAGGGCGGTTTTTAAAGAAGGACGGAGAGCCCACATCAACTTCGTAATTCATGCATAATACCTTCACATTTCTGTTTCAAGAAATAAGATACGTGCTGAATGGAATCGAAATCGAATGCAGTTGTAAGGCTGGTATCACATCACATCGACTCATATATTTCCGATAAATTTCTGACGAGAATTGGCTGCAGAATGCGGTATGGTTCATAGAGCGGTCGGTAAGTGAATATGACCACTTTTGCGTATGCTTACAGCTCAATGTGCTTATGTGATTCTTTGAAGAGATGAAACGTATTATTATACACTTGACACAAGCACTGGTCTTGGTGAGAAATGCGACAGATAACAATTGTTATGTTCAGCCAAATCTGTAAGAAAATAAATTAGTGTTAGAAAAGGTGATCTGAAAAATGCAGAACATCACGGTATCAGACGAAGAGTACCTTCGATTCGTGAAGGTACTGGATTCCTCTGCTACGCTGCTATTATCTTTCCACTCATGGAAACTATAAGAATATACTGCTCTTCCGTCCACTGGACATTGGTCTTGGGCAGTTAGAACTAGTGTGTGGATAGGAACTGCATGGTTCTTTATACTTGTTTCAGACCAAAAAGAAAGGAAACTTGAAGAAAGATTCTAGTGTATTCGACCACTGCAAACTAACAAACGTTAAGGTCTTTATAAACGGTGAATTCTACCCATACGACAACTTACAACTGAGCTGGAGTAATGCAGTGTACAGCCTGTTATACGACATGTATTCTAACACTCATTCCTCCTATTACGAGTCAAATGGCGGATCGGTATGCATACTGAGCCCACAGAAGGTTAAGGAAATAGCGTCGATCTTTGATACAGACACATCAATACGGAGTGAGCGCATCAAAGGTGGACTTGTTGATATTCATACAGAACTTCGATCATCAGACAATTTCCTCAAAGAAATTACCGCATTCACTTTCTTGTTACGTGATGGTGTGGTGAATTGTTGTCTACGAACTGGTGTTGTGCAGCTGGTGGTACAAATTAACTTCAGAACTATTTCATAATGGAGTCCAGAGTGTGGATATTATCGCTGGTGGCCAGGAGTTTGTGGATGAATTCAGAGAGTTTGTATACAAAGATCTGGCATTTCTAGCTTTATGGACTCTGGATGAGTAACAGAAACTTTCTCCACAACTGTTCAGGCTCCTAAACCATACAGGAGTATTAAATATGCGTAAACTTTGAGGACAATATAATGGCTGATGTAAGATCGCCCTCCAAAGGACTGGGACGAACCTGGATTGTCTGTGGAACGTGTGCTGATGACGTTGCAGAGATTTGATCACATCCATTGTGTAGTTTACATCAGAGGTAGCTACAAAGTGTTGTGGATGAATAAAATATTCAAGAACGCTGCAGCACATGATCTCGAATCATATGGTTGTCTGACGACCCTCCAACTCAAGATAATGTGTGGAGAGAAAGATGAACGGAACAATACTTTTTGTTTCTGCTTCAAATAATGAGAAATTTCTTTTATGTTGAATTATCAATAAATGATCTTTTAACACTAAATTACGCGTTTGATTCATTTATCTTACCAATAGATTTTTCATTGGTGAGTATGCAAATTCTCCCAAATACCTTCCCTGTGTTTACGTTCTAGAATTCGAGTCAGACAGTTTCCGAATACATTTTTCAAATTGGTATGGGTCGGCTGCTTGCATCTCCCACTTGCCTACATGAGCTACCCAGTATGCATGAGGCCATACAGTCATTAAGTGAAGTTCGTTATGGCTCTTGCTGACATACATGTGTTACCTATTCTTCACGCCAATCGCAGCAGGCCGGCATGGTGACCAACAGCTGGCACTCGCCATACACGTTTACCAGTGATCAGCGGTCTCCGTTTGTTTTGAGTGCTGTGACCAGGGATCCACCGTTTATTTATACCGCATTGTGTGTTCTTATGGAAGCCGAGACACGTACAGACTGCAATCGAGTTTGCGACTCACTGGACTCTACTCTCTGTACAATGTGAGGTGCCTGTGGCGTCTTTAGATAGAGAGACAAAGACTTTATCATTCACAGCAGAGCTCAGTAGATCGAGTGCATTCGTTAAGATTACGTAAACAGTCAAGAGCTTACCTTATCACCAAGATGCACACGTGTCTAAATATGTATCTGGTTCAGACTGTGAGAACCCTTCTCAGCCTGCTTCATTATTGTCGCCGTTTTCTGGTTAGAACTGTAGTACCCTGTCTTATAACCAAATGCTACATCAGCAGGTGGTACAGAAATTTATTCGATTTTTTTAATTTATTTTATTTATTGTTCCGTGGGACCAAATTAAGGAGAAGTCTCCATGGTCATGGAACGAGTCAGTACATGAAATTATAACACGATGGTAGAAACAGATAAAATGAAATACAAGAAACGTACTCAGGCGACAATTCGTAAGTTTAAATAAAGAAAATCAACAATGTAACACTGGAATTTGCTTAATTTTTCAGCTCTTCCAGGAGCTCCTCGACAGAATAGGAGAGAGCCATGAGGAAACTCTTCAGTTTGGACTTAAAAGTGTTTGGGCTACTGCTAAGATTTTTGAGTTCTTGTGGTAGCTTATTGAAAATGGATGCAGTAGAATAGTGCACTCCTTTCTGCAAAAGAGTCAAGGAAGTGCATTCCACATGCAGATTTTATTTCTGCGTGGTATTAATTGAGTGAAAGCTGCTAACTCTTGGGAATAAGTTAATATTGCTAACAACAAACGACATTAAAGAAAATATATACTGTGAGGGCAATGTCAGAATTCTCAGGCTATTGAATAGGGATCGACAAGAGGTTCTCGAACTTACACCACATATAGCTCGAACAGCCCGTTTTTGAGCCAAAAACACCCTTTTTGAATCAGAAGAATTACCACAAAAAATAATACCATATGACATAAGCGTATGAAAATATGCGAAGTAGACTACTTTTCGTGTTGAACTGCCACTTATTTCAGATACTGTTCTAATGGTAAATAAAGCAGCATTTAGTTTCTGAACAAGATCCTGAACATGGGCTTTCCACAACAGCTTACTATCTATCCGAACGCCTAGGAACTTGAACTATTCCGTCTTGCTTATAATGTGCCCATTTTGTCTGATCAAAATATCAGTTCTTGCCGAATTGTGAGTTAGAAACTGTAAAAACTGAGTCTTACTGTGATTTAGCACCAAATTACTTCCCACAAGCCACGAACTTATTTCATGAACTACATTATTTGATAATGTTTCAATATTACACACAAGATCCTTCACTACCAAGCTGGTGTCATCAGCAAACAGAAATATTTTTGAATCACCTGTAATGCTAGAAGGCATATCATTTATATAAATAAGAAACAGTAGTGACCCCAGCACCGACTCTTGGAGAACTCCCCACTTAACAGTGCCCCATTGGGACTGAACATCACTACCATTCTCAATATTGCTTTCTGTTCTTAAAGTAAGAGGCGAACCAATGGTAAGCTACTCCCCTTACTCCATAATGGTACAACTTATGCAGTAATATCTTGTGGTCAACACAGCCAAAAGCCATCGCTAAATCAAAGAAAACACCTAGCGTTCGCAACCTTTTATTTAATCCGTCCAAAACCTCACAGAGAAAAGAGAATATAGCATTTTCAGTTGTTAAACCATTTCTAAAACCAAACTGTACATCTGACAGCAAATTATGTGAATTTAAATGCTCCAGTAACCTTGTATATACAACCTTCTCGATAACTTTAGCTAACACAGATGGCATAGAAATAGGTCTATAATTGTCAACATTATCCCTGTCTCCCTTTTTATAAAGTGGCTTCACTACCGAGTACTTTAATCGGTCAGGAAACCGACCACTCCTAAAGGAAAAGTTACAGATATGGCTAAGTAATGGGCTGACATACACAGAACAATACTTCAGTACTCTGCTAGATACCCCGTCACATCCATGAGAGTTCTTGGTCTTTAGTGATTTAATTATTAACTCAATCTCCCTCTTGTCAATATCACGGAGGAGCATTTCAGGTAACAGTCTTGGAACACTTTTTTCTACGAGCGCTATATGATTCCTTGTTGGGACTAGGTTTCTATTTAGTTCCCCCGCTATATTCAGAAAGTGATTATTAAATACTGTACATATATGCGACTTATCAGTAACACGGACGTTCCCACTACGCACTGATTCTATATCCTCTTCCTGTCTCTGCAGACCAGCCACTTCCTTTACGACTGACCATATGGTTTTAATTTTATCCTGAGACTTAGCTATTCTATCTGCATACCACACACTTTTTGCCTCCCTAATAACTTTTTTAAGCACCTTACAATACTGTTCGTAATGGGCTGCTGCATTTAGATTTTGACTGTTTCTAACGTTTTGATATAATTGACACTTTATTCTACAATATATTCTTATCCCTCTAGTCAGCCACCCAGGCTGCCTATTTGTGCTAGTACCCTGTTTTGAACGTTCTAACGGAAAGCAACTTTCAAAGAGCACGAGAAAAGTCTTGAGAAAAGCATTATATTTATCATCTACTGTATCAGCGCTGTAAACATCTTGCCACTCTTGTTCCTTGATAAGGTTTACAAAGGTCTCTACAGCAACTGGATCAGCTTTCCTAAAAAGTTGATAACTATATTTAACATGTGTTGCAGCACAAAAATCTTTTAGAATTAAAACTTGTGCATCATGATCTGAAAGGCCATTCACTTTTTTGGTAACAGAATGCCCTTCTAGTAATGAGGAATGAAGAAAAATATTGTCTACAGTTGTTCTACTGTTCCCTTGTACTCTCGTTGGATAGAATACGGTCTGCATAAGATTATATGAATTGAGGAGGTCCAGCAACACCCTTTTCCTTGCACAATCACTTATATAATTAATACTGAAGTCACCACATATCATTAACTTTTTGTATTTCCTATAAAGTGAACCAAGAACCTCATCTAGCTTTAGCAAAAATGTTGTGAAATCGGAGTCTGGGGATCTATAAATAACAACAGTTAGAAGTTTAACTCCACTAAATTTAACCACACCTGCACAACATTCAAACACCTTTTCAGTGCAATACTTTGAAACATCAGTTGACTCAAATGGGATACCGTTTTTCACACACATGGCTGCTCCTCCACACCACAAAGAGCTCCTAGAAAAGCTGCCAGCCCACCTGTATTCTGTTCAAATGGATGTTTATCATATACAGTAGCATCCATTCCAACAGGTGTTAATGTTTATCATATAGTGCACATAACTATGCTCTACTAGCTGCAATAAAAATACATTGTGAAGCGCACAGGGCTTGATTGTGGAGCAGCGTCTGTTCAATGTGGCAGAGCCAGATGCGTCAGCTCCTCCAGACAGCGTTTATCTGGTAAAAAATTTATTACGTCATCCAGACCCATGCGAGGGTCGTTTCAGTAACTGCTCTAGGAAGCAGTGTATAGCGTCATCTCGGATTCTTTGAAGCAACATGTCCAGTAAGGTCACTGGTTGTCTGACTTACATGTTTATCAGCTATATTCGTGTTCCAGCTGGGCTCTCAAATGGCTCTGAACACCATGGGACTTAACTGCTGAGGTCATTAGTCCCCTAGAACTTAGAACTACTTAAACCTAACTAACCTTAGGACATCACACACAGCCATGCCCGAGGTAGGAACTCCAGTTCGTCTGAGGCATTGGCGTCACACTGTTATTGTTATGGGCCTTCTGAATGATGGGGCGAAAAATATGGCGTCATCGTTCTCATCTCTCATTGCATGAAAGTACTGTGGCAGGTGGGCTGTATTAGTCTGATCTAACACTAGCAGCATGCCACCCCCTACCAGCGCGCTGGTAATAGGCTTCTTTCCACGACTGTAGGTCAGTCATGATCACACAGCCAGCAGAACCACTTCGAGCATGAAGCGACAGCAGTCAGTTAGTTCTTCATCCCCTGATGAGAGGCAGGCGAGCTGAACACTGTGTGTGTTTCAGTGTACTCGTCCATTGTTGTATAGCCCAAAAAATTTGATTATGATTTTCTGTTGTTGCTGATGGCAGTATACTGTCGCCATTGGTGGGAAGCCAAACAGTTGACTTCTTGTTCGCCTATTGCCCTGATGGGGCATTGAGCTGGTTCGGACCTGTGGCTCCAGAACCGTTAACTAGAGATTTTTATGAAGGCGAGTGCACATCTTTACGATCTACAATTATCTAATGCATTCCTTCTTTGTATGACTACACATCTTTGTGTGCATATTACATAGTTTATCTGGCCTATTTCATCTTATTGTTTGTGGTTTCTTTTTTTTTCGGTGATACTGCAGGGGTGAACGCAGCTCAGATTGAACCCAGCGTTTCTGTGTGCTCCCAGGATGCATTCACCCTGCAAGCTGATGTCCAGGGTGTAGGCAGTTCAGCTATATAATGGTAAGTCCTAATAATACGATCTTTCCTATGTTTTCTCTTACAGATGGCACTGACATGATACTGTCTGTTTTTTATGGTATGTGTGAATACTACTAGATGTTTCTGTTTCTTTTTTGTAGATTTTTTCAATGGTGTTTCAGGCGTGAATGCAGCCAAAGATAAACACGGCCCTCCCGTGTGCTTGGTCGCCCGATAAGGTGATATATGGGCTGCAGCCAGTCTTGTGATTAATGTAATATTTCTTCTGAGTGTTTGTGTTTTCTCACACATGGTACATTGTGGACCCCATGAATCCATTTTCGACTTTTAAGTACCCAGGACTTGACTCAGCTTGTGAATGCATGTATATGTACAGGATGATACATACTTATTCTTCTACTGCTGCATCATCTGCTTACATTGCTTAGTTCTTCTTTCTGGATGCAGTCGATACTCAGAATGACGTTCCATCCCAGGCCACGATGCCATTTTCACCCATTGCCTTGCAGGGATGAATGCCGATAATCAACAAATGAATTCGTATGTAACAACAGTAATTCATTCTTATTCTACAGTTATCCAATCTTGCATGAATTGGTTACTGAACGCTCTTCCTATCGTTTCTAGGTGCTATCGATAACACTGAAGCCACTGCAGGAAGGTAGATCAATGAATCGAGCTGTCTTAGCCCATGACTCCTTTCTCATCTGTCAGCTCACAGGGCTGGATCAGCCACATTGTAGATGAGCAGACATGTGACTAATACTTATTCTTCTGCAATAACTTTTCGTCATACTTACATACAGGTCTTATGGCATATTCGTTTGTTTCTAGGTGTGCTCCATAACAGCAATAATGATGATGATGTAGAGCTATAGTTAAGAGGTGGCCCACAAGCAGATGAAAATATATTTAGGGGTCATTGACGAAGATCAGTGTATAAGTAAGTATCACAAATCATTATTGTCAATGATTTTTTACATTCCTGATATTGTTAGACATACAAGATACTTATCATTGCCCTTTTTTTTTCTTTTTTTTTCGTTTCAGAATACCTGAGAGTGCCCTCTAGAAGTGGACTTCTTCCAACAACAACAACAACGCTGCCTCCTACCCCTTTGTTAAAGCGTTTGCACGAGCATCATCACTATAATGTGTGGGATGTTTGTGGCTATACTCACCATATGCGGGGCCATCTACAACACAATCACTGTGGCCGAGACCATCATGGCCACAGTCCCCACATGCAGCACCTTGTGGTTGAAACACTGCAACTGGGGGTATCTATGATGGTCTCTATGTAATCAGAAACATTGTGGCTCAGCTGGGGCTCAACTGGGGCCTTCTATGATCCCATCATATCGCCCAGGGCCCTCGTGGCGTTACTTTCCACGTGCAATGCAATCTAGTTATAGGCAGCAGCCGGCTAGTAGCAGCTCCTTTATCCTTCCCACTGGAGTAGGACTGTACCAGTTCAGTCTTATGTCAGACCTATTATCAGTACTTGTGACTGCTGGTGCATTTGGGTAGTGGATCTTGTATTCTTACATAGATAATTCTACTGCACGGTACATAAATCCTAACATCTGCCTTAGCGCATGCATACCTGTTCCTGAAAGAGACCTCCCTAAAATCTTAAGATATCCTCATTTATGCCGCCATAAAATATATGCTGAAAACTAACCTAACCCTCCCCCCGCCCTCCAATCATAATGGTGGTGTGGAGGAGCAAGTACCCTCTATATTTGGTGGGAAACTGACTTGATGATGTGCGGCGTATTTCCGTGATTCCATCTTGACTGTCGTACTAGCCAGTTTTTCCAAAATGTAGGAAAGATGATATGGTAAGGCACTCAGCTTTATACAATCATGTCTTTGATAGATTGAATGGGGGTTCCAGCTATATTAAACTTCCGAAAAATATAGTAGATAAAAAGGCTGGTATCAATATTAGGAACCTCGATGATGAATTCTGCTTTGCATGGTCAATACTGGCTTGTGAAAGAAATTATACCAAACCTGGTCGTCATACGAAAACCTATGGGACAAAAGATGTTCGTGGGCTTTTCAGCTTTAAGAGCATCTCATTCCCCATGACACTGCAGCACATACCAAAATTCAAGAGGCAGTACCTGCCTCATTCAGTTCACATTTATAGCCTGAAGAAAGAGGGCTGGGAGCTGGAAGGAAAAGAGCACACTGAGGGGGAAAAACGAGAAAGGAGCGAAGCATATAGTTGTCAGACCACACCAGCTTTCCAAAGTAGCCGGTCAGCATGTTAAAAATGTAGAGGTGCTGCTATCCTCCAAGGGCAATTAACACCACTACGTACAGCTCAAGAACATGTTCTGCTTACTTTCTGCCCAAAAGAGTGAACATTGTAGTACATATCATTACTGTTCTAGGTGCCTCAACTCTTTTGCTATGAGCGAGGGCCTAGAGAAACAAATGATTGATTGTTCCAGCCACAAACCAGTACATGTGTAAATAACAACTGAGGAAGAGAAGTTTCTCAAGTTTAAGAATTTCCACCACTGCGAGCATTGTCCCTTTGCACTGTGAGCTGATTTTAAATAACTACTCACTCTTGTGGCATGCTCTGAGGGAGACCACACTGCCTGCTACACAACCCTCACAGAGCAGCCCGTGTGATATGCAGCTACACATCAGTTTGTATGCTCATATGATTCAAATAAAAATCGTTTCGATCATTTGTTGGACATAATTCTGTGATATTGTTGCTATCTGATCTCGAAAAACTTGTGTGAGAAGTTGATCGCATTTTTTGCATCAGCATTCCCGTGAACAAATCGCAGGAGAATGATATTTTGTACAAGGAAGCTGTCTAATGACAAAAAAGCGGAAACTCCACGTAGAGACCACTGTCATCTAAAGGGGAAGTTGCACAGTGCAGCAGACAAAGCATGCAACCTGAACTACCAAGTCTCATGACACATACTGGTAGGCGTCTTTTTCCAAAACTTGAGCGATTATTATACCAATTTCATCAGCGAGCACTTGGGTGATCATGATTTACACTATGATCAGGTTGGTGCCCTGCCCGAGAGAGTTGAGAGATGTGTTTCATTCTTCAAGTGGATCACTTTACAGTTCCTAGACTCACTTCAGTTTATGCATCGCTACTTCAGAAACTTGCTGTAACGATGTGGTACTAGGACATGTATCACACTAAACTGCATTTTCCTGTGATGCAAAGTTTCAGCTCGCAACAAAGGAGGAGGTCCTTCCTTACGAATAACTGGTTTCTATGGAGAAACCGTCTTTACTGTAATAAAAGCAACACTGTTTTGTCTGACCAGGAACCTAAAAATGCATTCAGTTCCTAAGATGTAATATTCTGCCATTTTTTTCTTGATACTAGGAATGCACCTTCATCTCAATTAGTGCAACAAATAATCTCCTATTAACATTCTTTGTGAGATAGAATAGTCCCATGTATTCTTAGAGCGGCAGTTACACTGGCTCAGGAGAAATTTTCGGATTTGTGTGCTCAAATTCTGCTTTACAGTAGCTATGTTTCACTCTATTGTGTTCCAACATAACCAGATCAGCACTTCTGTAGTCTGTCTTCAACTGGAATTCTAGAAGACAAGGTTGCTTTATCCTGTGGACTATCGGTGTCTGAATCACTGTCATCTTCCCCATCAAAAATAGCTTCATCCTCAAGCCACTCAGGAATTGTTGATTCAAAATTCTGATCAGTTGTGGTGAATTCAGAAGACGTTATTTTGTTTCTAAAACGTAATATGGAATCCAGGCCGTAAGTAAAAGATAAAAATATCTTGATTAAGTATTCTGATCACGAAACTAAACTTAATTTCACGTGAAACAATTTTTGCGTAAAGAAATACACTGACCTTTCAAAAGAATACTTATCTGTATCTATAGTAGCACTTCGGACCTTTCAACAAAGAGTGTATGTGACGAACTGCTGTCAGTAATCTTCTGATCATAATGTGCCATTCAGACCAAATATAAAATACACTGAGGTGGCAAAAGTCATGGGATAGCGATATGCACATTTATAGATGGCGGCAGTATCACGTACGCAAGGCATAATAGGGCAGGACGTTGGCGGAGCAGTCATTTGTACTCAGGTGATTCATGTGATGAGGTTTTTGATGTGATTATGGCCGCACAATGGGAATTAACAGACTTTGAACGCAGAATGGTAGTTGTAACTAGACACACGGGACCTTCCATATCGGAAATAGTAGGGAGATCAATATTCCGAGATACACAACATCAAGAGTATGCCACAAATGCTGAATTTCAGACATTCTTCTCACCAAAAATAACAAAGGGGCCGCCAGCCTTCACTTAACGACCGAAAGCAGCAGGGTTTGCATAGAATTGCCAGTGCTAACAGACGAATGATGAACGTATCCATTACGACAGTACGGCGAAATGTGGCGTAAACGGGTAATGGCAGCAAACAACTGACGCTGGTGCCTTTTCTAACAGCAGTGCCTCTCCTTGCTTTATGACCATATCAGTTGGATCCTAGACGATTGACAAGCCGTGGCCTGGCCAGATGACTACCAGTTTGAGCTGGTAAGAGCCAATGATAGGGTTCGATTGTGCCACAAGTCCCACGAAGCCATGGATGAAAGTTGTCAATAAGGCACTGTGCAAGCTGGTGGTGGCTCTACAATGATGTGGGCTGTGTTTACATGGAATGGACTGGTCCTCTGGTCGAATTGAACCAATCATCGACCGGAAATGATTATGTTCGGCTATATGGAGACTATTTCCAGCCGTTCATGGACTTCATCCACCCAAACAACTGTGGAATTTTTATGGATGATAATGCACCATGCACAATTCGACTAAATGATTTGGCTTCCCAGATAGTCCGACATGGATCCCATTGATCATTTTTGGGACATAATCGAGAAGTCAATCCATGCACAAAATGCTGCACTGGTAACATCTTCGCAATTATGGACAGCTGCAGAGGCACCAGGGCTCAATATTTCAACAGGGGACTTAAAACGACTTCTTGAGTCCATGCAATGACGAGTTGCTGCGCTATGCCGGGCAAAAGGAGATCCGACACGATATTAGGAGGTATCTCACGGCTTTTGTCACTTCAGTGTGAACTACAAGAAATACTGCTGGTTTGCTGAGGTGTATACAAGGCCCCTGACGTGTGTTAAACGTGTAGGACAACACAATCAAAAACGAAAAATAATTAATTTTACTTGCACCAAACTATGTCTTTCCTAAAGCACGTATTTTGTATTTCCAAGAGTTACACAGAATGTAAACGAAAATAAACTATTTCTAATACAGTTTATCGATAAAATGGAAGGTTACTGAGTCGAAAAGGTCCTTGTTGCGCATCCATGTGCTAAAACTAATTCTAAATGGAAACTGTTGTGTGAGTCCAAGGGTGAATCCGTAATATGTAGTCTCATGCTGCGTTTATGCTACATAAATGCTGCTGCTTTCCAGATACGCTACCTGTCATTGTACACCACATTCATTCTTTCACTATAACAATCATTTTCTTGTATTTAGTTATCATGGACCGAAATATATCGCAATGGCTGCCTTGGACATTATGTGAGCTTCCACTCCTCAACATCTGCTTGCACGTTGTTACCACCGACAGGCTTCCTCATGGGGATCTCTGTTCCCCGCAATTGTCGCAGGTGGCGGCCAAAATGAGGTATCGCGTGATGTTTCCCCCTTAACGTGTAGGGAGCAGTGACCTGGAGCGGCCCGCTTTGGGGTCTGCTTTTTTCTGGGGTAATTTGCACTAGTATATTACAGCACACGTTTCATGTTATTGTGTACAACTTATATAGACTGTTTTAAAATTTTTTCACACATTCCTACAAGTTGGTCAAAGCTGGAAGAAAAGTTCCGAAAATGGTATGTCCGGAAAGATATGACGCAATCTGTCCTCTCATTCCCATCTGTCTGTCACGTAGAAGCAGACACTACAGGACTGCTGGATGTGGTTACCATGCATCCTGACACATCCTTCAGCCCGTCTTCACAGTAAATCACGTATGTGTCACATGTGTCGGTTCAAATGGCTCTGAGCACTATGTGACTTAATATCCCCTAGAACTTAGAACTACTTAAACCTAGCTTAACCTAAGGACATCACACACATCCATGCCCGAGGTAGGATTCGAACCTGCGACCGTAGCAGCCCGCGGTTCCGGACTGAAGCGCCTAGAACCGCTCGGATACAGAGGCCGGCTCATGCATTGGTCACATGCGCACATTGTCGACCGGTTGGCAATACACCAATGCCTCTAAGTGGTCCTATAACCATAAATCCTCCACATCCCATGATTACTTCTAAAAACAGATTCACAGTATATTCTTATTAATTCAAAGACAGCCTAAATTTATGTCATACTATATGCATATTGATTCATTAGCAACTTTTTGGTATGATTTCTTGTCAGTCATAAGCATAGTTTTAAACATATATATCATACGTTTCTAACCAGTTTTAATTTACTTAGCTGACACCAATAACACAAAATTTTCAATGCATTTGTTCCTCTTTCTCCAGTTTGTGCACTAGCTGCCCCCCACATAATTAGTTACACGCATTTACTACACAGCACTTGATGTTTGCTGTGGCACTCATTTACTCCAATAAGGGCCCTAAACAATGTCCCAGAATATGAGCCCATGGACTGAACCCTGATGACAATCTTCAGTCATGGCCTTCTGAATACTTTTAGTTGGGCATGTATGTGTTATACAACAATTTGTGTAATCAGAGTTGCATATACATGGGGGCTGTCTACGCTGCAGTGCAAGGGCCCACAACTACAGATAATTGAAATAAAAAAAACACTTTTCTACTGTGAAGCAAGTCCTCTTATAATAGTAAAGTACATTGAAACGACGTATTCAAATACAGAGATATGTAAATAGGCAGAATACGGCGCTGCGCCCGGCAACGGCTATATAAGACAACACTTGTCTGGCGCAGATGTCAGTTCCGTTACTTTTGCTACAATGGCAGGTTATCAAGATTTAAGTGAGTTTGAACGTGGTGTTACATTCGGCGCACGAGCATCTCTAAGGTAGCGTTGAAGTGGGGATTTTGCCGTACGACCATTTCACAAGTGTATCGTGAATACCAGAGTCCGGTAAAACACGAATCTCCAACGCTGCTGCGGTCGGAGAAAGATCCTACAAGAAAGCGACCAACGACGACGGGAGAGAATGGTTCAACATGACGGAAGTGCAACCCTTCCGCAAACTGCTGCACATTTCGATGTTGGGCCATCAACAAATGTCAGCGAGCGAACCATTCAACGAAACGTCGTTGATGTGGGCTTTCGGAGACGAAAGCGCACTTGTGTACCGCTGGTGACTGCGCAACACAAGGCTTTACGCCTTGCCTGGGCCCGTCAACATCGACATTCGGCCGCTGATGGCTGGAAATATGTTGCCTGGTCGGAAGAGCCTCGTTTCAAATTGCACCCAGCGGATGGACATGTACGGGTATGGAGACAACCTCATGAATCCATGGACCCTGAATGTCAGCAGAGGACCGTTCAAGCTGGTGGAGGTTCTGTAACGGTGTGGGGCGTGTGCAGTTGGAGTGATATGGGTCCCCTGATACGTCTAGATGCGAGCCCGACAAGAGACACATACGAAAGCATCCTGTCTGATCACCTACATCCATTCATGCCCATTGTGCATTCCGACGGAATTGGGCAATTCCAATAGGACAATGCGACACCCGACACTTCCAGAATTGCTACAGGGTGGCTCCAGGAACGCTTTTCTGAGTTTAAACACTTCCACTGGCCACCAAACTCCCCAGACATGAACATTATTGAGCAGATCGGAGATGCCTTGTAGCGTGCTGTTCCGAAGAGATCTCCACCCCCTTGTGCTCTTACGGATTTATGGACAGCCCAGCAGGATTCATGGTGTCAGTTTCCTCCAGCGCTATTTCACATATTACTCGAGTCCATGCCACGTCGTGCTGCGGCGCTTCTGCGTGCTCGTGGGGGCCCTACACGATGTTAGGCAAGTGTACTAGTTTCTTTGGCTCTTCAGTGTATGTAGATATAATTATTTTGTACAAGCTTATTCAGCTGAATCTTTCAGTGGACAGCTGATATGTACTATCTAAGCATTCACCGCTCAAACGCTGTGTTCGCTCGCGTCAAACTCCCAGTTGTGCCTGGTCAGATGCACAGTTCTTCTGTCAGGAAAATCGCCAAAACTTTTAAGAAAATAGTTAATGAAATTCTATGGTGAGTTCGATTCTGCAGAAAATAAATGTCTTCCAATCTATATTTCATCCAAATCGATGCCTATATATATATACACTCCTGGAAATTGAAATAAGAACACTGTGAATTCATTGTCCCAGGAAGGGGAAACTTTAATGACACATTCCTGGGGTCAGATACATCACATGATCACACTGACTGAACCACAGGCACATAGACACAGGCAACAGAGCATGCACAATGTTGGCACAAGTACTGTGTATATCCACCTTTCGCAGCAATGCAGGCTGCTATTCTCCCATGGAGACGATCATAGAGATGCTGGATGTAGTCCTGTGGAACGGCTTGCCATGCCATTTCCACCTGGCGCCTCAGTTGGACCAGCGTTCGTGCTGGACGTGCAGACCGCGTGAGACGACGCTTCATCCAGTCCCAAACATGCTCAATGGGGGACAGATCCGGAGATCTTGCTGGCCAGGGTAGTTGACTTACACCTTCTAGAGCAAGTTGGGTGGCACGGGATACATGCGGACGTGCATTTTCCTGTTGGAACAGCAAGTTCCCTTGCCGGTCTAGGAATGGTAGAACGATGGGTTCGATGACGGTTTGGATGTACCGTGCACTATTCAGTGTCCCCTCGACGATCACCAGAGATGTACGGCCAGTGTAGGAGATCGCTCCCCACACCATGATGCCGGGTGTTGGCCCTGTGTGCCTCGGTCGTATGCAGTCCTGATTGTGGCGCTCACCTGCACGGCGGCAAACACGCATACGACCATCATTGGCACCAAGGCAGAAGCGACTCTCATCGCTGAAGACGACACGTCTCCATTCGTCCCTCCATTCACGCCTGTCGCGACACCACTGGAGGCGGGCTGCACTTTGTTGGGGCGTGAGCGGAAGACGGCCTAACTGTGTGCGGGACCGTAGCCCAGCTTCATGGAGACGGTTGCGAATGGTCCTCGCCGATACCCCAGGAGCAACAGTGTCCCTAATTTGCTGGGAAGTGGCGGTGCGGTCCCCTACGGCACTGCGTAGGATCCTACGGTCTTGGCGTGCATCCGTGCGTCGCTGCGGTCCGGTGCCAGGTCGACGGGCACGTGCACCTTCCGCGGACCACTGGCGACAACATCGATGTACTGTGGAGACCTCACGCCCCACGTGTTGAGCAATTCGGCGGTACGTCCACCCGGCCTCCCGCATGCCCACTATACACCCTCGCTCATAGTCCGTCAACTGCTCATACGGTTCACGTCCACGCTGTCGCGGCATGCTACCAGTGTTAAAGACTGCGATGGAGCTCCGTATGCCACGGCAAACTGGCTGACACTGACGGCGGCGGTGCACAAATGCTGCGCAGCTAGCGCCATTCGACGGCCAACACCGCGGTTCCTGGTGTGTCCGGTGTGCCGTGCGTGTGATCATTGCTTGTACAGCCCTCTCGCAGTGTCCGGAGCAAGTATGGTGGGTCTGACACACCGGTGTCAATGTGTTCTTTTTTCCATTTCCAGGAGTGTATATACATTTTTTCTTACTTACTGTCGATTTACGTATATTCTTCAGCACTTAAAGCTGAGAAAAATTCTTTTGAAGTAATTTTATTCATTAAAGAGATGTGCCAGATATCTTCAAATTCACAGCGTCTGAGACACAGCTGACTCGTGAGACTACTGCAACGTTACGCTGTCAATGTGAGAATTTTAGTAGGAAATTCTGAAGTCATTTAAACAAACGCTTTAAGAAAAATAAAAATATATAAATATGCAAGAAATATGTTTTTCGTAATAATTAAGACTACTGCCAATTGGAAGCAGCTCCTAAAACTTTTCAGCATCCACGTTGCAGCACAACGACTATTTTCCACTTATTGTAGTGCAACACATGAACTGCCCTCCCGCTGGTGGCCATCATTGTAGGCAAATAACAAGAATGTAGCAGCAAAATGAATCAATCACTGTATCTTTTGCGGATTAGTTATCACAAAATTATTTTCCCTGAAAGAGCCGACATCATGGGTTCAGTCCTTGGGTCTTACTTTTACCTGTTGTTCAATTATTTCTCATCTCTGGCATTTATGTTACGGTAAAAGCTCATTAATCCGGCTTTCAACAGTCCGTCACGTCCAACAATTCGGCATCGATTCATGCTTACTGAATACCACAACAATTTCGAGTCGTGTAGTGCCAACAATTGTTTCAGTCACCTGTCAGACAGCTGCCTCTGTGACCGAGAGGTTCTAGGCGCTTCAGTCCGGTACCAAGCGGCTGCTACGGTCGCAGGTTCGAATTCTGCCCCGGGCATGGATGTGTGTGATGTCTTTAGGTTAGTTAGGTTTACGTAGTTCTAAGTCTAGCAAACTGATGACCGCAGGTGTTAAGTCCCATAGTGCTTATTGCCATTTGAACCATCTGTCAGACAGCTACCGTAGCGCGCTGGTTGTCTACAGCGATTAAAAAGTGGTGTTTCAAAGTGCAGTCACGATTACTGCTGTTCCATATTGCAATTACAGTTGTGCTGGGCATTGTTGTGGGAATGTTTGCTCGACGGAGCACCTCTCAAAACAAAGTGGAAGTGAAACGTAAATATGTCACGCTAACGATACAACAAAACCTTGACATCATTAATCGGATTGAGAAAGGCGATAACAGAAATAAGGTTATGGAAAAGTATATAGTTGGTTTTAAACACGCTATGATATTGAAAAAAAAATGGTCAACTTCAAAAGTTTTCCTCACGGACAGTTCCAGTAAACGACACTGAATCACGAAAAACTTTGAAAAATCCCTCACTCGATTGGTTGCATGAGACTTTCTACAACTGGTTCTGTGCCAAAAGGTCTCAACGAAAAACTTTAACTGGTCCTTTGATTATGGAAGAAGGTAAACAGTTCCGTGATGATATGAGACTATCAAAAACTGTATGTGTGTTTTCTTACGGTTGACTATCCGGATTTAAGACTCGTTGTGGAATTCGGAGAGTTGACGTAGGTGGGGAGTTACGATCGGCAGATCAAAATACAACTGAAAAGTATAAAGTGCAGCCGAAGAACATAAAGTAACCGTAACTTAACTGCAGTGCAAGGGCAACTCCGATGAAACGGGCCTACTTTGGCGTTGTTTGTCTAGTTCAGCTTTGGCAGGTAAAGATGTAAAGAGCGCCAGAGGATTTTTTTAAATTAGAGTCAGCTGACAATTTTCTTGCTTTCAAATGCTTCAAGTTGACTCCTTACGTTATAGGCTAGTGCAAAAAACCAAGAGCTTTTAAAAGCGTTTTAAATTTTCTTATTATTTATGGAGCTCATTCCAATGCATGTATAACTTCAGAATAGTATCAGGTCTGGTTCGCCCATTTTTCGTATGTTCTGGGAGATAGAGTTTAAAAAAAACAACTTTGTTTGCCTGAAAAGAGAAGGGTTGCACTGTTGCTAGATGAACTGTACAGGACACCCTCCAACGTCTGAACTCATCTCAAAGAATATATTCGCCACTTAACTTTCCAGTAAACGTTACGGTACTTTGCAGATTCAGCTAATGGATCAGGGAGAGATTCAAAATTTCAAACGTTTTTATAGAGGTTCTTTTCTTCAAGAGCTATTCAGGCTATTCAGCGGTTTACTACTCAGAGAAAAAAAACGCACCGTTTTGGTGTGGAGTACAGTTAATCCTGCTGTTCTTCGAAACTCTTGACGAAAACTCTGGCCAAAAGCCTATGAAGAGGAAACAGACTCCACTATTCCAGTCGAAAATGACTCTGTTGCTGAACTGTTAGATGTGGCTCAAAATTAACTAAGAAATTTGTCCCGAGGATAAGTTTTGGATTGGATAGACACTGACAACCTGTAGCCAAGGAAACATCAAACTGATAATAGAAAGTGTGTTGGGACCACAAGAAGAACTTCAACCACCAGATATCGAATCCGATGACCAGGTGCCGCTGTCGTCACATTTGTAAGATTTGCTGAAAGCAGCAAATTGCAGAATACTGTAGAACTTGTAAATCTGTGTACTATACAAAAATAAATTTTCGAAAAAATTGTGACACAAAAAGAGAAAAGGACGTTAGGTCTTATTTCAAGTGAATAAAATAGTAGTATAACATTCACACAGTACTACACTACAGTATAATACTGTACTGAACTTAATACAAAATCTTAAAAAATAGTTTTTCCCATTTGTTTTGTATAATGTTGTTCTATAGAGTACTTAATATTCTTATCACTTTAATGGAAACAGAGAATGTAGAGATCGTACGATAAAACATCAAAGGCTGGTCGCCGAGTGTTTACCTTGCGTCTTATACTCTATATACTGTTAGATCGTGCTCAGTAATTCGGTAGTTTTTGAATATACTATTACAATTCGATCAAATTCCTGGTTGATGTCACCAACTCCAGATGGACTATCTATGAATGAGGGACTGACGATCCCGTTGTTTAGTCCCTTAATTAGCTCCCCTCCCCCCCCCCCCCCCCTCCCGCGCCGCTCACTTCAACGAATTACATCTTAAGTGCGATACTGCTTGCAACAGTCTTGCAGTGACCTGTTCTAACATTTTTCCTCGCAATTGAACAATGAGAGATAAACGTTCCGTGTAGGGGCAGTTTCAAGCTCTATTGATTTAGTTGTTCTTTGGTTTACTTTTCTGTTTTTGTTCCATGCTTTATATTGTACATGCATTCATGTTTGTATAACTGCAAGCTGTTATAGAGAACATGTGGGAATAAATGTCTTGTTTTCTCCGTTACCCACATACAGTATTTGGTGGCCCCGACCGAGTAGGACACATCCGCAGTGGCTTCAGCGTTCCATTCAGTTACGCAAACATTGACGGTGAGTCAAATGAAAACCTTAAATTTGTAAATAACAAATCGAAATTTCGCTCCGTTATCTTGTAAGTTGGTAAGCGTGCTACAAACAGCGTGCAGAATGGCCTGTAGGTGGCACACATAACGTCGCAGTATCAGTATAAAGATGATCGCCCCACTTGCGACTTGCACCAGGGAAGAACAGCGTTCTGTTATTCGGTTTTTGCGTAGTGAAGGTGTGAAATCTATTGAAATTTGGTGAAGGTTCAGTACGGTGATGCGTGTTTGTCACAACAGCAAGTCTACGAATGGAGTAGGAAGTTGGCAAATGGTGCGACTTCAGTGGAACACGCTGCTCGTCCAGGTCAGGCACAACGAGTTGTGACTCCACAGAACACTGCAGCAGTTGAAGCCATAGTGAAGGAAAACCGCCGAGTGACACTGAATGACATTACAGCATGTTTACAAATTAGTCATGGGTCAGCACAACACATTGTGCATGATGTGCTCCAGTTTCACAAAGTGTCTGCAAGATGGGTGCCACAGCAGCTGACTCCTGAAATGAGAGAACGATGTGAAATACTTGTGAAGAACTTCTTTGGCGCGTTCAACGAGAAGGTGATGGCTTCCTTGCAAGAATCGTTACTGGGGACGAAACCTGGGTTCACTTCCACCAACCGCAAACGAAGAGAGCGAGCAAGGAATGACACCATTCCTCATCACCAAAACCAAAGAAGTTTCGAACAGAACCATCAGCAGGGAAGGTTATGCGGACTCTCTTTTGGGATGAAAAGGGCCTCATTTTGGAGCATTACATGCCTAGAGGGACCACTGTCACCAGTGCATCATACAAAGATCTCCTAAAAAATCATCTGCAGCCTGCAATCAAATCAAAGCAACATGGATTGCTGTCAGCAGGTGTCCTTTCGCAACATGACAATGCAAGGCCGCACACTGCCCATACAACAGTTGCAACAATCACAAACCTGCATTTTGAGTGTCTTCCTCATCCACCATATTCACCAGACCTTGCCCAAGTTATTTCCATCTGTTTGTACCACTCAAAGACGCAATGGGGGGAAGGCAGTTCCGTTCTGATGAAGAGGTACGCCACGCGGTGCATGAGTGGTTGCACGGACTACAAAAAGATTTTTTTTTCTAAAGGAATTTATGCACTTTGTAAACGTTGGAGGACTTGCATTGAGCGTGGGGAAGATTATGTTGAAAAGTGATACACCTTTGTACCACTTCTGCACAATAAATAATATTTAAAAAATATTTAAGGTTTTCTTTTGACTCACCCTAGCAATTTCCACTCCAGCTACGTCACGCTCGTTCCCACACGTGAATGAACGACTCAGCAGTCACAAATGAAATGGCAGCCAGCTAGGGGTAACGATTAAGCCTCCACCCTTCTGACAACCTAATCCTCTATTATGGTTTGTCCAGCTAGAGAGTCAGTTCGTCCTCATACAAATATGGCAGACAAGACTAAATACAGCTATGTTGTTGCACCACCCGCGTAGAATCTAGCAGCAAAAGTCCAGGATATTCTAGCCACACCACTGGATAGCAATGATATGCTTTGCTTAAATATGCATTGATCACACGCTTCTCATAATCAAAAGCAAAACGGACAGAGAAGCTTTTGTGCACTGAGGAGCTCGGAGAACACAGTTGTCACAACTCCTAAGACGTTTATGCACATTGGCAAGTAACAATGTAAGCGATAATGTGATATGGAATGTATGGTATCACGATTGCGGTCACACACACAAAATATTATGACGGTGCATGCGCGCAATTTAAATGCACTGGCACAAATGGCTGACAGGAGAGCTCAAATGTAACATGCATCAAGCGTCTCAACACTGACGTAGCGACAAGAAAGTTTGCTCACAGTGACGCTAGCCTCCCTATGATCGCAACTGGCAGAACTGACTACGAAGGTACAGGGTGTTTCAAAAATAACCGGTCTATTTGAAACGGCAATAAAAACTAAACGAACAGCGATAGAAATACACCGTTTGTTGCAATATGCTTGGGACAACAGTACATTTTCAGGCGGACAAACTTTCGAAATTATAGTAGTTACAATTTTCAACAACAGATGGCGCTGCAAGTGATGTGAAAGATATAGAAGACAACACAGTCTGTGGGTGCGCCATTCTGTACGTCGTCTTTCTGCTGTAAGCGTGTGCTGTTCACAACGTGCCAGTGTTCTGTGGACAACATGGTTTATTCCTTAGAACAGAGGATTTTTCTGGTGTTGGAATTCCACTGCCTAGAACACAGTGTTGTTGCAACAATACGAAGTTTTCAACGGAGGTTTAATGTAACCAAAGGACCGAAAAGCGATACAATAAAGGATCTGTTTGAAAAATTTCAACGGACTGGGAACGTGACGGATGAACGTGCTGGAAAGGTAGGGCGACTGTGTACGGCAACCACAGAGGGCAACGCGCAGCTAGTGCAGCAGGTGATCCAACAACGGCCTCGGGTTTCTGTTCGCCGTGTTGCAGCTGCGGTCCAAATGACGCCAACGTCCACGTATCGTCTCATGCGCCAGAGTTTACACATCTATCCATACAAAATTCAAACGCGGCAGCCCCTCTGCGCCGCTACCATTGCTGCACGAGAGACATTTGCTAACGATATAGTGCACAGGATTGGTGACGGCGATATGCATGTGGGCAGCATTTGGTTTACTGACGAAGCTTATTTTTACCTGGACGGCTTCGTCAATAAACAGAACTGGCGCATATGGGGAACCGAAAAGCCCCATGTTGCAGTCCCATCGTCCATGCATCCTCAAAAAGTACTGGTCTGGGCCGCCATTTCTTGCAAAGGAATCATTGGCCCATTTTTCAGATCCGAAACGATTACTACATCACGCTATCTGGACATTCTTCGTGAATTTGTGGCGGTACAAACTGCCTTAGACGACACTGCGAGCACCTCGTGGTTTATGCAAGAGGGTCTCCGGCCACATCGCACGGTCGACGTCTTTAATTTCTTGAATGAATATTTCGATGATCGTGTGATTGCTTTGGGCTATCCGAAACATACAGGAGGCGGCGTGCATTGGCCTCCCTATTCGCCAGACATGAACCCATGTGACTTCTTTCTGTGGGGACACTTGAAAGACCAGGTGTACCGCCAGAATCCAGAAACAATGGAACAGCTGAAGCAGTACATCCCATCTGCATGCGAAGCCATTCCGCCAGACACGTTGTCAAAGGTTTCGGGTAATTTCATTCAGAGACTACGCCATATTATTGCTACGCATGGTGGATATGTGGAAAATATCGTACTATAGAGTTTCCCAGACCGCAGCGCCATCTGTTGTTGACAATTGTAACTACTGTAATTTCGAAAGTTTGCCTGAAAATGTACTGTTGTCCCAAGAATATTGCAACAAACGGTGTATTTCTATCGCTGCTCGTTTAGTTTATATTGACGTTTCAAATATACCTGTAGCTGCATTGCAAACAATGCACAACCGTCAACGGCCACTCCACAGACAGTCACGAGGTCATAATCGATTGTCGTCAGCACAGAATTTATGTTCGTACCACAGGAAGTTTGGTAATGATGAGCGAAAGTGTACACCACCGTGCTCGAATAAGACACAATATCAGCAACAACAAGTTTTATTGCAGATATGCTCCGACTTTTTATGATGAACTGCGATACAGAACCACAACCCCTGTTTGCTACAGGCGCAGAAGTGTCGGCATACCCAACAAACCAGCTACCACACCAGAGTTGCGATGACTGCAGTTTATTCGCCGCTAATGATTCCAAGATTAGTATGTATGGTCAAGTAACATCATTCCTTAACCTGGGGCTACGCCGTGTGTTTGAATGGTAATTTACAGTAGCAGATATATCACAGCCTATTATTAGAGCAGATTTTTTGTCCTTGTACAACTTAGTGTCAGACCTGCGAAGTCAGCAATTAACAGATTTCACTACTAGTCTGCGTACACCACGGAAAGTCTGTTGTGTCAGAGCTCTAGGGGTACGCACAGATGTAGGCGATAGACTGTACATACAGTTACTGAATGGATACTCTTGAGACCACTCAGCAGTCACCTACTCTCCCACTCTTCAAGCAAATAACCGTTCACCACGTTTCGACCACGCCAGGGCAGCCAACTCACGCTCAGCACTGATGTTTGATGTCAAAAAAGCTGTAAGAGGTAAAATACGAATTTCCCAGCATGCTGTCACCGGGTAGAGTCTGCGCAGGATATGGTGGCCAACGAGCAGTGACCAGTTTTCGTCCAGACCGCTGGGTGGGTTCGTTTTTTTGTTCAGCAGGGGAGGCGGGAAGTTTTCGCCACCCTTCAGCCGATCGACGATGACACAATCGAGGCGATCACCCTGGCATCTTTCTCGTACGATGTTATGGAAACTATTCCGTAGAAAAATTTCTTTTATGCTTTGCTTACAGCTTCAAATACCAGCTTTGTGATGACGTGCCCATCATTCAGTTAATGCTCATAGCTGTTGAGATATTTACATGGAGGTAAGACACTGCGAGAAATTCGAAAAAGTTTACAATGAAAAATAGGGGTCTCTGTGATTTCGCGTTTGGTCCATATTACATAATATGTTGGTGAGTATGAAATTGTGCTAACATCTAGAATTTTTCTTGCACTGCGCCAGTGAAAAAACTAGAGCCAAATATACACAACAATTCCTCATATTTCTAAACCGTGTCAGATATCAAAAAGATATTTTGGCAAATGATAGCGCAGAAAGAGGAGAGTATTTTTCCATATGTTCATTATGCAAAGCTTCATTATCTACCGTGTTATTTCACTAACCACAGACTTTTTTAATGAAAGAATTTAATTTTTAAGAGCCATCAGTAGCTGCTGAAATGACAAACACTATGGCTTTAGGAACAACATGACTGAAGACATTACATGTTGATTTTGTACCAAGGATGTTCTTTTTCATAAGCTACTGATCTTACTTCTCTTCAGTCCCTCCCTTAATTAATTTAATAAACCCCTATTTCAGAATTTTCTTGTAGTTGTGTTTGCAGAACATGTTAGTGAGGTTACATTTTGTAAACTCCGCTGTGTTTTGGCAAAAGAAGCGTATTTTAACATGGCAAGAAGAGAAATTCGCCATTCATGATGCTTCTCTGAAAGTTACATATGATTAACAAGTCAAGCGAAAATAAATCACTGCATTTTCATTGGAATTATTTTTAAATTCTAACCATAGCAGAGGTGACATATATTTTTGAATGTTTGCCATGCTAGTATGGTCATGAAGGAGCTCCTCTTAATATTTACAAAAATGTGAGTGTAGCCTTCAGTTTAGAACAAAACTTCCCCTCCAGCGCTCAGCACTTCCCCTACAGCACCTCCCCATAACTCCGACCACTACCATTCCCCCCATGAGTGACTGTCAACTCACATCTACTGGCCACAGTATTTTGCATGGACTCTATCTGCAGAGTTACTGGTAGCAGTTAGGCAGCCCCGATTTCCGTCATGCCTAAGAAGAAGAATGGATGGCTCCTCTGCTGTGACTGTCGCCAACTCAGTGCAAGGACCAGCCAAGACTGGTCCTTATCTTCTACATAGAAGACTTTTCTGCAAATGTTAACGATAAGACAATGTTTTATATTATTGACCTACTCTATTGTGTGTTATGTGTGTATTGTGTATTGAACTGGTGTCCTAGAAACGACAGAGAGGCTTCATCCTGCCGTAGCCCTCAGTCATTCACAACCCCACAACAGGCCACAGCAGTCCACCCAACCCACAACCACCCACACCAAACCCACGGTTATTGTGCGGTTCGGCCCCCAAGCGCGCAATGGAACCCCCCTCCCACCCCCCCCACCCCCCTCACCCCCTGTGAACATCTCATACCAGACGAGTGTAGCCCCAAATGTTTGCATAGTAGGATAATTATGATGTACGCATACATGGATACAGTGTTTGTGCAGCGATCGTCGCCATAGTGTAACTGAGGCGGAATAACGGTAACCAGCCCGCATTCGCCGAGGCAGATGAAAAACAGGCCTGAAAACCATCGACAGGCTGGCCGGCGCACCAGACCTCGACACAAATCCGCTGGGCGAATTAGCGCCAGGGACCGGCACGGCTTCTCGCTCAGGAAGCAGCACCTTAGACCATGCAGCTAACTGGGCGAGCTGACTGTGAGTATACTATCGGAAACCTATAGGTAAAAAAGACTAACAGCAGTGACAACGCCATTCAGCCCATTTGAGTTCGCCAGCATGCCATTCGGACCATTCAGACCTTCCAGCACTTTATGGATGAGGTGACAAAAGATTTAGATTTTTACACTGTGTGTACATAGATGATGTGTTACAGATGTCTGCACCATAAGAGGAGCACATACAGCATTTGGCACAATTGTTCGACTGCATATGCATACAGAGGCTAGTAATTAATCCTGCCAAGTGTATTTTTGGTGAGAAAGAGGTGTGCTTACTAGGATTTTTTGTAAACACACAGGGTATTCGATCGCCACACAGAAAAGTAGTGGCCATAAGCAAATACCCCCCAATCTATCACAGTCAGAGAATTGCGATGGTTCCTAGGTAAAGTAAGTTTCTACCAGCAGTTCATTCACAATTACCTATTGATAACTGTACCATTGAAAGAACTTCTTAATGGTGCACCAAAACCTCAGCTCGGAGTGCAGTGGACTAGTGAGGAAGACACCGTGTTTTAGGCTGTGAAAACAGTTATAGCAAAGTCGCCCTATTAGCACAACCAGTTACACACACCCCACTAGCGCTAATGGTTTATGCTTCACCCACTGCCAAGAGTGCTGCACTTCAGCTACAGACTGATTGGTATTGGCAGTCCATGGCGTTCTATAGTCACAACTTACCGCCATCTCAGATTATATCAGCCAGCTCACGACCAGCATTGTACATATGGAAGGAAAGCTAAATGTTCCAGATAATGCACTTTTGCATGTAGAAACAATGTATGCAGTGGCAGATGACACTGAACGTGTGGAAGCAGTGTCAAATGCACAACAAAGTGATAGTTAGTTGCGTGATTTATTGCAACAGTAGAAGGGACTGCCGTTACAGCTCGTGACATCTCCTAAAAGCAAATGTAGGTTTATGTTGTGATTTTTTTTCTTTTTTCGGGGGGTCATCAGTCTTCTGATGGTTCCACGTGGTCCATCATGAAATCCTCTCCTGTTTAGCCTCTTCATCTCACAGTAGCACCTTCAACCTACATCCTCAATTATTTACTGGAAGCATTCTAATCACTGTCTTCCTCAACAATCTTTACCCTCTACAGCTCCCTCTAGTACCATTGAAGTCATTCCCTGATGTCTTAATAGATGTCCTATCATCCTGTCCCTGTTTCTTGTCAATGTATTCCACACATTCTTTTACTATCTGATTCTGCACAGAACCTCCTCATTCCTTACCTTATCAGTCCACCTAATTTTCTACATTTGCCAGTAGCACCACATCTCAAATGCTTCGATTCTCATCTGTTCCGGTTTTCCCACAGTCCATAGTTCACTGCCACACAGGGCTGTGCTCCAGACATACATTCTCAGAAATTTCTTCCTCAAATTAAGGCCTATGTTTGATACTAGTAGACCTCTCTTGGCCAGTGCTAGTCTGGTTATTTGACTGCCTAGGTAGCAGAACTCCGTAACTTCATCTTCTTCGTGACCATCAATCCTGATGTTAAGTTTCTTACTGTTCCCATTTCTGCTACTTCTCATTGCTTTTGTCTTTCTTCGATTTACTCTCAATCCATATTCTGTACTCATTGTACTGTTCCTTTCATTCAGTATATCATGTAATACTTCTTCACTCACACTCAGGATAGCAGTGTCATCAGTGAATCGTATTATTGATATTCTTTCACCCTGAATAATTCCACTCCTGAACCTTTCTTTTATTTGCATCAATGCTACGTCGATTTACAAATTGAACTGTAGGGGAAAAGACTACATTCTTGTCTTACACCCTTCTTAATCCTAGCACTATGTTCTTGGTCGTCCACTATTATTATTACCTCTTGGCTCTTGTACATATTGAATATTACCTGTCTCCCCCTATAGCTTACCCCTATTTTTCTCAGAATTTCGAACATCTTGTATCATTTTACATTGTCGAATGCTTTTACCAGGTCGACAAATTCTATGAATCTGTTTGATTTTTCTTTAGTCTCTCGCTTCCATTATCAGCTGCAACGTCAAAATTGCCTACTGGGTGCTTTTACCTTTTCTAAAGCCAAACTGATCATCATCTTGGACATCCTCAATTTTATTTTCCATTCTTCTGTATCTTATTCTTGTCAGCAACTTGGATGTATGAGCTGTTAAGCTGATTGTGAAGTAATTCTCCCACTTGTCAGATCTTGCAGACTTTGGAATTCTGTGGATGATATTTTTCAAAAAGTCAGATGGTAGGTCACCAGACTCATACATTCTATACACCAACGTGAATAATCGTTTTGTTGCCACTTCCCCCAATGATTTTAGAAATTCTGATGCAGTATTATCCATCCCTTCTGGCTTATTTGACCTTAAGTCCTCCAAAGATCTCCTAAATTCTAATTCTGGATCCCCCATCTGTTCTAAATCGCCGTATGTTTCTGCTTCTATCACATCAGACAAATAATCTCCATCATAGAGGCCTTCAATGTACTCCATCCACCTCCTGAGACGCGGGAAGGTAGGAGTGGGCAAAATGCAACAGGGAATAACAATGTTAATGTGCTAATAGTAAACTGCAGGAGAGTCTATAGAAAGGTCCTAGAACTGCTCTCATTAATAAACGGTCACAACGCCCATATAGTACTAGGGACAGAAAGTCGGCTGAAACCAGACGTAAACAGTAATGAAATCCTAAACTCAGATTGGAATGTATACCGCAGAGACAGGCTGGACAGTGAAGGGGGAGTCGTGTTTATAGCGATAAGAAGTGCAATAGTATAGAAGAAAATTGACGGAGATCCGAAATGTGAAATGATTTGGGTGAAGGTCACGGTTAAAGCAGGCTCAGACATGGTAATTGGATGTCTCTATAGGCCCCCCGAGCTCAGCAGCTGTTGTGGCTGAGCACCTGAAGGATAATTTAAAAATATTTCGAGTAGATTTCCCCACCATGTTATAGTTCTGGGTGGAGATTTTAAGTTGCCGGATATAGACTGGGAGACTCAAACGTTCATAACGGGTGGCAGGGACAAAGAATCTAGTGAAATTTTTTTAAGTGCTTTATCTCAAAACTACCTTGAGCAGTTAAACAGAACCGACTCGTGGCGATAACGTATTAGACCTTCTGGTGACAAACAGATGCGAACTATTTGAAACAGTTAACACAGAACAGGGAATCAGAGATCATAAAGCGGTTAGGGCATCGATGATTTCAGCCGTAAATAGAAATATTAAAAAAGGTAGGAAGATTTTTCCGTTTAGCAAAAGTGACAAAAAGCAGCTTACAGAGTCCCCGACGGCTCAACACAAAAGTTTTGTCTCAAGTACAGATAGTGTTGAGGGTCAGTGGACAAAGTTCAAAACCATCGTACAATATGCGTTAGGTGAGAATGTGCCAAGCAATATCGTAAGAGATGGAAAAGAGCCACCGTGGTACAACAACCGAGTTAGAAAACTGCTGCGGAAGCAAAGGGAACTTCACAGCAAACATAAACATAGCCAAAGCCTTGCAGACAAACAAAAATTACGCGAAGCGAAATGTAGTGTGAGGAGGGCTATGTGAGAGGCGTTCAGTGAATTCGAAAGTAAAGTTCTGTGTACTGACTTGGCAGAAAATCCTAAGGAATTTTGGTCTTATGTCAAAACAGTAGGAAGATCAAAACAAAATGTCCAGACACTCTGTGACCAAGATGGTACTGAAACAGAGGGTGACGGACTAAAGACCGAAATACTAAATGTCTTTTTACAAAGCTGTTTCACAGAGGAAGACTGCACTGTAGTTCCTTCTCTAGATTGTCGTACAGATGACAAGATGGTAGATATCGAAACAGACGACAGAGGGATGGAGAAAAAATTAAAATCGCTCAAAAGAGTAAAGGCCGCTGGACCTGATGGGATACCAGTTCGATTTTACACAGAGTACGCGAAGGAACTTGCCCCCCTTCTTGCAGCGGTGTACCGTAGGTCTCTAGAAGAGCGTAGCGTTCCAAAGGATGGGAAAAGGGCACAGATCATCCCCTTTTTCAAGAAGGGACGGCGAACAGATGTGCAGAACTATAGACCTATATCTCTAACGTCGATCAGTTGTAGAATTTTGGAACACGTATTATGTTCGAGTATACTGACTTTTCTGGAGACTAGAAATGTACTCTGTAGGAATCAGCATGTGTTTCGAAAAAGACGGTCGTGTGAAACCCAGCTCGCGCTATTCGTCCACGAGACTCAGAGGGCCACAGACACGGGTTCACTGGTAGATGCCGTGTTTCTTGACTTTCGCAAGGCGTTCGATACAGTTCGCCGTAGTCGTTTAATGAACAAAGTAAGAGCATATGGACTATCAGACCAATCGTGTGATTGGATTGAAGAGAAATTCTACAGAACGCAGCATGTCATTCTCAATGGAGAGAAGTCTTCCGAAGTAAGAGTGATTTCAGGTGTGCCGCAGGGGAGTGTCATAGGGCCGTTGCTATTCACAATATACATAAATGACCTGGTGGATGACGTCGGAAGTTCACTGAGGCTTTTTGCAGATGATGCTGTGGTGTATCGAGAGGTTGTAACAATGGAAAATTGCACTGAAATGCAGGAGGATCTGCAGCGAATTGACGCATGGTGCAGGGAATGGCAACTGAATCTCAATGCAGACAAGTGTAATGTGCTGCGAATACATAGAAAGATAGATCCCTTATCATGTAGCTACAAAATAGCAGGTCAGCAACTGGAAGCAGTTAATTCTATAAATTATTTAGGAGTACGCATTAGGGGTGATTTAAAATTGAATGATCATATAAAGTCGATCGTCGGTAAAGCAGATGCCAGACTGAGATTCATTGGAAGAATCCTAAGGAAATGCAATCCGACAACAAAGGAAGTAGGTTACAGTACGCTTGTTCGCCCACTGCTTGAATACTGCTCAGCAGTGTGGGATCCGCACCAGACAGGGTTGATAGAAGAGATAGAGAAGATCCAACGAAGAGCAACGCCCTTCGTTACAGGATCATTTAGTACTCGCGAAAGCGTTACGGAGATGATAGATAAATTCCAGTGGAAGACTCTGCAGAAAAGACGCTCAGTAGCTCGGTACGGGCTCTTGTTAAAGTTTCGAGGACATACCTGCACCGAAGAGTCAAGCAGTATATTGCTCCCTCCTACGTATATTTCGCGAAGAGACCATGAGGATAAAATCAGAGAGATTAGAGCCCACACAGAAGCATACCGACAATCCTTCTTTCCACGAATAATACGAGACTGGAATAGAAGGGAGAACCGATAGAGGTACTCAGGGTACCCTCCGCCACACACCGTCAGGTGGCTTAAGGAGTATGGTTGTAGATGTAGATATCCGCTCTCTCCTCTGCATTTAGCAGTGGAATTCCCGTTGCACTATTAATGCTACGACCCTTGCTTTTTATGTCACCAACGGTTGTTTTGCCTTTCCTGCATGCAGAATCAGTCATTCCAACAATTATTCCTTTTTCGACTTCTTCTCTTATTTCATGCACTCATTTCGTTTTAGCTTCCCTCCACTTCCTATTTATTTCATTCGTCGGCGACCTGTATTTCTTAATTCCTGAATTTCCCTGAACATTTTTATACCTCTTTATTTCATCTATCAACTGAAATATTTCTTCTGTTACCCATGGTTTCTTCGCAGTTACCTTCTTTGTTCCTATGTTTTTCTTTCCAATTTCTGTGATTGCTCTTTTTAGAGATATCCATTCCTCTTCAGCTGTACTTCCTAAAGAGCTATTCTTTATTGCTGTATCTATACCCCTAGAGAACTTCAAGTATATCTCGCCATTCCTTAGTACATTCATATCGCACTTCTTTGCGTGCTGATTATTCCCGACTAATGTCTTAAACATCAGCCTACTCTTCATAGCTACCACATTGTGATCAGAGTCTATAACTGTTCCTGGGTATGCCTTACAATCCAGTATCTGATTTCGGAATCTCTGCCTGACCATGATGTAATCTAACTGGAATCTTCCCGTATCATCCTGTGTTTTCCAAGTATTTCGCCTTCTCTTGTGATTCTTGAACAGAGTATTCGCTATTAATAGCTGAAATTTATTACAGAATTCAATTAGTCTTTCTCCTCTCTCATTCCTTGTCCTAAGCCCATATTTTCCTGTAACCTTTTTTTCTATTCCTTCCCCGACAACTGCATTCCAGTCCCCCATGACTATTAGATGTTCATCTCCCTTTATTTACTGTATTATCATTTCAATATCCTCATGTACTTTCCCTATCTCTTCATCCTCAGCTTGCGACATCGGCATGTAAACCTGAACTATGGTTGTTAGTGTTGGTTTGCTGTCGATTCTGATAAGAACAACCCTACCACTGAACTGTTCACTGTAACACACTATTTGCCCTACCTTTCTATTCGTATTGAATCCTACTCCCATTATACCATTTTCTGCTGCTATTGATGTTACCTACACTCATTTGACTAGCAGTCTCTGTCTTCTTTGCATTTCATCTCACTGACCCCTACTATATCTAGATTGATCCTTTGCATTTCCCTTTCCAGATATTCTAGCTTCCCTAACACATTCAAGCTTCTGGCAATCCACTCACCGACTCATAGAACGTTAACCTTCCGTTGGTTATTCATCTTTTTTCTCATGGTCACCTCCACCTTGACAGTCCCCTCACGGAGATCCAAATGGGGGACTACATCGGAATCTCTTGCCAATGTAGAGATCATCACGACACTTTTTCAATTATAGGGCACATATCCTGTGGATACACTTCGTGTCTTTAATGGAGTGGTTTCCATTGCCTTCTGCATCCTCATGCCATTGATCACTGCTGATTCTTCGCCTTTAGGGACAGTTTCCATTCCAAGGACAAGAGAGTACCCTGAACCCTTGTCTGCTCCTTCTCTCTTTGACAAGGCCGTTGGCAGAATGAGGTTGATTTCTTATTCCAGAAGTCTTCGGCCGCCAATGCTGATTATTAATCGAAATTTTAGTGGTAGCAGGTCCCGTACCCAGGACCGAGGACGTTATGATTACAAATCAAAGACGCTACCACCCCGCCCCCTTTTTTTTAAATCTCATTTTGCTCGTGATTTTTGGTTGCATTTGTTGGGGTTGGACGTCCCCGACACCTGTTGAAGTTCATTATTAATTCATCCACTCAGTTTTTTTGGGCAGCTAATCCTGTGACCAAACACGCTGAGCTACTGTGCACGCAAATATAAGAATTGCCCGGAACCCCTAGACCACGGGTGATAGTAGTAGCATAGCAGAAGGAAATATACTTCCATTTGTGCCACAGCAATTCAGAGCACAGGCAACAGCATCAGTCCATAATGTGGCACACCAGAGAAGAACGGGCACTGTCAGATTAATCAAACAGAACTCTGTATGGCTAGATATGAACACAGACTGCAAAACATTAGTAACACAAGTGTGGTGTGGGGAAGGAATAAAATCAGGCATCATGTCAGAGCACCATTAGGCACATTTTTTCCGCCACATTAGTGTTTTGAACATCTGCATACTGAAATCGTAGGCTCACTCACAACATCAGAAGGCTATGAACATTTTTTTCTGGTTGGATTGCCTGGTTTGGAGTCCCACTGAAAAATACCATTGATCAGAGATGGCAATTTCAAGCCTGTGTCTTCATAGCATTAACCACGCCATTAGGTATGAAGTGCATACATACCATGGCATGCCGCCAACATCAGACTGTACCTGGAGAGATTTTGCACAGGATGGCAGGACGACACAGTCATTGCCTCAGACTTTGCCATCCTATTAAGAAAACACATACGTCAGCTGAGACTGACAATGCCTAGAAACCAGCTGGAAAGACACTCCTTCATTTTTGCAGGCCTAGACAAGTGCACACATATGTTCTTATGCAATGATGCAGTGCATAAGCCACCATCCGATGGACCGTATTAGGTAGTCTGTAGCGTTAGCAATAATTTCTGCATAATAATCAATGGTACACCCACCACAGTCACATTGGATCGGATCAAGCCAGTGTTTCTGAATGCAACGGGTATTACAACGACCACAGAATGCAAACCAGAGAAGACAGAAAAATCTGCAACAAGAGGTGTTCCTGTACCCCATGAACACCACAATGAACTAGGCACTGTGACACCAGGACTGCAGTGCAGGATGACTACCCTACTCCCTGTCCCTGTCAGAACCATTGACTCACCTAGACCACTACACAGTTTCAAGGAAGAAATAGTTATGAGGGTTGGATAGCATGTTAAATTCAACCTGCATGTCGTTACCACAAAAAGGAGGACTCAGACAGTGACCTGTGCAGACGTTTTGTCCTCACAATGTACAGTGGCCCGTAAACACTCCAGAGGTGGATGTTTGAAGATGCATTGATGTAGTTGTTCTTTTGTTTACTTTTCAGGTTGTTATTCCATGTTTTACATTGTACATGCATTCATGTTTGTGCAACTGTAAGCTGTTATTGAGTATACGTGGGAGTAAATATCTTGTTTTCTCCATTACCCACAATCTCTTAGGCTCTTGCACAGGGCAGTAGGACATTCCATTTAACCAATTCACGTTCCCTGTGACAACAACATTACCCCCCATAATGTGTCACTACAAAGAGAACTGGTAGCCAGCATGCAACTCGCCACTTTGTATAGTACAGTTACATGTACCTATGGGTGCAGACAGAAAACTCTAGTTTGCCGCTAACTAGGGTGCAGCAGTGTCATTACAAAAAGAATGTAGGGCATGCTCGATTTGCTCTACACTCTTTCCCAAACTGTTGTTGTTGTTGTGGCCTTCAGTCCTGAGACTGGCTTGATGCAGCTCTCCATGCTACTCTATCCTGTGCAAGCTTTATCATCTCCCAGTACCTACTGCAACCTACATCCTTCTGAATCTGCTGGGTGTATTCATCTCTTGGTCTCCCTCTACGGTTTTTATCCTCCACACTGCCCTCCAATGCTAAATTGGTGATCCATTGATGCCTCAGGACATGTCCTACCAATCGATCCCTTCTTCTATTCAAGTTGTGCCACAAACTTCTCTTCTCCCCAATCCTATTCAATACCTCTTCATTAGTTATGTGATCTACCCATCTAATCTTCAGCATTCTTCTGTAGCACTATATTTCGAAAGCTTCTATTCTCTTCTTGTCCAAACTATTTATCGTCCATGTTTCACTTCCATAGATGGCTACACTCCATACAAATACTTTCAGAAATGTCTTCCTGACACTCAAATCTATACTCAATGTTAACAAATTTCTCTTCTTCAGAAACACTTTCCTTGCCAGTCTACATTTTATATCCTCTCTACTTTGACCATCATCAGTTATTTTGCTCCCCAAATAGCAAAACTCCTTTACTACTTTAAGTGTCTCATTTCCTAATCTAATTCCCTCAGCATCACCGCACTTAATTTGACTACATTCCATTATCCTCGTTTTGCTTTTGTTGATGTTCATCTTATATCCTCCTTTCAAGACACTGTCCATTCCGTTCAACTGCTCTTGCAAGTCCTTTGCTGTCTCTGACAGAATTACATAATCATCAGCGAACCTCAAAACTTTTATTTCTTCTCCATGGATTTTAATACCTACTCCGAATTTTTCTTTTATTTCCTTCACTGCTTGCTCAGTATACATATTGAATAACATTGGGGAGAGCCTACAACCCTGTCTCACTCCCTTCCCAACCACTGCTTCCCTGTCATGCCCCTCAACTCTTATAACTGCCATTTGGTTTCTGTACAAATTGTAAATAGCCTTTCATTCCCTGTATTTTACCCCTGCCACCTTCAGAATCTGAAAGAGAGTATTCCAGTCAACATTGTCAATAGCTTTCTCTAAGTCTACAAATACTAGAAACGTAGGTTTGCCTTTCCTTAGTCTAGCTTCCAAGATAAACCGTAGGGTCAGTATTGCCTCACGTATTCCAATATTTCTATGGAATCCAAACTGATCTTCCCCGAGGTTGGCTTCTACTAGTTTTTCCATTCATCTGTAGTTCCCAAACTAATCCATAAAAGAATTTGATTTTTGCTTTATTTGTCAGATTCATGGTGAACAGCCAATAATATCGTGATGCCCATAGTTACTGTGATATTTTTCATTTATGTAGCGCATTGTGCAGAATCAGAAAAGAGGTCGTTATGATTTTGCTCTTGGTGCATATTACATCACACATTGCTGCATATGATACACAGTGAATGTATTGACTTTCACTTTAAACTTGGGAGGAGATCTATATGCACCAACAATCTTGAGCAAATACACTCCTGAAAATGGAAAAAAGAACACATTGACACCGGTGTGTCAGACCCGCCATACTTGCTCCGGACACTGCGAGAGGGCTGTACAAATGATCACACGCACGGCACAGCGGACACACCAGGAACCGCGGTGTTGGCCGTCGAATGGCGCTAGCTGCGCAGCATATGTGCACCGCCGCCGTCAGTGTCAGCCAGTTTGCGTGGCATACGGAGCTCCATCGCAGTCTTTAACACTGGTAGCATGCCGCGACAGCGTGGACGTGAACCGTATGTGCAGTTGACGGACTTTGAGCGAGGGCGTATAGTGGGCATGCGGGAGGCCGGGTGGACGTACCGCCGAATTGCTCAACACGTGGGGCGTGAGGTCTCCACAGTACATCGATGTTGTCGCCAGTGGTCGGCGGAAGGTGCACGTGCCCGTCGACCTGGGACCGGACCGCAGCGACGCACGGATGTACGCCAAGACCGAAAGATCCTACGCAGTGCCGTAGGGGACCGCACCGCCACTTCCCAGCAAATTAGGGACACTGTTACTCCTGGGGTATCGGCGAGGACCATTCGCAACCGTCTCCATGAAGCTGGGCTACGGTCCCGCACACCGTTAGGCCGTCTTCCGCTCACGCCCCAACATCGTGCAGCCCGCCTCCAGCGGTGTCGCGACAGGCGTGAATGGAGGGACGAATGGAGACGTGTCGTCTTCAGTGATGAGAGTCGCTTCTGCCTTGGTGCCAATGATGGTCGTATGCGTGTTTGGCGCCGTGCAGGTGAGCGCCACAATCAGGACTGCATACGACCGAGGAACACAGGGCCAACACCCGGCATCATGGTGTGGGGAGCGATCTCCTACACTGGCCGTACACCTCTGGTGATCGTCGAGGGGACACTGAATAGCGCACGGTACATCCAAACCGTCATCGAACCCATCGTTCTACCATTCCTAGACCGGCAAGGGAACTTGCTGTTCCAACAGGACAATGCACGTCCGCATGTATCCCGTGCCACCCAACGTGCTCTACAAGGTGTAAGTCAACTACCCTGGCCAGCAAGATCTCCGGATCTGTCCCCCATTGAGCATGTTTGGGACTGGATGAAGCGTCGTCTCACGCGGTCTGCACGTCCAGCACGAACGCTGGTCCAACTGAGGCGCCAGGTGGAAATGGCATGGCAAGCCGTTCCACAGGACTACATCCAGCATCTCTACGATCGTCTCCATGGGAGAATAGCACCCTGCATTGTTGCGAAAGGTGGATATACACTGTACTAATGCCGACATTGTGCATGCTCTGTTGCCTGTGTCTATGTGCCTGTGGTTATGTCAGTGTGATCATGTGATGTATCTGACCCCAGGAATGTGTCAATAAAGTTTCCCCTTCCTGGGACAATGAATTCACGGTGTTCTTATTTCAATTTCCAGCAGTGTATATTGTACAAAATTCTACAATATTTTGGCTATCAAATATGAAAAAGTACAGCAAGCAGGGTACCATCTTTCCATTCATATTCCTGTAAAGAGTGAGGAAGTGACTCTTTTAACTTCAAATATCATGTAATTCATCAGTGGTATTGACTTTGATGAGTAATTGGCAAGGTCCTAAAAATGTCAGTGTGTTCACATATTCAGAGTTATGATGGAGTTAAATTGAATTTGTTCCACTGTGCAGATAAAATTCAATATTGTTCTATTAGAAATAACGGATTTGGTACTTTTGATCTATCTGTGGGTAATAAGGTCATGAATATATGATAGTCATTACTTTATGAAGTGCTTGAGCCTACTCACTAATGTGAAAATAGATTATAGACACATACAACCTAGCTTTGACATATCAGAAGTTATTTGAAGTGAAGAAATTGACTACTTTATTCTGAATGCAGATAGGAACAAAAAGATGATACACTATTTGTTTTTAATTATTTTCATATTTCTCAGATCTCTGAAATGCAGGAAGAAAATCCTTTGGTATGTTTCCACTGCAGTCGGTTGTTATTGAAAATACAATGGGTTATGGGATTCCACAGAAAGTGCAACTGATTTGGCGATTTACTTTTGTCTGAATTGTTAACTTTTTCTCATTTGAAGAAGCGTCATCGGTTATGAGCAACATCTACATTTCTCTTAACATGTTTAATTTTGCTTCTTTTGCCAAAACAGTATAATGTGCACAAACACACCTTACTAACATGCTAGGCAGTAGCTATAGCAGAGGAATCCTGAAACTGGGCTTCTTATTAAACAAGGACTTGGTGACAAGAAAGTTCGATAGCTTATGAAAAACCAACCTTACTGAGCCGGTTTACATTCAAATAAGTGAAAAAAATGATGTTTATTTTCATACTAGCAAATTCTCTTTCCACTAGTTCTTAAAGAACTACTGTACTTCATTGAAAAAATAAATTAAAAGCTATAGCTGCTACTATATTACTGTAGAGTTTCATGTATTAACTTCATGGTAAAACACTCACATCCTGGCATCCCATAATTTGCCAAAACCTCATTCTGATATCTCGAACCATTTTGGAGATACAATGGATGTTACCAGTAGTTCTTTTTTGCTATATTGTTAGCACACACATGACCACAGTGGAACCCCTACATAAAATCAATTTTCTCGAAATTGCAGGTACATATGTACCTCCTCCTACGTTTAAAGAAAAATTCAATATATTAGCTAAATTTTATATGTAACTGTGTATGATCCAATATGTGCCAAATGCGAAATCATAGCGACCTCTACTTTTTATTGCAAACTTCTCTAATTTCAAGCAGTGTGTTACTTAACTGCGAACTATCATAATAACAAAATGATGGGTGCTTCATCGTGAAGCTGACATATAAAGCTGTAATGCAAGTATGTAATTATTTTATTGAACAGTTTTTGTAAAAAATGTGTTAGAAAGATTGCAGGGCATGTGCCTCGAGTTTGTCAGTGCACCACATACTGAAGCAGCAATGCAGATGCTGGAGAACAGTGTCGTACTTTTCTGCTCTCTGGCGGGTGGACGCACACCGCCACACAGCTGCTGCTCTATGCAGCCTGTTAAATAACACCAGGATGTTGTTCACGTAAGTTCAGCCCTCCGCTTTGCAGGATACCCACTTTGCTTGTGTGCAGACCCATAGGTTGCTGAAGACCAGAAATCCACTACTGTGCATGGAGCAAATGGGATCTAGTGATGGCAAATATTTATTTAGACACAAACCACCAAACTTAGGAGGGATACTGCAGCGAGAGTGTTTTCACTGACATCCAACAGCTTGTGTGTCCTAATAGGAACATTAATGTTTACCATCCCCATGTGCCACATGCTCCTCTTATACTATTAGGTTTCTAATGTTATGCGTGAAATCTGTACCCAGAGTAGTAAGCCAATTAGGAGACAAAGATAACTGAATATCTGTGAAATTTTACTCAACAGTATCCCCACCAATTCAGGTAATCTTTACTGCTAACTGACTAACCTGGTGCATGGTCACCTGGTCCTGGTAGCAAGTTGCTTATGTAATGGTTTCCAGGGGGAACAAAGTTGATTTTCTGTATTTATAATTGTTGACATGGACCAAACTTTTAAATTTAAAATGTTGTCATAATCAACTCATTAAGAAGTATAATCACAATAAGTCAAGTACTACAGCTGCAAATTGTGTATATCTCTTGAAGTAGCATAGCTCATGCCACACAAAATACTCAGACTTTATTAACAGAGTGTTTCAGTGTGAGAGCTCTTAGAGGCTTCCAACAAACTTTAAGCATCATTCCAAACCTTTACAAAACTTTTGTCGCTCACATTTGGAAAGTAATACGAAATTTTAAGTTGTTTTGTAGATGGGAGTTCGATTCACATACTCCACCTATGCTAGTGGGCTCGTGGTGCTACATGTGAAAAGATAAACCTAGATTAGTAAAGGAATTAGGAAAGATGAATCTACAACAAGGTATGGGCGCTTCACATAATACTTGGATGGACGAAAATGCACACCCCACCAGATCCATGCTAAGTTTGGAGGTCCATAGCTAAACAAACATTCATTGTAGCCACATCCAACTTGCTCTCCCTGTGCTAGCGTTCTTCGCTATTTGCGTGGAAATAGTGAAAGCAGATTATTGATTCAGAATAGAAGCTACAGGGAACTAGAAAACTACCACAAAAATATTCTTTGCTATGGCCTGCTCTTGCTTTGATGTGTAATTCGAGCTATTTCACTTTTTTCAAGGTTATTTACTTACACACTATTTTGCTTTTTTGTGAATTTTATTTCCTCGGTGGATATTTTATTTTACTTTATTTTTTTGACCTCTATTGCCATGAAATCTCTTGGGTAGAGCGTAAGAGGGTATGGTGGCCAATGTCCAGTGAGCAGTTCTCGTCCAAACAGCTGGGTGAGTTCATTCATCTGTACAGAAGGGCAGACCCACAAGTTTTTTCTACCTTTGGGCCAGGCTGTAATGACAGAATCGGGGCACAGGCCCTGCAATCTTTCTCAAACAATTTTATAGAAACTATTCGGTAAAAAAAGTCATTTATACTTCAATTGTAGCTTTATATGTCAGGTTCATTATGATGGTCATAGTTATTGGGATATTTACATGGAAGTAAGACACCGCTTGAAATAAAAGTTTGCAATGCTAAATAGAGGTTGCTATAATTTGGTGTTTGGTGCATACTGCTAATATGTTGTGATCATAAAACGGGGTGACTTCGGACACTTTTTGTGTTGCCTTAACTATTTCTCATAGCCCATGCAACAGGATATGTATATCAAAAGTTAGGTCTGGGTCAGTAGATTACATTTATGTATCAAATATTATCTTAAATTCGGTCATTTATTTTTGATTTAATTTCTTGTTTGTGTCCCAAGTCACACCGCAGGGTGGGGTGACTTGGGACATGTGGGGTGACTTGAGATGCCTACAAATACTTTCCACAAAACTGCATTCACCAGACCAAAGAGGTGACTGGGAACAATGAAAATGTTTTTCTTTTTTTCATTTTAAATATGTGACACCAATTTTAGTGTCTTTTAGGGTGAAATAATAAAAATTATGATATATTAAAATTAAAACAAATCTTGAAAAGTTAAAAAAGAATCAAAAGAAATTTTTATGATATTTATTGTATTAAAAAGGTGTTTCACATATATAAAAGTACAAGAATGAATTGTTTCATGTTCTTTTTAATTACAGTAATTAGATTTTTCTTCATATTAGTTACTCTGCAGTTTCATACGGGAACATGTAACGACCATGACGAACAAAGAGGGGAACAAGTCTGCACAGAACTTGTGAAATAGAAACTTCTTGAATGTCTTCTACATTTGGAAAACATAAATGTCTGAAGGCTTCTGAGACTTTCTCATAAATGAAGTTTTCACTTTGGAATCTTTTATGGCCAATATTTGCCCTATGAATGTTTTCAGAACAACCTGGGATTTTAGTCCAACATAGTTAAAAATTACGAAAATGAAGTCTCCTTCATTTAACTTATCCTCTTAAGTGATAGGTACTGGTGTATTAGTTTCTCCAATTGCGGTATCTGTGTGTTCATTGTATTCGTCAGTTGAAAGATGATCATCTGTGTCATTATCATAACTCGTATATTTTACACGCTCTGATCTTAAATTGTCTTCGGCAGAATGCTTAGAAGTTGAAGGTAGTACTGGAGCATTAGTGTCGCTATTGTCATGAGAGTGTGAGTCATCAAGATCATCCAAATCTACATTTGAAATTCTTTTACCAGGTGGAACAGAAAGTCTCTTTCGTCTCACGCAAAGTAGCTGTGTCTCCTTTCTGAACAATTCATGCAAAAATGTGCGAAATGTGTTGTCCAGTGTTTGAGAGTCACCTTCATTTCCAGTAGTTTTGGGAATGAGTTTCAAGACCTGTTGTGGATCGAATGGAAAAATTCCAGTTTTCTTGAATCCGGCTTTTAAGTTGTGTCTCGTTTGGTCATCATAATGATAGCACACACAGAGGAGAGTATGTTACCACATCGTTTTTATGTAAAACTCCATTGTCTACCGTGTAATTCCACTAACCAAAGCCTTTTTCAACGAAAGAATCTATTTTTAAGAGCCATTGATAGCTGGTGAAACGAGAATAGCTATGGGTTTTGGAACAACTTACGGGAAGACATTACACTTCTTTTGTATCGAAAATGTGCTTATTCACAAGCTACTGACCTTTCTTTTCCTCAGTTCTTTTCTTAATAAACCACTGTTTCAGAATTGTCTCGTATTGTGTTTGTACAACATGCTAGGTGAGGTAACTCCCTATATTACTGGGGAATTCTTTTTAGATACTAACGAAAGCTAGTGACATTAGAACGTTTTGGATGTTCACCATGCAAGCGTGGGCGTGGAAGGGCCCCATTTAATATTTACAAAAAATGTGAGCATAGTCTTTTGGCAAAGGAAACAAATTTCGACATGGCAGCCAGAAAAATGCGTAGGTTTTACTCAAAATTCACCACTCATGACGCTTTCCTGTAGTATCTCCTAGTCATGTTACTTTTACTGTGCACTGTATTGTATCTAGAATTTGTCTTTCAGACAGCCCTGTCATGATACTATGAATAATACGTTGTTTAATACACACAGACCAGGGAATGTACGCATTAAGACTATTCTGTCTGGAAAGTGGTTTTCGTGCTGAACTACTGACTGTGAAGCCAGAGCATATTTCAGTTTTGGTTCTATTACACCCAGCTGGGATTACATTCATGACATTCTCACTAATACTGCTCTTATCTAACACAATAATTTGTCAACCAGCCAGCCAGTTGATATTCCATAAAAATATAACACGTCCCCACATTACATAAGTCATAGCTTCTGCTGTGTACTTACAGTTGTGGCAATGGCTTATTATGTATGTTGCTAGGTGTGCACTTTCTGTTCTGCAGGAAAGTTTCCCGCATACCCTTCTTTGCTTCTGCTGCCTTTTCTGTTTTCTACGTGTTCTTGTGCTTGAGTTGTGGAGAGGGATTGCTTCTGTGTGTTGCTTTGTAGTGGAATGTCCTCTTCAGCCATGAGTGCATGATGATTCTGTTGGATGGTTGCATGCCCACAAACAACTCAGAGCTCATGAGACTGCTGATGGAAGGGATTCGTCACTGCCTGTGTTGTGTGTAAGATGTCATGGTATGGGAATGCTTGCTTCTTGCCTGCCCTCTAGATACTGTATTTAGCTGCAACAGGCAGAATACATGTTTTGTTGGTGCTGCATATTTTAGCGATTTTGGCCAAGATAAACTTACAGTACCGTATTTTTCTTCGGCACACGTGCGCACGGAATCAGCTAAGTGAAAAATCCGTACAATGAGCACGTTTATTTGTATATAAAAGCCGACTCGGGAATTTTCTCTTGTGTGAGACAGCTTGTACAAGATAGTGTGTGTATTTAAAGTTCCATATTTTCATATTTTACTGACTGCGTCGCTTTTTCTGCGTAAGCGTTCATTGATTGTATCAATACTCGTTTGTATTGTGATATACGCTATTGTGAAATTTCGAACATTCGCGATACCGCGATAAGCTAGGATTGTTATTGACAATTGCAGGCTTAAACTAAATTGTTCTCTCTTAAATTTTTTTAAGTACATTAGGCATATCTTTCTCTATTTTCATTGTATAATTACATGAGAATTTAATTCGTAGCAAATCAGCATTTGTGGTTCACAGTTCAGCCAATGTATTCATCACCACTGAATTTCATTTTACCCTATATCAACACAAATGAAGATGCGTTTTTGAGACTTTTTGGAAGCTCCATTGTCCTTTGTATAATCTATGGGCAATTTGTAACAAATCGGGGTTTTTGATTTAGTTACTGTAACAGATTTTCTAACTAACATTTTGTGTTACATCTAGTTTTCGCGTAAGAGGAGTAGCCCTATATATTATCTGTTTTTATCGTAAATTAACTCAGTTTTTGAGTTTGCTAATAACTATAATTAACATCAAAAGATTTTAGGAAACTAGTAATTTTTAGCACAGGTTTTTGTGTTGCCTTAATATAAATCTCTTTTTGTGTATCCACTTCGAATCTTATAGGGAATTAGCAACTTCTTAGCCCCACAGAGTAAAAGATAATCAGCAAGTTTAATTTAAAGTACTTTGTTCACTGCGTTGTAATACATTGCACCAGCTAAAATGGAGCTCCACTGTGAATGCTGTTCTCAAGCATGGGATCATTGGTTGACATTCATAATCAGGTGGAAATCACCCTGATGGTCAAACAACTGACAGCTGCTGCAAATCGGTGTGTTGGAAGAGCTCCCAAGACTCATGTACCTGTGATACCTACACCAGAGGTACCTCAGGTACTATCCTCTCCTGTGGATCCTGTATCCTCTGCAGAAAATACAGCATCTGTCATTACCCATTCACTTCACTGCCAGTGGCGTATCATTGGTAGATCTAGGCATCCTGTACAGGGTGGATGGGGACCAAGGAGGACTCAGAGTGTTGTACCAATCCCCCTAACCAACAAGTTTGAGGTGCTGTCTTACACTGAAACTGAAATTGACCCAGTGGGACTCACTTCAGCTGTTGTGGGGAAACCTGTTTTGTCTGGCGTCAGGAGGAGGCAAATGCAAAAGGGCAGGTGTCTATTAATTGTCGGCAGTTCAAAGTGAGTGTTGGTACACTTTAGGGAAATGGCAGCAAGAGACAGGAAATGACACCGGGTGCACTCAATGTGTATGCCTGGAGGTTTCATTCAACAAGTTGAAGAGGAAATTCCAGCAGCCATTGAGAGAACAGGGTACAACCAACTGCAAATTGTGGTCCACATTGGAACAAATGATGCCTGCCATCTGGGCTCTGAAGTCATTCTTGGGTCACACCAGTGACTGGCAGAGAAGACCAGATTTATACATGGAATTTCAATGAAGCTCCCAATTTGCGGTATTGTCCCCAGAAGTGACCGTGGCCCTTTGGTTCTGAGTGAAGTGGAAGGACTGAACCAGAGACTTTGAAAGTTATATGACAAGCTAGGCTGCTCCTTCCTGGACTTGTACCATAGTAATGAGAACTGTAGGGTTCCCCCTAAATAGGTCAGGTGTGCACTACACATCAGATGCTGCTACTCAGGTGTATGAGGTACAGACGAGGGTTTTTAGATTAGGCAACTATCCATCCAATCCAAATAACGAAAGCTGTAGGAAACCCAGCAGTATCAGTGTAAGATTGAAAGAAATGCCTCCCACAGGTGAGAGTATTAAAATGCTAATGGTAAACTGCCAGATATATCACAACAGAGTGTCAGAGTTTGAAGCATTCATGCAAAGCTCATATAATACTAGGCACGGAAAACTGGTTGAAACCTGAAATTGATACCAGTGAGAGTTTTGGGGAAAATTTAAGTGTATATAGAAAAGAAAGGTAAATGGGAAATGGAGGTGGTGTATTTGTTGCAGTAGACAAAAAGCTCAGATCCACCAAGATAGAAATTGAAGTTGCATGTGATATAGTTTGGACAGGACTCCAATATTCAGGGCATGGCAGATAAAAACTTAATTGTCAACGAATTTTCAAATGAAAACGTGATAGATATTCTATGTTTAAGTGAACATTGGTGTAAAGAGGATAAGCTTGGGTACAAAGTATTGGATGATTACAAACTACTTAGTTGCTATTGCAGAAAACAGCACTTACGTGGTGGGGTAGCAATATATGCAAAAACACCTCTTGCACCAAACTGTGGCAGGATAGATCTCAGTACCCTTTGTGATGGAATACATTTTGAAATGTCAGGTCTAGTAGTTGAGAGCATTAAGCTAATGGTAGTTGTAGTGTACAGGCCACCTAGTGGTGACGCTCTTATCTTTCTGGAGAAACTTGAGGAACTCTTAATGCACACATGTATACCGAAATGGAAAAAATACAATATTGTCATTAGAGGGGATATCAATTCAAGTTTTGATGTCCTGCAGGACAGAAAAACTGTGACAGAGCTCAGAAATGTGCTTCGACAATTTAACCTGTACTATGTTCACTGCAAACCTATCAGAGGCTCATCCTGTCTAGACAATATATTTACAAATATTAAGAGAACTTGTATGTTCACTGATGTAATTAGTTTCCCTTTCTCAGACAATGATGCAGTATATCTTAGTCTTAATAATGCAACTTCAGACTGCTCCAAACCAGAATCTAAAACTGTGATTACTAGACCAGTGAGCAGAGAGAGGATGGATAGGTTTAGACATACCCTCACTTATTTCAGTTGGGACACATGTTTTATTAGACTTCAACACTGTTCAGCTGATATTGTATTCACAAAGTTTTTCTCTGTCTTCTTAAATGTATTTGAAAATAACATCCCTTTGAAAAAATGTACAGTGACTATTAGTAGTAATTACAAGAAAAGGAAAATGAAGGAATGGTACACTCCACAGTTAGGGCAACTGAAAAATACTGTTATGCTGTATTGTAGTCTGTACAAAACCAGTAAATCAGAACTGTATAAAGACCTGTATGCTATAGCTAAATGCAAGTATAGGAAGGCACTAAATAAAGCAAAGAAACTGCATAACATAGTAAACATTGACAAATCTAAAAATAAATGCAAGAAGGCCTGGAGTGTAATAAACTCCATTGCACACACTAAACACAAAGAGGAAATTGCCATTACCCCAGAAGAATTTAATAAATATTGCATTCAGTCCATTGAGGAAATTAGTAGTTCAATAATCAAACCACATGAAAATGCACTTAGTATTATTGACAGCTGCTTTGAAAAGCTTCCCCCAAGCACCTTCACTTTCACAGAAGTGAGCCCAAATAATATCCTAAAAATAGTGAAAAATTTCAAACCTTCAGTTACTGTCGATTACTACGATATGTCATGTAATTTGTTGAAAGATGTTATTGATTGTGTGATTTATCCTTTAACCGTTTGTGTTAACAAATGCCTAGTTGTTTCTCACTATAATCTATCATAGAACCCTCGAACAACCATACCCAGTTTGTGGAAAAATGCACAGGTTACGTCTATCTACAAGAAGGGTAGTAGAAGTGATCCACAAAACTACTGTCCAATATCCTTGACATCAATTTGTTGTAAAATCTTAGAACACATTTTGAGATATTTTGAACAGAAAGACCTCCTCAATGCCAACCAGCATCGTTTTCAAAAACATTGATCATGTGAAACCCAACTTGCACTTTTCTTACATGACATACTGAAAGCTTTGGATCAACACAACCAGGTAGATGCAGTGTATGGTGTCACCGCCAGACACCACACTTGCTAGGTGGTAGCCTTTAAATTGTCCGTGGTCCGTTAGTATACGTCGGACCCGCGTGTCGCCACTATCAGTGATTGCAGACCGAGCGCCGCCACACGGCAGGTCTAGAGAGACTTCCTAGCACTCGCCCCAGTTGTACAGCCGACTTTGCTAGTGATGGTTCACTGCCTATTTACGTTCTCATTTGCCTTCAGCTACATCATTTGCTACAACCTAGCAAGGCGCCATTATCAATTACTATTGATACTGTGAATCATGTCACGTCAAGAGCGACATTCGTCATTAATGGATTAAAGTTAAGTATTCCAACAGCTACGTCCGTTGTTTCTAAATTCTAATTTCCTTGCCGTGTACCAGACCTCATGCCAGCCTGCGTGAGCTAAATCGCGTGCCTTTCGGCCTCCTCTAGTAACACGGTGTTGGCTCTCCTGCCAACCACAACGCAGTGTTTCTTGATTTCCAAAAAATTTGACTCAGCACTGCACCTACGCTTATTGTCAAAAGTATGATCAAATGGGGTATCAAGTGGAATTTGTGGCTGGATTGAGGAACTTTTGGTAGGGAGGACACAGCATGTTATTGTGGATGGAGAGTCATTGTTAGATGTAGAAGTAACTTCAGGTGTGCTCCAGGATAGTGTGTTGGAACCCTTGCTCTTCATGTTGTATATTAATGACCTTGCAGACAATGTTAATAGTAAAATCAGGTTTTTTTTACAGATGATACCGTTATCTATTATGAAGTACTATCTGAGGGAAGCTGCATAAATATTCAGTCAGATCTTGATAAGATTTTGACATGGTGCTTAGATTGGCAACTTGTTTCAAATGTTCAGAAATGTAAAACTGTGCACTTCACAAAACAAAAAACAAGAAAGTAGTATCCTGTGACTATAATAGCAATGAATCACTGTTGGAAGTGGCCAACTCATACAACTAATTGTGTGTAACCATTTGTAGGGGTATGAAATTGAATGATAACATGGGTTCAGTCATGGGTAACGTAGGTAGTAGTCTATAGTTTATTGGTAGAATACTGAGGAGGTGCAATCAATCTACAAAAGAGATTGCTTACAAATCACTGATGTGACTGATTCTAGAATATTGCTCAAGTGTGTGGGACCCATACCAGATAGACAAAAAGGGGTATTGAGTGTATACAGGGAAGGGCAGCACAAAGGGTCAAAGGTTTGTTTAGTCCATGGGAGAGTGTTACAAAGATACTGAAGGAACGAAAATGGCAGACTCCTGAAGACAGATGTAAACTATCTGAGAAAGTCTATTAACAAAGTTTCAGAACTGGCTTTGAATGATTACTCTAAGGATATAATAAAACCCCTATGTATTGCTCACATGGGGATTGTGAAGATAAGATTAGAATAATTACTGGTTGCACAGAGGCATTCAGTCATTCTTCCCATGCACCATACAGTAATGGAACAGGAAGAAACCCTCGTAACTGGCACAATGGGACATATAAACTGCTATGCACCTCACAGTGGTTTGCAGAGTGTATAGATGGAGATGTACATATAGTCACCAAATTACGCATGAGCTACTCCCCTTTCTCTGTTGCACTGAAATCCTATTGGTTATACTTAGTAAGCACTATAGGATGGAGTGACAGAGGAAACATTGAGAACACTATTTTGGAAAGATCTTATAGAGGTTCACAACCATTTTGAATGCAGAAGAGCACTGGAACCACCATTGTACCAAGGAATTGGCCAAATATCCCGTGAACAATGTATCAGTCAAAAACCCACAAGAAACACACTGATTGCTAAAGTCACAGTATTTATTGTCTTACTAGGCATTGTTAGATCTTCAGTTTAGTTGAGTTGCAAACAATCTTTGCTATAAATTTATTAAATTTCTCTAATGAACAAAAAGCCTACACCCAAACTCAAGCAGTGGAAAGTGCCCCATCTTGCAGCACACTGTAGACACCAGTACTGTGGCAGCCAGAGATGTAGTATGCTACATAAAAATTTGAAAGAAGGCTGAGACATTTGTTACATACTTAAAATTGTTTCCAGGTTACAAAAAATGCAGAACAGCAAAAATATTAAAAAAACTTTCTGAAAACATTCAGTGTTTTAAAATTAATGAAAGTGGGAGAGTGCTGTAACTGTTTGTCACCTTGGCAGCCTAAAATATACATATAACCTTCGTATTTACATGGATGGAGAATCAAACTAAGACTCAGTTTTGAAGATAAGACCATAAATTCTCATTAAAGTAATTCAGTAGCTCCTAAAGCTATATGCTGAAGAAGCAGAGGTCGTTGCACTCTCAGTTCAAAAGAGAACCCACAAATGACAACAAGCACAGATTAGTAGAGATTTGTTTATCTATAATAAGATCTATGCACAAAGCTTACAACTACTACCACTGTCATGCCTTAGATATGGCAGAAAGCCTGAGAAAATTGTAATCCTTTGTAAAATCGCTGAGTGGGTCTAAGGGCTCCATCCAGTCACTTGTTGACCAGTCTGGTGTGGCAGATGAAGATTGCAAACCAAAAGCCGAAATTTCAAATTTCACATTCAAGAAATTGTTCATGCAGGAAAATCACACAAATATACCATTGTTTGACCATCAAACAGACTCCTGTATGGATGACATAGTAATAAGTATTCCTGGTGTAAAGTAACAACTAAAGGAATTAAAAACAAATAAGTCGCTAGGTCTACATGGAATCCTATTTCAGTTTTTCAAAGAGTACTCTACATCATTGGTCCTTCCATAGCTTGCATTTATCATGAATCTCTAGTCCAGTGCAAAGTTCCCAACAACTGCAAAAAAGTACAGGTGACTCCTGTGTACAAGAAGGAAAAAAATGGACCCGCAAAATTACAGACCAATATCCCTAACATTGATTTGGAGCAGGATACTTGAACATATTCCCAATTTGAATATAATACACTTTCTTGAGACCAAGAAGCTTATGTCTACAGATCAGCATGGTTTTAGGAAACACCGCTTGTGTGAAACTCAGGTTGTGCTTTTCTCAAATGATATGCTGCGAACTATGGATGAAGGACAACAGGCAGATTTCATGTTTCTAGATTTCTGGAAAGCGTTTGACATGGTACTCCATTCCAGGCTATTCAAGAAGGTATGAGCGTATGGAATAGGTTCACAGATTGTGAGTGGCTTAAAGACTTCTTAAGTTATAGAACCCAGTATATTATCCTCGATGGCGAGTGTTCATCAGAGATGAGAGTATCATCAAGAGTGCCCCAACAAAGTGTGAAACGACCACTATTATCCTCTATATTCCTAAATGGTTTGGTGGGCAGCTATCTTTGGTTGTTTGCTGATGATGCTGTGGTGTATAGTAAGGTGTTGAAGTTGAGTGACTATAGGAGGATTCAGGATGACTTGGACAATATTTCTAATCAGTGTGATGAATGGCAGCTAGCTCAAAATGTAGAAAAATGTAAGTTAATGCAGATGAGTAGGAAAAATAAACCTGTACTGTTCAGCTACAGCATTAGCAATGTTCTGCTTGACACAGTCACGTCATTTAAATAACTGTATGTAATGTTGCAGAGTGATGTGAAATGGAACAAGCATTTGAGGATTGTGGTAGGAAAGGCAAATGGTCAATTTCAGTTCATTGGGAGAATTCTAGGAGAGTGTGGTTCATCCACAAAGGAGACCACATATATAATGCTAGTGTGATCTATCCTTGAGAACTGTGTGAGTGTTTGGGATGTGTACCAGGTCAGATTAAAGGACGACATCGAAGTAATTCAGAAGCAGGCTGCTAGATTTGTTAATGGTAGGTTTGAACAACATGCAGTTGTTGTGAAGATTCTTTGGGAACTGAAATGGGAATCCCTAGAGGGAAGGAGATGTAGTTTTTGAGGAACACTATTGAGAAAATTTAGAGAACCGGCATTTGAAGCTGACTGTAGAGTGATTTTGTTGCCTTCTACATACATTGTGCATAAGGACCTCGAGGGTAAAATAAAAGAAATTAGGGCTCATACAGAGGCATATAGACAGTCGTTTTTCCCTCTTTCTGCTTGTGAGTGGAACAGGAAAGGAAATGACTAATAGTGGTATGGGATAACCTCCGCCATGCATTGTAAGGTGAATTGCAGAGTATCGATGCAGATGTACATTTAGAGGTAGAGAGAGGAAGGTGAGGAGGGGAGGAAAGAAGAGGAAGGTGGTGGTGAAGAGGGAGACAAGGAGGGAATAAAGTAAAGGAAAATAGTGTAAATGTGGGGGAGAGACATGCAAAAAGGGGGGAGGCACAGAGAGAGGGAGAGAGAGAGAGAGAGAGAGAGAGAGAGAGAGAGAGAGAGAGAGAGAGAGAGTGCACATGAGGGTGGGGAGAGGGGAAGAGGAAGAATAGTGGGAGAAGGCATGATCTGCATGGGAAAGGAGTGACACGGACAAAAGAGAAAAGCTAAGCTGAAGTAGTGGGGAACAAGTTAGCAGAGGCTTAGGCCAGACAGACTACAAAAGTGCAGGATATACTGGAGTGACAATTCCCATCTGCATAGTTCAGAGAAACTTGTGCTTGAAGGAGGTATAAGGCATGGATACTCCCTTCCAGCACAACTTTCTCTTATGTATGCAGACGGGAATTATCATTCCCAATATATCGTGCATTCTTACAGTCCCCCTGGCCTAAACCTCCACTAACTTCTTTCACATACCTCAGCTTACCTTTCCCCTTCTTCTTACCATGCCATTCCTTCCCCATCCACATTGTGTGCTGCCTTCTTCCATCACTCTTCCTCCCCCTCCCTGTTTTTTCACCACCCTCTCCATTTTTCCACCCCTTTCTCTTACTTTATTCCTTCCCTGTCTCTCTCTTCACCACCATCATCCTCTCTTTTTCTCCCCTGCTTCACCTCTCTCCCTCTCTCTACTTTTCATTTCTGTACCCTCTGAACTCTTTTCATCATGTTGTGCAGCCACTGAGCCATCTGATTAAAGACCTGTCTCCCACTACCCTGTTATCCCCTTCTTGCCTCATGTATCCTTCCCTAACCCATTCCCATCTCCATTTGCCCGAGCAAGTGATTTACCAAATTGACAATTCCTTGATGCCTCTCGATTCAGCCCATCACCAGATTCCTACATTCAGTTAAGTTATACCAGAAGTTTCTTTTCTCCCCAGTTTGATTCAGAAGCTTTTCATTAGTAATCCAGTCTACCCATCATATCTCCAGCATTCTTCAGTAGCTCCATATTTTAAATGTTTTAATTCGCTACTTGTCTGATGTATCTGGAGCTATTTTTGTTTTCATTTATTTGTGAAACATAAAATCATTTCATACACATACAGCTGTATTTTAGCATCTAGTGTTTTTGTTCTTTTCTCAGACAATAACTGATGCAGGTTTATCTATTACTGTACTGTCGATCTCTCCCAATCTTCATCTGTTATTTTTCTTCTACCAATGTTAATCCCCATATTTTATCTTGGGCTCAAAATAATTTGAAACTGCCAGTCAATTAAATATTCTGATTTATTCATCAGTTTGCCTTTAGTTCAAATTCTACTTTCATATTTGTATTGCAGGTATAAACTATTTAGGACAAGACAAGCTGCACATTTGTAATTTACACAATTTGTTTCCCATTTCTTTGCTAATACGAAGGTATTGCCCCTCAACACTTCCTACACCTCTGTCTTTGGAGATGATTTATAGGAAATACATGGTTACATAAGACAAGGAATGAAATATCAATGGGCGGGAGTGTCTGATAAAAGTAGAACTGTTATGCTGCTAATCAGTTCTGACCTTGTAAACAGTCCCTGGCATTTATCATGTTATTCCAACCTAAATGATAGCATTTCCAGATAAGATCTTACTTCATTTCATAGCCAAGATAATGACCTCTAATTCACACAGTTCAGTAAACCACACCTTATAAGAAGGCCAAGAACTCTCTAGTTGTCATTGTTGTAAGTGTACTGAATCAAAATATACAGAATGCCATCCACTTGGAAGAGGCCAGCTGATGTGCCATTTCCTCAAGTTTGGGCAAGATGTGAAGGCAAGACAACTTTAGCAGATGGTTCTAAGCTTCTCTATAGAATACAGGACATCACTCCTGAAATGCACGAAGAGATTCTTGATAAGCTCATGATGGTACATTTTGTCCGGGATGAGGATCTTAGCAAGACAATTAATTTAATTGGAGATAAAACATCTTTGGAAGAACTTAGAATGATGTGGAAAGAATCACTACAACAGAATGTCGGTCTTGTAGCAATAAGAGAATATTCAGATGGTCAAGAAGAAATCATTGGGGCCAATATAACATGTGTTGTCAGCAAAGGCGAGAAATCAAATTCTGATGAGGTAAGAGCATTTTGCATACATATTGGAATTTACAGATATTGAATAACTTCTATCTTTTTGTTTCCATTGGTTCTAATCTTATCAGTGTCAAAGATCATTCTTGGGCTGTTTCAAAGTATTTACCTAAACAATTATGGAATTATGAGGGTTAATATTCAAATACTTCGTCACCTTACTTTCTGTGTCCTGGCAAGAACTTCTAAGCTCTCTTCTTCCAAAACCCAGCAGCTTTATTAGCATTGTCATGCACTGTGCAAGCAGCATCAATCCTTGGACACATGAGCAAATGTTCAAACAGCTATGTTTCACTACATTCACACTGGTCATCTAGCCCCACTTAACCATTTTCACTTTATATTGTGTCAATTCTGTCAGTCTATTCAGTGCCCTCTGTGTACTATACTGTAGTTGTTGCACTACTGTGATTTTTCTTTAGGGTGCAGGTTTGCTTTCTGAAAATTGTCTAGCCATAAAGATATGCTGTAGTCCCCAGGTCCAGCTTGTAGTGGTCATGTCCATTGGATAGAACTCTTCCTTGATTTAATATAAGATGGAACTGTTTGGTGGTTAAATATTAAGTGCCATAGGTCACTTTGTTGTTTTTTCCTCTCTGTTCAAAGGTTTCACATTTAATCTCTCATCCTTATTAGGAGCTTTTCTGGCTATTAGCATGATTTCTATCACTGGTTCAAGTTTGCATCAGCAAAAAATGTTGAATCATAACATGGTTCACATTTTACATCCAGTAGTTTGCCTCCCCCCCCCCCCCCCCCCCCCCCCAGTATTTCCTTTATGTGGTTGGGCAAGTAGTCCACAGCTTCAAGGAAAGCAAGGGAAAATTGTCTCCAGGAGCAACATTTATGACAAAATACTGTGGGTACAAAACCAATTTTTAGACTGAGGAGCGCTTTATTGAACAAATATATAATATTAAAGATCTTGAAGAAACATTTTATTTACTTTTTATTTATTTTTGAAGTAAATTTCACTTTTACTAACCAGAAATTACACGAAAATAAATGAGTAGAATGAGTTTGACAAGGGTAGCCTTTAGCGTATCAGAAGAGAAGCTTTGAGTTTATGTTCCATGAATTTATTCAGGTAACTAATATCCATTAACAGTAAAACAGTAGTAAATTTATATCTACTGTTGAATTCTCTATAAATTATTGAAAAGGTTCTGTATTCTATAATAGTATCCCACATGAGCAAAGATAATATTTTTATCAAATCACAGTTTGGACTTCAGAAGAATTGCTCAACTGAGAATGCCATTTACACATTTGCTCACCAAATTTTTAAAAACCATATAACAAAGTAGCATCAGTTAGTATTTTATGTAACCTATCTAAGGCATTTGACTGTGTGAATCACAGCAGTCTTCTGGGTAAAATGAGTTTCATGGAATTAATGGTATAGGAAACCAATGGATACTGCCATATTTAACTGGAAGAATTCAGAAAGTTATACTTAATGATGCAACCAATGTAAGGAGTGGACACACTTCTGTCTGGGGAGAAATCACTTACAGTGCTCCATAAGGCTCTTGTCTTGTCCACTGTTGTTTCTCATAAATGTAAATGACCTTCCACCTTAAATACAACAAGCAGAATTAGTTCTTTTTGTGGATGACACTAGTATTGTAATGAATCCAAACATATGTAGTGCAACAGCAGAAACAGTAAATAGCGTTTTAAAAGTATTACTGGGTGGCTTTTTGCAAAAGGTATCTCTCTCAATTTCAAAAAGACAAAAAAAGACGTTCAGTTCAGCACATCTGTAGGTAGTACACCAATAAATAGTGAAAGAAATTCCAGTCTGTTTCTCTAAGAAGAAATACAACAAGATCATTTTGAGTAAGAAGACCTGATGTGGGGAGTAGATAGCTCTCACACACATTGAGGGGATGCAGACACGGAAACCAACATCAGACGCTGCCGGCGCCAGTTGCTGTTCACTGGTGCTAATTACACATCTGCTCATCGACACAGCCCAAATTCTATGCCGGGTGAATGTAAAACACAACTTTATTGTTTAAATACAATGTGGTATATGCTGATGCATGAACGATATTAGTGTAGTTATTATACTTAAAGTTAATTTTTAAATGCTCACAAGGTCCAAAGTGGGTAAAAATATGAATAATGAGCAGCAAGTTGGGGAAACTCAAGAACCAACAATGGCTGCGAGAGTTACAAAAGAAGGACCTAACTGGTTGGAGTTAATAAATTTGATCAAAACTTTAAACGATAAATTAGAAGATTAAAGTACTCAATTAAATACTAAATTAGATGACCAGAGGACAGCTTCAATTGCTCAAAATGCTACTTTAAATAAGGAACTAAATGTAACTCTAAGTAAAGAAATAGGTTTGGTACATTCTAGTTTAAATGCTCAGAGTGGCGTTCTAAATAACAAGAATGAAATCTTGAATAGTCAAGCAACAAATCTAGGTTTGTTAAATGCCAAAGTTGATGCACAGAGCAAAGAATTTAGTAATCTATGCAAGGGCATGTATGTTATAAAGACTGAATTTGGCACCCTAACTAGTAAAGTAAAAAAATAATGAAATTGGATTTAAAGAAGGACTTGACTGATTCTTTAAATGTTCATGTAAATCAAATGTTTACTGACTTCAGTCAAAAACAGAAGGATAATTTTCAGGATCTGTCAAAAAGATTAGAACTGAATATTGAGGAGAAATGTAATAGTGTAGAATTAGAGATTAATGAAAAGTTAGGATCGTTGGAGGATGTATGTAATGCTAAGTATAATGCTGTAAAGCAGGGATGGCATACTTAGAAAGAGAGCATTCATAAGCATAGCGAATTAATGCCTGTCATACAATTGCAAATTACAGGTGTGTGCACACAAGTAGACATTGTAGAAAGAAGCTTCAAAGACAAGATAGCAAGCTCTGATGTAATAAATGTAAGTACTCTGGAGGAACAGGTAGAAGAAATTATAGATCAGAAAGTCACTGAGAGAATAATCTCTGGTAATGCATCGCCTATGGCTTCTTCCAAACTTACTGGTACCAGGAAGGACATAGACGGACTCTGGAGAGAAGTTAAACTTGTCCAGGAAAAAGTAGAAAAACAAGGAACTTCACCCAATGTTGTGTTGACTAGTGAAGTAGCTACTGATTTGCAATGGGGAGCGAATTCTGGGTTATCAAGACAATTCTTTAAATTCGAGCCTGACAGAGAGGTACATCTAACTCATTTTTTGAAAAGTTCGACCAAGCTTTGCCAAAGAACTGGGAAGATTTTGAAAAGATTGAATTTCCTGTGGGGTATGTTTTAGGGGAAGCCTCAGAATGGGGTACTGTAAATATTGAGAAATTTTCTTCATGGGGAGATTTCCGGAAGAAATTTAAAGAGAAATATTGGTCCGCTAGTGCACAGGAGAAACTAATATCAGATTTGTGAGACCCAAAATACTACAATCATACTTGGGGTACCATGAGGAAATATTTCGACTGGCATCTAACACGGGCGAAGTTTTTAGATAAGCCAATGGAGGAAGAGGGGTTGGTTCGAATTTTAATTAGACGAGTACCCATCTATGCAACAAAAGAAATCTTGTGTAGTGGCTGGAAAATGGATGAAGAATTGTTATTCTTCATTGATGCACTAGATGCCCTAAATAAAGACTGTAATGAAACTTTACACCAAGGGAAAAATTCGAATTTCAGAATGAAATGGTGGGAATAATTTCAAACAGCATGAAGTGAACATCATGAAAGTATGCCAGTATAATAAGCAGAATTGTAATAATGACCATTATCAAAAGAAGCATCCACCTTCGAATGTAGTTTCAGTAAACTTGCAGGAATTTTTACCAAGTAACTCTAGAATCAAGAATGGTAATGTAATATCCAGATTTGGTAACCAACCAGTAATTAGTAATAATGAGGAAAACACGGTGCGATCTGGATCCAGGGCCAGGGTGCAGGTTGTAAAGATTCATAATAAGTATCTTAATTTCATGAACAGAATACCTACAAAAGAATGGTTACTCCTAGAAGAATCAAACCTAGTTATCAACACTCCACAACCTGTAATAGTAGGGGATGTGGAGACTTCTGAAGTTAACATATTTTTGACTCAGGTAGTGAAGTATCACTCATATCTAGCACATTCTTTAACTCATTTCTGACTAAACAGCACTTACCATTATTGCCAATAATTGGAGTTTATATAGTTGGAATAACAAGAAAAAGTAAGATTGTAAAGTACGAAACTCAAGTGAACTGCAGCTTGAAAACATATTATTTCATCAAACACTGTTAATAGTAGAGCATATCAGTAAAGATATATAATGTGGTTTAGATTGGTTATTAGTATTTAAAGTCATCTTAAACTTTGATGAAAATCTTCTATGTTTTGGGAAAGGGGACAGTAGATATTGGAGACCAATTGTGACAAATAGCTGTATTGGAAAGCAAACTGAGTGTCAATGTCTGCGATTAACAGCTACAGCACAACTGTCACCCAAGATTGACAATTTAGATCAAGTAACACATCGAATTGACATAGAAGACAAGGTTAACGAATCTCTAATATTAACCGGTGAACAAAAATGAGATTTATATAAAATTCTAATGAAATATGAAGTAGTATTTTCTCATTGTCCAGGTACTATCAGTAAGTTCAAAATCAAAGATGACGCTCCATTCTGCTGTAAGCCATATCCAATACCTGTAAGTTTGAAAGAAGCAATTAAGGAGGAAATCAACAAAATGATTGATGACAATATAATAGAATGTAGTTCTAGTGTAATGAATAACCCTTTGGTAGTCGTGAAAAAAGCTACAGGTGGGGTACGATCAGTGTTAGACGCGAGTACATTGAATAAGCATATAGAGACATACAGAGACAGACCGATTAACATCAACAAATTGTTATTCAAATTTGAGAAAGCAAGGTTTTTTAGCACAATGGACCTGACTGTCGAATATAGGCAAATTAGGTTACATCCAGAATCAAAAAAGTATACAGCATTTTTGTTTGACGGTAAATCATATCATTTCAATGTATTGACATTATGACTTAATATTTCTGTATCCTTATTTATATGTGCACTGGATGAAGCATTAGGGAGAGGTTTATTGAAGGATTTAATAATATATGTAGATGATACCCTGATAATATCAGCTTCTTGGGAAGAACGTTGCCTAACCTTGATTAAGACCCTGAAGAAATTTAAAGAGAAAGGTATTATGGTGAAACTGTCTAAATCATACTTTGCTCACCAAGGTCTTAAGTTTTTAGGTCATATTTTAGGGGTGCAGGGAATTAGACCAGACCCTGAAAGCATCAAAGCTATTAAAGAGTGTCCATACCCTAGAAATGTGAGACAGTTAAAGGGATTTTTAGGCATGGCAGGATACTATTGACAGTGCATACGAGGTCAAGAACTGAATGACCCAAAAATTTTACATTTATTAAGGAAGGGAGTACCACAGATTTGGAATCAAGAGGCAAACAATGAGTTTAAAAACATCAAAAGTGCTCTTGTTGAATCACCCATATTACATCATCTGTTTATGGGCAAACCATTTAAAATTTGAACAGATGCATCTGATTACTGTATTGCTGCAGAAATTTTCCCAGGAGAGTGGGATCTAAATAATGTAGAACAGCGAACCATAGCTTTTCTAGCCATAGTCTAAACAAGCATGAATTAAATTAAATGACTACTGAAAAAGAACTGTTGGCAATTGTATGGAGAATCCAGAAATTTCAAACACTAGTATGGGGTTCAGAAATCCATGTTTATACAGATCATCAAGCTCTATCCTTTCTAATGAGTAGTTGATTGTTAAACAGTAGATTAATGCGATGGATGATTTTCTTACAGGAATATGCTATTATGATACAGCACGTAAAAGGTTCCGAGAATATTGTACTGGATGCTTTGTCTAGGTTACCCATGGAATGGAAAAATTAAAACTTACGGAAAGACCTGGCATTATTTTTCCAATTAATTTTATGTCAGTAGAATACTGGAACATCAGGGTACCGGAGGTGGCTCAAAGAATAACAGAAAATATCCATCATGATCCCTATTGTACAGAAATGTTTTCTATGTGTATCCCAAATTCCTTACCTCCTAATCAAGTAGAAAAAGGGAAAGTCATAGGTCATAATTTGTTTTAGAGAGATACCGTAACATCGCAACGTTGGTGTTTATGCTTTCCGGAGGTAATGGAATACACACTTGTGTGGTATGTTCATACAGGATATGGACACTTTGGAATCAAAATGTGTATAGCCCATATGAATAAGTTTGATTATTTTAAGAAGCTATGGCATAAAGTAGCATCTTTAATTAGAGCCTGTGAAATCTGTCTGAAGGTAAAAGAGAATAATACTCATGTGAAATACAAATTGTATCCGATTATTCCTAAGTTATTGCACGATCTCACAGCAGCAGATTTGTTTGGACCAGTTCCAAAAGGAAAGGGAGGAATGTCATACATTTTGGTCTTCATAGAATGTTGGCCAAAATATGTTAAACTACATCCAATCAAAAGAGCCAATACGCAGATCATTATACACTGTTTACAAAATACTTCCCGGAGGTAGGTAAACCAAAATGGTTGCTTACAGATAATGGCCCACAACTTGTAAGTAACAAATTTAAAGAATTTCTAGCATGAGAATGCATCTGTCAAGTGTTAAAATGTAACTATAACCTGTCCTCGAATCCGTGTGAACGAGTAATGAAGGAAATTGGAAAACTATGCCGTAGCTACTGCCATGAAAAACATACTTTATGGGCAATGAAAATTAAATACTTTGAACTTATTCTAAATTAATCACCAGATTTATCACCTGGGTTAACACCGTTAGAAGTAATAGACCAACCCTTTGTAGGAGAACCTCTAATTAAATGTTTTAATTGGGCTGAACAACATATTGTTGATCATGAACTAACGCAGGAAATAGTTTCTAAGAATTTAATTGAAAAAGCACAACAAAGAATTAGTAAACATAAAGAAAAAGCTCCAGAACTTTGGTACAAGGTTGATGACCTAGTTTTAGTGAAACATCATCTTCAAAGCTCTGCCCTGAAGAAAGAGACACAATTTTTTCCAAAAATATGAAGGACCATTCCGAATACAAGCATTAATCCATCCCATGACATTACTTTTAGTGTATCAGAAAAGGAAAAGTACAATGTAAAGGACATAAAGTTATATATCCCCCAGGGACATTAACATTCTGAGTTAATGGGCAGAGTGATGACCATCGGATCCCGAGTTTGTCTTTCGATGTTTCTTCCAAAATAGTTTTCATGCACTGAATTGCTTGCAAATCTTGAACTGTTCTATCATCTATTTCTAAAATCTAAAACTATGCTATAACTTTATTACCTAGAAAACTGGATATGACAATAAAATAATAATAAAAAAAATCCAAGAGAATCACAGACTAAGAAAGAAAGTTATATTGGCATGAAATGAAATGAATAGAGTATTTTATATGTGTATAAAATAAAATATAATATGAAGAGCTAAATAACTATCTTACAGTAGCATGATTTACAACAACAGATAAATCATGACTCTCTCTCTCTCTCTCTCTCTCTCTCTCTCTCTCTCTCACTCTCTCTCTCTCTCTCTAAGTCTACATTGAGTATACATGAGAAAGAGGCGTGAGCAAAGAAAAAGAACACAAACAAGAGTGGAATTGATTGTGATAGTCATTTATGAAAAGTCAGTGTAATAAATACTCTGATAAAGTGACAAATTATAGGATATCGGGACTCGAATAGCCTAAGTAAGCACATTATCTACTGAATAGTGTATACAGACATGGTGCCTACTGGCAGTATAGAAGTTGATAAGTAGAGGAGTACTCTAGGTATTAGATGAAGTATTAAGAAGTAAATGTGAAGTGTAGAGTAGATTTGTAACTTTACCAGAAAATACTTAATTATAGTATACATAGGAAAGTATACTGGGGTAATGAACCATGAGGTCTACTCAGAAAGGATAAGAGGGGCATACCTGGCGTTTGTTAAGTATATAGGGCAGGTGTAACTACATGGAGATAGGACAATCTGTTGCCTAAGAAATAGGAATGTTTTATAAAGGGGCATACCTACCAAAATGGAAAGAGGCTGTGCTCTCATATGGTCAACCAACAGGCTAGGTACAGGTACTGATCCTAGGGAAAAGGGACAGTATCATGATAATAATCACATAATTTTGTATGGATTATTCTGGAAAGTTTGAATTCTGTGTACCACTAGCATTTATATGTTTTATGTGAGTTAAAGAGTGTCAAAAGGAATGCTTTCAGGTTCCCCAAAGTTCCTCCAAACTACAACAGATAATGAAGCTAGTACATACGAAAGGAAAAGTAGTACAGAGGATAGAAATAGAAAATAGAATACTCAAGTGTCATGAACAACTGCAGTTTACAATTGGAAATAAGGAAAGAGTGTTGTTGTGAGTGATGTTATGTACATAATGTCTATGTATAAAATATTGTGTGTCCAATCTGAGGGGGGGATACGTAGTGTTTCGAGAATTTCCATGCAAATTCTAGAATCACTCGGCCTTCCACCATCTCGAACACATGATGTTTTAGATGTGAGTGGGAGAAAGGAACCCTGGCTACAGTGCGTCACCTGTCTTTGTGTGCAGGTTTGAAGTTTGTCGTACGAAGACAATAGACACTGCGGTCGAACGGCACAGACAAGTAATTGTTGGTAGCACCATGGAAGCGCAGAGCAGAACCAAGGAACTTCTGTGGTATTCTGTGCTGTTTTGTAACTGTGACTATTGTTTGTGACAAAAGAGTAGTTGAGTGGAAAAAGATTTTTAGTAACTTTTAACTTGAACTTGCTAGATACACGACAGATGTATGATTTCTGTATAATAGAGTTGTGGTTAGCAAGCCAACTCTGTTGTAAATGTAACTGTGCTTCTAATGTTAGGACATGGGAGTAGACTTACTTGACAGTATTTATTCATGTGGAGAGTGAGATTTCTAAAAGTTTGATGTTTAAATATACGTCATTAAGTGAAGCAAAAGAAACTGTGTATATCTACTTATTTTTATAAGTAGAATGAGTCTTGAGAAATTCCTGTTCCCAGCAGTATACTGAAGAGAAGAAGAGAAAGGGAGTTTACAGCAGCAGGCTAACCAGCTAGGAAAGTCAGCTGACCATCTCAAGTAAGTCGTATCGTTAAAGAAGCTGAAGTTTGCACACACACTTCACCACTTCAAGTCATCCAAAATGTTGGATAGTAACTATTAACTTACAATGGTACTATATAAAAAAAGAAATGTTGATATCAGCATGCAGCCACATTTACATATGAATGTAAAGGAACCTCAGGTTCTTTTGGTGACAGTAAAGTAGGGTCAAGTGTTTTTGATAGGCCTTGGCCTAGGGTCCATGTGGACACCCAACAGAAGGATCATCTATCCTACAGTACAGGGTCAAAGTTTGAATAGGATTCATTTCCTTCTGCTTTGGCAAATGGAGCAAATCAGTTGGTTCTTTTTGTGTTAGATCTGATCCATGGTGCACCTTAAGGGGCTTATTGAGGCTCCATTTAGTTTATGTGTGGTTCCTGAAAAATCCCAGAAAAACATTTTTCATCATTTTATTCACCCGCAACAGAGGATATCTAAATAGATAACAGCAGCAAAGTGCTCAAATTTTAACAGTACATTCTCTAAGCTTTTTTCTAGAAGTGCTATCTTTCCATTTTCAAAAATCTTTATCCAAACACCCAAAAAACATTATTTTCATGTTACCAAAAATGAGCTGTGGACTCGAAGACTGGTATGTGCAGTATCTCTGTTATCATCAAAAGGGTTCTTGGAACCCCATGTTGTATACTGAAGCAAATGCAAAATTTTTGTGCACTTAAAATCCAGTCTGAGGTGTAAAATTAGTTTTTCTTTATGATATTTCTATTTCACACATCGTAAGTAAACTATCAAAATGTTACTGACCCATAATGTTCTTTTCATATGTGCCATATGCCCTGTTGTAGCAGAGAAAACAACAGAACCAGTGAAATATGTTCGTGTTTAAAAGACCCTGACTGAAAAGTGGCATACCAGCTGCCTCATTCTACCTTCCTCCGTCTCTTAAAAAAATATTCCAACAATTTTGGTGTGCGAACATGTTTGTACCTTTTTTTTTTTGCTAGGAGAGGAGACAGTGGCAGTGAGAAAGAGATATAAAAGTAATAAATAGTGTAAAACACTAGACAGCTTTTGTGTTATAGAAAGTATGATGCAGTGGTAATTTGGGGGAAATAGAGGGACACAGTAGCAATGGAAGATATTGACAATGATAGAATATTCCTAGGAAAAGAGTGAAGGAGACAGTGGCAGTGGGAGAGCAATAAAGAGAAGAAGAAAGGGGAAGCATTTGGGAGCCAGTGATAGTGAGAGTCAGAGTGTATGACAGTGACAATGAGGAAGAGAGAAGTAGTGTCAGTGTGAAGAGACAGCATCTGAGGGGAGGAATGATGAGATAGTAGCAGTAAGAGAGAGCAAGAGGGAGACAGTGATGGTGAGAGGAGAAAGTAATAGTGGGACAAAATAGAGGAGGCTATGGCTATTATATAGGAGACAGTGGCATCAGAGATACACAAAGAGAGAATGAAAATGGGTTGGGCTGATTGAGTGAGTGTGAATGGGCAAATGGGAGTGGCTGGATACAAGTGACTTACAGCGATGAACTAGTGGGTGTGAGTGAGTTACAGTTAGGAGTGCTTGCAGGAGTGATGGGTGAGTTGCATGTTAACTGGAGCATGAATATGTTTGCATGCCAAAATTTTTGTAAAATTTTTATGTTGCTGAAGAGAGTAGAATGAGGCAGCTCATACAAAACTTTTCAGCCACAGTCTTTTAATCATATTTACAGTGTCAGAATACTGCTAGGAAAAGAGTTACTTAGCGACTTATTTCTATGTCATTGCCACCACATCTTGACATACTACCTTACATTTTGCCAAGAAGATGTTCATCTTCTAATTGGTGCACCTGCTTTTTCCATAAAAACAAAACAAAAAATACATTACTGGCAAACTTAATTTCTGACAAAGTCAATATATCATCCCTTATTTATATCACACTACGTGCCAGTCATATATAGTATAATAATAAGACAAGTTATACAATGTATATTAAAAAGTCAGAAAGGTTGGATGGATGTAGGATTTTTTGCTAATTAATAGTCAGTTTTATGGTTGCTTGCTTTAGTGCAACACCACAACATAATAATTACATCAGAATGTTAGAAGCAGTCACAATCAAGTTACAGTAGCCGATTTCCATGCAGTGAGAGTCCACAATTGCCAACTGATGTACCCACTATAGAGCAATGACCTCCTTACATGTTTCTCCACCTCCACTCTATCATGAGTTCTAGATGCATTTCTTTGCCTGTATCCCCTGAAATTTTTATAGTTGTTATTAATTTGCTCAAAATTACTTTTTATATGGTGACTATCAGTTACTGTAACTCTTTTTATTTATAATTAAATTATTTTTTGATACTGCTTCTAGGAGCAGGAAGCAACAGCTTCTTGTCTTATCAGGCAGATTGTCCTCTACATCCAATATTGTTGTTTATATATTTGAGGAATCATGTTACTTTGCTTACTCAGACATGAAAAAATTCTAACATAGAACCTTTCCTAGTATTAATTGACAGTACACTTCTATATGACTTAATGTTAGTAGACTGCTTACAACTAATAAAAACAGCTTTAGCTGGCACAGTATACTATCAAGAAAGTATGTTAGGAATTTGACTAACCTTTTCTGATACCTTATATATATTTAATCTTTGCTCGTGTCTACTTACATCGTCAGACACTTTCTTCACTTCCCCTGTTACTGATCATAAATCATTTGCGTCTGACTGTTTTTATTAAATTTGAGTCAGATCTATAAGACTCACCAAATATTCTTTATTTACTGAATATTTATAATTTTTGTTTCATAGAAATCTTTTTGACATGAATTAACTGTAACGTCCATCCTTTCTTTGCATTGACTGCTTATTTCTTGAACATTAATGTCATTTTTTTCAGTAATTACTATTTCAAATTGTAACTTTAGACTGTCTTTTTCCAATCTACTTTCAAGAGTATTTTTCAGTGTATTAATTTCCTCCTTTAAACTGCTAATACCTGAGCTGAAATTACTGTGTATGCTAATTATGTCCGACTTTTCTCTATTTTGGAACTTAAACTAACAATACTTTGCAAAACAGAAAACTTATCTGTGGTATCAGAATTCATCTCCTGTTTAACTACTGGCTTGTCCTTTGTGTCTTCAGCAACTCCATCACTCTTTCTACAAACATGGTTAATAATTAGTGCTGAGCTAACCCTGTCATCTAACCCTTGGCTTACATTAAAATTTTCATTCATCCCAAAACTAAAATCAAATACAGATAGCAATTTGCAGTAATTGCCTAAATCCTCAATACTGGCTGTAGCTGAATCTAGTATACTCAGTGTTATTTACTCCTGCCATGGTTCTTGGATAAAAACATACTGAAAATTAAGCAAAACTACTCTCAACTTTGTTGTGGATTTGTCATGCTGTGAGGCCATTGTGCTGCACAGATGTTACTCATTCCTATCAGCTGGTGGCTAATAACAGTGATACTCCACTGTTTCACTGCATGATGCATCTTTTGTCCTTCTTCTGTTTCCATCTGCACTGCCTACTGGTGTTGCTGGTCTTGACAAATCTTCACAACACCTCCTCCATTTCACTGTTTGCCTACACTGCACTCCATACCGTGTATCTATCACTGTTAATTTTTTTCATTTAACATTTTTTACACTGTTTGGGAAAACTAATTTGTAATCAATGAAAAATGTCTAATATTGATTAACCATCTGGTGCACAGATCAACATGTTTTCATATTATGTGTTCCTTACCATGTCAAACTTATCTATCATTCTATCTCTGTAAATTCTGAATCTTGAATTTGAACAGTGGAAATGCATTGGAATATGATGAGGTATGTGTGTTAATTACACACAATACAACATTGTTATTTACGGGCAGTGTCCACCCCCGGTAGCTGAGTGGTCAGCGTGGCAGACTATCAATCCTAAGGGCCCGGGTTCGATTCCCGGCTAGGTCGGAGATTTTCTCCACTCAGGGAATGGGTGTTGTGTTGTTCTAATCATAATCATTTCATCCCCATCGACGTGCAAGTCGCAGAAGTGGTGTCAAAATTGAAAGACTTGCACCAGGCGAACAGTCTACCCGACGGGAGGCCCTCATCACATGACATTTCATTTTTTTCATTTATGGGCAGTTTATTCCCACAAAATATATTGATGATGTCCATCTGCTTAGCTCGATGGTAATGCGCTTGCCTTCCATGCAAGTGGGCCCAGGCTTGATTCCTGGCCAGGTTGGAGATTTTCTCCACTCGTGGACTGGTTGTTGTGTTGTCCTCATCATCATTTTATCCTCATCACCGGTGTGCAAGTCACTTGATGTGGCGTTGAATGAAAAAAGACTTGAACTTGGCAGCCGAACTTCCCCGAATAGGGACCTCCCAGCCAAAGATGCCATATGCTCAATCCCATTTTTTCCATATTGATGATGCCAGATGCTATTTGCTAGCAAAGTCTCAAAATACATAATAACTGTTCACTATTCAGTTACATGCATGTATATGGTTAAAGTTTCATACTTAATTTTGCTCATGCACCGTTGTCATTACATTAACATTGTTCTCAATAGTTCTGATGGTATCCCTACACCATACACAAGTTACAGTTCACATAAGCTTTTACCATTAACATTAACACATTTCATGCTCTCGTGAATTCACAGTCTGATTGTGCCCTCCAATCTCATGTCTGGCTATTTCTAGTCTCTTCCTTTCGGTCATAACATGTCGCTTTTAGTCTATTACCCGAAAGTGTTACATTAATTAATGATACGTAAGAGTGAAATTATAAAGATAGCCAGTCCATATTTTTAGGATAATTTGATTAATGTACCTAATCTTTTGTACCTTATTTGTTTTACTGAAACCAAAGACACTACTTTCTGATATCATAATGATACTGTAACTTCACCAAAAATTCCTTGACTTCTGAGAGAGCAACCATGTACTCATCTAAGATGCTGTGTAGTATATGCTAGATAAGGATATTGTTATATTATAGTGAGAGACCAAAGAGATGGCAGTGTTTGATTGTTTATTACAATAACCCTGTCTCAGTGTGATTGCCATCTTCATGTTATCTACAAAATGTACATAGTTTGACATAATTTTTCAAACTTTAAGTAGGTAATTTAACCTGTTATGGTTTCAACCTTTGCTACATACATCAAGTGGTCTCAGTATCCATATGACATTGGTGTCTCTCTTGCCGTCATATTATTTTATAAGTTTGCTCCTTTGCTGTTTCTGAAGCTATGTTAGAAGTTAAATTTTTTGTTGAAGTAGTTATTTATATAACTGATGAATTATGGAAGTTTAATTCATAATGATGTTTCATGGTAGCTGTATAGGATCTTTTAAAAAGGACTTTACAGCTTTAAAAATTCATATACATTTATTGAAAGAAGATATAGAGCTGGGTTTAGTGTTATTTTGTAGGAACACACTTAAAGTTTTTTTTTACCTTAAACTAAAGATATTGTATGTGGCTTCTGTTGGTTATCCTGCACGCTTCTCATTGGAAGTCAATTTCTTCTGAAAGTTCACTTTAGCATTGCAGGTGTAACTTGCTCAGTAGTGGTGTAAATTCTTGCTCTAAGTTCAGGTAGAGAAGCTGGCACAGGAGGTACAAATACAATATCCTTGATGAATTTCCCCCCCCCCCCCCCCCCCCCAAAGAGAGAGAGAGAGAGAGAGAGAACAAATGGTGTGAAGTCTGGGGTACATGGAGGCTGCTTATTGGCACATCAAGGCTGGTCCATTGACCTGGAAAGTGCCACTGAGAAAATTCCTGACATCAGCCAGGTAGTTGGGTGGTGCACCATCTTGTGGGAAGTAAAAATTTTATTCTTGGTCATCCTCATTGGTCTGTGGTATGAAAAATTGTTGTAACATATCCAGGTACACTATACCCTTGATGGTTCTCTCAAGGAGGAAAAAGGGGCCATACACTTTGTTCTTGCTCAATGCACAAAAAACGTTCAGTTTAGGGCTATCATGGACGTGTTGCAATGTTTGATGTGGATTTTCACTGCCTCAAATCCTACAGTTATATGTGTCAACTTTGCCACTTAAGTGAAAAGTCGACTCATCAGAAAAGATGATTTTGTCCAAGAAATGTTCATCATCTTGTAATCAATTTAACATATCTGCACATAAGTTCTTGTGAGCAATTTTATTAGTGTCTGTTATTGCTTGTACGATTGTCAATCTTTACAGTTTCAAATGCAAACGGTTTCTCTGCACACGCTAAACAGTCATATGTGGGATCTGCTGTTTGCGATATGCACGCCAGGTCGATTTCATAGGACTGTTGACAAAACATTGTCTCACTCATTCAACAACATTGTCAGATGTGCTTGGATGACCTGATGATTTCCCATGTCTTACCGAGCACCCTGTTTCTACAAAACATTTATGCCATTCATAAATTGTTGGCCTCCTACGAGGATCTTTAGTGTACATGGTACGGAAATTACACTGAACTGTCATCACTGACTTTGATTTTTCAAACCAAAATACACAGCTAGCATGCTCAGTTCCAATGAAGACAGTCATATTTAATGCAACTGCCGCTAGCCCTCGTTATGGTGTGATTCGGCACTAGTAAACCATGAGAGACAAAACTTGATATATTTGTCTACAAATTGACACTACAATCACCTTTGTAGGTACTATGAATTAATTTATATGAATTTTCAAAGTTGTAAAGTCCTTTTTGAAACACACTGTATTGACAGTTGAGTCAGAAATGTTACATGGTTACAGACAGTTAGCATCTTTGGTATTCTCTAGGTCACATCTTTCTTCTTATCAGCTACATTATGTTGCTTGTATGACTCGTGTTTATGTGTTTATACGAATATTTGTAATGTAATGCTAATAATTAAAATTACTCTGGGTGCAGCATAGCATCAGTGTGTAAAATACTTGATTCATAAACCTTAAAACAAATGTGTCAGTCACATTACAATGCCCTTTCTCAGGGAAATACTGGTTTGGGTGGAGGAAAGGTTCCTCTCACCCTAGAATATAAAAGGCAATTCATGACAAAAGAGAGATGGTAGGATAGAAACTATTTGTGGGGTAACCGGCTTATCAGTGATTGGTGACAGTCTGCAAATCAGCACTTGTTTTCCTTCCTGGTGTGCACAAAAATGCACTGACAGCCCCTCTGTGGCTGTTTATTTGTTGGGCTGTTGGTTCTGTGCCCAGTGAGGTTCCTGCATCGTGACTAATCATGGCCCACTGTACAGAGACAGCCACAACCAGAATGCTAGCAGTAGGTAACTGTCCTCTCTATTGATGTTGTCAGGCTGCTTAATAATTTCAGTTGCCTCTTGAATTTTATGTTGCTGCATCCACCACTCTTTTGTCAGAACATGGTCTTCCTGGAACAAGACAGGCTGTCCACAATCATGTTGGTGTTACACTATTGCCAATTAATTATGCTGTGCTAATCACACACAGCGTTCATGTTCTGCTCTGCATTTGACAATTGGTCTCCTTGTTCCTCCTATGTAGACAGCCCTGCACTCAAAATGTAGTTCTTATACTCCTGCAGTATCTAGTTTGCTGACTGCATCCTTGATGGAACCTAAAGAAAGGATACGTTGACTACAGAAATTGCAGTAACAGGCAACTGTACAACAAGCATTTATGGCTGTCATCAATTATCAGTGAATGACTCAGATAACATTGACAGAATTATTCATAAGGAAGCCAGAATGGAGAAAAGGTTGGTCAGCAGTTGATGGCAAAAGAAATTTCAGTAACTGACAGGGAACAAACAGCATACACAGCTAAATCTGGATATAGCTTGTACTGTGGTAAACACCAATATGCAGATTATCAGTATGGTGGCTGCTGTGTGATCCAAGCAAGACACAGCCAGGGCAGAAGCACCACAGGCACAAAGATGCGAGCTGGTGCCAGTGTCATAGAGACTCTCCACTTGCACAGGTTCCACCACCGCCACAGGCAGTGCTGAGGATGAAGATATCGACTTCGCCTCAGCCATCTGCCGGAAGATTACAATCTGGCAATGACCAGATGACAATGGACAGAAGCCTCCGTGGAAGATAGAAGAGCAGTTCTCACCCTCTTGGTTACAGATCATCATCCAGGGCTGACTTAGACAGGGAATGTGGTTTAGTGAAATCTTAGAAGTGAGCAGACAGTTGTTGTAAATTGCATTTGTTATGTACTGTGAAGTTTACCTACGATTATTTGCACTTAGCCATTGAAGGCCTGTTTTGTGTTATATTACATGCAGTGTTGCAGACTTCATTATTCAAGTCACAAAAATAAGTGAACCTTTTTTATCTTATTTGTGTGACTTTGTCTCTAATTTAATGGAGTGTTGTAGAACCTTCATTCTCCTATTCTGTTACCTGACACTCAGGCATAGCTGCATAATAGTGGCAGGTAGAAATTATTTTATCAGTATAGCGCACCAGAAGCCATTTCACGAACTCACTAACTTGACCTTCCATAACAACAGTGGCAACTCTGCCTCCACAGCAACTGGTTATGAGGGTTTACAAAAGTGGCAACATCAGCTCTGTCCAAATGGTTTAACTTTGCAGTAGCATCCATGAAAATTCCTACAGGCTGTGGAGGCATCTCTCCATCAAGTACCACACGTAGAGAGAACAATAGACACACACACACACACACACACACACACACACACACACACACACACACAAAAAAAAAAAAAAAAAAAAAAAAAAAGCATGCAAACCCATCTCACACACATGACCGCAGTCTAAGGCAGCTGAAATCACACTGTGAGCAGCACCACCAGTGCCTGATGGGAGTGACAACTGGGTGTGGGTAAGGAGGGGGCTGCGGCAGAGAGGGGGAGGGATAGTATGGTGGAGGTGGCGGACAGTGAAATGCTGCAGGTTAGATGAAGGGCAGGGGAGAGGTGGAGAGGATGGGGGTGTCTTTCCAGTCTTCCACCACCTCCCATATGCACAGTCTGTGCCATATGGATCCTTCCCACCAACACCAGCTTTTCTGAATTGCACAGATGGGAACTCTACCTGCAAGACATCCTACATTCACATAACCCTCCTGGCCTCAACTTTCGTGACTCACTGACCTCATCCATCCAGTCCCTTCCCTGTTCCCATTCCAGCACTACACAGCCATCATTCCACTATCACACTCAGTATTTTTACTGCTCTCCTTTTCCACTACTTCCCCACCCCCCACCCCCCTCTCCACCTCGCCCCTGCCACTCCATCTAACCTGTAGCACTTGACTGTCCGCCACTCCCATCATACTATCCCTCCCCTTCCCCACCCCAGCCCCCTCCTTACCCCTACCCAGTTGCCACTCCCATCATGCACTGATGCTGCTGCTCACAGAGTGTGGTTTCAGTTGCCTGAGACTGTGGTCGTGTGTGTGAGTTGGGTTTGTGTGTGTGTGTGTGTGTGTGTGTGTGTGTGTGTGTGTGTGTCTATTGTTGATGAAGGCCTTAATGGCCAAAAGCTTTTATTTATTTGTGACAGTCTTTTTGTTGTGCTTATCTGTGACTCAGCATCTGTGCTATATGGTGAGAGCAACTTTCCTTTTCATAGTATTGTTACATTCCATCCTGGATTTTCTGTTGTTTGAAATATAGGTTCTTTTTTCACTGTATCATCTAAGACAGGTCCTCAAGGTTGGCTTCTATTGGCTTCTCTGTCTGTGGAAAATAATTCATGTCAGTATTTTGCAGCCATGAGTCATTAAACAGCTTTGGTAATGCTCACACCTGTCATCATTCACTTTCTTTGGAACTGGAATTATTACATTCTACTTGAATACAGTTATTGCAGTGCCCATATTTTTACAGTATCTCTATAGGTTGGTGCAAATGTCCTTCAGACTCTGCTTCCCATACTGCTCACACATTATATTATTTCCACAGAGAGAGAGAGGCAATGTGTTTGCTCATCAGTTTACCTTTGCTCTGACATGAAGTACAGTTCCTGCAGTGTCTGTATAGTTTGATGCGAGCATCCTCAGACAGGCCAAAGCAAAGCCAAACTGATGAACAAAAATATTGTCTTTCACTGTGTGTGCATCAAATAATGTGCAAGTGATACATGATGCACACACTAAGACATATTGAGGTTTGTATTGGTCATGAAGGTGTACATGAATAGCCAAAGTGGTGGAAAAGAAGTGTTCAAGTCCTGGTCGAGCACACATTTTCAATCTTCTTGAAACCTGAGGGTGTTTCATCTGACTCAAGTATCTTGCGTATCAGGTGGAATAGTTTTGACATAGCTCTGTCAATGAACTCAATAATTCTGAGGTAATGTTGTCTAGCTTAGGGGTCTTATTTTGGCTCAGGTCTTTCAGTTATGCCAGGAGGTTGATTTGACATGGCATGCAGGATGCTGGTGCATACTGCCAGTTCCTTGGTAGCTGTGAAATCAGAAATGCTCCATTATCAGTTACAGTCTTTACTCATAGAGACTCTCATACAATAACTGTTGGCAGTGACTCAAAGGCATGGTCAGGTACTGACACCGTGGCTCAGATTGGCAGGGGGCTTGTTGTGACAGACCAGTATCTGCTCCATCCTGCAAAGCACAGTGGTGCAGTGGCCTTGTGTGGTGACTATTCCCCAATAAGTCATCATATCTTGTCAATGGATAAAGATTATTGGATAAAAGAAGTCGTTTTGACTTTATTCATTTATCTACCTTTGAGCAATGTTTGAACCGATTTGTACAAGTTTAAGGTATAGAAGTAGCGCACTTCAAAAACATTCCAGAGAAACACGATTTTGCATGTAAAATCTAAAGAGTGCACATACAAATGGTGCCACTATCTGAGCTTTAATTCCAATCCAGTTAAAATCTCTTGTAAAAGGAAGCAATTGATTCACACAGTCTGCTTTGACACCAGCTGCAGTTCATCACTCAAACTTACAGAGTCCTTAGGTTGTATATGCAGTGATGCTAATCAATGTAAGACTTTCATCTGTAACAGAAATTCACAGATACATGTCTGCTAGTCAATGGAGACGTTGTCCTGGAGATGATAATCCAGCAGATCACCAAACATGGGTATTTCTTGGCAACAAAATTCAATCTGTGCATATTTAGATTAGATTAGATTAGATTAGATTAATACTTGTTCCATAGATCATGAATATGACACTTCGTAATGATGTGGAACGTGTCAGGTTAATAAAAGATGTCTGTACAAGAAATTACATTACACAAAATATTGCATGACACTAATGATTAAGGTTTTTTTTTATTTTTTATTTTTTTTACTTAGTTTATATCTAAAAATTCAGCCAATGAGTAGAAGGAGTTGTCATCTAGAAATTCTTTTAATTTATTTTTAAATGTTAGTTGGCTATCTGTCAGGCTTTTGATGCTGTTTGGTAGGTGCCCAAAGACTTTTGTGGCAGCATAATTTACCCCTTTCTGTGCCAAAGTCAGATTTAACCCTGCATAGTGAAGATCATCCTTTCTCCTGGTGTTATAGGTATGCACACTGCTATTACTTTTGAATTGGGTTGGATTATTATCAACAAATTTCATAAGGGAATATATATACTGTGAGGTTACTGTGAGGATCCCTAGATCCTTAAATAGATGTCTGCAGGATGACCGTGGGTGGGCTCCAGCAATTATTCTGATTACACGTTTTTGTGCAATGAATACTTTTCTACTCAACGATGAATTACCCCAGAATATGATGCCATACGAAAGCAGTGAATGAAAGTAGGCATAGTAAGCTAATTTACTGAGATTCTTATCACCAAAATTTGCAATAACCCTAATAACATACGTAGCTGAACTCAGACGTTTCAGCAGACCATCAATGTGTTGCTTCCAGTTTAACCTCTCATCAATGGACACGCCTAAAAATTTTGAAAATTCTACCTTAGCTACAGACTTCTGTTCAAATTCTATATTTATTACTGGAGTTGTGCCATTTACTGTACGGAACTGTATATACTGTGTTTTATCAAAATTTAAAGAGAGTCCATTTGCTGAGAACCACTTAATAATTTTGTGAAAAACATCATTTACAATTACATCACTTAGTTCTTGGTTTTTGGATGTTATTACTATACTTGTATCATCAGCAAAAAGAACTAACTTTGCATCTTCATCAATGTGGAATGGTAAGGCATTAATGTATATCAAGAACAGTAAAGGACCTAAGACCGAACCCTGTGGGACCCCGTGCTTGATAGCACCCCAGTTTGAGGAATCAGCTGTTGTTTTAACATTACACGAACCACTTATTTCAACTTTCTGCATTCTTCCAGTTAAGTATGAATTAAACCATTTGTGCACTGCCCCACTCAAACCATAATGATTTAGCTTATCTAAAAGAATTCCATGATTTACACAATCAAAGGCCTTTGAGAGATCACAAAAAATACCAATGGGTGATGTCCGGTTATTCAGAGCATTTAATATTTGATCAGTGAAAGCATATATAGCATTTTCTGTTGAAAAGCCTTTCTGAAAACCAAACTGACATTTTGTTAGTACTTTATTTTTACAAATATGGGAGGCTACTCTTGAATACATTACTTTCTCAAAAATTTTTGATAGAGCTGTCAGAAGAGAGATTGGGCGGTAGTTGTTGACATCCGACGTATCCCCCTTTTTATGCAATGGTTTTACAATGGCATATTTCAGTCTATCAGGGAAAACACCCTGCTCCAAAGAGCTATTACATACGTGGCTGAGAATCCTACTTATCTGTGGGGAACAAGCTTTAAGTACTTTGCTGGAAATGCCATCAATTCCGTAAGAGCTTTTACTTTTCAGTGGAAAGGACCACTAAGGCTTACATTCCCAGAAGAATGTTGGATCTCTACTACTCAGAAACATGAATCATGACATCCCAGAAGAGAAAAGAAACATAAAGCATGTGATGGCACTTATTACACCTTCCAGTCTTGCAGAAATTTCCAAATTCAGTTTACACTAGAGAGTAATTCATACAACTGGCTGGATCATTTGCTTCACACATAACATAATTTATAAAGATAAACCCTTTTCTGGGAGGTAGATTATGTTTGCGGATTTCATCAGTGAGCAGCATCATTCAGTACTTCCTGATGTCTCACATCACTTTATCAGACTCCTCAGCTTTTAAAAACATGTTGATCCTTTCGTTTTTGGTGTCTGAACTGTGTTATCCAAACTTCGGAAAGAGTTTTGCATACTTAAAGGTTGTCAAATCATTAAAAAGGTCTTGCATACATATTTACCATGCAAAAGGACAACAGACGGAAGCTTCCACACATGTAGGTTGAATGGGACCATCCAAGCCCTCTACTGTCACTGGCCTGGTCATGCCTGTCTTAATGTAGAGAGGTCTACATCATGATTGGTATAGTCATGCAAAAGATCTATACAACAGTTTTCACTTGTGCAACTTGGTGGACAGGGTCTATGAGAGAATGGTGGGCACTATCAAACAATGCTCACAGAAAGTGCTGGGATAATCCAGATTAACTGCAGAACTACTCTACACCACCTAGGACAGCATCAAAACTGTAGTATGCTTATGGCTTATTTCTAACAATATTATGAAAAGGATAGTTGCTACTCACCATATAGTGGAGATTGTGAGTCGCAGATAGACACAACAAATGCATCTGACACACAAATGACTGCAATCTCACACAACTGAAGCCACACTCAAGGCTTTGCCTTTGCAATGCTTATATCTCATTGAGTTAATGTAGAACTTCCTGAAAAGTGACTAGTTAATAAGTGTGCCCACTGGATATGAACCTAAAGTCACACACAAGCTGACTTTTATGGCATACAGTCAACACTGGCACACCAGTCAGGAATGACAGGGAAGAGAAGGCTGTGAGAAGAGGCCAGCCAATCGCAGGCTAACCGACCTCCCTCCAGGACAACAACATGACAGCAGTGGCTCCTACATGTAGAGGACATAAGCACTATGCCTGACTGGTGGCGGCCCACTTTGATAGCAGCGTCAGCCTTAGTGACTTCGTTAGCTATCTCTGTGTAGCACAGCCTTGTGTTTGTCTATACTGAAGAAGACTGATTGTTTTGCATGTCACCCTTTGCTTGAGACTCATTCAAATTTAAGTAATGGTAATTGTCTTTTGTAATGAAACTCATTAATACAAGTTGTTTGACTGTTTGTCTAGCGAACCTAGTGTGCAGGATTCCTAGTCACAATACTGACCAAGGAATTCAAACTATATGTAAAACTAGAAGGCAACTTCTGAAAAAGATGGGCTGAAGAATAGCCCATGAAACTTAGGAGCTTTTGAAAAGTTAGGAGCCAGTCCACAAGGTGTATTAACTTCCAGACTGGTTACCTGGATGGATATCCATGACATGAGAAATTTGGAGGAAATGGAAAATGGAACTGAGTGTTGAGAGATGAGACAATAAAATAAGGACAGTAGTATTATGCACACCATTAGAGCAACAGATGGCACATCCAGTTCAGCTGGTACCCACCCATGCTGGAAGCTGACCAGGATGGAGACGATATTGGGTACCACTTAGACAAAGACACATACATCTTAGATTTAACGTAATACTGATATTTGTGATCTGACTTAGTCTAAATTCTTTGCAATGTAAGTTCTGTGACTGTGAATAGAGAGCTGTGTTATTCTGGAATCACTGTTAACTACTGACATCACAACAGTCCCAATGAATATCTCAGGCATGCAGTTCCAGGAAGGTGGGTCAGTCTTGCTTTGGAATTGTCATTTACAGGTGCCAGACACCTCTGATCACTACTGATGGTAATCTGAGGCCTGAGGACGATCTGAAGAGGGTTCTCCGACCTACTGACCAGTCCTATAATCAACAGTTCAGCATTAGGCTTTGTTTTTCAATACAATAAAGCATGAGTACACCACACTCACCTCATGATCACCTCCCTCCAGAATGCATGAATCAAATGAGCGTTCTTGGGACCAGTTCAAACTTGCATTGCTCACAGAAACCCTTCTCACACACTGGATTACCTCCAGTGCTTGAGCAGTACTATCTTAATTGTTGATCACTTTGTCAACAGTATGTTACAGAGGATTCATTTGTGTTACAAAGCACAAGAATACAGAATTAAATGTCACCCAGCAGTAAATGTTGATTTCACAGATGTACACTTCCAAATTAACTGACTTTATTTTTGTTATCATTTTGTACGTATTTCACAGGAACATTTTTTTATTTTTTTGAAAGGCTTGTTCTTTTATTAGCTGCTTTTGTGAGCACTTTAAAATTGTCTCTACACAAAAATAGGTTTTAATTTAGAAAGATGCAAATTCACTGATAAGAAAATAGTTGCTTCCTTGCTAAGTAATGTATGAGTCTTCAAAGATTGCAAAACACTTTAGAATCAATGTAAAAAATCCTTCTCTGATTTTAGTTTAATTTTAATCAGATAGCATGATCCCATAAGTTATGTGAACCATATAATCTGAACATACAAAATGTACGTTTCTACTGGTTATTCATATTCAAGCAGGGCTGAATGCTGACCACTTGCAGAAGAAATGATGTAACAACAAATGTTGCTCCACATAAGCTACAAGTTCCTTTAAAAAACCAATAGCTTAGAAGAAACTTTTTCTGACTATTTTCAAAACTAGCATTGCAGCCGGTTCATAACAGGTGATTGCCTGTCAGCAACAGACGTGGATCTCTGTGATAATGTGTAGAAATTACATTCACAGGAACTGAAACTTGGCTAATAGAAGTTGCACAATCATTACAGATAACTTATTACCTGCATTTTTATACTAAGATATGAAGTTTCCAAGCAATCACCTATTGCGTAAAGCCTATCACTTGGCAAGCTCTTTGAGGAAAAAACTTTTATCAATGCTATGACATGTAAAGGGGGAGGGGGAAATCACTGATGATAGTAAAATTATCACCAAAAGTGTGTTGGATCACAAACAAAGTTTTGAATCAAGGTAGACCCATAAACCACATATCATGGAAGTGATTTGTGACTGCCTTCTTCTGACCAGTTTTGAAGTGCTAGTTGTGTATCTGTATTGACCAGCATCTGATTACACTTATTCACTGTAGTATTGCCTCTTGGATTCCACCAAGAGGAAGGGAAATGGTGAAAGCAAGTTTTGGCACACAAGGGGATATTGAGCCCAACACACTTATCTGACGGACACATCATCCTGATTTTGCCACGTGAGACATTATGGAAACTTTTTAAACTAAATTTATATTGAAGACATTGCTGCAAGCTGCACTTTCAGAAATTTTACACTGACTCTATCTTTCCATTACTAGTCATACACAGTGAAGAAAATTTCTTCCAATTCCCAAACTCAAACCAGCTATCTCAGGTTAAGTTCCACCTCAACAGCAAACTTCACTGTCTGCTACAGGGGCAGATTTCTTATAAAGCAAAGGGCTCTGCAAAAGTAAACTGAAATTAATATACAAAAAAATACTACTGTGTTACTGACATATTATATTATTTTTCTGGAATCACTACACGATACGTAAAATATATGTTGAAATACTTTCTTTAATTAAATATTTCATTCAGTTTTATATTTTATAGTCAGAAATTTCTTCTTTCTTCTCTCTCTGTCTTCACAAATGGAACTAATAGCAATGTACTGTATCAAGTTTATGTAACTAACACAATCAATATCAGATAGTTTCAAACACATAAGTCACAAGAAATGTGAAATTAAATTAAGTAAAAACAATGCCCATAACTAAGGAAATAAAAAATTAATTTATGTTTATTTTTGTAGTTGAAAGGTGAGGCAATGCGAAAAATTTGGCGCATGCTGATGGAAGATCTACCAAAGCGACTTGATGTATTTGAACATTATGGAGTGGACCACTACATTAGTGCTGTGGGACTAACTGTATTACCCAAATACAGAGGGCAAAATGTGGGACTTGAGATCTTACGCACTCGATTTCAGCTTGTGAAAGGTATTGGACTGAAGGTAACAGCTACAGCATTCACTGCCATGGCTTCTCAAAAACAAGCACAGCGTGCAGGCTACGAGTTGTTGACTGAAATGGCATTTAATGATTACAAGGTAGATGGAAAAGTAGTCTTCCCAGGAATGACTACACCATCAGTGAAATATATGGGCAAATACATACCTTAACTAAATATTTATACAAAGATGTTCCATTTATTTCTAAATCTGTTCTAGCATATCATAAACTAAAGTGCACTGAACGTACCAACTTTCAGAATCATTAAGGCAGAGGTAATGGGTTTTTGCAATGTAACCACTGTGCTAGAAATGTTTGGTTGACAGGCAGTAAGATTACTGGATGTGTCAGAATGTGCTCATGACAAATGGTAGATAATGAAACTGTATTAAACTGTGTCATTCAGTAAATATAATAAACTTTTGTGACAGTGGTATGAGAAATGTGCATGAATTTTCAGCAGATGCATGTGATTAATGAGTTGTCAGTAGCAGAGATAATGCATGTCACATAACAATTCAGATTAACATAAGTGACTTCTTACTTAACATTACAAACATTTTCTGCTTGGAACCTAAGTGTGTTTAACACTGGTTTCTTTTATAGGCTAGATTCTGTCCTGATTTAGAATAGTTAGTTATTGTGTGTCATAAAAGCATCTCATTGTACTTTTCTCTGTAAAATAACACTGGTAATTTGTATTAAACTAAAGAAGAAATGTGTATCTCTACAAGTTACATAAGTACAGAGTAATATTTTACTTAATAACTTACAAAGATTTCCACTTAAGTGATGAATTACAAGTTATTCCTTTGAGTTCCAAATAAAAAGTACTCTTGTAATGTCCATTGACTTTTGTAATAATCATTAAAAGTACTCAGTTACCTAATAAACTAATGACTATTTGCCATGCAATGAAGTTAATGGACTACAGTGAAGCTGACTAGAGCCCAGATTTTTTTTATGTACTTACATATTAATTTTGTGCTCTACTATGGACTTGAAAAGTAAAAATGTTGAGGATTTATGTTCTTGGAGTTGATCTATTTCATTTTGTCATTACATATATTTACATATTTTACCATAATTACATGTTTTTATATATTTATAGTTTATTCTGGATAACACAGTGTACTGAAACCATTCCTGAGGTTATTAAAAATCGCTGGGGAGGATGAATGAATACGGAATAAATGGACAAGCAATGATCAGTCCACTACACAGGAAACAAGAATGGATAGACACCATCAATTACCAGGTGTATCTTTACTTCCAGTATCTACAAAATTATATCTAAAACACTATTGAGTAATGATGTAAATAAAATAGAAAGAAACTTCCACATGGGAAAAATATATTAAAAACAAAGATTCCAAGACTTACCAAGCGGGAAAGCGCCGGCAGACAGGCACATGAACAAAACACATAAACACACACACAGAATTACGAGCTTTCGCAACTGGCAGTTGCTTTGTCAGGAAAGAGGGAAGGAGAGGGAAAAATGAAAGGATGTGGGTTTTAAGGGAGAGGGTAAGGAGTCATTCCAATCCCGGGAGCGGAAAGACTTCCCTTAGGGGAAAAAAAAGGACAGGTGTACACTCGCACACACACACACACAAACACACATATCCATCCGCACATACACAGACACAAGCAGACATATTTAAAGGCAAAGAGTAAGGGCAGAGATGTCAGTCGAGGCGGAAGTACAGAGGCAAAGAAGTTGTTGAAAGACAGGTGAGGTATGAGCGGCGGCAACTTGAAATTAGCGGAGGTTGAGGCCTGGCGGATATCGAGAAGAGAGGATATACTGAAGGGCGAGTTCCCATCTCCGGAGTTCGGATAGGTTGGTGTTGGTGGGAAGTATCCAGATAACTCATCTAAAAACAAAGATGATGAGACTTACCAATATTCATTAAACTATTGAATAAGATAGAAGATCAAGTAGAACATACAACTGGTGAGTACCAAGTGGGGTTCAGGAAAAGCATATTGTGTCCAGAGCAAATTTACCTTCGAGTTCAAAAAGGCCTATGACAGGTAGACAGTATTCCTAACACTAAAAGAAGCAGGTATGAACAAAACTACCATACAATTAGTTAAACAGGCACTCATAGGCACAACTTCAAGAGCTACATTCTTAGGAGAAGTTTAGGAGTCCTTCAGAACCAACTCAGGAGTATGGGATGACAATGGGTTCTCACCTGCTTTCTTCGATTAGGTACTAGATAAAGTCATGAGAGAGTGGGATGAAGAATTACAAAAGAAAAATGTGGTATTGATGGCATTCTTGTTGACATCACCCAGTGCATTGCGTGCCACTCACAGTTATGCGGGAGACAGCACTTTCGAACATCCTGCTAGTGTGCCACCACGTGAGTGCACTCTTCCATCACTTGCTGTCTCTGACCTCACTGCCTGTGACTCTGATTGGTCAGCATATCTTTTTAAGCAGCTCCACTCACAGCTTTGCCCAGATTTGATGAACTTACAGACTTATCAACTTTAGTACATAAGTCTGCAGTGAGGAAATTATATTGATGTAGCATTATGCTACCAAACATTATTATGTGTCAGTGGCTTATCTGAGTGTATCAGCTTGAAAACTGTTTCTGTCAAGAACATTGCTCTCAATGAATATAACTCAGCACCACTGAGGAACATACAGCTATACAAAGCCATATATATCTCAATTATTAAGTGTACATATTTCAAATAAACTTATTAATGTGTTACCTTTTTATAGAAGTCTGATAGACATTTATTAGCCACCTATATTACCAACACATGAAAAAAACTTGAAAGGAATCGATCTGGAACAAGGAGGAGGAAGATTCACAGTGAAATGTCTCAAGATTTGCTGACAATATTGCAATAACACATCAGATGAATTTGCAGTTGTGAATAATGACTACCATCAGCTGTAGAATGGAGTAACGACAATGAAAATCTGTGCTGGACCAGGACTCGAACCTGGATTTCCCACTTATTGTGAGTGGTCACCTTACCATTTGGCTATCCGTGCATGACTCACAGCAAGGCCCAAACTTCCATCTGTCGTCAACCATACATCTACTATCTGTACTTGCACATCTATTATTGTATTCCCGTACAGATCAGATGTTGTACTTCAAAGTGGCATGCTCAGTATCAGCAGATAAATACAATACTGCAGTGCCTGTGTTATTTTGATGATGATGCCCTGCGGTGACCCCAGCCATTTCAAAACATATCATATGAATTCGCAGTTGCCAATAATGACTACCATTGGCTGTAGAATGCGATCATGACTATGAAAATTTGTGATGGGCCAGGACTCGAACTCAGATTGCCCACTTATCATGAGTGGTCGCCTTACCATTTGGCTATCTGTGCATGACTCACAGCCAGACCAAAACCTTAATATGGTGTCAAGTTTAGGTCTGGCCATGAGTTGTGCACGGTTAGCCAATTGCTTGTGATAACCAGGAAATCCGGGTTTGAGTCCCGGTCCAGCACAAATTTTCGTTGTTGTCATTCGATTCTACAGGCAATGGTAGTCATTATTTACAAATGCAAAGTCATCTGATGTGTTTTGTAACAGCTATGGTTGCCAAAGTGCTTCATCATCAGAATAACAGAGACACTTCAATGTCATATGAGGGTGGTTTGAAAAGTTCTTGGAGTGGAATAGAAAAAAAAAATACTTAAATCACTGAAGCTTTCTTTTATTTTTCAATGCAGTCTCCTTGTAGGTTAAAGCACTTGGTCCAACGATGTTCCAGTGCCTTGGTCCCATCTCAAAAATGAGTTTCCTCCAGGCCTGCAAAATAGTTGTTAACTCCGGTTGTCAATTCTTCGTTTGAAGTGAATTTTCATCCACCAAGAAAAATTTTCATTTTTGAGAAGAGATGGAAGTCTGGTGGAGCCATATCAGGTGAATAAGGTGGGTGTGGCAACAATTTATACCTTAGTTTGTGTAATTTTGCCATAGTGATGGCACGTGTGCGGGCGCACATTGTCTTGGTGGAAGATGACTTTCTTCCTTGTTAAACCTGGCCTTTTCTCACATATCTTTTTTTTGCAATTTGTCCAGGAGGTTATCATAGTGCTCTCCAGTAATTGTTGCCCAGTGGGGAGATAATCTACAAACAGAATCCCCTTCGCATCCCATAACACTGATGCCATGACCTTTCCCGCCGAAGGAATTGTCTTTGCTTTCTTTGGTGGTGGAGAGTCAACATGTTTCCACTGCTTTGACTGTTGCTTTTTCTCTGTAGTATAGTAGTACACCCAAGTTTCATCTGTGGTCACAAACCAGTGCAAAAAATCTTGTTCGTTCCTCCTAAAGCGGGCCAAACTTTGTTCCAATATGTCCATTCTCATGTGTTTTTGATCCAGTGTCAAGAGTTGCGGCACCCACCTTGCAGATAATTTTTTCATTTCTAAGTCTTCAGTTAAAATGTGATATATCCTTTCAGAGGATATCTGCCAAGCATGAGCAATTTCACACAATCCTTCATTGCCTTTTTGTGACCTTCTGCAGTAGTGACACGTCTTGGTCGAACACTGCGCGAATCATCATCTAAGCTCTCCCGACCAAATTGAAATTCATTTGTCCACTTGGCAACAGTTGAATATGAAGTAGCAGAATCCCCCAGTGGATTCTGAAAATCAGCATGAATGTCCTTTGCTTTCATACCTTTTTATATGAAGTACTTGATCACTGCTTGAATCTCGATTTTTTTCCATCTTCACAAGTTACTATGCAGGAACAACAACAGAGTCACTTCACCACCACAGCTCTCTTCCAAGAGCACTGATGAGGCACATGTTTACAGGCAACAGTCCAATGAACATCATGTGCACAACTCGTTGCACTAGCACTGACCTCTCATGGTGATTCTGAGAACTTTTCAAACCACCCTCATATCTATCTGCTCTCTGCAATATCTTTTCTTCCAGGAGTGCTAGTTCTGCAGGTTTGCAGGAGAGCTTCTGTAAAGTTTGGAAGGTAGGAGATGAGGTACTGGCAGAAGTAAAGCTGTGAGGACGGCACTTGCCCACAAAAGGCAAAGGTTCCAAGTTCGAGTTTCAATCCGACACACAGTTTTAATATGCCAGGAAGTTTCATATCAGCACACACTCCACTGCAGAGTGAAAATCTCATTCGAGCATTTAACATTGGTTTACTGTTCGAATGATAGTCTTACAGTGCTGTGACCTGAAGGAAGCTACAAAGTAAAAGTTCTTGCTATGTAGGCCTATTGGGATACTATGGCCTACACCGAAGGTGGCAACTGCCCTATGCATATTCTGTTCGTTTGTAATCAACATTACTAGTCTGAACCATGCACAGCAATGTATCACTGAAGAAATGCATGACAGCTACCCAGAAGTAAATAATATAATTTCATATACATCTATAGTGAACAGAGGAGGGGTACATGGACTGATTCTGTTGATTTTTGTAATGAACATTTTCAAACTGTGAAATCTGTGATTGACTCATTTCCAAGAGAATCTTCAGATTCAGTACAAGAGGTACAAATCACTTTCAGTGAACTTAAAATGCCTTGGCATACATCCACAGCTGCTTCGGTTTCCTTGCCATGAACATTAAAGAATTAGAATCTTATCAAGCTGTCCTTTCGGAAATCATGAGAATGTCAAATGTAAGCTGGTTGACATGAGAGGATAGTGAATACATTTAACAATGTTTTGGTAAGAAATACTGGCTAATTGACTTTTGCTGGTACCTTTAATATCAGAAGACAATGCAGCAGGCATCTGTTAAGGAGTATTTTCACTAAAATTTGCACCAACAACACCCTGTGCTGTGGAGAGATCATTTGCCTCCTGCAAAAACATTCCTGCTGATTGGTGACAGTCTACAATTGCAGAGAATTTGAAGCAACTGGTTGATCATTGCACTTTAAAATGAAAGGTAAGGGAGGATACCTTATCAACTTCACTGGAGATGGCCAATTTCATAAAGAGATGTGGCCAAAAATGTTTTATTAGCACAGTATAGAGTTTTAAATCAAAAACATAAGTATTGTGAATTGAACCTTTTTAAACCATTTTATGTGTTTCTGAAATGGTTACGTGCATATTAAGATAACATAGTAGGCAATGGTAAAATTCAAAAGTTGATTTCAGTTGAAATTATTTTTTTATGATAACATGTCCTCTTATCTGCCCTGTGGTAGCTGTATGATCTGCCTCTGCTGCCCTTATAACTCGATGATCCAGATGGATGTCTGTGCTGCATGTACCTCCAGAACCTCATCTATAGGTGTGAGAATGATCACATGACCACTGATGCCATCATTGTTGCATAACTGATGCAGTACATCCAACTTGGGTGGCACTTCTCTAAAAGGAGCCCCCCCCCCCTCCCCCCCACCCCACTCGCAAGACCACAGTTTGACACTTTCAAACTGTTCAGTTTTTTGTAGCAAGGACAAGTGGATTTCTGTGGCGTGGTTGCACTGGGAATACATGCTTACAACATTCCACAACAATTGCTGGTTAGCATCCCCTCTAAAAACACCAAAGGTGTATGAGTGTTGTAGCTTACCACGTCTCAAACCATAAGGCCTGGAGTAGTGCCAGTGTATCGTGGACAAATGCACTCTATGAGAGACCACTCACTAGGTCTATGTAGTATGCACAAATGACCATCACTTGTGTGCAGACAGAATCTGAAGACCACAGCATCCCATTCCATCTTCCAAGTGATCGCAACAGTTAATGTTGAGATGTGTAGGCTTGCTTCACACATTTGCACTGTGCCACTATACTGTTTGTTGGTGGGTGACGTTGGAACCTTATCAGTACATCTACTATTCCCCAGGTGACATATGCTGTCATCGACTCAAAATCAACATTATCTTTCTATGTTTACTAGTTTTTCCAGCAGTGTATTTTTTATATATTTTATCATTTTTCATTATTGCATATGTGCATATTTTGTTTGCTGATATTTCATAAAAGTCTAGGCTCTACTTGTGACATTTTTAAACATGAATGAGGCATTTTATTTGCAGCTCAGTATGTATCATAATTTTTTCTGAAGTAGAGGAATGAAAGGTAGCTATCAAGCAACATCTAAGACATTTGCGAAAGGACAAAATAGAGGTTCTGTGGAGATGGAATTGAAATAGGTAACATTGTAACAGTATTAAACATCTGAAAACTTAAAAATTTCAACGCTAATTTCTGATACTAAAATACATTTATTCATTTGAAGGGTACATCAGCTAAAGAAGTGTTATACACTGAAAATTCTCATAATGTAATGATAATGCCATTAAGTGTTCCTCATAAAATAATAATAAGTTTTTAATTGTATCAAAGGAACATTCCATTGAGAAAACTGGAAATTAAGACCCAAATTTGCTGGCCAGCATTTACCTTAGGGAGGTGACATGTTACATAGCTTTTTGAACTATTAGCTTCTTCCTCATAGAGGAGAGAGAGGTAGGTTGCAGAAGGTTAAAAGGGAAAGAAAGGTTATTCAGATCTTAGGAAGGAATTGTTAGTTCTGAAAGCTAGGTAGTGCACCCCTTTTATCTGTGTCTATCAGCAGTACTACACTTTTTGCCCCATGGAGATAGATACTGATCAGCAATTTTGTCTCTGAACTTAGTACCATTTTGTTGTACCCCGGACTCAGGGGTTGTAAAATGTCAGGACGATCAAGAGGTATGGTTTGGGAGAGGGGGTTGACTAATGCTGAAGCATGCAGTGAAATACAGGCAAGTGTGTCATTGGCTCTATTACACTGAAGGCACTCAGCGGACCTTGCGCTGAACTCGGCGATGGTGCCTTGAAGTGTGTGTTGGTCAGTGCCAGTTGTGAATGCCAGAATCTGCAGCGTTGGCCCAGAACATGGCTGGCTGCTCCCTCAAGCACGACTCATGGACCCCATGTAGAGTGCTCAAGGGAAGCAGCCAGCCACCATCACTGTAGTGAGCCTTAGCAGCTCCGGCCATCTTTGAAAATTACGGTTTCAGCTTTCCTCAGCTCACTTTGGACCCTACACACAAGTCACCAGGCACTGGTGTAACTGCAATTTTTGGGTTTTTCACAGCAGATCGGTTCCGTGTGCTGTTCTGATTACTTCTCATTTGTACACCGTGCTTGCTGGGCAGTGCCTTCTAGTCTGCAAGCAGTATTGTAAACCTTCCTCACAGAATCATTTGCAAAATATCAGCATCACCTGCACCTGCCATCTGATGTACCAATCAGTCCCTTAACTAAGGCCTTCCAGCCATAGCTATGAGAAATTTACAAGAATTCCCCAAATCCACACATGTAACTTATTCATGGCACAGCATACCTCCTCCCTTCCAAGAAGATTGGTCCCAATTCCTTAACATCATGCTTCCACTCAGCAACCTTAACTCTGATAATTTAGACATTGAGGACACTCTCCCAAATTCACCATAGAGGACTTCTGCTCACATTTTACTACTACCACATATCCTTTAGCATGCTCTTATACGCCAATTAAGATATTAGAACTGACTGCTTCCCCAACCAATCCCAGTCAACTGCTGGGGCTCTATTAATCTGTCCAAGGACTGGAAAAATTCCAGATTGAGTGAATCATTTAAGTATGTTTCATTTTTAAAGGATATTACCCTCAGAGATCCTTCAGCTAATACAATGTATTCTGCAATAGTGTCATAACAGTTGAGCCTGTGAGTGTAGCTGGAAGCCGAATATCCATCCCAACTACTTTACAAGTCATGCCATGAATGATCATTCCACTTTCCCAATCCTCAAGTTTTTTCAACCCAACTGGCCTGCCTCCTTTATAGCATATCAACCATACATTTTCCAGCCTGAATACGCAGTACAACCAATGAGTACCCACACTCTGGAAGTATGTTTGGGCTGGTAGAAGCTATTTCCCACAACTTGTCCCATGTACTTCCCCCAAAACAAACTCGCTTCACATGTCCATATATAAGTTCTTATTTGGCCACCTGGACAGATCACAGATTACTCTGTCACCCCTCCCTCCTTCCAGAAGTGCACAGTCTACAAAAAGCAATATCTGTAATAACGACATGAAGAATGAACAACTATGCGGAAATAAAAGAAAAACAACATCCCTATGGCAATAAAAATACATACTGCCTGTTGTACTAAACAAAAATAAATAAACAAAAAAAAAAAAATACAATTATACAAATTACTTATGTGTACCTTCTGTTGCTCACCAATTCCAAGTTCCTTCTTTTTATCCTTTATAACATTCACTTCCTGCTTGGCTGCTGATAACTGTGGTATCCCCTCTAACTTTCCTGTAAATGGCTGTATGTGACTGAATGTATAACAGAAGTTTTGTGGGGAATTGTATCTTCACATTGATCAGTGAGGTCATTTCCATGACCTAGTAAAATCCCTAGCATTCATTTTAGCTTTTGACATATAGGGACTAATTGCCATTGCCCATTACCCCATTTGGTTTTGTGGCAATTTGCCCATGCATTTGTTTCATCGGTCCTGGCTTCTAGCACCTTCACGTTTGCTTTTAGCACATTCCTCCGAATTTCCCTAATTCTTCTGGCAAACTTCCTTGCCGACTCACCATCTGGTCCTAATTTAGGTATCAAAATGTTAATGGGAGATTGCATTTTCCTGCCATACACCACCGGAAATGGCGACAAGCCCATTGCAGTATGAACTTTTGATTTATATCGATGCTGTGCATTTTGTAAATGGCCATCCCAATCGTTGTGTCTGGAACCTACGTAACAGCTCAACATCTTAGCAATTGCCTTATGCACATATTCCATTCTCCCATTGGTCTGTGGATGCAACATGCAGCATAGTTGCTTCATTAACTCTGAGACAAAATTTGTACCTTGGTGTGTAATTAGGGTCTCAGGCACACCAAACTTTAATATCCAGTTGTTTACTAATGCTTGCACTATAGTACTAGTCCATTGGTCTGGCATCAGAACAATTGCCAAAAATTGATTTTAAATGGCCTGAGAACATCCAACCCCAACATAGAAAATGGACTGGGTGCATCTGGCACTTAACAATGGCACTTTCTGATGCATAATGTTGGACCTCTGTGTGCATGGCACACAGTCCTTAACATACTGCTCCTTGTCACCATCCTGTTCCTCCACCAAAACTGCTGCGATACACATCTGTCCATTGCACATTGCCCACCATGACCTGACAACATATGGTCGTGAGCTTCCTGCAAAACTTCCTTCCAAAAACCCTCTGGAACCAGCACACGTGGTCCACACCTCATTGTTCTACACAACAAACCCTCATGCATAAAGACTTAAATGCCTGGCACTTCTTATCCCTCGCCTGTGCCTGCTGCCACTCTTCAATGGTCATCATACAATGATGTTATAGAGACAGTCAGGCCAGCACAGTAAATGTCCAGAAATGGAGAATACTCAGAGGTCATCTGTTGGTTGATGCAGTATTCTGCACAACACAGTTCATCCCATTCCAGTTCCATAAACTTCACTCTAACACTTCTCAATGCATTTTCAATCTCTAACACAACACACCGTTCACTGTCCACTGATGCTTCTGTACCAATGTTTAAGTGCTTTGAACTGTTAGGTCTTAAATTATAAGTTAAATTGAAAAGCAGTAGAGCCTAGGAGAAAATGGCATGAACACTCTGTCCTTGCAGTAACAACAGAATTTTCTGGAATGGTGTGTATGTCAGAGACCAGTACTTGCTTGCACTGACTGGTGTATGTTCCCCTGCACAGTTCTACTGGGAGTCAGGGACTTGCTGGATGTCTTCATTACAGAAATCAGTGGGCAAGGTGGATAATCGCAGCTCATTTTCCTGCTCCAACATGCTGGTCAGCTCCACTACAAGATCCCATGGTGGTGCTACCGCTACTGGTCCTGACAGGGCACAGTTAACTGCAGGTGCAGTCGAGCCGATGGTAGCTGCTGCTAGTCCAGACATGCTGGATGTCACTGCCAGTCTGGACACACCAGAGGCCAGAGAAGAATAAACAGTAAGCATCCACAGACAATGATGTGGAGATGAACAAAGAAGAAGAGGAACTGCTACATGCAGTAATGGTAGCAATGACTTTTATGCTTCTTCTGTGATGGAGAGGCAGAGGAGGACCTTGGCTGCTGTTGATGCTTCATGGCTCTTCTTTCAGATTGACTGAAGCTGAGACCAATTAGCTACTGCATCTGCCTTATATACCCTACATCACAATCACATGAGCAGAAATTAGTCAACAAATTTATTGACTTCAGCAGTATATATGAATCAAAACCCAGTCAGGCATTTGCCTTGGAAGGAGTTCTCATGTGCACCAGTATACAGCAGGGGAAGGCTTGGGGGTCTCCCACACAAATGCTAGTTTGTTTGCAGTTTGGTCTGATGCAAACTGTGGCATATACAGGCCTAGCAGTGGCACATGGCAGGGAGTGACCACTTGATAGAGAGGGGAAGAGTGAGTGAGTGAGAGAGGGAGAGAGAAAGAGAGAGAGAGAGAGAGAGAGAGGGGGGGGGGGGGGGGGTTTATATGTTTCAACAGGAATTTCTCATGTATCGGTATCAAAGGGCTGCCTCACTTGCTGCTTTGTTCAGGGATTGGTACTATTTCCAACCTGTGCACCTCTCTACCAATATGCATACATGGTAATATGTAAGGCGACTGATGGTGTGGCAGCCAATAGCAGTCGCAAGTGTGAGCAAGTGTAGTGTGACCTCTCTCCCAACCTGTGTGTGTGGGAACACAGGAAGCAGCAGGCAGATCTACCCTGAGGTTGATGCACAGATGGAGTAGAAAGATTTTGAGCAGTGTAATTATGTGTGGTGAGTTATGTTGATGTCAATTTCATGATGTTATTCTTTGCATGATTGGAAAAAAGTGATCTATTTAATTACTTTTTTAATGTATTTTACAAGACCTGCTTCTTCCCAAACAGAGAGAATGACGAGCTTTTCCCACCAAATAAAAAAGAGAGATCCATTCCCTACCAATTGAATGTCATAAATAAATAGTATATCCTTTGCTATGTAATTGACTTTGATTTGAATTTCCTGTCATGAGATCCTTCCTCTCCAGCACCAGTCCTTTTCATGAAAATTTCCAGGTGGGGGATTGAGAGGGGTGCTGGGGATTTCCCAGAGTGGGAAACATTAATTAATTGATCAGTTTAATTAATTAGGTAATTAATTTGATGTCAAAAGTCTGCTTGTACCAAAAAAGGGGTTTCTGTAGGGTTGGGGGAGGGGGAGGGGTTGGAGGGTTTCTCAGAAGGAGACTTATCCTCTGGGGTTCATAAGTAAACCCCCAGAGGGTCATAAATCAGTTAACAGAACAATAGGTTAAGGGGAGGGCAAGAGGGTCATAAACAAATCACATTTGCCCTTGAATATATGCAACCCACACTAACAAAACACACCAGCACTGTTGTTGCCCCACCTCCCATGTTGCCTCCTCATCCAGCTATGTAGTTTTGATTTTACCCTTGTCTTAGTGATGGTTAGGACAGATTCCGGTCCAATAGATGGAGTCATTGTGCAGTCGTGGCCAACCTATCAGCTTGGGCCACACATTGACCCTTCCAACCGACATGCAGTGCAATTTGTACTCGTGTACCATTCTTCAATGAATTACCATTCCCTCCACTCCTTCTGCTGCAAAGAAACTCACTAAAACCACATGTTCTTTTATTGAATCCTCCATTTCTCTTTTAACAACACTAATGAAAACAGTGGATAGTTGAAGTGTGCCCATGTTTGCTGTGTTGTTACATGGGTGTATGCCCATGTCCCTCTTAATAGAGACTACAACTCATTCTGTAGGCATTGGCATTATGGTATTATGATCCCTTCAGCTGTTTTCGTTTTACAGCCTCCAACTCATTTCTTTTTTAATGAAATTAATATAAGGGGCAGACATATGAAAATGAGATAGATGGGAAAAAAGTAAGTAAACTGTTTATTATTTCAAAAGTAATTGCCATAGCTGTTAATACATTTGTCTCACTGTGTGACAAGACAGTTAATGCCATCATGTAAAAATGTTTGCTGTTGCCTATGAAACCATGTGTGTACCCAGGTGTGCACTTCTTCATCCAAAGCAAATTGACAGCCATGAATGTCTTTCTTCAGGGTTCCAAAAATATGGAAATCGCATGGGGAGATATTGGGATTGTATGGAGGAGGTGTAAAGGCTCCGCAGTGAAACTTGTACAGCATCGTCAAAACAATCCTGGCAAAATGTGGGCACACCCACATGCCTCACAGTGAGATAAATCTATTAAGAGTTATGGTGATTACTTTTGAAATAATAAATAGTTGACTTACTTTTTTGACTCTTTCTTAGTTTCATTTGACTGGCGCTAAATATGTAGCTCATTTACATACTATTTTTCAATAATGCTTAATTTTTATTACACCTACCTTACAAGTTACAAAATGTCCAAACTATATAGAAAAATCTCTCTCTCTCTCTCTCTCTCTCTCTCTCTCTCTCTCTCTCTCTCTCTCTCTCTCTCTCTCTCTCTCTCTCTCTCTCTCTCTCTCTGTGTGTGTGTGTAAGGGGGGGGGGGGGGGGGGGGGGGGTGGAATTCGCAGACTTGGCTGCTGTTCTGCCAGGGACACAGAGCCATGGGTCAGTACTTGAACTTTTTCACTTTTCTGCCTATTATTCATACAAATAATTTCTTACATCACATACTGAGTGAGAATGCACTCCACACTGGCAACTGGAACTTTTTCTCCTCATTATTTATATAAATGAATTCTTACTTCACATACCATGTGAGAATGTACTCCTCACTATCAACATCACACTAATAACAACTGGTAAAAACTAACCTGCTGTGACAGTGCCACCACATTTAACAGTGCCGCCATGACAGTACACGCAAATGGTGATAGAGGTGCTCCGCAACTCGGTTGAGCGCGGGAGTGCCACCTAGCTTGGAAAGGTGCCGGCCGCATGTCACGGCACGGCAGTCGAATACAAGATACTGAGTTGATATCATGTAACCAGCTATTGTTCCTAAGTGAGAGTGTTTGAATATCCACACAATATTGCTGATTAAAGGTTATAACATAACCAAATGTTCAGAATTAGAACAGAGAAGTAACTGATGTGACCACTAACTGGTGTTGAGCCAACCAGCTGTCCCTTATCAAATTAGAAACGGAAAAACTTTATTTCACTCTCAGAACAACAAAGTCTGAGAATAAAAATGTTAAATACTTGGGCTTGTGATCGGTAAAAGACTGTCATGGGGATGGAAACATAGATTACTTAAGCAACAAAATAGAAGGAGTAATATTTTAATTACATAAATAATATGAAAGTCAGTATTACTATTCTGTTTTTATGTGTTATATCACTCACACCTGTGATATGGAATACCACTGTGAGGAAATACACAAGTGTCGACATACATTTCCCAATGGTAAAAGAAAGCAATTACATATACTCTAGATTTGCCTCCCAGACAGACTTACAGAAGTCAAAACGGATCATTTAATATGACAGACCCCATAGTTTACAGACTTTATATCTACAGTTCTCTAATTTATGCCAAAGGAAATTTAAATAAACTTTTATTAGGAAATAATTTTCATTTGCACAATACAAGAAGCAGCCACAAGATAGATTTACCATTTTCAAGCATGGACTCTGAGCAAATGTAGCGAGTTGTACCTGCTACAGGAGCAACAGACTAGTGGCTGGAGGTATCATGGCGATTTACATCCGAAGATCAGTCTGACATTACACAGCCCCTCCATACAATGGTGGCAACAGCTATTGCAGCTGAAGCCACCAAGGAGTCATGACTTTCACATCCATGTATCAACCACTGAAGGGATGTCTTCATTCTGAAGATGCATAAGACTTACCATTCCATTCAGGAAAGCTGTTTATCACTGGTGATATTGATATGAAGCACATGGTCTGGAACTCTAGAAACATAACCATCAGAGGATGTCGTTTCTTCCAGGCAGGTGAACAGATCCATGCACAAGTTTGTGGTCATGAATAGCCTACCATATGGCTAGATGATCTCCACATTACCATTTGCAAGGCTTCTGCAAATTTGTTGCTGCGGAAGTTGTCTATGCACTTCCATCAGCTCACTTTCCGTAATCTTGTGACTGTCAGAGGAACCAGGGTGAGGGATACGATGCCTCAACACAAAGGAAACAAGTTTCGCAATTACAACTCACCTAGCAGAAATTCATCAAACCAATACCACTGATTGGGATGATGCTATTGAGAGACTTGACAACACAATATCGACAGCATTACCTCCTCAAAACCTGTAAGAAGAAGCTGTGACTGCCGTACCCCATCACTGTCAGAGGGGATCTTGGCAATGATACGAGAGAGCAGCCAAGTCAACAATGATTGGAACCTGATTAGGGGACTTCTAGTGAAGTGGTGAGTCAGTCTACTATGAAGGTGGTTAAAGGCAGTGCTCATTGAGCATTACAGGAAGTGGCAAGGAAAACTAGGTGAGATGCAGCCAGATGTGGAAATGTCAGATTTAGTGCATTATTTTGCAAGAATACATCAATGACTGCGACCTTTACAGACCATGGATGGGACAGTTTTTACGCCACAGGGCTATGCAAATGCCTTAGCTGACGTCTTTGAGGATAAATTCCAGCAAATGGTGGAGCCTCAGGACATACAACACATACAAAGAGTGCAAGAGAATCTTGCCATTTACCTTGCTGCTGCTTCAGAAGGAAAAGGTGGCTCACTACCACCAGTGGTGACACCACAAGAAGTCTGCTGAATCATCAGAGGGTTGCCTCACGAACAAAGCCCTTATTCCTGATCACATTTCAGCCAAATTTCTCAAGGGGCCATCTTGAGAGGTGGACAACGCCATAGCAATAATCTTCAAACCCGTCATAGACATCTTGACAGTGCCAACACCAGGAAAGAACCATGCAGTACCCAAGAGCCATGGGCCAATAAGCCTTCTGATCCTAAGTAAGGTGTTAGAGAAAATCATCCTCAAGAGACTACAACAATAACTCTGAGAGATTAGCATTGTTCCTGAAGAGCAATTTGGAGAAGGCTCCTCTATAACACAACAATTTCTATGCTTCGACATTCTGTGGGCCAGTCTTCATCAATATATCATGTGTCTTAAGTAGCTTTTGGTGAAAAGGGCTCCTGTATAAACTTTTCCTGTTGTGCTTATCCATGTCATACATTAAATTATTGAAAATATACCTCAAAGGGTGAAAATTTGTTATCATTCAAAATCAGAGACAGTAGCTCAAGCCAGAAAGCCATTAAGATGAGGGTGCTGCACAGGTAAGTGCTTGGTCTTGTACTGTACTGTACGTAAAGCTCCAACTTACCCTAGATGCTGTAAATGTTGCATGACTATGACACAGCAATTGTCTCCAGAAGCAGGTGGTCCCAAGCACTGCCCCAAGGACTGTAAGACTCCTGTCATACCCAAGAAGCCTTGGCATCAAAATGCTGTATTGGCTTAAATGAAACCAAGAGCCAGGACATGACCATCACAAAATGCCACAGAAGTCCCATAAGTCCATCCTCCTGAGGAACCAATCCATTGTATTAACATGATAAAATATCTTGGAGTCATTCTTGACAGGCAACTTATGTGGCAGCAACGTGTCCAGAAAGTTAGAAGCAGGACACACCAATGTCTTGGGCACTACACCCAGTCTTTATTGCAAAATCTCAACATTCTATCAACTACAGACTCATTATCTACCAGATGTTCCTTTAGCCTGCTATGGACTATGCCAGCATTGTTAGAGCAATGCTGCTAAGAATCACTTACAGTGGCTCTAAATGCTTCAAAATAAGGTGCTGCAGAGGATATTCCACATGCTGACCAACTTCCCAGCATACTAGTTATGTGAAGAGCTGGAAGTCATAGAACAAATGAAGCAGAGAGCTGCAAAATTTTACAAGCACCAGAGAACATCAACAAACCTACTTATCTGTCCGCTAGGAAAGATGGATGGCAACAGGGATGGGCGTACTAAGGAGATAGTAGAGCCACACTTGCAGTAAACCATCAGATAATAGTCCCCACTAGCCAAATGCCAGTCATATGAAGACATGTCGCCTAAATCTACTCCAACTTCCCTAGCAGAAAACTGGGAACTTGTATAGGGACTGGCAACACGATCTTAGTTAACTGCCAGGCCACTTGGAATGCTGCAAAGTTATTACAGCGTTTTATTGTTGATTGATGGAAATTCTTCCACATTCATTTTCGTTTTGTACAAAACAGCAGCTGATATTCTACAGACTTACACAAATTTGCTCCTGTTTACTGATTCTTTCATGTATTACTCTATTTAAATTTCAGTGTAAGTTTGTTGACCATATTTTGTTAGATTTTTGCTGCATTCATAATACTGAGTGATATAAATAATTCCAATATTTGTGTTTGATTCATATAAATCAGAGGCTGGATTCATTCCACAGTGTTCTGTTGGCTGACACATATTTATTCTTGATTACAAATCCATGTGTGTACTCATTGATTGAATTGCACTAAGTATATTACTCGTATTCCACTTTATTCTTGTTTATCTGTTTTTCATATTTTCTTGCATTTAATAGAAAACTTGATAAAAGTTAAGTGGTGGACATCACCTGAATTTTTCCTAGTTTCCTTATAATCTATGTACATATTATGCATCCATCATCTAATACAGCATTTTTTTCTGAATTTGCCTTGCACCTTTGTTTTTACAATGAAAAGTGCATTAAATATAGAAAAGTGCCTTCAAATGTGGTGTGAATATAAACATTAGTCTGTGAAGTAAGTGGGACTAACAGAAAGTACTGTGGGCTTTCTCATTTGTTGGCTTTGCCAACTCACAGCAAAATTATCATTTTTCAACCTAAAATACATCTTGAGTTTTGCTACAGATCAGTCTGCAACTCAACCAAGATTTGAAGGGGGGCTGTCCAATATTGCCATGTTGTAACCACACCCAATTCCAAATCCAAAGCCAGGGTCATCAATGAAGTACAGCACGTGGACCTAAAAGCAGATTTGCTACTGATGCCAATGTTCAGCCAGAACAGAAAGGATCTCATGAACAGAGACTGCAGCTCTTTGTACAAGTATCAAATATTCCAGAATGCTGGTATTTATACAAACATAAAATATCCCAGAATACACAGACATAAGATATTTCAGTAACCTTCCAGAAATGTTAAATACTAAATAACAAATAACTGTTAGTGGTCGGGTCTGTACTGGTGAATCACATCAAGGTATCCAGCTGTGCTGCCTGTTATGCCACACTGCATGCACTACAGCTCACTTCATAACTCACTCTTCTGCAGAAACAGTGACATGCTGTTTCATAAATTTTCATTGGAGCTATCTACAGCACCCAGGATCTAGATCTTGGCAGTGGTTCTCTGTACTTTAAAACTGGCAAAGCCTCATATTCCAGTAGCGTTGTTGCATTCTCTTTACTGCAATGAACATCAAAGGTCACTCCTCCCACTGAAGCTTCACAGTCAAGTGTGTGTCCAGCTTCCTTGAACCTCCCATCACCACTTTGCAATTTGGTACTCTAACAGTATCTTCTCAATGAAGGGTCATAATTCTCACCTCCATATGTAACATCTGACATGCTACAAAGGATACAATACAGCCCCCAGTGCTTCTTTAGTAACTTTTCTGATAATTCCACTTTCTTCACACACATAAAAATCGATACCATGTCTCTCAGTCTCTATCTCACTGGCTGGTGCTTGGTGTTATAGACCTTTCTTCTGGGTGTCCAGGACCTTATGCAAGCCAGCTGCCTTGTTCTTTGGTCCTGGTGATGAGGTGTTTTGTATAGTCATCCTGAGTATCATCTGGTTCATACCGGATCCATTGTCATTTGGCCTCGCTATTATGGGGCAAAAAGAATGGTGTGCTTAGCTCTGATGTATGTGAATGTCATGAAAATATTGTATCCAGATCTCTCTGTTGGATGTCAATATACTTTCTGAGACATAAAACCTGGCAGCTGCTGGACCACTGCAGAGACTGAGTAATTCACCAAAGGCAGCCAATAAAACGGCCACTCCTCAGAATTCTAAGTCTGGTTCTATGCAGAAAGTGACAACACTGTAGGATGCGAAAGTATCTGGAGGAGGTATATTCTTCTTCTGAAGTTGTTACGATGCTGTATCATGGTCTAGTAGTAAGCACCACACAATGTAGACATGAAGTCTCGAGTTCAAATCCACACCTTCCTTGACATTTTAAATCAAATTTCTTCTGTCTGCTAAGGATATCAATCTAATGGGACTTCAAAGATGATTTTCTTTGCTTTGTAACCCACCAGCAACAGCAAAAATTTCCAGAAATAATTCTGCAAAACAGGCCATGCCTGCGTCAAACACAGAACAGTTCACACTTTTGAGTTTTCTCTCTCTTCTACCACGACTGGCAACCAGCTGTCTGACATCTGGCACCTTCCAATCAGGTGACTGCATCTATAACTGTATTTATCAACTGTCATTTTCTTAATTGAAGTTCTAGTATTTGTCCTCCATCAACATATTGGAATTTGCATAGTTGAAACTTATTAACATTATCTGAGCATTGTAAAATAGAGTCACAAGTAGAAAAAGGTCTAACATTCGTGATGTACTGTTCACTTTGTTTTTAATGGAGGTGTGAAGATAGTGGGGAAAGTTACAAAGATTATTCAATGGAAATGAAACACAAAATCCATTGAATTTAGCTGGATAATATAGTGCTACCCAGGAAGTAACTCGTCAGTTGCAGAGATGCCAGACTTATTTTTTATTGTTGCCAAGATTCAGGTATACTACTTCTAGAAAGGCCAACAGCCAATGTGTTCCATCAAAAGGCTCAGAAATAACTACAGCTTGCGTCTCAAAGATGTGGCTGCCAAGGGTCAGGATACCAAAAGTATATGTCACTGAGTGATGTTACTCTTTCTGTGTCTAGGTTTAATGACTGGAGTGTAGTTACTAATAATACTCAGAAGCATCAAATGCAAACTAAATACAACAAATAAACACTAGTTTCAACCATTTTAGTTTTTCCATCTTTAGCTTACTGAAAACCGAAAAGCTCATTCATCAAGCGGAATTCACCTTTGGTTATGCCTTAAACATTATAAGTAGGCAACATGCCATTTCATCATTATAGACTTTGAAAACATTTTTCTTGAGAATGCTGTCATTCACTTTACCCACAATAAAGAGGAATACAAAGGAAAAAATAACAACACAGCATTGACTGACAAATTTGATAATACAAAGAAAGAATTTGTTAACTAAAAATAACCTGAAGTTCCAAATAAACAAAGTCTAATTTGCACAGAAATCCTATGCTATGACCGAATTAGTGGTCTCAAAAAAGAGTGCAGAAAATCAAACCAGCAAAAATGAAGGGAGAAGCAGTTGTCAGCAGAACGTGGAGCAGGGAACACAGAAGACTGGCAGTATTGTGTAGAATAAGTCATCATTCAGTCTATAAATACTCAGAGAGGGACAAAAATTATTTACTTATAATGATTACAATATTACTTCTGTTGCTTTGTCCATAAAAATGAAAAGCATCTATGTTGAAGAGCTATTCAATTGCAGTATGCTTCAAACAGAGAGAAACAAGTTGACTGTGTGCTTATATTCTATGCTGTTCTTCAAAGTCAGTGCAAAGTATTGTTAATTTAGTCTGTAACGGCTTCATGTGAATGACACCTTAGGCTACCATGATATTCCTATGAGAATTACAAAGGTGTATGCAATGACTGTGGTAGCAGGTGGTTTTCTCTCACAATCCAGATGGGAACAGCTTTATCTCAATGAGTTATGACCTGGCTCTATATGAGCACTTGTTCTTCTTCAGCTTCTTATCCTGAGGTGAACATGCACTAAAATATTTGTCCTTCCAAATCTCAATTAATTCCTTTACAACCCTCAGATGTCCTCAATCCACATTAGACCAGCATGAGAAGCTATGATCCAAATCTTTCCTCACTCTGACAATATTAACAGTAGTCTCAGATTTTTTACAGATGATGCACCTATCTACAATGAAGTACAGTCTGAATGAAGCTGTATAAATATTCATTCAGACCTTGATAAGATTTCAAAGTGGTGTAGAGATTGGGAACCTGTTTTAAATGTCAAAGTTGTTAAATTGTGCACTAAAAAAAAAAAAAAAAAAAAAAAGGAATGCTATGAATGTAATAGCAGTGAGTCATAAATTGAATCTGTAAACTCACACAAATAAATGGATGCATCGCTGTAGAACTTAGTAGGGACATGAAATGGACAGTCACATAGGCTCAGTTGTGGGCAAAGTAGGTAGCAGGCTTCAATTTATCGCTAGCATACTGGGGAAATGCAATCAGTCTACAATGCAGATCACTTGTAATCACTCATTTGACCCATCCTAGAGAATTGCTCAAGTGTGTGGGAGAGGGGATAATGAACATATAGAGTAAAGCATCAGGAATGGTCAAAGGTTTGTTTGCCTGAGGGAGAGAATTGCAGAGATCTTGAAATAACTAACAGGGCAGGCTCTTGAAGACAGATGGAATCTACCCTGAGAAAGTCTGAAAAGTACATCTTAAATTACTATGATTAATGGTAGTACTGATCATTGGAAATGTCTGGGGATTATAACTGATAAAACTGTGAATAGCTGACAGCGAATCCATCCTGGCCTATATGAACATACCAGTTTCTACCCTCATCAAACAATTCGGTATCATTCATAACCAATCATTCTCATGTACTACTGTGAAATGTCACAGAGTTGTAATTTACTGATCAGGAAAGGCACTTAAAAATTAAAACAAAATGCATGTGAAATGGATGCTTCCTCTGGGCTTCACTATTGCCCCACAGAACTGAAAATGCAATAAAATAATTGGAAACAAAGTTAAAATAATCAGTCCTAAAATCATTGAAAGAGGAATGAAGGAAAAATACTTTTTACATGTCTGCTATTGAAGTTTCAAGTACGAGTTTTAAATGATGGCTGCAGGAGAATAGTACAAGCCACTATGTATTGCTTCAATAGGGAATGTAAGGACAAGATTATATTGAATACAGCATGCACAAAGGCATTTAAACAATCATTCTTCCCATGCTTCAAATGTCAATGTAACAGGAAAAGCCATAATGGCTGTTACAGTGGAATGTACCCTCTGCCACCAAAGTTCACTGTGATTTGCAAAGTATAGATCCAGATGTAGATGTAGAAGGAAAAATCTATCTTTAAAACGAGTCCAGTGGATTCTGAGGGAGTGGTGGGAGGTGAGGGAGTGTTAAATTTGACTATCAAATCAAACAATGAAATAAACACAAGGAAAACTGGAACAACTTGAACTACACTATATTTGCTGCAGCACATAATATTTACACCATGAGACTTGAAGAATATCTCAGCTCTTTGGATTGAATTGCACAGTATCAAAAGGGACATACTTGGAATCAGTGAGGTGAGGCTCAAAGGTAAAGCAATTACAGTCAAAGTCTGAGTATCTCCTATTTCAGAATAACTAAGACATAAATTGGTTTATTGGTGATGTAGCTCTGCTAATTCACAACAGGAGGGAACACCTTACCACCAAGACCATGTCCATTTCAGACAGAGTGATCTACATGTTCCTTGGGCTGCCTCCTACGATTAGACTTCGAAATATTATTGCATACTCACCTAACTGCACTTCAACTGATGAAGAATTAAAACAATTCTAGGAGACCTGAAGACAGCAAGGAATTCAGAAAGAACCATGTTTCCCTCAATACTTGGCAATTTTAATACCAAGTTAGGAGTGAAGCCCACAGAAGACTTCTTCATCCAATAATTTGGACCACCAATGTGAAACAGAGAGGACAAATGATGTTGGATTTTCATACCAGAGAATGCTTATGTAGCTGGAACACACTTTACAAGAAAAATCCAAAAATGAAATGGACCTGGTAAAATTCTGAGAGCATGGTTAAAAATTAAATACATTACATCCTCACATCGAACTACCACATATGTGCAGATGGGTCAGTCATAAATCACTTCAACAGGCTAGTTAGATCTAAGATCCACATTCTCAGAAAATGTTTGATGGAAAAGAAGACCCAACCTACAATAAAGAAGCTGAAAGCAAAAAGAAGTGAGTTCAATCAATACATAGACAGACAGATACTTACCAACAAAAAACTTGGGTGTTATGAATTGAACAAACTCTCAAAAGACATTACCAGCAGCACTAGAACAGCAGTAAAGAAAGACAGTGCATTCTAAAAAAAATCCAAAATCAGCTTCAAGACAGAACAACATATAGAAGAAAGCAAAATATTGTCAGAGGTGCATCCAAATAAATAAAAGGAACTCCAGAAAAATGTAAAGCATGTGATCAGAAGACTTTGGTGAACGCAAAACACAAGACGGATCAATGAGAGCATCAAAATCAGTGTGAATATGTGAGTCATTTGTTCCAGTCAAGGGAAGCTTATAATCCACAACATTCAGAATGGCCAAAGAGAGTTTGTTACTTAAAAGAAACAAAATCATAAAAACTACAGAGGACTTGTATTTGAAGCTCTACAGTTCATCACTTACAAGCCAAAACCTAATGATGAATCATGAAGATTTATTACTAACATGGAACTGGACCCCTACAATATTTGTTATTCCATAGTGATATTCTGGTAGTCTTTCCAGACACCTCTGTAGCTTATCATCAACATTCCTTGGATTGTTCTTACTGTTATTATTCAGAAGACTTCTATTTTGTCTAAACTTGGTAGGGTGAAAATCCTTCCATCCCGGAATATTAAAGAAAAAGCAAAAACCTGTTAGCTGAAGGAATTAATAACTATAACCCTGATTCATTAATACAAAACTGTATTCTTTATTAAATATCAGGTCATCTATATTGGATGGTCTTCAATTTTCTAATCTACTTTTATCTCCTTCATCTACTAGCTTTTTAATATTTTTGTATCCTGGTATCTAATCATTGATGTAATCATAGGTTATCTGTACACCTCAGCAGCTTATCTTCCTTGGATTATTCTTACAATTTCTATTCAGGTGACATCATCATGTACTATTAATATCAACATCATTTTGTTGTAATTAGTTAGATGTCAGATAACTGACACCTGGAATATTCTATATAGAAGATAAAATACCATTGGCTGTATTTACTTAATTTATAAATACAGGATGACGTAACTCATTATTATTCTCATTATCTCTTCATCCATACTGGTAGTTTCCTTTAAGAATCATCAGCATCTAAATTCCACTATCTTAGCTACATCCTTTGATTATTCCTACTTTGATTAGCTAATCCTTATATATGTATTAGAGCTGAGGATTTGTCAGGTCTATGATTTTTTTAAATTTAATCTTATCTAAAGCATCTTTAGAATTTTTTGAATTCTACCACCTTAGCTACATTCTTGGATTATTCATACCACTGTATGTCAGCTTGTTGGTGAAGACTTCATAAATAAATTATTTAGCATCATCCTTTCCTTTTTACTTTTACATGAAACAATGAATAAATATAAGCCTGATTTACAAACAAATATGGTTTTCATCACTATATTTTGTTGATCTCTCCAGAGTACTACTGTGGCTAATTGTCATCAACATTCCTTAGATTATTCTTATCATCAACAACGATTTACATATATACTTAAATTTTTCCTTAGTATTTAAAATATGTATTTGATATTATCAGTTTTATAATGCATGCTGACTCATCCCATAACTTTTTTTTGCTTTAATGGCATTTCCTTCTTCAAATGATTTTTTATTTACATTACCTTTATTATGACATTCAGTATATAATGAACTAGTTCAAAAAAATTACAGCTAGTTTTCTTCAGTTAAATCACCCAATACAATTGTTTTTATGTGTGTTATTTGCAACCTTCAATGGAAGTATGGCTTCTAGTTGAATAAAAAGTGAATCAAAGTCAGTTGGTGGCATAATTAAAATATTGGGGTATGATATGGTCCTACTCAAGTCTGGATTTATCATTAAGTAGGAATGGGAGTGGGAGTCTGAGGCCAGATTCCAAGGGATCAGGCAATACAGGCTCCAATAGAGATAGCGCCTCAGAATAGCCAACTCTCTCAACTCAAATACACGCCCAAGGTACAAGGTACAAGATCACAGTTGGGTGCGGAACATTGGAAACCAATGTCAGCCCTGCAATGATCATAGATACGGAAGTTTCTTGTCTTCCCAAACCTTAAGTTGGAAGAATGTATTTAAAAGGCTACACGGTGCACATTAAAAACCACAGGAATATCAATGGCACTCTGTCGAAAAGTACTAATCTTGCCAACAGTATTTAATAATCACAGTGCAATGATATATTTTGTTATAACAGTAACTTCAACTGTACGCTCTTTGAATGCTGAATGTTACTCTGTTGAAAGGCTCCTCTTGTTGCTTGCTGTTAAACAACTGTCATTCATCAGTGCACGTTAACAACAACAGGAAAATTTGGGGGACACTACAAGAATGCCATGGCATGAATCCACACGATGTGAGAGTTGGCTATTCTGAGGCGCTATCTCTATTGGAGCCTGTATTGCTTGATCCCTGGGAATCTGGCCTCACACTCCCACTCCCATTCCTACTTAATGATAAATCCAGATTTGAGTAGGACCATATCATACAGCAATATTTTAATTATGCCACTAACTGACTTTGATTCACTTTTTATTCAGCAAGAAGCCATACTACAATTGAAGGTTGCAAATGTGTTCTTGTTTGTTGTTGTGGCCTTCAGTCCTGAGACTGGTTTGATGCAGCTCTCCATGCCACTCTATTATGTGCAAGCTTCTTCATATCCCAGTACCTACTGCAGCCTACATCCTTCTGAATCTGCTTAGTGTATTCATCTCTTGGTCTCCCTCTACGATTTTTACCCTCCATGCTGCCCTCCAATACTAAATTGGTGATCCCTTGATGCCTCAGAACATGTCCTACCAACCGATCCCTTCTTCTCGTCAAGTTGTTCCACAAACGTCTCTTCTCCCCAATCCTATTCAATACCTCCTCGTTAGTTATGTGATCTACCCATCTAATCTTCAGCATTCTTCTGTAGCACCACATTTTGAAAACTTCTATTCTCTTCTTGTCCAAACTATTTACTGTCGTTGTTTCACTTCCATACATGGCTACACTCCATACAAATACTTTCAGAAATGATTTCCTGACACTTAAATCTATACTCAATGTTAACAAATTTCTCTTCTTCAGAAACGCTTTCCTTGCCACTGCCAGTCTACATTTTATATCCTCTCTACTTCGACCATCATCAGTAATTTTGCTCCCCAAGTAGCAAAACTCCTTTACTACTGTAAGTGTCTCATTTCCTAATCTAATTCCCTCAGCATCACCTGACTTAATTTGACTACATTCCATTATCCTCGTTTTGTTTTTGTTGATGTTCATCTTATACCCCCCTTTCAAGACACTGTCCATTCTGTTCAACTGCTCTTCCAAGTCCTTTGCTGTCTCTGACAGAATTACAATGTCATCGGTGAACCTCACAGTTTTTATTCCTTCTCCCTGGATTTTAATACCTACTCTGAATTTTTCTTTTGTTTCCTTTACTGCTTGCTCAATATACAGATTGAATAACATCGGAGAGAGGCTACAACCCTGTCTTACTCCCTTCCCAACAACTGCTTCCCTTTCATGCCCCTCGACTCTTATAACTGCCATCTGGTTTCTGTACAAATTGTAAATAGCCTTTCGCTCCCTGTATTTTACCCCTGCCACCTTTAGAATTTGAAAGAGAATATCCCAGTCAACACTGTCAAAAGCTTTCTCTAAGTCTACAAATGCTAGAAATGTAGGTTTACTTTTCCTTAATCTTTCTTCTAAGATAAGTCGTAAGGTCAGTATTGCCTCATGTGTTCCAGTATTTCTACGGAATCCAAACTGATCTTCCCTGCGGTTGGCTTCTGCTAGTTTTTCCATTCGTCTGTAAAGAATCTGTGTTAGTATTTTGCAGCTGTGGCTTATTAGACTGATTGTTCGGTAATTTTCACATCTGTCAACACCTGCTTTCTTTGGGATTGGAATTATTATGTTCTTCTTGAAGTCTGAGGGTATTTCGCCTGTTTCATACATCTTGCTCACCAGATGGTAGAGTTTTGTCAGGACTGGCTCTCCCAAGGCCATCAGTAGTTCCAATGGAATGTTGTCTACTCCAGGGGCCTTGTTTCGACTCAGGTCTTTCAATGCTCTGTCAAACTCTTCATGCAGTATCTCATCCTCACCCACATCCTCCTCCATATCCATAATATTGTTCTCAAGTACATCGCCCTTGTATAGACCCTCTATATACTCCTTCCACCTTTCTGCTTTCCCTTCTTTGCTTAGAACTGGGTTTCCATCTGAGCTCTTGATGTTCCTACAAGTGGTTCTCTTATCTCCAAAGGTCTCTTTAATTTTCCTGTAGGCAGTATCTATCTTACCCCTAGTGAGGTAAGCCTCTACATCCTTACATTTGTCCTCTAGCCATCCCTGCTTAGCCATTTTGCACTTCCTGTTGATCTCATTTTTGAGACATTTGTATTCCTTTTTGCCTGCTTCTTTTACTGCATTTTTATATTTTCTCCTTTCATCAATTAAATTTAATATTTCTTCTGTTACCCAAGGATTTCTACCAGCCCTCATCTTTTTACCTAGGTGATCCTCTGCTGCCTTCACTACTTCATCCCTGAAAGCTACCCATTTTTCTTCTACTGTATTTCTTTCCCCCATTACTGTCAATTGTTCCCTTATGCTCTCCCCTGAAACTCTCTACAACCTCTTGTTCTTTCAGTTTATCCAGGTCCCATCTCCTTAAATTCCCAAATTGCATATAACACACACAAAAACAATTGTATTGGGTGATTTAACTGAAGAAAACTAGCTGTAATTTTTTTTGAACTAGGTCATTATATACTGAATGTCATAATAAAGGTAATGTAAATAAAAAATCATTTGAAGAAGGAAATGCCATTAAAGCAAAAAAAAGTTATGGGATGAGTCAGCATGCATTATAAAACTGATAATATCAAATACATATTTTAAATACTAAGGAAAAATTTAAGTATATATGTAAATCGTTGTTGATGATAAGAATAATCTAAGGAATGTTGATTACAATTAGCCACAGTAATACCCTGGAGAGATCAACAAAATATAGTGATGAAAACCATATTTGTTTGTAAATCAGGCTTATATTTATTCATTGTTTCATGTAAAAGTAAAAAGGAAAGGATGATGCTAAATAATTTATTTATGAAGTCTTCACCAACAAGCTGACATACAGTGGTATGAATAATCCAAGAATGTAGCTAAGGTGGCAGAATTCAAAAAATTCTAAAGATGCTTTAGATAAGATTAAATTTTTAAACAAATCATAGACCTGACAAATCCTCAGCTCTAATACATATATAAGGATTAGCTAATCAAAGTAGGAATAATCAAAGGATGTAGCTAAGATAGTGGAATTTAGATGCTGATGATTCTTAAAGGAAACTACCAGTATGGATGAAGAGATAATGAGAATAATAATGAGTTACGTCATCCTGTATTTATAAATTAAGTAAATACAGCCAATGGTATTTTATCTTCTATATAGAATATTCCAGGTGTCAGTTATCTGACATCTAACTAATTACAACAAAATGATATTGATATTAATAGTACATGATGATGTCACCTGAATAGAAATTGTAAGAATAATCCAAGGAAGATAAGCTGCTGAGGTGTACAGATAACCAATGATTAAATCAACGATTAGATACCAGGATACAAAAATATTAAAAAGCTAGTAGATGAAGGAGATAAAAGTACATTAGAAAATTGAAGACCGTCCAATATAGATGACCTGATATTTAATAAAGAATACAGTTTTGTATTAATGAATCAGGGTTATAGTTATTAATTCCTTCATCTAACAGGTTTTTGCCTTTTCTTTAATATTCCAGGATGGAAGGATTTTCACCCTAAGGAGTTTAGACAAAATAGAAGTTTTATAGGACTAAATCATATATTCAAAATATTTCTGCTGACCAGTTTGCTGTGTATGCCTTTCAATAATTTCCTTAGTTTGTATTTTATCTCCTATTTGAAACTTTGATTTTTCATTATATACTGATTAAGTCAGATTTAAAGTAAATATATTTACATATTTCAGTTTCATCTTCATCATTGAATGTTTTATATTATTGAATTCATCAACAAAGTTTCTAAATCAAATCTACCCACTTGTAATTACTTCAAAGAGAAAATCTCTTCCACATTTTCTCTTTGAGTATTGTCTCACATTTTTCTAAAGCCGATGCTTTCTTCTACGTAAAAGCAAAATAATAATCCATCTCAAATGGCTTTATAAGTTTTTCAACACCTTTGTTACAGAATACAATACCATTATCTGTTTGCAAGTGTTTAGGATATCTTACTTTGAATATTATTTGAAAAGCATCAGCTACATTTTTGGTTGTTTGACTTTACTGGGAACAGCCCAAGCAAATTTTGAAAAGACATCAACTACATTTAATAAATCATTACATCGTTTATTTATTTTTGAAATTCATTTCAAGCTTTCAGAATCCACTTCTGCTAAATCTACTGGGAATAAATCATTTATAACAAGCGATACAACATTTATTCTTTTAAAAAATTTTCTCATTGCTTTATGTAATTCATTAATAATATCTTCATAAGCATTAACAAAAATTTTTAACAAATTCATTCTTTTTTTCTTTTATATACTGTGCAAATACCTTGAGTCCTCTGTCTTCCATTTTTAGTTATTATTCTTTGAGGGTGATGTGTCTTTGTATACTTTTTTGCAGTGAAGGAACCAAATGTGATCATTCATTTACACACACCTAAAAATGTTTTGCATCACCCCAATTCCCAGAACTCCTGAAGATAGACATTGACTATGGATATTGTATCACAGACACAGTCCCTTTGATTGTTCAGAGATGTCACTAAACCCACCCAAAGATGTAAACAACCATGCATGAGCAGCGCCTATTAGATGGAGGGGGTCTGACAGCCAATCAGTTCCAGTCATTCCACCAGGAAGGACGTACATGGCTCGTTTGCCTATAGTTCAACCACACCTAGGTGGTCAATACTGCAGTTCAATTGCATCCCCATCATTACACCAGCAAAAGAGATGTTGGTTCCCTGTGTCCTACTCTTGTAACACATGTCATTGTGAATAAAATAGTAAGTAAAAATCTTTTCCTCCCCAGTACACATATATTTTTTCTTAATCATTTTAAGTTTGTCATATTCATTCTGCTCCCTATGTACATTCCTCAAGAACCTTCCTATGAATTAATGTTGCACTCCTTTCATGAGGTTGATTCCAATTTCTTATCCCTGTGGTAGGTTCACTGTTGTCCCCTGTGAATCAGTTGGTAATCTAGATATTGCATCAGGTATTATATTGGTTTTATCAGGTTTGTATATCACCTCAAAGTCATAGTCTTGCAGTGCCAGTGCCCATTTTGTTAATCAGCTATGCCTCAGTTTGTCAATGGTTAAAAAATCCAAGGCTTTGTGGCCAGCAACCACCTTCATGTGCCTTCATGTCAATAGTAATGATACCATTTGGAGCCCTATACAAATGCTAGCACTTCCCATACGGTGTTAGAACATTTTCTTTCCCATGGGTTTAAACTTCTGCTCCTAAAGGTTATGAGTTTTATTGTTTCAGTATCTCTCTCTTTTGTAAATATTGATACAGATGTAAGCCCAATCCATAAGCTGAGCTATCTGCACACAAATAGAAGTCTTTAGTAGCACATTACATGAGATTTCCTTCATCTTTTTTATTCCTTTTGACATTCTTCATTCCAATGCCACATCATCTTTGCCTTCATTATCTTCCTCATGTATGGGGCATTGAGTACTGGATCTTTGATAAATTTTCAGTAGAATTCACAAACACCAAAAAATGCTCTGAACTGCTTCTTACTATTGGGAAAGGGGTAATTCCTTAACAGCCTCCAGGTTAACTGGATCTGGGTAAATATCTTACCATGAAATTATATGGCCTGGAAATTTTATTTGTTATTTACCATATTCTGATTCATCCAGATTTGTAATAATCCCCGATTTTTCAAATGCTTCTAGGATGCCATTTAATTTTTCCAAATGTTAATCCCATGACTTTGTCACAATTAGTATATCGTCCACATAGACAGTGACTTTCTTAAATAAGTCTTCACCTGGAATTTTAGCCAGCACTCTGATAAACTGTACATTAATGCCAAATTGCAGGACTTTGAAATGGTAACTCTTTCTAGTGTATGTGATCTCAGTATACTGGTGAGATTCTGGGGCAAGAGGTACTTGCCAATATCTATCAGTCAGATTAATATTACTGAATACTTTTGCTCATCAAAATTTCTGAATCATTTCTTCTTTTGTCTCAGGCCTGTCTTGCTCCAGTTCAATAATCCTGTTCACTATACATGCATCCAATACTATCCTCATTTTGCCACCCTTTTTTCCACTACAAATAGGAGACTACTATATTGACTGTTGGCTCTTCCTATAATCCCAAGGTCCTTCATCCTCTGTGTCTCTTCTGCTACTACCATCCTTTTTGCTTGGGGGATAGAATATTGTTTAATATTGAATGACTTATGGTCTTTTATCTTCTGTTTGCATTCTAGCCCTTTCATGATACCCTACAGCTGTTAGAAGACTTTATGATGTTTGTAAAATACAGTAGCTAATTTCCTCCAAAACTCTTCATCCAAGCGTGTCATCCCTTCCAGTGTCTTGCTTATCATATCGTCCCTATGTTGATCCTCTTGCACTAACCCCTTGTAGAATATCAGCACACCTTCCCCCTCTAGCTCTTCATCCTGTTGTTCTACTGTAGGCTCGTCTTCATAATGTAAACTCGTCCACTTAAATCCTTCCTCCTCTTCTGCTTCACCCTCTTCTATAAATGTTAACCTCTTCTTCTCTCCTTTTCTCCCTCGTACTTCAACAGTGTGTTCATCAAAACCTACTCGCGCTTCCACTTCATTCAACCAGTCTGTGCCTAAAATAACGACATGTTCAAACCTTGCCCTGCTAAAAATGCTTCTTCAAGTTCTTCTCCCTCTACTTCAAAGGTAATCAACACTAGCTTTTTAGTGCTGTTGCTCTAGGCATGTACAGCATTCACAGCTTTCACACCATTCACTGGAAAACTCGTTAACATGACATTTGCATTCAGTATTTGTTCATGTAGATTCTGGGATATAGCACATGCTTCACTTCCTGTGTCTACCAGGGCATCAACATTTAGTACACATTTTTTTATTTTAACCATAGCGAGTATGAGTTCTTTGGAAATTTGTTCATTTTCTTCCACTAGGTCTCCTCTCAGATCTCAAGCATCATCATATTTGATAAGGTTAATGTGGGTTCTATTTGGTCTCACTCCAGACTGGACCATATCTGGAGTGCTGTATTCCCTACTTCTACAATATGTACCTCATTATCCATTTGTCTGTCTTCTCTCCTCCATTAATTTCTTGAATCATCTCACCACTGATCATGTGAAACTGGCCATTCCCACAGCTCCTATATCACAGCCACCATCCCTTCCTCTATAACTTGGTGAGATGTTAAACTGATTTCATTGGTAATTGGGCGCTGATGACAATGCTGTTTAGCGCCCAAAAACCTCAAACCACACACACACATTGGTAATTATTTCCCCATTAATTTTGACCATTCATTTGGTTGTTTTCCTGTATCAAAGGGCTCCAACTACTCCAATACTTCCATTCATGTATCTCTGTCTTTAATCAGACTCCCAGACAGGTTTTCTTGTATCCTTCAGCTCAGCCTCCTCTTTATTGCTGTTATCATCATTTACTGATGGCTCCAATGTCTCATTCGGCTCCGAAAGTGTTCAACAAATTCTTTCATGGTACCCATGCATGTGTTAAGAGATTTTTGATGTAGTAAAACTTTGAGCATTGCATATTGATGACTCTTGGACCAGTACTTCTTCAAGAATTATTCTACAAATTGGTCATAATTGCTCTTCTTCTTTGTTCTTAACCTCCCAAAGTGAAAACTTCATCCTCCATTCTGTCTATTCAAACTAAATTTGATCTGCATCCCTAAAATGTACTGGAAAAACCCCTCTTAACCACTTAGCAAATATCGCCAGGTGCAATGAACCCTTGTGTTTATACTTTTGCTCTATATTAGTTTGGATATGCCTGTTATCACTGTTCACTAATGCAATAATATTACCATCCTGCACTGTTAAGGTCATGCTGCTAATCTTCTTATTGATCTCTTCAGTTTTACTCTCCAGATGGTGGTGTATGACATCCTGCAACTGCTTAATATTGTCTGCAACTTTCTGATTGTCTTCTTGCCTCTATACTTCTATCACCATTTTTAAACTTACTGCCAGATCCTTTTTTCTCTTTCCTGGCCCATCAACAGCAATTTTAAATTGTTGCTACCTCTATTTTACTTCTATGATCTCTTGATCATGATGTGTCTCTACTTCTTGAATCTTCCTCTCTAATTTAGTTTTAACTTCCTTAATGTCTTCCACAGCCCCTCCTGCTATCTTTTCTCCGATCTTTCTCATATCTTTGTGGAATAGGTCTATGTTCTGCTGCAGTTTACTATCTCTTTCATCTAAGTCTCTCTTCATTTCTTCCTTAAATTCCTGTAACCCTTTCTTCAGGTTTTGTTGTTCTTGTGTCTTCTCTATGTCTACTTTTTTCTTTACTGTCTTTTAAAATTTTGTTTCATTTTTCTGATTTATTTTATCTAAGTACTGCTGAGTTTTATGCAATTTTTCTTCATTTTCCTTCACCTTCTTCCATTTGTTTTCTTGTAATATCTTCTCCATACATTCTTTGCTTCCTTGTGCCCTCTTCTCTTCATTTTCTCATGAAAACTTTGTGATTGCTGTTGAAGTTATGTGTGATTGCCCCCATTAATGTCAGATTTGTCTCTTGGTAGTTTCATTGATGTCTCAGGATATCTGGTAAAAAGACGTAATGGGCTCTCAAGTGACAATCCACAATCACTGATTCCTGAATCTTCTCTGTCTTCTTGCACTACTTCCTTTTTCCCAGCTACTACATCGAAAACCTCTTGCTCTGGTTCAGATGACATCCTAATTATAACCCACTGGCAGTTACTATCAAAGAACCTTTGTTAATCTAAACTCTTTCTAATTAGCCCTTAATTAAATCAGCTTTCACTGTTTCACTTCAGTTTACCACAAACTGACAAAATAACTATCCCCATTAAATACAGTAATAAGCACAAGCCCACCCACATAAAACACTAACTTCAACATTCACATTTCTGGACACAACACTGAAATAAGATACAAATCATAACTTAATAAACACATAAAGCTGTACGTATGAATGCATGGTTTCACAGTGATATGAATTAATAAAATTTTCTTGGGCTTCCAACCATGTCAGGCAGTTAAAATCCTGTGTGTTTTCGACCGAGCTCTCCTCAGTCATTGTCAAGTGGTAAGACTGATGGCTGTGTCGTGGTGGCCATGTCATTATATAGCCGCACAGCTGGCTGTGATGTCATGAGTGTTCTCTTCCTTGCCATATATGGTAAATTTTCATCCTGCGTCCATCACATCCATTTTAGCCTCACGGTGGCTAGGTCCCAGGCTATGCTGATCTTCCAACTGCCGTCCTTGTTGATGGTGTTTTCAGAGGTTTTTATTTCAATATCTTCTTTTATGATGCTATCCCAAAATCCCTTCATCCTCATAATGACAGATGTTTCATCGAATAGAATTTGGTGTCCATTTTCTAAGGTGTGTTCTGCTATGGCTGATTTTTCTGGATAGTGTAGGCATAAGCAACTTTTGTGTTCCATCTGGCATTGCTCCACAGTGCGTACTATTTGGCCGATGTAGTAACAGCCACACTGTTATGGTACCTTGTCCACTTGAGTTTACCTCCTAAGCCCTAGATCGTCCTTCACAGGCCTCATGAGCTGTCAAATTTTTGCTGGGGACCTGAAGACCGATGAAATGTTATATCTCTTCAGTAGCTGGCTAATCTCTCCTGACACTGTTCCACAGAAAGTCAAAAACACAAGTTTCCTGCTTTCTTCTTCAGTAATGTTATCTTCTCTGTTGGTGTGCTTCTTGCATGTCACGCCAGACACAGTCTGTGACATCTGTCTGTGGCTGTACCCATTTTTCTGGAAGACTTTTCAGAGGTGGCTCAGTTCTTGTGGCAGACTTTCAGCACCTGAGATGACTTTAGCATGCTGGATGAGGGTATCCAGAACACCATCTTTTTTGTGCCAGATGGTGGTGGCTGAGAGTGTGCAGAAACTGATCTGTGTGTGTCGGTTTCCTGTAGACACCATGGCTGAGGTACCCATTGGTTTCCCATCAAATGAGGAGGTCCAAGAAGGCCAATGCACCATCTGTCTTGACTTCCATTGTGAACTTGATGTGGCCGTGAATGCTGTTCAGGTGTTCTAAGAATTATCCCAGTATTTCACGACCATGGGGCCAGATGATAGAAAGTATCATCAACATAATGATAGAAGCAGCTTGGCTTAGCTGGAGCCATGTCCAAGGTGATGTCTTCAAATTTTACAAAAAAAAGTTTGGCTATGGGTGGAGCTAATGGGCTTCCCATAGCCATCCAACTTGTCGAAATACTGGCCACCATGTAGGAAATACGATGATGTGCTTAAACAGTCCCACACTTGTGCCATCAAATAACTGGGAGAGGAGATCTATACAGTCTTTGACCAGAACATGTGTAAACAGGGAGACCACATCAAAACTAACCATTATATCTACTTGACTAAGATGCAGTCATCGGTGTTCTTGATGTGATGCGCACAACAACCCACATGTGGTGCAAAATTGTCAACACCATTGGGTCACCCACTTACAGACTGGCAAAACGCCTGGCCAGCCTCCTTGCATCGCATGTGGGTTGTTATGTGCATCACATCAAGAACACCGACAACTTTATCAACAGAATCAAACAACTGCATAATTGTAGGAAGTGATTAATTGTAGAAGTTCTGTTGTAGATTCCTGATTGCAAAAATGATTCTGATTTACATGGTATGTGACTCAACAATCATTGTAGATTGTTAGTGGTAGTAATTGTTAGTAGGTTGTTGGTGGTAACAGAACTTCTACAGTTAATCCCTTCCTACAATTATTTATCATTTCATAACAAAATTTATCTCCGCAAAAGATGGGGGTGGCAATGGGCTCATGTTGAGCAGGTACATTAGCTGCTATTTTCGTTAACACATTAGAAAAAAAAATTTACAGCTTCACTCAAACAGCCAAAAATTATTATAGATATGTCGATGACATCTTAATCCTATTTGATGGCATAACAGATGACTGCAACATCATGCATTCACAATTCAACAGTTTGCATCCAAAAATTAATTTCACTAGGGAAAGAGAAAAAGGCAAAAGCATGAACTTTCTGGATAAAATTTCAAATGAAAAATCTGACACATATTTGATACTTTTCGTAAACCAGTGACAACAGACATTATTATCCACAACCAGTATTGCCATCCGAGATCACATAAGCATGCATATTTTCATTCTATGTTACATAGATTAAACAACTTACCACTGAAAAAAGAAACAATCGAGCAAGAACTAGATCGTCTCTGAAATGTAGCTAGAAGAAATGGTTATCCTAAAAAGTTAGTAGACACATTATTCAAACAGAAAACTAATCAAACACATGCCAGTCCCATAGATGAAATAACTTTAACTAGAGACAAAAATGAGCCACAGAAAAATAAAGTGCTTGTATGGTCATATGTAGGTATTATTTCCAATAAAGTTACTTGATTTTTCAAGGATACAATATTATACACCAGTTACAGAAGCACTAACAATCTACAGTGACTGTTGAGACACATACCACATAAATCAGAACTGTTTTCACAATCAGGAATCTACAAAATTAACTGTGAAGAATGCCCAAAATTTTATATTTTACAAACAGGAAGAAAAGTTAGTACACAATTTAAAGAACATTTGACAATAAGTGACAATAATCCATCCACCTTTGCTGCATACTTAAAAGACACCAACCACAAAATACCTAATGTAAATAGATCACTTCAAATATTATGTAAGTTACACAAAGGAAAAATCATGGATGTAATGGAAGAAATTTAAACTTACATCCATCTGAAAGATCAGTCAGACTGAGTTTTAAATGAAATACTCAAAAGTAACATGCTCCTAAAATAGCATGAACACCTCAAAATTTTTTATGAGCATAACATGATGTCATAGGAGCAGAACAGTGATGTATATGACATAATCTGCCACTAAAAAATCATCCATAAAATACGTGAAAATGGCCTAAGGCCATAGTTGTTCAGTCGTACAGGAAATAAAGAGAATAGCAGCTGAAGGCTTCATGAAATCTTTCAAAAAATTCATCGCAGCTGTGGACCCTATCACATTGAAAATTATATCATTACTGTACATCTGAAAATTGCAGCTGTCATTTTACACATCACTAAGATAAAATTCAGCAACTAGATAAAACACTGTATTCTGTAGTCTATTCTGCGATGAGAACTGCAATCATCCTTTCACAATAACCCAAGATGAAACACTCCCAATTACCATGACATAATTTGTTACTAACCAAAATAGCATCCTGACATTCATTTTTATGTATTTGTGGCCTAATAGATAAATACTAATTGGATTTATCTGCTTCAGTAGCCATTTGTTATCAAGGTGTGGCTGCTCAACAATGTTCCGACCAATGACAAAAGTGAAACTTCCTGGCAGATTAAAACTGTGTGCCCGACCAAGACTCGAACTCGGGACCTTTGCCTTTCGCGGACAAGTGCTCTACCATCTGAGCTACCGAAGCACGACTCACGCCCGGTACTCACAGCTTTACTTCTGCCAGTATCCGTCTCCTACCTTCCAAACTTTACAGAAGCTCTCCTGCGAACCTTGCAGAACTAGCACTCCTGAAAAAAAGGATATTGTGGAGACATGGCTTAGCCACAGCCTGGGGGATGTTTCCAGAATTAGATTTTTCACTCTGCAGCGGAGTGTGCGCTGATATGAAACTTCCTGGCAGATTAAAACTGTGTGCCCGACCGAGACTCGAACTCGGGACCTTTGCCTTTCACGGGCAAGTGCTCTACCATCTGAGCTACAGAAGCACGACTCACGCCCGGTACTCACAGCTTTACTTCTGCCAGTATCTGTCTCCTACCTTCCAAACTTTACAGAAGCTCTCCTGCGAACCTTGCAGAACTAGCACTCCTGAAAGAAAGGATATTGTGGAGACATGGCTTAGCCACAGCCTGGGGTTGTTTCCAGAATGACAAAAGTGTTTTGCAATAACCAATGCCAAGATGTTTTACACTGTTTGACTGATATATTCTCATTAAAGACAATTTTGAGACAGACACTACTTTCATCTCACACTTCTGAATACTGTTAATCTCATCACAGGTCAGTATTTTTGTTATTGTGTCACACACTGTAGCAATGGTTAACCCACAATCCTCACTGCAGTCCAATGAGGGGCCAACACAGTTGACACAAACTCGAATATATGGCCCACGATAGATCCTTATAAAACTACGTTAGGAATATCATTGGTCATGAATTGGTAACGTTTTTATGACGGTCAACCCATCGTGGTGGAGCCTCACTCAGTTGGTGCAACATGACACATGGCTCACAGTTCTGCCCAGACTTTATGGACCCCAGTCTTGACCTGACATTTTACTCACGTAGTGCCAGTGGCACTTGACTAACAGTTTTTCTTACCATTGATCTATGTGAGGCAAAAATGCGGTAATTGTTGGATAATGAATCATGACGCCTTACAGGCAGCAGCAGGTGGAAGAGAAACCTGCCGTCAGACACCCTTGCAATGAAAGCTCCAGGAAAAAATATCCGCTACTCCATTTAGGGATGACTTTTAGGGTGGACAACCCTATTGCAAGACCACCATGCAGAGAAAGGGGTATCCTTCCAGCTGACAGAGGCATGTCCTGGAAGTGTGGAACAACACAAGATCCGCCCACTTGCTCGTATGCCCTCTACTGGAACAAACACAGGACTTAAATGTGATAAGGTCACTGGAGTTGCTGCATTCTGGAAACACTGACTAGGCACAGAAATGAATTACTAACTAAAGGAACATATATTTCATTTACCCCTTTTCCCTTTCAGCTAACAGGATACTATGATTCTGAACTCTTCATTCTGGTTTAGGTTTGAGAAGAGAATACCTTCCAGTATCTTGACACATGATAGAAATGTGACACATCTGTACTACAGACTGCAGTATGGTAGCTTCCCAGATTTTTACCCTGGTACAACGCAAGCATTAAACTATACATTATTTAAAATGTTCACCAAATGAAGACCATAGAAAACAGAGTATGAAAGACAGCATGAGTCACAATGGGATAGGAACAATATGGTATTAGACCAAGAAGGTTTACAGTGAATCTAACTTTTAGCATAAGGCAGCTCCAGGAGAGACACTACCAATATGGTAAGGATTTTGTGATGGTCTACCTGAATGTTGAGAAAGTATATGATATTGTGAAGTGTAGCAAGAATTGGGAAACCCTTCACAGAAGAGGAATTGTAAGGCTGACTAGGAGAAGAATAAAGGAAAATTATTAAGAAAGTGTGAGTGATGTAAAGGCCCAGATAGCCATGAATCATAGAACACTGCTTTTGGGATTTGGTCAGGTGTGCTGGCCCCAGATTGAATTGCTAGGTGAGCACCAGAATTGTGCCCAAGTCCTACTTCAGTTACACAATTCACAAACACATGGAAAATATTCGCTCACTTTCCCTTGGATAACATGACAGAAGGACAGTTGAGGTAAATACATTCCCTCCTGGAGAGGGGTGGGGGTGGGAGGGAGGGGGGGTAATTGGGGGTGACAGCAAGGGCACCTGGCCACCCATTATATTAACCATGCCAATTCTCATAAACAACCATGCTGACCACACATAGAAAAAGAGGAAGAAGTGTGCGGTATAAAAGTACAAGGAGAGATGAAAGACTTCTCTGAAGAGAGAAATAGGCTGAAGCAAGGAAGCACACTACCCTTCTACTTTTCATTACCATTATAGATGAGCCCAACTTCGGCCTGAGCTAGTAAGGTGAGCGCATCGCTGCCGTTGCGCGCTCCACTTACTCGGCTATTGAGAGCTTGTGAAGAGGTTTCTGTGCTGTGGGCGCCACAGGAAGCAAATTGTCGTGTGTTGTTTTCACAATGCCTGCAGATTGTTGTGTTCTGTGCCTTGCAGCATGAGAAAGAAGTATGCATAGAGGAAACCTGCCACTACGAAGGGTCCTTCAGTTGTGCAACTCTCAGAGTCTGCTGACCAAGCAAGGAAGTCTCGAGAAGACGAGTCGTGGCCTGTCCCCCCTTTGTACATCAAATGCAAAGGCAAGTGGACAGTGCTGTTTGACATTATGATGAATTTCATGGTCTAGGAGTCTGTCGATACAGACTCGCCGATCTGCATTCGAGCTGCAAACATGGCCAACCACAGGAGATCAAGGTCACAGTGGCCGACAACATCGTTGACGCACTGCCCGGTAGTGAGAAGGCACCTTCCATAGGAAGGATGAAGACGACCAAGGAACTCTTCAGGGGGTTACCTTGATGCTGTGATGAGGCAGTGGTCTGGGAAGGGCAGCTGTGAGTTGAGTTTGATAATGCAGCTGCAAGGTTGCACAACAGGACCAACAAGAAGTGGGCGCCACTCTATGCCGTGACCATGCAAACGGCTAACGATGGGAGCAACATCTTTGACTTAAGGAAGTTGCTGGGCTTCCCGGTTATGACAGAAGCTCTCCCAACTGTGTCATGGACCACCAGCCCCAGAGCTTCAGGTGCCAGGGCGAGGGCCATGTCGCGAAGTATTGCCGCAATGCGGCACAGTGTGTCAAGTGGTCAGGCGAGCACAACAGCCGCACCTGTTACCGTGGTAGTAACGTTATGCCGACTTGTGTCTGGTGTGGAGGCCTGCACTTCACCAGCTGGCATGGTTGCCCAGCTTTCTCAAGCTGCAACTGTACAAAAGGTGGCGCGGTGGACGCGGCCGCATGGACAAGGCAGAAGAAGAGAAGATGACGTCGGCAACGATGTAGGGTGCAGACAGACCTGGCGCAGCTGAGGGACGGTGCAGAAGCAGCTCAACTTGCCACGAGCAGGGATGACCGCCCGGAGACGGGCAGTTGGGATGCAGCTCGAGCCCCCGAGAGGAACCGTGGCCTCGAACTTGGCACCGCTATAAAGAAGGCCACTGCAGCCCTTAAAGCCGTCATGGCAGTGGAGAGAGCTGCCTTCACAGCTGCAGTGGCTGCAGAGGAGGAAGAGGCCTTGAGGCAACTCCGTGCAGTCTTCACCCAAGGCCTCCGTGCAGTAGTACCTGCGAATACTCCTGTGACCTCAAAGAAGGACGTTTGCATGCCTGTCCCAGCGGCTGCCCCAGCACCACCACAGGTGAAAGCTACAAAGAAGACAACCGCTGCCCCAGCAGTACTGGCGGTGATGCCGACCTCCACGGGGGTGCCCCCCCCAAGGGGCTAAGAAGTCAAAGAGGCAGCATTCATCACGCACGTGTGAGCAAACGGCCTGAATTTCTCCAATGCTGAAGCGGCACAGATCTCTGAACTAGCGCAACTGATCGAGGCACAGGTGCAGAAGAGCTGCGCCATGATGTAGAGGAGGATGCCGAATGGCGGTCGGCTGCCACCGTTCTACACCAGCCTGATGAAGCTGTACCAAGTCACTGATGACACAGCACAGTAGAGGGCGTAATAGCAATGCGTGCATTGCTGCACTGAATTCCTATGTCATGGGGAGGAAGCCATGGCAGCAGGCTCAGGAGACTACACACAAGCCCAGCTGCTGCACCTGGATTGACCCAGTTATCGAACACACAGCACATAGGTAACAATGCACGATACCTCACACTAACTTTACCTCACCTTGCATGCTCTGTTGCAGCTAGCAAGCTGCTACTGCCCTTACTACCCATCCTACTGTCACAGAGGTTTTTTCCCCTTGGTGCTTGCCTTGGTACTTTTTTTTCCTCTGCCCTTACAACCGCTACCCTTCGATCATTTTCAACCACTTCTATCTCCTGATGGACCATGTAAATGAGTAATCTTACCCAGATGCTTGGATAACATCACAGCCTGCATCCTGTGACTCCTGATTCAAAAACTAACACGTTATACGGAGGTGACAGTAGAACTTTTGGAGATGAAAAAATGAAAACAGTTGTGTTTGCAGATGATTTAACAATGTGGGAAAATGGAGAAGGAAGGGTAAAAGAATGGTTAAATGTAGGACGGGGTGGGAGAGTAAAAACTTAAAATTAATGCAAAGAAGTGTGAAGTGATGATAACAATGGGGAATAAGAGGAGAGTAGCAATGGATGTAAGTATCAGAGGACAAGTATTAAAGACAGTGGAAAGTTTCAAGCACCTGGGGAGCACAGAAGACAGTGGGGGTAATGATAAGGATATAAGTGAGAGGGAAGCCTGGATTTCCTGGAGAGTAACAGGCCTGTTCTGGAGCAACGATGTACTGCCAAAAACTGAGTACATATTATACTGAGCATATTATGCTCTAGTAGTACATATCAGAAATATGAACCAGAAATGTGGGTATTGAAGAAAAGGGAGATGAGCAGAGAGCAGGCTTGCAAGATGAAATTTCAAAGAAGCAGAATAGGACTTACTAGAACAGATAGAATAAGGAATGAGATGGTGAAAGAGACAGTGAATAACAAGACGTGCAAGAGACCATCAAAAAGATGAGATTAAGATAGTTGTTTGTTGTTGTGGTCTTCAGTCCTGAGATACATTTGATGCAGCTCTCCATGCTACTCTATCCTAGCAAGCTTCTTCATCTCCCAGTACCTACTGCAACCTACACCCTTCTGAATCTGCTTAGTGTATTCATCTCTTGGTCTCCCTCTACAATTTATACCCTCCACGCTGCCCTCCATTACTAAATTGGTGATCCCTTGATGCCTCAGAACATGTCCTACCAACCTATCCCTTCTTCTAGGCAAGTTGTACCACAAATTTCACTTCTCCCAAATTCTATTCAGTACCTCCTCATTAGTAATGTGATCTACCCATCTAAACCTCAGCATTCTTCTGTAGCACCACATTTAGAAAGCTTCTATTCTCTTCTTGTCTAATCTATTCATCATCCATCTTTCACTTCCATACATGGCTACACTCCATACAAATATTTTCAGAAACGACTTCCTGACACTTAAATCTATGCTCAATGTTTACAAATTTCTCTTCTTCAGAAACACTTTACTTGTCATTGCCAGTCTACATTTTATATCCTCTCTAATTTGACCATCATCAGTTATTTTGCTACCCAAATAGCAAAACTCATGTACTACTTTAAGCGTCTCATTCCCTGATCTAATTCCCTCAGCATCACCTGATTTAATTTGACTAAATTCCATTATCCTCGTTTTGCTTTTGTTGATGTTCATCTTATATCCTCCTTTTAAGACACTGTCCATTCCGTTCAGCTGCTCTTCCAGGTCCTTTGCTGTCTCTGACAGAATTACAATGTCATTGGTGAACCTTAAAGTTTTTATTTATTCTCCATGGATTTTAATTCCTATTTCAATTTTTTCTTTTGTTTCCTTTACTGCTTGCTCAATATACAGATTGAATAATATTGGGGATAGGCTACAACCCTGTCTCACTCCCTTCCCAAGCACTGCTTCCTTTTCATGCCCCTGAGCCTACTGCCTGTATTTTACCCCTGCCACCTTCAGAATTGGAAAGAGAGTATTCCAATCAACATTGTCAAAAGCATTCTCTAAGTCTACAAATGCTAGAAAAGTAGGTTTACCTTTCCTTAATCTATTTTCTCAGATAAGTCATAGGATCAGTATTGCCTCACATGTTCCAACATTTCTACAAAATCCAAACTGATCTTCCCCGATGTCAGCTTCTACCAGTTTTTCCATTCGTCTGTAAGAAATCGTGTTAGTATTTTCCAGTTGCTGATTTTAAACTGATAGTTGGGTAATTTTCACATCTGTCAACACCTGTTTTCTTTGGGATTGGAATTATTATATTCTTCTTGATGTCAGAGGGTATTTTGCCTATCTCATACATCTTGCTCACCAGATGGTAGAGTTTTGTTAGGCCTGGCTCTCCCAAGGCTATCAGTAGCTCTATTACACTCCTTCCACCTTTCTGCTTTCCCTCCTTTGCTTAGAACTGGGTTTTCATCTGAGCTCTTGATATTCGTGCAAGTGGTTCTCTTTTCTGCAAAGGTCTCTTTTGACTTTTCTATAGGCGGTATCAATCTTACACCTAGTGATATATGCCTCTACATCCTTACATTTGTCCTCTAGCTGTCCCTGCTTAGCCATTTTTCACTTCCCGTCGATCTCATTTTTGAAACGTTTGTATTCTTTTTGCCTGCTTCATTTACTGTATTTTTATATTTTCTTCTTTCATCAATTAACTTCAATATCTCTTCTGTTACCCAAGGATTTCTATGTACCAAGTAAGCTAAGGTTAAGTAGCTAAGGTTAAGTTATGCTCTGTGCAAAATTCTGCCAGGTGGCTTCCTCTTTCATTCCTTACACCCATTCCATATTCACCTACTATATTTCCTTCTCTTCCCTTTCCTACTATAGAATTGCAGTCACCCATGACGATTAAATTTTTGTCTCCCTTCACTATCTGAATAATTTCTTTTATCTCATCATACATTTCATCAATCTCTTTGTCATCTGCGGAGTTAGTTGGCATATACAGGGTGTTACAAAAAGGTACGGCCAAACTTTCAGGAAAAAACATTCCTCACACACAAAGAAAGAAAATATGTTATGTGGACATGTGTCTGGAAGCACTTACTTTCCATGTTAGAGCTCATTTTGTTACTTCTCGTCAAATCACATTAATCATGGAATGGAAACACATAGCAACAGAACGTACCAGTATGACTTCAAACACTTTGTTACAGGAAATGTTCAAAATGTCCTCCATCGCATGGAATCCCTGATGCGCTGATGCAGTCCTGGAGAATGGCATATTGTATCACAGCTGTCCACAATACGAGTACGAAGAGTCTCTACATTTGGTACGGGGTTGCATAGACCAAATGGCCCCATAAATGAAAGTCAAGAGGGTTGAGGTCAGGAGAGCGAGGAAGCCATGGAATTGGTCCCCCTCTACCAATCCATCAGTCACCGATCTGTTGTTGAGAAGCATACTTCGACTGAAATGTGCAGGAGCTCCATCGTGTGTGAACCACATGTTGTGTCATACTTGTAAAGGCACATGTTCTAGCAGCACAGGTGGGTATCCTATATGAAATCATGATAACGTGCTCCATTGAGCATAGGTGGAAGAACATGGGGACAAATCAAGACATCACCAAAAATGCCTGCCAAAATGTTCAAGAAAATCTGTGTTGATGAAGTGATTGCACAATTTCGTGTGGATTCTCGTCAGCCCACACATGTTGATTGTGAAAATTTACAATTTGAAGCCTCATCCATAAAGAGAACATTTGTACTGAAATGAGGATTGACGTATTGTTGGATGAACCATTCGCAGAAGTGTACCCGTGGAGGCCAATCAGCTGATGATAGTGCCTGACACACTGTACATGGTACGGAAACAACTGGTTCTCCCGTAGCACTCTCCATATGGTGACATGTTCAACGTTACCTTGTACAGCAGCAACTTCTCTGACTCTGATATTAGGGTTATTGTCAACTGCACGAAGAATTGCCTCGTCCATTGCAGGTATCCTTGTCAATCTAGGTCTTACCCAGTTATGAGTCATAGGCTGGAATTTTCCGTGCTCCCTAAGACACCGATCAATTGCTTCAAACATCTTCGGACACCTTCGTTCTGGAAATCTGTCTCGATACAAACGTACTGTGCCACGGCTATTACCCCATGCTAATCCATAAATCAAATGGGCAACTGCCAACTCCGCATTTGTAAACATTGCACTGAGTGCAAAATCATGTTAGTGATGAACACTAACCTGTTGATGCTACGTACTGATGTGCTTGATGCTAGTACTGTAGAGCAATGAGTCGCATGTCAACACAAGCACCGAAGTCAACATTACCTTCCTTCAATTGTGCCAACTGGTGGTGAATCGAGGAAGCACAGTACGTACTGACGAAACTAAAATGATCTGTAACATGGAAATTAAGCGTTTCTGGACACAAGTCCACATAACATCTTTTCTTTATTTGTATGTGAGGAATGTTTCCTGAAAGTTTGGCTGTACATTTTTGTAGCACCCTATATATCTTGGGCTACTGTGGTAGGCGTGGGCATCATATCTATCTTGGCCACAATAATGTGTTCACTATGCTGTTTGTAGTAGCTTACCTGCATTCCTATTTTTTTTATTCGTTGTTAAACATACTCCTGCATACCCCTATTTGATTTTGTATTTATAACCCTGTATTCTCCTGACCAGAAGTCTTGTTCCTCCTGCCACCGAACTTCAATAATTCCCATGATATCTAACTTTAACCTATCCATTTCCCTTTTTAGATTTTCTAACCTACCTGCCTGATTAAGGGATCTGACATTCCACACTCCAACCTGTAGAATGCCAGTTTTCTTTCTCCTGATAACAACGTCCTCCTGAGTAGTTCCCGGCTGGAGATCTAAATGGGGGACTATTCTACCTCCAGAATATTTCCCCCAAGAGGACACCATCATCATTTAACCATACAGTAAAGCTGCATGCCCTTGGGAAAAATTATGGCTGTTGTTTCCCATTGCTCTCAGCCGTTCGCAGTACCAGCACAGCAAGGCCGTTTTGGTTAGTGTTGCAAGGCCAAATCAGTCAATCATCCAGACTGTTGTCCCTGCAACTACTGAAAAGGCTGCTGCCCCTCTTCAGGAACCACACGTTTGTCTGACCTCTCAACAGATACCCCTCCATTGTGTTTGCACCTATGGCACGGCTATCTGTATCGCTGAGGCATGGAAGCCTCCCCACCAACGGAAAGGTTTATGGTTAATGGGAGGATTAAGATAGGAAGCGTGTTTTAAAAGAATGGGAGCTGGCAGGATACCAAGACAGGCCCATGAAATGACAACTGGAGACTAGAGACTTTGAGGATATCTGAGAAGAGAGGAGTATATTGGACAGAGAAGAGAGAGAAACCTGGTGGGAGGGCATGATAAGATGGAGGCTTTTGTGCTAACCAGACCTAGCCAGGGGTTGGACACTGTATACGATGAAGATGACCAAATGGATTCTTTTTATCTCTGCAAGGTGGCACAACATTGCATATTGGATGCTCTCTGGCTGTGTGCCATACTTGTATTCATCTTAATCTTACTCTTTCAACCTTCTTCACACTTTGTTTATTCAGGTTTCTTTGGAGAAGCTATTATGGGTCTCACCAACTCTTTCCATTTGTTTTATTTTCTAAACAAGATTAATTCATCTTGGCCTGTACTCAGTTCAAGAAATGTTCATCATTAGCTTCTCTCCTTTCCTGGACCACAGTCTTACACATTCCATCCCATCAGATCAGGTGTGATCTATCAGCATCTATGATGCTCTCCAAGTTCAGATAATCTGTCCAAGCATACCCAGATTCCTCGAAACTTTTGAGCTTGTCTGTTACAACTGGGTCATATTTACATCTACATTTATACTCTGCAAACCACCATGACATGCAAAGCAAAGGGTACATCCCATTGTACCAGTTATGAAGTTTTCTTCTTGTTCTATTCAAATATGGAGCATGAGAATAATGATTGTTTGAATGTCTCTGTGTGTGCAGTAATTATTCTAACCCAGGGACTCGGTGTTTGTGTTGTCCTCATCATCTCATCACCATTTGGGAAGTGCCAAGTGTGAAAATGAAGAGATTTGTAACTTGTATGGGCACTGATGACCACAATGTTGAGTGCCCCACAACCATCATCATCATCATCATCATCATCATATTACACTACTGGCCATTAAAATTGATGCACCACAAAGACGATGTGCTATAGACATGAAATTTAAGCAACAGGAAGAAGATGCTATGATATGCAAATGATTAGAGTATTCACACAAGATTGGCACTGGTGGCGACACCTACAACATGCTGACATGAGGAAAGTTTCCAACCAATTTCTCATACACAAACAGCAGTTGACCAGTGTTGCCTGGTGAAAGGTTGTTGTGATGCCTCATGTAAGGAGGAGAAATGTGTGTCATCACATTTCCGACTTTGATAAAGGTCAGATTGTAGCCTATCGTGATTGCGGTTTATCGTATTGCGACATTGCGACTCACATCATCAAGATCCAATGACTGTTAGCAGAATATGGAATCGGTGGGTTCAAGAGGGTAATACAGAACACCGTGCTGGATCCCAATGGCATTGTATCACTAGCAGTCAAGATGAAGGCATCTTATCCGCATGGCTGTAATGGATTGTGCAGCCACATCTTGATCCCTGAGTCAACAGATGGGGACGGTAGCAAGACAATAACCATCTGCACGAACAGTTCGACAATGTTTGCAGCAGATTGGACTATCAGCTCAGAGACCATGGCTGCAGTTACCCTTGATGCTCCATCACAGCCAGGAGTGACTGCGCGATGATGTACTCAATGACGAACCTGGGTGCACGAATGGCAAAACGTTATTTTATTCAGATGAATCCAGGTTCTGTTTACAGCATTCATGTTTGGTGACATTGTGGTGAACACAAATTGGAAGCGTGTATTCATCATCACCATACTGATGTATCACCCGGCATGATGGTATGGGGTGCCATTGGTTACACATCATGGTCACCTCTTGTTCGCACTGACGGCACTTTGAACAGTGGACATTACATTTCAGATGTGTTACGACCCGTGACTCTACCCTTCATTCGATCCCTGTGAAACCCTACATTTCAGCAGGATAATGCACGACCACATGTTGCAGGTCCTGTACGGGCCTTTCTGGATACAGAAAATGTTGGACAGCTGCCCTGGCTAGCACATTCTCCAAATCTCTGAGCAATTGAAAATATCTGGTCAATGGTAGCCGAGCAACTGGCTCATCACAATATGCCAGTCACTACTCTTGATGAACTGTGATATCGTGTTGAAGCTGCGTGGGCAGCTGTACCTGTACACGTCATCCAAGCTCTGTTTGACTCAATGCCCAGGCATATCAAGGCTGTTATTACGGTGAGAGGTGGTTGTTCTGGGTACTGATTTCTCAGGATCTATGCACCCAAATTGTGTGAAAATGTACTCACATGTCAGTTCTAGTATAATATATTTGTCCAATGAATACCCTTTTATCATCTGCATTTCTTCTTGGTGTAGCAGTTTTAATGGCCAGTAGTGTAATTGTTCTAATGTATCCTTATGATCCCTTTGTCAGTAATGTTAGCAGCTTGTAGTATATTCCTAGAGTAATCATTTAAAGCCGGTTCTTAATCCTTTCTTAACAGACTTTCTTGGGTAGTTTAGGTCTTTATTCAAGAGTCTACCAGTTCACTTCCTTCATGATCTCTATGACACTCTCCCATGAATTAAACAAGCCTGTGACCATTTGAGCTGCCCTTCTCTTTATACAATCAATATCACCTGTTAGTCCTATCTGTCCCACACACTTGAGCAGTATTCTTGAACAATTTGCATGAGTGATTTGTAAGCAATCTCTTTTGTTGACTGATTGCACTTCCCCAGTATTCTACCAACAAACCAAAGTCTACCACCTGTTTTATCCACAACTGATCCTACGTGATCATTTCCTTTATATTCCTACAAAGTGTTACACAGAGGTATTTGTATGAATTGGCCAATTCCACCAGTGACTCATTGATATTATAATCATAGGATACTACATTTTTTCATTCTGTTAAGTGCAAAATTTTCCATTTCTGAATATTTAGAGCACGATGCCAATGACATTGAAATCTTATCAATATCTGACTGAATATTTATACAGATTCTCTCAGATAGTTCTTCATTATAGATAACTGCATCATCTGCAAAAAACCTGATTTTACTATTAATATTGCTTTGAGGCCATTAATATGCAGCATGAGCAGCAAGTGCCCCAACAAACTTCCCTGCAGTACACCCAAAGTTACTTTTACATCTGACAAGGACTCTCCATCCAAGATAACATGCTGTGTCCTCCCTACCAAAAGGTCCTCAGTCCAGTCATAAATTTCACTTGATTGTACTTTTGAACATAAGCATATGTACAGTACTGAGTCAAAAGCTTTTTGGAAATCAATGAACACTACATCTACCTCAGTGCCTTGGTCAAAAGCTTTCAGTATGTCATGTGAGAAAAGTGCAGGTTAGGTTTCACATGACTGATGTTTTTGGAATCCATAATGGTTGGCACTGAGGAGGCCATTGTGTTCAAGATACATCATTATGTTCAAGCTCAGAATATGTACTAAGATTCTACAACAAATTGATGTGGGGGTTATTGGACGGCAGTTTTGTGGATCACTTATACACCCTTCTTGTAAATGGATGTGACCAGTGCCTGTTTCCATGAACTGGGCATGGTTTTTTGTTTGAGAGATCTACAATAGATTATAGCTAGAAGAGAATCTAACACAGCTGCAGATTCAGTATAGAGTCTAAGAAGGATTCTGTTGGGGCCTGAAGCTTTCTTCAATTTTAACTATTTCAGCTGGGCATGAAGCTTTCTTCAATTTCAATGATTTCAGCTGTTTCTCAACCCTGTTGACACTAATACTTACTTCATTTATCTTTTCAGTGGCATGAGGATTAAACTAGGGCAATTCTCCTGAAATTTCTTTTGTAAAGGCGCATTTGAAAATGGAGTGGAGCATTTTACTTTTGCTTTGCTACCTTCAGTTTCAGTTCCTGTCTCATTCACTAGGGACTGGGCACTAACTTTGGTGCCACTCACAGCCTTTACATATAACTAGAATTTCTTTGTGTTCTGCAAAAATCACCTTACAAGATTCTACTATGGTAGCCATTGAAGACATCATGCATTGGTCTCTTGACAGCCAAACGCATTTCATTCAGTATCTCTCTATCTATAATGCTATGCTTTGTTTTACACCTATTAGGCAGTAATCTCAGATTCTTTAGAAGTTTCTTCATGCTGACTGCACATCATGGAGGTTCCCTCCCATTATTAACTGTTCTACTGGGTACATATCTAACCAGTGATGGTCAACTATTCTTTTAAACTTGAGCCAGAGTTCCTCTACATGCTCCTACTATATTCAGTCCATTTTGCTCTTTTGGAGTTCCATTTACAGAATGGAAATTTTTTTGTTCTTAGTACCATTTGTATTTTCGCTCTTTATGAATACTGGTAGGCGGCCCGACCCAGAGGGATCATGTAATACTTCCCAACAAGCCCAGAAAACAAAATTTGTTGATGTGAGGCTGCACTGCTATGTTTGTGGTTGCTGTTAAGTCTCAGTGTACCATTATCTTATACTACCAGGTCATCCTTTTGTATTGGTTTTGTTAGTAGCTTGTCAGCATTTTCTTTACTGAATGGGTCTAAGTTTCAATGATGGGTATTTAGATAGTCAATTATTACTTTTGGAAGGAAGGAGAATTAGGATTTAATGTCGTATCAGCATCCAGGTCAATAGAGACGGAGCACAACTCAGAAAGTTGCAAGGATGGTAAAGGAAATTAGCCGTGCTATTCCAAAGGAACCAACTCAGCATTTGTCGAGAGTGATTTTGGGGAATCACAGAAGACTTAAATCAGGATCACCAGATGCTGTTTTGAACCATCGTCCTCCTGACTTTTTACTTTTAGGTGGCTAATGTTGTTGGCAATATCTCTCAGTTGTTATTTTGGTGTTCAGGGATCTATACACAAAAATAATATTTCTGTGCTTGGCCAGTGATCCCAATAGCTTTCACAGGGGCGGACTATTTGTTTAGCTGGACATATTTGTATTCTATCCCATTTTAATAATTTATTCCACTACAACCGTTTTGCCACAACAGAGCATTTGGATACAATGTGTTCCTTGACAAATCTTAGAAGGCTTTCCTTGTTTGCTTTTATTCAGCATGGATCTCACTGAAGTATATTCTTAATGACCATTGCCATGAAGTGAGGCACTATAGACAATTGAATTCACCATGACATCCTAGCAATATTATTCTGTACTGTACACTCTAAATGAAAGAAGGGTTTACTTGCCATAGCACTCACTGTACTATGTGCATGTTGTCACTGATAGGAGTTAAATTGCGTGGGTCTAGTAACCAAGACATCGGACACATGGTAAATTGTTGAAAACCTAATGCAAGTGCTATGTAGATTGCTAATGAAGTGAGTGCACTAGGCACAGGTGGAACTTCTTGTACTAGGGGTGATCAAGAACATTCTGTTTGAAGGCATTGCTGTAGCATACATGCAACATAGCATTAGTCTGATGCCAGTTCATAAGCACTGGCATGTACACAGAAGAAACAAGTCATGTGGAGGCTCATGTATACTTCTACATAGTAATATAAATTGTAAGACCAGAAACTGTTTTAATTGTTTAAATGATGAATGCATGTTTTAGAGCTGTTGTGTAGAAATAGTGGACTAACTAGTAAACATTATAATAATCTCAATATACAGAATTCCAGGTACATCAACAACAGAACTATTCTTATCTAAGTTTCAAATTTTGCTAGAAGTCCTTTTGTAGAGAAAAAAAGAAAAAATTGTAATAGCTGCTGATTTTAATACTGATATCACATGTGACAGTAGCCACACTTCAAGATTCACAGAACTTTATAAAGAAATGTTGTTTCAAATTGAATTTCTTTGAATCTACCAGAGACAATGGACAATCAGCAACCTGTGTTGACAATGTTCTAACTAATTACATATATGAAGATATGTATAAATTTGGTCTAGATCTAGGTATTTCAGATCATTGTGCATTGTTCATTGAGCTGCTGAAGACAGACAGTGATGTTTCACAAATGAGAACCCATGTGAGCAGCAACTTTAGCAAAGAAAACTTGCTAACATTTAGTGAGAAGCTAAAAGAGAAAACATGGCCTTTTGATCATTGTGGCTCACATGATGAAAACTTTGAGGAATTCCTAAATAGTTTTCTTGGTGTCTTTAATGAACCATTTCCACAAAGACTCTGCAGCAACAGAATAACATATAAATTAGAGTGGATTACTCAGAGCATAAAGGAAAAGGCAACTGCACAGAGAACTAAAATATAATTAAGATATTTATTTCATTAAATATGTTATACTCTATAAAACCATATTTAAAAGAGTTGTCAAGGCATCAAAACAACTGGCAAATAACAGGCTAATTTTAAATCAGAAAAATAAGACAAAGGCTGTGTGGTCAGTCATTAAATCTGAGTAAGGTGTTAAAGCCTGTAACCAAGAAATTTCAAAAATTGACACTGTGCGAAGTAATATTGTAAGTCCAACTCAAATACAGGAGTACTTTAATGAATTCTTTATAAATGTAGCAAAGTGTGAGGTAGATGTAACAGATTATAACAACAAAGTAAATCCCTTTGGCAGAGGTGAAAACTCTGAAAACATTACAAAATTGTTTAAAGTTACTGAGGAGTGTGTAGAAAATACTATTCTAACATTAAGGAACAAAAAATGTGCATATCCACCAAAGTTATTAAAGTAAATAAAACAGAAAGAAACTTCCACATGGGAAAAATATATTAAAAACAAAGATTCCAAGACTTACCAAGCGGGAAAGCGCCGGCAGACAGGCACATGAACAAAACACACAGACACACACACAGAATTACGAGCTTCCGCAACTGGCAGTTGCTTCGTCAGGAAGGAAGGAAGGAGAGGGAAAAATGAAAGGATGTGGGTTTTAAGGGAGAGGGTAAGGAGTCATTCCAATCCCGGGAGCGGAAAGACTTCCCTTAGGGGAAAAAAAGGACAGATGTACACTCGCACACACACACACACACACATATCCATCCGCACATACACAGACACAAGCAGACATATTTAAAGGCAAAGAGTCTCTTTGTGTCTCTGTGTATGTGCGGATGGATATGTGTGTGTGTGTGTGTGTGTGTGTGCGAGTGTACATCTGTCCTTTTTTTCCCCTAAGGGAAGTCTTTCCGCTCCCGGGATTGGAATGACTTCTTACCCTCTCCCTTAAAACCCACATCCTTTCATTTTTCCCTCTCCTTCCTTCCTTCCTGACGAAGCAACTGCCAGTTGCGAAAGCTCGTAATTCTGTGTGTGTGTCTGTGTGTTTTGTTCATGTGCCTGTCTGCCGGCGCTTTCCCGCTTGGTAAGTCTTGGAATCTTTGTTTTTAATATAAAGTTATTAAAGTGGTATACAATAAAATTGCAAACCCACTATCTCAAATAATAAATCAGTGTTTTGAAGAGGGCTGTTTCCCAGAGGTACAGAAATATGCCAAAGTCAAACCACTCTTGAAGAAGGGATCAAGAGAGATCATGGGAAATTATTGTCCTATGTCAGTCCTCCCAGTCATACCTAAAACATTTGAAAAACTTGCTGTCACACAAATACAAAACTTCATTGCAAAGTAATCTGTTATTCTAAACCATCAATTTGGTTTTCAGCAGGGAAGAGCACCACAGATCCAGTGAATAGTTTCATTGAGAAAATAAGTACATCATTTTTTTTTTCTTTTTTCTTTTTTTTTTTTTTTTTTTTTAGACTAGAGAAATAGGGTGGGAGGAATTATCTGCAACCTTGTGACGACATTTGATTCTGTAAACCATGCTTGCTTGAAAAGTATGGCATTACCAGTACCTTAGAAACTTGGTGTCAGCTAAATGGGTTGAATCTAAACATATCTACGACTCACATGATGCAGCTCAAAACAGTCAAAATGTGAGCAGATTAAGATTGTGCACAACCACCAAGATATAGTTGAAGTTGACTCAACATCAGTAAAATTCTGAGGTTTAAATGTAGACAAAAATTTGAGTTGGCAGGCACACATTGAATACCTAGCAAACAAACAGCTGCTTTGCGTTTGCAATGCAAATATTATCAACTGCAACTGACATGGACACACAAAAACTAGCATATACAAGCTACTTTGAATCCATTATTACGGTTCGGTTTTCTTGGGGGTAACTCGGCAAACATAGTGCGGATACTAAAAATACAGAATAAAACCATTCGAAATATGTGCACTACAAATCACAAAGGACCATGTAGACCATTATGAAGAAAACTTAAAATATTGGCTCTGCCACCCTTATAAAGTTATGAAATTACTATATTTTTGTACACCAGACATGAATTATTTGAGGGAAACCCTTTGGTCTATTCATATGATACTAGAAACTAAGAAAATTTTATGCTCCTCTCCCACCACCTCAGACTGCATGCCCAGGGACCTCAATTCATGGAACTGAAAATTTGTAACAAATTAAAAGGGAACCAGTTGATGCAGGTGAATTTAGGTCCACGTAAAAGAAAGCTATATGAGGTACTGACACTGAAATGTTTTTACTCAGTGGATGAATTCATGCAGGACGCACTGGAAATTTGAGCTGGATACAATGTGTTACATAATCCAAGAAATATCCTTATAGTATTATTATTTATTGCAGCACTATTATTTATTAACATAAAAATCAGTGTAATTGTATTATAAATTTTTGACATATCTCCTGTACCCAAACCAAATGGATTGCAAATGTACATAATGAGATGAATAAAACACAATTCAATTCACACAAAAAAGGGGATTAGTGTGACATTCCTGACAAGCGGAAATGTGAACTATGGTGACTATTACCAAATATATCCAAAAAGGACCAATGTGTTGCTATTCTTTTCTTGGCTGTTAAGTGACAAACAGTGGCAGACATCCATTTCTTCTGCTGCATACTTATAATTGTTGTCAGTGATTTATTGTGTGTATTGTCAGAAGGTATGCTACAGGAATGGTTCAAATTATCCACATTTGCTTCTGCAGGTTTACTGTTTTCTATGTGTTTGAGTTGTTGTGAGTAATTGCTTCTGTTGATTGTTCTAGAGTGTCATGTCCTTTCCAGGCACAACTGCTTGATCATCCTGATGAGATAACACTGCCTGGCTACATTGAGTGTAGGATTTGACAGTGAGGACAAACATGCCTTACGCCCACCTCCTCCATAGTTGCCACTGATGCACTACCCTACCTCTCTCACAATGAAACCCTTCCATGTGAAACAACTGCTCAATAATAAATCTTTGAGTATCCTGTGACTGCAAGAGACTTTGTATGTTATACAGAAGTTTCAAAGACGACTTTAATACATGTACATAGTTTTTAAAAAAATTGAAACTTACAGGAAATGCAAAATAACCATATTCATTTAAAATTACCAAGTTTGAAGTGTGTTTAAATTAATGAGAATTAGAGAGCAATGTGACAATGTAACTGCTCATGTTATCATAATAATCAAAGATGTACATATACGGCACAGATACTGAGTCATATGATGACTGTTTTGAAAATAAGACCATAAATACTCATTACAGAAATTCAATGGATCCTGAAAAATAGGAATACACTGAGATAACACTCCATACTGAAAGGTGTTGCCATGACATTGTATTCAAAATGGGTGTAATATTAAGTACAGAGTATACTAAGCTTCAAATTTTTACCATTGTTTTTTTATTTTCATTACTGACTTCTGTGTGTTAGTAAATAAATAGGGAAAAATGGTGATATCTGCCACTGGTACAAAAATATTTATTGAGGGACTGTGCTCCATAATGTATGGGATTAAAAGTGAAATGACAATGTACAAATAGGTCACAGCAAATAACTTAAATTTAAACTTTTGAAAAGTGTATCTAGTGTATAAATAATAGTTTATTGGGAGCCATGCTGCAAAACTATTATAGAAAAGAGAAAGCATGTCATAATCTCCTTCTCCTCAGTGTCTCTGTCCATCCCCTCCTTCCCTCCACCTCTCTTTGTCCATATCAATTACCTTCTCTCCATCTCTTTCTATCTCTTCCTGCCCCATCTGTCCATCTTCTTTCCACACTCTGTATGTTAATTTCCTCCCACCTCTCTCTCTCTCTCTCCATCTCCTCTCCCCCCTCCTCTCTGACCTTGAGCCTTGTTTATTATTATTTGCAAATTAAGAGTATAAAAATTTATTAGAGAAATGTATAAATATTTTAAGTAAATCAGTCAAGTACTTTTTGAAATATTTGTTAACAATGTTTTCCCTTTGTATACATTTGTACTTCATCTATATTAAAACATATAGTCTATGTATATCTGAATCTTCATTAGTGTACCATGTGAAAATCTGAAATAAAATGTTTTCATATATATTAGGTATTTATTAATATATTATACGTACTTAAAAATAGGTACATAAAATGTGTGTACTCAACTGAAATGTTGTGTAAAGAAATTAAGTCAATTGATCAACTACTGTTTGAGTTTTGTAAACATAAACATACGCAGGCTGATTGCGGTTGTGGCTATGGTCTTCAATATATTTCATGTGAGACAGCAGCAAAGTGCATCATGTGAAATGTAATAGACCTCTCTGGTGCTATTGTGCGCTCTGAGTTTATGTGTGTAATATAGAGTTCCTTGCTTGTTGTGTTCAATGTATTTCACCTGGAAGTGCAAATATAGTTACTGGTACTAAATGTATTTTACTCACTATTACTTATTCATCTGTATTGACTAATATATTATGGACTTAGCGATGCATTTGGAATAAGTACATCCATAATATAACAGTGAGAAAGTATTGGAAAAATGAACTTGTAGGAAGATGAATGCAAACTCTTTTGCATTATTCTTCTGTATTATTCTTTACGTCAAGAGAGATCAAAGTTACTGTTAAAATGAGCATAGCACAAATTCCCCAGATTAAAAGAATTATGGGTCACAAAAACTATGCAACATGGAAATTTGCAGTAGAAGTGTATTTACATTTGTGTGACCTATGGGACCTGGTGGCTGGGACACTGAAATCCACACATCAGAATTATTCAAGTAAGAAGAGGAAAGCAAAATCAAAGTTGATATTATTGGTTGACTCAGTGAATTATGTTCACATTGAAAAAGCTGCAACAACGAAAGACGTCTGGGACAAATTACAAAGTGCATTTGAGGATGGAGGTCTTGCAGTTAATCCATGTGGCCCGATGGAGTGTGAATCCATAGGTTGGAGTTGTTATTTTCTTACATTTATTGATGACCATTCACGATAAACTCATATTTATTTTCTTAGTTCCAAATACCAAGAGAGTGACACTTTTGAGGAATGTCATAGTATGGACAAAAGGTTGATGGAAAAGAAAATTAAGATCATCAGGTCTGATAACAGGAGAGAATATATTAACCAGAAATTGAAGACACTTCTGGCAAAAATCAGAATCAGGCATCAAACTACCATAAGGTGCAGCCCATTTCAAAATGGGGTTGCTGAGAGGACTAATAGGACCATTGTTGAAAAAGTTTGGAGCATGATAACTGATGCTGGATTATCAAAAGAATTTTGGGCAGAGGTGGTATCAACGGCTGTTAACTTGGACAATAGATCACCTATAAAAGCATTAGGGAATAGAACCCCCTATGAGATATTGATAGGAAGGAAACCTGACCTAAGCAATATAAGGGTTTTTGGGTGTGATGCAATGGTGCACATTCCAAAACAGCTGAGAGGAAAAAGCACCCAAAAGCTAAAAAGTATATTTTTGTACGCTATTGTGGGAATTCAAAGGGCTACTGATTAATGGATCCATTAAATAAAAGGATAGTTACAAGCAGAAATGTTGTATTCTTTGAAAATGGAATGGGCTCTGAAGAGGGCATGACTTCTAAGTTCACTGACCTAGTTCCGAGAAGGACACCTTATGTGAAGAAAGAGAAGGTGAAGGACAGGAAGAGGACAGTCAAAGGCAAATGGAGACTATTTATGATGAAAATGAGTTTGAGGATGAAAAACTGAAGAGAACAACGTAAGGCATTCATCCCGCATACCAAAACCAAAAGAATATTCGGATTTTGAGATATATGCAGCCCCGTCTTTTAATGATGAGCCAGCACAGTAGAAGAAGCAATGAGCAACCTGAACTCTCAAGACTGGAAATAATTGATGGGGAGTGAATTGGGCGATAGGCAGTCCACTACTGGCTGCTGCTTTAAATTAATGGGGAGCCTCATTTCATGGTCTTGTCAAAAGCAAAAAATTGTAGCATTGAGTACTGTAGAGGCTCACTATATGGCGCTATCTCACACCAAACAGGAAGTATTGTGGCTAAGAATATTAATATGTCAAATACAACCCAATTTAATCATGGAACCTATAAAGATCTTCTGTGACAATAAAGGAGCCATTAAGCTAGCTAAAACTGATGTCACTAGTGCTAGGACAAAACATATTGATGTAAGACACCATTTTATTCCGGACCACATAGAGTGACAGGACATCGCTGTGGACTACCTGCACACAGAAGACATGTTGGTTGACTTTCTACCAAAGCCCTTGGACAAGGAGAAATCTGAAAAGACTGTGGGGCTATTTGGTTTATCTTGTGAAAGAAAACCACAAAATATATGTTCCAAGGGGAGTATTGGAATGGTGTGAACAACATATTTTGTGTGAGAAGGTGGCAAAATGCACCATGGGAAATATAATAGACCTTTCTGATGCTATTGTATGCTCTGAGTTTTATGAGTGTAATATAACTTTCCTTGGTTTTTGTGTTCAATGTATTTTACCTGGAAGTGCAAATATAGTTACTGGTACTAAATGTCTTTTACTCACTATTACTTATTCAAATGTGTTAACTCTAATACCTACACTTCTCTCCATTAGCAGACTAATGATTCCTTGAAGCTTGAGGTGTGTCCCATCATGTGACTCCTTCTTTTAATGACATTATACCATAAATGTCTGTCCTCTGCAGTTTCATTCCGAGCCTCTTCGTTAGTTGCCTAATCCACCCATCAAATCTTCAGCAATCTTCTGTACCAGCATATTTCAAAAGCTTCTAATCTCTTCTTGACTGTACTGATTATTCACATATTTCTGTTCTGTGCAGGGCAACACTCCAGATAAATACCTTCAGTAAAGATTTACTAGCTCTTAAATTTGTGTTAAATGTGAAAAGATTTCTTTTTACAGATATGCTGTTGTAGCTGCTGCCAGCTGCATTTTATATTCTCTCTACTTTAGTCACCATCAGTTATTTTTCTGCCCAAACAACAAAACTTACTCCTTTCCTAACCTAATTTATGTTAATACAAATATAAGATATTCATTTAAGTCTGTGTATAATTTAAGACTTAAAGTAGCAGCACTATCAAAGGATTAAGTTTGTATAGATGCATCTAGAAAGTAACTGGATCATCAGCAGTTTGTATACTAATTACTTTATGCATATAAGAATTGAAGCTTTTATGTAACTGGCATTGTACAATGAGTCTGCCTTTCACTCCTACCCAGATAAAGAAGAAACTTAAATGACAGCAGCATGAAATACAATAGTCACAGTTTTCTCTAGGCTTCAACAGATGTATAGCAACTAATGTGTCACAAAGTGATACTTTTGTATACAGTACACCACAGAAAATATTTTAAAAAATTGTTTTTTTTTCTGATTCAGTCCATATATATACTCTTTCTTCTTGATGGAAAGTGAAAAATGAAGAATATTTTTTAAATTCATGTCAGTAATCTTATTTTATGTCTTTCTCTCCATCAGTTTTGCTATTTTTGCAATATTCCTATATGTAATAATAAGAAGTCTAGATTAAACTTCTATTTTTGTTTCAATTTGTCTTTAACATAAAGAATCATTTATTTCATACATTACATTTTAGTATTTAACATTTTGTGTTTCTCCTTTCTTTTACAAAAATTGAGGCAGATTTATCTGACTTAAGTAATTTAGTAAGCAAGAAAATAAGTAAGTAGTAAGTTAACGCAAGATAAAGCTGTACATCAATCATTTATGCTGTTTGTTTCTTTCCTTTCACTGACACAAATGTACTGTCTCTTGACATTCCCTGGCTCTCTGTCTTTGGAGATGACTTATAAGAAATACACAATTGCATAAGGCAGGAAAGAAAAAAAAAAATCTTAAGAAGTGGGAGTGTCTGATAACAAAACAAGTACTTTTCTAGAGATAAGATGACTTATGACCTTCTAAACAATCCCTGCCTTTTATCATGTTATTCAAGCCAAAGTGCCAGAAATTCTAGATAAGATCTTACTTCATTTCATAACCATGATAATGACCTCTCATTTGGCACAGTTCAGTCAACGACACCATATGAAAAGGCCACAGAAATCCCTTGGTTTCAGCATTTTATGTTCACTGAATCAAAATAAACAAAATGCCATCAAACTGGAAGAGGCCAGCTGATGTTGCATTTCCTCAAGTTTGGGCTAGGTGTGAAGGCAAAACAACTTTAGCGGATGGTTCTAAGCTTGTATACAGAATACAGGATGCCACTCCTGAAATGCATGAAGAGATTCTTGACAGACTCATGATGGTATACTTTGTCCGAGATGAGGATATTTGCAAGACAATTAATTTAATGGCAGATAAAACATCTATGGAAGAAACTAGAATAATGTGGAAGGAATCACTACAGCAGAATGTTGGTCTTGTAGCTATAAGAGAATATCCAGATGGTCAAGAAGAAATCATTGGGACCAATATAACATGTGTTGTCAGCAAAGGGGAGAAATCAAATCCTGATGAGGTAAGAGCATTTTGTAAACATATTGGAATTTACAGTTGCTGAATAATTTCCATTTTTCATCTACATTGATTGTAATCTTATTGTGACAAAGATCATTCTTGGGTTGTTGCAAAATATTTCAATGAACATAACTATGTAACAATTAGGCTTAGTGTTTAAATGAAAGTGAATTGTCAGTAATTCATAGGCGCTAAATCCAGTCTCTAGTTAACATTAGGAACTTCTCTGGCTGTTGAAATGACTTAGATTAGTCACAGTGGTTTGTCTAAGCAAAAAATGTCAAATCATTACATTGAACACATTCCACTTACAGTAGGTCTGCCTTCCCCCTTTTCATTCAGGCAGCTATTATCCATAACTAGCAAAACATTAATGTTACTAAACTTATACATCATGGACTTCTCTATTGCTGGTATTATAGCTAGCTGCTCATTGATGATTGTGTCATGTCCCTACATAAAATTATCAGTTAAGTAATTCATGTAAAACATGTAAGTTTACACAGGGATGAGAAATGTAAAAAAATGCCCACTTTAACACTATGAGTATTCCAGGAAGGAAACTGACCAATGAACACATTGCTACATATTGCTGCACTAATAATGTAAATAAGAGTTGCAAATATAAAAATTGGTAGCAGTTAAAGGTAAATTAAACATACTTAATCCCAGAATGAGATTTTCACTCTGCAGCAGTGTGTGCACTGATATGAAACTTCCTGGCAGATTAAAACTGTGTGCCCGACAGAGACTCGAACTCGGGACCTTTGCCTTTCGCGGGCAAGAGCTCTACCATCTGAGCTACCGAAGCACTGTCATACTGGCAGAAGTAAAGCTGTGGCCCGGTAAGCCGTGCAGTTTAATGCACTGCTTTCTGGGCGGGAAGGTGTGCTGGTCCCCGGCACGAATCTGCCTGGTGGATTAGTGTCGAGGTCCAGTGTGCTGGCCAGTCTGTGGATGGTTTTTAAGGAAGTTTTCCATCAGTCTCAGCGAATGCAAGCTGGTTCCCCTTATTCCGTCTCAGTTACACTATGTCAGCGATTGCAGTGCAAACAGTTTCTCCACGTACTTTTACACCATAACTGCTCTACCACGCAAACATGGGGGTTACACTCATCTTGTCTGAGACATACCTGGGGGGGGGGGGGGGGGGGGGGGGGCCACTGGGGGCCGAACCACACAATAATGCTGGGTTTAGTGTGGGGCAGTGGTGGGTGAGTGGACTGCTGTGGTCTGTTGTGGGGTAGTGAACCACTGAGGGCTATGGTGGGGATGAAGCCTCTACATCATTTCTAGGTCCCTAGTCCCATACGATACAAAATATACATACTTATAAATCCCACAAATTTATGTTTGTCATGAGAAAACTTCTGAAATTAAGAGTGGTGCTTGAACTTGAACATAATTAAATTCTGTACATACACGATGTTGCTCTTGAAAATTTTCCAAGTAATAGATATTGGTTATAGTAAAATCAAAAGTATCTAGTTGTTGTTGTTGTGGTGTTCAGTCCAGAGACTGGTTTGATGCAGCTCTCCATGCTACTCTAACCTGTGTAAGCTTCTTCATCTCCAAGTAACTACTACAGCCTACATCCTTCTGAATCTGCTTAGTGTATTGAGCTCTTGGTCTCCATCTCTGATTTTTACCCTTCAAGCCTCCCTCCAATATTAAATTTAAGATTCTTTGATGCCTCAGAACGTTCTTTTAGTTAGGTTGTGCCACAAAATCCTCTTATCTCCAATTCACTTCTTGTCTAAACTACTTGTGTCCATGTTTCACTTCTGTACATGGCTACACTCCATACAAATAATTTCAGAAATGACTTCCTGACACTTAAATCTATACTCGATGTTAACAAATTTCTCTTCTTCAGAAACACTTTCCTTGTCATTTTCAGTCTACATTTTATATCCTCTCTACTTCAACCATCATCAGTTACTTTGCTCCCCAAATAACAAAACTCATCTACTACTTTTAAGTGTCTCTTTTCCTATCTAATTCCCTCAGCATCACCTGATTTAATTCGACTACATTTCATTATCCTAGTTTTACTCTTGTTGATGTTCATCTTACATCCTCCTTTCAAGACACTGTCCATTCTGTTCACCTGCTGTTCCAGATCCTTTGCTGCATCTAGTATGTACATCAGAATGTAGCTAAGCAAAGTGGAATTGAAGGAAAATTGCTAGAACATGTAGTGTCAAGACCCTACTACTACATTTGCTTTTGGTAATATTTTATATGCATGTGCAGGAAGCTGCATAGCTTCGTCATTGTATATCCATGAATAGCATGATATGATAACATTTTTTAATTGGTATTTGGTCATCAATTTAAATCTATGTTAGTTATCCCAGCTACACTGAATCTTATACTAATTCTAAAGAAATTAAGTAACTGTCTCCCATGTATTTAACAAACTTAAACAACACAAATAATGATTTGTGCTGACAGTGTTAAAAGAAAATAAATTGACAGAAACTTCCAAGCTTCCAAATCATCAAAGAAGGTGAAATCTACTTACTTCATGAGAATAATTAGGTGTGTGGGTGGAGTTGGTGGGGGGTGGAAGGAGGGGGAGTGGGGAAGGAATAGATTGTAGAATTAAATTAAATTAATTGTCTGTTCATTTTGAACAACATTAAAGCTGGAAAGGAACTGATGAAATTTATCTTTATGATGACAGGAGAAGACAGGGATAGAGAAACATAATGTAAGTGATCACAAATTAGCTGGCTGTTCATGGTAGTCCAATACGGATAGAGAGCAGCTTTCAGCATCTGTAAACAGTGTTATTAAAATAATTAAAATGGTAGGTGAGGAAAAGAAATTATATTATGATCAAAATAGGGTAAAACACATTGAAAAGAGAATCATATAAATTAAAACAATGAAGCCACTGTACTGATTTATGAGTATTTAGAACTACTGAAGACAATAACTGAACATGGCTTACATAGAAGAGCAAAAATAGTTTGGAGAGCTCTTGTTAAATGATGTGTGGTTTTCGCAAAAACCATTCAGAAACTCTATGCTGTTCAATGACAGCACTCGCGAGATGTAAGGTGAGACTTAGAAATCTGACAACAAAACAATTTCAATATTCTGTTAGCCATTCCTAATTTCCCTACTCAATTAGCTTGAGGCAGCAATGGTAGTCCAACAAAGACATGCCTACCCTGTGCTAAATGGACAGTCAGATAACTATACAGTTATTCACATTCTGTAACTTACCTGCATGTACAATTCACAAACATTTAAAGAAAACAATGTGACCATTAAATTAAAACACTATGGATGGTTTTAGAGAACACCTAAAAGGTATTGACTGGGGTGAAGCTTAGATTCTGCCCAATGTCAGCTGTAATGTTTCTACATAAGTTTGCATCCATTCTTCAAATCAATTATCCCAGAAACATAATTCAGTACCAGGATGCTATAGAAGAAACTTGACCATTACAGGTACCACAGCATCTTCAAATAAAAAAATTTGTACTTACAAAATAATCAGTATCATTATTAACTTCGAAAAACTTCGATATTATGTACAGCAGAATATTAAATGAAGTCAGAAAATAAAATACAGGAATATGTACATCTTGTGTGATATTTACAGCTCAGACAAAATCAAACCAAACATGAAATACCATTAAATGAGAGATGAGGAAAGAAGCTACAGAAAATGATCCTATTTCTGTTGAACAGGATGGGAGAAAGGGCAATTTATATATGGAATATATTTTAAGTACTAATTTTTAAAAGCAGCTGAGAAAGCCGTTGCAAGTAATAATAATAATAATATAATAATTGTAATAATAATAATAATAGCTTTATTCAACATCGAATGGTACACTGCACACGTACAAAGAAACAGTAATGATTAAAGTTATTGGTACAATATGCAAGACACATTCTTCTGAATACGTCATTAAGTTACAACAAAATTACAATTAGATGTTTACTGGTGAGTAGGAAGGGTGTTTTACTAAAAATTTCTTAAGTTGATGTTTCAGTTTAATTGTAGGAAGAGCCATGACTGCCCTAGGCAGTGCATTATCTAATTTTATACCTGCGTACTAAGGCCCCCTTTCGTAAAGCGCTGTTCTGTGGCTGCCAATGTAAAATCTTTCTTTATTTCTAGTATTGTACTGGTGGAAATCTGAATAAGTGTTTGGGTGCAGTCTTTTCACAAGCAATATGGCTTTTAGAATGTATGTGTTTATAACAGTTAACACCTCTGTTTTTGGAAACAAGTTGCGACAAGATTCCCTATATTTTGCTCCACAGATTATTCTCACACCCCTTTTTTGAAGAATGAGTAGCTTATCTAGATTAGCTTTGGTTGTTGCCCCCCAAATTTCAATACCGTAGTTCAAGTGAGAAGAGAAAAGAACATGGTATGCAGTCTTTAGGACTATGGTGTCTCTACAGAACTTGTTAATAGTACTGATTGCAAATATATTTTTTGACAACTTAGTTGCTAGGGAGTCAATATGTGTGTCCCATTTCAGGTTGCTTTGGATTGTTATGCCAAGGAATTTTACACTAGACTCTTTCTTTACCAATTCGTTGCCCATGTATACTTTAATTTCAGTATTCAAACTACTTTTGTTAAACTCCATCAAACATGTTTTACCGGTGCTTACATTTAAATGGCTCTCATTAAAAAACTGAACAATTTCTTTTGTCACATTATTGCACTCAGCCTCTAGTTCATTACATGATTCCTTTTTACATACAATGGACGTGTCATCGGCATACAGAACAATTTTGGAATTTATAGTACAGTATTTAATATCATTTACATAGATCAAGAACAGAAGGGGGCCCCAACACCTAGCCCTGGGGCACACCATATTTTATGCAAGTGATCTCAGATTTGTAGACACCACTTTCTGTTTTAAGTAGAACAAATTGTTTTCTATTGCTCATATAACACTTTTTTTTTTTATTAGGTCATAAGCAGCGCCTCTAATGCCCATTTTCCATAGCTTGTCTAATAGGATGTCAACTTTCACAGAATCAAAGGCTTTTTCCAGGTCTAGGTATACACCTGCCACATGTTCCTTGCTTTCGATACCCCCTATCACTTCTTCAATTAGTTGAGCAGCTGCAGTGCTAGTTTATGTACCTTTTAGGAATCCATTTTGATTTTCGAACATCTGGTTGTGTTTGTTAAGAAAGTTTATAATCCTGTTGTATATAACTTTCTCAACTATTTTGGAAAAGACAGGAAGGATTGAGACTGGTCTGTAGTTTTCTATTTTGTTGTTGTCACCTTTCTTAAAAATGGGTGTTACCTGTGCTATTTTGAATCTGTCTGGAAAGGTGCCTGATTCTATTATATTGTTGACTGCTGCAGACAGAGGTACAGAGACATTTTGGCTACAGGCTTTTAAAACATTAGTATTTAGGCCATCATGCCCAGCTGAATTAGAGGGTTTTAGAGAGCTAATGATGCCCATTATTTCTGCACAGTTTGTGGGGGCTAGATATACACTATGGTCACATATATTACCTTTAAAACTGTAGTGCATGTTTTTATGTTTGCTATTTATGGCTTCCCCTATGGAAGAAAAATATTTGCAATTTCCAGTTGGTCTTTTATGAGCATACCATTGTGGTTAATAGTAAAGTCCATACAGGATTTGTCATTGCAGGTTCTAAAACCGTTTATGACTGCTCAGATGCCAGCAGTTACGTTGTGTGAGTTTTGAAGCTTATTTGCAACATAGTTGCTCCTGGTCTGTGAGAGTAAGTCCTTATAGTGTGCTTGATATGTTTTGAAGGCTTCCTTTACCTCAGGAATCTCTCTATTATTCAGCATTGCACTGTGGAGTAGTTTTAATTTTTCCCTCGCTTCAGTGACATTACTATTTACCCAACTATTTTTGTTTATATTTTTTGTTTGTTTCATTTTTGTGATTACAGCTGGGCATGTGGTATCAAGGCAGTAATAGAAGTCAGCAGCAAAGATATCATATGAAAAGCTACTATTTTCAAACCATTTTATTTGTGCTAGCATGCAGTTTAGTCTGTTTATGTTGTCATTATACATTATTCTTTTAGTTACAAACTGTTGCTTTGTAGTGACAGAGAGGGCCTCATGGAGCTCCAATTTAAGTTGTACTGCATGGTGATCTGAGATGGCTAGCTTTAAAACCGATGGACTGTGGGATAGGTGGGTCATGTTTGTTATTATGTTGTCAAGACATGTTTTACTACTGCCAATTTCTCTAGACGGTTCCCGAATGAGTGGGGTCAGGTTAAATTCATCACACAGACGATGTAACTTTTTGGTGCTGACATCATTTGTTAATAAATCTATATTTATATCCCCTGTAACTATAATATTTACATGACCATTTGGACCAGAAAATGTTGTATCTATATATACAAGCAAGTCAGAAAGATTTACAAAAAAGGTATCTGTATTTGCTGCAGGTGGCCTGTAAACACCGATAACTGTTATGTTATCTCTACCCCACTTTAGGTTTATTGCAGCAAATTCTGAGACTCCTTCCAAGCAGAAGGCACTCACATCAATAACATTAAAATTACTTTCATTTACAGTGAAAATTGCTACACCTCCCCCAGTCTTGCTTTTCTACTGAAGGCTGTGCAGAATTTCATACACAATGGTTGACTAATGGGAGAGGGAGACCAAGAGGTGAATACACCAAGCAGATTCAGAAGTATGTAGGTTGCACTAGCTACTGGGAGATGAAGAAGCTTGCACAGGATAGAGTAGCATGGAGAGCTGCATCAAACGTATCTCAGGACTGAAGACCACAACAACAACAACAACAACAACAACAACAGTGGGTTTACACATGTTTTTACTTTTTTACTTTTTCTGATGCCCCCCCTTACCCCCCCCCCCCCCCCCCCCCCCCCAACCCCCCGCACCCACCCACCATGTCACTGTGTTAACAGGTTGTTCCTCATACAATCTATCACATGATAACCTTGATGTTCCAGGTTACTCCTCTGGAAGCTTTATCTTTGAGCATAAGTAATGCAGGTAATCAGTCCCCTGTAATGGTATGATTGTGTAACTGTTAGTTTGGCATCCACATCTGTTAGTATAGAGCAGTTCCTGTGAATGTATAACTGAGAGCCATATTTGTTGTTAACTGGATTCAGCTGTTACAAAAAATTTACACTGCTAGTTTCAAAAGCAATCAGAAAAGGTTACTTCTAAGCCGTTAATTTATTCTGCACATTTATTTTTATTTTTATTTTGAAACTTTATGTGATTTAATTAATTTTGTTGTTACTTAACTTATGTAAATTGTCAGCATTCAGCCCTTTATATGGTAAATATAACACCATGGAAACATGCTATATAATTCAAAGCAAGCTACAGTCAGAGGTGGATTTTCTATTTTTTCTAAAGTGTTTTGCAATCTATTAACAATCTTACATTACTTGGCAAGAAAACAATCACATCTGTAGCAATGAACTCACAACATTCTAATTTTTGTAAAAGCAGGGAATGACAGAATGAGGGTTACTGAGCTAAGGAAAATCTTCCCTGTGAAATAAAGATAAAACATTAATCAAAATATAGGCAGGCAGTTTGCAAATACATATTTGTGAAGTGAAATTCAACTGCTGGGTAACATATCCATACCATGCTGCTCCACTCTGTGCACTGTTACCTGAATGGATCCGTCGTGGCATACTGTCCACAAAATATTGTTCAAGCCTGTCACACACTATGATAGCAGTCCTTCTGAGGTAATACAGTGTGTGAGAATGGTTTCTGCTATGATGCATTGCATTTTTCATCTAGTTCCAAGCATACTCAATTTGGATTCAGGTCAGTAGAGCAGATAACACATGCTGTTCCATTCAGTTGATTCCTGCCTTCTGGAGGAAGAGGAAGATGTTTACAAGGTGGTTGTGGTGTGCCCTGGCATGATTGTCTTGAGAGGTGAAACCCACAACTGAAAAGTTGACTGTAGGACTGGATAGTAGAGTAGAGAAGCCTGTGCAGATACAGCAAAGAGCTAAGATTAACACTTGACAGTGATAAATTACAGTATAACAGTCCAAAATATGGCCGACATTTCTGCTGAAAACATTGGACTATTAGCCTGAAATATGCATTGAGATCTTAAATGATGATCATCAGGCATCAATCATATCCTGAACTTATTGATGAACAGATCCTGATCTCATTGTGCCACTGAGCAGTGTTTCTTTCCAGGTGCTGTTGTGCAGCCACAGAACCTTATCATCATCAACAAAATCATTTTCAGATTTCAATTTCTTCACATGTGGCAGTGCTGTGTAGGTGGGGTTTGTACTGTCGCAATACCTGACAAAAATAGCGAAGCACCCAGAAGACATAGTCATACATTAATGTCACTTTGTACTCATGCATACCAACAAAAGGCATGTAAATAATTGGAGACAGAAAGGCCACCAGAGAGCATTAGCTTTTTCATGTTTGTTGTTGTTACTGGGCCTGGTAGGGTATATAAGGGGAGGGGGGTGAACAATATCAAATGTTGAGTGATTACTGTGAAGGACAATGAAATGCTGTATACTCATGCGAGGCAGAGTTGTCACCGTCTGACAGAGTTTGAAACTGTATCTCTGAGTCATTATCTAGGATCAAAGATATCAAGGACTAGTTACAACAATTGAGGGCCAGGTTGCCTCAAGGGAGAATATAATGGTTTAGTGACACACTTCCCTATTAAATCAGTGTATGCATCCATAAAAGTCTGGGGATAACAAACCAAGTTTTCCATCAGGGCAGACCCATAAATGCCATATTCTGGAGGGGATTTGTGCTTGCCTTCTCCTAATATGTTGAGGAATGTCAGTTGTGTGTATGTATTAAGTGACAGCTGATTCGGACTTGTGCAGTGTAATATTGTGTTTTGGTTTTCATCAAGAATGGAAGAGAAAAGGTAAAACCCAGTGTTGGCATGCAACCTAATCTCTCAATACCCCTTTTTGCTGGACACGTCACCTAGAAATTGCACACAACACATTATGGAAAATTTTGAAACTGAATCCATGACATTGCTGCAAGACCTGCTAATCAGGAACTTAACACCAACCCCTTCCCCTCCTTGCTGGCCAAATATCTCAAAGAAAATTTCTTCTACCTCCAAATTTTAAAACAATTACCCAGATCAGATACCACCACAATTGCAAGACTCAATGTCTGCACTGCTAGGTTATTTGTAAATTTGACTCTATTTTGCAACTGTTGAAAAAAATTCACTTTTTTGTTGGGCAGTGTAATTGTAACAGATGCTAAAGAGGCAAAATTGATCATGTGGTGATGGTTGTGTACTGTTTTGGTCTATACAGCTCTCCCAGTTGCCTCCAAAGAAGCTGTGTTCAGTACTGTTGCATTTTCCTCAGGTTACCTAAGAGCCATAATTTGTCGGTACCAATCATCAACTTACAGCATTATTTCTGAGTAACCACAACAAAGCAAATTGTCAGTGATTTGTTCCATATGACAGAGACAGAATGTCCAAATGACATCGCTATGGGAATGCCAATTCAGCAGGTGGCTAAGTGTGCTGAGAAGTCTTCTTGTTGTAAAGTAGGAAAAAGTGTGCTGTCTAAACTCAAAGTGCCCATCTGAGGCACTCTTGACAGAGTTAAAGTGTGCAACAGGTGGGCTGTCATTTTCTTCTTGTAGTGTTATAATTATGGAAACTCCTGATCTAGAAATTAAATTTGATTGCAGAAACTGTAACATATAAAGTGACATTCTTCAAGTATTTGACAAAAACACTTTCCACTTGAGTATGTCCCCATTACTGGACAGATGGGTGGCAACTCTTTAGTACGTAACTTCCTGAAAAAGTTTGGAAAACTGTGCAAGGAGAACGTGGCACGGATACAGTGAACCATCTTTTAATCTGTTCAGAAAAATGTCCAAATTAATGACACATCTAACCAAAATATTGCAGCCTATATGGCCTTCGACTTTTAACTGTATTATTAGAAATGTGATTAACAGTATGTTTGTATTTACTTTTAGTGTCCTGATTTTTCTTACTTGTCATGATAATGTATTAGAAATTTTTATTTTGCTAGAGCTCCTTCTTTGGTGCAGTTTTCTGCTTTCTCTTCTGCACTGCCTTAAAGTCATACACCAGAATCTTGGTAGTCACGGATTGACAAATCCGACATGTTAGTTGTAACTGAACATTGGTACAATGGAGCCCACATCTGCCCCGGGAAATGTCTTACAACTTAAAACCTGGTTGCTAAATCTCTGTCTTACCATTATATAATCTATCTGAAACCTGTCAGTATTTCCAGGCTTCTTTCATGTATACAACGTTCTTTTATGATTCTTGAACCAAGTGTTAGCTAGGATTAAGTTGTTCTCTGTGCAAAATTCTACCACGTAGCTTCCTCTTCCATTTCTTACCCCCAATCCATAGTCACTTATTACATTTCCTTCTCTCCCGTTTCCTACTACCGAATTCCAGTCACCCATGACTATTAAATTTTCATCTCCCTTCACTATCTGAATAATTTCTTTTATTTCATCATAAATTTCTTAAATTTCTTAGTCATCGGCAGAGCTAGTTGGCATATAAACTTGTACTACTGTAGTAGGCGTGGGCTTTGTGTCTATCTTGGCCACAATAATGCTTTCACTATGCTGTTCATAGTAGCTTACCCGCACTCCTATTTTTTTATTCATTATTAAACCAACTCCTGCATTACCCCTATTTAATTTTGTATTTATAACCCTGTATTCACCTGACCAAAAGTCTTGTTCCTCCTGCAACTGAACTTCACTAATTCCCACTATACCTAACTTTAACCTATCCATTTCTCTTTTTAAATTTTCTAACCTACCTGCCCAATTAAGGGATCTGACATTCCACGCTCCGATCCGTAGAACATCAGTTTTCTTTCTCCTGATAATGACATCCTCTTGAGTAGTCCCCACCCGGAGATCCCAATGTGGGACTCTTTTACCTCTGGAATATTTTACCCAAGAGGACGCCATCATCATTTAACCATACAGTAAAGCTGCATGCCCTCAGGAAAAGTTACGGCTGTAGTTTCCCCTTGCTTCCCACCATTCGCAGTACCATCACAGCAAGGCCGTTTTGGTTACTGTTCCAAGGCAAGATCAGTCAATCATCCAAACTATTGCCCCTGCAACTACTGAAAAGGCTGCTGCCCCTCTTCAGGAACCACACGTTAGTCTGGCCTCTCAGCAGATACCCCTCCGTTGTGGTTGCACCTACGGTACGGCTATCTGTATTGCTGAGGCATGCAAGCCTCCCCACCAACGGCAAGGTCCTTGGTTCATAAGAAGGGCGTGGAGGGGGGGGGGGGGGGGGGGGGGGGACCCACCGATCATGACAAAATTATCACTGAAAAAGTCTGGGGATAATAAACAAAGTTTTGCATCAAGGCATACCCATAAATGCCATATTCTGGAGGGGATTTGTGCTTGCCTTCTCCTAATATGTTGTGGAATACAGTTGTGTGTATGTATTAAGTGACAGCTGATTCGGGCTTGTGCAGTGTAATACTGTGTTTTGGGTTTCATCAAGAATGGAAGAGAAAAGGTAAAACCCAGTGTTGGCATGCAACCTAATCTCTCCATGCCCCTTTTTACTGGACACGTCGTCTAGAAATTGCACACAACACATTATGGAAAATTTTGAAACTGAATCCATGACATTGCTGCAAGACCTGCTAATCGGGAACTTTACACCAACCCCTTCCCCTCCTTGCTGGCCAAATATCTCAAAGAAATTTTCTTCTACCTCCAAATTTTAAAACAATTACCCCAGATAAGATACCACCACAATTGTAAGACTGAATGTGTGCACCGAGGGGTGGTCTCCTACAAAGGAAAGGGGCTCCAAAAGGAAATTAAAATTACAGTAGGAAAAATACAGAGCACTGTGTTATTGCCATACGTTATTTTTTTCTGGAACCACCAAATCAGTTGTAAAATACATGTGCAAACACTTTAATTAAATATTTCATCAATTTTATGCATGCAGATGTTGAAACTAATAGCAGAAAATCCTCCTTTTTTGTCTCCCTATCTGAGTTCTCACGAATGAAACTAACACTTCTGTACTATCCCACATTTATGTGACAAATACAGGCAATAACTAATGGTTTTAGACTAATAAATCACAAGGAATTTGACATCAAACTACGTATATGCAACATTGGCTAATACCAAGGGAATGAAAATTAACATACATTTATTTTTATAGGTGAAAGGTGAGGCAATGAGAAAAATTTGGCGTATGTTGATGGAGGATCTACCAAAACAACTTGATGTATTTGAGCATTATGGGGTGGACCACTACATGAGTGCTGTGGGGCTAACTGTATTACCAAAATATTGAGGACAAAATGTGGGACTTGAGATTTTACGTGCTCGATTTCAACTTGTGAAAGGTGTTGGACTGAAGGCAACAGCAACAGCTTTCACTGCCATGGCCTCTCAAAAACAAGCACAGCGTGCCGGCTATGAGTTGTTGACTGAAATGGTATATAATGATTACAAGGTAGATGGAAAAGTTGTCTTCCCAGGGATGACCACACCATCAGTGAAATATATGGGCAAATACATACCTTGATGAGCAGAACATAAACTGTAATGGTCATTCAGAAACAAAGTAGCAGAGAAAATGTGTGTGTGTGTGTGTGTGTGTGTGTGTGTGTGTGTGTGTGTGTGTGTGTGTGTGTGGTACAAAATGAAAATTTATTAAACAGTATAATTCAGTGCATGACGTCAACTTATGTGAGTATGGTGTATGAATGATGTATTTGAATTTTCAGCAGACAAATGTGACTCAATAAAATAACATTGGTAATTTGTATTAAACTGACAAATTTGTATCATTGTAAGCTACATAAGTTCAGAGTAATATTTCGCTTTGCAGCTTGTAAAAATTTCTGCCAAAGTAATAAATTACAAGGGGGTTCCTTAAGTTTCAGATAAAACACAAGAATGTAACATTTGTACAGTTTTTCAATAAACAATGAAAGCACTCTCTCAGTTCACTAACCAATTAATGACTTTTTTTACTGAGAACTGAATTTCATAGACTACAATTCTGAAGAAATTTTTAAATAAGTGGAATTCTATTTGGAGTTAAGTGTACTTCATAATTTTTTCTGAAACATAAGGAGTAAAAGCTAGTTATCAAGCACCATTTAACCTAGTCGGTCTTTATGTAACATAAATGCTACACCCAAATTATATTTTTTCTACTTATTTGTGGTACCTGATTGTAGCATGTACTTAAACCAATATGCTATCAGCGCCTCACTTGTTTTCATTTCTGCATGTTCCCAGTAGGTGGCAACACATATGCTTGAAAAAAACTGTTTATTGAAGTCTCTATTCAAGAAATAAAGGTAATTTCTGCTTGTTGTTCATAGTTTTAGACTAGAATCTGTTTATCACATACTGTAATCTGCTAATATACCCTACACTAATGATTAAGTGATTATTTCATCACAACAATACTTCCAGTGGCACTGTTGTCATAATATTTAAGAATTTAATATTGTGTATTGCACATAGTTCAGCTTTTTTTCTAACATGAGTAGTATTCATTTTGAACATTTGGTACAATTTTAAAGAATCACAACAATTTATTAAATTTAGTATTTTAATCTTATTTTTTCTCAGTTTAAAGCATTGACCTTCAGTACAAACTGCTCCTTCATAAAATATAAGCTTAGCATTGAGGTGGTTGAGTTGTTTGCAAAGGATAAAACAGAAGTTAGTTAATTCTAGAGATAAAACTGTGATACGTAACGGTATAACATATCAGACAACTGAAAACTTGAAAATGCAACAGCTAATTTCTGATACTTAAATTCATTCATTCACTCATTCATATGAAGAGTTCATCAGTTTAAGAAGTGCTAAATGTTGCACGTTCTCACAAAACAATGATGGTGACATTAAGTGTTTCCCATCAAATAATAAAACTACTTTCATTGTGTCAGAGTCAAATTCAACTGAGAAAACTGATAAATTGTAGGACAGAATTGTTGGCCACTAGTTTACCTTCAGGAGGAATATGCGTAGTACTGTCAATAGATACTACACATGAAGGCACAGCTGACAGCTTTTGGAACTAATAGTTCCTCCCTCAGGGAGGAGAGAGAGACATGTTGGGGTGACGTTAAAGAAAAAAGGAAGGGTAGGTCTCTCAGAATCAGGAAGGAACTGTTAAATTGGAAAAACAGTATGTCACTTTTAAAGTTTCTTTTCGCAATACTAAACATTTCACCTCATGAAGATATGTAGCGACCACAAATTTATATCACAATTTAATATGACTTTAGTATGTGTATGAGACTAGGTTAACTCATCAAGCTGCCAAGCACTTAAATGTGAATTGCAGAGTAGTCATGTAGATGTAGATACTCATCTACATGTAGATGTAGATGAGTATGCCAAAATTTTGGTTAAAGTCCTTCCTCAGAACACATAAATATGCACAGGTGTAGGCAGCAGGGGGACCAGCTAGGGTCATATGCGACCATGTCAAAACTATAAAACAAAAGTGCTCCACATCAATCTCAATAGACGTAAGAGAGAACAGCTAAAAACAGGGAGGTGGAGAAAGGTCTACAAAATACACCATAGAGAAACAGAGGTCCATAACTAAAAATTAAATGGCCTTCACCATATTACTAAGACAGATAAAAAGTAAAAGGTGGTGACAGACCATGCGTCATTCACTAAAATGGCCGATAACTGACGGCAAACCCAAGCGGGAACATAAACCATTAAAAAATGGACATTCCATCAGGAAATAGTGGCTAGTTAAAACGTGGGTGCAATGTGCACAGAGTGTTGGGGGAGTGCCACTTAACAAATAGTGATGGCTAAAAAGGCAGTGCCCAATACGTAACCTAGTTAAAATGACCACCTCACAGTGGGAGGGCTGATAGGGGGTCATCCAAGCCACTGGGAGAGGCTTAATAACCTGGAGCTTATTTCCACGAAGGGAGGACCAGTGGCGAGGCCAAAGTCTTGGCAGCAGTGTCAGCAGACTCATTTCCTGGCAGGTCAACATGAGGACAAACCCAGGTAAACATCACAGAGGTCCCATCAAGAGCGAGCAAGTGACAGTTTTCCTCGACCCATCGCACTAAGAGAAGGGCAGTGCACAGCACACAGAGGCTTTGAAGAGTGCTGAGAGAATCTGAGCAGAGGAAACAATTGAAAAACCTGTGTTGTCAGATGTACTCTGTGGCCTGATACAGGGAGAAAGGCTCTGCTGTATATACTGAGCAATGAGCTGAAAGCCAATACCAAAAAACATCGGCGCCAATGATAAAGGCACACCCTACACCATGGTCAGTCCGAGAGCAATAAGTGTACACAAGGTGTTCCATGCAAAGGTCGTGAAACTGAAGGCGATACAATGAAGCTGGAGTAGTGTTCTTAGGTATCAAATGAAGGCCAAGGTGGACACAGGCTGCCACACAAGGCCAAGGTGAACATGGGCTGCCACACAAGGCCAAGGTGGTGAAGGGTTCACACCAACCGGCAAAGTTGCAGGTAGTGTGAAGTTAAGCTACAGGAACAAAAGCTGAAAGAACTCCAGGAGGTAATAGAGAAGAGGGACACTCTCCATACCGGCAATCAAAGAAGGGGGCATCAGATGGGTGGCCAAACATGGCAGAGAAATGGCATGCATAACTGCTAAGGAGAAAGTCAAGTAGTAGTTCAGCAGCTTCTGCAAACAGACTCTCAACTGGGCTAGTGTAAAAGGCACCAGTGGCTGAACGGATGCCACGATGGTGGGTAGTATTGAGACGGCATAAGAGGGACATATGTGTAGATCATAAACGAAACACCCATAGTCTAGTTTCAGATGGACAAGGGACCAGTACAAACAGATGAGGGTGGTTCGATCTGTAGCATGGAGGAAATTGAGGGACCGCATACAGCGGGCTGCCAGGTAAGGCATGTACAAGAACCAAGAGTGTCCTATCGAGCATGATCCCCAGGAATTTCATACTTCCAGTGAACAGAAGTGCAACAGGCCCAAGATGTAAAGATGGTGAGAGAAACCAATTGCACCAGCACAAATTCATACAGATGGTTTTGTCAGTGGAGAGACAAAAGCTATTGTCAATGTTCCATGAGTAAAGACAATCAAGACATCACTGAAGACACTGCTCAATGAGACAGGCCCATGGAGAACTGCTATAGTTGAAAAACTCGTCAACAAAAAGGGAGCCAGAAATTCCCGGCGGGAGACAGGCCATTGTAGGGTTAATGGCAATAGCAAAGAGGCTGATTTCAGTACAGAACCCTGAGGCACACTGTTCTCATGGATAAAGGTGTCTGACAAGGCAGAATCTACACAGAACTTGAAAACTCAGTCTTTTAAAAATTCCTCAAGTAAACATGTCCCAGAAGCCACGGAAGCCCCATGTGCAGAGTGTACAAAGGATACCAGTACTCCAACAGGTGTCCTAGGCTTTCTCCAAATCAAAAAACATGGCCACAGTCTGGGATTTCCACAGGAAACTATTCATGACATGGGTGGAGAAAGTGACGAGATGGTCAACTGCACAAAGGTGCGCTTGAAATCCACGGTGTGCAGTGCTTTGTAAATTATGAGACTCGAGCTACCACACCAGCTGGGCATGAATCATACATTCCAGCACCTTGCAAACGTAGCTGGTGAGAGAGATGGGTTGGTAGCCAGAAGGAAGGTGGTTGTTCTTACCAGGTTTAGGTATGGGTATCACAGTGGTTTCACGCCATTGTCTGGGAAACGTGCACTCTACCCAGATGCAGTTGTACATATTAAGCAGAAAGTGTTTGTCTGCAAGAGAAAGATGCTGCAACATCTGAATGTGAACAGCATCTGGCCCTGGGGTGGAGGATCAAGATGAAGTGAGAGCATGATCTAGCTCGCTTGTAGTAAAGGTGGCATTGTAGCACTCACGATTCTGAGAAGAGAAACGTATTTCCCTAGCCTCCTCCACTCATTTCTGACGGAGGAAGACAAGGTGATCGTGGGAAGAGCTCAAAATTTCTGCAAAATAGCGGCACAAGGAATTGGAGATAGCAACAGCATCCACCATGACATTGTCTGCTACTGTCAGGTCAGAAATTGGGGAATGGATCTCGGTCTCAAAGAGCCATCGGAGGTTAGCCCACACAATAGAAGCAACAGTGAACGGCAGTTGCAGTCGGCGACGGCGGCTGATTACTGCATCGCCATTGGCAGGATACTGCGTCGGCTGGATTGACAAATGTTTGAGGACTGCTTACTTCCCCACACCAATTCTTCTGAGTCGAACTATTCTCTGCGTCTTTCTTTGTTTGGTGCTTATTAACTATTTCACCCTTTTCTCCTTTCGGGCATAATCCAACTCTGCATAACAGTTTATTTGCCTTGTCACTCTTGGTCTCTATGGCAACTCAATGTCTTCTTATCTTGATTTCTGTCATAAAATTCCCTCGTTCTTCGGGTCCTTTCACGGTCACCACATTATAATGTTTTTCTAATGACTGGAGATTGTGTGGTACTGGGGTGCAAGACTTACACGTCTCTCGCGGGTGATTTACATATTGTGTGCAGCCGATCTTCTTCTCAGGACAGACGGCTGCATCGATCTTCACAGTGCTTCTTCTCCGAAGATTTCGTGCTGGTTAGGGAAATTATACTGAACTACTTCTCTACTTTCGAAATGATTTCTTACTCTCAGAATACTTTCATATCAACTTCGCTACATTTTCTTCTTCACAATAAAACAACTACACAAGTTTCACATGTGCTTTCAAGTCTCGCAAATCAACCCTGTCTGGAAAACCTTAGTACTTGACGTATATCATTACAGTCTCTTTTGGTTTTAATAACCCTGGTCAAAACAGTTCTTGCTCCTAGCAAGTCAAACAACAGAGTATAAGAGTCATGAGATAATGCATATTTCATTTGTTCCCAACAGTCATTACTATTTATTTCACTGCCAAAGAGTAGCCCTTGATTACTCCTTGTACTGGCCACCACTTGTCAGCGCCAATAGACCATCACAACTTTAGTCTTCTTGAAACACGTGCCCATCCAGCACACACATAAACTGAGGCACAGTTGACACATTTCCACTCACATACTCATCCTTAAAACATCGTGTGTTCGAGATGGTGAAATACGAGTGTCTCTAGAATTTCTCCCGAAATTCTCGAGGCACTACAGTGGCCGTGTTCTTTGTGGAGTGAGATGAAGCAAGAGGAGTACTATAAGTGCCAGATGGTAGAACACAGGGTTTGCAACTAGCCAATATCTTGCGAGTGACCAAATGGCTCTGAGTACTATGCAACTTAACTTCTGAGGTCACCAGTCGCCTAGATCTTAGAACTAATTAAACCTAACTAACCTAAGGACATGACACACATCCATGTCCGAGGCAAGATTCGAACCTGCGACTGTAGCAGTTCCAGATTGTAGTGCCTAGAACCGCACGGCCACTCCGGCCAGCACGAGTGACCAGGTAAGAAACTTTTCCTTTAACCGGATCTTTTGGACAGCCCACTCATTGAGATACGTGAGACAATCTCGGCGAGAGGAGGCAGGATGATCACCAATGCAGTAGATAGACCAGGGAGGAGGGAGGCAGACAGTCATCCTCGTGTGCAACCCTACCACAGGTTACACATTTGGCCAGGTGTCGACAAGACATTCGAGTGTGGTTGAAACGATGACACTGGTAGCAGCGCATCCGGTTCAGAATGTTTGGTCAGACTGTGATTACTTTGTAACCTGCTTCGATCTTCGACGGCAGCCCCATTCTATAAAAGATGAGAAAAAGAGTGCGTGTGGGCACTAAGGAGGCATCTATATTTTTCATCACTCAACGGATGATAATGACACCCTAGTCAGAGATGTATGTTTTGATTTTGCCCTCAGTCAGAGTGTCGAGCAGCCTGGTGTAAATAACACCACAGTAGAGAAGTACCTAGGCTCAATACCGTTTCTTCCAAATCCACCAGAAACAAATGAAAAATAATTTTATTTAAAAAAGTGGAAAAAGTGTCACTAGAAGCCTTCCTAAGAGACAGTAGCAACAGACGGCAAATCATCGAGTAAAACTGAAGTGATATCAGGTGTTCCCCAGGGAAGCGTCCTGGGACCTCTGCTGTTCCTGACCTATATAAATGACCTGGGTGACAATCTGAGCAGTTCTCTTAGGTTATTCGCAGATGATGCTGTAATTTACCGTCTAGTAAGGTCATCCAAAGACCAGTATCAGTTGCAAAGCGATTTAGAAAAGATTGCTGTATGGTGTGGCAGGTGGCAGTTGACGCTAAATAACGATAAGTGTGAGGTGATCCACATGAGTTCCAAAAGAAATCTGTTGGAATTCGATTACTCGATAAATAGTACAATTCACAAGGCTGTAAATTCAACTAAGTACCTGGATGTTAAAATTGCAAACAACTTCAGTTGGAAAGACCACACAGATCATATTGTGGGGAAGGTGAGCCAAAGGTTGCATTTCATTGGCAGGCCACTTAGAAGATGCAACAAGTCCACAAAAGAAACAGCTTACACTACACTTGTTTTTTGTCGCGGCGAGATCTATTTACGAAACTTCAGTCACCAACATTCTCTTCCGGATGTGAAAATATTTTGTTGAGCCCAACTTACATGGGTAGGAATTATCATCAAAATAAAATAAGAGAAATCAGAGCTCGAACAGAAAGGTTTAGGTGTTCATTTTTCCCGCGCGCTGTTTGGGAGTGGAATGGTAGAGAGATAGTATGATTGTGGTTTGATGAACGCTCTGCCAAGCACTTAAATGTGAATTGCAGAGTAATCATGTAGATGTAACTACCTATTATTTTTTAGTTCACCTTGATACGAACAGGATATCCAATGGAGAAGCAAAGCAGCCAGCAGTAGTTGTCTGAGAATCGGAAGTAGTCTCCAAAAGCAAAATGGCATTCTGTAAATGAGAGGATTTCACAGGGCTGGCAATTGCGTCAACACCTTTCTGAATAATAAACGGATGTGCTGTTGTGAAGGTCTGACCATCTTCAGTATGTTAAACCATGAGGAACCATTGTGCCACTGGAAGGGTCTTTGAATTGTCAGCCTCATTCCATTTACATTTCATAGATGTTAATTGTGAAGATGATTGGCTCATTGCAGGAAAATCCCCCATGAATGCCAGCATGTCTCTGATGGCATGCTCCTTCAAACTGGGGGCCCCCTTCAGAAGGGGGCGCACCCACCTTAGGTGATGGTTCACACCTCCCACACACCTAAACACCTGACAGAGAGACCAATGGCTATTTGTAAAGGTAGCAGCTCAGAGTAGGTGCTGACAGATGTGAATATTGCCAAACTATCAGTTTAATAAGTGTTGGTTGTAAAACACTAACACGAGCTCCTTACAGAAGAATGAAAAACTGGTAGAAGCTGTCATCAGTGAAGGTCAGCTGGGTCCTGAAAGAAATGTAGGAATATGAGAAGCAATATTAATCCTACAACTTCTCTTAGAGAATGTTGACTGGAATACTCTTTTCAAAATTTTGGAGGTCACAGAGATGAAATGCGGGAAATGAAAGCCTATTTACAACTTGTACAGGCAACAGACGGAAGTTATGAGTCGAGGGGTATAAAAGGAAAGTGTACCTGAGAAGGGAGTGAGACAAGGTCGTAGCCTACCCCTGATATTCAGACTGTACACTAATCTAAACTCATATCATCAGATGCAGACTGTATTCCTTCTGACCAGAGTACGGAGCAACAGTAACTCAACTACAGACAACATTTTTGTTCGTTCATTACTGGAGATGTATTCCATTACCAAAAGGGTAAATAGCCTTTCAGATCATGGTGCACAAATTTTAACACTAACAGGAATTTGAAATCAAGCCGCTACCTATGTAAGTTGGGCTCAACAAAATATTTTCACATTCAGAAGAGAATGTTGGTGACTGAAGTTTCATAAATAGATCTCGCCGCGACAAAAAACAAGTGTAGTGTAAGCTGTTTCTTTTGTGGACTTGTTGCATCTTCTAAATGGCCTGCCAATGAAATGCAACCTTTGGCTCACCTTCCCCACAATATGATCTGTGTGGTCTTTCCAACTGAAGTTGTTTGTAATTTTAACACCCAGGAATTTACAGCCTTGTGAATTGTACTATTTATCGAGTAATCGAATTCCAACAGATTTCTTTTGGAACTCATGTGAATCACCTCACACTTATCGTTATTTAACGTCAACTGCCACCTGCCACAAATACAGCAATCTTTTCTAAATCGCTTTGCAACTGTTACTGGTCTTTGGATGACCTTACTAGACGGTAAATTACAGCATCATCTGCGAATAACCTAAGAGAACTGCTCAGATTGTCACCCAGGTCATTTATATAGGTCAGGAACAGATGAGGTCCCAGGACGCTTCCCTGGGGGACACCTGATATCACTTCAGTTTTACTCGATGATTTGCCGTCTATTACTACTGTCTGTTAGGAAGGCTTCTAGCGACACTTTTTCCGCTTTTTTAAATAAAATTATTTTGCATTTGTTTCTGGTGAATTTGGAAGAAACGGTATTGAGCCTAGCTACAACGACCTTGTGATCACTAATTCCTGTATCAATCACGATGCTCTCTGTTAGCTCTGGATTGTCTGAGACTAAGAGGTCAAGCATGTTTTCACAACCATTTACAATTCGCGTGGGTTCGTGGACTAACTGCTCGAAATAATTTTCGGAGAAAGCATTTAGGCAATCTCGGAAGATGTTTTCTGCCTACCACCGGTTGTGAACAAGTATTTTTGCCAACATATCGAGGGAAGGTTGAAGTCCCCACCAATTATAACCGTATGAGTGGGGTATTTATTTGTTACGAGACTCAAATTTTCTCTGATTTGTTCAGCAACTATATCATCGGAGTCTGCGGGTCGGTAGAAGGAGCCAATTATTAACTTAGTTCAGCTGTTACGTATAACCTCCACCCATACCAATTCGCACGGTGTATCTACTTTGACTTCAAACCACTACTGACAGACACAAACACTCCACCACCAATTCTGCCTAATCTGTCTTTCCTGAACACCGTCCGAGACTTGTAAAAGTTTCTGCAGAACTTATTTCAGGCTTTAGCCAGCTTTCTGTAACTATAACGATTTCAGCTTCTGTGCTTTCTATTAGCGCTTGAAGCTCAGGGACTTTCCCAGCACAACTACAACAATTTACAACTACAATTCCGACTGTTCCTTGATCCAAGCACGTCCTGTATTTGCCATGCACCCTTTTGAGATTGTAGCCCACCCTGTACTTTCCCGAGGCCTTCTAACCTAAAAAACCACCCAGTCCATGCCACACAGCCTCCGCTACCCGTGTAGCCGCCAGCTGAGTGTAGTGAACTTCTTACCTATTCAGCGGAACCCGAAACCCCACCACCCTATGGCACAAGTCAAGGAATCTGCAGCCAACACGGTTGCAAAACTGTCTGAGCCTCTGATTCAGACCCTCCACCTGGCTCTGCACCAAAGGTGCGCAGTCGGTTCTGTCAACAATGCTGCAGATGGTGAGCTCTGCCTTCATCTTGTGAGCAAGACCGGCAGCCTTCACCAAATCAGATAGCCACTGGAATCCAGAGAGAATTTCCTCAGATCCAAAGCAGCATATGTCATTAGTGCTGACATATGCCACCACCTGCAGCTGGCTGCACCCAATGTGCTTTTCATGGCATCCGGAAGGACCCTTTCCATATCAGGAATGACTCCACCCGGAATGCACACAAAGTGCACACTGGATTTCTTCCGCTCCTTAGCCCCAATATCCCTAAGGGCCCCATTACGCGCCTAACATTGGAGCTCCCAACTACCAATAAGCCCACCCTCTGCAGTTGCCCGGACCTTGAAGGCTGAGAATCATCCTCTGAAACAGGGCAGGCAGCTGCATCTGGCTCAGCCAGAGACAGTATCTGGAACCTGTCTGTCAGACATACCGGGGAGGCTTTCTGATCAGCCTCGGGGCATGTCTTTTGCTGCCTGCCACGCCTTGGAACGTCCTCCCAATCAGTAACTAAAACTTGAAATTACACCTCCTGTATGAAACGCACACTCAATTTAAGTAAGAATCTATGAAGTAAACACAGAAAAGAAGCTATATACGTATCTTTCTGCGCCGTTGATGTGCAACAACTGGGCGCTCAGGCCACACTGGGCCAACAGACAATTAAAATTTTAATTTCTCTAAATTCAACTGCTCCTGCCCAACATTCAGTGAACTGTTCAGTGAAGCATTTTGATATGTTAATATTCAAATGGAATACTGTTTTTCATGTACACAGTCACTCCCCCACTCTGCCAAGAGCTCTTTGAAAAATATCCAGCTAATATGTAAAACAGTATACAAAGCCTCTTAAGTGTCACACTGTATTGTGCAAGTGTAAAAAGAATGCCTAACTCCTTGAAGAGGCACCTAAAAGACGTGAATGCTGCATATTATTATTCTTAATCCACATGTTAGAATAATTAATTACTTCAGCATTTCATCTTGCCTCATACAATTATGTCATTGGATGTTAATGTGTGGATGATTATAATTTCACAAATTCCAGTTAAGATTACAACTCTGATGATGATGAAAATGCCTAAATCTATTTTCCACAAGCTACTCTATGGTGTGTGCATTACAAAATCATTGTGAATTTCTGATTGCTGACAGGGAATGTCCACATATTTTCTTAACTTGATAGGATTACAGACCTATTACAGTGTTTATTTCATAAGAACAACAGGGTTATCCCTACAGCTAGATTGTGCAATGTTTTCAGCAATGTATTTTTATAGGTTATCACTTTGCCTCTCATATTTCCCATATTTGTTGACATACTTTCTCAAAATTTTCCAATTATTAAGTTATCTTCATATCCACAATGCACACTTCTGCAGTGGTCTTGGGATTACTACAAGTAAAACCTGCTGTTAAGATAGGAAGTATATGGTGGCGTTATATTGCAGGACAGCTTACATATACAGATGAAATAGCCAGCAATTACTTTTGTCACAAGCATAAATCTTTTAATTTAACAAACTAATACTGTTTACAACAATTACTTTCATTTAAAGCACCAGACATAGTTCAAGAGGTTTTATAACTAAATCAGTGTTTTACATAAAAATTAATACATGCTGGAGTAATTATTTCAAAAGTAGAATCACAAAACCAAATCTTCATTTCCAAAACTCTCCTAGACCAGAACCAGGGTTGTTTACTACGTCTGCATAGGTACGAGCTCCAGGTGCCTTTACACGTAACCGTATAACCCCACTCTCAGCGGTATCAGGCCACAGTGCAACTAGATGCACTTCAAAACCACGTCCAATGTAACCTTTTTCATGGGCTGCTGCCAGCTGGTTGACCACACGACGTTCAACTTCATACTTTATAGACCGTGCACCGTAGTGCACATCATATCCATCAGCAAGCAGAGATTCCACTTCTCGATCCCATGTCAACTTTATTGCATGCTTATCTTTAGCCTGAAACAATTGTAAGACTACTGTGCTTATTTGCTGTTAAAAACAATAAGTATATTTACTGTCTAACAACAAACATTCGCCAGCCGTAATATTACCACCACTCATTAGCATCATGCTTGTTCACTTTTTCATTGAAACAGCTGTAATTTACTAAAATGTACACTCTACAAATTCACATTACATAGTTAGTTTACATTACAATGTGGTTTGCAAACTGTGGGCTAACACACCACTTCATATCAGGTACATTTGATAGTACCCATTTTTCGACTGTGTCTAGGAAACTTCTTAAACCAGTGTAGCTAAAATCTACATCAGTGACAGGGAAAGTGTTATGAATAAGAATGTCATGTTCAATGAGGAGCATTATAAGCTATGAAGTGGTCAATAGTATTTCTGATACTTTGTTTAAGCCTTTCTCTAAAGTAATAAACATTGCTTGGACACCCTGGTGTTGTCTCTAATGGTGATCCAAGGAATTATCTTCAAATAACTGGCAAAAGAGGACACAACAGTCTAGTTCCTAAGCAACAAGACAGATTTAGTAGTTAGCCTTCATCATTATTTCCAAAACAATCACAAGATCCCAGAGAGCTGAGGCAAGGCTTCCTTAACAAAAACTGCCACCACCATGTAAAATCTCATGTTTATTTTATAAATTCCAATGCAGGAAAAGTAATGTTATTACAATATATTTTAATATGCTGCACTCTGCAATCATTAACAAGGCAGTGATGTGCATTTTTTTAAAATATTAATGAGCAATGGCCTGTCTTCCTCCCTGTGAATGCATGGGCATATCAGAGATTAGGTCTGGTTATTTGTACCAGGCTGACACTCCTTGTAATAAGTTCAGCCAACATTTTGTGGAAGCATAATATGATTGATTATTATTGAGGATTCTAACATATTTAGCACATAAAAGTAGCATACGTGAATGCATGTTGGCAATCAACAATGCTGTAAAGAAAATTAAATGAAGCTTCCTCATCATTATTTAACAGGCCCTGCTTATGCGCTCAGATTTTCAGAATTAGTTGCCGGACAGTGACAAGGTTGTGGAGAACGTAAATTGCTCTCATATCTTGTAATTTCAAAAGCCATGGTCACAACAACAACATTGAATGGCCTTCACATTTAACATAAAATTCATTTAATAAATTTCAAATTTATACAAAACAATATATAAGAACTGGCCTGCATATGTTTCATAATACACATGACAAGATTGCATTTTTCTGGATGGAGGTGTACCTAGATACCACAGCTGGTGAATTTAGCAGGAAGAACAATTCATCTAACTGAAGAACAAGTTTGCATTTGTTTCAGCAACCAATCATTATGGTACCAAAGTTACTGGATTCAAATTGGCCTGATTGGAAAAAAAAATGAGGAACAGTACATTCTTAAATATTTGATGTTTCTTCAGCATATATTTACCACCTACTACCAATTTACATAGCAAGCCAGCTTCTAACAATCAGGTTATGTGAAGTATTAGCATCCTTATGCCACATTATCTATCACTGATTTCACTGTAATAAACTCACATTCAGCACATATTAATGGTGGTGACAAATGAATAGGACAACCATCACAAAAGCTCACTTCACACAGGAGGGATGGTGCTAATACCTTGGCTTATCAGTAGAATTCCCACTAAATGCAAATGGGTGACAATTATTATTTATGTTTAAACAACGTATTAAAAAGATGGTAATGGAATTTTTTAGTTAACATCTGCTACTGCTGCATTTCTTGCAACTTTTTCAGTTGTCTAATTTCCACACATATGTACTTAACTGTTTGGATTCAGTAGAAATACTGGAACACGTGAGGCAATACTGACCTTACGACTTATCTTAGAAGATAGATTAAGGAAAGGCAAACCTACGTTTCTAGCATTTGTAGACTTGGAGAAAGCTTTTGACAATGTTGACTGGAATACTCTCTTTCAAATTCTAAAGGTGGCAGGGGTAAAATACAGGGAGCAAAAGGCTATTTACAATTTGTACAGAAACCAGATGGCTGTTATAAGAGTCGAGGGACATGAAAAGGAAGCAGTGGTTGGGAAGGGAGTAAGACAGGGTTGTAGCCTCTCCCCGATGTTATTCAATCTGTATATTGAGCAAGCAGTAAAGGAAACGAAAGAAAAATTTGGAGTAGGTATTAAAATCCATGGAGAAGAAATAAAAACTTTGAGGTTCGCCGATGATATTGTAATTCTGTCGCAGACAGGAAAGGACTTGGAAGAGCAGTTGAATGGAATGGATAGTGTCTTGAAAGGAGGATATAAGATGAAAATCAACAAAGGTAAAACGACGATAATGGAATGTAGTCAAATTAAGTCGGGTAATGCTGAGGGAATTAAGATTAGGAAATGAGACACTTAAAGTAGTAAAGGAGTTTTGCTATTTGGGGAGCAAAATAACTGATGATGGTTGAAGTAGAGAGGATATAAAATGTAGACTGGCAATGGCAGGGAAAGCGTTTCTGAAGAAGAGAAATTTGTTAACATCGAGTATAGATTTAAGTGTCAGGAAGTCATTTCTGAAAGTATTTGTATGGAGTGTAGCCATGTATGGAAGTGAAACATGGACGATAAATAGTTTGGACAAGAAGAGAATAGAAGCTTTCACAATGTGGTGCTACAGAAGAATGCTGAAGATTAGATGGGTAGATCATATAACTAATGAGGAAGTATTGAATAGGATTGGGGAGAAGAGAAGTTTGTGGCACAACTTGACCAGAAGAAGGGATAGGTTGGTAGGACATGTTCTGAGGCATGAAGGGATCACCAATTTAGTATTGGAGGGCAGTGTGGAGGGTAAAAATCGTAGAGGGAGACCAAGAGATGAATACACTAAGCAGAGTCAAAAGGATGTAGGTTGCAGTAGGTACTGGGAGATGAAGAGGCTTGCACAGGATAGAGTGGCATGGAGAGCTGCATCAAACCAGTCTCAGGACTGAAGACCGCAACAACAACAACATGTACTTAACTACATTCTGCATCTCTGTCACTGGAAAACTTTTTATGAAATCAACTTGTTGATGCTATACAGCAACCAGCCACAAATGGGATTTAGATTACTTTATTCAAAAAGTACCATTACCAGTTTCGAATTTTTCACAATTCATCATCAGACTATTTTCATGCTTTCATGAAAACAAATGATATAATTGTTTATTCCAGGGCAACTCACAGGAAACCATTCTATCATTTGTTTTGTTGAAAGCACGAAAAACTGTCTGATGATGAACTGTGAACAGTTCCAAACCAATAATGATACTTTCTAAATAAAGTACCCTAAAATCAATTTGTGGCTAGTTGCTGTACACCATCAACAATTTATTTCATATAATAGCCACAGTCTCCAATCTTGTGTTTATTTGACAAAATTGCATTTATAAAATTCTCTCTCCACACTTTGCCCCAAACAAATTGCAGTCCTCTGAAAATGTATCATCTTTGATTAAGAAAGCGTCAGATTAAAATAAATAAATTATAAAGTTTACAGTCCAGATGCGTGAGAAAAACATTAAAAAATCTAGTAAATTATCCACTTGAGGAAAACTGCTTCAGAAACAAATTAAGATATTTGTAGAGTTTATCTTGAGTCTACAATTTGATTGAATGCTATCGTTGGCAAAAAGACTTTTAAGGTGGAAAAAGAGAGCTTTGAATTACTTGTACAAGGAGGGGAAAGAGCCCACACCATCATACTTACCAAGATCGCAGTCGTGTAATCATGCACCAGAACAACAACAAAAAGAACACAGAAATCTGCATGATTCCTTCAGAGGAAAGTGTTTATATTAAAGTACCATTTGAACATGTTGTGAGTATGTTAGATTACATTAGATTTAGTTTACATTCCACAGACCCAAAAATGAGACAATTCTCATGGATGCGGAACCAGTCATGAAGTATAACACAAAATATGTAAAACATTTGAATATAATACTCACTACCCTGATCGTTTCTCAGGAGATTTTCAAAATACACGAATACATTACAGCAAACTGAAACCACTAATAGTATTTACATAATTAAAAAGCTTTCAGAATGAAACATGGTTACACACTTTTAATAAATTTATCATTCACAAAATACCAAATCTTGACAACTGTGGCAAAGTGCTGTCAAAACTGAAATGTAACACACATTTTTATTGAAGCTGGTCTAACAGTCCCTGTTAAGATCTTCATCTACAGAGTAGAAGGAGCTGTATATCATAAAGCCTTTGAAACTCTTTTTACACTGCGCTTTATCTGAAACCAAGTTTTTAATGATTGCTGGCAATTTATTGAAAATGTGTGTTCCTGAATATTGGATTCCTTGTTGGAACAAGGTAATTGATTTTAAGTATTTATGTAGATTGTTATTTCTGGTATCAATACCATGTATTGAGCTATTGGTCAGACACAGAGATATATTCCTTGGAACAAATTTCATTAAGGAATAAATATACTTAGAAGCCAGTGGTTAGAATACAAAGTTCCTTGAACAGGTTTCTACATGATGATCTGGAATTTACACCACAAACGAGTCTTATTACATACTTTTGCATGCTACAAACTTTTGCTCAGTTTGACGAGTTACTCCAGTACATAATACCATATGATATAATAGAAAGAAAGTAAGCAAAGTATGAAAGTTTTTTTTTTGCTTTTAATATCTCCTACATCTGACATCATACTCACTGCAAATACAGGCTTGTTTGGGCACTCTAGCAGTTCTGTAGTATGCCATTCCCAACTGAATTTATTGTGGTGTTGTAATCCCTGAAATTTAACACTATCAACCTCTTCGATCCGCATGTCTTCATATGTTATAGACATGCTGGAAGGAAATCTCTTACAGGTTTTGAACTGTATACAGTGGATCTTTTCAAAGTTTAATGACAGTGAATTAGTTTTAAAACATTTATCAATGTCAGTGAAAATTTGCTTAGCAGCCATTTCTAAATTTGCACTCATCTTGTTAATTATTGCAATGTTCATATCATCTGCAAACAAAACAAACTTACCATCTGGCAATGTAACAGATGAGAGATCATAAACATACACAAGAAAAAGCAATGGCCCCATGTGGAACCTTGAGGAACACCACGTGTAATTAATTCCCAGCCAGATGAAGACTGACTGCTTCCTGCATAGTTATTTTGCAACAATACCCTTTGTTTCCTGTTGGTTAGAGAAGACTCAAATAATTTCGCAGCACTGCTGGTGACACCAGAATATTCTAATAGAGAATGCTGTGATTCACATAGTCAAAGGCTTTTGACAGGTTACAGAGAATGCCAGTAGTCCTTAATTTGTTATCTAATGAATTAAGTACATTCTCACTATACATGTAAATGTGCTTTCTCTATATCAGAACCCTTAAGAAACCCAAATTGTGACTTCGACAATATATTATTTGCAGTCAGATGCGTAAGGAGACTGCTTGAACATAACGTTTTCGACTATTTTTGAAAAAGCCATCAAAAGTGAAATTGTTTGATAGTTTGAAGCTATCTCTTTACCCCCCTTCTTGTAAAGAAGTGTAACTTCAACATATTTTAGTCAGACTGGGAATGTTCCAGTGGTACAAGACTGATTACACAAAACTTAAGATAGAACTCAACTCACATGAACACTGTTTGATTAATTTTGTTGATATGTTATCATAACCCATAGAATACTTTGATTTTAAGGATTTTATGATGGGTGCTACTTCTTTGAGAGATGTAAGTGTTATTTTCATTTTGCTGAAATTATTTGTAAAGACTGGTCTCAGATACTTCATTGCACTGTTTACTAAACCTGATAACCCCAAACCGTAAGTAACAGAAACAAAGTATTTGTTTAGCAGGTTTGCAACACTTCATGCACTTGTTGCCAATGTCTCATTTATTTTTAGAGCTATCTGTTCCTCTTCCTTTTTTGCCCCACCTGTCTCTATCTTCACTGTATCTCATGTAGTTTTTATTTTGTTGCCTGATGTAATTATCTTTTTTTCATAATAAAGCTGCTTAGATTTCTGAATTACTTGCTTCAATATTTGCAGTATACTTTGTCTTGCATTACTATGCTAAGATCAGAGCTAGGTGGTAGATACAGTCTCCTTTTTGTCCCACATGATATCTTCAATCCTTGTGTAACCCATGGTTTATTTTTAGACTTCTGCCTGATTCGAGATACCTTTAGGGAACACCAGTTTTCAAAAGAGGAAGCATGTGGTTGTTGCATACAGTACTGCTGACTCCCATTAAGGCAAAAGGGGGGGGGGGGGGGGGGAGTGAACACTTACAACTACGAAAAAGAGTATTCAGATGAAGGGCGCATGATGGTGACAACTCTCACTGCCAATGAGCCATGGCAGCATTGAGAAATTGGCAAGCAGTTATTTGATAACTTTGTTGTTGCTGTTGCATGGTATACACTCATCACAGTCCCAGAGTAATAAACATTCACCACTTAATGAAAGATAATATTCTGTAACTGGAAGATCAAAGTAACAACAGCTGCATCTTTTTGTCAAGGAAGGTGAAAATCAATACTGAAAAGTTAAAACACATTAGCCTTTTTTGTATTAAAGTTTTTCAAATACCTGCCTGTTTTTAATGTATAACTCTTGTATATGCCAATTATTTTATGCTCCGTAATGCCTTCACATCCTAAAAACTGAATAATGAAGTATTACTGGCTGCTTGATATGTTTGTAATGTACAGCAGCAATAACCAATAATTTAGTTTTTGTTCATTTTGTTGAAAAAGTATTGTTAGCAGTTTATAATTTACAAATTATTCATGAGACAACCACTAGGCTTTTATAAAAACACTGACAGGTGACAGTGAGTGACTGGTAAGCTGCTGCAACATGACCACTTGGAATATTCATTTTCATCTTTTTCCAATGAAAAACACTTACAGTTTTCTTAATGTTTTCACATTAACTCACTGTTGGTATTCATTATTATTCAAATATAGGGCATTAACAAATATTAATGAGATGACGCACAAATTTTTTTATCTTGTATTGCGTGAAAACAAATACATTTAATCAAACGAAATCAAAATGTGTGTGTGTGTGTTGATAATTGTGAATAATAATGCAGACCACTGCAAGTTTTTAAGTTCAGACATTTTGAGTGATATTGACTCCTAAATTGTATAATTTTATAAATTATATGACACAAACCACAGTAGCTTATAGGGCAAAACCACTACTGGATAAGTGATAAAATTTTATGGAACAATGATTGCCCCAACAAACCTTTATGGAGTGGAAACAAAAGAAAAGAATCTAGTCAGCATAGATAAGGTATTTATTTGATGAACTACAAGGTTGAAATGAAGATATAAGACTCAGACTAGTTGTCAAAGAGTATACTGGAAGAAACTGAAGCACATATTTAATCCTACTAGGAAGAATGGGTGGAAACATATATCCACAGGTAATGTGTAGTTACAAAACAACAGGAAAACATAGTAGAGGAAGACCACAGAAAATGTGGATGGACAAATCTGAGATCTTTCAAGATGGAACGGTCTCAACTAGAAATATTTTTGATACTTATAATGAAAGGTATAGATCTTTTTATTATCCTTGGAATCCAAGCAGTTAAGCCAATATTCCCATTCCATGCAACACATGATTATCAACTTCTCAATGTGTTATTGTGGAAACTGGTGGTAATGACAAACCCTCCAAATCAGAATCTGTTTCGCTGAACAAACCACAAAAGACCGGTCAAGTACCTTGACATGCTGATCATTTGACCCTTTACTTTCTTAAAAATGGATAGTCAATTAACACTAACAAAGATCTGTTCAAAAATTAGGCATAGTTATGTCATTAAAACATAATTTACATTTTATCAGGGTTTCTGTGAAAAACTGAGAAGATCATTGTTATCTGCTCCACATATGTGACATTCTTCCACAGCAATGTTATAAATGCTACATATTGTGTAGTTTGTGCTTACCCGTTTTGCCCATATGGAAAGCTCCTTAGAAACTAATTTCAGCAGTTCTGTCCGAGAAAATGGTAGAAAATAGACTATTTCATTGATACGACCAAGAAATTCATCTCTCCGAAAATGTCTTTTTAAAATTGGTTGCACAACATTTTCCTTAAAACCACGGGAAATCGTTATTGTTTCCTGAACTTCCTTCTCATCTATAACAGAAGAAAGCAATCGTTTTCCAATTTTCAGCAATGCACAGAAGAAATCGATCCAATCAGTGAGATTCTATAATGTAAAACCTTACGAATGAGATACTAAGTTTGTCATGTCATACACCTACAGTTTTCTTTACCTTACAGAGCTGTTAGGAACTTACCAAGTTTTCCCTCCAGTCTCTGATGCATAACATCCTCTGCTTCCCTGCGCAGCTGCAGTGCATGTTGTGCTATTTCATCACTGGCAAGATTTGAGGTCATCACAAATACTGCATTTTTACATTCAATTGTTTTTCCTTTCCCATCTGTCAATCTACCCTGCAGAAACAGTTCCACTGCATTAAAAGTTAGCATTTTATGTAAACTAAATTATAAGCAAACTTTATATAACAAGAAAAAGGATAGATTGCTCCTCACCATAAAGATGATTCAGTGACTTGCAGACAGGAACAATGAAAAGACTGTTACACATACAGCTATTGGCCAAAGCCTTTCTCAGCAAAGTTAACATACGCACATTCACACAAGCAAGCACACCCCACGCACACAGTGTCGCCACCACTGGCAGCTCCAAGCAGTCTTTTTCTTGTATCTATCTGCAACTCAACGAGTCACCTTTACAGTGAGAATGTAAAATCAAGATTCCACCATAATATTCAGCAGCCTTTTTTCAATGTGACTACCTGCTGCTCACTGTCTCCTCCATGTGGTGAGTTTCACAGTATTGTCATATATATGTAAGAGTAATTAATTGATTAATTGTTTGCTTAATTCATGACATACAACTACTTATTTGCACACTCCCTTTACTTACCTTATTTGCACTTGTGATGGTACTGTTTTTTTTTTCCTTTTTTAAAATTTGTTTGGTTATTTCCAAAACATAACACACTAACAAGATTATCACATATTCTTTACATACCTCATCAAACAACTGCAGAAGAACAGTGAGGACATCAGGATGAGCTTTATCTACTTCATCAAAAAGGACAACAGCATTTGGACACTGTTTAAGTCTTTTTGTAAGCTGACCTCCATCATCATGACCAATATAACCTGGTGGAGCACCAATTAGCTTTGCAACCTAGAAACAAAAGTATAGTATCACTAAACATTATGTCAGCTCTTTGTTCGGCAGATATAGTAGCACAGACTTTATAAACATTCAAGATTGCTAACATTTATCGAATATTTTGTCAGTACTTGGAGGGATATGAGAAGTATTAAAAAACTTTACTATGCCGTATTTATCTGCAGTTCATTATGAACAGGCTTTGGCTTATTATCCCACTGTAAGATAATCACTGTTAGAAAATCCACACATCAGTAAGTGTTCACAGCTGTACACAGTTTGTTTTTCAAAGATTTGTGACATTTTACAACTATATATTGATGGAAAACACAAGCATAACATGATTCCCAAAGACACTCTGAACAAATAAATGTTATATTACTTTATACTCAAAGAAAAAAGTATAGGAATGTATAAGGTAAAAGTGTTCTAAAAGTAAGTAATGGCACAAAGTATATCTTCTGGAAATATACTCCAGCTTTTTATAGTAAGAATACTGCTGCCTACATTCTGTTCAGCAGTAAATACAGGATTCCACCTTTAGAACAGAGTGGAATTTATAGGATTTCCTGCAATCTGTGTAACACATTACATGTACATCAATTAGAAAGGGGTATAACTATTACACTGACTAAGCATGAAAGGAGTTCGAGACTGAACGATAAAGACTTCACCTTAGCTGAAACTAAAGACAAAAAACTAACACTACTCAAAATCTGGCTGTTAATAAATACTCTTCAAAGAATTATGACCTCATCATTTATGACCCAACACATTTTCACTATCCACTCTTACTAAAGAAGCAACAGCCAGTTAATATTTTTATCCTCATTAGATAATAAGACTCCATTTTCCGTCTGCCCCTCTGTCCTCTCCATTTCACAGGCTGTTCATCACATTCAGCTTTCACTTGTACAACATTTTTAATCTTTGAGTATACAATAATATAAGATTTATTTGTAATTTATGATCTTAAAATATTTCTTTGGGGTAGCCCAAAGTTATGTTTATGTCTGAAGACATCTCTTCATTGAGAATGAGATGCTGTGTTCTGTTTGTTAGTAACTCTTCAACCCAGTCACACAGCTGTCTCATTTTTACGCTTGTTAGCCCACTGCTTGAATACTGCTCAGCAGTGTGGGGTCCGTACCAGATAGGGTTGATAGAAGAGATAGAGAAGATCCAACGGAGAGCAGCGCGCTTCGTTACAGCATCATTTAGTAATCGCAAAAGCACTACAGTGATGATAGATAAACTCCAGTGGAAGACTCTGCAGGAGAGATGCTCAGTAGCTCAGTACGGGCTTTTGTTAAAGTTTCGAGAACATATCTTCACCGAAGAGTCAAGCAATATATTGCTCCCTCCTACGTATATCTCGCGAAGAGACCATGAGAATAAAATCAGAGAGCTTACAGCCCACACAGAAGCATACCGACAATCCTCCTTTCCATGAACAATACGAGACTGGAATAGAAGGGAGAGCTGACAGATGTACTCAAGGTACCTTCCGCCACACACTGTCAGGTGGCTTGCGGAGTATGGATGTAGATATGCTCTTATTTTGTTCATTAGGCTGCACTATTGAACTGTATCTAATGGCTTCTAGCCTTCTAGGTCTTCAGGGATAGATAAAATTAATGCCTTGATAACTTGAACCGAGACTTTGGACCTGTTGATAATGTAAAAAAGGATAAGTATTTCTTTTGACTTAGGACTTCAAGTGTTTAACACCCGTTTCTTATCAACAGTGCATCAGTTTTAATCACATATAATGCAACTGCAGTTTAAGTTTAGTTTGACATTAGAATATTAATATATTCATACTCAGGAAAATTAGAACACCTTGACCAACTAGAGACACGATGTCCATATTAAAAGGCCATGTACATTAATATATTCTGCAGAAATTATTAACATCTGGAACACGTTGGCCTGCGGGTTCAAGTTCATTGATGTCTTGGTGCAACAGCACCTAATGGTAATATGTGCCTGTGGCTCTTGTTGTCACTATCAACTGAACAGTGTGACTTGAGCAGATGTGCAGGATACCTCGCAGCTATATGAGTGAACCATACCATTAAATCAGTGAGTTTGAAAGAGGGCGCATTGTTGGCATGAAAGAATGTGGTGCATCCATCTGGGAAATTTCTGCTCATGTGGGTTGAACTGTTTTGGCAGTGCAATGGCTATGTGCAATATCGTTCTTGGAAGGCCAAAGAACACGATAACATGGGTTGGGGTACAACACCCAGACCACCCCGAGTACATCGACACCTCATCTGAATGGCACTGCAGGACAGGTCTGCCTTCTCCTCAGCTCTGGTGCAACAGTGGAACAGTTTAACACATCATACGCTATTAGGAGGGACCGACCACCGCCATTAATTATGGCATGGGTTATGTGCAAGTTGTCCACTTCTCTGCCTACCTTTGACAAATCTGCAGAAATGTGCTAGACAACAATAGTGGATGAAACAGTGTCACTGGGACCAGGAATAGCATTAGATAGTGTTTTCGGCTGAATCCAGGTTCTGCTTGTTTGAAAATGATGGTCACAGTTTGGTTTGTCACAGACAGGGTGAGCGTCATCGCACTGACAGTATTGGCACAAGTCATGCAGTACCAACTCAAGGCCTTATGGTGTGGGATGTTATTGGGTACAACCACAAATCACAGTTGGTATGCGTCTGGTGCACTGCAACCAGTGCAACCTACATGAATGACATCCTGCGTCCCGTAGCCATACCCTTTTTGCACAACACTCCAGATGCCACTTTTCAGCAGGGCAATGTACAATCACATGCTGCTGCACAAACATGTGCCTTCTTGGTGTCACATGATGCCGGTCTTTTGCCCTGGCCTGCCTGATCATCAGACTTGTCACCAATTGAAAATGTGTGGGGTATGGTGAAATGACAGATGCAGCGCTGTGATCCAAAGCCAACCACCACAGATGAACTTTGGAACCACGTGAATGCAGCATGGATGGATACCACAGGATGCCATTCATACCTCCTCACATCAATGCCATCACAAAAGGAACAAGGTGTCGGAGCCCATAGCGGATATTGCACCTACTAGGCAATAGGACACATGCTGAACCAAGGTGACAAATGCTAATCATTTCTGCAGAACATACTAATGTACATGTCCTATGAATATGACTGTTCTATCGCTACGCATTCAAGGTGTTCTGTTTTCTTCTGAACACGAGTGTAATTTTTGACTGTCAATGGAAATGGAATGTTTAAAACCATAAACATTGTTCTTTTGCACACAAAAATGTGAAAATTTTGTGAAATATTGGTGTAACATGGATTTACTTTCATTTCTGCAGATACTGAAGACAAATCTGTATTTGTGATGAATGCCTAGTGAGTGGAATCTTGAAATCTGCACAACAGAAATGACATTAACTTTCACAACATGGTTGCTCTTCCAATAAATCTTAAGTTTTTTGAATGACTATTGAAATAATGGAAAATTTAAAAAGTCTACTGAATCAAATACTTTGGGCTATAAGAACCACAAAAGGCTAAGCAATCATATACTGTAGACAAAGATCTTCTGTCACCGTTAGCTACAAAAAAATGAATTAATGAACTATTCTGGGCCAAAAATTTGCATGCAAACAAGAAAGTGTCTGTCAAATGACAGAAATATTTTGGAAACTAACAATGGCCAGTGTGAGCAACTTCGATTTTCTTTTTTCCCGTATTAATAGGATATGTTAAAGCTGATTAGGTTTTTCGAAAAGTGAATGAGTTCTCAGGTGAAATGTGCTTGGAATGGAGTAAAATCATTGGGGTATGTACCAATTGAGCAGCATCAACAATACGAAGAATAGCTGGATTTCGTGTTGAGGTTAAATCTGCAAACAATGGTCCCACTAATCTTAACTATTGTATGACTCATCATCTATCGACATCTACATTTATGCTCCACAAGCCACCCAACGGTGTGTGGCGGAGGGCACTTTACGTGCCACTATCATTACCTCCCTTTCCTGTTCCAGTCGCGTATGGTTCGCGGGAAGAACGACTGTCTGAAAGCCTCCGTGCGCACTCTAATCTCTCTAATTTTACATTTGTGGTCTCTTCGGGAGGCATAACTAGGGGGAAGCAATATAATCGATACCTCATCCAGAAACGCACCCTCTTGAAACCTGGCGAGCAAGCTACACTGTGATGCAGAGTCTACCACTTGAGTTTGTTAAACATCTCTGTAACGCTATCACGGTTACCAAATAAGCCCGTGACGAAATGCACCGCTCTTCTTTGGATCATCTCTATCTCCTCCATCAACCCGATCTGGTACGGATCCCACACTGATGAGCAATACTCAAGTATAGTTCGAACGAGTGTTTTGTAAGCCACCTCCTTTGTTGATGGACTACATATTCTAAGGACTCTCCCAATGAATTTCAACCTGGTACAATGAAAGTATAGTGGCTAAGGCAATTTCTGCAGATCTGAATTTGTATTATAAAATATAAGCCACCAGTCTGATTAAAAGTCACACAACTGAATTATCTCTTTACAAATTTATGCAGTAAAATGGAATTGAGTTTCAGCACACTTTTCCTGCATAGAGAAGTGTCATGGCTGATATGTGTACAAACTGTGAAACAACTCTTTCTTCTGCAAAGCAAATTGGACACTCCACTTATGCTGTCTGATATATTTGAAAAATACAAGCTAAATATGTCTCTCCAGGGAAGAACATGAATATCTTTACAGTGAAACATAAAATACAGGCTTTCATAAAGAAATTAAACATTTAGAAGGACAGGTGAAAACTATCTCGCCTGAAATTTTTTCACATGCAGACACCGTTGATAGTAAGTTTGATTTCGATTTGAAACATGTGAAACATTTCTTTCTAAAATCTCAGGAAGAATATATAAAATTGTCTTGTGAATCAGATAACTAAATTGAGTTACTAAGAGAAAAACTTTTGAAGTTTTTGGCTTGCTGTTTAGACAGAATTTACGGTACTGTCATATTTAAACAGGACCTACCTCTGCCATTTGCCAACATATGTTTGTGGCCCCAAAATTAAAATTAATTATATATTTACCTAGATCAAGTACTTTTTCTCAAATATTTTATGCACATCAGAATTCACTCAACTGGGGTTCCAGCACAGTGGTTATGCACAAAAATACGAGTGGCAAGTAGTACACTGGTGGTTTTCATGTGCTGTTGGCACTTATTAAATATGTAACACTTAGTGGGGGATGGGGCACAAAGAAATACTCCAGTACAAATGTAGCCACCAACAAAGAAGTTTGAGAAGCACTGGTAAGTCTGTTTCATTCTATAATTCAGAATGGATTAACATTCAACACATTTTTAAAATGTTTCTATAAATGCACTTCTACAAAGAGGAAAATAAATATTCAGTAATCATCAGATTTGTACATACATGGTGTTTTTCAAAGAATTATTATGTGTTCTCTGAAAATCCTAAATTTCGACAAAACACTATACTCAGTTTTGTACAACAAACAGAGTCATACTGACAACTTATATACCATATGAACAGAAGTCAGTAAGCAGGGCAGAATGCTCCACATTTCTGGGTGTACACGGTGATGAAAATGAACTGGAAGAAGACTATTACTGAGCCCTTCAAAAGACTAAATTCAGTTACACTAGACTCTCACTAATCCGGCCCTCAGTAGTCTGGCCTCTCAGTAACCCGGCGCACATCCAAAAACACATATTCAATGAATTATCGTGTGGAACAATACTCAGTTAAGCAATGCTTTATATACTGTATTTTAGCTTTCTTTACAGTTTGGAATCATGTCTTCTAAAAGGAAACACGTTACACTAGACCTCAAGCAGAAACTCGAAATTTTAGATAAGTTAAATTGAGGTTCTTCACAGGTAGCCATTGCTGCTGAGTTCAATGTTGGACAAGCAACTATTTATGACATCAAAAAGAAAGATGTTATTCGACAGTACTCCAGACAAATGGATAGCGAGTTGGGAAAATTAAAGGTTATGTGAAAGAGTGAGAATGAAGAACTGGATGTAGCTGTTTTACATATGGTTCATTCAACTGTTTTACAGATGGTTCATTCAACAACGCAGTAAAGGAATTCCAGTCCATGGCATGATTATAAAGGAAAAAAGCAGCTGCATTTAACAAACAACTTGGCAGTAGTAATTTGTTTACAGCGAGCGAAGGCTGGCTATCAAACTAAAAAGAAAAGAAAAAAAAAAAACAAAAAAACATGGCATTCGACAGCTGACAGGTCACCAGGGTAAGTCACTAAGCTAACGATAAGGATGCTGATGAGTTTGTAAGCAAGATATGGAAGATAATACAGGAATAAGATTTAACTGCTGATGCCTTGTATAATGCTGATGAAAAAGGACTCTTTTACAAGATGCTTCCTTCAAAAACATTAGCTGCCAAGAACGAGAAGTAAGCTAGTGGCTACAAGCAACAGAAACAGTGCATAACATTAATGACATGTTGTAATGAAAATGGGAGTCATAAACTACTGCTTATGGTGATTGGAAAATCCCAACATCCACGTTGTTTTCAACACAATGACATAAGTACTCAACCAGTGCAGTAATGCGCTCAGAAGAAAGTGTGGGTGGACAGACAAATATTCTCTCAGTGGTTCCATGAAACATTTGTACCTGCAGTGAGAAAAGAGCTAAAGAAGAAACTACTTCCACTGAAAGCTATCCAATGAAGAGCTGGAGAAAATTGTGGTCATCCATTGATGCCGAGTTGGATCCAGCACTAAGTGACAGCGATGAGCCAGTCAATTCAAAATTATCAATAACTTTGTACACTGACACATTACACAACCTTCCAGGAGGAAAATAAATTGATGATGATGATGATGACGATGATGATGATGATGATGACGATGATTATGATGATGATGACGATGATGATGATGATGATGATGACGATGATGACGATGATGATGATGATACTAAGTGGCTAAATGAGGAAAACTGTGTCATGGACCAAACTACAACAGATGAAGAAATAATCAAAAGCGTACAAGAAAGTAACAATGAAAGTGATGAAGACCAGGACACAGGAGGAGAGAGCATGAAGATTTTGCACACTGCTGGTGCCGAAGCTCCCGAGGTCTTCCTGGAGTACATTATGCAACAACCAGATACATGCAGTACTGATGTAATACTTGTAAAGCGGTTGTGTGATAAAGCATGTCACCATCACGTACCATCATTGCGAGAGTTGCAGGGTGTATACATGGACAAGGAAAAAAAATCCCAGATTTTTCCCAGTTAAAAATACACTTTCTCCCAGGTGAAAACACACTTTTTCCATGTTAAGTGACAGAATATTTTTCATTGGAACTGCAAAACTTATCAATCCTTTGAATGGTTATGGTTTTATACATGGGTGTTGGATTTCCCGGCACTTTACAAAACGAAACTCAGGGTAAAAGACACGTTTTGGAAATATCTTGGATGTGCAGCAACATGTATGCTGCGTATTACGAAAGTGTGTTGTAATTCCACCAAACACCGCATGTTACTTTTTAAATCATTGAAATCGAGATTGTGACGCACTTTTGTAAGCCAGTCATAGCTCATGTCACGTGATCTCGCCAGCCGATGACAGTGGATATTCTGAGCACAGGACAAGTGATGTAGTCAGCCAACAGCAACACCACTGTTGAGTAGTACGAACACACAAACAGGGAAAGTTAATAGTTTAAATTAATATACATAATGTTGCTACAAGAAAAGCAAAGATATCACATATAATATTGGTCTCTAAGGTTCGTAAGCTGTAAGAGAAGCTAAGCTTTCACATATAATGTCAATCTTTTTTTGCGCATGTTACACTTTAAGATATATCACACAAATGTACCTGTAAAATTTTTCATAATGACATAAATGTCTGATCTTCAGGGTTCGAAAATCTTCTAAATGGTTCATCATCAAAGAGTTGATTTTTAAATGAGAGTCAAATGCTCTGTGATTTAAGAAAGTCATGGTAACATTCTCACACATAGTTCGACTTACGTAAAAGGACACTTACATTGTAAGTAATGCTTTTCAAACCATCATTCGCAATATCTTCCCACGACCTGTTAGAAATAGGTTAGTTTCAGCAGTTGCCAGAGAGCGCAGATAACAGGCGACAGTGCACTTACACAGCTACCATGATGTAGGAAGCCCGTATGTACGTATGTGTGAAACATTCAAAGAGCACACATTATGTCATAAAAGAAACAAGACATCAGAGTATATTCCAAGAGCATCGGAATTTTGTGAACCATACTAAAATGTGCACATTTAAAATGCACACTTCAAGTGCACATTCCTATGTCCAGATTCCCAATGAAGTAAACCTTGACCTGGTATTAAGCTTTTCAGTGTGGTTTTCAGGATGTAAATTTTCTTGGTGCACCAGTACTGTATTATATCATGTTTGGTTCTTTATTATGGCATAATGCCATATGTGCTAGAAGATGAAAACAGCAAACGGTTGAAACTAGCCAGTACTGTGAAATAAAACATTTCGTTTCAAATATGCTGACTGCCTGCAAGCAGACAAAAATAACTTCATGGTTCTGCAAGGTGATTAATGCTTAACTGTCAGAAAGGTAGAAATAAAATAAAATCTGAAACTAATAACATATTTTAGCCTTCCGTAATTATGTGAATGTGTTTTAATTCACTTGATAGATCCCGGCCACATTTTCATTTGACGTGAGAGTAAACGAATGAGAAACAGCAAAATCACTGAATGTAAACACGGGTCATGTAGAGACTACGCACTATAACTCAGACTGCTGTGTGCATAAGCCCCGGGTCTATGGTATTTGCTAACTGGGTCAATACTAAAAAAAATCGAATTTCCAAAAATATGTTCATTTTCTGGCGCAGTTATTTCTAAAAAGTCTGAAACGTAAAACATAGGTGTCCGAGGAAATGTAAGACATGTTGTTTGGTCTTAAGTGTGCCAAAGTGCATTGCCACACCTCGTCATACAGCATTCTTCTATCACATGTCACTGTATTTCGGTCTGTGACATTGAAACATATATATTTTGTAATGGATGCATTCAAAATATATTCAGGACAGTGGTAATTGAAATGTCCTTTGGTGCCTCTCCTGCTCCCAGTCAGCTGGTTTGACAGAATGCCCATCTTTTTTTTTAAAAAAAAGTGTATCACAATTACTAGCGAATAGGATTATTTGTAATTGGGAGAACAAGAACTCTTCAGAAAATTCACACCTCTTATTGCCTAATAGCCAATAACTTCTGTTTCGTGTGACATTAAATCAAGTATAGGATAAAACACACACACACACACACACACACACACACACACACACACACACACACACACACACACACACACACACACACACACGTCTGCAGTCTGAGAGAGCTGAAACCACAATGCGAGCAGCAGCACCAGTGCATGATGGGAGTGGCGAATGGGTGGGGGTAAGGAGGAGGCTGGGGCGGGGAGGGGGAGGGATAGTACGGTGAGAGTGACGGACAGTGAAGTGTTGCAGTTTAGACGGAGGGCAGGACAGAAGATGTTGAGGGGGGTGGGGGGTAAGGTGAGAAATAAAAAGACTGGGTGTAGCGGTGAAATGATGGCTGTGTAGTGCTCGAATGGGAACAGGGAGGGGGGCTGGATGGGTCAGGACAGTGACTAACGAAGGTTGAGGCCAGGAGGGTCTCGGGAACGTAGGATGTATTTAAGGGAAAGTTCCCACCAGCGCAAGTCAGAAAAGCTCATGTTGCTGGGAAGGATCCACATGGCACAGGCTGTGAAGCAGTCATTGAGATGAGGGATTTCAAGTTTGGCAGCGTGTTCAGCAACAGGGTGGTCCACTTGTTTTTTGACCACAGTTTGTTGGTGGCCGTTCATGTGGACAGACAGCTAAGCGCTTTGTGAAACAAGGTTTCTTCCCCTCAAGAATATGAACTTGGCATCCCCTTTTCCCGGTAGCATCTAGCTGCTTGCACAGCCAACAGCCACATTTCTGTAGTCAGAAGTGGGAGAATCTACTACTCAAATGTGACTCAACTGCGCATGCGCTCACTCGTAACTGCTAAAATGAATCTAATGTAAATAGTTATGTCTTCACACTCACTGGAGGCAATTTGTTGTTATAAAGCACTTCATAGTCTTCCTAAAGCCTTAGACACATTTTGCTGTTGGCACATGCTAGCATGAGCACTGCGTGTCGTGTATATGGTGCATTTCCTTTGCAATTTAGTTATTTTTGGTTTTTTCTCTTGTTTATGTTTTAGTGTTGAAGTGTTATACTGCAGTAGCAGGATACAGTAATATCCTTTGTTAGAGTATCAGTTCTTACCAGTCAAAATTACAAAAATTTAACAGAAAACTAAAACAATGAAAAGTTCCTGGAATTCTAAAAAATTCCAGGGTTTTTCCCGGTTTTCTACCAGATGAAAAAATTCCTGGGTTTTTCCCGTATCTCCCAGTTGTCCCAGGTCGTATACACCCTGAGTTAAAAATTACGGACATGTTTCATTGTGAGTGATACGGCTGCATACACTCAAGGACTAAGTTTTCTTTGAAAATTAATGTATTTTTGGATTTGATAAAGTATATCCTCTACATTTTAAAATTGTGTCCTTCAGTTTAACAAAGTACAGTAGAATATATCCCCTATGTTTTCAAAATAAATGAATAAAATAAATTTCAGACACTCAATAATCCACTACTTCCGCTAATCAGGCACCCACATGTGCCAAGAATGTCTGAATTAGCAAGAGTCTAGTGTACTTTTGTTCTTCACATAATTCTTAGTCTTAGATACAAAAGAATGAACCTCCTGAGATAATCAGCATATTTCCACTGTCTGATGTCGAATGGAATGATTTTCTGGAGTAACTTATCATTTACAAGAAGGTACTAACTGTGCACAACTGAATAGCAAGAATAGTATGTGGTGTTGACCTACGTTCATCGTGTAGGTATTCTTTCAACGAGTTATAAAAACAAAAATAATCAGTTTTTCACAATACAACGTAATTGGATGGATAAAAAAATACTCTCCCCAAGCAGAGAACACACTTTTTTTTCTTTTTTCTTCTTTAAGAAAGGTTTTAGTTGTGCAAGCTTCTGGAATCAGTGACTCCTCCTCCTGGAATGGTTGAAGGGGAATGAGGACTGGAGGGAAAGGAATTGTAGAACTTTAGGAAAAGGGGTAGAGATGGAAGAGACCAAGAACCCTGGGTCAGGTGAGACTTATCGGACGGGATGTGAAGGAAAGAGTGATTGTTGGAGACTGCACTGGATGAGATTTGAAAACCTGACAGCTTAAAGGTGGAAGAGAGGGTAATATGCAAGACACAGATTACTGCTAAAATATTCTACACAAGTTAATAAGAGTGAAAAGCTAAGTGCATTGTATGTAACAGAGGAGGAAAGCAAATGGCAAAAAACGGACAGGTCAGTTTACAGGGAGTTACACATTTTAACTGCACCATCACAATACATATACAGGGGTTGAACAAAAATATGGAAACATTACACAAAATGCATTCTGGAACAAAAATATACATGATAGACAATGCCACCATTTTGTATTATTGTATATGACTACAAATGGAACCTGCATAATGACCTCAATACACAGCAAGTGACAGCCGTACTCTCAACATTGTTTGGTGTAGTTCTGAGTGCATAATCTCGCAGCTAACTGAAGCCGAACTTGGGCAAATTGTTGGTGCTTGTATGGTGGGTGCTTCCATAACTACGGTAGGCGAGATGTACGTGTTTCTAGATGCAACATATTGGAGATTTATACCAGGAAAGTGGAAAAACATGCTCCACTAAGTCACAAAGTGGATGAAAGTGTGTTTTGACTACTCATGACAGGCAGTCATTTAACAACATTGTGATCAAAAATAACATGATGACAGCTATAAAAGTCACCGCAGAAATGAATGTTGTACTTGTGAAAATGGTCAGTACCACAACAACACAAAGGGAGCTCTATAAGCTGAGGATTGCAGGGCGATCTGGAATTCCGAAACCATAGATCAGTGATGCAAATGCCCGTGATAGGGCAATTCGTGCCAAGACCTTAAAACCTGGATGAGTCTTGTTTCACACTGTTTCCAACTGTGGCCGAGTTTACATCTGATGTACACTGTTCCAAGCTTATGAAGCAAACTGCTTGCTGCGAGCAGTGAAACAAGCTGGGGGTCTGGTTGATGATTGGGCAGCCGTATCATGGTATTTCATGGGACCGTGGTTACTCTGCAAGATTGGATAACTAGCAAATATTTTGTGATCATTTTTTCTGATCAGGTCTGTACCACTGTGGAATGTTTGTTCTCCAATGGTGATGCTATTTGATGCTATTTTTCAAGATGACAGGACCCCACTTCACACAGCTCACATCATCCAGGACTGGGTTGTGAGCATGAGGACAAACTGTCACATCTCCCCTGGACACCACAGTTACCAGGTCTCAAGATCATTGAGCATCTGCTGTGTAATCTGAAGAGAACAGTCATGACCACTATCCACCTACATTGTTGTTACCTGAACTTGGCAATATTTCACAGGAAGAATGGTATAAGATTCCCTTGAAAACCACACAGGATCTGTATTTATCCATTTTGAAATGACTGGAAGCTGTTTTGAATGCCAAAGCTTTTCCTACACACTATTTTGGTATTTCAATGTGCTGTGTTTTTGAATTTCCCATATTTTTAGCCACCAGTGTCTCAAAAACAAGTTCAATATGCAAGAACAAAGGTTTTCATCATTTACCCAATAGTATAAAAGGCTGGACATATAACAAAGCAAATTTTAAATCTAACCTAAATTAATTTCTTCTGAGCATCTTCACCTAACCCATGGGTGAAAATTGGTAATCTGGAAAAACAAAACAAAACCACCACCCTAGATTTTCCGTACAGTTGTATGACTAAAACCAAAAACATTTTATGTTCATTAATGTTAACACTTGTAATGTATACGTATCCTGTAAACTGACTCACTCCACATCATTTTAGTAAGAGAATTGTTCAAATGATCTATGGAACATGCAATTAACAAACAGGGTGCACTCCATAGAATGAGTAATTCATAACTGTCAGTTCATACTGATGAGAAATTACTATGTTGGGAGTAGCATAAGAATGTCTTCATGTTCTATACCCTACTCATGCTGCCCCCCCCCCCCCCCTCCAAACTAACAGAAAATCAGTACCCATTCTCATTCATGTTGCATCTTGTGATTTCAAAGTACACAATACCTGGGTAATTTGTCCAGTGAAAAATTTATCGGCGTCTGGCAACTCTCATAAACAGTATCCATGTATACTCTGAATGTTTTGCTGCAATAAGGAGATATAAATGATGATTGTCCATGAAATAAAGCTGGTTGGTAAAAGAGACACGAGAGTCACTCTTTTATAGCTGAACAGTATATTCATGTTTATGAAATTTGCCAATCACAGAAAGAATGGCCTAAATTAATCTAAACCCTGGGGATGTGTACATCAGTGTACCAGTAATAAGCTTCAAAAACCGCATGTACATAAAATGTACATAAGCTTAGTAGTGATCATTGATTCACATTCTGCAGATTCTATAAAGAAGAAACTCCAGTTATGTGGACCGAGTCAAAGTAGACACCAGCAGAAGACATGCAGATAAAAGAACTTGATCTGCACACTAGAATAGCAATAAAGTGTCACTGTACTGCTCAATGTTATTCATGCCTGTGTCTGCCAAATTTAACCAAGAAAATCAGAAAGATATTATTTCAAAACAAGCTGCAGATTACTGAGTTATATTAAGTAGTAGTTGTTTCAGCTTAATATTTCCTTGGTTATATTGGTATTTCTCAAAGAAAATAGTTATCTTCATTTGTAAGTACAGAACTCTGTTAACAATACATTGGTACTTGGCACACAGCTTTACACTTAATACTGCTGTTTGCCACGCAGCAACAGAACTTTTCAATTCTTGAATCTGCATATTCAATTCTTGAATCTGCATATTCAATTTGTAAAAAGAATGGCTAATGAGGTAACTTTTGAATTATTTGGATTTCCTGTCTCTTGCTCTATGTAGAGCAGATAAATCCAATGGGTATGTTGAAGAAGGAGGCAAAGTCTATGTGGAAGTTATTTTTGTGTCTTGTACTGGGATTGTGTAAATGACAATAGATAAATAAATCCACAGTAACTGGAATACCAAAGTGCCAAAGAAAAACTCTATGAACTTACACACCAACCTACTACTTTACACAATAACCAACTAAAGGCAAATACACTTTAGAAAACTATAAAATTCTATCGAATTACGCAACAGTTTGGTTGGTTGGTTTAAAGACATGAGAAGGGACCAAACTACGAGGTCATCAGTCCCTTGTTCCTAATAAAACAATGCACAAGTGTGAGAATAAAACAGACGAAACATATAACACAAAACGGAAAGAAAGGAAAAGCCACAAGAACGAAGGGAAGGCAATAAACACTAAAAGGAATAAAAGAGGACAAGAAAACAACAGAGACACTAGAAACAGAAGAGAGTAAAGCATGAAAGCAGATTACAGTGGCTGGCCAACCATGAGAATAAAAAGGGGAAGCCAGCCACTCTGCAACACATTAAAACCTCCACCTCAAAAGCACTAGGGTGGAGGACACGAAGGGACAAAGGACATGCGCTAAAACCAACATAGAAGTATAAAACCCACTCTCATGGATAAAATGTAAAACTAAAGCTGCTGTGGAGGCATCGTGGCCCAACACCGAAGGCAGGGTACTGGGAAAGTTAAAAGTCTGCCGCAGAGCGCTTGAAAGTGGGCAGTCCGGCAAGAGGTGGGCGACTGTCATTTGGGAGCCACGGCAACACTGAGGTGGGTCCTCAAGACGGAGTAGGTAACCATGCATTAGCCACGTATGGACACTGTGGAGCTGGCAGAGGACAACTGATTCCCTGCGAGAGGCATGCATGGAAGACTTCCACACATTCAAAGTTTCCTTAATGACACACAGTTTGTTGTGCATGCTGTTGTGCCATTCCGTCTCCCAAAGTTGGAAAACCCTGCAGTGTAAGATAGAATGTAGGTCAGCTTCAGAGAGGCCTATCTCCAGAAGCGGTTTCCACATTGCCTGTTCGGCCAGCCTGTCGGCAAGTTTGTTGCCAGGGATTCTGACATATCCTGGGGTCCACACAAACACCATGGAACAGTGGGACTGTTCCAGGGCATAGATGGACTCCTGAATGGACGCTACCACAGGGTGGCGAGGGTAGCACTGGTCGATAGCTTGTAGGCTGCACAATGTGTCAGTACACAGGAGAAACAACTCGCCAGGGCATGAGCAGAAGTGCTCAAGAGCACAAGATATGGCCGCCAGCTCTGCAGTGGAAGGACTGCTGCTCAACATGTCCACCATGAACATATGCGAAGCCTACATGACCATCAGCCATTGAGCCATTGACTTAAACCACGTCAGAGCCCCGGAACACGCCAAGAATCGAGAGGAAGTGACAGCGGACAGCGGCAGGGTTCACAGAGTCCTTAGGGCCATGCAAAAGGCCCAGACAAAGCTACAGCCGAGGTGTAGACCATGGAGACGTACGTGAACGGACCACAAGTAAAGATGGTAAAGGGAAGGACTCCAACTTGGAGAAAAGGGATCACATGTGAACCGCAATCGTTGGGAAAAGGAGATGGTAATTCGGATGCTCAGGGGAACTTTGAATGTGTGCTCCATAACTGGTGAGCAGCTGCGCATGTCTGATCTGCAGTGGAGGGACACCAGCCTCCACCAGTATCCTGATCACTGGACTTGTCCTAAAAGCTCCTGTCACTAATCAGACCCCACAGTGGTGAACAGGGTCGAGTAAATGCAATGCTGAAGGTGCTGCCGAGCCATAAACAACACTCCCATAGTCAATTCAGGATTGGACAAGGCCTCTGTAGAGCTGCTGCAGTGTACAGTGACCTGCACCCCACTTGGTGTTGCTTACGCAACGGAGGGCATTGAGGTGCTGCCAGCACTTCTGCTTAAGCTGACGAAGGTGAGGGAGCCAAGTCAATTGAGCGTCGAAAACCAGTCCTAGGAATTGATATGTCTCCACTACAGTGAGTGGACCATCATTAAGATAAAGTGCGGGTTCTGGATGAATGGTACGGCGCTGACAGAAGTGCATGGCAGACGACTTTGCAGCTGAAAACTGGAAGCCGTGGGCTAGAGCCCATGACTGCACCTTTTGGATGGCTCCCTCGAGGTGTCGCTCAGCAACAACAGTACTGGAGCAACAGTACGAAATGCAGAAGTCGTATGCATACAGGGAAGGTAAGAGAGCCTGTCGGCTGCTGCTAGACATTTAATGGCCACTAAAAATACAGACACTCAATACATAGCCCTGCAGGACTCCATTCTCCTGGATATAGATGGAACTTTGGGAGTCAGCAACTTGGACACAGAAAGTACGCAGTGACAGGAAGTTTTGGATAAAAATCGGGAGTGATCCCCAGAGACCCCACTCATACAATGTGGCAAGGATATGATGCCGCCAAGTCATGTCGTATGCTTTACGTAAGTAAAAAAAAAGACTAAAATCAGGTGTTGCCGCCTGGAAAAGGCTCTTTGGAAGGCAAACTCTATGGACACAAGATTATCAGTGGTAGAGCGACCGTGGCGGAAGCCGCCCTGACATGAAGCCAGCAAACCACGTGACTCCAGGACCCAACCCAATTTCCGACATACCATACGTTCCAGCAACTTAAAAAAGAGCATTGGTGAGGCTGATGGGCCGATAGCTATCCACATCAAGCGGGATTTTTCCGGGTTTGAGCACTGGAACAATGGTGTTCTCCTGCCATTGCAATGGAAAGACGCCATCACGCCAGAGGCAGTTGAAGACGACGAGAAGATGTAGCTTGTAATCAGATGAGAGATGTTTAATCATCTGCTGTGGATGCGATCAGGCACAGGAGCTGTATCGGGGCAATGTGCAAGGGCACTGAGGAGCTCCCACTCTGTAAATGGGGCATTAAAGGATTCTCTGCAGCATGTAGTGAATGAGAGGACGTTCCTTTCCAGCCTCCATTTGAGTGTGCAAAAGGCTGAGAGGTAATTCTCCGACACAGAGGTTTGAGCAAAGTGCTCGGCAATCGTGTTTGCATCCGTACATTTGGTCTTCAGTCCTGAGACTGGTTTGAAGCAGCTCTCCATGCTACTCTATCCTGTGCAAGCTGCTTCATCTCCCAGTACCTACTGAAACCTACATCCTTCTGAATCTGCTTAGTGTATTCATCTCTTGGTCTCCCTCTATGATTTTTACCCTCCACACTGCCCTCCAATACTAAATTGGTGATCCCTTGATGCCTCAGAACATGTCCTACCAACCGATCCCTTCTTCTGGTCAAGTTGTGCCACAAATTTCTCTTCTCCCCAATCCTATTCAATACCTCCTCATTAGTTACGTGATCTACCCATCTAATCTTCAGCATTCTTCTGTAGCACCACATTTCGAAAGCTTCTATTCTCTTCTTGTCCAAACTATTTATCATCCATGTTTCACTTCCATACAAATACTTTCAGAAAAGACCGTACATAACTTGCCATTTATGGTAACACTGGGGACAGCTGTTGGGGCCTGGTAGCTGAAAAGACGTCTGATCTTAGCCCAGACTTGAAAAGGTGCTGTGTGGCACCCAATGGTGGAGAATCATCTCTCGCAACACTCCTTCTTCCATTGTTTGATAAGGGAGGGAACACGGGGACAGAGCCATTTAAAGGCTATGAGGTGCTCCAGGGAAGGGTGCTGCTTATGCCGCTGTAGAGCTCACCGATGCTCCTTAATTGCTTCAGCAACTTCTGGCTACCACCAAGGGACCGCCTTACGCCTCGGGCACACTGAAGAGTGAGGGATCGCATTTTCTGCCACAGAAGCAATTGTGCTCACTCAACCATCACATCGATGTTACACTGTGAGGGAGGATTCAGCACTCACAGCGGAGGTGAAAGTTTCCCAGTCCGCATTGCTTAAAGCCCATCTGGGCAAGCATCCATAGGCCAGATGACGGGGCAGTGACAGGGAGATGGGGAAATGGTCCCTAAAACACAGGTTGCCATGTGCTCTCCAGTGGATAAATGGGAAAAGTCCTGGGCTGCAAATTGATAAATCACTGGATGAGTAACTACCATGTGCCACACTGAAATGTGTGGCAGCCCCAGTATTTAAGAGGCAGAGGTCAAATTGCGACAGTAAAGTTTCGACATCTCTGCTTCAGCCAGTAAGCATGGTACCACCCCACAAGGGGGTTATGGGCATTAATATCTCCCAGAAGTATGAAACGTTTAGGGAGTTGACCAATCAGTGCCATTAATACATTCAGTGATACTGCACCATCTGGAGGAAGATATACATTTCAGACAGTTATTTGCTGGGTTGTCCTTATTCTGACAGCCACACCTTCAAGAGGGGTTTGAAGTGGCACATTTTCACTACAGACCGAGTTTAGGACATAAAAGCAAACTTCACCTGACACTCTATTATAGTCACTACGGTTCCTGTAATATCCCTTATAGCTGCGGAGGGCAGGGGTATGCATTGCTGGGAACCAGGTTTCCTGGAGGGCAATGCAGATACCAGGTGTAAAGCTTAACAGTTGCCGTAGCTCAGCCAGGAGCTGGAAAAAAAAAAAAAAAACTGCCGCAATTCCACTGGAGGATGACATCATGAGACTGTGAAAGTATGGAACAGTTAATGAGGCAGTTTATGCCTCAGAGTCACTTGCTGCCACTGATTTATTGCCTGAGCTGTCTACATCCATTGTGTCTGAGGGTCTGGCGAGATCTAGGTCCACAGCAGATGTCAAAATCGCCACCCCATCCTCAGCCGTAGAGCTTGTAGGTAGCGGTGGTGTGGGTGCCACCTCAATTTCCTTTGTCTTAGGGGTTTTCTTTTTGGATTTCCCTTGCTGCTCCTTGGGTTTCCCACGCTGGGAGGACTTCACTGGCTCAGTGTCCGGGACTGAGGATGGGCTGAAGCCCTACGACCAGCTGCTTTTGGGCTCTTCAGCCACTGGCAGGTGTCGTCTTTACCACTACAAGAAATCTGGGAAGGGACCAACCCAAGGGACCCCCTCCTAGTAAAAGAAGCTGAAGAAGCCTTATGCTTCTCCAGCTTAGAAGTGGGGACAGATGTCCCTGATGGTTGGTGGGGGAGGGGGTCGGTTGCTCCTGAAATAGGTGGTGCAGCAGCAATAGGGAGGTAAATGGCCGCCACCATCAAGGGGGCAGGTGTAGTCTTCCGGCTCTGAGAGGTGACATGGGTTGGCAGAGCTGATGGTGCCAGAACTGTTGTAGCAGTGATATAAGATGTCTTGGGCACAGGATGCAGGCGTTCAAATTTTCTCTTAGCCTCCGTGTAAGTCAGTCTGTCCAGGGTCTTGTACTCCATGATTTTCCTTTCTTTCTGGAGAATCCTGCAGCCACCAAGGCAAATGATGCTCTCCGCAGTTGACTTAGATGGGAGGTGGGGCACATGGAGTATTAGGATGTGATGAGCGTCAACTATCTCGGCATTTGATTCTGAAAGTACAGTGGGAAGACATATGGCTGAACTTCTAGCACTTAAAGGGGGAAGGGAGGATGTAGGGCTTTACATCACAGCGGTAGACCATCACCTTGACCTTCTTGGGCAATGTGTCACCCTCAAAGGCCAAGGTGGCAATCTCACTATCCTTCAGACCCCAGTGGACAAGACAGGTGAAATGTACACCTTGCAGCTCTAAATTGGCACGCAGCTCATCGTCGGACTGCAAAAGAAGATCTCTGTGAAATATGATACCCTGGACCATTTTAAAGCTCTTATTGGGCATGATGATGACAGACACATCCCCCAGATGGTCACAAGTGAGTAACTCCAGTGACTGGGCAGAGGATGCTGTTTTGATCAAGACTGACCCAGATCTCATTTTGAACAAGCCCACCACTTCCCCGAACTTGTCCTCTAAATGCTCAACAAAAAACTGAGGCTTCATCATCATGAAAGATTCCCCATCACCTCTCGAACATACAAGGTACCGGCGTGAATAAGATCCGCTGCCCTCCTTGGCCTGACGTTCCTCCCATGGTGTGGCCAGGGAGGGGAACAATTTGGGGTCGTACTTCTGTGCGTTGGACTGAGCTCGTGATCACTTAGACTGCTGGTGTTTCACCACCAGCAAGAGATGGACTACGCTTCTGCCCTGATGTCACCCACTCCGACCATGGGCCCTCCCCACAGGTGCCACCCAGCCGCAGCAAAGGCCACTGGCAGGATGGCCATTGCCAGGAGTCCCGATGCTCCAGGGGGATGGGCATCTACCCCTTGGCATACATGGGGAATTAACAGTGCAGGCATCTGCAGAGCGATCCCAGGGGGCCACAACGAACAGGGTACATGGCGGCCCCACCACAACGGGCTAGCTACCGTGCTGGAGATCAGGTGCAAAGAACTCCATGGCCATCGTCGACATACGCATAGTGCATGCAGGAAGGAGTTCTAGCTTAAGAGATGGAGAATGAGCAGGACTGCAATGTGACAACGAGAATGTGGGCTAAAGATCTCAATGCACGATCGACATGATGCACCTTATAAGGTATTGGCTCGGTCTTCAGGGAAATTTTGAAGAATAGAGGTCAAACCCTACAGGGGCCCATCACATATAGACTGAAACATGTGAAATTCCTTGTAGTCGTCCCGTACGCCAGGCAGGAATACCTCGGATCTATTCTAACCCTCGGACCTACATGGAGTGGGGGGGGGGGGGGGGGCACAACAGTCTGCTGCTTGTTTATGCTGAATAAATACTTTTTTAACTCTATGTGCACTGCCCCAAAATATTATTCAGCAAGTCAACAATGAAGAAGAAAGTACAAATTAAGCCAACAAACATGTCCTTATGTCAACAAAATGACAGAGACTTCAAAACATGTTAGGTTGAGTTTCTTTATTAGTTTATGTATGTGGTGATTCCAGTTTACCTAGTTATGCATCTGGAAGCCCAGGATTTTACATAGGGCATTTCATTAAGTGTACAATCATTAATGTCTATTTTTTTCTGGTGCTAAAGTCTCATTATTGCTTTTCAAAAATCACATTCATGTTACTAATAGTTCCAGGGGCTAGGATACTGCGTATACTTTTATGCGTGTCTATTGGCAGCATTAACTATTTTGCCTCTTGAAGGTAAGCATGGACAGAAATTATGTTCCATAAATTTTTTACTGTTTGTTGTCATTCACTTTGAGGCCTGTCTATTATCTCAGCCACGCCTGGTGAGGTTGAGTTTGGATCCTTTAATAGTATGCTTGTGTCATCAGCAAACAACACAGTTTCTGAACCATTCTAAAAAGTCATTGGAAGTTCTTATCTGATGTAAGTGAACTCTACATCAGATAAGACCAATAGTGGGCTCATTACTAAACCTTGTGGGTCTCTACATGTTACATTCCTGTATTTTGAGGCGAGTCCATGTGTGTAACACAGTTTGTGAGTGTGACCTTTGGTTTCTGCTATAGAGGTAAGATTCCATCCTTGTAAAATGGATGCCATTAATGTTGTAACACTTTAGTCTCTCAAGTACAATTTTGTGATCCAAATGGTCAAAGACTTGGCAAGGTCATAGCATAAATCAATAGCATAATTTTTCTTGCTTAGTTCCGCCAGGACTTGTTTGTGAGGTCTTTCATTGCTTTCTCTGTGGATAATTCTTCATGAAAGCCAAACTGAGAGGCAGTCAAGTCCTACTCAGATTTTTGAGTCTCTATTCCATCACAGGTCACGTTTACAAATTTTTTTGAAAAGATGGTAAGGAGTGAAATAGGTATGCAATACAGGAGGGTTAGCATATTTCCAGTTTTATTAATTTGTTAGTGAACACACAGTATTTTTAAGACTGTCATTGTTTACTGAAGGTAGCTTCAGGGTAACTCTATCAAGCCAGTACATTTCAATGCTAACTCAGTTAGTGATGAACTGTTCTAGAGCGGAAGTGAAAAAGAGACATTAGCCCAAAGTGAGGGTGAAGGGAGCATAGTCATGAGTTCTAATGGGGCAGAGTGATCAGTTCCTGGGATTAGTTTATCAAACAATTACAGGATGTGCTGGTAAATCAGCAACATGTTCATGGAATCAGTGTATCGAAAAGGCTGCCAGCTCACCACAATTTCGAGCAGCTTGCAGAGAACACCAGTGAGACTAATTGGGTGATAACTGTCCATCTCAAGGAGGGAGGTGGTGGGGTTCCCCAGTTTCAGTACCAGGACAATTACAGTTTCTCACCAACAAAACACAGAGGCTCAGTGGCTAAAAACATAATGCAAAGCAAAATGTTCAGTGACCAGGCCTGGGTCAGTGTAGACAACACCATTCAGACAGATACCAGGTACACCTGTGAGGGACTGGTGTCCACAGAGGCACTGAACCTTTGCTCAAACCTGGGACAGAAGGCTACACCACCCAGCAGTAGCAGCATACTGTTCTCAGCATTTTAGTTCTTGACATTTTATGAGGTGGCAGACCCAGGCACACAGCCATTTAAAAGACGATGAGTTGCTCCATCGACAGATGTCACTTATGGCATTTTAGCACCTGTCTGCAATCTGTAATGGCCATAGTGATTTCAGGGGACCACCAAGATACTATCTCCTGATGGGAAAGTCCTGACAAATAGCAGATTGCTAAGTCAGCTGCTGATAGAATGGCTGTCGTTGCTCTCTGAACAGCCCCACTTATACCTTCATGTGGTGGGTGCTAAGGGCAATGGCAGACATAAAGGCATCCTAATCAGCTTTGCTGAGAGCCCATCTGTGTGGACACTGAGGCGATTGACATCAAGTGAGGATCAAGATGCTCAGAAAAGAACTAAAACAATCAATTACTGACGAAATTATTTAATTGGGTAGATACAAAATCTACCAACCAGCGGCAGGCGAACACACATAAAAGACTGTTGTGACTGGCACGCTTTTGGAGCAAGTGGCTTCTTCTTCACGCATAAGAGTTCAATGGGAAGGAAGAAGGGAGACGGAAAAGGACTGGAGAGGTCTAGGAAAATGGGTAGATTTTGGGAAAGTCACCCAGAATGGCAGATTAGGGGAGACTTGCCGTACCCCTCCCACAGTGGTAATCCACTGTCCACCAAACCTACACAATATACTCATCCATCCCTACACAACCCCTGCTCCCAACCCCTTACCTCATAGTTCATACCCCTGTAATAGATCTAGATCCAAAACCTGTTGTCCCTCCACCAGTCGCACCACCACCTACTCTGGCCTGGTCACAAACATCACCTACCCCATCAAAGGCAGGGCTACCTGTGAAACCAGTCATGTGATCTACAAGCTAAGGTGCAACCACTGTGCTGCATTCTATGTGGGCATGACAACCAACAACCTGTCTGTCTGCATGAACAACCACCAACAAACAGTGGCCACAAAACAAGAGGACCACCCTGTTGCTGAACACACTGCCAAACATGACATCCTTCATTTCAACGACTGCTTCGCAGCCAGTGCCATATGGATCCTTCCCACCAACATGAGCTTTTCTGAACTATGCAGGTGGGAACTTTCCCTGCAATATATCCTACACTCCCGTAACCCTCCTGGCCTCAACCTTCGTTAGTCATTGTCCTCTCCCATCCAGCCTCTTCTCTGTTCCCATTCCAGCACTATGCAGCCCTCATTCCTCCATCGCACACAGTCTTTTTACTTCTCACCTTTTCTGTATCCTCCCCTTCCCCTCCCCACCTCACCGCTCCCTTCGTCTAACCTCCTGACTGCACATAGCTGGCCTACGCTCTTTTTTCCAACTTGTCCCTCCGCGCTCCCAAACAGCATGTCTGTCTGTCCGCCATGCCTACCCTACTACGCCTCCCCCTCCCAACCCCAGCCTCCTCCTCACCCCCGCCAAGTAGCCAATCCCATCATGCACCAGTGCTGCTGCTACAGTGTAGCCTCAGTTGCCTGAGACTGCAGTCATGAGCTTGTGAGTTGCGTTTGCAGGAGTGTGTAGGTGTGTGTCTGGCGTCTAATTCTGACGAAGGCCTTACTGGCCGAAAGCTATTATTTATGACAGTCTTTTTGTTGTGCCTATGTGGGACTCAGCACTTCTCCTATATCGTGAGTAGCCACTTTCCTTTTCACAATATTGTCCCACTCCATACTGGATTTCCCATTGTTCAAATCAGATTTATAGTTTATAATACAGTTAAAAAACAGGGGTAATGTGCTATTTATTTTAGAGGTTAATCTTTCTCTGAGACTTCTTCCCTATGGATAACAATTAGTTAAAAACTATTTTAGCTCTGCATACATACACTTTATAGAACCAAAAGTAAAAGTCAACAGTATGAGAAAATGAGTTTCTAAAAGCACCAGCTTGATTTCAAAGTGTTCGGGCAAGTACAAACCTCATGTTTTTCTTGATACTCTGACATATCTAGACGAATAAACCCTCCTGGTTTCCCACGATGCAAGTATGTTGCAAGCTGCTTGGCTAATTCAGTTTTGCCAATTCCAGAGGAGCCAAGAAAGAGAAACACTAGTGGATGTTCTTCATCAGCCCAACCATTCTCTTTCCGGCGAATAGCTGCAATGACAATAGTACAAAATTTAAGAAGTCTGCACCTGGAACCCCCACACACATGTACACACTTTTGTCATATGTGAATGAATCTGATCTGGAGATATTTAAGTCTGCACCACTGCACATGGTGTATACCCAGTTGTACTTGACAATGGTATGACTATTGTTTTCCTACTACACAGAAAAACTGCACACAAAGGATTCATGGATAAATTATTCTACAGAAAGTCACAATGAAGACAGTGAGCTGAAACCAACAAAAATATTCTTGAGTGTTTTACATGTATGTCATCAATTAACATGTTAGTCCATCAGATCATAATATATTTCTCATTGTGACAGCCTGTAGACATCTTATCCATTTTTGTCCATTATATTGAGAACTTGGTAACGCACATCAATAAAGATACAATAAATGTTTACAGCCCTATAAATTCTCCAGGTTTCACTATGAATCTGCTTTGATGATTTAAGTCATTGCATTAACTGTTTATTTTCTTCTTCCTAGTTCTAATGTGTGGATTGGTGGCTAAGTGTCATTCCAACACAGGTACCAAACTAAATTGTGTTTTGGTTTGGGGGTATATGCTATTAAACTGTAGAATCTCCTACACAATGGACTCATGTTCAAGATGATGACAGTTAAAACCTGTGTCCAAACATCCACATTTAGGTTTCCTGTGATTTCCCAACATTGCTCCAGGTAAGTGCTGGGATGGTTCCCTTACAATGGCATCGTCGATTTCCTTTCTGATCCTTGACACAATCTGGGCTTGAGCTCCATCTCCAATGACTTCAATAGAACCATGCCTAGTATATCACTTTGGCCTGATTGCAGCTTTACCTTACTTATGTACCGTAAGCTCAAAATATACATTTTATCGTTTTCTGGAAGTTAATACTCCCATTTCCTGCAATGAAACACTGAAATTTCATTTACTGTAGCTATTATGATATCTGAAAGCTATTCCAGGGTGATGCGCCAATAAAAAACAGCCATTTGAACAATCATATGAAAATACATGATGTAAGTAACAAAAAACTTACCTTGTTTGTTTTGTTTTAGGGTGCAAAAACAACTAGGGTCATATGAGCCTGTGTAAGAACTGTAGAAGAAAAAGAAAGGAGTTAAAAATGACTACACGTTAATCTACATCGACAGAAGAGAAGACAGCTAATATGAATGTGGAGAAAGGTCTATAAAACATGCCATAGAGAAATGGAGGTCAAGAACTAGAGATTAAATGTCCTTCGCCATATTGCTACGATGGATAAAAAGTGAAACAGCTGTCACATTGTTTGCTAAAGCAGCTGATAGCTTAGACAGCAAATACAAATGGGAACATAAGCAGTTAAAAGAAAAAGGGCATTCTGTCAGGAAATGTGGACTGTCAAAGGCTGAGGGCAATGAGCACGAAGTGATGGGGGAGGACCACTTAACAGATGGTGATGACTAAAAAGACACTGCCTGATAAGCACCCTAGCTAAAATGATCTCTGCGTGGCAAGAGGAATGAGAGGTGGTTTCCAAGCCGCTGGGAGAGGCTTAATAATCTGGAACTTGTTCCCATGAAAGGAGGACCACTGGTGATACCAAAGTGACACCGTCTGCTGACAGACAGCAACACAGAGATGATCAGAGGGAATGTAAGAGCTAGCGGGCTGAGGTACAAGGGCTGCAGCTCTGGCAGCAGCATCAGCGGCCTTGTTTCCTGTCAGACCTACATAACCAGGAACCCACATAAACATCACAGTGGCTCCCCAAGAGTGAGCAAGTGACAGCTTTCCTGGGCATGTCGCAGTAAGGGATGTACAGTGTACAGAACACAGAAGCTTTGATAGGCACAGAGAGAGTCGGAGCAGTTGACATAATGGAAAAGCCTTTGTTGCCTTATGTACTGCATGGCCTGATACAGGGCAAAGAGCTCAGCTGTAAATACTGAGCAATGTTCCAGCAGCCAATACCGAAAAGCATCAGTACCAATGATGAAGGCACTCCCAGCACCACAGTCAATCCGAGAGCCATCAGTGTACAAGAAGGTATTATCGTGAAATTCTGTGTGAAGTCTGTGGAACTGAAGGTGATAGAGGGAGACTGGAATAGTGTTCTCAAAAAGTGAATGAAGGCCAAGGTGAACATGGCTCGCCACATGAAGCTAAGGTGGTGAAGGGTTCACACCAATCTGGAAAGTGGCGGGTGGCAAAAAGTTAAGCTGCCGGAGCAAGAGCCAAAAGCGAAGTACAGAAGGTAACAGAGAAGAGAGATGTGCCCAATCGAAGAGGTCATCGAAGAGGGAGGCATAGAATGGGTGGCCATGCATGGCAGACAAATGGCATGCATATCTGATGAGGAGAAAGTCACGGCAGTAGGACAGCAGTAGTTCACCAGCTTCTGCATACAGACTCTCAAGGCAGCAGTGGTTAAATGGTGGATAGTACTGAGACGGTGTAACATGGACGGATGTGCTGATGCATAAATGAAATATCTACAGTCAAGTTCTGAACGCATAAGGGACAGGTACAAATGGAGGTGGTTGGTTTGATCTGCTCCCTAGGAAGTACAACTGAGGACAGAGGACACGTAGGACATTGAAGATTTGCATATAAGGTAGGCTGCTAGGTAAGACACATGGGAGCATCCAGAAAGTTTCCTATTGAGCATGAGCCCCAGGAATTTTGTAGTTTCAACAAATGGAAGCACAACAGATCAAAGATGTAAAGCTGGTGGGCGAAACCAATTGTGCCACCAGAAATTCATACAAATGGTTTTGTTAGTAGAAAAACAAAAGGCACTGTTGATGCTCCATGAGTAAAGAGGATTGAGACATCGCTGAAGGATTAATGGTAATAGCAAAGAGGATGCTGCTCACGATGGAGCCCTGAGGCACACTGTTCTTCTAGATAATGGTGTCTGACAAGGCAGAATCTACATATACCATGAAAAAAAAGCCTTTTAAAAATTGGTGAAGGAAATGGGGCATGCAGCCAGGGAAGCCCCAGGTGTAGACAGCTCAGAGAATACCAGACCTCTAGCAGGTGTTGTAAGCTTTCTCCAAATCGATAAACAGTTCAGTTTTCTGCAGAAAAGCGCACTCTAAATCCACAATGTGCAACAGTTAGTAAATTGCGAGACGTGACCCACTATACCAGCCAGGCATGAATCATACGTTCCACCACCTTGCAAACACAGCTGGTGAGAGAGATGGGATGGGAGCTAGAAGGAAGGCATTTGTCCTTACTGGGCTTAGTTATGGGTATGCCTGTGGCCTCATGCCAGTGTCTGGGAAACATGCCCTCTGCCCAGATGCCATTGTACATATGGGGAGGGGGAATGTGCTTGCCCACAAGAGAAAGGTGCTGCAGCATCTGAATGTGAAAATCATCTCACCCTGGTGCGGAACATCGGGATGAGGCGAGAGCACGATCTAGCTCCCTCATAGTAAAGGTGGCATTGTAGCACTCACTATTCTGGGAAGAGAAGGGTATCAACTGAGCCACCTCTGCTCATTTCTGTTGGAGGACGGCAGAGTGATAATGAGAGGAGCTCGAAATCTCCATGAAATGGCAGCCCATGGCATTGGAGATAGCAATAGGTTCCACTATGACATCATCTGCTACTGTCAGGATGGAAATTGGGAAATGGACATTGATCCCAGAGAGCCATCGCATGTTGGTCCACATGATGGAGGAGGAAGTGGAACTGTTAAAAGAACTAGTGAGTGAAATCCAGTTAGCTTATATGCTAAACAAAGCCTCTAGTTGGCCTTAGAAAGCTGCCATTTAGGTGAGCATGTAGGTGGGGTAGGGGTCAGCAATCGGATGGCACAAGGGAAATGGTCACTCAAGTGCCATATGCGTCAGAGAGAATGGACCATTTGAGATGATGGGCAAGCTGGGCATTGCAGAAGAATAGGTCCACATGGGAATAGCTGTGAGTGAAGTCTGAAAGGAACATGTGTGCTCCGTGTCAAGGCAGATGACATTAAGTTGATTGAGAAGGTCAGCCAAGAGGGCACCTCACTGACCAGTTCTGGGAGACTGCCAAAGGGTATAGTGCGCATTAAAGTCACCAAGCAGTAGAGGGGTGAGGGAGCTGCCCAATAAGATGGAGTAAGTCTGCCCTGGTGACACCAAATGACGGAGGGATGTAAACGGTACAAAGGCAAAAGGTCAAGTGAGGAGGAAAAATGCGGACAGCAGCAGCAGGTTCGAGCTGGGTAGTCACGGAGATGGGTTGACAATGGACGTCATCCCGGATGAGCAGCATGACACCCTCATGATATGGAATGCGTTCCTCTGGAGGAAGGTCAAAGCAGACAAGGAAGAAATGTGTGAGCTCAAAGCAGTCGTGAGGACGCAATTTTGTTTCCTAGAGGCAGAGTACAAGTGGATACTGTGATTCTAAGAGCAGACTTAAGTCCTCTTTGTTGGCTTGAAGACGGTGAACATTCCATTGGAGGAGAGTGAGGACAAAGAAAAAATGAAGGGGTATCACCCTGGCAGCTGTCAAGTGCCAGCCTTCGTAGACTCGCTGCTACAGGGCACAGAGGCAGGAAAATCCTGCTGCATGAAGTCTACAGAAGTGTCACAGTCTTCTTCTGTCAGTTTGCGGAGTCCAGAGCAGAAAAACGGTTGGTGGTGCACACCAGTGACACGGACGTCAGCTGGGCGAGGTTTATTGTGTCGATACCGTCGAGGAGGATCTCCGGCTTGGCGAAGGAGAAGACCGTTTACCTTTGTTTAGCTTCGTGGAGCCTTTCTGGTTTGCTGAGGAAGACTCAGATGTTTGTTGGCTGGAGGGATGCAGGAAGTCTTTAGGGGAGTACTCCTTCTGTCTATTCTACCAGCCTGTTCAGTAGCAGGTGACTTCACCCCGAGAGGTGAAAGTGGTGGCTTGTTGCACTGCTGGACGATTTCACAACCGTGGTGCTAAATTTGAGGTCACGTCTGCATGGCCATGTCCTTCATGGAGCAAAATGTAGCTATAACAATACTGTAGGTGCCAAATGGTAGCATGCAGGTTTTCCTACTAGATGACAATTAAAAATGATCAGGTAAGGCATTTTTTTCTTCACCCAGATCTCATAGACAGCCCTGTCATTGAAATACATGGGACAATCTTGGGAGGAGCTGGCATGGTCACCATTGCATTTGATACAGCGGGGAGGAGGCGGCACAGAATTGCCCTGGGGAGCATCCCTGCCACAGATTACAGTTTTGGCCAGGTGTCGACAGGACTCGAGTGTGGTTGTAATGACTACATTGCTAGCACATCATCGAGTTCAAAATGTACGGTTGTCCTGTGATAACATCATGGCATGCTTTGACAGAAGCACCAATCTATCAAAATAAGAGTGCATGTGGGCACTAAGGATGCATCAACTTTTTTCATCACCCAATGCATGCAATGACACCCCAATTGGAGAGGTACGTTTGGATTTCTGCCTCAGTCAGCTCATTGAGCAGCCTAATGTAAATAACACCATGGCAAGAATTCAGGGTTCGATGGGCCTTGACACAAGCAGGACAACTGTGGAGGAGTGAAGCTGCAAGCAATTGTTGTGCTTGAGAATCAGAAGTTGTCTCCAAAAGCAAAGCACTATTTCATAACAGAGAGGAGAATTTCACAGGACCAGCAATTACATCAACACCTTTCTGAGTAATAAACAGATTTACCGTAGCACAGGACTGACCATCTCCAGTATGTGAAACCACAAGGAACCGTGGTGCAGCGGGGAGGGTCTTTAAATTGTTAGGCTCATTCTGTTTATGTTTGGTATACATTGACTGAACACGATTGGCTCATTGCGAGAAAATCCCCCTTGATTGCCAGCATCTCCGATGGCACGCTCCTTCCAACTTATTCACACCTCAGGTCGAACCTCTCGAACACCTGACAGAGGGACCAAGCGGCAATGTAGGAAGGTAGCAGCTGAGGCAATCACCCCTCCCTGGGTCTGGTCTTTACCAGTGGGTAAGTGTAAAGCCTAACTGTCAACCTAGGGCTGGGAATTACGCATTACTCAGTCACCTGTTACGTGCCAGATATGTGGGCTTGCCTTCAGGAGCGCACAGGGAGGAAGAAGAAAAAGAGGAACCTCAAACACCGAAGTGGAGGAAGGATAGGAGAAAGGTAATGAAGAAAAGAAAGAAGGAATGAAAGACAGTGGAGAGACTGTTCTGATATTGGTGACTGAATATGCAGAACACATTTCCAACAACATTCCAGACATGTTCCCCAAGGGAGGGGAAAAAGAATAGCAAGAGGATAGACATGCAGCACGGAAGAGAAAAGATGCTGCAAAGACCCCACGGTAGCCAAGCATGAACCCAGCAAAAAGTGGTGAGACCCTGGGGGGAAAATACCATACCTGATGCAGTTGTGGTAATAGCACCTTCTTGGCCAACTATATGTTCCTTTAGACGCTGCTCTAAAGGGAACTTACGGCGTTCCTCGGCCTCTTTCTTCCTCTGTATCTCCTCCCACTAAAAAGAAAAATCAGTTTCAATACATGTACTGTGTTAGTCTTGCAAAGCAAGGAATCAAGGTGCAGTCATAGCTAAAAATAATCAAATGTAATTTAAAGTGAGAACTCCACTGCAGGACAATATCTATTTCTTAAGCTAAAGACAAAGAACAAATGAATCAGGCTAAAAAATAATTTTATTGACCTATTCGCCTTTCTATATGTCTCTCTTGTTTGTATCAATATTATTCAAGGACATGAATGGCTGAGGGCTACAACAGCAGTTACCATTATGATTGGGTAGCAACTAAATACGATAGAAGTCCCACAAAGCTCCAGGAATGCTTTTCATGCCATGACAAGAGTACTCTCATAAAACCAACAAATATCAAACTGAAATGAAAATCCTGTTAATCTTGATGAGGAACTCTTGTTCCTTAACCAATATTTCCATGATGAATGACATGTCTGCTAAGATTAAATACAATATTAGAATGACTAAAGAGAGAACACTATGGATATGCTCGAAAGCATGCAACACTGCTTTTAAAACTTCTTTATATTAAAGGATGGAAAATCCAAGATGGAATAATGACAATGTCACAAAGTAAACTGCAACCCACTGTGCTGCTTTCTACGTGGGTGCGACAACTAAGAAGCTGTCAGAATGCAAGTATGGACACCAATAAACTGTGGCGAAGAGACAGCTGCACTACCCAGTCACTGAACATGGTGCCTAACCCAGTGTGCAATGACTACTTCACAGCCTGCACCATCTGGTTCCTTCCTATCTCACTTAGGATTTGATAGTAGAAGTATTAACAATCAGATTGTTACCACTGCTCAGCCTTCCTAGCTTGAAGTGTCAAAATATGTATGTTTCTGAAGTGTGTTTTAGAATGTTGCTGAGAAGACTGTGTATCTTCTGACTGCTAATTTCAATGAGTTTTTCCTTAATGCTTTAGATATTTAAGGAATTTTGTGTAAATTTATTCCTTTGGTAATGAGCTTCATAAACACACTTGGATAGTGAGTGTGTGTATCATGTTGCTGCTCGAGCTGTATTAGATTAGATTAGATTAGATTAATACTTGTTCCATAGATCATGAATACAACACTTCGTAATGATGTGGAACATATGCAATGACACCCCAATAAGAGAGGTATGTTTGGATTTCTGCCTCAGTCAGCTCATTGAGCAGCCTGATGTAAATCATACTGGAGCTGCAAATTATTGTCACCACCTGTTTGTCATGTTTACTGCCTTTAGACAGTTCTGTACATAGTATTTATTGAGTTCTTTTAAGGTATTTGAGTGAACCATTACACTTTATTGCCTTGTCAATTAACCAGCTGTTTTGCCAACATTCATGTTTGTAAGTTTCATCATGAATTAATTATCACCTCTTTTCTCTAGATTGTTTCCAGGTATGCTTAAGTTTGCCAAGAGTACTGGGCTAGTCCTTTCTACAAATTATAATAATTTTAATGGTATTGTTACATGGCTACAAAATTTTTATGTGAGGGGCATTCACTTTTGTTTACTGCCTGCCTTTACTTAGTATGTTTTGTCTTGCTTGGTTTAGGAAAGGTTAATGTACCCTTCTGCTGTTTTAAGATAATTAACACTTTGTTGTCTTGTTGTGTGAGACATCATGATATTAACTCTGTAACTGTGAGTTTCCATAGCGATTTATCACAGTACCTCTCTTGTAAGCGGTTAATTTGTCAGTGAAAATTGCTGCTTTCCCTGCAATATCAGGCGCCTTTCCAACAGAAGGCTTACTGCATGGCTCTGTGATACATTTAGATGCACACCTGACCTGAAATCTGAACAAAGTTGCCAGTGTTTTGACATTGTGTGGTCTTTCATCACTTAAAGGAAACTGGACCTTGTGACAGGACCTCCAATTTCAGTAAACGTTAATGTGTGTGAAGATCTGTTTGTGTCTATGTTCTGGAGGGTCACAGCCTTTGTACTTGGGGTGACCATTTGATCGAATCCTGTCTCGGGCATGGATGTGTGTGATGTCCTTAGGTTGGTTAGGTTTAAGTAGTTCTAAGTTCAGTCTTTGTACTTTGAGTGACCATTTGTTCGAATCCTGCCTCGGGCATGGATGTGTGTGATGTCCTTAGATTGGTTAGGTTTAAGTAGTTCTAAGTTCTAGGGGACTGATGACCTCAGAAGTTAAGTCCCATAGTGCTCAGAGCCATTTGAACAATTTTTTTTTTTTTTTTTGACCATCTGTGAGGAGCCTTGAATTTTCTGGTGACGTAGGGGCACATTGTCAGCCACTGGGTGGTTAGTTTAGAAGCAGTGTTTGTTGTATGTGTGAATGCTTCCCTGCCTGTTAAGATGCCCCTTTATTAGTAATTTTCTCTAACCCAAACATTTATGTTTCCTAATTCGTTTAGATAAGTACTGATGTCTCTGAATAATCTGTTCTTAAACCAGAGTTTATGATTTCTAGTAACTTTTCTTAAAGCTAGCACTGAAATTTGTTTATTTGTTCAGACAACAAGGGTTAATATTATCGTTGTTTATTGTCAAGTACACAGTTGGGAGACACTTAATATTTAGTTCCAAACAAGGATTAATATTTTTATAAATGATAATTAATTGAAACCTTCAGCTGCCAACAGGTGTTGTTGAGATACCTCGATGGGGAGAGCTGAAAATGTGTGCCCTGACCAGGACTCAAACCCGGGATCTCCTGCTTACATGGCATACGCTCTATCCATCTGAGCCACTAAGGACACAGATGAATAGCGCGACTGCAGGGACATATCCCTTGCGCGCTTCCTGTGACACACACATTCCCAGCTGCCCACAATCTACATGTGTAATGTTCCTAATAGATATTTGCCGATCCACTCATTAGTCACGCACACTAAGGTGACGATTCCCATAAGAGTTCAGGTAACCTGTGTGTATTCGCACAGACGAAGGAGAATGGCCAGGTAGTCATTTAACTATATATGAAGATAGTAACTATTCTCGAAAGAACAAATACCATTGATGACCATGCAGATTCTCTATTAGGAGCATTACATATGTATATTGTTGACAGTTGGGAATGTGGGTCTCACGGGAAGTGTGCAAGGAATATGTCCCTACAGTCACACTATTCATCTGTGTCTTTGGTGGCTCAGGTGGATAGAGCATCTGCCATGTAAGCAGGAGAGCACGGGTTCAAGTCCCAGTCGGAGCGCACATTTTCAGCTGTCCCCATCGAGGTATATCAACAACACCTTTCAGCAGTTGAGGGTTTCAATTAATTATCATTTATTCTAGAGAAGCTGTTCAGTCATCAATGGTATCTGTTCTTTTGAGAAAAGTTACTATCTTCATATAAAATATTTTTATAATTTACTGTAAAGCAGGCTTTTGGGTGACACACTAACATTTGATCCCAAACAGAGTTATTGTCTTTTATAATTTTTTCAAAGGAAAAATCACTGTTCTGCATTAACCTGCCAAGATGAAAGACTAATAAACAGAATTAAAAATTAGTTGGGTCACGAATGATGTTCGGTATCGTGTTGTCTCAGTCCTTCTGATCCCAAGGCAACCAGGCATGGAGGCCATGTATCAGCTACGAAAGGTAGATTTAAATGGCACACCATCCATAATGACAGACAAAAGCAGATCAAAATCAAAACCAGCATAATGGCAACTATGCAAGATGCATTCAGGGTGCTGGATCTTGTGGGGTGCATGAAAGATTGTGTATCGAATACTGCATGTACAAGAAATTTCTTCACTTCAACTGTGTGTCACTACAGTGGCAAAGTGTGCCATGTAACTGGAAAAATGTACACATCTTTCCAATCCAGAAGTGTGGCAGAAAAGCAACACAGAACTACAGATCTATTTCACTGATATCATTAAGTTGTGAAATTACAGAAGTTATTTTGTGTGCGTGATATTACTGCAGACTGAACAACTCGTCTGTAGAAATTAATAAATTTTTGCAAGCACTAAACATGTTCTGCTTGTTCACGACATTCAGAACACAGAAGGTAATTCAACTAAGATTGATGTTATATTTCTTGGCTTACAGAAAGATTTGGATTGAAGACTTCTTACTGAAACACGTAAATTGTTCTTAACTGAGAGACAGTTTCAAATGAAAGTAGTATCTAATACCTAAGGTTAGTGTGATAGGACTGCTACTGTACACAATATATATAAATCAACCACCAGGTAAAATCAATAGCTCTCTGAGGCAAACCACAGATTTAATTACTTACAGGGATGTAATATAATCAAAAAATTGTTATGATCTGCAGGGAGACTTTAAGGTGACCAGCACATGGTGCAAATATGCAAATTAGTCTGAACGTAAGTAATAAAATGCGTGTAAATATGTAGAAAGACCTGGTAATGTCTCACAACGTGATCGGAAACCAATCACAGTCAGCAACTATAGAAGACTATCTAGCCATTGTTATTCAAGCAGGAAAATTCAGATAAATCCAGCTGTGATGCCAGCAGATACCCCACTCAGATATATCGGAAGAATCCTAAGTGTAGTTCATAAATGACTGAGGTAGATTATAAGTTTTATTTGAGCAATTCTGGAGTGTATTTTATGACCTGGAATCCTTAGAACCTCGGATCCGTTGAACAGGAAGTGAAAAGAGAGAGAGAGAGAGAGAGAGAGAGAGAGAGAGAGAGAGAGAGAGAGAGAGAGAGAATTCAAGTATTGTCTTTTATAGGATACTATACATTTTATTCATGCCATTTTAATGCTATGCCATTATTTCATGAGTAATCATATTGATGGTAAAACACACACCATCGATTTCTTTTACTTTGTTCTCTTCTGCCAAGTTGTTCTAAATCAACACTGTTTCTCCTTCATCACAAGCTTAAATTCATCTGAAAGGCACCCAAGTACTTGTCTTGACTGTAGAACATTCAGGGTGAGTCTCTGTGACACCCTACAGTGGCCGGAATCAAACAAAACCACAAACAATTCAAGAATCAGTGGAGACTGGACACCACAAGCCGCCAAAGGGTAACAGGTGGACAATGTGAGACAAAGGGAGACAATGGAGACGGCATGACGAAAAGTCCAGTGCACTAACCAAGATCAAAAACTATGATGTCAATTCCGAACCAACACAACGATGCATAGCGAGACCAATACAAGTGCTGGGGAATCACATTGATAGTGGGGCTGCTGCATTGCTGGCTTTCAAGGGAAGCCATGGATGCAGATAGATGGGCCACGTCTAGAAGTTGGCGCTTATAGCAGTGAATCAACACTTGCAGATGCAGTCATGCCACCTAGCGACTGTCGTCAGCAATTTCAATGTCATCCACTGGGCCTTCAAATGCATCAGGCTGGGTCACCAGATGCACAGCATGAAAGCTATTAACTTGTATTCACTAACCTTGGCAGCATGTGTCTCGAGGACATTGCGCATCTGCTGTGTACGAGCATAGGCAGCTGGTGGGTGTCCTCGGTCATTCTCCTGCGTGGGGTCGGCACCGTGCTGCAGCAGTAGCTCCACAAGCTCCTCACTATCAGCCAAGACAGCATAATGCAATGCAGTGAAGCCACGGAATGAGGCTCGGTTACTCAGCATGTCATTGAATTCATCCTCTCGCTTTGCAAGCACTATGCACAGAAATGGAATTCAATTAATAGTAAGCAACTGATGTTCAACAATATTCATAAAACGAAGAACTCAAGGAATTTTATCAATTGCAAGGTACAGCTTTATATTTTAAGCGCAGAGACAAAAAAATAGCAATTATTTGTCTCATAACATACACTTACTAATCATCTGATTATGGTAAAAGAGATACAACAAAAATTAGTAACATCATTCACTCATATAAAACTTTAGGCTAAAGAATTGGGTAGTAGTCTAAAATTAATAGTTTTATTGATGAGAATGAACATTTATATTTATATACTATGAGTAATGATCAATGACATTCTTCTTAAATGAAGAGTTTGACCTTCATGAACATCCCATAATAAGTGCCTGCTGCCTCTTATTACACAAATTCAAGCATCATTTTATTCACCTGCTAAACAAATTGGAACACTGCTCTGAAAAGTGTATCATTTCTGTGGTGGAGTCTTATGCAGTTTCTTTTTCAGTAGACGATTATCAAGAGGGAGCATGCAATTACCTTAAGTGAACAATCAACATGATTTTTGTGAATAGTTTTGATATACTGTATAAAAGGATTATTTCATAGATGTAAGGTAGGGTATTATTGAAAGTTCCAGGTTTTTTTAATAATGATAATCGGGATTCTTTTGGATATATAGCACACACAACTTTTCTGATTGTTTTCTAGAGTATAGGTAAGATACTACTACAGCATCCTCAAAAAACAATGCCAATGATGAAAAATAACAATCATGTGCAATTTCCCCTAGAGTTCATTCCAGCGGCATTGGATAATACTTGCACTGCGAAAGCAAACCTACATATTCATGAGATAGGTAATCAGTATCAGTTGACTTCTTATCTAGATAGTCCTATAAATCTGACAAATCCCACTTCTGCTATATCATTATCTTTACAGTTTAAGTTAATCTTCTTACAGTTTCACTTTCATGTCTTGAACTTTTTCATCTGGATGTCTGAAGTGTTTCACATCAGCCTGTTTCGCTGAAATCCCGTTTCTAAGTGTATTAATGATGCAGTCAGTTTTTTTTTTTCTGCTTGAAAATTTTCAGTTACTGCAGATGTATCATTTGCTAACAGAACACTTTAAGAGTTGACGTGTTAAAATAAAACAAAGAGGATACGACCAAGAATAGAGCACTGAGGAACACCTTGTGTTACTGTCCTTAATTCTGAAGGATAATTTACTCACCTGTCTAGTATACTGGTATACTATACCGCACTGTCCCTAACCCATACTTATCAGTTTTACGGATCAGCAGAGTGTGGTTTACCGGGGAAAAATCTTGTGTGAGGATGGAGAAGATTTCTGGATTTCTGCTACTGTATTATCCTTGTATAGTGATGCACTGTTTTTCTCAATGATTTTATTACTCATGTTTTTTCCTTACTGGAAATGGAACTGGTATTCCAAAATAATTTTCTACACCAAAATTTGATATCTGGGTAGCATATATCTTCTCACATAGTTTTGACAAGTCAGGAAGAAATATATGGTGATAATTGCCAGTATCTTCCTCACCCATTTCTTGTCAAGTTGTTTTATTTCTGCACATTTTAATGTTGATGTTGTACTTATGGTTGTTTTTGTGTGGTCCTCTGTCTGAAGAGGTTTGATGCAGCTGTTCATGCTAGTCTACCCTGTGCAAGCCACTTCACCTCTGGAAAACTACAGCAACCTGTGTTGGAATTTATGTTATTTTCTTGAATTTTTTATTGAGTGTAGGAGGGGGAGATTTAGTGTTTAACGTCCCGTCGACAACGAGGTCATTAGAGACGGTGCGAAGGGCTCGGGTTAGGGAAGGATTGGGAAGGAAATCGGCCGTGCCCTTTCAAAGGATCCATCCCGGCATTTGCCTGAAGTGATTTAGGGAAATCATGGAAAACCTAAATCAGGATGGCCGGAAACGGGATTGAACCGTCGTCTTCCCGAATGCGAGTCCAGTGTGCTAACCACTGCGCCACGTCGCTCGGTCTGTTATTGAGTGGAGGGGGCAGTTAATTTGCCACTTGTAGTGTAATAAAATGGAATTACACAAAATGAAGAGTGTGATACAGGACATATGTAGTAACCGATACTAAGTCCTGATGTAAACACAAACTTTCACAACTGAATGAGCACACTTTGTAACAATATTAGTCAATGGAATTAATGAAACCTGGGACACCTGCAACTAAATAATAATCAAATACAGTAAAAATTATGATGAAATATTGTTTCGATCTGAAAATATATGTTACAAATGTTAAAACTTGTATTTACAAAAGTCGTACCCAGAAATCTGCTTTTAATTATTGTTCAACTATGTGTAAAGATCCAGGATTTATGTTAGTATCAAAATTAAACCCACATTTAAGAAGTTATAAACATTTCAAAATCAAACATTATTATTAAAATATATTTCATGTATTTTGATAACAATAACTGTGATATGTTGGTATGCTAATTATACTGAAAACATCAGAACAAATTATACGTTCAAATTCTGTAACTTCTGAAACACATTTCAACTTTTAATTGTAAACTGTAAAATTACTATTTGAAACCATTAATGCTTTTATATTATGATTGTTAAACTATACATAAGGGCTAGGGCAGTAGCCCGACATAGCTAGTATTGTCTCAGATTTGGAAGAGCCAATGTTATGTCATCTTTGTAGAACAAATAAATAAGTTATTAAGCACATTTTAGTTTTGGATACATCATTTATTAGAATTTGTTAACCGAGATGTTTCAATCCTAATCTTACAGAGAGCTTAACACTTTCTTACAGGTGGAGATGTCTGAAGCGATGTGAGACACACTCAAATTGCGATCATCAGGAAACAAAAAGTGAAGTATCTATTCTTGGGAGCCACAAAGGAGAGATATATTTTATATTTCCCCTCCACCTAGGCAGAAGGCAGAATCACAGATATATCCTTAAATTAGATTTGGGGATGGGAGTGTCAACCATTTCATATTAAAAAATGCCCTGGCTAGCTCATCTGCGCAGTCATTTCCTAGAACGTCAATGCCTGCATCTAAAGGAATTATGATCCTGGCCTGTAAAGTTTGTATAATAGCACCTGGGTGCCATAATTCAGGGGTTGATTTGGAAAGAATACTGTTATTATCTGGTGGCTGTTGAGAGAATTATTGCATACAAGAGCTTCTTGAACGGACCTAATTTTGATTTATATGGAGGTTCTAACAGAGCTGAGCTCACCATACAAAGTATTAGTCACCCTTTGTCCACACACAGATGAATCGTCATTGAGCCTTTACAGATGATACAAAAATCTACTCACGTGTTCAACTGTGCACTCACTGCACTACATGATCATAAATCAGTGGTGATCAGCAAGACATCTGTGTATAAAGTGAACACTGTGTGAAACACGTGTAAAAGCAAGGATGTGACAGAGTGGTAACAAGGGGCAACCGTGTTTGGCCATGCCTATGGGCTTACAGTGCGTGGCATTGCTGGATTTGTTGGTGTTTCATGGCGGACTGTTCAATGTAACTACAAGCAACTGTGTAGCACACATGGCTATGAAACATGATGTGGCCAAGGCCAGACTGACCCTGGCAGTTAGTGACAGTGGTCATGAGTGTGAGAGTTGCATTTATGTGAATGCATGTGTATATGTTGTCTATTTTGGAAGAAGACCTTCTGGCCAAAACATTACAAATATAGCAGTCTTTTTGTTGTGCCTATATGCAACTCAACATCTCCCTTACACATATTGGAATGATAGTATCAATCAACTCAGACTTCAATTTGATGCACTATTTACAATTCAAGATAAATTCTGCTCAAAATAACACACAACATTTGGTGGAGGATTTCAGAATAAAGTGCAGATTCAAATGAACGTATGCAAATACAGAGTGATTTTTTTTTCCACTGTGTACAAACTCTAGGGATTGACCGATGAGATGATATGGAACAAAGAAGGTCTAATGAACTTATGTCCAGAAATGCATGGTTTCCATGCTTACAGACCATTTGTTCAATCAGACATTGTTACAGAGACTGCAGTGCAGTATCCACTATACCATGCAGCCACAGTTACATATCCATGGTTTCCTCCTAGAGAGTGGTACTGTTCCTCATATGTCATCCTAGTGCCCTCTCCTGCCATAGCAATTGGTAATATGTCTGATTCACTTCTCTTACTGACTCACCTTGTAGTGGATGTGACAATGGTTCCATATTGGAATTCAGAGATCGCTGGCATGGTGTTTACTTATAGAAAAGCAAACGGCAGCATGTGGCAGGCAGCAAGGTTATATAAGGAGAACTATCCCCACCAACAACTACTACAGCATTCATTCAATGTTTGTACCACTGTTTCACTGTTTTTCTGAGACAGGATCATTTTGGGAAGCAGCAAATAATGAAAGATGTACCCAAAATGTTCAGACACCACACTTGGAGGAAAATGTGATTAAAACTGTTGACGGTGACCACCCTATCAGTACCAGGCAGTTGACCCACCAGTACAGGGTAGGCCAGACGACCATGTGTAACATTCTCCATGAAAACTGTTACCACCCTTATCATTTACAGTGTGCGCAGGGCTTACTAGTGACATTTTCCACATCGGAGCACTGCTGTCACTCATTTCTCCATCAGCCAATCATGATCCTGGGAATTTTTTTTTTGAGTGCTCCAGAATTTGTCATCCATCCTGTTCACAGATGAGGTCATCTTTATGTGGAGTGATATCTTCAACTTTTATAACGATCACCTGTGGTGTATCATGCAGAGCCACCATGGCTGGGGACAGTGAATCATCAGCACGGTGCAGCCAGAATGTGTGAGCCGGGATAATTGGCAACCATATTTTAGGACCAGTCTTCCTTCCATGTCACCTAAAACGCCGAAACTATTGGTGTTTTTAGCAGATGACTTTGCTTCCCGTGCTGGAAGAAGTGCCATTCATGATTCCAAGGGTTATGTGGCTGCTACATGATGGTGCTCCAGCCCACTTCACCATTAACACCTAGACACATCTCAATCATGTCTTCCCTGGTCGATGGATTGGATAAGGGGGTCCAGTTGTATGGCCTGCTTATTCACCTGATATCAATCCATGCAATCCATGCAATCCATGCAATAGGAGGGTTGTCCATCGGGCTCACACAAAGCTCTTACATGATATGCAGAATCTAATCAAAAATAGATAAACTGTGCAAATAAATTGTGTGACGCTCCCATTATGTAGTTTGGTTAAGGTGAGTGGTTTATGGAATTTCATGAGAACAGTTCTATGTGCTCCCTAGGAGGTATTTATAGGGAGCATAATGAGTTAAGTTTCTGTGTACAAGTAGTCTTTAGCTGCTTGGTTTGTGGCACTGCAGTTAGCTTTCTATCTAGCAGTAACACCAGGAAACAAATTCAGATGTTAGAGCATATTCTGACTCTTGGTGAAAATATCTGGATTAACAAAAATCCAAAAACAGGGACTTCACCAATGACATACAGTGCCTCAGATTTTTGACCCGTTGCAGTGTTCTACATTAAGCCATTTGGTTATGACATTGAAAGGAACAGAGTGATGTGGAGCTGTAATAGATGCAAAGATCATTGACATGCAGCACCAATAAAACATTAGGATCAGTACCATTCACAATTTTGTTAATTGCAATGGTGAAAAGGGCAATACTTGAAACAGACTACTGGGCTATTCTATTTTCTTGTTCACATAGATTGTTAAGGACTGATCCAATGCCAATGGAAGACCAATTTGGGCAGTGGTCAGGATGTGCTGCCTCCATGTAGAGTCACAAGCCTTTTGTAAGCCCATAGATAATGCAGTATTGTGTAAATGATGCACAAAAAGCTCTTTGACTGCAAATCCCCATTACAGAAGGTGATCAACAATGGATCAGGCTCATTGGAACTAGCCACAAAGAAGTGATGGTAAATGTCTATATTAGAGTTGTTGGAATGGTTTTATTAACCACCCAGTCCAATAATTTGCACAGTGCTGCCATTAACTTGATCAGTTAATAATTGTAACTGTTGATACTGTGAGTGTTTCTGCTAGGATTTAAAATTGGTATAATTTTACTTTCCTTCCATTAGGTAGGAAAAATTCGTTCTGGCGATATCTTGTTCAATACTGATAGTATTCATGATTTCCTATTGTTACAGATGTGTGGGAGCATCTTGTATTGTATCATTCTGCCCCTAGTGACATCCCTCTGCGTTTTGCTATTGTGTTGTTAAATCCTGAATTAATATAAAAGCGTGTTGTATGTTTCTAAGTTCAAGGTGCAGAAGGAAGAGTTATTACATCCTACTACAGTTCCGTGACATATGAAATCTGGCAAATTTCTGCATAATGCATCTTTAGGAGTTCAGTGACTTAATGGGGATCACTCAAGAGGACTTCATTGACTATCATTGTCACTTAATTGATCTTAGCTGGCGAGGAGTATTTATCTATTTATGTGCCTTAATATGTGTACACTTGAGTGGTTTGTGGTACATGCAGTCATTGAAGACATGTAACTTTTTCTATTTTTTAAGATACTATGCTTTCACTATTTTTAATTTGAATCATAAGCTGATAGTGAGTGGGAGTCTCCTAAGTGTTCAAGGGGCCATCTTCTCTATTTAATTACCTAAGCTAGTTTTTTTGACCACCTGGGAATAAACTGGGACTTACAGGTTCTAGAAGAGGGAGGTTGTAAGTTACTGTTCCAATATTTCCAACATTTAAATTACAGTCAATATAAATTTCTATCACAATCTACTCAGATTGCAGTTCACATGGTTAATTAATCTTCAAAAATACATATCAATAATGTTTAACCATGTTATGAATGGGAACTGCCAGTGACACTCTGATTATGAATACATGACTGCTGGTGACATGGTGACAACTTAGAGCACACAACTACAACTGGGGAGAGTCTGACTTTGGCTGTCTGAACACAAATTGCTTGATAGTGACTGAGTAGCGAAGACTGACAGACCAGCTGATAATGAATGATTTGTATTTTTCATGGTGCCTAGACTTATTTGACAAATTTTCTACATACTATTTGCAAAATTTTAAAATATTGACTAACAGAATTTCTAATAATGATACAAAAGACAGAAACTATACAAAAACTTATACACACTTAGAAACCAAGTTTTTTGTTTATTAAATGTATAAGTTTTTTCAAATGGCTTTAATACTGGGTTCTTTGTTTATTGGGAGATTATTAGATGCATAAATTTTCCCACATTTTGTAACACAGCCATTCAAAATTCTTAGAAAATAAATTTTATTTCTGAAATATTGTATTAACTAACACACTTTCTCAGTAATCATATACCCTTTTAAAGACAGAAAAAATATATCACGACAAAATGATAATACTTTAATTTTTGCATGGCTTACATTACAAAAATTTTGCACTCACATGCAACTTACAGACACATTTATGAAGGCTACATTATCATATGGAAAAAAACTATGTCATTAAAATGAGAAATGTAAAGTCTTAATAAGATACTTATTGGCAGGGTCAGAATTTTGAGCGTACGTATTCTTACAAGTCTTAAGTGTCGAATACTTCTTTAAGTAAAATGTTCCTACACAGAATATTTATCCTGTAGTTGTCAAACAAATTTAAATTTTACTTTAAACAATAAAGATCAGAGAAATTCGATTTTGTAACAGAATTTTGGCATTTCCAACCACTATTGGACCCAGAAAAAAAAGAAAAATGTGGCCTTAAGATGGTCCTAAACTGACTGAAAAAATCGCTTAGTAATGAAAAGTTCATCTATATAAAAGTACTAAAAACTTGCTAGCAAAAATATTACAAGTGGTATCAGAGCAAGTGGACATGCTCGACTTCACTACATTTTAAGGTGTAGCAGTTTTTAACTGCTTTTAGACTGGTATTCATAGCATCTTGCACAGCTCGGTTTGGTTCAGCACGATTTTAGCAGCAGAAGCATATGTTTGGCATTTGGCTCATTTCAAAGCACTATGTGGCAGCTACCTGTCAAGTTAGAAAGTTGGGACAAGATGATGATGGGTGCTATCACACACATCATAATAAGCATGCTATTACATCATTTGTGCTAGGTTTGAGCTACATAATGCATGATAAAAGGCACAGAAAGTACCGTCTGCAACACTAAAGTGTGTTAGCACCCCATTTTTCAATAGCAGAATGTATAGTTCATTTGGGAATTTTCAATAATCTGTCTCTGATGTGTGTATTTGCACTGGCCCACAAAAGATGTAGGCTTTAAAATAGCCTGAGATAATGAAATGCATGAGTAATTGTTGCATCAACTGTTTAATATTTTGGAACTGTGTATTTCTACTAAGTGGAAGATGCATGCGACACACTTAACATGATAGTTCAGTGGACTCCAACAGCTACTGCTTCACGATCAGTATTCAGTGACATTTGTTCACTATGGGTTGTAATGCATTCCACAATGGACCTGAAAATATGGACCTGGCAACAACTGTCCATGTGGGAGGTAGAGGCAGGTGTAGACGAAAGAGGCAGAAACCTCGCCCCCAGTCCACCCACAACGTTCGGAACACTACAGAAGGCTGACAGAAGAGTGGAACAAGCAGTTAGCAGAAAAACACTTTCACAATCATCACTTGCAGATTGGGCCTTATACAGTAGAAAATGTTGTTGTGCCAAACACCCACATGTTAGGAGAGGGTAGGAGAAATGATGGCATCTTCAATGTACGAAACATGAGGGAGTATTTTGTGGCATGGGGGCATATTTATGAAAGGGAGGTTAATTTCGTGTATGAACACACAGCATTTGTAGTTAATGGTATCATATAAGTTAATGATACAACTGTTATGTGTTTACCGTATGAGAGTGGCAGATGAATGAGGTCCGTAAGTCAAAGACTGCTGCATAAAAAAGGGGAGCAAAGGATTTTACAAATAGTGTAAAGCCCAAGTCCTTGTGGCGAAGCGTATGACAGAATGTTTTCCTGTGCTGTTGCAAAGAATAGAAGGGGTAGGGGTTCAGACACTGTGTGTAACTGGAGATAAAGATGCTAGCACTGTACAAGACAAGGGATACTGTTATAAAAGCCTTTTTAGTGCATGCATGTGCTCTCCTGCCAAGAGAAATGTGGGAATGATGCTGAAGTGCAGGGGGACCTTGGAGTGGGAGGGAGAGGAGGAGGAGGAGGAGGAGGAGGAGGAGGAGGAGGAGGAGGAGGAGGACACTGTGACAAATAGACAGCAAACAGGATATCTATTCTTAACTGGTGACATGCTGTGTATGCAGTGAAGGAATTAAAAATTTTTCACTTTTACAAGGACCTTATACAGTTGAAAATGTTGTTGTGTGTGGTTGTATAGCCACGGAAACTGTGGGCATTACAATAATATTTCACATAGATGGTGAAAAATAGTTTCATTGGCCAGAAGAACAATTTAAGCGAGCCACACCCAGGGACATACCTCTGGAGAACACAAAGATATCACATTGAAGGGACACTTGTGTTCGAGACAAGAAAGAAGACACTTGTTATCCAGGTGGCAAGGGTTGAGAGATGAAACTGGGCTCCTGACCACGTTCTGTTGTGCTGCCAATGCTAGACACATCTAGCTCTGGCCACCGCCAGACACATCTCACACACTGACGCTATGATACTACCTAGATGCTGGCAGACATCTGCAGAAAGTCTTCTGCACAATAGCAGCTTGATAACTGAAAGGAAAAATGAACTACACTTATGATCTAAGTAAGTCTGCCAGTTCCATTTGTCTTATAGCAACCAAGATTTAAACACCTTGGTAATGAACTGGAGAATCTTGTAATTGATAAAGGGCTAATTATAATTTCCTTTTTCATGAGTAAAACTAATTTGTACATTGTATTTGAATATCATGGTCCAAAGGCACTGTTGTTTCTAAAAATAAATATCTGAGACTACTCACCCTACCTTCTTGCAGCTGATGTTCCTAATCCTTTCACATAATATGCAGATGCCCCACTCAAGTGCAATTTGAGATATTGTGATTTATTTGATTTACTGTGCACATACTGCACTCAAGTGCGATTTCATATAATATCTATTGTAATGGCTTCAAAAACTCCAGACACCACAACGTGGAGTGTGGGCTATTGTGCACATACTGCCTGATGCTCTTTCTATATTTGTGTGGTTTCTATTAGGCCTAAACATGCAATATTACTGAGTTGTGAGGCAATGTTCATCAGCAGTGGTGACATTTCTAAAAAATGGTGAAATGGGGAATTCTCATGGAAGTTGAAATCGCTAGAAAAGTCAAGGAATTACTGATTGGTAGGTTGGTTTAAAAAAATGGGAAGGGGTGGGGGGACCAATCTGTGAGGTCATCATACCCTTGTTCCCAGTAGAACAAGTACCCAAGGGAAAGAGGAAAACAAAGATGATGTATGACACAATCACAGGAAAAAAGGAAAAACGGAAGAACCAGAAGAACGACAAGAGGCCAACAAATATTACAATGTACAAAAGCCCAAAAGCATTGAGGTGCTGCCAGCACTCCAGGTTAAGTTGTGAAAGGTGAGGTAGCCAAGTCAATCGGGCATCGAAAATCAGTCCTAAGAATCGATACGTCTCCACTACAGTGAGTGGATCATCATTAAGATAAAATTCAGGTTCTGGATGAATGGTATGACACTGACAGAACTGCATGACACACGACTTTGTAACTGAAAACTGGAAGCTGTGGACTAGAGCCCATGACTGCACCTTATGAATGGCTCCCTGTAGGCGCCACTTAGCAACACCTGTACTGGAGGAGCAATACGAAATGCAGAAATCATCTGCATTCAGAGAAGGGGAGACCAACAACCCTACGGCTGCTGCTAGACCATTAATGGCCACTAAAAATAGAGATACACTCAATACGGAGCCCTGTGGAATGCCATTCTCCTGAATACAGGGGGAACTATGGGAGGCACCGACTTGGACACGGAAAGTACGAAGTGACAGGAAGTTTTGAATAAAAATCGCGAGGGGGCCCCAGAGACCCCACTCCTACAATGTGGCAATGATATGATGTCGCCAGGTTTTGTCATATGCTTTAGGTAAGTCAATAAAGACTGCAACCAGGTGTTGGCGTCTGGAAAAGGCTGTTCGGATGGCAGACTCGAGGGACACAAAATTATCAGTGGTACAGTGACCCTGATGGAAGCTGCCCTGACATGGAGCCAGTAGGCCCCTTGAATCCAGGACCCAACCCAACCATCGATACACCATATGTTCCAGCAGCTTACAGAGAACAATGGTAAGGCTGATGGGCCGATAGCTATCCACAAGTGGATTTTTACCATGTTTTAGCACCGGAATGATGGTGTTCTCCCGCCATTGTGATGGAAAGACGCCATCACACCAGATCCAGTTGAAGATGACGAGGATATATCATTTGTAGTCAGACGAGAGATGTTTAATCATCCGACTGAGAATCTGATCCAGTGCAGGAGCTGTGTCGCGCAATGTGCAAGGGTGTTGAGGAGCTCCCACTCTGTAAATGGTGCATTATAGGGTTCACTGTGGCATGTAGTGAACAAGAGGACTTTACTTTCAATCCACCATTTGAGGGTGTGAAAGGCTGGGGGGTAGTTCTCCGATGCAGAGGCTCAAGCATAGTGTTCAGCAAAGTGCTTGGCAATTGTGTTTGTGTCAGTAGAAAGCATGTCATTTATTTTAACACCAGGAACACCTGTTGGGGTCTGGTAACCAAAAAGACCTCTAATCTTCATTCAGACTTGGGAAAGTGATGTATGGCACCCAATGGTTGACACGTACCTCTCCCAACACTCCTGTTTCCATCATTTTATGAGCAGGTGAGCACCGGCACGGAGCCGTTTAAAGGGTATTAGGTGCTCCAGGGAAGGGCGCCACTTATGTTACTGTAAAGCTCGCTGACACTCTTTAATTGCCTCAGCGACTTCTGGTGACCAGTAAGGGACTGTCTTCCACCAGGAGCACCATAGAGAACAAGGGATCGTGTTTTCTGCCACAGAAATTATTGTTGTAGTGGCCTGCTCAATCACTACATCGATGGCACCACGAGGGTTAGATTCAATGGTGACAGAAGAGGTGAAGGCTACCCAGTCTGCCTTGTTTAAAGCACACCTGGGTAGGTGTCCGTGGGCATGACGTCGGGGAAGTGACAGGAAGATGCGGAAGTTGTCGCTACCATACAGGTTGTCATGTGCTCTCCAGTGGATAGATGGGAGGAGTCCTGGGCTGCAAATTGATAAATCAGTGGCCAAGTAGCTACCATGAGCCACACTGAAATGTGTGGTGGCCCCAGTATTTAAGAGACAGTTGGGACAGTAAATTTTCGACATCTCTGGCATGGCCAGTAACCGTGGTGATATCCCACAAGGGGTTATGGGCGTTAACATCTCCCAAAATTAGGAAAGGTTTAGGGAGTTGATCAATCAAGCAGTCAATGCATTCAGGGGTACCACACTGTCTGGAGGGAGACAGTTATTTCCTGTGTCGTCTGTATCCTGACAGCCTCAGCTTCATGAGGAGTTTGAAGGGGCACAGGTTCACTACATACAGAGTTCAGGACATAAATGCAAACTCCACCTGACACACTATTATATTCGTTACAGTTCTTTTAATATCCTCTGTAGCCACAAAGGGCAAAGGTTTGCATTGCCATGAACCAGGTTTCCTGGAGGGCAATGCAGACAGCAAGTGTAAAGCTTAACAGTCGCCATAGCTCATCCAGGCGGTGGAAAGAACCGCCGCAATTCCACTGGAGGATGACATGATCGTGAGACTGGGAAGACATGAAACCCTCAATGAGGCAGTCTACACCTCAGGGTCACCTGCTGCCACTGACTTATTCCCTGAACAGGCTGTATCCATTCTGTCTGAGAGTCTGGCAAGATCTAGGTCGTCAGCGGGCATCAGAATTTTCACATCATCAGACGCAGAGCTTGTAAGCAGCAGTAGTGTGGGTGCCACCACAATTCCTTTGGTGTTGGGGGTCTTCTATCTGGATTTCTCTCACTGAACCTCGGGTTTCTGTGGCTGGGAGGGCTTCGCTGATTCAGTCTCCAGGACTGAGGATGATCGTGGAGCCCTATGACCAGCTGCTTTTGGGTGCTTCAGCCACTGGCGGGTGTCATCTTATCTAGCAGGTTTAGTCTTCCGGCTTCTCACAGGATGTCGGCACTCAAATTTCCTCTTGGCTTCAGTGTAGGTCAGTCGGTCCAGGGTCTTGTATTCCATGATTTTTCTTTCTCACTATAAAACCTTGTTGCAGTCTGGTGAGCAAGGGGAATGATGGTCTCTGCAGTTGACACAGTCCCTAGTGGGTCACATGAAGTATTGGGATGGGATGGACATCCACAATCTCGACATGTGATGCTGGAAGTACAGCAGAAAGACATATGGCTGAACTTCCAGCACTTAAAGCACTGCAATGGGGGAGGGATACACGGCTTGAAATCACAGAGGTAGACCATCACATTGACGTTCTTGGGTAATGTGTCATCCTCGACGGCCTAGATGAAAGCACCAATGGCAACCTAGTTATCCCTCAGACCCTGATTTACATGTAGCATGAAATGAACTCCTCATTGCTCTAAGTTGGCGCGCAGCTCATCGTCACACTGCAAAAGAAGATCCCTGTGGAATGTAATACCCTGGACCATATTTAAGCTCTTACGAGGCGCGGTGTTAATGGAAACATCCCCCAGCTTGTCAAAAGCGAGTAATGCTTGTGATTGGGCAGATGATGCGGTTTTTATCAAGACTAACTCTGACCGCATTTTGGACAAGCCCTCCACTTACCCGAACTGGTCCTCTAAATGATATGCAAAAAACTATAGCTTCATCGAAACTAAGTAGTCCCCATCTGTTCTCGTACATACGAGGTACAGGGGTGAATAAGGTTTGCTGCCATTCTTAGCCTGGCATTCCTCCCATGGTGTGGTCAGGGAGGGGAATGACTTGGGGTCATATTTCTTAGCATTAAAGTTAGACTTTGCCCACTTAGAGACTGCTGGTGGCAGACCACCAGCAAGAGACCCATTCCGACCAGGGGGCCTCCCCACAGGCGCAACCCAGCCACAGCAAAGGAGACCTGGCAGGATGGCCATTGCCGGGAGTCCTGATGGCTCAGGGTGACGGCCATCTACCCCTTGGCATACATGGGGAGTTAACAGTGCAGTCATCAGCAGATCAATCCCTGTGTAGTCAGGGGGCTACAACCAACAGAGTACATGGCAGCCCCACCACAATGGACTGGCTACCGTGCTGGATATCAGCTGCAAAGAATTCCACAGTCAACATCGGCGCAGAAAGCGACACTGCATAGTGGGAGGAGGAAAATGCACCCGGAAAGTTGTCTTCGCTTAAGAGATGGAGGATGAGTGGGACTGCAATGCCACGATGAGAAAGTGGGCTAAAGATCTCAATGCACGATGGACATGATGCACCATGTATGGCACACTTCCTCAATTGGCTCGGTCTTCAGGAAAATTTTGAAAAATGGAGGTATAAACCCTACAGGGGACCATCACATTAAGGCTGAAACATGTGAGACTCCTTTTAGTTGCCTCTTTTGACAGGCAGGAATACCTCGGGCCCTTTCTATCCCCCGGGCCTGCAGGGGTCAGGGAATTACTGAAACATTCAGGGAATTCTTAATAACAATAGTTGGGGGATGGGGGGGGGGGGGGGGGGGGAGAAGTTGAACTATTCACTGATGGAAAGAAATGTTCAGAGGTGTTTAGTTAAAAATTAACCTGAGATTCTGCTTCAGAAAGGATTGGTTGTGAAGTCATGTAAGAAAAGCCAAAGAACTACACTGAATTGCTGTAACACTCCTCTCTAAGTCGAGGCAACCTTTGGCACATCTGCTGACCTCTAGAATCTTCATTATTATTGGTGTGTTGTCATTATCAAAGTCAACTGATTATATTCCAGTGACAATAGTTCAATGTGTGTTGCTTCTGCGGATTTCTCATATACTTGAAGTTATGTCACTATAACATGGCACGGCATATTAATGGATGTGTCTGCCACTGCGAGGAAAGAGGAGGAGGGGAGGGGGAACCACATCGATTGGTACCATATAATTACTTTTTAATATAGACATCTTTTTATCTCTATTTGCTCCTCTTCTATTTGTAAAGTTTGAAGTCTCGTTAGGGGTTTTCGGGTCATGTTTCTAAGACAGAAAATGACTAGGCCTCTAATGAGCCTACAGCTACACCAGCAGAAGAATGTCCAGTGGTATCCTGTAATTAGTGTCTGAGGAAGGCAACTGCCTTTTCCTTGGACAAACATGGGTTTGAGAATCAGTTCTTGGGTCAAGGCATGGGGCATACCTATTGTAGTGGTTGTGAAAATCTATGACATTGGTAATAGATGAAGTAATTTTTATTTTGAATGGGCTTCAGAGTATGGTAAGTGATCAAGTGTTTTGAATTCCTGGATTTTCTTTTCTTTACAAAAAGTTGGATGCAGAGAATGTAGATCTGGGCAATTTAAGCACTGGAGCGATTGTTGGCACTGTTAATTGGCACATCACTATCCAATACTGTGTCTGTAGACAGTTTCGTATGTACACCAGTCCTAGCACATTGGTAACAACAAATGCATTCCACAGGTGGTGAAATGTATGGTCAGATGAAGCATCTGTATACCATAACTTTAATCTCTTCATGAAGTATGTTTTCTTCAGACACTAGTACGAGAGCTACTGCGCCGACCTAGTTGTCCTCAAGTTCTTTCTGTATATGACAAGTAATATGCACACCCCAGGGCTCCTAGTTTTGGAAACTAGAGAAAATCTAAATCTGGAGAGCAGAAGAGAATCTGCAGCCCACTCCTCAAATGCAAGTCTGGCATTTTAACTGCTGTGGCACCTATCTCAGTGCTACACACTAACATGCCTCATAACAACAGTTTTTGTGCTATCTGCCTATTTGGCCTGCAGTGATCTACCTTCATATACATATTACATTCCATACTGGATATCACAACACACATACTCCCACAATGTAATAATAGCAATTAGTTATAATTACAAATATATACTACAAAACAACGTGAAAAATGCTCAAATACAGGTTACACGAGGTTCACTAGTTACTAAATGCCTGCTAAATCATTTAAATAAAATTAAAAATATTATGAAATGGGAAAGTTTCTACTCACCATACAACAGAGATGCTGAGTCGCAGATAGGCACAACAAAAAGACTGTCTGAAATAAATAAAGCTTTCGGCCATTAAGGCCTTGTCAACAATAGACACACACACAAACCTTAATGGCTGAAAGCTTTATTTGTTTGTGACAGTCCTTTTGTTGTGCCTATCTGTGACTCAGCATCTCCACTATATGGTGAGTAGCAAATTTCCTTTTCACAATATTGTTACATTCCATCCTGTATCTTCTATTGTTTAGTTAAATAAAATTATGCTGTTTACAGAAGGAAAAAGACTGATTACCATCCACTGTGTGCAGCCCTTTCTCAAGAGCAGTGCGATAGGCACTAAAAAATTCATCTCCGGCATTGGGATCTGCACCAGACTGCAAGAGAAGCCGTGCCACGTCTACCCAACCATTGATGGCAGCAGTATGCAACAATGTCCATCCAAGTGTATGTCGGCGATTCACATCCAGGCCTTCAGATATCAGCCTGCACACACATACTCAACTGTGATAAAAGATTTGTAAATTATAAAGAATTAATACGTATTCTACAAATATTTCATGATGTGATACCTTTTAACTTCCTGCAAGTTACCATACTTAACAGCTCTGAATGCATACTTCTCTGAAACAAATAATCAGTTTGTATAAGAGAAAATAAAACAAAACAAAATAATAACAACAAGTACCCCTACATACAACCTCCCCCCCACCCCCCCAAACACAAACACACACACACACACACACACACACACACACACACACACACACACACTAACATTACTAAATGCCTTCTGTGAAAACTACCAAGGACAGATAATTTGGAAGCACAATTATAATGGTAATATATTAGATTTAGTTGTAACTAATAGCTCTGACCTCTCTGAGGATGGACATATTGAAATTGGTATCAGTGCCCAAGAGGCAGCTGTAGCAACAACAATTATTAAAAGTACTAAGGGCAGTTATAAAAATTAGGAAGATTTCCATGTTGAGTATGCTCCAGAAAGAAGCAGTCAGGCCATATCTCAAGGAGGAGCACAGAGAAAGCATACAGAAGAACTGTTTCTCTAATGTAAAAGTATAGCTGAGAATGGAACAGATAGAACCAAGTAGAACAGTTCATTATGTGAGGGATCCTTCACAGAACACAATAACTGCAAAGAAACTTCTAAAGAAGCAGTGATTACTACATAAAAAGTGTAAAACAAAGCATACAGTTATAGACAAGGAGAGGCTAAATGAAGCCCATTTAGCTGTAATGAGGGCACATGTAAGGCCCTCAATGACTACCATAGCAGAGTCTTATCAAAAGATCTCTCACAATATCCAAGTATATTTTCTTCATATGTAAATTCTGTCAGTGGCACTGAAGTTAATGTCCAGACACTGATGACACTGGAACTGCAATTTAGAGTAAATGTTCCTTTACAAAGGAAAGTACAGAAGTAAAGACCCGGACTCTAGCATGACTGCAAAGGCGAGTGAAATGGATATGTCATCGGTGTTGAGAAATAGCTGAAATTTCTAAAACTGAACAAAGCTCCAGGGCTGTATGAAACCCCTATTACCTTCTATACAGATTATGTGGCCAAGTCAGCCTCCTCTTCTCACCATAATATACTACTGTCAGTCCCTCAAATAAAAAAATTGTAGTCATTAATCTGAGGAAAGTATTCATGTCAAATCCACCCTCAAGAAGGGTATCAGAAGTGAATCACAAAACTATCATTAAATATGTATGATATATCTCTGTTGTAAAATCTTAGAACATATTATGAGCTCAAATGTAATGATCTTCCCCAAGCTAACTAGCAAGGATTCTAAAAATATTAATCTCATGAAACCCAATTTGCACTTTTCTCTCACATGGCATCCTGAATGCCACGGATCAAGGCAGTCAAGTAGAGTGTTGCTTGACCCAGTAACACACCAATGCTTACTACAAAAACCATGACCATGTGGGATATCACGTAAAATCTGTTAATGGATTATGGCAGGGAGGATGCAGTTTGTTACCTTGGCTGAGGGGTCATCAGCAAACGTAGAAGTAAGTTCCGATGTGCCCCAACAAAGTGTGTTGGGTCCATAGTAGTTCATGTTGTATGTTAACGACTGTACTATGATTTGAAAAGTTCTTTTATCACAATTATGTCAAATGAGTCAGTTTACAGAATATGTACGCACATTTAGTGTTAACAGTACTGAAAACACTATTTTTCCATTACACTCAGGCTATCAGTTTTCAAAGTGAAACTCGTCAGTGGATTACAAGAAGCTGTCCAGGACAAATGATTTTAGCTTATATCTGAAACTTGCTTTGCTACCTGTCAGACATTTTATGTTATTAGTCAAATGATCAAAGCTTTTTGTGGCTGCATATTGAACACCTTTCTGAGCAACTGGCAGCTTTTAATAATGGTTAATAATGGTAACTTTTTCCCTCTAGTGTTGCAGGTGTGGACTTCACTACTCTTCCCAAATTGTGGTGGATTATTTATGATGAATTACATTAATGAATATGTGTATTGTAATGGTGCACTGAAAATGCCTACCCCTTGAGGTACTTACATAATGGCTCTGGGTGAACACCACATATTACTCTTATTGCTCACTTTTGTGCAATCAATAGTTTCTTTCACAGTGATGAGCTACCCCAGAAAATTATTCCATAAGACATGTGCAGAATAAATCAGGAGGTTGATTCCTTTATCTCCAACACTAGCAATTATATGAAAACCAACAGTACCTCATATTAACCGTTTGAGAAGATCAGAGGACCAGACGTGTCCTCCTCCCAACTCAATTTTTCATCAATAGGTGCACCCAAAAATTTGGAGCATTCTACCGTATTTAATGTTATTTAGTCGAATGTTTGTCTGTTGTACAGGCCTGATTTTTTTTTTTTTCTTCTTTCAAACTTAAGGATGGTTCATTTTCAGGGAACCACTTAATAATTCTTTGAATAACATCATTAACTACTTCTTCTATTGCTTTCTCTCTCATTACAACACTAGTATAATCAACAAATAGTACCAGCTCTGCTTGTTGAATGTTACAGGAAAGGTCATTAGATATATAACATGAGGAGTAGGAGTGGAACCAAAACTGAACACCCTTTGGGACTCCTTTAGTGAATTGTCCCCACTAATATTTTCTATGTTTCCAACATTGTCTAAATTATTTAGCACAACTTACTGCATTCGCCTGAATTATTGTTCAAACCATCTATCATCTCATAAAACTCAAGTTTTTCTAAGAGTGTAACATAGTCTGCACAATCAAACATCTCGGAAAACTCAAAAAATTTCAGCTGGTGATTTTTGTTATTTAAGGCTTGTAATATTTGTTGGGTGAATGTAGAAATAGCATTCACAGTTGAGCAAGCCTTCTGAAACCCAGACTATGGTGTTCTAAGTATATTGTTTCCACTTACTTGTGGGACTACTCTTGGGTACATTACTTTTTTGAATACTTTTGAAACAGATGTCATAAGGAACTGGATGATAATTATTTAGCCTTTCTTGTCACATTTTCTGTAAAGTGGTTAACGATGGGATTTTTTAATTTTTCTGGAGAAATTTCCTGTGCCAGAGATGGTTTACATGTATTACTAAGGACATTATTTATTAAGTTACAATGCTTTTAAGAGTTTTATCTGAAATTCCTTCAGCAGCATATGAGCTTTTGTTTTTTAGAATTTTTATAATTCTGTCAATTTCAGTGAAGGCTGCTGGTGCTACTTGTAGTTGCTTAAAGTTTTGTGGAATGACATATTTAATATATTCTATTGTGTTTTTCTTTTTTTTTCCCCTTCGACCGAACCATTTAATCCTATTTTTGCTGCTACATATAGAAAATGATTGTTAAAAGTACTCACAACTTGTGAATTATCAGCCAGAATCTTGTCATTTAATTTAATTGTTACAGCACCCTGTACTCTGACCGGTTGTCCTGGCTCCCATTTGACATTATCCAATACAATTTTAATCCTATTAGCATATGCATATTTCTGGACATTTAATGACTTTCCTTAAAATATTACAGTAACATCAGATCTTCAATTATTCTATCCTTTACAGAAATTTTCTTGTTCCTCCTACACGAAATTTAATCCATTTAGATCCATGCCAATGCTTTGAACTTACTCTTAAAGCACTGTATCCTGTTCTCATTAATATAGCTTACATCTACATAGATACTCCGCAATCCACCATATAGTGCATGGTGGAGGGCACCCTGTACCACTACTCGTCATTTCTTTTCTGTTCCACTCGCAATTAGAGTGATGGAAAAAAGACTGTTGCCTCTACGCTGATGTTGTTGTTGTTGTTGTTGTTGTTGTTGTAGCCTTCAGTCCTGAGACTGGTTTAATGCAGTTCTCCATGTTACTCTATACTGTACAAGCTTCTTCATTTCCCAGTACCTAACTGCAGCCTACATCCTGAATCTACTTAGTGTATTCATTTCTTGGTCTCCCTCTACAATTTTTACCCTCCACGCTACCCTCCAATACTAAATTGGTGATCCCTCGATGTCTCAGAACATGTCCTACGAACCGATCCCTTCTTCTAGTCAAATTGTTCCACAACCTCCTCTTCCCCCCAATTCTATTCAATACTTCCTCATTAGTTATGTGATCTACCCATCTAATCTTCAGCATTCTTCTGTAGCACCACATTTCAAAAGCTTCTATTCTATTCTTGTCCAAACTATTTATCGTCCACGTTTCACTTCCATACATGGCTACACTCCATACAAATACTTTCAGAAATGACTTCCTGACATTTAAATCTATACTCAATGTTAAAAAATTTTCTTCTTCAGATACGCTTTCCTTGCCATTGCCAATCTACATTTAATATCCTCTCTACTTCGACCGTCATCAGTTATTTTACTTCCCAAATAGCAAAACTCCTTTACTACTTAAGTGTCTCATTTCCTAATCTAATTCCCTTAGCATCACCCGATTTAATTCGACTACATTCAATTATCCTTGTTTTGCTTTTGTTGATGTTCATCTTATACCCTCCTTTCAAGACACTGTCCATTCCGTTCAACTGCTCTTCCAGGTCCTTTACTGTCTCTGACAGAATTACGTCATCGGCGAACCTCAAAGCTTTTATTTCTTCTCCATGGATTTTAATACCTGCTTCAAACTTTTCTTTTGTTTCCTTTATTGCTTGCTCAGTATACAGATTTAATAACATCGGGGAGAGGCTACAACCCTGTCTCACTCCCTTCCCAAACACTGCTTCCCTTTCATACCGCTCGACTCTTATAACTGCAATCTGCTTTCTGTACAAATTGTAAATAGCCTTTTGCTCCTTGTATTTGACCCCTGCCACCTTTAGAATTTGAAAGCTCTAGGGTATTACAGTCAACATTGTCAAACGCTTTCTCCAAGCCTACAAATGCTAGAAATGTAGGTTTGCCTTTCCTTATTCTTTCTTCTAAGATAAGTTGTAGGGTCAGTATTGTCTCACGTGTTCCAACATTTCTACGGAATCCAAACTGGTCTTTCCCGAGGTTGGCTTCTACCAGTTTTTCCATTCATCTGTAAAGAATTTGCATTAGTATTTTGCAGCTGTGACTTATTAAACTGATAGTTCAGTAATTTTCACATCTGTCAACACCTACTTTCTTTGGGATTGGAATTATTATATTCTTCTTGAAGTCTGAGGGTATTTCGCCTGTCTCATACATCTTGCTCACCAGATGGTAGAGTTTTGTCATGACTGGCTCTCCTAAGGCCGACAGTAGTTCCAAAGGAATATTGTCTATTCCGGGGACCTTGTTTTGACTCAGGTCTTTCAGTGCTCTGTCAAACTCTTCACGCAGTATCATATCTCCCATTTCATCTTCACCTACATCCTCTTCCATTTCCATAATATTGTCCTCAAGTACATCACCCTTGTATAGATCCTCTATATACATCTTCCACCTTTCTGCTTTCCCTTCTTTGCTTAGAACTGGGTTTCCATCTGAGCTCTTGATATTCATGCAAGTGGTTCTCCTTTCTCCAAAGGTCTCTTTAATTTTCCTGTAAGCAGTACCTATCTTACCCTAGTGAGATAAGCCTCTATATCCTTACATCTGCTCTCTAGCCTTCCCTGCTTAGCCATTTTGCACTTCCTGTCGATGTCATTTTCGAGACGTTTGTATTCCTTTTTGCCTGCTTCATTTACTGCTTTTTTATATTTTCTCCTTTCATCAATTAAATTCAATATTTCTTCTGTTACCCAAAGGTTTCTACTAGCCCTCGTCTTTTTACCTATTTGATCCTCTGCTGCCTTCACTATTTCATCCGTCAAAGCTACCCATTCTTCTTCTACTGTATTTCTTTCACCCATTCCTGTCAATTGTTCCCTTATGCTCTCCCTGAAACTCTGTAGAAATTCTGGTTTAGTCAGTTTATCCAAGTCCCATCTCCTTAAATTCCCATGAGCCCTTATTTCTTGTATCTTATCTTCATGGTCCTTACGCACAATATATATTGGTGGCAGTAGAACTATTTGGAAGTCGGCTTCTCTAAATTTTCTCAGTAGTGTTTCTCGAAAAAAATGTCACTTTCCCTCCAAGGTTTCCCATTTGATTTCCCAAAGCACCTCCATGATGTTCAAACCTACCAGTAACAAATCTTAGTTGCTTCGATGTCAGTTAAGTCTGACTGCTTTGTATGAACCTGCCTCAGGAATGTAAGCTGCCATTAAATGTGCATCACGATCAGATAGTCCATTATCACCTGGGTACATATTAATTGTTTCAGTCTGAGCATTTTCTATAAAAGTATTATTGATCAGTGCCTCACTATCTTGCTGCACCCAAGTTGGAAAACTCACTACTGAAATTAGTCTGAAACACAAAAATGGGCAAGGTTTGTAGGCCACCAACAGATTTAGTCATTTTAGGAGCTAAGAAATGTCTGCAATGTCTTAATTATACTCTGGGCCAGCTCAGGTCACAGTGCAGAGAATTGCAGTGAAAGATGCTTCCCAGGAACAACAAGTCTCAAATCATGGTGAAACCAAATTGGTGGATAAATTATTCTTGGGAATCTGCAGCTATTGACGGAAACCCAAATTATAATTCTTGTTCATCTTTCCTGTCTGTATCTTTTTAGAAATCTACACTAAAATCTCCACGAACTATGAACTGTTGCCTCCTCATTCAACCAGATAGACTTGAAGGGCTGTCAGACCAGTGTAGTCCAATTCCAGTTAACTAACCGACCAACAGAATTGCATGAATTATCTGAAATCACCAGCCACTCGTTCAAAATTCCATCCAGGCCTACTATTTGCAATAATAGCAATAGCACTAATATTTACTCAGAATAACAGGAATTATAGTAAAAAAAATTATCCATGCTGATTTTAATTAGGGATGTGTCATGTGCGGATTCCAATGGCACGATTCCCAGAATCTCCAGTTGTCCAGGAATCAACTAATATTGGAATCTAGCGATTCCAGCACCTTTAGCATCGATTCTTTGTTGTTGTTCTTTTTTATGTTAGTCTACTCATTTTTTCCTTCAGAGCAGTCCAATCACATGAAAGTAAATAAAGGAAGGAGCAGAATAGCAAACTATAACCCAGCAACAGGTTCTACACAATGCTGGTGACTACTTTGAAGGGCAGTAACAGGTTCAAACATGTAACTCTTCTGTATCGGTTGTGAATAAATAGTTGCCACTATTTAAGTTCCAATCCTCGTATAAATGTCCTGCCCACTGGGCATTTTCCAGGCCCACATCAATCTCCGACACTGATGACCAACTCTCCGTTTCATATGATGTGGACTGATCCTGTACACAGCAGCATCACCTGATAACAGTGAGGCAGCACTTCTACCATTATTCATGAGGAACTAAGGAATCTCTTTACACAGTACTAGCACAGTTGGGACAAAATGGCAAAATTAAGGATCTGGAGTTGGAGGACGGCAGGCTCACCTGTGGACTGAAACAATGACTCAGATCCTTATTTTACTGTAGTAGAAAAAATACAACTTTATCAGTTGTTTATACAAACTTGCATGTCATTATAAAAATTTTGAAAACAACAAAGGAGCCAGTGTTTTCTTCTGTAGGTCAGATTTATGACAGCAATATAATGCCTGCAGCAGGATATTCTATTCTGTTAAAATCTACTATGATTCAAACTGCACTACAATCATTGTCATCTAAAAAGACAATAAAGGTTTAATGTAACTTCCTACTGATAAAATCTCAACATTCAGATTGCTTCCAGAAAATATTTTAATACGTAAAATTAATTATATGGAGGTTCTTTGTGCAAACATACTTACTATCTAGGTTAAAGCAAGTAGTTAAAAAATATTTTGTCTGTGTAGTTGTATATAGCTAGGCCTACATATGAATGAAAGAGTGGCCAAATCATAAGTGATAGAATAAAAATGTTTATAATGCAAATACGGCACAAAAAAGTCACAGAATAAAGGTGTCAAAGTATGTTCTCTGTTTTACAATTGGCTACTGTAGGCCTACTTCTGCTTCTGAATGTTGAGGATGTCTTTCTATGGATACACTACTACAAACATAATTACCTTCAATGTGTGTAACATTACTTTATCACTTTTTAGTGAAGTACGCACTGTGTCAACCTCTTTGTCAACTGCCTTCGAAATCCAGTTCACGTGGTCATTCTATACAACTGATGTTTTCTCATTACCAATAAATTATCCCTTACTGAAGCATACTACTGCCACCGATTGATACCATAATATTTAACATGTATTGTATAGTTGTTGGCACATTTATAACGAACATAGTTTCATACCTTGTTACTGAAATACGGAGAACCAAAAATCACATAGTCACTCTGGTAAGTATTTCACGCAGGTCACTAACAAGATATTTTGATTAATATATACGAAAATATCAGTATCCTGATTAATGTCTGTGTGTGAACATTTATTCCTTATGACTGGGAATAAAACTCATTGTTTGAATACAAAATAATTTTATCCTGCTATGATCTCTAGTGTGGTTGCTGTTTCATCTGTGTGTGTGTGTGTGGTGTTGCCTTGTTGTTTTAGTCCTTACATAGTGACGTTGATGCTTCCAATTATCAGAATGGAAGCGACACAACACGATATAAGTCTTGTTATGTCCGGTATGTCACGTTCTTGATCTTGTCCAATTCCTTTGAGTTTCCCCAGGTTCATATTGCCTTCAAAAGCAAATTTTTCGTGACGTACTCGCTGCAATGTTTCAGAAAGAAACCACAACTGACTTCATACAAAGACTTCAAACTTTTGACTATAAGCTACAAACTTCTCATTGTCAAAGAAGGATGCATAGCTGACATAGAAATTATTATTATATTTTCTTTTGTGCTCGCGTAGTTGAGGGATCGTTTTAAATTTGCTTTGTTTATTTGACGTAAACAGTATTAAAGACCAGTGTACAGCGACATAATCTTACGGAATCCTGGAATCTTATGACGCTTAACAAGAAGTTTAATTGCTTCGCTCGCAGCTACAACGTTCTTCAAATGTTGTTACCCAGAATATAACTATCCCATTGTATAAAGGTTTAAGTATTAAAATAGCATACAGGAGAGACTTGTCAAGACAGTATAGTAAGTTAAAACACAATTGATTTACCTTGCAAGTTATCATGCCGCTCAGCACAGAGCGCAACAATCGTGCTTAGACTGCCAGACAGAAAAATCAATGGACCATGAAAAGTTTTTTCTGAAAAGTCACTGAACTTCGGCTTCGATATATTCTTCACCACATCTGACATTCTCGTTCGGATTTGCGGAACACACAAAGACCAACAACACACACATTTCTGTTGATTATAGATTTGAAAATGACATCTCTTGGTCATAAAATCTTTACGCAATCCATGCCTAGAAAATATCTCTTGCAAATTTTTCGCGACATGCTGTAAATACAGCATATCGAATTTTATGACACGCGACAGTGCCATGAGCAGCACTATTTACACATAACAATTGGAAATGATGATTTACATAACGACTAAATTTTATGACATCGCACACGTCACCCCAAATGTCATTTCCACAATTTTCAAATATCGTCTGCACCTTGCTGGTCTCCCGCCTGTTCATTAACCAAACGTCTTCATTGCAAGATACATCATATGCCAAAGATATTTCAAGAACCACGATGCTTACGAGAGATACAGAAATATTACATCAGGCGAGACAAATTTCTCTTCTGTGTTAATGGCGCATAGTTCCCGTGAATACTTATCGTTTGATATCTAAACTTAATAGAAGTTCTTGAACTTTTTATCTCTACGTATTAATTGCACGAACTGAAGAAACAAAGAAAAGTTTCAGAGGCGAAATACCATTGTGTATGACGTCTATAGTCAAAATTAAGTATGCAGCTGAAATAATTCGATTTGGTTGTAATGACAAGCTGACCTTTGCTTAGCCCGCGATGCAGTTTTGGGGGAAGGCAATAATTTGGTTGTGAAGCCAACGAATGTGAATGCTAAATAAAAGTTGTAGTAACACATTGATGTGTAGCGTAGCCTAATATTTATGTTCGCGCCATATTTAAACTGTCAGTTTCAGTCGAATGCAAGTTGTAACATACTCATTTTACTTCCTCGTAAGTAAGTCAGCCAAGATATATGCTGTGCTGTGGCAACTGGCCTGTGCGTATTCTAGACCTACATAGAGGGCACACTGCTCTGAGTGTAATCACGCCCACTGGCGACATGGACGCTATGAAAGCTGCCTACTTCGGTTATTTTCATTCTATCATGTCATATAGCATAATATGTTTGGGTAACCAGCCTTTAGGCAAAACAATATTTACTGCATAGAAGAGAGCTATGAGAATCATAAGTGGTGTTCATCCAAGATGTTCTGGCAGTAATCTGTTCCACAAGTTACAAATATTAACAGTTACCTCTCATTACATATTTTCTTTGATGATTTTTGTTTCTAATAACCAGTCTCCTTGTAAATCTAATAGTGAATGTCATGATCATGATGATGGATCAAAAAATGATTTACACAGGCATCTAAAACATTTAAGTGTTTTGCAAAAAGGTGTTCATTATTCTGCCACAAAAATTATCAACTTTCTTCCTTCAGATATTAATGTTCACATTAATATTTTATCTACTTTTAAACGTAAATTAAGAGAACACATAATGGGAAATTCCTTCTACACTCTTGATGAGTACCTGCAGATAAAGTAATGATTGGTATTTATATTCTTAAAACTTTGTTTTAATGTGTTTTGTTACAACTCATCTCAACTGTTGGACAATGTACTATATTTTCTTTTTCAGTAGTTGTTTTATGTTATTTGAGCTATGCCTTTGATTTGATTTTAACTGTGAAGCTTACCTATCATTTTATGGTGCATTTTTGTCATTTTATATACGTGTATTATATCTATTAAGCAATAATGGCTCGTTCCTTATCCTTGTGATTTATCACAATACAGATTAATGAAATATGTAATCAATAAATAAAAAAATAAAAAATCAACTGCTGCATTTCTCTATTTGTCGATATCTTCGTATCCTATGCATTTCTTACTGTTGCTGTTTGCTTATTTGACGATCAAGCCAGCTAAAACATGGTGCCCGTCGGGACTATCAACAGATGGGGTTTCACTAGGCATGGCCTACACCTAAACAGGACAGGGAAGGGAAGATTGGTACAGCTGATTCATGAAAGTATAGGGGGTGGATCTCGGGCCACACATGGTCAAATACCTGTTGTCATAGGTAGGAAAAGTAGGTCTTTTTTAGGATAAATCCAGACAACAGGTTCCCCTGCCTAAAGAGTATCTCTAGCAGTTCAAAAAATACTGAAACAATCACTCACAAGACAGATTATAACACTTCAAAAATCACACATACCAGATGTCACAAAGAAAAACAAACCATCGGAAAGAGTAACATGGGGCATTTCACAGACTTAACAATCCTCCATCAAAACATGCAATCAATAAAAAATAAAATACAAGCATTAGAAGTTGAGCTCCAATCTTTGAACTGCACAGTAGTTTGTATTACTGAGCACTGGTGTAGAGACACAGAAATCCAATATGTAGTATTATCATTGTATGAAAGGGCAAACTCTTACTGCAGAACTACTTCAAGGGGTGGAGGATCATGCATTTATATCAGAAAAGGAACACAGTTCAAATCTAGACATGACCTCAGTACAGTAAGTGAAGACAAACACATTGAAATATCAGCTATTGAATTATCAGGGCTCGATATCACCAAGAAATTAATTATTTTGTGTGTGTATAGATCTCCCAGTGGTAGTGTGGACACTTTTTTCCAATAAATTAACAGAAGTTCTAGATAAAGTCTCAAGTACAAAGGTCAACATAATTCTGTGTGGGGACATAAACATCAACACTAATATCATAAATGAATCCAGCAGCACCTTCATAAATATCCTTCAAAGTTTTGGCATGTCCCTATTGGTCAATAGTGCAACAAGGGTTACTACAATGACTGCATCAGTAATTGACCATGTGGCCACAAATATAGACAGGGAAAAATGTGATGTAGCTGTAAAAGATCTCGGACTATCATACCATCTCTGTCAAATAACAACAGTAAAATCAGGCATCGAATCATTCCCTAAACTACAAGCCTATAAACGACATCTATCAGAAATCAAAATAAAAGATTTTTCAAAAGAACTAGAAAAACAAAGCTGGGATGAAGTGTATAAGGAAACCAATGTGAATATGAAATTCTCCAAATTCTCCACATTGTTTAAATTGAACTTTGAAACAGCATTTCCAAAAGTATGCATGACTGTATCAACATCTCACAAAAACAGATGGATAACAGCAGGTATTAAGAAGTCCTCCCAAACACTTAAACACCTCAGTTCCATGAAAAAGATTCACAATGATCCAGAATTCTTAAATTTCTATCATAGATACAAAAAGATTTATAGGAAGGTGCTGATTGCTGCAAAAAAGTCATTTAATGACAAAATAATATATAATGCAGAGAATAAAAGCAAAGCAGTCTGGGATGTTATAAAAAAGGAAACGGGGAGAGGCAAACAAACGCAGAATAACATACTGCTAAGGGAGGGGGATAAGGTAATAAATGATCCACAGCACTTAGCAAACTATGTACGCGAGAATTTTTCAAGTATTGCAGAGAAGTTACAGCAAAAATTCCCCAAAACAAATATAACACCTGCAAAAATTGTTGCACTAGATACAATGATGTTACTTCCAACCACAGAGAATGAAGTCAATAAAACTGTTCAAAAGCTAAAAAATAAAAAGTCAGAAGGCTTAGATGATGTACCAATGTGTGTACTGAAACAATGCATAGGGATTATACAAGGCCCATTAACAAATATAATAAATGAATCCTTCACATCAGAGACATTTCCAGAGCAGCTAAAACAGGCAAGAGTTGTACCTTTGCTTAAGAAAGGTAATGCAGAAGACATAGAAAATTACCGGCCCATTTCCCTGCTGTCAGTATTCTCAAAAATAATAGAAGCAATTATGAAAGACAGATTAATGAATTATCTGAATAAATACAATCTTTTAAGCAAATCACAGTTTGGTTTTCGAAGTGGCAAAAATACGGAGTCAGCCATAGTAGAATTCACAAAAGTTGTACTTAATGCTCTTGATAAAGATGAGTGTGTCACAGGCATATTTTTGGATCTTTCTAAGGCTTTTGATACAGTCGACCACAAGATTCTATTACATAAATTAGAAGCATTAGGAATAAGAGGGGTAGCTAATGACTGGTTTCGATCATACCTAACAGATAGGGTACAAAGAGTAGAGATAACACATACTTCAAATAGATCTAAACATTTAGTAAAATACTTATCAGAACCAAAACATATTAATATAGGGGTTCCACAAGGTAGCATATTAGGACCAATACTATTCCTGATATACATCAATGACTTTCCCAGTAGTGTTACTCATGGTGAGAAAATTCTCTTCGCTGATGACAGCAATATTATAGTCACTGAGAGAACAAGAGAACTCCTTACCGAGAAAGCAAATGAAACTCTCAAGGAAGTTTACGATTGGTCAATAAGCAACAAATTGACATTAAACATAAAGAAAACTAATGCCATGAACTTCAGTTTGAAGAGGAAAAATGACAATGTTAAATTAAATGTAGATGGCACCTCTATAGGCTGTGTAACAAATGCAAAATTTCTAGGAATGAATATTGACTCTCAGCTGAAGTGGTGCGAACACACAAAGGTACTTGCAAACAGAATGTCATCAGCATGTTATGCCCTTAGAATTCTATCATCTGTGTGTAACATGCAGTGTCTTTTAGTTACATATTATTCATATGTACACTCAATTCTTAGCTATGGCATTCTTTTTTGGGGAACAAATCAACAAAATATGAACACAATTTTCAAACTCCAGAAAAGAGCCATAAGAATAATAACCAGAAATAGTAGTCGAGCTCATTGTAAAGATCTGTTCAAAACACTGGGAATTTTAACTGCTCCATGTGAACACATTTACCAGTCAGTTGTACACATCAAAAGTAACATTGGCAATTACTGCACAAACAGCTCTGTCCATGACCATGCAACAAGAGATAGACTCAACTTACATTTACCAAGAAAAAATAAACATAAAACTCAAAACAGCATTTTCTACCAAGGAATAAAACTGTACAATAAATTACCAAAAGAGATTAAAGAAATTTCAAAAATACACTTATTTAAGAAGGCAGCTAAAAAGTACCTGTTATGCAATACATTTTATACATTGAAGGATTACTTAGATAAAGCAGAGTAGGGGTTTGATAAAAAAATGTTATACAAACAAATAATAATAATAATGATGATTATAAAACATCCAATATTCCACATAACACCTTCACTTTATTATTTTTCTTCTTTTTTCCTTTCTAGAGACACTCTCCCCTCAAGCTATGCATAGCACAATACTAACACCTCTTCCTCTTTCTGAGCTCAACATCTCACTCATTATGAAGGGATGCTGACTCAGTTTTTCAGGATAGCAAATGGGAACTTGCAGTACAGAAAATTGCCCAAGGATCACCTGTGTGTGTGTGTGTGTGTGTGTGTGTGTGTGTGTGTGTGTGTGTGTGTGTGTGTGTATGTAGTGAGTGAAGTGTTATGAAACAATGTGTGTATAGTGTGTGCAGTGACTGATAGTGAAATATGAGTGAATAGTGTGGCATTACATTATTTAATGAGTTATTTGTAAATAAATTATTGTATACCAGGAGTAAAATCTAATGATCGTCTCTAACTAGAAGTCTGTAAATATATGTGTATACGAATTAGCTTATTGTAAATTGATCTAAGCTTGTAAATACTTTGACATGTCCTATATCCTTGTAAAAAGAGATCTACGGATGAATAAAACTACAACTACTACAACTACAAATAATCAGTTTTTTTTCGAATTTTCAGTCTCATCACGTACTTTGGCCTCAGTCTGTCAACTAAATATGGTTTTGAGCTGTGCCTTCAGCAGAAAACCTCATTGTTTCTTTTCCTACCAAAGGATGTTTCGTCACCTATGTGCAAGCAGCAGTAGATCTCGATTCCTCACACAAAAATTTTATGACTTCAACTAGGCCACATGCTGTTGCAGATTTTATGGTTTGACAGTATGTCATGGTGTTTTACTGTCAGGTCATGAATATATATTTTTACTTGATTTATATACTTATTCATGGGGAACAATAAATTGTATGTGAATGATATTCTTTGTAGTTTCTGAGTAGGAAATATCTTTTTACAACTAGCATGATTCTGCAAAAAAAAAAAAATAAATAAATAAATAAATAAAAAAATACTTCAGACTCGTATTGTTTGTTAGATATTATTATTATCATTATGATTACTTAAACAAGGCTCATCTCACAATGATATAGGAACAGTACAAATAGATAGCTCAAAATATACAACACATGGAGTATATAAGATGCTTTATGAAGATAGGACAACTGATCTTCTAGGTTAGGTCAACCACCTGGTTGACCATGGACTCGATCAAGGAATCATCCAGGCATTTGCCTTAGTGAAAACCACAGAAAATCGAAAGCAGGATGGGTGTACAGACCAACTCCATTATCCAGAGTATGAGGCCAGTGTCTGAACAGCTGCACTTCCTCATTTGGTTGGTTCCTATAGTACACTTAAGAGCCAAAGAAACTGGTACACGTCCCTAATATCGTACAGGACCCCGCTAGCACGCAAAAGTGCCGCAACACAACGTGGCATGAACTTGACTAATGAGTGAAGTAGTGCTGGAGGGAATTCGCAACACGAATCCAGCACAGCTGTCCATAAATCCATAAGAGCACAGGGGAGGGGGGAGCTGCAGATACCTTCTGGACAGCACATCGCAAGGCATCCAAAATAGGCTCAATAATGTTCATGTCTGAGGAGTCTGGTAGCCAGCGGAAGAGTTTAAACTCAGTAAAGCGTTCCTGGAGCCACTATGTAGCAATTCAGGACGTGTGGGGTGTCGCATTGTCCTGCTGGAACTGCCCAAGTCCGTCGGAATGCATAAGGGACATAATTGATGCAGGTGATCAGACAGGATGCTTACATATGTGTCACCTGTCAGCGTCGTATCTAGAGTATCAGGTGCCTTTATCACATCAACTGTACATGCCCCACACTATTACAGAGCCTCCACCATCTTGAGCTGTTCCTTCCTGATATGCAGGGTCCATGGTTTTATGAGGTTGTCTTCTAATGGTTATACATGATCATATGCTCGATACAATTTGACACAGTATCTGTCTGACCAGCCAACATGTTTCCAGTCATCAACAGTTCAGGGTAGGTGTTGACAGGCACAGGCAAGGCATAAACCTTTGTGTCATGCAGTCATCAAGGGTACCCAAGTGGGCCTTCAGCTCCAAAAGCCCATATTGATGATGTTTTGTTCAATGGTTCACACACTGGCACTTGTTGATTGCCTAGCATTGAAAATTACAGAAATTTGTGAACAGGTTGCACTTACGTCATATTGAATGATTCTCTTCAGTCATCGTTGATTCTTGCAGGATCTTTTTCCGGCCGCAGCGATGTAGGAGATTTGATGTTTTGCCGGATTTCTGATTTTCACGGTACACTCGTGAAATTGCCGTACGGGAGAATCCCCAATTCATCGCTACCTCAGAGATGCTGGGTCTCATCGCTCGTGCGCCGACTATACCACCACATTCGAACTTACTTAAATGTTGATAACCTGCTATTGTAGCAGCAGTAACCGAACTAATAACTGTGCCAGACACTTGTTGTCTTATGTAGGCGTTGCCGACCGCAGCGCCGTTTCCGCCTATTTACATGTCTCAGTATTTGAATTAGCATGCCTGTATCAGTTTCGTTGGCGCTTCAGGGTATAATGTAAAATAAAAGGCAGTTCCGCTTTTCATCGCTGAGCACACTAAAAGAACATGTTAGAAACTGAAAAGGTTTGATTTAATGTAAACAGATCCAGAAAACTGTTATGTGCCATTGTAATGACTTACATATTATAACATCGCTATTTGTTGTCCTCTTGCGCTCAGTTGTCTGTAATATTATGTTCATAATTACTGCTTTAGATCTGTATATCACACTGAATGAAACAAATTTTTCTTGCAAAACGCATTTCATCTTTATTGTTTACAAGATATCTTCCGTGGCAATTAACTTTTGTTCTTCTTCCAGCTTTATAGCTGATTTTCTTCTCCTCCCTACCGTATGCAATTTCATTCTCACAGTACTAGGAAATGAACATCTGTTCACTCGATGTTGTAACTGTTGTATCGATATTTCGCTGACAACCTCTCAGACATGCCTGTGGCGTATCGCTAGCAATATTGTTTCAGATATCTCTGGCGCATGCCCCTTTACTCCACAGTGCAAAGTGCTTTACGAACATTGCAAGGGAGTCTCCATGAGAGTAACTGAAAGCTTGTCAGCCAAAACATAGGTGCAAGAGTTAATAATATCCCGGATGCACTCTCAAAAAATGATGGAATACAGTGTACATGTTACTGTTGTGTGTCCAGTCCACGTTGGTGTTCACTTGTTCTCAAGTGAGTTTCGTGCCAAATTTGAATTTCGTTTACTTTCGCGCTCTCTCTTTCTGTGTGTGTATGTGTGTGCGTGGTGGTGGTGGCGGTGGTGGTGTGGTGGTGGTGGGGGGGGGGGGGAGTAGATTTAGCTGCTTGTTTCGTCTTTTTTTAGTTCCTTTAATGTTGGTGTAGGCTGTGGCTGGGTTTTTAGCATTTTTGGATCTGTTTCTATTTAAGTTGGGTGATGGTTGTGGGCTATTAGGTCAGAAAATGTGCTATGGGACCTATTACTTTTTTAATGCTCTAGGGTGTTGTGAATTCTTGTTTTAATGTTCCTACATGTTCTGCCTTATGCATATTGGCTGCCAAGTGTGACATGTAAGTGCATACATGCCTGATCTGTTGAAATTTATCTTTGGGTGTATATTTCTGTGTTGTGTTGTCTGTCCTGTAACATGTATAAAATCCCTGTTTCTTTAAAACGTTGTTTACTGTGTGAACAATTTTATTATTGCATGCGAGTATGTACCAGTTTGTTTCGTATGTAGGTTACTGTTCTGTTGTGTCTTGCATGTGGTCATTCTCTGTATATTGTGTTCTCGTTGTTGTACAAGTCTTGTGTGCATGTGGCCTGTTCATTTCTTTTCTGTTTGTATATTTGTTGGATTAATTTCTCTGTCATTTGGCTATCATATTCATTTTCCATTGCAAATTGTCTTATTGTATTTAGCTCAGTTTGCTTATAGGTGTTCTGTTTAATCTGTGATGCCTGAATATGAATCTTGCTTCTTTGTGTGTCAATGTTTGTGTGAGTGGTTGTGCTCATGGTTTCCTGAATGTTGTGAAGTCAGGAGTGGTTTTATTCTTTGTTTGGTGAGATCCACAAAATTTAATGTCTTTTCTGCTTCTATTCTGAAGTAAATTTTTGGGTGTAAATTGTTTATTTCATTGTGTAGCTGTTTTATGTGTGTACATGAGTGGTCGTTCAGGCAAATTACGTCATTAACATAATGACACCGTTTTATTACTTCATATTTTTTGGTTTATTGTGCGTCTGAAGCTCTTCTCTACGTTGTTCATGAATATGTTGACTAAGAGGTCTCTGATCGGTGATCCCACTGGTAGTCCTTCAGCCTGGGAATAAAACTCATTGTTGAATATAAAATAATGTTGTGCTGTTATGATCCTGAGTGTGGTTGCTGTTTCATCTGTCTGTCTGTGTGTGTGTGTGTGTGTGTATTGCCTTGTTGTTTTAGTACTTACGTAGTGACGTTGACTGTTTCATTTCTCGGAATGCAAGTGTACATTTATGTGACACAACATGACATGAGCCAGATATGTCCGGTATGTCAATGTCCTTGATCCTGTCTATCAATTTCATTGAGTTTTCCAGGTTCATATTGCCTTCCAAAGCATAGTTTCGTGACATACTCGTTACATTGTTCCAGGAAGAAACCACAACTGCCTGCATACCAAGACTTCAAACACATTACTTTATCTGAACTTAAACTGAGGTGCAAATATGGTGACCATACGTCCCGATTAGTCGGGATTGTCCCGTTTTTTGAGGCTCAAAAATTTTTCACGACTTTTTTTTAAAAACAAGCAATTTGTTCCGATTTTCAAGGATTATTTTCAGAAATTTAAAAAGTGGTTAAAATATTTTCTGAGTGTCGATTTTATAAACTACCAATTTAAACTGACATTCCGTATGTTGGAACCCCCTGATATGTTGAACTTGAGCACTATTATTGTTGCACACTCTTATTTTCTTTGGTTTTGCTTGCCATTGTTGTCAGCACTCAGTATAGTGATGGGCTTAACTGCGATTTTCCGATATCAGTGATTTCTGTGAATGCTAATTTTCAGTATCTGTTATTCTTAACTGTGATTTGTCGCAGTTAAGGAACTAGGTCATGTATCCCTCCGCCACTGCTTTTTCTGCGATTTCTGCTACTTCCACAATTTCTGTGACTTCTGCTACCTCTGCGATTTCTGTGACTTATGCTACTTCTGCGATTTCTTTGACTCCTGCGATTTCTGCGACTTACCACCGTATGAAAAAGTTACATCTGCCCACACAGAAAATTGCATCTCAACAAACCTGTTATTGGTAAGTAAGTTTTACGTTTGTTCTTCCGTTGGCTTTAATTATGTATTAAAGAAACAACTGTGAAAATATTAATAGTGTAATTAATATGTAAGTAGCCATACAGTAGCGTAATAGTTCGTGTTAAGAAAATGAATTCTAACATATTGTTATGTTCACAGGTACCCGAACTACATTTCAGTCACTCAGTAAATTGATAACTCAAAATATCATTGTCACCAGATCTGGAGAAATTGCCACTGCGTCTTTAGACCGTTTTCGTCAGATGAGAGGTTAGTTTCTAAGTGTTTCGATGGACTTAATTACTTCAGTGAGATCGTTCTTGCAAATGTTAAATATACCCCATTGAGCGGCTTTCATTACAGCAAGTATTAGCATTCTACTCTGTCAATTATATTTCTTGTAATTAGTGACAGCAAAAATTGTTTAATAATCCTTGTGATTTTGCAGACACAGTTCTGACTCTTGATTACTGGTTGCTGTACGTATTTATCCACATCAAGTCTGTTGAGAGAGACTCGTGAAGATTCAAAACAGCTCTTAGAGGATTTGCAGTTTAAAAGTGACATCATTGTGAAATAAGTGTGCAGATGAGTGATTAAACTGTGTTTTATTGAAGTTGTTATGCAATTTTAAAGGAATAATAAATGTTAAATACAGTGAGTGAATAATGAAAATCTTATTTTCCATATGTTTAAGCCGTCCTATACCCGTAATTTTCCGCCACTTATTTACTGGTAAACACTAGTTGGAGAGTGACACGCCCCCCCCCCCCCTTTCTCCACAATCTTGGTGTGACACTGACCTGTAACATTCATTTTGAGGCTGTTGTTATGAAAGTGGGAAGTACAGATCTTCCAGTTAAATCAGTAATAGCTTAAGTGCAGTACTTGAAAGTAACACAGGAAAAGCTTACTTATGTAGGTGGTAGTAGTGTCGGCAAAAAGTTAGTGTGTGTGAAGTTGCCATGTAGAACACCAGGTGTAAAACTTTTATCCCGAGTCTTGAACTGTGTTGGAATAAAAGTGAGGCATTCATATGACTCAATAATGCTGTTTTCATTTCACTACACTTATACAGATGTCTGAATTCTGCTGTGTTAACATTGCAAAGTCCTGTAGGCATGTGGAGTATTAACCAAAACGGTCATATTGGAAGCAGAATCACATTTGTTACGTTACTTGATATTTTCAGGAGAAAAAGGCAATGTTGCTTCTTATTAATATAATACATTCAGAGTCACAGCTGTTTGACCAGCCATAACTGATGCTGAGTGTGCATGTCGTCATATAATGTGAAGGGCTTATTTCAATAATGGCACAAGTCCATTACCTCCACTTTTCTGTCTATAATGCTTCTGAAATTAATGATCCAAACAAACATTAATAAAGGGTCATTTCTAGCAAGAAGCCATATGCTTGAATATTTCTGGTATCTCAACTGCAGATTTTTCAGCGCTCATTTAACTTTACGGCTCCGTATCTCAAAATGAACAAAAATGGACTTGTATCAATAATGAAATAAGTCATTCTTATGCACACACAGCACACTCATCTCGTGAGGCACAAGGCTCTCATGACAAAGTACGTACGTCGTTCAACAGATGGCACTAGGAAAAGAATGTTAACTGCGCTTTTTAGTTGCTACTTGCGATTCTTAGTTGCGATTTGTCACGGAAATCGCAGTTTGACTCGGTAGCGAATAGCATAGTATGAGCTTTGCTCAACAGATGGCACTGCTAACTGCGCTTTTTAGTTGCTACTTGCGACTCTTAGTTGCGACTTGTCACGGAAATCGCAGTTAGACTACATAGCGTGTCGCAGAGATGAGCGTAGTACGACCTTTGGCCAACAGATGGCACGGTTAACTGCACTTTTTAGTTGCTACTTGCGACTTATGGCCGCGACTTGTCACTGAAATCGCAGAAACCAATACGGAATTCAACCAACAGATGGCTCACGGCGTTGAATGTGAAATGCTACTTGCGATTGCTAACTGTGACTGAAATCGCAGTTAGATTTTGTAAAGTTGTTATTATGATATCTGTGACTTCTCAATCACTGTGATTTCTAACAGATATGCGATTTCCTGCACACCACTAACTCAGTATCAGTCTCGTGAGGTGCTAGCACGTCGTGGTGATGCCGAAACGAAAATCTAAGTTTCGGAAGAGCTTCAGAGGAAATTTCCTTACTTCACTGCTACAGACAATGACTGTTCAACAAAAGGTAGCCTATGTAACTATGCTGTATCCGTGTCTCATGGTGGTGCTGCAGATCTCAAGCATCATATGGAATCAGAGAAACGCAGGAAGAATCTTCGATCGGCAGGTCCCTCGCAAAGAATGACGAGATATTTTGTAACTTCAGATACACAGAAACAGAAAAACGTAGCTGCAGCAGAAGGAACCCTGTCATTCCATGTTGTTAAACACCACCAAAGCTATCGTTCTAATGACAGCAGTGTTCAACTAATTCTCATGTTATACAGTCATTCAGTATCATCTCAAAGTGCGTTGCATTTGGTGCAGACAATACTAACTGTAGTTTGGGGGGGGGGGGGGGGGGGTTAATGAAGAAAGAGGGTAATAATGTTTTCACACATCTGAAAGAAAAATTTAAAAAAACTCTAACATTGATGGTATAGTTTGTCCAGCACATGTTGTTCATAACACACTTCAAAGTGCTTGTGATGTTTTACCTGTTGACATTGATTGCATTGTCATGAAGTTGTACAACCATTTTCATACTTTTTCTATTTGTGTTGCAGAACTCACTGAATTCTGTAAATTTGTTGGTGTCACTTACAAAAATTTACTTTCCTTTTCCAAAACAAGGTGGCTTTCGTTGTTGTCAGTCATAGAAAGGATCTTGAAAATGTATGGACCTTTGAAATCTTATTTTTTGTCACAGTGTAACTCAAAGTGCCCTGCAATCTTAAAGATTTTTTTCAGTGATCCTATAAATGAATGTCATTTACTTTTTGTACATTCGCAAATGAGTGTTTTCCAGCAATCCATTCTGAGCACTGAGAAACAGAATAATTTCAAATGAGTGTTTTCCAGCAATCCATTCTGAGCACTGAGAAACAGAATAATTTCATATGTGAAGTGTATCAGTCTTAAATAAAGCTTTGAAAAGTCTAAATTCAAGGAAACATGAACGTTTTGTACCACTAAGTGTAAAAAAAAAACTGCTGAATGTTTGTGATGACCAGTCTGTTAAGAAATTTGACACAGCAGTATCAACGTTTTATGATGCTTCAGTAGACTATTTATCCTCATGGTTACAAGGAATAACTGAGTTTTCTGTATTCTCGTGGATGATGCTCACAGAACCACCAGAATGGTCAGTAGTTGAAAATACTTTAATGTGGCTAAATGAAAAGGTCATTCTAGTAAATGACAGCCTCTTATTTGATGAAATGGTTCATATAGTCATTAGTAAAACAACAAGTGGAAACAGACAGTGAACAATGGAATCAGTTGATGGAAGATGAAAAACGATGTAGGTTTTTCAGATCTTGCCAGTGTAATGAACAGTTCAGAGAATCGCTTACTATAGCACATTACTTCTTTTCACTCCCTGCCCACAATGCAAATGTTGAAAGAGTTTTCAGCTTACTATCATCACAGTGGACAGACGAGAGGAATAGATTTACGGTGAGGAGCGTTAAGTGTATTTTACTGACTTGTTTAAACTTCTGTAAACACTGTTGTACTGACTTCTGTTCATACCTACTAGGCAAATCTAAGTTGCTGAATGAAATTTCATCTTCGAAGAAATATGATTACAGTGTGGAATCCACAAACCATAAACTCCTTGTGTTCACTAAGAACTTTTTTGTAGTGATTGTTACTGTATGTCTTTCTACATTCTGTGTTACAAATGTTACATTTCTTAATAAGTAAATTTCTGAAAACTTGAAATGTACTTCCTTCCGGTCTTTCCATTCTTTGTTTGGTTTTGTACACACACACACACACACACACACACACACTCACACACACAAACACACACACACACACACACACACTTACATACACACACACACACACACACACACACACACACACAAATATCAGTGAAGGTTATATTTTGCAGAGGAAGAAGAAATTTTAGCGTTAAATGTGATATTTAACGAGAAATAAAAATTGTCCCACTTTTTGGCCAAGAAAATGTATGAAAGTCCCACTTTTGTCCGAAGAAAATATGGTCACCCTAGGTGCAAGACGTAGTTTGGGTGACGTCTCTTATCCACATCTTGGACAAGAACAAAAAAGTTTATTGACTACTAACAAATGTACTCAGCTGTATAACAAATATGCTCCCCTAAGAACCGATAATATAAGAAAGAAATTTGCACATTGACTAACTGAAGAACTAAAACATCTCATGAATCTCAGAGACCCTCCACATTGGGCATACAAACTGCACCACATGCCTAAAAATTGTATTACTTTCGGGTAGAAGCGGAACAGAATAAGCCAAGCTGTGAAAAATGATACTCAGGCATGACCATACATTAAATGACAACAGAAAAATTGTATTTAAAGCATGTTACTTGTAACACCTACAAAAATATAAAAACTCTTCCCACCTGAACTAAAAAAATCTTGTACAAACATTTATACTTCCAATTATTGATTACAGTAATATTACCCTTCATGGCTTTTCTCAGGAGAGCACATGGCACCTGGAACCGGTTATGAATGCCGGGGTTCGTTACGTCTATGATGTTTGTCTTGTACCTTTGTCTGCAGAGTGATGGCTTGTGGTTGGATGGTGATAGGCGCTACAGAATTTTGCTAATCTGTGCAAAGAGCTCGGACTTAAATTGGCGTCCCTTGTCTGTTATGATGTGAAGTGGGCACCCAAATCGCGCGACCCACTGAGACAAGAATGCTATCAACCAGAGTCTTGGTGGAAGGATCTTCTATGGGAATTGGCCCTGGTCCAGCGTCTGAATCGCTCCACAGTTGTCAACAAGCAGCATAGTCCATCTAATGGGGGCAAAGTTCCACGTCATCAACATGGATGAGGGCGAACGCTTCTGTAGTGTCTGGAAAATCGCCAATAGGTGCGTGAACATTTCGACTGACTTTATTACTTTGGCAAGATATGCACGTACGCGCCCACTGTCGATAATTCTTTTGAAGTCTTGGCAAAACGTAGTGCCAGGCGACAAGTTTCGCTCTGAACGCCAGGATGTCAGACGTCGTGAAGAGCGTGCAAGATTGTTTGGTATGGGCCGCTTTTGCCTATTGACATGTCGCAGTATAGCTGAAAATTGGCGCTTGGTTCATTAACAAAATGGTTCAGATGGCTCTGAGCACTATGCGACTTAACTTCTGAGGTCATCAGTCGCCTAGAACTTAGAACTAATTAAACCTAACTAACCTAAGAACGTCACACACATCCATGCCCGAGGCAGGATTCGAACCTGCGACCGTAGCGGCCCCTCGGTTCCAGACTGTTGCACTCAGAACCGCACGGCCACTCCGGCCGGCCCGGTTCATTAACAAGTTCAGTTATAGTCCAGTCTGGGTATTGTGCAGCATGCTGCGCATTTCGTCATCTGTTTGCTGTGCGTCGCATAAGTGAGCGAAATCAACTGTCTCAGTGACTGTGCTAATGCGAAACAAGCAGTCTGCTACTAGACTGTTGAGGCTGGAAAAGTCTTGTAAATCTGTAGTAAATTGGGCAATGTACTCCAGCTGATACAATTGTCTGGGAGAAGAGTTATCGTTGTTTTGGTGATAAGCGAATTTTAGTGGTTTATGGTGGGTCAATATAGCGAACGTTCTTGCTTCTAGTTGGACGCGGATGTATTTGACTGCTGCGTAGATGATCAACAGTTCGCGTTCATATAAACTCATCGCTGTTGCGCCGGAGTTCAAATGGTTCAAATGGCTCTGAGCACTATGGGACTCAACATCTGAGGTCAGCAGTCCCATAGAACTTAGAACTACTTAAACCTAACTAGCCTAAGGACATCACACACATCCAGGCCCGAGGCAGGATTCGAACCTGCGACCGTAGCGGTCGCTCGGCTACAGACTGCAGTGCCTAGAACCGCACGGCCACCGCGGCCGGCACCGGTCACCACAACCGCTGTTACAATCATCCGCTGCCTGTAATTTCTTTGTAGCACTGTGAAACCCTTTGAAGTGAACGCAGTTCGTCGTTCAAAACCATATTGTCTTTATGGCTGAATGGCGCCTATGTCATAGTCTGAAGCATCTGCAGCAACTGGAATGTTTTGTTCAAATCATATGTCATGAGACACTTGGTACCACACAAACATTATTTTGACTTATTAAATCTATGGTAGCATACTATTTCCACTTGGTGCTGTTATGAAACAACTTGTGCAGTGGATCACTGATAGAGGCTGCTTGGGGGACAAACCTCCTATTATAATTTATTTGCACAGAAGATGAAAAGATGCTGATGAGTGTGGATCGTGAGTGTGGTGCGTCAGGAAAAAAAGGTAAAAAGAGCGATGGAAAGCGTTGGAATGTCAACAAAGTCTGTTGTGGCAATTTGTGCTCTTTGTGCTACAGTATCAAAAAGGTAAGAGAAAGAAGCAAAGAATCAAAAAGAAGACATGATGAGAACTACACATGCTCAGCATCTACATCATCCTGTGACGAATGGAGTATAATATTACGCTCGGACCACTGCGATTGCAAGAAACACAGTTAAAGTTGTAATGTACACGATGTGTAAAACAGTATATAATTATAAATGTGTTAATGCAGATACAAAAGATAAGGCATGGTGCTGCAAAAAAAAAGTAGCAGAGATGACCTAGTTCAAAAACAGAACGAGCTGGACCGTTGTACTAGCAAAAGTACTGAAGTACTTTTTTAAAACACAAGCGTAACAAATTCACACAGCAAGAAGCAAAGACCGCAAACGAATTACACAATGAACTGCACCCCGATGCTAGATCGTTTAGTAGCACTCAAGCTATAACCAGGGCCAGTTTAAGGCTACAGTAATCAGTGTAGTCGCAGGGCACCTCGAGCCCGCCATGAGCCTTGTAAATACTTGCTCTTACTTGAGAAAATCTGGTTTCCTTTTAAAAGAAAACAAAACTGTTCAAATATAGAATATTAACAGGCTCCATTCACGCCAGTCCTACTGTCGAGATTACCTTCATTATTGAGTCTATGTTTTGCGCAACCAGAGAGCTCCTGTGAATACTGAGGCAGTCATTCTGCCAGTGAACCAACGAAAATAGGGATTTGCATTTTTGTCCCAGTCAGTCGCCGGCCTTTCCGGAAATGCCAGAAACTTTGGGATTCCACTGCTAATCCACAGGCGGGTGCGTAGGGGGCCCTAATGTTTGCAGTACCTTGGTTCAGCAACTCAGTCAGGTATGAAGTACGAAGCCAGTCTGTGATCTTTGTCTGGTGCTATTGGAACCTGTAATATGTTTTATGCTAGGGTGTAGAACGGTTCGTCGGGGAGAAAAAAAAAAAAAAAAAAAAAGGTGTGACATCTAAAAAGAGCAGTTGTAGCAAATAGGTTCATGTAAAAAAAATCTAAAACCGAATGGGCGATGTTTTAGTGAATGTACAGTCTGATGTGAAATAATTTAATCTGATTGAATCTTCAGTGGCTGATAATTCTGAACTAACTTATGTTTTGTGAAAAAATGGTTCAAATGGCTCTGAGCACTATGGGACTTAACATCTTAGGTCATCAGTCCCCTAGAACTTAGAACTATTTAAACCTAACTAACCTAAGGACATCGCACAACACCCAGCTGTCACAAGGCAGAGAAAATCCCTGACCCCGCCGGGAATCGAACCCAGGAACCCGGGCGTGGGAAGCGAGAACGCTACCGCACGACCACGAGGTGCGGACTATGTTCTGTGAAAGTATGAATTAGTGACTGATGATAGACCTCGGATTATAGGTAAAAACCTATTTTGTTCCTCATTAAATAAAGGCATTAAAAATTGTACATACACGAATTACGCCAATTTGTAATCGAAAACGCTAGTTTTATAGCACCTGAAAATACCCAATTTCAGATTAGTTCTTGATTCCAACTAAATTTTAAAAATCCAATTAAATAACATTTTTTGTGACTAACATTCCCTCGTGGTCTTCCCAACTACATATTACGCAAATATTTTATCAAGAATTGTAATTTTATAATACCTAAAATACCTAATTTCTTGTTAGAACCTGATTGTACCTCATTTTTAAAAATCCTAAAAATACCTAATTTCATGTTAGAAACTTGAGTGTATCTAATATTTAAAAATCCAATTGCCGCACTGGATTAGCCGAGCGGTCTCGGGCGCTGCAGTCATGGACTGTGCGGCTGGTCCCGGCAGAGGTTCGAGTCCTCCCTCGGCCATGTGTGTGTGTGTGTTTGTCCTTAGGATAATTTAGGTTAAGTAGTGTGTAAGCTTGGGGACTGATGACCTTAGCAGTTAAGTCCCATAAGATTTCACACACAAAAATCCAGTCAAATAAAATTTGTATGACCAAAACAACTCTTCTCGTATTCGCGGATACTTAGAAAAAGGTAACTGAATGACAACTGGTTTATTTCCATGCGTGAACGCACCCAATCGTGAGTCAGACGACGACAGCATAAGCCAGGCTATTTCTGGCAGGCCTGCCCTGCAGAGGGTTGTCGCTCGCCGTGAACCATGAAAGGATCCGGCAGGGAACTCAGGAGCCTTGTGATGTGCCTCCGGCACCTTCCTTCTGCCTGTTGGAACAGCCTGGAAATTTTTGGAAATTTGTGGTAAACTGCTGAGGTCATCGGTCCCTAAGCCTCGCTATGGACAACACACACACCCATGCCCCAGGGAGGACTCGAACCTTCGAAGTAGGGACCGGCACAGACCGTGTCAAGGCGCCCTAGACCGCGCGGCTAGCAAGCCACGTGCACTGTCTCCATTCAGCCGTCAGCGTGCTTCTTGGGTGTGGTGAAATACTTCACAGCGACAGTGCATTTGTGGAAAGTCAAGCATGCCGAAAGTAGCCAGCTCCAAATCATCTCTGATTCGTCAGTGGTTACAAGAATTCCTTGATTTCTCTACAGACAGAAGATTTATTCATTGCAATGTGTGCAACAAAGACATAAGTAAAATGTTGACCTTTTATCTGCTACTCCCTATCAGACAACAGTGATACCACTGATTTTCCGATTTAACTTGGACCAGACACAAGAGAATGCAACAGCATTGTTTCCAAACCCTTAACACAGGTTAATTATGCTAAATAGATCTTCCACAAAGTATTTCTGATGTCTCTTCGTTTATAGGTATGTTCTGAACAGAGATCGCATATAAGTCAGCTTGTTACAGGGATTAAACACCAGGAAAGTTTAAAAAATAAATCAAACTTGAAACAAACGTTTGCAACTAAACTAAATGCAACAAAAAAACAATTCAACTTGATCTGTGTCGAGCCATTGTGCAGCAAACATACCATTCAATGCAGTTGAAAATAGTCAGCTGAAAAGTTTTCTAGAGAACTGCTGTCACCGTAGCATTCCATCAGAATCCACACTGAGAAACAACTATTTAGTTACTTTATATGAAATTACATTGGGCAGGATAAGGGAGGATATAGGCGATTCATACATGTGGATCTCTGTCGATGAGACAACTGACAGACTAGAGCGATATGTGGCTAATTTGATTATTGGAAAGTTAGATCTTGACACTCGCTCTGTACCTCATCTGATCTGCAACAAAGAGCTAAAATAGTCTAACCAGGGAAAAATTGTTCACTCTGTTAATAAAGAGCTCAAATTACTTTTCCCCAACAGTGTAGACGAAAACAAAGTACTTGTAATCTACAATGACACAGCCACATACATGTTTGCTGCTATTAAACTGTTGAAGGCATTTTACCCAGCCTTGCTCCAGGTCATATGTCTTGCCCATGCCATGAATCGTGTAGCTGAAACGATACGTCTCAAATTTCCACACGTAAATAAGCTAGTTTCAACCATCAAAAAGGTTTTTTAAGCACCTACAAGAATCTAGTTATTTCGAGAGGAACTTCCCAACGTACCACTTCTACCACAACCCATACTTACTTGATGGGGAATGTGGTTAGAGGCCATGGAATATTACCACGAGTATTTGGAAGACATTAAGAACATTCTTCTTAAATTGTGGGAGAAGACAGTGAACATTACTTCAGCTACAGGTCTTCTAAAGGACCCAACAATTTCCAACGACATTACGTATATAAAATTTCATTATGCATTTTTGGTCTCTGTTATTAAAGCTCTAGACTCTAGAGTGTTCAGTGTACACGCACCTGCGATTGATGGAAGAGGTGGCAGAAAAAACCAACTTGGTCACAGTTTCTATTGGTATGAAAGTTAGTGAAAAACTAAAAACAGTGCTACAAAAAAATCCAGGACTAACCACCCTCTGCTCAGTGGCTGACATCTTATCACGTAAATCAACAGAACATGAGTGTGCAATCCCTTTGTGCCTAATATCGTCATTTAAATATGCTCTGGTGTCATCTGTTGTCGTGGAACGCTCATTCTCGGCATGCAAGATGCTATTAACAGACAAGAGATGCAGTTTCTCAACGGAAAATCATCTCTGCACTTTGTTAAAAATTAATGTTTTAAATGAATATACTGGGTGTTTGGAAATTCCTGTTACCAACTTTTAGGACTTGTACAACGGAGTGAGTAGATAATATTTTGAATAGGAACCCATGTCCGCAAACGTTCCGTTTCCGTCCTACAGCAGTTTCAGTTCACATTTGTAACTCGTCCACGTCTGCTGAGGTAAAGAGAAAAACCTCAGAGTTCATTGTCTTAATATGCGATACGGTAGACAAGATGATGTGTAGTACGTCAGAGTGTCGCCTGATGTCACATAACGTCGGTGTCTGTGCATCTCCGGTACAGTAATAATGTAAACACGTAATGTTTAAATGTTAATATAAACAATGTGAGTAAATGATAAATTGATGTTTCGTTTTGTTTTCTTTCGAATTGTTAACTAATAATTGTATTGCGCCACTCCTAATTCAATTTCTCAAACAGAATTTGATAAGTTAAACATTTGAACCGAAACCGTCGTAGAACAGTTATGGTACATTTTCGGACGTGGGTTCCTATTCACTCCCCTCTACAAGTCCTAGGATTTGTAACAGACATTTCTGAACATCCTTTATAAACATCTATCAGTTCTTCAACTTGTATGACGTTTGTATTGTAAAATTAACTGAATGTTAACTACAAGGTGTCACCCATGTCTACTGATTAGTGTAGTAATTTCACCGCCAACCATAATGAACTTATTGAAGTTGGTCTTTTTACAAGATAATTTTGTAGAGCATCTAACTGCTATGGTGTAGGAAGGATACATCTACTTTAATCTGGTGGTGATTATGGAAACCAATTATGGAATTATTAATAAACAAACCAATTTTGTAAATTGATGCACGATGGAAAAAATAGCAAGAGCGTTTCCAGGTTGTGAAAAGTGCCTCAATCGGAGTTTGGGAAGTGTTACACTGTTGGAAACGTTAACTTTCTTTAAGGTGACACACTCTGAACAATGAGTGTAATAGTTTCGTTGAATTGCTTGACTTCAAATTTGATCTTGATGGTCATTCAAGTAATCGATGTCTTCAAGCGAACTTCTAACATTACGCAGCTGAACTGCTAAAGTATATCTGTGGCCCATCGAATTTTATCAAGTTGACATGTTACTGTTTTTACTCGCAGCGAAAGGCTATTGTTACCCATAGAAAACAGTTTATTAGAAAGCTCATCTAAGCAGATAAAGCAGTCCAGTCGCTAACACGGTAATTCAAATTATCAGAAAGAATCTTCGAGAAATTGTAATTAAATTTCGGCAGCTCTGAAAGAAGAGTACAATGCTTATAATATCTTGTATATACCAGCATGTCTCTGTAACTAATTCAAGACAGAGAGGCTTTCGATTACTGAGGCTGTACGGTATTTACGAAGAGAGTACATAACCAATGGAAGATAGTATCACGACTAGCAAAGGGACAGACCACCTCAGGTGGGATCGTCACTACCACCGTTCCCCGTCCTCCACCATGCTGTCTGTGCAGGTACGTGCTTCACCTCATACCCATTGCACATTACAGCCTCGTACTGGCTAAAACATTCATTTCTAATAGACGGTAGTCGGTCCATCATCTCAGAATACTCGGTATAGTCTCCTCTACCCTCTGTATAGCTTTGGTCCAAAACGTGTGGAACAGCGTATATTAAATGAAGAATATCTGGGATGAGGTCAGATACAGGTATGTTGAAATGTCTGAAAGAGCAACACTGAAATGGATGCGGTAAACTAACCTCTACAGAAGTACCCTACAGTCCCGTGTTTTCAACAGGTAGATGAGGTTAACTGTTTTTCTGTATCAGTGATCTATATACTCTGTGTATCGAGAACTCTGGGCCCGAAGCATAAAAGTGTTGCACGTCTACAATTTGCACCATCCAAACTGTTGTTTTTGGGTAAAAACTTACGATCGGTCTGTGCGAGATCAAGGATTATTCACATATTTTTAGTTGTAGACATTGTCCCACTGTAAAAGTGTATGAAGCAAGGAATTACCAAAGCAGCACAAGATTCAAAATCTTCAATCGACGATACCTCAGAACTCTGAATAATTCATCCCTTAAAACATGCTAGAAATTTAACAGTCTCACTTGTTATTTAGTTCCAGCAAATGGTAGCACGCAGTTTAGTTTTCGAGAAATTGCTCACATTTTTTCTGTAGAATGTACTTTGTGTACAAACTTGGTAAGTATTTGCAGTACTATTCAAAAAATCCATCTCCTAACCTTACAACATGAATTTTTGTTGTAAGAAACCTGCATATACTTTTCTTGAGGATACGATATTTAATGTGTTGTTGAGAGAAACACGTAGTACCACTTACATAAATACCCCTATGACAGAGACACTGAGTGGCGACATAAATGCTGGCAGGCAATGCATTGTTTTAAATACTTAGTATGCATAAAGGTGTGATATAAGTGCCCTTCTACGTTTTAATATCAGTTTACTCTTAATGAGTACTTGCTAATTGTTAATTCGTGAGTTTTTTTCCTCTGTAATTGGTTTTGTATTGATCTTCATCATATCTTTGGCTCTCTGTTTTAGCACATTATGTTTGCCGGCATTGTGAAATGGCTTCCTAGCAAGTCAATGTGAATGTGTCTACATCTACATCTATACTCTGCGAACTATTGCGAGTTGCATGGCAGATAAATCCCATTGTACCACTTATTAGGGCTTTTTACCGTTCCATTCACATATGGAGCGCAGGAGAATGAGTTTTTAAATGCATCTGCGTGTGCTGCAATTTATCTAATCTTGTCTTCAGGGTACCTATGGGAGCGATATGCAAGAGTTATACTATGTTCCTAGAGTCATCATTGATAGGTTGAAAGAGTTGAAACATGATTTTTAAACCAGCAGGTCATTCTTCACCGAAACATATTTAAATTAAAATTTTTCCTTTTGAATTAAAGGTTTGCACACAAGACGAGAATTCAGAATCCACAACGCACATGAGATAACGATTTAATACCTCCAGCAGTCCTTAAGTCGTTATTTTAATGTAAAAATCAGCAGGGCAGAACAGCACTTGTCTGACGAGGCTTAGCTATGAGCACTGCATAGATACCCGACGTGTTCCTTTTATCATAGCTGAAGTTACTTGACAGAAAATACTTAATGTGAAAAAGCTCATAATCTCTCTCCCCTCGCTCCATTTGTGATTGGAACAGGAAAGGGAGGCAGCGTGAAAGGCTTTTGAGCTCGAAATATTACGATAATTTCTAGCGTTTGACGGTTCGTTAAATTCCAGTCATCATCACAGTAAAAAGAAAGTAATCTATTACTCAGGCTAGCATCGTAATTTTTAAGCGATTGCTCACAAAAATTATAAATATTTTACATTGTTCATAGGCCATCCAACCTCTGCAGGCAATTTCTAATGGTTCTTGTCAGGGTTAACATAAACTGGACCTGAGAGCCATTGAACTTAGTGATTTAAATTGGCGATTTCTCTGGTAATAAATATGCAACCAGTTGCTTTTTTACAATTTATTCAACCATGAACATGCTTTTGAGGCTCTGCAGGCTCATCATCAGATGGAGGTGTTGTAAGAACATTATGTTGTGGACCAAGTGTAGCTAGATGCTGTGCTGGTGCTGCTGGCGGAAATGACGGATATTTAGTAATCGGTGACAAATTATCTCGAGATCGACCTTGGTGATCACCGTTGTGAGCACAGTGATCACCGAGATCAACCTCAAGATCATGAATGAAGAGGTGGCATCTGAACTGAACACCACCTGACTTAGAAGTCCAAAAAGCCAAATGCATCAATAATGACCTTTTCTCACTTACCTCGAGCGTGCTTTTACTGACTCCGTCTGCACCATAGATTCTCCCCACCACAAGGTCGAACTTCCGAATTCCCATCATCAGTAGCACAACTACCAAAAGCGTCTCCATTACAGTGATCACCTTACTGCAGACTGTAAAAATCCACCGACATGTCCACGTAGCAAAGCCTCTCATATTCTTGAACGGTGCCATACTCTTGCTTTCCTTACTACCAGCAACAAATGCAACACCTGCAACAACTGCATGTCTCACACCCCACCTACTTTGCAAATTGCAAAGACAAATAGCCTACCAAATGTGAACGAATTGTTTCAGTCAGTCCCATATATAACACCATTCAGCCCAACAATTCCCTCAGACCACCTCCTGCTGCTGAAGATATCATAAAATTCGTGACAGTTGTACTTCAAACCCAAACCATCGAGCCATCCATGCTTCCAAAACCCAGTAAATAATCGCAGGTTGCACCACACACAACTTCTGCCTCCACTGCTTCTACCTTACCATTTACAACCCTTCCATCCAATTAAGTAACCATTAAAATACCTTGGACTAAAACTGGATTGCCAAATAACATGGAAACACCATATACTAACCATTCCACTGAGAGTCCATAATAGAGTATATTACTACCGGCCGCAGTGGCGGAGCGGTTCTAGGCGCTTCAGTCTGGAACCACGAGGCTGTTACGGTCGCAGGTTCGAATCCTGCCTTGGGCATGGATGTGTGTGATGTCCTTAGGATAGTTAGGTTTACGTAGTTCTAAGTTTAGGGGACTGATGACCTCAGCTGTTAAGTCCCATAGTGCTCAGAGCCATTTGAACCATTTTTTAGACTATTACTAGCTGGCTGATCTTAGGAATTACACTCCTCCGATATCCTCCACACCTAAAAAACCTTGATCCAATCCATCGTCTCCTACGCAGATTTCACATGGATGTCCACCCACTCTCATTTTTTCAGCCCCTCCAAATCCTTGAATGGCATGCAGTCCACCTTACTGTCTGCATCCATTTCCCCTCCTCCATGTTCCTCCTCCACCACCTCGTCAACCTTCCACCTCTGCGTGTACTACACTATCTGCATAGTTGATTCCAGTAACCGTAATATTTCCTATCTGATCACCAACCCTGGTACTCATCTCCTGTACCACTGCTTCTTCAACTGACTCTTCTCTCCGAAAATGAACTGCGGTCCAATTTTTATCCACCCTGCAAACTATAACTTTCGAGATACCACCTAAGGGCTTATATGTTTACATCCACACTTCTCCCTGCAGAAATCCAACAGATAATCTTCCCAAAACCTTTTTATGCCACACAGGTCCTTCAGCTCAGTGGTGAAAGTGCAGTATTCCTTTTTAATGAATGTTGCCATAGTTTTTAATGTCTTTTAAATGTGTGTTTTGTCTTTTTATCTTTAGCTGTTAGAATGTTTATCTTCTCCTTGACATGTATAAACTGAATGCCCTTAGTCAATTGTGTTAGTATGTTTGGGTTAATCTCAGGAACTACTGTAGGAACTTTAATACGTTTTTACTTATAGACAGAATGATTTTTGAAGAATGTTTGTGATCATAATATGTAAAAATGTCATGGAAATTACCTGAAGTGTGGTGATTTGGATTCAGCCCTCGTGAGGCAAACTGAGGACCTAATTGAACGAGAAGTCCATATTTGAAAATGATGCCATTATCATTCTCTACTGAATAGCAGCAATCACAATGCAAACTGTACCTATGTAGCTGGGGGTGCCGGTCTGATCTTCAACACTGCCTGCAGTGGCGACGCTTGTACACTCGCTCCGGTTGTGTAACCTATAGTTGTTTTCCATTCTGTGGTTAGCACATTTTGTGTTGTCTGCACGTCATCGATTATGTCGGTGTTGTCCAGTACAGACACAAAGTTGTAAGACTTGCGCTATGGCTCTGAGCCACGACACTATTGTTACCAGATTGTATACACCTACATATATCTTCTTCCCCTTTATTTTTATAGATTAAGGTCTCCCCTCGCTTTTTTCTCTCTGATTGTGAAGGCTAACCTCAGGAACCACTGTAGAGAATTTTGTATGGATTTCACTAACAGATTGATTCAGGGCGCACCAGGCACCATGATATCGATCAGTTCCCATTATTGCCACAAGATGTTATTCCAAATACCAGTAATATTTGGAACAATAACAGTAATATATGGAACACACAACACTTGTGCCTCCTGAGAAATTTTCAAGCCCACGCTGCTTCACTCGTTTAAGTTGTATGACAGTGATGATATTGAGTTTCGTACAGTCGGTCTCTTAACATTACTCATAACTGTGCGCCGTGTCCTTGAAATTAAATTTCTTCTATGCCAAACAATTCATCCTGCCTTAGATACTTGGTGCAACTTATAGAAATCTGGGCTATATTACTAGTTTCTTTTCTAAATTTTAAACTAAGAAAACAACACTGTATCTTTGTAAATACTAGATCGATTCCAACCAGATTTGGCATGGAAACAAGAGGGCTCAAAAGTATTAGCACTGTAGGGTTCATAACCTCCTAGTCCCAAAAGGAGCAGAGATACTGGCAAAAAAGTGTTTTTCAGAGCCGTGAAATATACATTGCCCTGCATGATGGCATGTTGTGTTGGAACAGTATCAGCCAGCAACTCAATCTGCTTTGGAGGGCAGTCGACATGTTAGGGACGTGAAATGGTTTTCAGCCCTGCATCATGGGCACATCGTGTAAGTAGTATCTGCCTGCTTTATTCAGTTGTATTGCAGAGGCTACCCATGCTGATGAGCATGACTTGGGACAGGGTGAGATGGACAGAGGAGATGGGTATAGCGAGGGGGAAGAGGGGGAAGAATGGACTTAGTATGAGGCAATGTGAAAGGCGTATGTAGAGGAGTAATGGGCAAGTGGAATAGGAAGAGAGGGTGGTGGAGATGAAAGAGGAGTAGAAAGATGTGGTTAGAGGGAGGAGTAGGAAGATGTGGTCAGAGGGAGGGAGTAGAAGGATGTAGTCATAGGAAGGTGGTAGGAAGATGTGGTCAGAGACAGGGATGGAGCATATGGTCAGAGGGTGAGGAGGAAGATGACATGGTCAGAGAGAGTGAGTGGAGGAAATAGACAGAGGGATGGAGGAGCTGGACAGAAAATGTTAAGAGGAGGAGATAGAGAGAGGAGGGAGGAGCCATCTTGTACATGAAGCATTGGCATGCCTTGCAGGAACTACATCTGTTGATGGACACAGCTGAGCAGAGAGAGGGGGCAGCATGAACTGGGCAGAGAAATGGGAGAGAAGGTGATGGACAGGGAAAAGGGGTGGAGGAGATGGATAGATAGCTGGGAGAGCTGGGGGTAGACAAAGAGAGGGGGTGGAGAAATATACTTTGAGAGGAGGCGAATGCAGGAAGTAGGTGGAGGGGTAGAAGGGTTGTCGGTAGGTGGATTAGAGGCAGGAAGATATGGACAGAGGGATTAGAGGAGAATGTGGCCAAAGATAAGGGGAAGAAGAAGTGGTTGGTGATAGGGACTGAGAGGATATGGATGAAGAAGTGTGGTGAAGGATATGGAGCAACAGCTTGGGAGGACAGAATGGAAATACAGAGCTGGAACGATGAAGTGAGGAGAGAGATAGGAAGGAGCAAGAGGTGAAAATAGAGAGGAAGGAAGAAGAGGAGATGTCTGCAATATCCATAGGGTCCAGAAAAAATTAGACACTCTTTCATAGTTAATATCTTTGGAACAAAATGACACATCGTAGCAATTTTGCATGCTAGTTTATTCCATTGTTTTCTCAAGAGATATCGGCGCGCGTTTTCCAGCAGATGACAGTGCAGCAATGAATGCGAAGAGTGTCATTTGAGTAATGCAAGGCCATAATGAATTAATACTGGAAGTATGGAAACATGATGGAGGTACAACAGCAGTAGCGCAATGTATACAAAACTGTCACCAACACATACAACAGTTCATCATATTTGGGATAAATCTGAAGCCGACGGTACTGTTCATGATGTGTATTAGGGAAGGTCTGGCCGATCGAAAACGTGAACAAATCCAGCTTTCAGCAATGCTGTGTTGCAACATTTTACTAGGGAATCTCAAAAATCTGTGAAGCAGGGAGCATGAGAAAGTAGGGTAAGCTAATCAAGCGTACAACGAATTCTGAAGGCTGTAAAGTGGAAAGTGTAGACTCCAAGATGGCTGCACACTGTGAACGAAGACGACCTTGTATCGAATGATGGAGTACTGAGAGTGATTTGAAGGCATGCTCGTGAGTATGAACAGTTTGCAGGGATGGTTTTCTTTTCTGATGAGGCGCAATTCAAACTGCATGGCACTGTAAACTTCCACAGCCGTGTGTACCAGGCTCCTGAAAATTCTCAAGTTCAAGTGGACGAACATGTTAGTCCACTGGGTTTTAATGTGTGGTATGGTTCGTCATCATGTGGTTTGATTGATCTAGTTCTTCTTTGAAGATATCCTAACTGGTGAGGTGTATCTTCATATGCTGCAAACACCTGTTTTGTCCACCATCTGAGAGGTGTTTGGAATGAAAGGTTTTACCTACAACAAGCTGGCGCTCCACCTCACTACCACAGACACGTCAGAGCCTACCTCGATGAATATCAACATGGACAATTGATAGGCTGAAGAGGAGCTGTTGAGCAGCCACAGAAGTCTCCAGATCTTACACTTCTTGACTTCTATATATTGTGGATACTGAAGAATGAAGTTGATCCACAGAAGCCAGCTACACTACATGAGCTACAAGAAATCATAGAGAGGTCCTGTGTGGCTATCACATCATCAACACTGACAGCCGTAGTTCAGTCAACAGTTCAGCGGCAGCGACGTTCTTTGGCTGTTAATAGGGAATAACTTTGAACACATACAATAAACTCCCCACAAGCAAGAATTGTAAGAGTATGTCATTTTGTTCCGTTGAAATTGGCTATCAAAGAGTGTTACATTTTTCTTGACCTCTCTGTGGGTGTCAAATGCATACACCAACAAAGCTACAAAAACAGGCTAGTATTATTAATAAATTATTGTTAGGTGTATCTTAATCTGGTCGCCTTAAATTTCTGATCATAACTAACTTGCCTTGTAACAAGTGCTGTGTGCTTAGTAAGAAAGCTGAATAAGAGTGACTACATTTGTAGCGGTGGATTCTCTTCCTGTAACGTTTATGTTGGATGTCAAGTATACTTTGGTGAACACAACAGAAGTAAAACTTCTTGCTACCCTTCTCTTTATAAACTGCTCGAAAATGGTATAGCTTGTGTGTCTATGAACATGTGTGTGCTTAAATACAAGGTGAGTAGGAATAAAAAAAGAAGTCTCCTGAATAACCAAAGTAAATGCACTCATACAACATTCATTGTATGAGAAGGGTTTCTGGGATTACACAGTGAACGCTATGGCTTGCCCTTAGCATACTCAGTAGGATTCTTGTGAGCAGATACTGCAGTTCATTCCATTCACTGAATGCTCACGTGGCGGGTGCGGTGTACTCGTGCATTATCTCCTTGGAAGATCTGGATAATAGGCTGGAGGATACTATCGCAGTAGTGAACAGCCCTCGAATTTGTGAGGAGCATCATCCAACCTATGTAGACGGTACTAGCCAAACACATGACTGACGCCCCCCCCCCCCCCAATCATCTTATGGGACTGTATGCCTCAGATATGTGCTGGAACCTGGCCACGTCCACTCCCAACTACCATGGCCATCAAGGCTAGAGAACACAAACTGATTCAGTTTCCGTTCTTGGAGTTCCTTCACCCACGTTCTTCCCTCACCACAGTCCACGGGATGGCCAGGATGGTTCATGATCTGGTTCGTAATAGACAGCTAGAGGCCAAGCCGATCGCCTGGAGACGACTGCATACAGTCTTGTGTTGACACAGCCCTCACGGATGCCTCCAGAAAGCCAGCGCGAAGCACTTCTGCATTATCCTCGATATACCTAGGCGCCACAGTTTATATCTAGAAGGCAGCAACTAGGACCTTTATGGGTGCAGGGAACATGATGAGGCAGATGTTCAGTGTTTTGCATCTCATGTTAGTCGTCTAATGTTCGAATAATGTCGTTATGTGTACGCCATTTCGACGATCAGCTTCCCACACTGATAACTCCTGTTGCCTGTAAAGTGACATTACGTGAATGACTTCTTGATTTCAGGACCAACTAATTTCATGTAACATTATTTTTAATTATTAGCGCCGGCTATAATATAATAAAATGATAATATAATAGGATAGGGAATGAATGATAATAAAATGTTGGAATGTGTGGCTTTTTTAAAATGGATGAATTAAAGAGATTAATTCTTTGGCATGAAGGACAAGCACAATAAGCTAGGCATTGCCTGTAACGGGAAAGGAATCATTTTAGTTTATATTTATATAAATAAATCGTCTTCATAGTATTTTATGCGTACCAATTATTAATATTATGTCCGATCGCCGTCTCCTTGACCGTGGCCGTGTAGTGATATTCGGATCTTCGTAAATTTTCCGAAGTACACAGATGGGCTTCCGTTCTTCTTATTGCATTACTACTTGAAATAATAATAACTCCCACAAATATTCTGTTAATAAAACACTACTATATTTCTGTTCGATGCACATAGAAAATACACACAATGGCGGTCTGCAATTACTCGCTAAAAATGGCGGTTCTCACTCGTTCACTCACTGAGCGAAACCTTCCTTCCAACTACTCGTACAAGAACATAAACTGCTCTGTCTTTTAACATCTGAAAGTCAAAAATACCTGACGGTAGGCACAGGCTCTACGCTGGGCTACTACCACCTCATCTTTTCTCTTTGCTTCTAAAGAGGATGAAAACATAAAAGTAAGAAATGCAAAAGGTATATCACACGGCCTCGGTGGCCGAGCGGTTCTAGCAGCTGCAGTCTGGAACCGCCCAACCGCTACGGTCGCAGGTTCGAATCCTGCCTCGAGCATGGATGTGTGTGATGTCCTTAGGTTAGTTAGGTTTAAGTAGTTCTAAGTTCTAGGGGACTAATGTCCTCAGAAGTTAGGTCCCATAGTGTTCAGAGCCATTTGAACCATTAATTATTATCAGTGTTGGGGATCTAGGTTAATATTAAGTAGACTCGATATTTTGCCGGCTGAGTGGCGAATCTAGAGTTAAAGTGAGAACGTCAGAGCTAATTACTATGGCAGCTTTGGCCGTACACAACCACTAATAAGTCAGTGTGAACGATCATCTTGTGTTCAGTACGTTTCCAGGACTTTAGTAATTTGAAGATGAGGACAGGGAATTTGACCTGGTACTTTGCATCACAGGATCATGGCACCATGGATCTATCATCTTTTAGTAAAAGTAACTGAAGCGTAGTTTAAGACGCCTGTCTATGAAGACCATTTCCATAACGATGCTAGAAAACTACACTACTGGCCATTAAAATTGCTACATCACGAAGATGACGTGATACAGACGCAAAATTTAACCGACAGGAAGAAGATGCTGTAATGTGCAAATGAATAGTTTTTCAGAGCATTCACACAAGGTTGGCGCCGGTTGCGACACCTACAACGTGCTGACATGAGGAAAGTTTCCAAACGATTTCTCGTACACAAACAGCAGTTGACCAGCGTTGCCTGGTGCAACATTGTTGTGATGCCATGTGTAAGGAGGAGAAATGCGTACCATCACATTTCCAACTTTGATAAAGGTCCTGTTGTTGCATATCGCGTTTGCGGTTTATCGTATCGTGACATTGCTGCTCGCGTTGGTCCAGATCCAAACACTGTTAGAAAAATATGGAACCGGTGAGTTCAGGAGGGTGATACGGAACGCCGTGCTGGATCCCAACGGCCTCGTATCACTAGCAGTTGAGACGACAGGCATCTTATGTGCATGGCTGTAACGGATCGTGCAGCCACGTCTCGATCACTGAGCCATCAGATGGGGACGTTTGCAAGACATCAACCAACTGCACGAACAGTTCGACGACGTTTTCAACAGCATGCACTATAAGCTCCGAGACCTTGGCTGCGGTTACCCTTGACGCTGCTTCACAGACAGGAGTGCCTACGATGGTGTACTCAATGGCGAACCTGGGTGTACGAATGGCAAAACTACATTTTTTCGGATGAATCGAGGTTCTGTTTACAGCATCATGATTGTCGCATCCGTGTTTGGCGACATCTCGGTGAACACACATTGGACGCGTGTATTCGTCATCGCCATACTGGCGTATCACCCGGCGTGATGGTATGGGGTGCCATTGGTTACACATCTCGGGCACCTTTTGTTCTCACTGACGGCACTTTGAACAGTGGTCGTTACATTTCAGATGTGTTACGACCCGTGGCTCTACCCTTCATTCGATCCATGCGAAACCCTACATTTCAGCAGAATAATGCACGACCGCATGTTGCAGATCCTGTACTGGCCTTTCTGGATACAGAAAAAGTTCGACTGCTGCACTGGCCAGCACATTCTCCAGATCTCTCACCAATTGAAAATGTCTGGTATGTCTGGTCAATGGTGGCCGAGCAATTGGCTCGTCACAATACGCCAGTCCCTGCTCTTGATGAACTGTGGTATCATGTTGAAGGTGCATGGGCAACTGTACCTGTATCCACCATCGAAACTCTGTTTGACTCAATGCCTAGGCGTATAAAGGCCGTTATTACGGCCAGAGGTGGTTGTTCGTAACACACAGATGTAAAGCATTAAAAGGTTGCACTAAAGAAAAGGCCTTGGTGCAAACTGAAAGGGTCACTGACATAACATATGACAGGTTTTGATTAGATCTCAGTAGCCTACATAGGTTGTGGTTTACATAAAGTTGTGTTCTTTCACTGTATTCTTCGTTGACAAGATATTAACTGCAGTTCCAAAAAAATTTAGGGCTGCATCGAAAAAAATGCAGTTGCTTCCATACCTCGTTAGATAAAAAAGTTTATGGTATTAATTGCATGACACACAGTGTGCGTCTGTTCCACATCAACATTCGTAAAAAATGAAATTTAAGTATCTTGAAAAGCTCATGAAATACGGCATATGTTATGACCACGTATCCACGTCACATGTAGAATGAGTGTACCATGTGACACTCCCATAGAGATACAAACCAATATGTCGAGAATGGAAATATCTTTTTGTCTTCAACATTAACATTATTCCGATGTTTTATCTAAATCTGATATGGAGCAATGCCTGAAATGGAATGCGTTTTTACCATTCTAAACTCTTAAGATTTCGTGTATTGTATGCTAACTTTGATGCATAACAGTGACTTTGATGAACAGCGAATAGAATTCCAATTCATCGTCGACTAACGATGTCAGTTTATGAGATGCGAAAGAATCGATATGTTTGAGAAATAGTTTGCTCAAAATCAGATGAAGTATTTCAGAGTGGCCAGCACGTCCGTTCCAGCGCTTTACAGACAATTCGTCTGTATATGTATATGTGCTGCTGGAGAACATCTCGTGTCACACACTGCGCTTATGAGTGGTTGCTCGAATAATCAGAGCGGGAGGCAACAGAGGAAAAGTTGGGCGCGCTGCCTGACAGCGTTGCGACGCCTGACGTAAACTGCCACTGGGGTGTCTCCATGGCAACCTTGCTGCTCCCAATAAGATTTCGGTACGGAATTCTCCTTTGGGAAATGGCCGTCAATCATCGCGTGGATGTGTTTGACGAGTACGAACTGCACTATAAAACACGAAGAGCCCTGCTGCAGAGGGAGACTCTGTAAAACACCTGTTGCTTGCTGCTGCTAACATTTCCGCGCAGAATACTCTAGAGGGATCTGACGCTAAGACAGTGGATTCCCACGAAACGATTCGATTAACAAATTCGTAATGTCGGTCCTCGGTGTGACGTCTGCCACTGACTGAAACTACAAGAACAACAACAAAGTGCCCAGACGGACCCGAGGGATCCATTTATTCAGGGTTGTGTACGCGCACAGAGTCTGTAGTCGTCGCGCAGAATCTGCCTGTTGACTCCCGGCCGCCGCGCACCCAAGCTGGTGCGGACGCAGGCGCGACACCGGCGGCTGGGCCTCCGCCTCCCGCGCCGCAGCTCCCAACTGCTGCCGGAGGCGGACGAGGAGCTGCTGGGGGCGGCGGGGGCGGCGAACCGGCCTCGAAGACCCGCGCGTAGTTTCCGCCTGCGGTAGGGCCGCCGCGGCCTCCACCTGGTGCGCGGAGCCTCGCCGCTGCTGGAGGATGAACTGCGGGGGGCGGCGGCGGGCCAGCCACGACGACGCTGACGTCGCTTCCCCTTCCGGTGCGGCGCCTCTGAAGCGCTGCGGGCTGGGGGTGCGGCGGCGAGTGGAAGGGCCGCCGTATCCTGCGAGACGAGGACAACGTTTTGTGACGTCACGGCAGTTGTTGATGTATTGAGGCAAATGGAAATGTAAGGTAAATTTCTACTCTAGATGGGAATGTTGTTGTTCAACTGCTTCACTGATGGTGAAGTGCTATTTGTGCAGGTTTTTTTCAAATATGCCAGCTGTTTTAATATACAATTATTAGCCTCTTTAAGAGGTCAGTGACTCTAGCTTTTTAATTCTGGACATAGACTGCCAACATCACGAAACAATTGAAAAACGAAAAGAAAACTGAGTATGTCTCATTCTCGTATTCACTGACGGGATTTCGTGGCAGATTTCACACAACGCCTCAGTGTCAATAACTCTGAATAAATCGGTTTAAGTGTGAGGAAAATGCAGACTGCCTTGTTGACATCTTTCAAATAACAGGAGAATATTGTTAAACATCGCGGTGTCAGACAGTCGCCGTGGCATAGTGATCCTTAGTGGGCAGCAGAAGTGTTTAACTCAGAAGAGTGTTCCTGGAGCTACACAATAGAAATTATGGACGTGTGGGGTGACGCATTGTCCTGCTGGATTTGCCCAAGTTCGTCGGAGTGCACAATAGATATGAATAAATGCAAAGAAATGTAGTTAGCGGATGTACGTAATGTTTTTGGTTACGTGGGGAGTTGAGGCGGCTGAAGAAACGAATGCCTTCACCACTGTAATCTGCTGTGGACAAAACCTACCTAGAATATATGGCTAACAGTTAAGACTAAACTATACTGAGTTAGTAAGACTCACCCCTACTGACTGCATTAGCTCCTCCTCCATCATCCGGCAGTACATCTTGAAACACTCTTGCAGAAACAGCTCACGTTCCTGAAGAAGAAGAACTGTATTAGCTCATACTAACAATCAACTGTGCTTCTAGGTTTAATGTTAATAGATTTTATGACATCATTATCAGCAGTGAACGAATTGTAACTAGCACACGCGCTGTGAGAATCTGCGACTATGAGTTACACCCCAAGTCCAGAGAGGTAGTGATACTCACGTCTGATGACTCTATAGACAGCTCATCCGCCAGTCCGCTGTAGACTGCGTAGAACTCTTGCAGAAACTTCTGCCACTCCTGTAAAGAAAAGGGTTTATTAGCTACATAGCAGCCAACACCTGGCTCTGAATGTAGAATTAACATGCGAAAATTCTATTAAAACTGAACTATGTCGATATTAAGAACACGTGTTTGCATTTTAATCCTAATTTTCCTTGAGACTTTTTAAATCGATACCATGTCAACGATTCGTGATGCTTGCCAATAGCACGAAGCAGCAATGTTCCGTTTCACTTGTGCCCACTGACGATCGGCGTGTAATAAAGTTGTCAAGCGCTTACGTATTGAAGAGTATAGTTCACTTTTTTGTATCAATGTACGTCAGACACAGGTGTTGATTTACGCAGATTACTGGAATAGTACAATTTAAATTTGTTTTTGGATTGTTTACAAAGACACAAGAATGAGCTTCAACTTCAGAATGAATGATATATATCACAGGCAAGTTTCTGAGATGACGAAAACAGCTATAAAATTGACGAAGATTTTTCATACTCTTTTTATGTGAGAAAATATACCTACATATTACTATTAAACACCAGAGTTTGCTAACGTATACCAAGTTGAAAACGTTTTCTCTAGGCAACTACAGTCGGCTTTATATATACACTAGGGTACAAAATTAAGGCCACAAACCACTATTTCTGATTCCTGTGCCTAATTCATGACATAATCATACAAACAACGGACAACCACGCCAACGATGACGTCAGGGCACCTATCAAACGGGACAGTATTTGCCGGGTAGTCCCACTATCACTTGATTATAATGTTTTGTTTAAAAATAAACGCAACCTCGCAACATTTCGGTTTGTGGCTTTAATTTTGGACAACAGTGTATTGTCTGATCAGATTATCCGTCTATCCGCAGGTAATAAGGAACAGACCAGTAGAGGTCACGAGAAGCGGACCCACCAGTACAGAAGGAGGCGGGGAGTGTCAAGTAGTGAGTAGAGAAGTGGTAACAGCAGGGTGGGTCTGTCAGGAGAGCTCAGCCTCCTTGAACTTTGATTAGCTGTGTATATGTCACTAGGGAAGCTTGGCCAGGTGCAGAAGCAGTAAGAGTAAGTTGCGGTATGATGTAATGCTTGGGTTGTTCTGTATAAACGCGTTGGACGAGACTATGGAAACATTAAGAGACGTTTGTGCTATTCTAGTCACTGTAGAACCGAACGTCGCACTCGCGAATCCCATCTACACCAAAACAACCCTAAGGAAGCCCCATTAGTACAGAATTTCAGGGCAAACTGGAATTCCAAAACAAATCAACATGGACAAAAATTCCCGTAAGTGGAAAACGTGGTGCCAAAGATGTAAGACCTGGTCTATGGAGCAATAGAAGAAAGTCACTTGATCGAATCAGTGATGTTGTACAATGTTTCCAACTTCTGGCCTAGTTAACGTCCCAAGAGCCAAAAACGACGGATGTTTGGAGATGATTGGTGCAGCAGTATCGTGGTATTTCATGGGCCCCTATGGTCACTATACAATGTCGCATTAATGCCCATGGTTACGTGAGCTTTTTGGCTGATCCCCTGGTACAACGTCTGTTCTCCAATGGTGATGCTGTGTTCAAAGACATCAAGGCCCCTGTTCAAACTGTTCCCATCGTCCAGAACTGGTTTTCTTTTCCAAGCGGATGAACTGTCACATCTCCCCTGGACATCATGGTCACCAGGCCTCAATATTATCGAGCCTTTGTGATCTACTTTGGAGATACAGGTTGCGTGATTGCTATCCACCTGCATCGTTGTTACCTGAAATTGCCACTACGTTTCAGGAAGAACGGTATAAGACGCCTTGAGAACCATACAGAATGCATAGTCATCCATTCCCAGACGACTGGAGGCTCTTATTTAATGACAATGGGTTTTCTGTGTTAGGCGTGGCCATGTGTTCCCGTATTTTTGTGCATCCCCTGTACAGTGGGTCAGACCTCAAACACTGATAACATTCTGGAGTGACGTACAACGGCGAGCCTCACCTCTTCCATGACCGCCACTGGGTCTGAAGGGGCGCCCTCTGCCTCCAGCTGAACGTTCTGCTGCTCTTCCTCCAACTGGACGTTGTCCTCTTCCTCCTCCTCAGTGCTGCCGCAGCAGCACAACCACCGGCGGACTCTCCGCCACATCTGTGCGTACAAGAAGTGTATTAGGTACTATCGTGGCCCTCATCTTCGACACAGCAGTGTCTCTCACTCCCAGTACAAACTGATACTGTCCGAAAAGTGTCCTACGAGAAGATCGTCCGCTCTGCACTGAAACTAGAGACGCCCTGACAGAAACTCTAAGGTTCACATTATATAGCTGTGAATATCAGTAACTGAACATTAGACTGATAGGCGAATGTTACAAAATTTTTCACTACAAAGTGTGTTTTTGTAGACATGTTACACAGGTAAATTTGCTTTGTATACCTAGAAACTCTTATCTGTCTCTGAAGAGCAGTCTTGAGCGGACTAGTGACACATATTGCTTTCATCAGCCTTCACAATGGACTAACAGATATGTGTTCAATTGGTCGGGCCAAGTTGTTGTCTAGCGTGGGATTTCTGGCTGTTGGAGCCATAACTTTCCATCCAGTATCACATTTCATGCGAACAAGAAGAAGTAGCTGAAGGATGACTTCATGAAGTAGTGTTAAGAAGAAACGACAGATGTTACCTCGCAGTTCCGACGAACGTGTGATTTTTGCCACCTACTGAACTGACTTGTGTTCTCATCGTCTGTTTTAACGAAAGGTGGAAGGATTACCCTCTGGTCTGCGCGCCAGAACTCTCACTTTCGTTTACTCATTGTGCTAAATTAACATTCACGCCCTGTTTAAAATAAAATTTATCTAACTTTCGTTTACTCATTGTGCTAAATTAACATTCACGCCCTGTTTAAAATAAAATTTATCTAACTTCTTTATGCTGAGCTATCATTACATTGTCTAAACGCCGTTTTGCTATTAACTTGTCAGAAACAGATGATTAACAAGAAAGAGACGAATCACTTCGTCTGTCATACAGGCAGCACCGTAAGGATATGAGAATTAAGTTGGAAGTCCGAAATAGCATCCTTTCGAGGATCACTGGTAGTAAGGAGAGTTCCCAACCACAAACCATCAGAACGACGACACTAGCAACATTTCAAAGTGCTGCAGAGTATGCATGTCCAGTCTGGTATAAGTCTATCCACGCAAAATTCACAAGGCACTTAACGATGTGGGTAGTGGTATTCCAGGATATTTGAAACTTACGCCACTTGTAAAACTCTACAGCTCTTAGCTGTAGCGAACCAGATATTCGTTGTGATGTAGCTGACAATGCAGAGAGATCTAAGCAGGTTTCTCAGGAAAAAAATAATGTGGGCACAATAATAAAAAAAATGAACATAAATTTCAGTTAAACTAAAAATTCCAAATTGTAAAATTCATTTGAATTAGCTTTCATTTCCTTTAATCCATTGTATCTCAATTTAATATGTCCATCTTCAAAAAATTAGAAATCTAAATTACTATTGATTTCAAATATCTGTTGAGTAAAGGAATCTTAAACTAGTTATTAAGCACAGTCTAATTTCATCTGCACATCATGTATTGAAATATTTGTATCTGGCAATGTTATTCAACCAATTACTTTTAAATCTCTATTTTTTAAACAAATTAGAATTAGTGAGCTTCTTCAGAAGGGACTTATTACAATAAAAATTTTCTCTATTAAAATGACATGTTATAGGTTATAAATAAACAACATTGATAGCAAAAACAGTATTATTCAAGTGATGGAGTTGTTATATATATATATATATATATATATATATATATATATATATATATATATATATATATATATATATATGTATTTGAAAAAAAGAACAAAATTATTTAAATGAAAATGACAAAATATTGGCAACCATCAAAAGTTAAAAAAAAGACTTATGCCCTAAAACTCTGGTGACAAAAATAGAAATCAAAAATTTATGCACAGGAGGAACAAAAAAAGCTTAACAGAATTTTAAAAAACGGAAGTCTACATACAAAATATGAATATTAATATAATAATTATAACTTTGTACAAAAAATATTAGCTACAGAAGAAAGGAAGAATTACTTATATTTCATGAAAGCTGCTGTATTAAAGATATTTTTCAAATTTCTGACTTTCTAATTCTGATTCATGATTATCAAGTGTGAATTAAAAGAGAGAAATAGAAAGGAAATGGTTTTAGAAAATAGAGAATACAAGAAAAAAGTTACTTTATTTATACAAATGTTTTAAAATTTCCCAATACGAATTTTATTTTTATGTTAGAAAATGTAGAAAAATTATTTTAATTGAAATATACTTATGGCACTGTTTCATTATTATCTAGAACTACTCTTTTACTATACTATGCTAAAATATGAATTCTTTCTTAACTTATTTGTTGATTAAGTTTTTGGCTTAAAATCGCTGGTTATCTGCTTGAACTCTAATTGTATCTTTTCTTTTACTTCATTCTCAAGTATTTCAATCATATATTTGCCATTCAACCTTTGAATACCCTTATATTTTAAAGTAAATCCTTTCATCTTCATCACATTATTTTTATCATTTTTCTCAAAGTAGTAACTTTTAGATCCAGTTGATGCTGAGATTTTAATCCACTTGTCTCCTAACTTATCAGTCCATTCACCTGACATACAACCTGTTTCCACAGTATCTTTGCCATCATCTATATACTCTATATTACCCTGTCTGTATCAAAATACATAAATGATTCTCCAAGTTTATCTACCATATCAAATAACCTAAGCCTTATATGAGAATGCAGGCTTTCTCGACGTATCTCAATGATACAATCTTCTTGGGTTGACAGCTGAGTCAATGCATTGTTCTCCAGCAATGTTACAGCACGTTCCTTACTTGCCATTGTCACCTGAAGATGGAAAGTAAGAAACTTGGGGAAATGTTGCTGGAAAAAAATGCATTGACTCAGTTGTCAAACTGAGAAAATTTTGTCAACCTGGGCCTTCTATTTGATATAGCGAATGATGTCATAAAAATATTTACACCAGTGTTATTTTCTGTATAATAACCTTTGAAATTGCTTATCATCTGAGCCATATTATCATTAATAAAATTTATGTCAATATTGTCTAATCAATCGGCCAATTATATCTCATAAAACTGTTGTTAATCTGTAATATACTCAGTTTTACTCATATTTTGTCATTGTCTAAATTTTCTCCACAATGAATTTAGACATATCTTAGCAACAGTATTTTATTCTGGAATTTCTTTTGTCTTATCAGGATCTAATGCAATATCTAACTGTCTTTCTCTGTTTTGATGTATAACTCAATAAGTTCAAACTCATGGGGAGTGATTGCTAATTATACACTCCTGGAAATTGAAATAAGAACACCGTGAATTCATTGTCCCAGGAAGGGGAAACTTTATTGACACATTCCTGGGGTCAGATACATCACATGATCACACTGACAGAACCACAGGCACATAGACACAGGCAACAGAGCATGCACAATGTCGGCACTAGTACAGTGTATATCCACCTTTCGCAGCAATGCAGGCTGCTATTCTCCCATGGAGACGATCGTAGAGATGCTGGATGTAGTCCTGTGGAACGGCTTGCCATGCCATTTCCACCTGGCGCCTCAGTTGGACCAGCGTTCGTGCTGGACGTGCAGACCGCGTGAGACGACGCTTCATCCAGTCCCAAACATGCTCAATGGGGGACAGATCCGGAGATCTTGCTGGCCAGGGTAGTTGACTTACACCTTCTAGAGCACGTTGGGTGGCACGGGATACATGCGGACGAGCATTGTCCTGTTGGAACAGCAAGTTCCCTTGCCGGTCTAGGAATGGTAGAACGATGGGTTCGATGACGGTTTGGATGTACCGTGCACTATTCAGTGTCCCCTCGACGATCACCAGAGGTGTACGGCCAGTGTAGGAGATCGCTCCCAACACCATGAAGCCGGGTGTTGGCCCTGTGTGTCTCGGTCGTATGCAGTCCTGATTGTGGCGCTCACCTGCACGGCGCCAAACACGCATACGACCGTCATTGGCACCAAGGCAGAAGCGACTCTCATCGCTGAAGACGACATGTCTCCATTCGTCCCTCCATTCACGCCTGTCGCGACACCACTGGAGGCGGGTTGCACGATGTTGGGGCGTGAGCGGAAGACGGCCTAACGGTGCGCGGGACCGTAGCCCAGCTTCATGGAGACGGTTGCGAATGGTCCTCGCCGATACCCCAGGAGCAACAGTGTCCCTAATTTGCTGGGAAGTGGCGCTGCGGTCCCCTAAGGCACTGCGTAGGATCCTACGGTCTTGGCGTGCATCCGTGCGTCGCTGCGGTCCGGTCCCAGGTCGACGGGCACGTGCACCTTCCGCCGAGCACTGGCGACAACATCGATGTACTGTGGAGACACCACGCCCCCCGTGTTGAGCAATTCGGCGGTACGTCCACCCGGCCTCCCGCATGCCCACTATACGCCCTCGCTCAAAGTCCGTCAACTGCACATACGGTTCACGTCCACGCTGTCGCGGCATGCTACCAATGTTAAAGACTACGATGGAGCTCCGTATGCCACGGCAAACTGGCTGACACTGACGGCGGCGGTGCACAAATGCTGCGCAGCTAGCGCCATTCGATGGCCAACACCGCGGTTGCTGGTGTGTCCGCTGTGCCGTGCGTGTGATCATTGCTTGTACAGCCCTCTCGCAGTGTCCGGAGCAAGTATGGTGGGTCTGACACACCGGTGTCAATGTGTTCTTTTTTCCATTTCCAGGAGTGTATTTTCATAAAGTGTTTTACATAATTTTTAAACAACATGTTGCTATTATTTCTAAAATCACACGCTTTATTGATACTTAACATTTTATATCATTTTTTCCACAACTTTCTTTACTTCATCAGATGGTGAAGTTCCAATAAAACGTCTTACATCATCATTGTGATTACATTCATTTATTTTTTTCTTCTGCACATTTGACACGTAAGTAAAAGAGAGTTTTCCATTTTTATTGATCTTTATCTCTTTTGGCAATACTTGATTGTACAGTCCTCTAGGTGCCAACACTTTCCGTTTTATAAATCCATACCTTTTTAATATAATATCTTTGTCTACAAATTTTTGTTGGATGGCTCTCAGGATAATATTCTTGGTATTCTGCAGTTGATAAAAGACTACAAACATCAGTATACAAGGATCGCTGAATAAGTAATTCCCCACGTTTTTTCTCAGAACATATTTATTGTTAAGAGTCAGAATTTGGTGAAAATATTCAACAAAATGAGTTGTTCATGTCCTAATTTTCTACATAGTCTCCATCACCTTCTATGGCCATATGCCAACGTTGTTGTGGAACATATATTGGCAGCTGGTAAAAGCTCTTTTCCTGTAGCCTCAGTCATGTTTTCACTGTGTGACTGACACTCTCATCATCTTCGAAGTGTGTTCCATGTAGAGAATCTTTAAGTGGCCCAAGGGCATGGAAGTCCGACGACGCCAGGTCGGGATTGTAGGGTGGATGAGGCAAATATGTTCAACCCAATTTCGATATGTGTTCCCAGGATCTCAGACTTGTGTGTGGGAGTGCATTATCGTGTTGGAGCAAGATTTCTGCTGGATTCTTGTCCGATTGAACACTTCGGAAACGCTTCTTGTGTTTATTCAGAGTCTTCATGCTTCTGAATTGATGATAAACACTCTTGGCATCAGATACAGGAGAATGATGCCATCAGAATTCCTGGAGACTGTCACCATAACTTTTCTGGCGGATGTGGTTGTCTTGAATTTCTTCTTTATTGGCGATTGAGGGTGATACCACTCCAGGGACTGCCTTTTTGTTTTGGGCTCAAAGTAGTGCACCCACGTTTCGTCCCCCTTAAAGATCTGTGACATGAAGGCCTCTCCGTTGGTCTCAAAATGCTCCAACAATTCAAAATAAATGGCCTTTCTTTGAATCCTGTGTTCCACTGTGAGCATTCGTGGAACCTATCATGAGCACCTCTTTCAACATCCGAGAGTCTTGATCCTTGCAGATGCACTTCCAGTGCTAACCAACAACTTTAGAGGCAACTGTCGAGTTGTGAACCGCCGGTCGGCACGAATAATGGCATTTGCAGACTTCAGCATGTCTGGAGCAATGATTGTGACAGGACGTACTGAGCGTGGCTGATCATGGAGCCCTGCTTCTGCATATCCTGAGGCTGTAACTTTCTTTACCCATCGCCCAATTGTACTTATATCAACTACAGAATTGCCATACACTGCACAAAAACGTTTATGAATGTTCATCATAATTTCTTTTTCTCCACAGAATAATTCAACAACAGCATATTGGTTGTAATGTGAGTTGTATGAAGAAGCCATTTTAACTCTGTACTACAGCTCAGCCTACCTGGCAGACCATTTCCAAACTTCACTGGCGCACAGAACCAACATGAAGTGTGAAGCACCAACAAGGACGATTGGGTAGGTATATTAACTGCTTTATAAAAAATGTGGGGCATTACTTATTGAATGGTCTTCATATTTTATTGTCATGATAATGCCATTTGCTTTATCTCTTAATTTTATGGTATTTGTTTGACAATCATAAAATGCACCTTTTGGATTCAAAGGTTCATTAACTTTAAGAAACTTTTTTAATTTATTAGTATTTGTAAAATCTACTGTGCTAATGCCCTCACATTTCCACATCTCCACTGAATTCTCCAGCATTTTGTAGATTTGTTCTTCTTATTAATCTCTTTTGAATCAGGTCATTCATCGATTCTTTATTTATATTGTTAACCATTTCAGTTTTAAAACATTTTTACAACCATGCCGGAAACAGCTATGACATTGCTGAAAACTACTGTTTTCTTTATCAAAGACATCTACTTTTGCTCCAGATATATTTACTTCACTACTATTAAGAGCATGTGCAATACTATTATTGTTTAAACAATTTAGCCAAGCAATAGACTCTTTGCTATAGTTTTGTTTCTGCTCTTTATTCAATAAAGCAATTTTTCTATTAGGGAAATATTTACATCAGTATACAGCCATGAAAACTCTAGCAATTGTTAAATAACATAATGGATCTATATCAGCTAATTCAATGAATTGCTTTCCTACTTCTAAGCAATCTCTTCTCAATATATCTACATCAGAATTGCAGTATTTATTCATTTATTTCCTCTATTGCATACATAATTTCCTTTAACATTTTGCCTATCCCATTTGAGACGTATTACTCTTTCTCCAGTTTCATAGATTCAACACAATAATATTTGACGTCTCCAATAAATCCTATTTAATTTTTATTTTCTTGGGTATTGAATAAATGTGGGAAGTAACATTTCTTCAATTCTTTTAAACCAATTATTTTTGGAAAGCTACTAACTGGCTCTTGTACAAAATTGGTTCTATTTGTTGTTGTTGTTGTCTTCAGTCCTGAGACTGGTTTGATGCAGCTCTCCATGCTACTCTATCTTGTGCAAGCTGCTTCATCTCCCAGTACCTACTGCAACCTACATCCTTCTGAATCTGCTTAGTGTACTCATCTCTCGGTCTCCCTCTACGATTTTTACCCTCCACGCTGCCCTCCAATGCTAAATTTGTGATCCCTTGATGCCTCAAAACATGTCCTAATAACCGATCCCTTCTTCTAGTCAAGTTGTGCCACAAACTTCTCTTCTCCCCAATCCTATTCGATACCTCCTCATTAGTTACGTGATCTTATCTTCAGTATTCTTCTGTAGCACCACATTTCGAAAGCTTCTATTCTCTTCTTGTCCAAACTAGTTATCGTCCATGTTTCACTTCCATACATGGCTACACTCCAAACAAATACTTTCAGAAACGACTTCCTGATGCATAAATCTATATTCGATGTTAACAAATTTCTCTTCTTCAGAAACGCTTTCCTTGCCATTGCCAGTCTACATTTTATATCATCTCTACTTCGACCATCATCAGTTATTTTACTTCCTAAATAGCAAAACTCCTTTACTACTTTAAGTGTCTCATTTCCTAATCTAATTCCCTCAGCATCACCCGATTTAATTTGACTATATTCCATTATCCTCGTTTTGTTAATGTTCATCTTATATCCAACTTTCAAGACACTGTCCATTCCGTTCAACTGCTCTTCCAAGTCCTTTGCCGTCTCTGACAGAATTACAATGTCATCGGTGAACCTCAAAGTTTTTACTTCGTCTCCATGAATTTTAATACCTACTCCAAATTTTTCTTTTGTTTCCTTTACTGCTTGCTCAATATACAGATTGAATAACATCGGGGAGAGGCTACAACACTGTCTCACTCCTTTCCCAACCACTGCTTCCCTTTCATGCCCCTCGACTCTTATGACTGCCATCTGGTTTCTCTACAAATTATAAATAGCCTTTCGCTCCCTGTATTTTACCCCTGCCACCTTTAGAATTTGAAAAAGAGTATTCCAGTCAACATTGTCAAAAGCTTTCTCTAAGTCTACAAATGCTAGAAACGTAGGTTTGCCTTTTCTTAATCTTTCTTCTAAGATAAGTCGTAAGGTCAGTATTGCCTCACGTGTTCCAACATTTCGACGGAATCCAAACTGATCCTCCCCGAGGTCTGCATCTACCAGTTTTTCCATTCGTCTGTAAAGAATTCGCGTTAGTATTTTGCAGCCGTGGCTTATTAAACTGATAGTTCGGTAATTTTCACATCTGTCAGCACCTGATTTCTTTGGGATTGGAATTATTATATTCTTCTTGAAGTCTGAGGGTATTTCGCCTGTCTCATACATCATGCTCACCAGCTGGAAGAGTTTTGTCAGGACTGGTTGTCCCAAGGCCGTCAGTAGTTCTAATGGAATGTTGTCTACTCCGGGGGGCTTGTTTCGACTCAGGTCTTTCAGTGCTCTGTCAAACTCTTCACGCAGTATCGTATCTCCCATTTCGTCTTCATCTACATCCTCTTCCATTTCCATAATATTGTCCTCAAGTACATCGCCCTTGTATAAACCTTCTATATACTCCTTCCACCTTTCTGCCTTCCCTTCTTTGCTTAGAACTGGGCTGCCATCTGAGCTCTTGATATTCATACACGTGGTTCTCTTCTCTCCAAAGGTCTCTTTAATTTTCCTGTAGGCAGTATCTATCTTACCCCTAGTGAGATAAGCTTCTACATCCTTACATTTGTCCTCTAGCCATCCCTGTTTAGCCATTTTGCACTTCCTGTCGATCTCATTTTTGAGACGTTTGTATTCCTTTTTGCCTGCTTCATTTACTGCATTTTTATATTTTCTCCTTTCATCAATTAAATTCAATATTTCTTCTGTTACCCAAGGATTTCTAGCAGCCCTCTTCTTTGTACCTACATTATCCTCTGCTGCCTTCACTACTACATCCCTCAGAGCTACCCATTCTTCTTCTACTGTATTTCTTTCCCCTATTCCTGTCAATTGTTCCCTTATGCTCTCCCTGAAACTCTGTACAACCTCTGGTTCTTTCAGTTTATCCAGGTCCCATATCCTTAATTTCCCACATTTTTGCAGTTTCTTCAGTTTTAATCTACAGGTCATAACCAATAGATTGTGGTCAGAGTCCACATCTGCCTCTGGAAATGTCTTACAACTTAAAACCTGGTTCCTAAATCTCTGTCTTACCATTATATAATCTATCTGATACCTTTTAGTATCTCCAGGGTTCTTCCACGTATACAACCTTCTTTCATGATTCTTAAACCAAGTGTTAGCTATGATTAAGTTGTGCTCTGTGAAAAATTCTACTAGGCGGCTTCCTCTTTCATTTCTTAGCCCCAATCCATATTCACCTACTATGTTTCCTTCTCTCCCTTTTCCTACACTCGAATTCCAGTCACCAATTACTATTAAATTTTCGTCTCCCTTCACTATCTGAATAATTTCTTTTATTTCATCGTACATTTCTTCAATTTCTTCATCATCTGCAGAGCTAGTTGGCATATAAACTTGTACTACTGTAGTAGGTGTGGGCTTCGTATCTATCTTAGCCACAATAATGCGTTCACTATGCTGTTTGTAGTAGCTTACCCGCATTCCTATTTTCCTATTCATTATTAAACCTACTCCTGCATTACCCCTATTTGATTTTGTGTTTATAACCCTGTAGCCACCTGAGCAGAAGTCTTGTTCCTCCTGCCAGCGAACTTCACTAATTCCCACTATATCTAACTTTAACCTATCCATTTCCCTTTTTAAATTTTCTAACCTACCTGCCCGATTAAGGGATCTGACATTCCACGCTCCGATCCGTAGAACGCCAGTTTTCTTTCTCCTGATAACGACATCCTCCTGAGTAGTCCCCGCCCGGAGATCCGAGTGGGGGACTATTTTACCTCCGGAATATTTTACCCAAGATGCCATCATCATTTAATCATACAGTAAAGCTGCATGTCCTCGGGAAAAATTACGGCTGTAGTTTCCCCTTGCTTTCAGCCGTTCGCAGTACCAGCACAGCAAGGCCGTTTTGGTTAATGTTGCCTGGCCAGATCAGTCAATCATCCAGACTGTTGCCCCTGCAACTACTGAAAAGGCTGCTGCCCCTCTTCAGGAACCACACGTATGTCTGGCCTCTCAACAGATACCCCTCCGTTGTGGTTGCACCTTCGGTACGGCCATCTGTATCGCTGAGGCACGCAAGCCTCCCCACCAACGGCAAGGTCCATGGTTTGTGGGGGGGGGGGGGGGGGGGTGGTTCTATTTATATTTTTGGAAAGCTACTAACTGGCTCTTGTACAAAATTGGTTCTATTTATAATTCGCATTTCAAAATGCTTTATCTCTGATAACAGCAATTTAGTTCATGTGTAGATTGTATTCTTTTTATTGTATTTTCAACACAATACTTCAGAATAAATTCCAATTCATAATCTTTAGGGCCTGTGGAAATGTTGAAAATTTGTCGGGTTTTCAACCAGGTATCGTCTTCCAAACGGCAAGCCAACTTCTTGCCATCCTCAGGCGTTCTTGGTGTTTGATTGATCTCTAATGGATGCTGATTTCATATAATCTCCACCCCTCTCCCGCAATCTCCGTTTGGGCGCTTCCAAGGGGTCCGCGATCGGTGGTGGGGGAAGGGCGGCGCTGAGTGGTGGGGGAAGCGCGGTGCCTCGCGACAGATCATGGGCCGCAGCCCTTCCGCGGTCCTACTGCCGTCGTGGTGACAATGCTTCTTCTTCTACAGGTGTCCTGACAGGAGCAGATTTCCGTGTAGACTGTCGTTGTGTTTTAATCATGATTAAAGAGGGATCCCAGGTTTGCTTAACTGGAAACCGCTGCCTCTTTGACAAGACAATCCCAGAAGGTGTTCGACTGCTGTAACACCTTAGTGCCATCGTAGTTCATGTCATTTCCATGTGAGATACAGTGCTCTGCCACGGCGAACTTGGTCGGCTGTGCGTTGTCTGCGTGGCGTTTATGTTCACTACATCTCTCCTGTACCGTCCGGATTGTCTGACCTACATAGATTTCCCCGCCCTGGAAGGGATGCTGCAAACTACCCGTTTCCGGAGTCATAAATCGTCCTTGACTGATCCTTATAATGTTTTCGTTTTGGTTCAAATGGCTCTGAGCACTATGGGACTTAACATCTTAGGTCATCAGTCCCCTACAACTTAGAACTACTTAAACCTAGAATGAGATTTTCACTCTGCAGCGGGGTGTGCGCTAATATGAAACTACTTGGCAGATTAAAACTGTGTGCCCGACCGAGACTCGAACTCGGGACCTTTGCCTATCCGCGGGCAAGTGCTCTACCAACTGAGCTACCGAAGCACGACTCATGCCCGGTACTCACAGCTTTACTTCTGCCAGTACCTCGTCTCCTACCTTCCAAACTTTACAGAAGCTCTCCTGCGAACCTTTAATCTGCCAGGAAGTTTCATACTTAAACCTAACTAACCTAAGGACATCACACAACACCCAGCCATCACGAGACAGAGAAAATTCCTGACCCCGCCGGGAATAGAACCCGGGAACCCGGGCGTGGGAAGCGAGAACGCTACCGCACGACCACGAGATGCGGGCTTTCGTTTTGGATGGAGAGCGAAACACACACTTGACTTTGTATTTTCTGAGTATTCTGCCAATCTTTGCCGATGTGTTCCCAACATCTGGTACAATCGCCGTCTCAGCCGGTTTGTCTTCGTCCTCGGAAGGCTGCGGTCTCGGCTTCTTCGGTCTTGAGGCCCGTTTAATCTGCCGATTGTTGGAACAAGGCCTGCAAGAGCTGCAATTCAGTCGCTAGGCTGTCACAGTCCGAGATATCGCGTGCGCTGTGCACCAGTGTGCTCGTATCAGATTCTCGCTGTGGAGGAGCATGACAGCTGGAGGCATGCAGGTACAAATCTGTATGTGTCGGGTTACGGTAGACGTTGTGTCCTAGTGTGCCTCTGGTCTTGGCTTGACAAGCACATCCAGAAATGGAATCTGGTTGTTTTCTTCTACCACCATCGTGGACTTGATATTCTGGTGCAGCGAGTTCAGCTGCTGCAGAAAGGCTTGCAGGCGTTGTCGTCCGTGCGCCCAGATTACAAATGTATCGTCTACATATCTAAAAAAGCAAGAGGGCTTGTAGGCTGCCGAGTCGAGAGCTGCTTCTTGAAAAGCCTCCATAAACATATTGGCCACTACTGGTGATAGCGGACAGCCCATCGCTACTCCAACAGTTTGTTCGTAGTAGTTCCCATCGCACAGGAGGTAAGTTGACGTAAGTACAAATTCGAAAACTTTCGTTACTGTTGGTCCGAATTTTTCTCCTATGACGCTTAGGGAGTCTCTTAGACGTACCCTGGTAAACAGGGATACCACACAAAAGCTGACCATGAGGTCTTCTTGGCCCAGTCTGAAGTTCTGGAGCTGCTGGGCGAAAAGAGCGGAGTTTCTGATGTTGTGCTGACATTTGCCCACAGCTCCAGAACTTCCAACTGGGCCATGGTAATGGCACTGCTGCGGGCAATAGAAGAAGAAATCCACCGTTATGTTTTGTTGGGCCAGAGTCTTCTTTCCTTTTTGTTAGGTATTCAACAGTCCTTTTCACAACAGGTATACCTAATGTTATGAGCAAATTTCCACCAGTTTTTTATCTCTCTTTCTTTTTTGAGCATCAGTTAAAAATTACCTGTAGTATGTAACTCTTCATAATTATGTTTAAATTACATTATCTTTGGTTTAATTTTGCCACTAGGTAGCAATTTGTAATCAATACTGAAATTAGTGATTTCTGTAACTAAAAATTGTTACGAGACTATTTCTTTAGTCCTCACCCACTTTCACCAACATCCAAACCCATTGCGAATTTTCTCTTTCCATTAATTATGCCTCTGGTATTCATTTTTATTGTTTTCATATTCTCTTCTTGGTTGTCTTTTCCGTTTTGTAAATTCTTCTTTTAATTCCTTCTTTTTGTTTTTGTTTCATCTAGTTTTTTTACTACCATATGAGCCATATTTGGCAAACATTTACTGTAAATAAAGAACATTAATAAATCGTCTCTAATGAATCATGGGTGATGTGAAAATATCTTCATACTGATATCTGTAGTTACCTTTGTTAGGTTTTCTAGTCATTTCTATCGTAAAAATTCGAACTGACCTTTATTCCAGCTTTTACTACAATATTCTTTAAAATCATCACACTTAAAATCACCAGCATCAAACTCGTGGTAAATATGATTTAAATTTCTATCACCTCTACGAAATATATTTAAAAAAATTAGGTTATTCTCACTAATTGTTCTGGTATTTTTGAGTTTATCTGAACTAAATAAAAACAATTTTTTAAATAAAAACAATTTATTCCTATATGTCAGCCTGTAGTAAAATATTCACTAAGAACATCCTGATTTTTGAGAGTGACTACATCGAATACTATGATCATAGTAGCTTGTCATTCTTCTAGTAGTATAATTTCTTCATTATTCTCAATAGAAGTAGTAATGTTGTCACTATTTTTATCTTCCATTTTTACACATTTTTATAAATTCTTGATATTTTGGCTCATTTAAACATTTGGTTGGAGTAAACCTAAAAATGACTGATTTTATTCTATTTCAGCCACCACAAAGCGAGAATATAAGTATCAATCATTAATGCTGCTTCTTCACATCTCCTTGAAATTATTAATGCACATTGAACAGAATTAGGTAAGAGCTTGCCATGATTATTTTTCGATTCCTTATTTGGAATTTCAGTTTTGATTACCAATGTGTTTTCATTTCATTAATAATATTTTTATGGGTAGTAAATGAGTTATCTGTCTCAGTTTAGTGGTAAGTCATTCGCTCTTAGAAAAATCTTGTCTGTATCTGTATGAGCTAGCTGTGGTAATGTTGCACTAGATGGTTTTTATACAATATTTTTCATTGATAATATTATATAAAATATATATTGTGATAGAGAGACAGTAGTAATTCATATTGGTCAATGTAATTTGTAAAACTTAGAAAAAATTATTCATCCAAAGAAACCAAATTTTCACATTGAGGCAAATGAAATTTATTAGTGAAAGCAACATTACATTTACATGGATATAAATGATAGTATCTGATGTGTGCTTGGACATAGTTGCAAACTATTCTTGCTAATGATGTTCCTAAAATAACTCCATTTGAATTACTCAACAAAACATTTAATTTGAATGAGGTTCTGTTGACTGAGGTCCAAGCTAACTGCCTGACATCTGCGATCTGTTTCTTTCGAGCGCTACGTACTGTTGTCACCACCTATCGTCAAACAGCAGAAACAAAGTTGTACACCTTGTAACTGAAACTTCACTCAGAATTTTGTGACATGTTAGTTAATTAACTTCCATCAAAAATGCATTTGAAATTATTCAAATTATTAAAAAGAAAATATTGATGAGTGTAATTCACATTTTAAATAGTTGTGACAGCCATTTCATAAACAAAATAAAATTATTTACAGTTTAATTGGTGATATTCAGGTTATTTAGTTTATTTAACAGTTTTTATAATTTTTAAAAGAATCCTACCTACCCACCAGTAAATAAGGTCGAACTTAGATCAGCTGCATGAGTGTCTACTACACTACTGATCGAACTACTTCATTTTTGTGCTGCTTTGCTGCTTATGATCCATATATGAGGTGTGTATGAGCTACGTTTAAAACTTTAGAGCCCTTTTTTTCGGAATTTTCTGCGTTGTGCGCTGTAACACTTTTATGAGAGGGCATCCTTGAGGTAGACTAGTAACCCACAAAGTCTCATCCCGAACTGAATCTCAGATCTTGGAAAGTCCCCTTGTCAGTAGCCAAATTGAAATTTTACACATAATTGTTTTTTTGAGACAATACTAGTGATTTGCGAACGTTTGTCTTGCTATCTGTGCAATAACGCTTCAACAGCATCATTTCCTTAGTTATCGGTTTGTGATGCCCTTAATTCATGTCAGATACATGTGAATTAAAGTGTGACGCCTATATAGCCAAATAATTAATACTCAGTATCTTTTATAACAGGGGAAACAGGTTTGGTACGAACTTATTACTTAACTCACTGTAACATATAAAACAAGTGTAGTGACTGTCATTTCAGTTGCATAGCAGATGGTAATACGAGGATTGGAAATTTAATAGTGTCAACTATTTATTTATAGCTTCTAGTAATATATAAGTGTTTCAAAGTGTTACTGACCTTCAAAGTAGTCACCAGCATTATGTATAACCCGTTGTCAGCAATGTGAAAGTCGTAGGATACTGTTAGCAGTGCCAGTTGTGTTGACAGTTCGAGTAACTCCGTATGTCGCCTGACGAATTTGTAGCAGTTCTGAAGCGAATGCTGTGAAGTATTTCTCTCAGTTCAGAAGTAAAGTTTAACTAACGAGGGCTTTAGTCAGAGGAGTGCAATAGGTGGTATAGCACTTAGCAGCCCCATCAGTCAAACAAATGAGTAACAGCTTGCACTGTCCGTGCTTGAGCAGTGTCCTGCAGGTCCTGCAGAAAGTGTCATCACTTCTGTCTCTGTGCTGTTCATTTTTGGAACACAACCTACGACTTAAGCCCTCGTAAGTTCAACTCGATTTCTAAACTGAAGGAAACACTTCATGGCATTCGCATCAGAACTGCTACAAATTCGTTGGGCAATAGACCGCGCCACTCAAACTGTCAACACAACTGGCATTGCTAAGAGTATCCTACGACTTCCACATCGCTGGCAACGGGCTATACACAGTGCTGTTGACTTCTTTGAAGGTCAGTAAAACTTGAAACACGTATCTATTTTCTACGAGATGTATATAAATAGTTGCCACTATTAAAGTTCTAACCCTCGTATTTGATAAGTAAGTGTCAGCAGACTTATTGTAAATACCACAAGAATGAATGCTGCGTCTGCTTAGTGTCCTTGAGACAGGTGCTTCGTGTGTGACTGAAAAAGTATGTCTCTGTGCCTAAAGTCGCAAATTATTTAAATTCCGATTGTAGATTTTTTTTCCAGTACTGCATAGTCACTGTTTCACCACCTATATACTGTGAATATGCTTGGTGTGTTAGAATGAGCTAGAGTGGTGGAGGTTTTCTTTAAAAATTTATTTTTTGTCCCATACTCTGCTTGTGCTTGAGGAAAAGGTGAGGCGGTGAAGCAGGGCAGAAGTTTCTAAGCGCAAGGCAGTGTATAATGTAGTCTTGCTCGCAGAGCAGGACGATATATGGAGAGCTTAATCGGAGTTGTTCCTAACAAGAAGCTCAGTCGCCCCCACCTTATCATTACTAAGGTAATTAGCGATAGAGTTAATGCGTCATCACTGACGTCATTCAGACTACGTGGACAGCCTAACACCATCACATTCACTGAGCACCCATACCATTCTGAACTTACACTTGTTACTATCATCTGCTCACAACGATTATAATTTAATTGGTACTGATTCTTTGACAAGAAAGGTGAAAAGTGCCGTATGAATGAGAATATCTACTTGGAATACTCCTAACACCGAGGTCAAAAATAACTAGATGTTAAGAAAACGAAGCGAAGGCCAAGGCCTCTATTTATTTTCTCAAGCTCTTACAGTTAAATCTTAATTAATTCCTAATAGATTCGTAGTAATGGGCACTTTCGGCTATCAAAATATTCGTATTGGTATTATCGAAGTTTAATTTCTTCTACACTCGATTACCAAAAGTAATACTCAATTTTGGATTTAATGTGATTCTCAACGCGATGTTAATTTGACTTTCAGTCAATCTGGTGACGACTTACGGAATGATGTCTGAATACAAAATGCACAAAACGGTTTTAATATTACTATGTGTTCTGGCCACGTGGAGAGCGCTTCAGTCCACAGTATCTTGTGGAATGGGAGAGAAGCGGATACTTCTCTGTTGGCATTTGGCATTACATCTCGGCTTGGTGAGTAGGGCGCCTGTGGAAAACTGAGGCGATCATGAACAGTTAGGCTTACGTTAGTATTCGAGAACACATAGTGAAGATAAGCGTTGAGCTGCTGTAACTTCAATGAGACCTCTATTTCCAGCAGATCTGAACAGGAAATAACATAACGGTTTTCGATAGTTTTCTTATATTCACCTTTTCATTTCCGAAAGAGTACAATTTGTCATAACAACAATGCTACTCTGTCATTTAGTATTCTGCTGTTGTCCCCAGTGTAGTTATTGCATTTCCTTCTGGTCCCGATGTCATGAAATTAGTTTCCTCTGTCGCCATCATAGCTTCTAGCCTCATAATTTGCCGCTAAATACATTCATGAGAAGGGGGGTGTGTCAGAAAAGTAACGAATGGGTTTCCATCTTCTTTTATTTTATTCATTTGCCGTCTTTGTTCTTTGTCGCGTATTCATATATTTTACAGTTTTCACCTACATTTTTCTGTTCTTTGTCCTCTGCAAATAAATTACTGTTGCTTCAAGTCGAACCTCAACTTGAATCCTCAGGATTCATAGAGATGTAAATCGCGTACAGTAGATTTTGCATTGGAGCTGCGTATTTTCTCTGATACGTTGAATTGTTGCAATGTCTCAACCATAAATGTTTGTTTTGTTATTACTCCCTGTGTTAGGCATCTGATATAACTTCTGGACTACTTGCGCGATGGTTGGACATTTCGGTTTGATTAACTTTAGTACCCAGTGTTCACATCTATGTTGACCTTTTCAGTCTTTTTTCTGAATTCGCAACAACTATTACGTCATATTCTTCAAATTTTCCTGTGCAGCCCGCCTGCTTAACTTAGTGGTAACGTGTTTGTCTCCCATGCAGGGGGTGCGAGTTCGATTCCCGGCCGTATTTGCGATTTTTTCCGTTCGTGGCCTCGGTGTAGAGTTGTTCTCATCATCACCGACACGCAGACTGCCCAATGTGGCGTCACCTGAAATGAAACTTGCTACCCGCCGACCGAATTTCGCCGGTTGGGTCCTCCGGCCATTTAATTTCATTTTTCTTGAACAGCTGGTGCTTGTTACTCCACCGAGGGAGTGTTGTTGCACAGCTCTGTCGCAACGCAGAGGTTAAAATTGTAGGATTTTTTTATACATCTCATGTCGATACCACATCATCTGATTAAACCGTTACGTCTTAACGTGCCCCTCAGCAGGCTACGATTCTCATCATATGTTGGGACTCGGTAAACCGCGTTCCTCATTGTCTGTTTAGCCTAGATCTCTCAGCTACGGCAGGAGTTGAATTCTTAAATGCTGTAGAAAATACCAACACACCGTGCTATCTGCATTTTTTAAAAATACACTTGAATGAAATAATCTTATTTACAGGACCGCAGTTCCATCCATCAAAGCGGTGCTATTCAGGACTGATTTCAGGGCCAAGACAGGACAAAGCTAATCGCGTTCATTCCACGATCGCCGGACGTCAACCCGATAGAGAGTATGTGAGTCGAGCTATCGACGCCATTGTCATGTGGATCTACAAAAGAAGGAAACCACTGCCGCTAACATTTGGCCAACTAGCGTGTACAATACCGGAAGAGTTTGCACCACATGAGAAATGTGTGATGCTATGTGGGTGTTGACTTAGCGTGTATATTGCAGAAGGTAAAGGGAGTGGAGGTGATGTTTAACAAGTCAAACACCGATCTGCTACAGCAGCCATCTGCAGTTGATGGCCACAGAGCGCCCCAGGTCAATCATAATATCGATGTGAAGGCAGATTAAGGTTTCGCTCACAGTGAGCGAGTCAACGCTCCACTGAGGCAGGCCTTTACCGATACACATAACTCGCAATTTACATACATTAAGAGATCCGCCAGTCGCTTTTCCATGGATCGCCACCTCCGCAAATGCCACCCAGGTATTGTCAGCACTTGCAAGGAAGAGGACCAAATCGTCTGGAAAGGCGGTGCAGCAAAATCGATGTCCACATCGGGACATCACATTCAGTCGCTGTGGTAGTCGACATAACAATGACTCTAGAGTGGAAGCCTACAGCACTGCACAACACAAGATAGGATCAGTTGTATGAGCCTGCTATTTTACAGGACCTAGGATGTCGCACCGTGCAGGAGACGTATGACCACCTCCACAATGGTTTCTGTGTATCCCATATGACGGATATGGGTTTGAGGAGGCCTATGCTGCACGAAAATGTTGAGCTCAAATGAGGGCAATCACACCACTACAGCGGAAGAGCGCTGTCCAAATGTTGCATGCTCCGCCTAGTGACACGTGATAGTAGAACATGACATAACGAGCCGTTCTCTTAAGTTAGACTGCCAAAAGGAGTGTAAAGAACTTCATGTCGCTATTTAGCGCGGTCTCTGATTGTATCGACACCCTGGTAGTTCTTGAATTGGACAATGGGGGCCTCTAGAAGGCACTGGGGGCCCTCACCATGGTGGACAATCAGTTCAGTCCATTTGGGTGCTAAGATATGTTGGAGAGCGTGATAAAATTCGAGGGGTTGCCGTCAGATGACATGTTAGCAGCTCCCACTTCGTTAGGATCAAGGACTTTGTCTTCCCTTACTCATGCCTCTATTGTTAATACCGCTTCCTCTGTTATAATGCTGAACACGAGCCAAGAGACTTTGTCAATGACAGTTCGTAAATGGGGAGCACAGTGGCCGTAAAGGGCGACTCTAAAGCCACATTAGGTGTCATATTACCTGCCTTCGTCATTAGTGAAGGTTCGAATCAGGTGATGGAACCGTTGTCGCCTGTTGCTAGAAGGTGGTACATCAATGGAGCTTCCAAACGCATATGGTCACGAATGCCTCACACCAGCATCCCTTCAAGGTGGCGGCGAGTGAGGGCTGCAGCCTGTGTTTTGGCTCAGTTCACTATTGTTCATCGTTCAGGTGAAAAAGCATCGTAGACCAGTCCCTCATCACTCGATAATAAAAGTTCAGGGATTGCCTCCTCCAAGCTGCCGAGTGTCTGTCATATGTCATCAAGGTCAAACAGAGCGCAGCTTTTGCACAGAACAGCCACCATGACAATGTAGACAATTAAGTGCAAGTAGTCAGGAGACGCCAATAGGACCACATTCAGCTTCCAAACACCCTTCCATTCCAAACCTTCTGGTGGTCGAGTGTAACAGTGCAGGCATATGGCGCATGATCGGAAAAACCGACAAACATACTTTCAGCCAGTCAGGTACCTCCCGCCAGTGAGCGTGAGATATAAATGCGATCAAGGCGAGTTGAAGAATGTGTGGTGTAGTGCACGAAATTAGGACAGTCGCCATGTACATATTCCCACATATCCACAAGTTGGAGATGGTCGATGATCGTGGCAAGCTCTATGCAAGGTGTCACAGCAACTAATCTTTGGGGTGGAGGATGGAATAAAATCACTACACAGCGCCAATGCATCTTGCTGACTCAAGAAAAAAGGTAAGACCGCCTGTGTAAAGAGGTAGGGCGTCCCCTTGGCCTGCTGGATCCTGAAGGAGCGTAGATGTTAATGATCCAGACATCGAACAATGTGAGTGCCATGTCCCTCTTATCCAGAAGATATTTGACATCGTCGATGGGTAACCCTTCACAGATGAAGATCGCAACACATTTACTGGCATCTGATGCGTGGAAGACAAAAGCGATATACCCAAACAGATTAAGAAAACCATCAGTATGCACTTCTTGTATACATCCGCCACACGCTACAGTCGCAGGTTCGAATCCTACCTTGGGCATGGATGTGTGTGATGTCCTTAGGTTAGTTAGGTTTAAGTAGTTCTAAGTTCTAGGGGACCGATGACCTTAGATGTTAAGTCCCATGGTGCTCAGAGCCATTTGAACCATCCGTCACATGAAGCTTATCGTGCAGCAGTTAATGTGGAGCACAGAAAGCATTGATACTGATCGTACGTAGATAATGTATCTGCTGAGGCAGTCGAGATATGGGGTCTACCACTGGCAACCACCCAGGGCAGATCGTACAAGATGGTCAAAGCTGCAGCAGTCATGTGGTGAGGTAGTGGGAGGTTATGCCAGCGGAACATGCCCACCCATGACATTCACAGGCCGTTCTGATTCCTCCTCTACGTCGTCCATCAAAGAAACAGAAGCAGCACCAGTGTGTTGGTCAGGTGTAGAATCATCAGGGTGTCACATCCTGTCAATGACCTCCAGAGGGTGCAGGTGGCGGAGAGGAAGCCTTCACAGGCTGCGGAGGACAACCACTGAGGAAGATGAGGAAGGAGGCATACTCAACTACAGGCCTTCCGAGACTGATGCGTTTTCCCTTTGTCGGTTTGCCACCGCATGCGGCCATCCTGAGGAGACAGTCCTCAGGTGCTATACGACTTTGTTTCTTGATCTCCCTCAGTGACTTCTGCTTCTGAACGTTTTGTTCTGTATTAGAATGAGATTGGCCATCAGTTGACCCAGTCCCACCTGCGAGGAGAGAAGAAATTGGTACGACACTACAGTCGACGTCCATCGGAACTGTAAGATCACTTCTCTGGTTTTGATGGGCGTGCAAGGGCGTCATTTCCGCCAGAAGTGATGGAGAGGCGACCTGAAGACTCGCCCGTCAGTGGCTGTCAACTATGGCAGATCAGAAGCAGTGTAGGCTGGTACATCCGACAACTTTACTACAGTGGCGTAGGTAACAAAGAGCACTAAATACGTCACGGATGGTGCGCCATCTCCTACTAGCGTCTGAATCCGTCGTCTGCAGAGGAAAGTCGACCACACGTGGCCCTCCTGGCCGCAGCCTGCACAAGTTCGTTCTGACACTCGTAAATTATGATCACCCTCACGGCACCAATCATGAAATGAGAAGATACATGATTTGTCAGTTCAAGTTTGATATGATGCACGCTTATTAAGAGCTGATGGGTGCCCCATTTTTCTGCGACGTGACTGATGCCATTTATTTATGGTCAAAAGGCAGAAACGAACACGTGATCAACTGAAACAGTTTCAACGTGGCCATCCAGTTGCTGAATTTCAGTTCTTGGGAGAAACGCCACACATCAGCCATAAGTTCTTCAGTCTGCAGTTTGAAATACATGATGCTTCTCTTGTTGGACAAGTGAATTCTTACAACACCTTCAGGCACGAGATGAAGTTCGACACTTTCGAACTGTTCCACTTCACACGCTCGAGATGATGCATTTTCCGTATGGAAGCTGATCTTTATAGTCGCACAGTGGTAAGGCAACGCCATTGCAGATCAACACATGAAGGAAGATAGCGACGTACGCCACGTGCTGATGTGTAGGCAAAAACGCGCCTGCAGAGCGCTCCTCACAGAGCCTAGCACGTCCACCTCATATCACGGCTATGAGCCGACTACCACTAGGCCATTAGCAGGTACAGTTCTGCAGCGGCTAGCGAAGAATGACAGCACGTCCTCCGTACACCTCCTGCAGCGTTGCCAGCTCAGGAATATATCCAGGCAGAATTCTGTGGGGTGGTCCGTTATAATGGCCATCTCAAGAGACTGACGTCGATTTAGTCTCTGCTGCGGCCCGCCGACGGCCGTGTTTTATTTCTGGGACTTGAATATCGTCACTCACTTAGTTTGCTAGCCAATATTTGCAAATTCATCAGATTCCGAAACTGTCAGCCAGGGTGAAATGTTCTTTGTACTGGAACACTTAACTCAGGTCTGAATACACCACATGCTGCCCTCGTATGAAGTAAGTGTTTGAAAGAGCATGACGGGCAACCCAAGGCTTCAATCTCTCGATGCCTCTACTATCTTTCCCAAACTCCAAGGAGACCTTCTTGCACCAGTCTCAGGATTTATATCCCTGAAAAAAGAGCAATTAAGGCCATAGGTTAAGATCATTTTCAAGAGCAAAATTGTCAGTGTGTCGCAGAATGTGAGAAAGACATTATTAGCATTGAAGATTTGATTCGTGACTGGTGGGTTCTTTTCGCAAAAGCTGCACCTACGGAATCAGCTCCCCAACAGTCACTTTTCAATTTTATGATGTTTCATTACACCTAACATATAGCCGTGGAGTTGAAAATTAATTGTCGAAACGAAGTAGCAGTTAATTGCAAGAAATACTGGACGATGAGAAGGTTTCTGTTCGAAGGGTATACAGTCTAGAATCGGTATGACAGTCAGGCAAAATCGACGTGAGCATTGCGGCAATCATCCCACCGATATGCCAGGCTGAAGATAACCATTTGGTCAAAGACTGTGTAATGCTGCATGAAGGAGTCTGTAACTACGTGCTGCACATCCTGTTCCGACAGGAATCATCGACCCTTCAAAGCATTTTCTAAGGGACCGAAGGTGTGACAAATGCAGAGGGAGAGATCAGGACTATCGGGCAGGTGCTCGATTGTCTCCCATTTGAATTGAAGTAACTTGTGCTGGCTTCCGAGATCGACCCGCGTCTTGTCTCGAATGGCGACCAACACAGAACGTGGCGCACCATTCCACAGACATGCTGCCCCAAAAGCATTCTTCAGGCTCTGATAGACGTCTACCAGTGTTTGTCCTTCCACATCCAAGAACAGAATAACAGCAAGTTGGTCATGTTTGGACACATTTGGTAATAACGTCGCCATTGTTCTCGCTTCTGCATTCAGCGACAAACGTCGAAAGACACGAACGTCACACTAATCCCCAGGACTTTCGATACGGTATTCACTAATATAAAGACCGTGTCGCAAGTAACTTTTGTGTGTATAACATAAATATTTCGTTAAAATTGGCTGAACTAAGATGATGTTTGTCGGTAAATCGTGCATCGTTCTTCTCTAAGTTTCTACTCAGTGGCCCGCGATAAACAAAATTATCACTACGCTACCCAAGTCGTCCGGCTGTAGTTATTAACTGTTAAAAGCACCAAGCCAGAAGAGAGAGGGGAAAATATGGTTGTTAGAGGGTCGTTAATTACGCAAATAAAAAGACGTCAATATGTCACAGAATATGTAAAATAAATTAAACAACTATAATTACATCTCCTGTTGCAAACAACGGGAAAAATTTGACTGTTTTTCATCAATGCCAATGTTGATCTACATATGATGCACACTGGATTGTAACCATCATGAAAACCGAACAGTACAAAACTATTTTATCTGTAGCCACCTGCAGTTCGAAATTAAATTAGAGAAAATACGAAATTTATCGTAGACTAAAAAATTGTAAAATAAACGGTGATGCGACACAATCAGTACAGTCTTGAAAAAACAGTAATGCATTGAATATGGCTACAGGAAACAGAGTTCAGCATCATGGTTGAGCCGGTAATTTCCAAGAATGATTGCATATCGAAGTCACGGGGTCCAGACGATACATGTGTTGACTGTGGTGCTGCAAAGTCTGTAAAACTTCGTAAGAGGAGTGTCGATGCTGAAAAAGCGTTGCAATTTCAATGCGGAGAGTGCGGAAAACGAACGAGTATCGGGAAAAATACGTGGTTCGACTCTTCCAAGTTATCCATTCAGACGAGCGTAATTCTTGTATCGTGCTGGATTCGAGATTACACGTTGCAAGCGACAGCATCAGAAACTGAGTTATTTGCAAATACCGTGTGTGGCTACTTCGGGTTTCACCGAGAAGTCTGCTACGTGGCAGTGACAAATGATAGTCTACCAACTGGTGGAGCGAATAAAGTTGTAGAAGTAGACGAATCTCATATAGCTAGACGAAAGAACCGGAGAAGGACAAGCTTCAAAAAGTGAAATAGATCACGTTTGGGTATTCGGTGGAATAGAAAGAGAGTCCTGGAAGTGTTTCGTTGTCAGAGTATTGTCCCCAGACGAGGTCACTTTAGTGGGTCTCATAAAACACTTCACACTGCCGGTACTAAAGCTATTACAGACGGGTTTCTGTCTTAAAAGACTGAAAGCTGGAGGGCTCGACCACGAATTAGGGACATTCTGTGGAGTTCGTATCTTCGGATGACCCCAGTGTCCACACCCAGAATACTGAGCGGCTGTGGAAATCTGTTAAGTCTTCCATAAAGACAGAAGGGCGTCTCGGGCAAAGGGACGAACTGTACTTGTTGCAGTATCTATACTTCCACAACTTGGGTTTGCAGGGGAAGGTTAACGCATGCGACGCTCTACCGATTCTTGCGTGATATTGGCAGAGTTTACCCTGGCTATGAGAAAAACGGAACTGTCCCTGTAGCATAATGATCAATTTACTATCTCACATTCGATATGTATCGTTTGCACCCCGCGAATTCGATAGGCAGTCATTCTTGGAAATTACCCTGCCTCGTACATATTATACAAATTTGTGCGTTAGAGGGAACTAAAATACGAAAGGCTCAAACGCAGAGATGGTGTAGGTACACGCTGCTGAACCGAAGTTACTGATCTTAGTAATCATCAATCTACCCATTTCAAGTGGCGGGAAGTCTCAATTGTCAACGCTGACACGCAGAGTGGAAGAGTTTCTTTGGCCAGCCTATGTGACAGAAGGCGGTGTGTTTCAGCTATGAGCAGGACGTTCATCACGTACCTTATTCAGCTGACTCACAGCCGCGCCTTGAGAGAGTACGCTCAGGTCCTTCTCAAGGTTCTATGCGAAGCCGCTGTTCACTCTTGGATGGAACTAAAGACTTCTTCAGCAGAATCAAGAAATCGATTACAGCAACGAATTCACGAGGAAATCGAATCAATATCGAAGTATTGCTAGGCAACAGCTAAGCCGCTTCAGGCGATGTTGTATTGTTGAGGGCTTGCACCGAGAACGATGATGAGCCCCTGCGGCGATAACTTGAGGACACCCCTCACGATGTCTTATTGGTCATACAAATTTTGTTTCTACCTTCAGAATACTGATACAAATGGGGAAAACTACACCGATACTACATGAACCTGTTAACGAGCCTGTGCGAAATTTAAACGTTTGTCGATAAATCTGTATTTTTTGGCTAAGAATCATGTAACCAAACATTCGTATCTTTACGAGTAGTAACATTTGAGAGCATCAGAAATAATTTTATAATAGTTATTTATTGTTGTTCAGTGAGTCTTGTATGGAGTAAAATATTAATGGCTGTGATTATCTTCAGCTGTTTCCATATTTGTCTTCGACCATAAAGACATATTGCACGAAAGGTTAATCGGGAGTTATTTCCCAAAGACGAAACCGGACACACTGAAGGTGCGACATTGCTATTCGCATTGACGGCTAGGCATTTGTAGGAGTCTCCCTGCTGCTCTCTGTGTCCACTTGATCCACCTGACCTACAGGACGGGTTCACGCACTGAGAAGTTGCCGTCTGTCATGTCTGTGTTCCCAGGCATCAGGCTCAGTCGCGCGTTGTACTCTGTGCTGGTCGTAAAAATCACACACCAACGTGTGCGTTATTAATGTCAGTCGCCATGAAATTTGACTTACGATTTAAAGATAACTTCGGTGCCGTCCAAAGAACGAGTTCCAGTGGCAAAGACGGTACCTCGCGACGGAGGCAACAGTAATCACAACCGCTGCCAGATGCAGCGACAAATCCGAGACGTCGTCGTAGACAGACATTCAAGAGTTCCACTCACCACCGCTGCAGGATGGTTACTTACGTCAGAGCGGACTGCCACTCTCCCCAGTCTGCAATCATCGCCGAAGACGACAGGGTCACCTCACTGGAGGACGTAATCAGGATTTTGTCAAAGGGGGGGGGGGGGGGGGGGGGGGCGGAGGGTGCGATTCGCTATAGAGGTCCTTAAAAAGTCTCATGTTTTTCTGTTTATTCTGAAAATTTCCACGAAGAACGATTGTTGTTGTTGTTGTTGTCGTTGTCTTCAGTCCTGAGACTGGTTTTATGCAGCTCTCCATGCTAGTCTACCTACCATTTTATTCGACAATGCTCTCGGGGATTTCGAAAAGCGGAGACATGATCTCGTTACGTACTGATGGTGTATTTTGGCAAACCACTAAGAAGCAGTCATGCTTCAATCTCCTTTCACCCTTCCAAGTCATTTTACTCTCTTCTTATTTCAGTCTGGATGTGAGCTGAGGAAGTGATCAGATATATTCGACACCCTCGTTATTAGCGACAGAGCTATTGGAATAAAGATATCTCTGTTCGACATAGCAGCTAGAACAATTTTTGGTGGCGAAAGTTCGTAGATATGACATTTATGTAAATACACAAAACTGCAACCAGTCACTTTTTTTTAATGGATATAATCGGGTTTTCGTACGTTTTCATGTCCGTCTACAGATGTTTTTCTGGAAGTTACATCACAAAGATAGGCCTAAGTCATTTATTTTATGGAGGTCTTTGTAACAAGCAGCAGTTGCATTGCACATGCTGCATGTTGGCAAAGTTTCGCTATCATATTGTGAATGTATGTAGATTGTGTGAAAGTGTGTTCCCCCCTTCTAACAGCCGCGTACCGCAAGTTTATAGAGGAACAGAAGGTCCCAAATAACTGGAAAAGAGCACAGGTAGTCCCAGTTTTCAAGAAGGGTCGTCGAGCAGATGCGCAAAACATAGGCCAATATCTCTGACATCGATATGTTGTAGAATTTTAGAAGATGTTTTTTGCTTGCGTATCATGTCGTTTCTGGAAACCCAGAGTCTACTCTGTAGGAATCAACATGGATTCCAGAAAAAGCGATCGTATGAGACCCAACTCTCTGCATTTGTTCATTATACCCAGAAAATATTAGATACAGGCTCCCAGGTAGATGCTATTTTCCTTGACTTCCGGAAGGCGTTCGATACAGTTCCGCACTGTCGCCTGATAAACAAAGTAAGAGCCTACGGAATATCAGACCATCTCCGTGGCCGAACTGAAGAGTTTTTAGCAAACAGAACACAGCATATTGTTCTCAATGGAGAGATGTCTACAGACGTTAAAGTAACGTGTGGGGTGCCGCAGCGGAGATTTAGGGGACCATTGCTTCTCACAATATATATAAATGACCTAGTAGATAGTGTCGGAAATTCCATGCGGCTTTTCGCGGATGATGCTGTAGTATACAGAGAAGTTGCAATATTAGCAAAATTGCAGCGAAGTTCTGCAGCGGATAGGCACTTGGTGCAGGGAGTGGGAACTAACCCTTAACATAGACAAATGTAATGTATTGCGAATACATAGAAAGATGGACCCTTTATTGTATGCTTATATGAGAGCGGAACAAACACTGGTAGCAGTTACTTCTCTAAAATATCTGGGAGTATGCGTGTGGAACGATTTGAAATGGAATGGAGATATAAAATTAATTGTTGGTAAGGCGGCTGCCAGTTTGAGATTCATTGGGAGAGTCCTTAGAAAATGTAGTCCATCAACAAAGGAGGTGGCTTACAAAACAATCGTTCGACCTATACTTAAGTATTGCTCAACAGTGTGGGATCCGTACCAGGTCGGGTTGACAGAGGAGATAGAGAAGACCCAAGGAAGAGCGTCGCGTTTCGTCACAGGGTTATTTGGTAAGCGTGACAGCGTTACGGAGATGTTTAGCAAACTCAAGTGGCAGACTCAGCAAGAGAGTCGCTCTGCATCGCGGTGTACCTTGCAGTCCAGGTTTCGAGAGGGTGCGTTTCTGGATGAGTTATCGATATATTGTTTCCCCCTATTTATATATCCCGAGGAGAACACGAACGTAAAATTAGAGAGATTCGAGCGCGCACGGAGGCTTTCCGGCAGTCGTTCTTCCCACCAACCATACGCGACTGGAACAGGAAAGGGAGGTAATGACTATGGCACGTAAAGTGCCCTCCACCACACACCGTTGAGTGGCTTGCGGAGTATAAATGTAGATGTAGATGTAGATGTACCAGATGGCCATCAAATGGAAGCAGACAGATGGACAGTAACAGAAGAAAGCCGCCCTTACCGTCATAGTAAGTCTAAAACTAAATTTTTTCATCCATGTGAACAGAAACCAATACTGATGGATATACATTAAATCATGTTCCTCGTTTGTGAAAGAGCCGTCACCCATCATTATGCTAGAAATAATGATGTGACTTCCAGAAAACCGTCTGAAGATGGACTTGAAAAGGTTCGAAACCCTGCTCATTCAAAAAAGTGACTGGTTGCAGTTTTATGTACACACATCAAAAAAAGTTTTGCGTCACCCCGATCCCCAGAACTCCTGAAGATAGACGTTGACTGTGGGTATTGTATCACAGAAACAGTCCTTATGACTGTTGAGAGATGTTACTGCATTCGCTCAAAGATGTAAACAACCATCATGTGCGGCACCTGTTAGACGGAGGGAGTCCAAAAGCCGATCAGTTCCAGTCATTCTACCAGTAAGGAGGTACACGTCTAGTGTTGTCTGTAGTTCAGCCATGCCTAGACGGTCGATACCGCTGTTCGATCGCGACCGCGTTGTTACTTTGTGCCAGGAAGGTCTATCAAAAAGGGAAATGTCCAGGCGTTTCGGAGTGAACCAAAGCGATGTTGTTCGGACATGGAGAAGATACAGAGAGACAGGAGCTGTCGATGACATGCTTCGCTCAGGGCGGCCAAGGGCTACTACGGAAATGGATGGCAGCTACATACTAATTATGGCTCGGAGGAAACCTGACAGCAACAAGACCATGTTGAGTAATGCTTTTCGTGCAGCCACAGGACGTCGTGTTACGATTCAAACTGTGCACAATAGGCTGCATGATGCACAACTTCACTTCCAACGTCCATGGCGGGGTCCATCTTTGCCACCACGACACCTTGCAGCGTGGTTCAGATGGGCCCCAACAACATACCGAATGGACCGCTCAGGATTGGCATCACGTTCTCTTCACCGATGATTGTCGCATATGCCTTCAACCACACAATAGTCGGAGACGTGTTTGGCGGCAACCCGGTCAGGTGGAACGCGTTAGACACACTGTCCAGCGGGTGCAGCAAGGAGGAGGTTTCCTGGTGTTTTGGGGTGGCATTATGTGGGTCCGACGTACGCCGTTGGTGGTCATGGAAGGCGCCGAACGGCTGTACGATACTTGAATGCCATCCTCCGGCCGATAGTGCAATCATGTTTGTTTTTGTTGTGTAGCTCTCCATACTACACTATCCTCTGCAACCTCCTTCATCGCCAAGTACCTGCTTCAACCTACATCCTTCTGAATCTGCTTAGTGTATTCATCTCTTGGTCACCATTTCCGATTTTTACTCTCTACGCTGCCGTCATACTCTAAATTGGTGATCCCTTGATGCCTCAAAACGTGTCCTACTAACCGATCCCTTCTTCTAGTCAAGTTGTGCCACAAATTCCTCTTCTCCCCAATTCTATTCAATACCTCCTCATTAGTTACGTGATGTGCTCATCTAATCTGCAGCATTCTTCTGAAGCACCACATTTCAAAAGCTTCTACTATTTCCTTCTCTAAACTATTTATCGTCCGTGTTTCAATTCCATACGTGGCTACACTCCATACAAATACTTTCGGAATGGACTTCCTGACACTTAAATCTATACCCGATGTTAATAAGCTTCTCTTCTTCAGAAACGCCTTCCTTGCCACAGCCAGTCGACATTTTATATCCTCTCTACGTCGACCATCATCGTTTATTTTGCTCCCCAAACAGCAAAACTCATTTACTGCTTTAAGTGTGTCATTTCCTTATCTAATTTCCCCAGCATCACACGTTCCATTATCGTCGTTTGGCTTTTGTTGGTGTTCATCTTACACTCTCCTTTCAAGACACTGTCCATACCGTTTAACTGCTCCTCCAGGTCCTTTGCTGTTTGTGACAGAATTACTTATGTCGACGACAAACCTCATAGTTTTTGTTTCTTCTCCATAGATTTTAATTCCTACTCCATATTTTTCTTTTGTTTCTTATACTGCTTGCTAAATATATAGATTTTAATAATATCGGGGATAGTCTGTCTCACTCACTTCCCAACCACTGCTTCCCTTTCATGCCCCTCGATCTTTATAACCGCCATCTGGTTTCTGCACAAATTGTAAATAGCTTTCGCCCCCCTGTATTTGAGATTCGTGTTAGTGTTTTGCAGCCGTGAATTATTAAACTGATAATTCGGCAATTTTCACGCCTGTCAACACCTGCTTTCTTCGGGATTGGAATTATTATATTCTTCTTGAAGCCTGAGGGTACTTCATATGTCTTATACATCTTGCTCACCAGATGGGAGAGTTTTGTCAGAATTGGCTCTCCCAAAGCTATCCGTAGTTCTAATGGAATCTAGTATACTCCCGGAGCCTTGTTTCGACTTAGGTCTTTCAGTGCTCTGTCAGACTCTTAACGCAGCATCATATCTCCCATTTCATCTTCATTTACGTCCTCTTCCATCTCCACAATATTGCTCTCAAGTACATCACCCTTGTATAGACCCTCTATATACTCCTTCCACCTTTCTGCTTACCGTTCTTTGCTTAGTTCTTGTTTTCCATCTGAGCTCTTGATATTCACACAAGTGGTTATCTTACCTCCAAAGGTCTCTTTATTTTTCCTGTATTCAGTATCTATCTTACCCCTACTGATATACAACTCTACATCCTTATATTTATCTTCTAGCCATCCCTGCTTAACCATTTTGAGCTTCCTGTCGATCTCATTTTCTAGACTTTTGTATCCTTTTTGCCTACTTATTTATTGCAGTTTTGTATTTCCTCCTTTCAACAATTAAATTCAGTATCTCTTCCGTTACCCAAGGCTTTCTACTAGCCTTCGTCTTTTTACCTACTTGATCCTCTGCTGCCTTCACTATTTTATCTCTCAAAGCTAGCCATTCTTCTTCTACTGTATTTCTTTCCCCCGTTCTTGTCAATCGTTCCCTAATGCTCTCTCTGAAAATCTCTACAACCTCTGGTTCTTTCAGATTATCCAGTTCTCATCTTCTTAAATTCCCACCTTTTCGCAGTTTCTTCAGTTTTAATCTTATAACCAATAGATTGTGGTCGGAGTCTACATCTGCCCCAGCAAATGGTTCAAATGGCTCTCAGCACTATGGGACTTAACATCTATGGTCAACAGTCCCCTAGAACTTAGAACTACTTAAACCTAACTAACCTAAGGACAACACACAACACCCAGCCATCACGAGGCAGAGAAAATCCCTGACCCCGCCGGGAATCGAACCCGGGAAACCGGGCGCGGGAAGCGAGAACGCTACCGCACGACCACGAGATGCGGGCTGCCCCTGCAAATGTCTTACAGTTTAAAACCTGGTTCCTAAATCTCCGTCTTATAATTATATAATCCATCTGAAACCTTCAAGTGTCTGCAGGCCTCTTCCGCGTAAACAATCTTCCTTCATCATAAAGCTATGCTCTGTGCAAAATTCTACCAGGCGGCTTCCTCTTTCATTCCTTACCCCCATTCTATATTCACCTACTACTTTTCCTTCTCTTCCTTTTCCTACTATCGAATTCCAGTCCTCCATGACTATTAAATTTTCGTCTACCTTCACTATCTGAATAATTTCTTTTATCTCATCATACATTTCTTCAATCTCTTCGTCATCTGCGGAGCTAGTTGGCATTTATAACTTTACTACAGTGTTAGGCGTGGGCTTCGTGTCTATCTTGGCTACAATGATGCGTTCATTATGCTGTTCTTAGTAGCTTAGCAGTGCTCCTATTTTTTATTCCTGATTAAGCCTATTCCTGCATTACTCCTATTTGGTTTTGTATTTATAACCCTGTATTCACATAACCAGAAGTTTTGCTCCCGCCCGGAAATCCGAATGGGGGACTATTTTACCTTCCGAGTATTTTACCCAAGAGGACGCTAACATCATTTAACCATACAGAAAAGCTGCAGGCCCTCGGGAAATATTACGGCTGTAGTTTCCTCTTGCTTTCAGCCTTTCACAGTACCAGCACGGCAAGGCCGTTTTGGTTAGTGTTACAAGGCCAGCTCAGTCAATCATCCAGGCTGTTGCCCCTGCAGCTACAGGAAAGGCTGCTGCTCCTCTTCAGAAACCACACATTTGTCTGTCCTCTCAATAGATACCCCTTCGCTGTGGTTGCACCTACGGTATGGCTATGTTCATCGCCGAGACGCGCAAGCCTTCCAATCAACGGTAAGGTCCATGGTTCTTTGAGTAGTGCACCCATATTGGGCAGCATATGGTTGCAACCAAATCGGCAGTATATTGGCGAGGCATTCGTCTTCATGGACGTCAATTCGCGCCCCCATCATGCACATCTTGTGAATGACTTCCTTCAGGATAACGACATCGCTCGACTACTGACAATAATGCTCTCCAGACATGAACCGTATCGAACATGCATGGGATAGATTGAAAAGAGCTGTTTATTGACGAAGTGACCCATCAACCACTCCGAGGGGTCTAGGCCGAGTCAAAGTTGAGGAGTGGGATAATCTGGGCCGACAGTGCATTGATGAACTTGTGGATAGTATACCACGACGAATACAGGTATGCATCAATGCAAGAGGACGTGTCCGTGGGTGTTATAGACACCGGTGTGTACAGCAATCTGGACCACCACTTATGAAGGTCTAGCTGTATGGTGGTACAACATGCAATGTGTTGTTTTCATGAGCAATAAAGAGGGCAGAAATGATATTTTCGCTGATCTCAATTCCAATTTTCTGTACAGGTTACGGAACTCTCGGAGCCGAGGTGATGCAAAACTTCTTTTGATGTGTGTATTTACATTCAGTTTCACAGGTTCTAAAATATCCGTAATGGATAAGCATAATCAGGATCTGGAGTTATTCAATCTTACACTTTCCCAAATTTCCTCGTTTAAGTATGAATATGCCATTCCTTAAAATGTGAGAAAGATCGTTATCTACATCAAAGATGTCCTGGAAGACAAATGCATGAGCTTAAATGCGGAGAATTTGTACATTATTTATTTTTCCTATGGCTTTTAGTGCCGGGAGTCTCTCATAACAGGGTTGACTCGCCTTCGATGCAGTTCGTTTCCTTTAAGCAAAGGGCCTGCTTCTTTAAGGTAATTGGAATCTGTCAGGGAAGAAAAGTATTCGGAAGGAACTGGTTGGTTGATTCGCGAGGGGATCAAACAGCGAAGTCATCGGGTTAGGGAAGGATGGGGAAGGAAGTCGGCCGTTTCACAGGAACCATGCCAGCATTTACCTGAAGCGACTTAGGGAAGTCACGGAAAACCTAAATCAGGATGGTCGATGTCCAGACTGCGAGTCCAGTATGCTAACCACTGTGCCACCACGCTCGGTAGGGAGGAGTTGTTTGTCGCCTGCAGTGAGGGGCCAACCACAGTATTTGCACATTGTTTTAAAATAAAATAAAGTGCGTCACAGCAGAAAATTGTATCCTGACATTCTTCCTATAATTCTGCATGTTTAGTCAATTGACATTGCATGAATGCATGCATATGTAAAGATTTAATTGTGCATGCAATTTCTGACTTTAGTTATTATAGCACTGAAATAGCGTAAAGAGATTTTGGACGAAAGTAGGATTAGGGCGCATTCGGATCGCATGAACTCAAGCAGCCCACTGAAACAATCTTTTAGAAATGGACGAAAAATAGAACGTATTGTCATCACATACGCCTTTCACTCTCCATAAATCCCTCTTCATCGTTCCGTATCAGAACTGCATTTCATAACTGAGTACGGCCTGGATGACTAGACTGGGCGACACTTTGTCGTTTGGGCTACTAATGATAGGGTACTGAACAAATATTTTAAGGAAATGCAACCGTCGCCATTTGGACGATACTTTTGCTGATTAACGTGATATTTGGGCTACACAGTCAAATAAAAGTTCATCTTTATACACCGATTTAATTTAATGTCATTTTTAATTTTATTTTCCACTCCACTGCCTTGAGAAAGTTTAAAATATTTCAACAATTCCAGTGCTACTAAAAATATGTAGATAGATAGAAAGGTCACTAAGCTCTTATAGTATTGCGTACCTATTTTTAACTTTACCACTACATTAAAGGGAGGCTCAAAAGTGGTTTTTCTCTCCTTTCTTGTTACAAACCTGTCGATAATTAGAAAGTATCGCAACGGCACACAGCAGGAAAACAGTAAAAGGTAACACGTTAAATTCAACTGGAAGTAAGAACTGAATCTCTTAAAGAAACAACATTTGAGCTCAGGCAAGACCAACAATTGTCTTGGCTGAAATATGGATCGACGATAGACGACAGTGTACGAATTTGGATACAGTTTTAATCTATCGTAGGCCTTGCTGAGAATTGTGTATCCCTTTTTGTGGTATGATTGAAAATTAAAATATTTTTCAATTTCAGTACAAGGCAACTACGTCATATGTAATTCCATTTAGGTGGAAAGGGGGGGATGAGGCGTCCGGACCCCTTACACGCCCCTTCGGGTACATCCTTGTCCCACTACAGAGTCAGCAGTGCGAGAGTTGTATTACACAGCTCTGTGCAGCAAAGTTTATAGTCAGTTGGAAATTTAGAGAAGAGACTGTTATCTTGTACTGTACCAAGTGGTACGTTAGTGTTCAGTGGTAGTACCAAATACACATAACGTTTCTGTGGACAAGGATTATTTGAAAGTTAAGTATCTCATCTTGTTCAAGTTACAATAAAGTGGTCTGATACTTTGAGTGTGGTGTAGAATCAACTAGGCCTCCTCCAGAAGTAAATCTAAGAACCACCACACTGCCGACGATTGTTCTTTTTTTTTCGGGACAACAATAACAATAGCCAAGCACTGTAAGAGTTTCGGTTCTGAACTTGAAATTATTTTCTGAGGTACTCAGAATTACCTCAAACCTGGATTTTGTAATTTTCCATTACAAGCAGCATCCTGACAAGTTATGTTTTTGTAAATACTCTCATGCTCATAAATTAAGGATAATTGCAGAATGTGGTGCCACACAGCGTGGCACAGCACAAAACAGGCGGTATTAGCATAGGCACATAGGGAACACCCATGACACAGATCTTTAAGTCCACGGTATGGGTGATAAGTTGAGAAAACCGTCCCGAAGCGCACGCCACTGTTTCCTGCGCTTGTACCCCAACATCAATATGGGATATGATCACCATGCACACGTACACAGGCCGCACAAGGGGTTTGCATACTCTGCATTCGGAGGTCAAGCAGATGCTGGGGTATAGTCTCCCACTCTTGCACCAGCGCTCCTGAAGTGTAGTAGGGGTTTGAAGACGAGCAGCGATACGTCGACCGAGAGCATCCCAGACGTGCTCCATGGGGCTTAGGTCTGCGGACAGGCAGGCCACTCCATGCGCCTGATATCTTCTGTTTCGAGATACTCCTTTACGATAGCAGCTCGGTGGGGCCGTGCGTTATCATCCATCAGGAGGACGGTGGGACCCACTGCACCCCTGAAAAGGCGGACATACTGGTGCAAAATGACATCCCGATACACCTGCCCTGTTACAGGTCCTCTGACAAAGACATGCAGGGGTGTACGTGCACCATTCATAATCCCGCCCAACACCATCAATCCACGACCTCCATACAGGTGCCTTTCGAGGACATTAAGGAGTTGGTATCTGGTTCCTGATTCACGCCAGATGAAAACCTGGCGAGAATCACTGTTCAGACTATACCTGGACTCATCTGCGAACATAACCTGGGACCACTGTTCCAATGACCACTTACTGTGTTCTTGACACCAGGATTTACGAGCTCTCCTGTGACCAGACGTAAGTGGAATGCACCTTGCAGGTCTCCAGGTGAATCAACCATGTCTGTTCAGTCATCTGTAGACTGTGTGTCTGGAGACAACTGTTCCAGTGGCTGCGGAAAGGTCCTGAGCGAGGCTACCTGCAGTACTCCATAGCCGTCTGCAGGCAGTGATGGTGAGATATCGGTCTTCTTGTGGTGTTGTACACTGTGAACGTCCCGTACTGTAGCGCCTGGACACGTTTCCTGTCTGCTGGAATCCTTGCCACACTCTTGAGATCACGCTTTGTGGTACATGGAGGGCCCGTGCTACGCCCTGCTGTGTTTGACCAGCCTTCAGTCGCCCTAGTATTGTACCCCTCATAACGACAATGTGTCTTCTTTGAGCCATCGTCGACACACAGTCACCATTAGGACGTCTGGAAACGTCTGCACACTTACTCGTTGCACCCTACTCTGACACGCACCAACACACCTCTGCGTATGTGGTCTGCTGCCAGCGCCACCGTGCGACTACCGCAGGTCAAATGCACCGCACGGTCGTACTCCGAGGTGATTTAAACCCGCAAGCCGCCCACCAGGGTTGTTTTACCATGTATCAATATTATCCTTAATTTATGAGCATGAGTGTTCATAAGAGCAAGACACAAGCAAAACACATTGTTGCTAATTAATTAATTAATTATCATTTTATTCGTAACATTATACCTTACGAAATACTTTCATTTTCACACAGTAATTATTTCAAATTGGTTGAAATTATTACTTTCATTTGTTACACAGTCAGGATGAGTAAGGGGTTAAATGACACATGCACGGTGAGATTTACATCTACGTCTACATACATATTCTGCAAGTTCTGCTTGCTGATGGAGAGGGACCGTCGAGTATTGCGGAAGGCGGCTGTAAAATATCGCTTGCTATCAAGGGAAGAAATCGCTTTTGAATTCCAAACTGCTACAAGTATTGAAGCTAGTACGATGTCTAAGCTTAGGAAACCAAAAAGATTGGTGTAAAAGTTCCTCATTAGCCACATATTCCTATATTCAGTGATAAGGGAAGCTTGAGTTGGTGTAAAGAGCAAGGCCATAGGGCAGTGGATAACTGGAAACGAGTGAATTGGAGAGATGAATCACCATATACTCGTTGGCAATCTGGTGGAAGGGTTTGGATTAGGCAAATGCCTACAGGAGTTTACCTGCCGTGATGTGTAATGGCAACTGTGTACAAGGTGGTGTTATGGTATAGGGGTTTGACCTCCTTATTGCGAATAAGAAAACGCTAAATAGGGAAGGATGCGAACACATTTTACAGCGTTTTGTACTGCCTGCAGCAGAGGAACAGTTCGGAGACACGACTATTTGTATCAGCATGAAAAAGCACCCTGTTTGTGGACAATAACATTCCTGGAAGGGACTAACTTGCCTAGAGTCCTGACATGAACCCAATGCAACAGTTTTTCTATTAGATGTTACGTCGACTCTACTCCACACCCTAACTTCCAGCATCATTGCCTTCTTCAGTTTCGGTTCTTGGGAAAGGCATGTCTGCAATTCATACACACACATTCAGACATATGTTAGAAGGTGATCCCAGCAGAGTTCAAGATTGGACAGTCCTCATATTAAAGTCCACTAACAGGTGTCCAGATACTTTTGAACAGATGGTATACTTGCTTTAGAAACTACATAACAAAATTGGACACTCCATTTCGTTACGCACTGTCGCAAAGTTATGCCCTTCTAATTCCGTCTGCCCCTGAGCAATTCAAAGACCTATTGGCTGTAAGCTCCTAACGGCAGGGAAAAGGTACAGAAGCTCATTTTTTTAAAAAAATGCTTAAATATGCCCTAAATGCTTGTTCGAAGTCCGGAAAACAGAATGCTGTTTTACCTTCGCTTTATTGACAACGTATCCTTTGTGGACGGAAAGGGCGACCAAACTTGCAGAATATTTTTATAAAGTGATTCACTATAAATATTATCGTATACTACACGATACTGCACTTGTCTTTTCTCGAACTGTTGTGTACGCTTCAAAATATATTCGTTGCATTTGAATTTGCTTCTATATTTCGATAAATAAAAACACTTCAATCTTTTAAGGGGACACCAAAGTACCTTCTCCGTTGGACCACTCAATGACAACTGAATTATTGTCTTCAACGGCTGTGGAAATTTCAGGCTGCCAAAATTAGGTTTTATCCCGGTCTATATCTTCGTTGTAACGTGAATATCGTCTGTTGAGCGTCTCTTCACAACAGATGGGAGATTTATTTCGTGAATCAGTTTTCCATTAACTTCCATTTACGGGGATTCCTTCAATAGACTGTAGAATAACAAGTGTATTATGCACTGTTTATATATGACCTGCTGGCTATTAGAACTTGTAGCACGAAGAACAGCAAAATACCAAATTTCACATATTGTAAGTACACATTATTGCCGAAGAATACATGAATAAATTTGTAGTCGATTTGGGGATATGCGGGGTGCGAAATTAAGTAGACACGTATGGCAGGATCAGTGGCTCTAATTCTACGTCTACATTTATACTCCGCAAGCCACCCAATGGTGTGTGGCGGAAGGTACTTTACGTGCCACTGTCATTACCTTCCTTTCCTGTTCCAGTTGCGTATGGTTGGCGGGAAGAACGACTGCCGGAAAGCCTCCGTGCGCGCTCGAATCCCTCTTATTTTACATTCGTGATCTCCTCGGGAGATATAAGTAGGGGGAAGCATTATATTCAATACCTCATCCAGAAACGCAACCTCTTAAAACCTAGACAGCAAGCTACACCGCGATGCAGAGCGCCTCTCTTACAGAGTCTGCCACTTGAATTTGCTCAACATTTCCGTAAAGCTATCGCGCTTATAAATTAACTCTGTGACGAAACGCGCAGCTCTTCTTTGGGTCTTCTCAATCTCTTCCGTCAACCCGACCTGGTACGAATCCCACACTGATGAGCAATACTCAAGTATAGGTCGAACGAGTGTTTTGTAAGCCACCTCCTTTGTTGATGGACTACATTTTCTAAGGACTCTCCCAATGAATCTCAACCTTGCAGCCGCCTTACCAACAATTAATTTTACATGACCATTCCACTTCAAATCGTTCGGTACGCATACTCCCAGATATTTTACAGAAGTAACTGCTACTAGTGTTTGTTCCGCTATCACATAATCATACAATGAAGGATCCTTTTTTCAATGTATTTGCAATACATTGCCTTTTTCTATGTTAAGGGTCATTTTCCACTCCGTGCAGCAAGCGCCTATCCGTTGCAGATCTTCCTGCATTTTGCTGCAATTTTCTATTGCTGCAACTTCTCTGTATACTACAGCAGCATCCGCGAAAAGCCGCATGGAACTTCCGACACTATCTACTAGGTCATTTATATGTATTGTGAAAAGCAATGGGTCTCAGCTGGGTCTTGAATCGAACTAAGATTGGATGACAGATACTCGGGTGCGCCATTCCATCATGCATCACATGCTGGCAGAGTTAAAGATTTGCAATGGCTGATGAGCAGTGACTTACTTCTCTTGGCAGCCCATTAGGAGATTCTTTCAGTGTGTGAGACATTTGGAGAACATGCTGAGTAGGGTATAAGTCGAACGCCATATATACTGTGTGGGGGGAATAACAACACGTTGGCAACTTGCGGTCTTCTGTTATCTTGTTGAAAGGCAGCGTTGTAGAGATCTCGAAGATAGGACACATCCACTGGCTTCAAAACGCTAGAAATGCAATGGCTGCTGTCCAAATGACCGGCCTTGTGAACCAGAGGTGTCTGTGTTGTGTAGCCAATGTCACTTCATTTGCCAGGTGCTGGACCTGTTTCGCACCGACGATGATAGCTCCATGCCGCCAACGTACTGGACCCGTTTCGCACCAGAGATGACGGATGCATTCTGCTCAGAATCTCCAGTAATAGATATATCTGTCGTGGTGGTGCTAGCAGAACTGGGATTCACTTTAGAAGACAACGTGTCAGATGTTATTGTTGGGGGCGCGCACCCCTCTGCGTCAAGTAAGGCTCGGGAAAGTTCAGCGTGCTGACAGTCAGTAAGGCTCCATACGTTGTCACACTGTGCTTGTGGATACACATATTGCTGCAGACAATCACATTCCCCGACTCAAGACTCGTGGCTGGGCTGTATGATCCTCACGGCCGAATGAACAAAGTCTGTCTCCTCATCTTCTAGCAATATGGGGCCACTGAGTATGACCATCATGAACCCAGCTACATATGTACTCCGCTAGGCACCAAGCGGAGTGTGGCGGAGGGCACTAGTCGCGCCGAAGTCATATCCCCACCCCCCTTTTCCCTCTGTTTCACTCGCGGATCGCGCGAGGGAAAAACGATTGTCTGAACGCCTCAGTACGATCTCTAATTTCCCTTATCTTTGAATGGTGATCATTGTGCGATATGAAAGAAGATCGTGACAATATATGCTCTACATCGTCGGCGAAGATCGGACTTTGGAACTTAGTGAGCAGCCCCTTCCGTTAACACATCGTCTATCTGCAAGTGTGTCCCACTTCAAAATTTCTATGAGATTTGTAGCACTCTCGCGATGGCTAAATCTACCAGTTACGAATCTTGTCGCTCACCTTTGGACCTTCTCAATCTCTTGAATCACACCCTACTGGTAAGGGGCTGCGTACAGACGAACAATTCTCTAAGACTGGACGAACTAAAGTACTGTAAGCAATTTCCTTTGTTGAAAGACTGCATCGCTTCAGGATTCTACCAATAAACCGCAATCTAGTGTTCGCCTTACTCGTTACTTGTGTAATCTGATAGTTCCATCTCAGATCATTTCGAATAGTCAATCCCAGATACATGACGGATGCTACCGTTTCCAGAGACTGGGCATTTATTTTGTACTCGTACATTAATGGGGATTTTCGCTTCGTTATACGCAGTAGGTTACACTTACTATTATTGAGAGATAACTGCCAGTCATTACAAAAACGGTTCAAATGGCTCTGAGCACTACGGGACTTAAGGTCTGAGATCATCAGTCCCCTAGAACTTAGAGCTACTTAAACCTAACTAACCTAAGGACAGCACACACATCCATGCCCGGAGCAGGATTCGAACCTGCGACTGTAGCGGTAGCGTGGTTGCAGACTATAGCGCCTAGAAGCGCTCGGCTACTCCAGCCGGCTTTGCTTGTTGGTATTGCTGTTGCTATAGGTTTATTTATCGAGTGCCATTTTTTATTTGTAGTTCACTGTTGCTACTTGAGTTTTCATGTTGTGATATTTTCATTTGGAGTTACTAATTCGAACCGTGCGCGCTAGGAAATGTAGTGCCAAGTGGAGAAATCGGAACATTTCCGACACATTCTTCTGTTTGAGTTTGGTATATGGTTAACAGCAGCGGACGGAAACAGAAACATTTGCCCCGTGTTTGGGGATAATGCTACTGGACAGAACACAACAATAAAATGGTTTTGTCGTTTTAAGCAGGATCGTTTAGGCGTTTGAAGATCATTCGGGTTTGATTCAGATCGTTTAAATGTATTAATCCACAATAATCCACTCCAGTGTACTCGAGAAGCGGCAGATGTGATGAACTTTGATCGTCCCACCATCGTGCGACGTTGCCATGCAATGAGGAAGGTTAAAAAATCAGGTGTATGGGTTCCGCATGCTCTAAGTCATAAACACAAAAATCAGCAGGTGGCTATATGCGCATCTGTACTTGCCCATCATCAATAGGCTTCTGAACAACACTGACCATTCCTATCATGTATCTTTACTGGTGATGAGTAGTGGTATCTCTATGCTAACTTACGGAAAGGAAACGAATGACTGAGCCCAAACAAAGCAGCAACTCCTTATACAAAGGCCACAAAAGTTAATGTTATAGGTGGTGTAGACTGTGTGGGGTACTGCTTACCCGAGGTGTAACCATCACTGCCGACATTAACTGTCAACAACTGAGACGTCTTGCAGAAGCAATCCAAAAACAATGACCAGGAAGACTGCGTGAACTGACGTTACTTCACGTTAAAGCCCGCCCGTATTATGTTAGGATAACAGGAATCACTATACAGATGTTGGGCTGGGAAGTCATTCCGCACTTACATATTCATTTGATCGAGCGCCCTCAGATTTTCACTCTTTACGCTCTCTATAGAACGATCTTCTAGAGACTTCTTACCAGATGAAAATGTGCTCCGAACAATGGCTCCACAAATTCGTCGCCTTAAAGCCAAGTGATTTCTGCAGTCGTAGATTCTAAAAGTTACTTCAAGCGCTGTCAGAGTGTTGTAAACAGTGAAGGAGATTATTGATTAGTAAAGTTTCTGTTACATGTATATGCTGTCTTTATTAAACTCAAGGAAAAACGCTATCAACTTATGCGCCAACCTAATTTGTTGCCCGTGTAGAGTCTTACGCAGTGAGCCTACACGCTAAAAGCTAGTGACATCTTAACGAAAGCCGGCCGTGGTGGCCGCGCGGTTCTAGGCGCTACAGCCTGGAACCGCGCTTCCGCTACCGTCGCAGGTTCGAATCCTACCTCGGGCATGGATGTGTGTGGTGTCCTTAGGTTAGTTAGGTATAAGTAATTCTAACTTCTAGGAGACTGATGACCTTAGAAGTTAAGTCCCATAGTGCTCAGGGCCAGCCGTCTTAACGAAATCTCTGAATTCATATGCTGTGACTATGAAACTCACAAATAAGACATTAGACAAACAGGCCAATGCTACAAGGTTTATGGCCACATCATGTGTTGGTTATAAACATACTACAGCAGTAATCTTGCGTCTCACTGTTAGAAGCTTTATCTGTTTGTCAAAGGCAGTCATTAGATTGGATATTTGTGGAATCTGTGGTAGCAGAATAGGTAACACTGGTGCACCGCCATCCTTCGGAACACAAACTTCAGCTGGCACCATCAGCCTACTTTCCCCTTTTTTATGTGGGAACGACAGGGTGACGCTCAAATTCAGGATTTTTTTCTCCTGGTCTGGAATGTTGTAGACAAATGGGATTTTCTGCACTGAATAATCATACATGGAAGTTTTTATTGGTATTTTTTTATTGAAAAATGGAAATAACTTCGTTGTCTAATTGGAACTTACCCGAGGCAGCTCTGACAGGAGGCAAATCGACCGTTGTCGCTGTAACTCCTTTTGTGGTTATCTCAAACATGAAATTAACATATCACCCTGGTCGGTACAGATGTTATTTTAGTTCACCGTACAGATCCGCAAAAAGAGAAAAAAAGGAAGTTCTTTTGCTTAATTCTAGATACTTGGAAAAATGGCCCTTTTGGGATCCCTCCTTTTCGGCCGAAAAATATTAGATATCACATTAAAAAAAATCGGCTACAATGAACTGAAGAGAATTCAGTTTCCATCAAGGGAGACCAAAGATCATTAAAATCGGATGAAAACTGTAACGTGGGTGATTACTACCATGCCGAGAAACATGGTTTTGAGAAAGAGGCGTTTAAAATTTGACAATTACTTATCATATATAAAAGAAGGGAGAAAGTTTGAAACTTGTGGTGTATCATCGACGTCTGGTCCACAATAACTATCGCCTTGGCTACTGGATGGCCGCTTTTTGCTACTTTGACGTGGTAAGCCCTCATTTTCGTCCTCAAAGCCCTTTTCGTCGCTGAACGCATCGCCGCTGGCGTTTCTGTCTTCACAGAGTCGGTGCCTTTCGTCGCAGATTTTGATTTGAAGGGCATTTGCCACGTGCATTAATGTAGTATGGGCTACATGGAATAGACATACTGCCGAATTTGAAGCAATGTTGACCATTTCGCTTCGGCTGGATGTTATTTTCAGAACGTATCTCCAAATAAGACTATTAAAACTTTCGCTCACATTTTGAGTAAAGCCGCCCAAACACCGCTCCATCAAATCAGGTTCACTCAGATCGGTATAAATAGGGATGATGACGTCGAGAACTGCTTGGGGCAGTCGGTTCTCTAACGGGGAGGCTTGCCGTGCACATTCAGCTTCAAACGCTCACAGGATGGTTATTTTCTGTAGTCGAGCATTGCATTATGGGGAATAATTCTTCAATGTGTATACTTTCGAATTCCGCAATAAAAAAATTTCGATGCTTTTTCGACCGTCATCCTGCCGTTCCCTCTTAAATCGTCTCTACCGCCGAGACCCTCCGCCATTGGGACAGCACCGCAGTTTTCTACATAATGGGGAAATCCTGCCTGTATATCAACTGTAAGCTGCGAGCAGAGGCTGTTAGCTGCATTACAGTTTCTAGCCACTGGCAGAAGTTAAGAGAACCTCAGATTCATTGCCATTGCATCCCCAGAGTTATTCACTAAAATGATTCCTGAAACTTGCACCATGATTTGTGGTTTACTGAGCAAATGCATCATGGTAAATCCAAATAAATAAAACAAAAGACGTTCACGTAAACGTAATTAATTTGCTAGGTACGTAGCATAGAATATGACCTGTAAGTTTAGGACAAGAAGAAGAAAGGCTCCACATAGTGGTGGTGCACATCATCTAATAAATACAACAGATACATAAGAAATGAAGAAATTATGAACTGTTAGGAGTGTGAAAAAGTTCACACAATTTGCTGTTCATAGCAGAGGGCTGGGATAAACGGTAGGCTTTTTTAACACTTATAACAATGAAGCAAGGATATTTTATGACTATCGGAAATAAAACCTAAAAACACGAATACAGGAGGTCAACGGACATTTATTCTCTTCTATGTGCAACACGAAACTATTATGCATTTGTTAAAAAAAAGACAAAACTGCTTAATTTCTTGCATCTGTATTGCTATACTCCTCGTACGATGTGTCCCACAAACATCTGCAGCCTTTAAATATCTCTACAAACTGTTCTTTTAAGTCCCGACCACCTCAAATGCTGTCATGCGTAGTAGAACAGCATTTAATCCCGCTCGTAGAGACGAAAGACGAACTTTTGTCGGGAGGTTGGCAAGACAGCGCTGTACAAGGCACAGTTTGTCGGATGGAATGGTGAGGGGTGAGCTGTCGGGTGGTACTACCCGTACTGTATGTTTGTCGGTGGTACTGTATGTTCGTCTGTCGGTCGTTAAAAACACGTCAAATTTGTCGGTCAGTCGGTTGGGTCCTTAACTGACCAGGTCAACCTGCCCGGTGTAGACTGCACCTTGTCGGCGACGCTTGTAACTACACTTATGGGGCCCCTCCTTCGGCCGGCAGTGCCGTCGTTCAGCGACTGCGCAGGTGCCTGGCAGGCGTCGCAGTGAGAGGACGCTACACACTGTGCTAGGGCAGGCTGCGTGCCGAAAGTGACCACTCTGCGGCTGGTATGCTGTGGCGCGTTTCTGGTGATTTAGTGGCGGTTTTCTTCATTAAAAACTGTTTTTTGTTCAATGACGGTTTGTAATAAAAAATGGGGCGTTGTTCTCTGTTGCAGCTTTGGGTAGCGCAGCAAACAGAGCCCTGCACTACAAACTGAAACTGAAAGCACGAAACCGGAAACTGGAGGCCTCCTGGTGAACGGTGCGTATGTTTTCAGGATCCTGCGGGCTGATACAGTGAGAGAACGCGGAATACTTACATAGGTGCGTGCGTGTGCTTGTTCCGTCATTTGAGGAAACGCAAAAACGACGAACGTCACGATGAGTGACGGACCACTTGAGAGTTGCATGTTGCTGCTTTTGACTTCGCCTGGTAACTCCTACGGTGGTGTTCTGGACTTCGAAAATACCAACCTAAACACCAGCTATTAAATCGCTCAGAGGCAATGCGAATGATACAAGTCTTCTTGCCACGAGAAACGCAGACACGGGCGGCGCGAAACACGATGTACTGTGACATCGCTTCCTGAGCCGCTCGGAATGCAGTGACGGGCAGTGCCAGCTAACAACGTTCGTGGCGCCCCGACTGTTCTAGTGTGCTCCACCAGGCCTCGCACATTGCATCCGGTAAGTGCAGCTGTTGGCTTTGATACCATCTGCCCCGTTCGCATAATGTTAGATTATTTGCAAATGCCGTTATCGTGTGCTTAGGGAATTTCTTACAAGATGTAGGCTGTCATGGCATCGAATTGTTCTACCCAAAGTACTGCCAGATAAACCCTGGCATGGTATAATTATTAGACACATATAATTACTCACGTAATCAGTCCTTTAAAGGCTCTCTCATGCTGTTCTTCCTGAAATGATTGTTTCAAGAGCAGTTCTGGCTATTTTTCACCCCATAGACCGTCATGAGAAGGAGGATAAAGTGTCTTAGAATATGTTCACCAATCAGCTAATGAATTATTTGGTAACAAAATGTCAGGTTCTCGACTGGATTAGATTTAGAAACAGCGTTTTAAAATATTTGCAGCGGATTTCCAGTAACGTAAGTGAATTTAAACATGTGATCGGCAAGGAGTTTCATGCACTAAGTATTGAAGACTGGGTTGGAGGGGGGGGGGGGGCATTTATCATAAAAATATACACTTTTGCTAGAAGTCTGTTGAGACAATGAATCGACTGGAGAATGTAGAAGCTACTTCTTATAGCAACAGCCTAGGAAGGGGGGTGTTGGCCACTGCTGTTTTCAAGGTTAAATATGGCATGTATCAAAGCTGTATTGTAAGATGTTACACAAAGCAAGTCAGCTATCTTTGACATACAAGAGCATAGCGCAAGAACTGAAGTTATCTCTCGATAAACGGACATTCCCTGTGAACGGCATAAATAGCGTCTTTGCAGCTTGAGTGTCATAAATTTGTCACATGCTATAGTTGTTGCCAGTCTTAGATTACCAAGTCAGAACCGCCTTTGCTATTGTGGATAATGTCACCAGTGATGTAGGACCGTATTTCATGCCAAACGTCTGTGACAAATCTTTATCAAAGCTAGGACCACGCTCATTTATAAAAGATACCGCTGCCAAATTTTAAGAAACGTCTTGTACAAGACATTTGGCAAATATTGGGACTTTGCATACCTAAAAGATGTTGTAATCTCCCATTTGATTTCCCGCTTGCTAATAGTTCCACAGGCCTGTCTGAGTAGATGTAATTCTGGGTGCTGAGGGGTTTGTTAGCTAACATGTTTACCCACATGTGAAATCTTCCTATTCTTTAGCACAACAAAATGTACTAAAAAGGATTTCGGAATTGGCAACACAGAAAAATTAACCATGCAGCATGAATAAAATAGGATGGTAAACTCTTGACAAGTATGCACAGTGCAGCAGCAACAAGAAAAGCGGTTCCTTCACGTACCTTTTACCTGACATTGTGAGAGAAGTAGCCGCGTCGGATTCCCAGGAATTGTTTACCAAAAGGCGAACAACTCTATGAAAAGTTAATGCCAGGATATTCTTGTGAAAGTGGGTGAGTGCCGAAGGTAGGTGTGCTGAGATTGTGTAAGGATCGTAAGGTGCTGCAGTACTCGTTTTTTTTTTTTTTAAATTATGTTTTTTCACATGAATGATATTTTAATAAATTTTGACCTTTGGTTTAGAATTTCATGAAAGCTTACAGTGAATGTTGCACGTAGCTTTCCAAGTTTGAGTGATCGCATCAGCTAAAATACTCGCACTGAATGTGTGTTGGTCACTACCAAACAGAACCTACTAGAGGATGACTCCCAGTTTTTGATTGGGACCTTTCACCGAACAAGTCTAAACATAATTGGCCCCTACTGCTCATCATCTCCTCCCATCTCTTCAAAACGCGACGCTGCGCATAATGCGTGGAATAAGCTTTGGACTAATGATGAGGCGTCGTAGACATCTGCAGCAGCAACTGTCATCAAACCTGCTCATCAGCACATTTCAGTGTTTACTATATGTTTAATACTAATAATACTTACGAATGTACGTTTGTAGATACTGGATGCAGATGCAGGGTGAGAATTATTGAACTATATGAAATAAAATCGTCATAACTTCTGAACGAATTGCCTTAGGAGGTTCAAAGTACACGATTGGCCGCGGGGTATGATTGGAATTAGTATGCGGTGTATGGTTTGATTTAGCGACGAAGCCCCCTTTCATTTGAATAGGTTCGTCAATAAGCAAAGCGGGGTCCGGGATTTTCTCTGCCTCGTGATGAGTGGGTGTTGTGTGATGTCCTTAGGTTAGTTAGGTTTAAGTAGTTCTAAGATCTAGGGGACTGATGACCATAGATGTTAAGTTCCTTAGTGCTCAGACCCATTTTTGATTAGCCGAGCGGCCTAGGGCGCTGCAGTCATGGACTGTGCGGCTGGTCCCGGCGGAGGTTCAAATCCACCATTGGGCATGGGTGTGTGTGTTTGTCCTTAGGAAAATTTAGGTTCAGTAGTGTGTAAGCTTAGGGACTGATGACCTTGGTAGTTAAGTCCCATGAGCGTACACACACATTTGAACACAATAAGCAAAATCGGCACATTTGGGGGACTGAGAATTCGCATTTCTTGATCGAGAAGTCTCTTCTCCCTCAACGGCCGTCGAAGCAGGAAAGTGTTCGATGTACTGGAGGAGCACTTTGTGGACCGCATTCTGGCTCTGAGGTGCCCACAGGCCACTGACATAGGCGTCGATTGGCCGCTATATTTTCCGGATCTGAACACATGCGACTCCTTTTTGTGGGACTATATTAAAGGCAAGATGTACAGCAATAATCCTAAAACCACTGCTGAGCTTAAAACAGCCATTCAGGAGGTCATCGACAGAATCGACGTTTCGGCACTTCAGCGGGTCATGCAGAATTTCGCTATTCGTCTGCGCCGCATCATCGCCAGTGACGGCAGGCGTATCGAATATGTCATAACCCAAATCCGAGTAACTTTAGTGACGTTTACATGTTGAATAAAGTGTGTGCACGCCGTAGATAATAACTAATTTACATTTTTCGTATAGTTCAATAATTGTCACCCTGAATGACGCAAGTTACGTATACAGCCCATAAAATAATTTCCTTAGGTTTGCCCACTGTCAACGAAGTTTTACGTCGTTTCATGTGCTCAGCGGAATACAGTGAATTTCTAAGCGGTTTGCGCACGTTTTTAAATCCACAAACGAGTGGGAAACCTGTATTAAGACTGGTTTTGGGTCCTTTCGTCACTATCACAGAACCGTCAAGCTGCAGCTTGAGCATGTACGAATTTTAACTACAGCTTCGAGAATGAGAGTAGTAACCGTAGGACATTTATCTTGCGGCAAAGAGTAAGATTACAACAACGAATAAATTTGCAAGATCCTCACAAATGCAAGCAAGGTCAACAAGTTTCACTACCAGTAATGGCCCACCATTTTGTGTTGCATCTCCACTTCTTCGCAGTAATCTTAGAGAGATTCTAGATTCACTGTATTTGTGTAACAACTCCATTACATCTCTGGAACTATGTACAAGTTTAACGCAGAGCTTAATTTCTAATATTTAAAGTGCCGGAACGAATCTCTTCAGCCATACAATCTGTCTCCCCCCCAGTAAAAACACACACACACACACACACACACACACACACACACAGTAGCTCGTCCCCATGTCCCTTCCCATCGCCTCATGTTGGCCGCCCATTTCGACGTTCGCTGCTGTCGGCTCAGCGGCAAATTGCAGTCAAGTTCTGATTCAACACATGAGTACTATTTCGAATCACCTGCGCCGACTTGTTCCAGTGAGTTCAAAAAAGACTCTTTTGGAGGTGCCGGAAGGCGCTTCCAGGAGAAATTAAGGTGTGATTAGACGTCACTTGGTATAGATCCGACGTTTGAATAGCGTCCTGTGTTACATGTGCTAAGTAGCCAACAAGAATTTAAGAGAGAAACGTTATTATTTCACGTTGTACCCTCACAACCATTTTTATCGCCATTGTCTTAAAAAAATTCCAGTCACTTTCTGTAAGGTTGTGGTTTTCAAGGATGTCTATCATACATAGTGTAACGAAAGTAGTTTCGCCTCGTAAATCTAGCTCATCTAATATTAATGCTTAACTTTGACAATTACACAGATGTGTCACAAGCAAAGGGCGACATACAAAATAAGCAATCTCTTCAGAATAATAATTCCCAAGCTTATGTTACATAGAGGGCACAAGCGAAGTAACGAGCATTGACGCTTCTATCCAAATCACTACTCTTGAAGCTAGAACTGAACTGGGGCGTCGTCAGTCGGTCACGGCGCGTATGTCCTCTTCACATAGGGGTCGCTGCTGTCACGTCGTCGTCCTGGAGAGGGGTCGGTCAGCGTGCGATTGGCTGACGGCTTCTCACAGCCTCCACTTCTCTATCGTTCTCAACTGGCGTGCCGGCACTTCAATTTCATTATAGAAATAGTTAATACATGTTTCACTGTTGTTGTAAAGCATGTAAAGCAAATGAGGCATGCCAAATGTGTTTGTAATCTATTTTGTGTCTTACTTTTAGAAAAATCACTTCCCAAACCATTTGACCATTTTTCAAAGATATTAATTTTCAAGGTTTGCTCAGCAGGCTTGAAATATATTTATAGATTTATGTTCTATTATAAGCAGCATGCAGATGAAAAGTAAGCAACGAAGTTTCAGTTTATACTATAAGCTGATATTTATTTATTCAACACGAAAGAAAGTATTCAGGAACTTGTACATCAGCAACTTTTGTATGCAAAATAGGCAGGCCCTGAAGTAATGAACCTCTTCACACTCAATTATACAGCTAGCTGCTATTATCCCTCAAAGCACTTTTTTCCTAATTACTGAGTACGTACAAGCAACTAAACCTTCTTTGTAAAATTAGACACCATGGTGGTTAATTTGATACTACATTTAATTATTTCCGACTATTCATTTGGTCATGAAAATTGGGAGTAAACGCCCTCTGACAAGGGAAGGCCAAACGTTTGGGTCACGGATTCACTTCAAACTTTGTGCAGCTTTAGTACTCCTTTAAAACTACGTGTTGTGCAAGTAATAAGGTGCAATCGGAAGAGAATTTTTACACGTCTATTATGTAACTGATGTATATATGTGAATGGGGTGGTTATAAGATATCATTGTGGTAAGGTCGTTAACGTTCTCGCTTTGCGAAACCTCGTGGACAAGGCCACACAGTTCGAACCGTCGTCCTTTTTTATCATCAGTGGTCAGATTATTTGACATCTGAGAAGTAATATAATGAAAAAAAACTACATTTTCATGAAGTTATATCGAATTTCATATGTTGTTTGACTATTTACTACTTTCAATTAAGTTTTCAAGGACGAGGGACTGGCTTGGAATGCCTAATATTTGTACAAAGGTGGTTTGTGTTCTTTCGGACATGTACAAAAGAACAGACACCATCGGTAAGCATACAAATGGTTTAGAATGAAATTACAATGAAATGAATACCCCAAGCTGCATACATTCGCTGATATACGTCAACGGGGTCAGTTGAAAATGTGTGCCCCCTGGGACTCGAACTCAGGATCTCCTGTTTGCATGGCAGATGCTCCATCCATCTGAGCCACCGAGGGCACGGAGGATAATGCGACTGCAGGGGCTTATCTCAGGCACGCCTGCCTGGAGACCCACATTCCCAACTTATTGTCCCACACTTAATTCATAGTGCCCTGCCCATTACACTCATTGATCGCGGCTTTTTTGCTGATTCCCGTAAGAGTTCGAGCACTGTTTTTGCATGCGCGCAGAAGAAGATGGTCAAGTGGCCCTTGATATACACTACTGGAAATTGAAATAAGAACACCGAGAATTCATTGTCCCAGGAAGGGGAAACTTTATTGACACATTCCTGGGGTCAGATACATCACATGATCACACTGACAGAACCACAGGCACATAGACACAGGCAACAGAGCATGCACAATGTCGCCACTAGTACAGTGTATATCCACCTTTCGCAGCAATGCAGGCTGCTATTCTCCCATGGAGACGATCGCAGAGATGCTGGATGTAAACCTGTGGAACGGCTTGCCATGCCATTTCCACCTGGTGCCTCAGTTGGACCAGCGTTCGTGCTGGACGTGCAGACCGCGTGAGACGACGCTTCATCCAGGCCCAAACATGCTCAATGGGGGACAGATCCGGAGATCTTGCTGGCCAGGGTAGTTGACTTACACCTTCTAGAGCACGTTGGGTGGCACGGGATACACGCGGACGTGCATTGTCCTGTTGGAACAGCAAGTTCCCTTGCCGGTCTAGGAATGGTAGAACGATGGGTTCGATGACGGTTTGGATGTACCGTGCACTATTCAGTGTCCCCTCGACGATCACCAGAGGTGTACGGCCAGTGTAGGAGATCGCTCCCCACACCATGATGCCGGGTGTTGGCCCTGTGTGCCTCGGTCGTATGCAGTCCTGATTGTGGCGCTCACCTGCACGGCGCCAAACACGCATACGACCATCATTGGCACCAAGGCAGAAGCGACTCTCATCGCTGAAGACGACACGTCTCCATTTGTCCCTCCATTCACGCCTGTCGCGACACCACTGGAGGCGGGCTGCACGATGTTGGGGCGTGAGCGGAAGACGGCCTAACGGTGTGCGGTACCGTAGCCCAGCTTCATGGAGACGGTTGCGAATGGTCCTCGCCGATACCCCAGGAGCAACAGTGTCCCTAATTTGCTGGGAAGTGGCGGTGCGGGCCCCTACGGCACTACGTAGGATCCTACGGTCTTGGCGTGCATCCGTGCGTCGCTGTGGTCCGGTCCCAGGTCGACGGGCACTTGCACCTTCCGCCGACCACTGGCGACAACATCGATGTACTGTGGAGACCTCACGCCCCACGTGTTGAGCAATTCGTCGGTACGTCCACCCGGCCTCCCGCATGCCCACTATACGCCCTCGCTCAAAGTCCGTCAACTGCACATACGGTTCACGTCCACGATGTCGCGGCATGCTACCAGTATTAAAGACTGCGATGGAGCTCCGTATGCCACGGCAAACTGGCTGACACTGACGGCGGCGGTGCACAAATGCTGCGCAGCTAGCGCCATTCGACGGCCAACACCGCGGTTCCGGATGTGTCCGCTGTGCCGTGCATGTGATCATTGCTTGTACAGCCCTCTCGCAGTATCCGGATCAAGTATGGTGGGTCTGCACACCACTGTCAATGTATTCTTCTTTCCATTTCCAGGAGTGTATATGTATATATATCGTCTGTATGTATGTATCTAGGGGTATTCATTTCATTGTAATTTCATTGGAAGGCACAAGTCAAACCTCGATATGTAATGAAGCGATTGACGTTGTTCAGTATTGTAGTAAGTCACAATGAACCATACCACAAGAGTACTGCACTATTACTCGTCGGATGTGCTCTCGACGTCACACATTGCACGATGGCTTTTGTTATACAGACATGGAAAACGGCTATATAAGATAACAAGTGTCTGACGCAGTTGTTAGATCGGTTACTGCTGCTAAAAATGCAAGTTTTCAAGATTTAAGTGAGTTTGGACCAACGACGACCGAAGAGAATCGTCCAGCGTGACAGAGGGGCAACCCTTCCGCAAATTGCTGCAGAGTTCAATGCTGCACCATCAAAAACTGCCAGCGTGCGAACCCTTCAACGAAACTTCATCGATATGGGATGTCGAGCAGAAGGCCCACACGTGTACCCTTGATGACTGCATGACACAAAACGTTACACCTCGCATGGGCTCGTCAACACCGACATTGGACTGTTTATGACTGGAAACATTTGCCTGGTCGGACGGGTCTCGTTTCAAATTGTATCGAGCAGATGGACGTGTACGGGTATGGAGACAACCTCATGAATCCATGGGCCCAGCATGTCAGCAGGGGACTGTTAAAGCTGGTGGAGGCTCTGTAAAGGTGTGGGGCGTGTGTAGTTGCAGTGAAATGTGACGCCTGATACGTATAGATACGACACTCACAGGTGACACGTACGGAAGCATCCTGTCTGATCACCTGCATCCATTCCTGTCCCTTGTGCATTCCGACGGACTTGGGGAATTCCAACAGGATAATTCTACAGCCCACACGTTCAGAATTGCTACAGAGTGGTCGCAGGAACACTCTTCTGAGTTGAAACATTTCAGCTGGCCACAAAACTCCACAGAAATCAACATTATTGAGCATATCTGGGATGCCTTGCTACGTGCTGTTCAGAAGACATTTCCACCCCTGCTACTCTTACTGATTTATGGACAGCCCTGCAGGGTTCATGGTGTCAGTTCCCTCCAGCACTACTTGAGACGTTAGTCGAGTCCATGCCACGTCGTGTTGCTGCAATTCTGCGTGCTCGGGGCTATCCTACACGATATTAGGCAGGTGTTCCAGCTTCTTTGGTTCTTCAGTGTATAATGCATTTGACGCATATACTCACGCAAGATTACTAAAATTTGATTTTAAGTAGAAATTGAAATTAAACACTGAAAATAAAACTAGTAGAATTAACTGGAGCAGATGTCCATTATTGACAGTGGATGCATTTTTATTAGTGGTGAAATTGAGTTGCAGGGAAACGCTGTAAAGTATGGAGAAGATTACATCTTACAACATCACCACCAGTTTTGCGGGCCCGGTATCTGTTACCTACGGGCGAAAAGGAATCGTAGCTTGGAGACTATGACTAGATCATTTAAGGTCATGTTCTTGCATTCAGGTTTGCAAAACCCTTCGCGATGATCGGCAGTTAATCTCAGGGACGCTGTAGCAAGTTGCAAATGAATAACCAGCAGAATACTAATTACATTCGGCCATTGCGTCTCCATGAAACGATCCGTTAAGCTCGTATTGGTCGTTGGCTGCAACAATAAAACCTACCTTGTATCTTACATCTCCTAGAACTGTTAAGATGAGTACTAATAAAACTTAATTAATTTACATTAATTTAATTACGATTACTTCTGAAGGTACACTTACATCAGATTTATCTACAGAAAAGAAAGATTAGTTACTGGTACACAAGTAACGCAGGTATAGTACGTCCTAGCAGTAAAAAAAGCTAAATGAAAAGAGAGAAAGGTCAGAGCAGGAACTCTCTTCACTTAGATTCAAAAAAAATAAAAATAGTACTATAATCGATTGCAATCAGCCACAGGCTTTGATGTGTTATTTATGAAATGATATTTCTTAAAATTAACGTACTTAGGTTATTTATATATGAAGTAATTTACAGTAAAAGAATAGATTAGTGAGCATTTTTCGCTTCCCGTCGTTTTTGCGAAGTTACATTTACATAAATTACGTGAGTCTGTCCATGTAATGCTTCACATCGTGTCAAGTTAGGTAACATGAGACACGCATTTCGTATAAGATCAGATTAGATTTGATTCAGTTTTCGTTCCATAGACCCAAAAATGAGATGATTGTTTTCGGTGTGGAACAAGTCAGAAAGCACTTGAATATGATATCCACTTCCCTGATCATTTGTAAGGAGATAATCAAAATATGTGAATGCATAACAGTAATCCCCTCCCCCCCCCAGGGGCTCACCACTCTTAGGCTGGTTCGTGCTTGGCTACCACGGGGTCCCAGCATTTGTAGCATCTTTTCCCTTCCATGATAAGTGTCTATCCTCTTGCTGTTACTTTTTCCCTCCCTTGGGGAAGATGTTTGGATTGCTTTTGGAAATATTTTCTGCATTTTCGTTAGTCAATATCATAAACTATCCACTGCTGCATTTTTCTTTCTTAGTTCACCTTCTTCTGTCCTTACTCCGCTTCGGCGTTTGAGGTTCCTCTTTTTCTTCTTCCTCCCTGTGAACTCCTGAAGTAGTTAGGTAACGCATAATTCCCAGCCCCGGGTCAGCAGGTTTTGCATGGACCCCACCCCTGGTAAAGGTCTGGCCCAGGTAGGGGTGATTGCCTGAGCTACTACCTTCCCAAATTGCCGATTGTTCCCCCTGTTAGGAGTTCAGGAGGTGTGACCTGAGGTGTAACAACCCCCTAAGGCGGGTGCGCCCCCTTCTGAAGGGAGCCATCAGCACGAAAGAGTGCGTCTCAGAGGCACTGGCTGTCATGGGGATTTTCTCGTAATGAGCCTATCATCTTCAAAGTCATTGGCTACGAAACGTGAATGGAATGAGGCTCCTGATTCAAAGACCCTCCCAGCTGCACCATGGTTCCTCATGGTTTCACGTACTGAAAATGCTCATTCCTTAAACTATGATATATCGTATTATTATTCTGAAAGGCGTTGATGCAGTTGTTGGCCCTGTGGAATCCTGCTCTCGTTTACGCAATCGTATTTTGTTTTTGGAAACTACTTCTGATTCTCAAACACAACAACTGCTTGCAGCTTCGCTCCTCCATGGATATCCTGTTCGTGTCGAAGCCAATCATATACTGAAAACTTCCCATAGTGTTATTTACACAAGGCTCCTCAATCGTCTGACCGAGACAGAGATCCAAGCGTACCTTTCTGATCAGGGTGTCATTGCAGTCCATCAGGTGGTGAAAAAAGTAGATACTACATTAGTTCCCACACGCACTCTCTTTCTTACTTTTGATACAGTGGTTCCACTGTCAAAGATCAAAGCAGGTTATGAAGTTATCACAGTCAGACCTCATATTCCAAACCTGATGTGCTGCCACCAGCGTCATCGCTACAACCACACTCGATAGTCCTGTCAACATGCAGCCAAATGTGTAACCTGGGGTAGGGATGCTCATGAGGGTGATTGTCCGCCTCCTTCTCTCCACTGCAGAAACTGCAATGGCGACCATGCCGCCTCCTCCCGTCATTGCCTCATATATTTCAATGAAAGGGCTGTCCCGAAGATTTGGGTTAAGGAAGAAGTACCTTGCCCAGTGGCTCGCAAGTTGTTGGCTAGTCGGACACCATGCGTTCTACCCTCTGGCACCTACAATTCCATTCGTGCTACATCTCGCTCCACGAAGGACATGGCGACGCATTTATGCAACTTCAAATTTAGCAATGCAGTTGTGAAATTGACCAGCATCAAGGTAAGGTCTCCGTCTCCTCCTCCAGTTGTGCAACTAGCCACCAAACTTTCGTCCCAAGGGGTGAAGTCATTAGCTACACATACGGCAGGCTGGAAAGGACAGAAGGAATACTCCCATGAATACTTCAGATATCCCTCCAGCCAACCATCTGAGTCTTCCTCTGCCAACCGGAAAGGCTACAAGAAGTCAAACAGATGGAAATGGTCTTTTCCTGCATCGACTTGAAGATCCATTTCGATAGTGTCGCCATGTGATACTCTGACTGGCCTAACGTACATGTCACCGGTGCGCACCACCTACCGTTTTTCTGCTGTGAACTCTGCCGGCTGACAGCTGGAGAACGTCGACGCTTCTGTAGACCTTAAGGATAAGGATCCTCCCGCCTCTGTGCCCTGTAGTACCAAGTCTCTGAAGGCTGGCACTTGGCAGCCTCCGAGGTGACATCCCTTAATTTTTCCCCTCCTCCACTTTCCCTATCGTTACTCTCCTCCAATAGAACATTCGCGGCCTTTGATCCTACAAAGAGTATTTATGGATGGCCTTTAAATTACAGCATACATTTGCTCTCTGCCTTCAGGAAACAAAGTTATGTACTCACGACCCTTTTGAGCTATTGCATTTCTTTCCAGTCCATTTTTACCTCCTAGAGGACAGCATTCCATCTCATGGGGGAGTCATGCTGCTCATATGTGATGACTTTTAGTTAACCCACTTCCCTGCTTACTGCTTTCAAGCTGCTGCAGCTCGCCTTTACCTCCCTCACTTAACCTTTTCCGTTGCATCATTTACATCCCTCCATCATTCGATATCACCATCGTAGACTTCCTCCAGGCCTTTGGCCAGCTTTCTGCTGATCGGTGACTTTAATGCACACCATCTCCTTTAGGGTTTTCGCAGAACCTGTCTGAAAGTTGCCTTATTGGCCGACCTTCTTAATCAGCTTAACCTCTTCTGCCTTAACACAGGAGCACCCACGTGTATTATGTTCGAGTATAGTGACTTTTCTGGAGACTAGAAATCTACTCTATAGGAATCAGCATGGGTTTCGAAAAAGACGATCGTGTGAAACCCAGCTCACGCTATTCGTCCACGAGATTCAGAGGGCCATAGACACGGGTTCCCAGGTAGATGCCGTGTTTCTTAACTTCCGAAAGGCGTTCAATACAGTTCCCCACAGACGTTTAATGAACAATGAGCATATGGACTATAACACCAATTGTGTGATTGGATCGAAGAGTTCCTAGATAACAGAAGGCAGCATGTCATTCTCAATGGAGAGAAGTCTTCCGAGATAAGAGTGATCTCAGGTGTCCTGCAGGGGACTATCATAGGACCGTTGCTATTGACAATATACATATGCTGTGGTATATTGAGAGGTTGTAACAATGGAAAATTGTACTGAAATGCAGGAGGATCTGAAGCGAATTGACGCATGGTGCAGGGAATGGCAATTAAATCCCAATGTAGTCAAGTGTAATGTGCTGCGAATACAAAGCTACAATATAGCAGACCAGCAACTGGAAGCAGTTAATTCCATACATTATCTGGGAGTAATTTAAAATGGAATGATCATATAAAGTTGATTGGCGGTAAAACAGATGCCAGACTGAGATTCATTGGAAGAGTCCTAAGGAAATGCATTCCGTAAACAAAGGAAGTAGGTTACAGTAAGCTTGTTCGCCCGTTGCTTGAATACTGCTCAGGAGTGTCGTACCCGTACCACATAGGGTGGATAGAAGAGAAAGAGAAGATCCAACGGAGAACAGCGCGCTTCGTTACAGGATCATTTAGTAATCGCGAAAGCATTACGGAGATGATAGATAATCTCCAGTGGAAGACTCTGCAGGAGCGACACTCAATAGCCCGGTACGGGCTTTGGTTGAAGTTTTGAGAACATACCTTCACCGGGGAGTCGAGCAGTATATTGCTCCCTCCTACATATATCTCGCGAAGACACCATGAGGATAAAATCAGAGAGATTAGAGCCCACACAGAGGCATACAGACAATCCTTCTCTCCATGAACAATACGAGACTGGAATAGAAAGAAGAACTGATAGAGGTAATCAAGGTACCCTCCGCCACACACCGTCAGGTGGCTTGCGGAGTGTGGATGTAGATGTCTATTCCTTTCAGACTCCACGTACACCTATTCCCATTTGGACCTATCCTTCTGCACCGCCCAGATTGCCCATCGTCTTGAGTGGTCTGTTTCCTCTAACACATACACTTAGCGACCATTTCCCGTGTGGTATCCAATTGCTGACTCCTCCCCCAGCTATGTAAAAACCAAACCGCAAGCTTTCTAAGACCGACTGGAGGCTTTACTCCACTATAGTGACCTTCGACACACAAAAGTTTCCCATCTGTAATGTCTATCTACAGTATCTTCCAGGCGTTATCCTTATATCCACAGAACGTTCCACTCCTCGCATTTCCTCTGTACCAAGCCTTACTCTGATGCCTTGGTGCCGTACCGCGTTCCTATTCGTCCTTGGAGATGTACTCTCATCGTATTTAACTGCCATCCTATGACGGAAAACAGCAATCGTTATACGTCGTCGTCGCGTTCTTCAGGATAGCGAAAAGTAGTTGGATTTCAGATTTTTCACTGGTTCTTTTGAAAGTTACATTCCCTCTTCGATTGTGTGCGCCAATCTCTGACGGCTCTCTGGAACCTAGATCCATTCTGCAATAGCTGGCCTGATAGTAGCACATGAAGTTATCATGGACCCTATTGATATCTCCATTACCTTGAGTCGCAACCTTGCAGGGATCTCGAGCTCCTCCACTATCATTCTGCCTTTCTACATTGGAAACGAGTGGAGGAAGCTCGGGCGATACCCTTCCCTTCTCAGAATCGTGACTGCTACAGTGCCGCCTTTGCTATGAGCGCGGTGTAGCGGTTCTAGGCGTGCAGTCCGGAACCGCGGATTGCTACAGTCGCAGGTTCGAATCCTGCCTCGGGCATGGATGTGTGTGATGTCCTTAGGTTAGTTGGGTGTAAGTAGTTGTAAGCTATAGTGGACTGATGACCACAGTAGTTAAGTCCCATAGTGCTCAGAGCCATTTGAACCATTTGTTTTGCTACGAGGGAACTAGAGCATGCTGTCTCTTCAAGCCGATCCTCCGCCGAAGTGGCAGACGCTGCTCACATTCAGATGTCACTGCACCTTTGTCTTGAGGGCAAGCACTTTCTGCTTAATATGTACAATTGCATCTGGGTGGATGGCACATTTCCCAGCTGCTCGCATGAAGCCATTGTAATACCTATACCTAAGTCCAGTAATGACGAAAACCTTCCCCTAGCTACCGCCCCATTTCTCTTACGAGCTGCGTTTTCAAGGTGATGGAATGTAGGATTCATGCGTGGCTGATATCGTGGCTCGAATCTCACAATTTGCTAACCACTGAACAGTGCAGCTTTCAAGCTCGCCATTCTGCAATTGACCATATCGTCACTTTGTCCTGTCATGTCATTAATAATTTTCTGCAGAAATACTAGACTGTGGCCATGTTTTTCGATTTGGAGAAAGCCTATCTTTCCTGCTGGAGGACTGGTATCCTGTGTATACTCTACACATGCGGCTTCCATGGACACCTGCTCCATTTCCTTCAGGAATTTTTAAAGGACCGAGATTTCAAGGTATGTATGACTTCTGCATTGTCAGACACCTGTGCCTCAGGGTTCAGTCCTGAGCGTCATCTCATTTGCCATCAGCATTAACCCTATAATGCCCTGTCTCCTTCTGGGTATCTCTGGCTCCCTTTTGCGTTGACGATTTTGCCATCTATTGCATTTCTCCATGGATTTGTCTCATTGAGAGGCATCTTCAGTTTTGTCTCCTTCGTTTTTACTCAAGGAGGGTGTACAATGTCTTTCGTTTTTCCACTGACAAAACCATTAGTATGATTTTCTGGCGGCGCAATTGGTTTCTTCCACTGTCTTTACATCTTGAACCTGTTGCACTTTTGTTCATTAAAACTACGAAATTCCTGGGGCTTATGCTCGATAGGAAACTTTATTGGTCCTCTCACATGTCTTACCTGGCAGCCCAAGATATGTGATTCCTCAGTGTCCTGCACGTCCTCAGTGCTACTTTCTGGGGTGAGATTGCACCACCCTCCTCCGTTTGTACCTGTGCGTTGTCAGTTCGAAATTACACTATGTATTTCGTTTATCCAAGTGCATGTCTGTCTCTTACACTGTCTCAATACTATCCACCATCGTGGCATCTGTTGGGCCACCGGCACCTTTTATACTAGTCTGACTGAGAGTCTGTATGCAGAAGCTACTGAACCACGACTGTCCTTCTGCCATGACTTTCTCCTCAGCAGATAAGCATGCCATTTGTCTGCCGTGCATGGCCATCCATCGTATGCTCATCTTCGATGTCTCCTCCTCCTCTGATCGCCAGTTTGGGGCACATCCCTCTTCTCTGTAACCTCCTGGAGTTCGCTTTCGGCTCTTTCTCTGGCAGCTTAACTTCACGTTACCTTCAACTTTCCCAGTGGATGTGAAACCTTCACCACCTTGGCTTTGTGCACTGGTCCATGTTCACCTTGGTCTTCATTCGCTTCCTAAGAACACTACTCCAGCCTCACTCTATCACCTTCAGTTCCACGACCTTTACATGGAACTTCATGATAGTACCTCTGTGTATACTGATGGCTCTCAGACTAACTGTGGTGTTAGATGATGATGATGATGATGATAACACGAGAACAACCCAAACACCCACTCCCTGGGCAGAGAAAATCCCCAACCTCGCTGGCAATCAAACTGTTTAGTTGAATGTACCTTCGTCATTGGCACCAATGTTTTTCGGTATATGCTTCTGGAACACTTCTCAGTATTTGCTGCTGAGCTCTTTGCCCTGTATTAGGCCACGCAGTGCATCTGGAGACACCGGCTTTACAATTGTCTCTCTGTACCCTTCAAAACCTATATGTGCTGTACACTATCCATCCCTTAGTGCAACGGGTCCAGGAAAGCTGTCACTGGCTCACTCTTGATAAAGGCAGTGTGATGTTTATGTATGTTCGTGGTCACGTAGATATGACAGTAAACGAGGCTGCTGCCGCTTCTGCCAAGGCTGCAGTCCTCGTACGTCAGCCTGTTACTTCTTACACTCCCTCTAATGACCTCTGGCAACAGATCGTGTCACTTTGAAACGACACTTGTCCTCTCTTCGACTTAAAACCTCCAGGTTATTGAGCCTCTCCCAGCGGCTTGGATGACCTCTTCTCACCCCTCTCGACGCGAGGAGATTATTTTAGCTACGCTGCTTATTGGGCACTGTTTTTAGCCATCGCCATTTGTTAAGTAGTGATCCCCCACCACTTTGTGCACACAGCGCTCGACTTTTGACTGTCAGACATTTCCTGATGGAATGCCCTTTTTTAACCGCTTACGTTCCAGTTTGTGTTTGCAGTCTGGGTTACCGGCTTTTTAGCGAACGATACTTGGGCTGTCGACCGCGTTTTACTTTTTATCCGTCATAGCAATGTGGCGAAGGGCGCTTAATTTTGAGTTCTGGACTACCGTTTCTCTATGGCGTATTTTGTAGACCTTTCTCCACGCCCGTGTTTTTACTATCTTCTCTATCGTTGACTGGGATAACGTGTAGTCGTTTTTCACTCCTCTCTTTGCCTTCGTATTCTACAGTTTTGACACTGCGTCCTAAAACAAAACAAAACAGATAAACATAACAGTAAACTGTAACTTCTAATGTTTGCAGAATTAATACACTGGCAGAATGAAACATAGTTATGGTCTTGTAATAAATTTATCATACACAAAACATCTGATCTTGACTGTTGTGACCAAGTGCTGTTAAAACTGAAATCCAACAGACATTTTTACTTAAGCTGACCTAACAGTCTCTGTTAACAGATTCGCTTCTAGAGGAGGAGGAGGAGTTTCCTACCAATGTCTTTGAAACTGTGCTTCACCTGAAACCAAGTTTTTAATGGTTGCTGGTAATTTATTAAAAATGCGCGTTCCTGAATATTGGACCCTTTTTTGGACCAAGACATGTGATTTTAGGTCGTTATGTAAATGCTTATTCCTAGTATTCATACTATGTATTGAGCTATTGTTTGGTAACAGGCATATTACTTGCAACAAATTTCAAAATGCCCCTAAGCACTATGGGACTTAACATCGGAGGTCATCAGTCCCCTGGACTCGGAACTACTTAAACCTAACTGACCTTACATCCGAACACCTGCCCGTGATACTCGCCTGACCCACGTGTCCCACAGCTCTGCTTGCATACCGGTGCTCGTTTCGCTACAGAAGACGACGTGGTTATTCGCTCGCTCGCTCAGCTCAGCAGACAAAAAGCGTTTCTGATCCTGTTAACTCGGGGCTGGGCGTCTACACACTTACGAGAAATGCATCTTCTACTGGAATCTGCTATTATGAAGTCTTACTGATTAACAGTACTTCAACAAAATTTAAGATCAACGCTCGATGTAACGGCTTTTTTATAGCATTCAGTCTCTTCTGCTTCACAGTCCTCATTTCATACAAGAAGTGGTGCCTTATGCAACTAATAAACATTTTATTATTATTATTATACGTATACGCGCGGTACAGTCGTAACGAATTACAAGTAGGCCTATGGAGTTCCGACCACCGTATGGCTAATAACAGAAACACTCCATAATACCGGATTTCAGTAGAAGATGCAATTCTCGTTTGTAAGCACACAAATAGTTACCAGTTCATAGGTGTAGAAACGTAATTTGTCTGCTGAGTTGAGCGACCGCAGGCCTACTTTCGTGAAGGACGCGCCGCGGCCTGCCTTTTTCGTAGGGCTCGGAGTGGTTGCTGCTTACGTCATCAAGTGCGGTTGCGTGGCAGCACCCACCGTCAGCACTGAAAACGGTTGAAGGTCTCATCGGCCGAAATAGCTCAGTTGGGAGAGCGTTAGACTGAAGATCTAAAGGTCCCTGGTTCGATCCCGGGTTTCGGCATGTGTTTTTTTTTTTTTTTTTTTTTTTTTTTTATGCGATTCAAAACGGCTACTGACCGTACCCCTCTCGCACTCCACAAAAACCGAGTGCAGCGTACGTACAAAAATGAGACCCGACACAACACAAAGCATGTAAGATGCACTTCCCTGTAAAAGATCGGGATGTGCCCTCTCTCTCTCTTTCTCGCCATTCCTCCAAAAAACATTTACTAACCTGTCACAATATAATATATTCCACTGACATCCATTAAATGTGTTTGTGTTCCAAAATGTAACATCTTCCCAGGCCATGTTTCACTGAATTGCATAATGTAATTCTGCCCGAGGCAGGATTCGAACCTCCGACCGTAGCAGCAGCGCGATTCCGGGATGAAGCGCCTAGAACCACTCGGCCACAGCGGCCGGCAACAAATTTCAATAAGGATTAAATATACCGAGAAAGAGTGGTTAGAATACCCTGTTCCACCAACAGGTTTCTCGTACTTACACCACAAATGAGTCTTATTGCACGCTTTGGTACTCTAAGAACTTTTGCTTGGTTTGCTGAGTTACCCCAGAATATAATCCCATACGATATAGTAGAATGAAAGTAAGCAAAGTATGCAAGGGTTTTTTTTCTGTTGCTTCTATGTCAACTATGTCTGACATCGTTTGCACTGCAAATACTCGTAAGACTTGTTTAGAAATTCTGTATTGCGCCCTTCCCAACTGAAAATATTCTGGAGCTGTAATCCCAGAAATTCTACTGTGTCAACCTCTTCGATCTGCATGTCTTCATATATTGTACACACAATGGAATGAAATCTTTGCCGCCCGGAGTGGACGAGTGGCTCTAGGGGCTGCAGTCGCAGGTTTGAATCCTGCCTCGGGCACAGGCATGAGGGTTGGGTTGTTTGGGGGAAGAGACCAAACAGCGAGGTCATCGGTCTCATCTCATCAGATTATGGAAGGACGGAGAAGGTAGTCGGCCGTGCCCTTTCAAAGGAACCATCCCGGCATTTGCCTGGAGCGATTTAGGGAAATCACGGAAAACCTAAATCTGGGTGGGCGGACGCGGGATTGAACCGTCGGCCTCCCGAATGCGAGTTCAGAGGCACAGGCATGAATGTGTGTGATGTCCTTAGGTTGGTTAGGTTTAAGTAGTTCTAAGTTCTGGGGGACTGATGACCTCAGAAGTTAAGTCCCGTGGTGCTCAGAGCCATTTTTTTTATTCTCTGGCTTGTTCTTAACTGCATATAGTGGGTCTTTTCACAGTTACGGGACAGTGAATTACCTTCATACCATTTATCAATGTCAGTGAAAATTTGATTAACAGCAATTTCTAAATCTGTATTTGACTTGCTATTTATTGCAATGTTTGTGATATCTGCAACAAAACAAACTTAGCATCTGGCAATGTAATACGCAAGAGGTCTTTAATGTATGTAAGATAAACCAACAGTCCCAAGATGGAGCTTTGAGGCCACATACCGTCACGTAAATAAGCTAGGCTCAACCATCAAGAAGATTTTTATTAAAGCACCTACAAGAATCCAATTATTTCGAGAGGAGCTTCCCAACGTACCACTTCCACCTTAACCCATACCTGCTTGATGGGGAATGTGGCTAGAATCCATGGAATATTACCGCGAGGATTTGGAAGACATTAAGAACATTTCTTAAATTATGGGTGGAGGCAATGAGCATTACTTCAGCTAAACATCTACCAAAGGACCCAACATTTTCCAACGATGTTGTGTAAATAAAATGTCATTATGTATTTTTGGTCTCTGTTATAAAAGCTCTAGACTCTACAATTTACAGTCTCACGCAACTGCGATTGATGGAAGAGGTGACAGAAAAAACCAACTTGGTCACAGTTTCTATTGGTATGAAAGTTAGTGAAAAACTAAAGACAGTGCTACAAAAAAACCAGGACTAACCACACTCTGCTCAGTGGCTGACATCTTATCACGTAAATCAACAGAACATGAGTGTGCAGTCCCATTGTGCCTAATGCCGTCATTTAAATGTGCTCTGCTGACATCTGTTGATGTGAAACGCTCATTCTCGGCATGAAAGATGCTATTAACAGACAAGAGATGCAGTTTCTCAACGGAAAAACATCTCAGAGGTCATTGTCATTGTCGTAGAACGGTTATGGTAAGTTTTCGGACGCGGGTTCCTATTCACTACCGTCTACAAATCCTAGAAGTTGTAACAGACATTTCTGAACATCCTATATAAACATGTATTGGTTCTACGTACGGTTTTCAACTTGTATGACATTTGTATTGTAAAATTAACTGAATGTTGACTACAAGTGCGCCATCCACGTCTACTGATTAGCCAACCATAATGAACTTCTTGAAGTTGGTCTTCTTACAAGATAATTTTGAAGAGCATCTAACTGGTGCTGTGTCGGAAGGCTGCATCTACTTTAATCTCGTGCTGATTATGGACACAAATTATGAAATTATTAATGAACAAGATAATTTTGTAAATTAATGCACGATGGAAAAAATAGCAAGAGGGTTTCCAGGTTGTGAAAAGTGGCTCAATCAGAGTTTGGGAAGTGTTACACTGTTGAAAACGTTAAATTTCTTTAAAATGACACGCTCTGAACAATGAGTGTAATAGTTTCGTCGAATTGCGTGACTTCAAAATTGATCTTGATGGTCATTCAAGTAATCGATGTCTTCAAGCGAACTTTTAACATTACGTAGCCGAACTGCTAAAGAATATCTGTAGCCCATCGAATTTTATCAAGTTGACGTGTTATTGTTTTCACTCGCAGCGAAAGGCTATTGTTACGCAACGAAAACAGTTTATTAGAAAGCTCATCTAAGCAGATAAAGCGGTCCAGCCACTAAACACGGTAATTTAAATTATCAGAAAGAATCTTCGAGAAATTGTAATTAAATGTCGGCATCTCTGAAAGAGGTGTACTATGCTTATCATGTCCTGAATATACCAGCATGTCTCTGTAACTAATTCAAGACAGAGGGGCTTTCGATTATTGAGACTGTACAGTATTAACGAAAGAGTACATAACCAGTGGAAGATAGTATCACAACTAGCAACGGGACAGACCACCTCAGGTGGGATCCTCACTACCAGCGTTCCCCATCCTCCAACATGCCGTCCGTGGAGGTACGTGCTTCACCTCATACCCATTGCTCATTACAGCCTCGTACTGGCTAAATTATTCATTTCTAACAGACGGTAGTCGGTCCATCATCTCAGAATACTCGGTATAGTCTCCTCTACCCTCTGTATAGCTTTGTTCCGAAACGTTTGGAGCAGTGCATATTAAGAGAAGAATATCTGGGATGAGGTCAGATACAAGTATGTTGAAATGTCGGAAAGAGCAACACTGGAATGGATGCGGTAAAATACCCTCTACAGAACTACCCTACAGTCCCGTGTTTTCAGCAGGTAGATGAGGTTAACTGTGTTTCTGTATCAATGATCTATACACTCTGTGTGTCGAGAGCTCTGGGCCCGAAGCATAAAAAAGTGCTGCACGTCTACAATTTGCACCAGCCTGCACCATCCAACACGTTGTATTTAGGTAAAAACTTTCGATCAGTCTGTGCGAGATCGAGGATTATTCACATACTTTTAGTTGTAGACATTGCTCCACTGTAAAAGTGTATGGAGCAAGGAATTACAAAAGCAGCACAAGATTCAAAATCTTCATTCGACGACACCCCACAACTCTGAATAATTCATCCCTTAACACATGCTAGAGATTTAACAGTCTCACTTGTGATTTAGTTCCAGCAAATGGTAGCAGGCAATTTTAGTTTTCCAGAAATTGTTCACATTTTTTATCTATAAAATGTACTGTATGTACAAAATTGGCAAGTATTTGCTATACTATTCAAAAACTCCATTATCTCGTAACCTTACAACATGAATTTTTGTTGTAAGAAACCTGCATATACTTGTCTTGAGGATACGAAATTTAATATGTTGTTGAGAGAAACACGTAGTTCCACTTACATAAGTACTCCTATGACAGAGACACTGAGTGGCGACATAAATGCTGGCAGGAAACGCGTTGTTTTAAATACTTGGTGTGCATAAATGTATTTTGCTTTAGATTGTGATATAAGTGCCCTTCTACATTTTAATATCAGTTTACTGTTAATGAGTACTTGCTAATTGTTAATTCGTGAGATTTTTTCCTCTGTAATTGGTTTTGTATTGAGCTTCATCATATCTTTGGCTCTCTGTTTTAGCACATTATGTTTGCTGGCATTGTGAAATGGCTTCCTAGCAAGTCAATGCGAATGTGTCTACATCTACATCTATACTCTGCGAACCATTGTGAGTTGCATGGCAGATACATCCCATTGTACCACTTATTAGGGCTTTTTACCGTTCCATTCACATATGGATAGCAGGAGAATGAGTTTGTAAATGCACCTGCGTGTGCTGCAATTTATCTAATCTTGTCTTCAGGATCCCTAGGGGGGCCATATGCAAGAGTTTTAGTATGTTCCTAGAGTCATCATTGATAGGTTGAAAGGGTTGAAACATGATTTTTAAACCAGCAGGTCGTTCTTCACCGATACATATTCTAATTAAAACTTTTCCTTTTGAATTGAAGGTTTGCACACAAGACGAGAATTCAGAATCCACAACGCACATGAGGTAACGATTTAATTACTCCAGCGGTCCTTAAGTCGTTATTTTAAAGTAAAAATCAGCAGAGCAGAACAGCACTTGTCTGACGAGGCTTATCTATGAGCACTGCATAGATGCCCGACGTGTTCCTTATATCATAGCTGAAGGAACTTGACAGAAAACACTTAATGTGAAAAAGCTCAGAATCTTTCTCCCCTCGCTCCATTTGTGACTGGAACAGGAAAGGGAGGCAGTGTGAAAGGCTTTTGAGCTCGAAATATTACGATAATTTCTAGCGTTTGACGGTTCGTTAAATTCCAGTCATCATCACAGTAAAAAGAAAGTAACCTGTTACTCAGGCTAGCATCCTAATTTTTAAGCGATTGCTCACAAAATTTATAAATATTTTACATTGTTCATAGGCCATCCAACCTCTGCAGGCGATTTCTAATCGTTCTTGTGAGGGTTAACATAAACTGGATCTGCGAGCCATTGAACTCAGTGATTTAAATTGGCGATTTGTCTGGTAATAAATATGCAACCAGTTCGTTTTTTACAATTTATTCAATCATGAACATGCTCTCAAGGCTCTGCAGGCTCATCATCAAATGGAGGTGTTGTAAGAACATTATGTTGTGGACGAAGTGTAGCTAGATGCTGTGCTGGTGCTGCTGGCGGAAATGACGGAAATTTAGTAATCGGTGACGAATTATCTCGAGATCGACCTTGGTGATCACCGTGGTGAGCACAGTGATCACCAAGATCAACCTCAAAATCATGAATGAAGAGGTGACATCTGAACTGAACAACACCTGACTTAGAAGCCCAAAAATCCAGATGCATCAATAATGACCTTTTCTCATTTACCTCGAGCGTGCTTTTACTGACTCCGTCTGCACCATAGATTCTCCCCACCACAAGGTAGAGGTACCGAATTCCTATCCTCAGTAGCACAACTACCAAAAGCGTCTCCATTACAGTGATCACCTTACTGCAGACTGTAAAAATCCACCGACATGTCCACGTAGCAAAGACTCTCATATTCTTGAACGGTGCAATACTCTTGATTTCCTTACTACCAGCAACAAATGCAACACCCGCAACATCTACATGTCTCACACCCCACCTACTTTGCGAATTGCAATGACAAACAGCCTACCAAATGTAAACGAATTGTTTCAATCAGACCCATAGATAACCCCATTCAGCCCAACAATTCCCTCAGGCCACCTCCTGCTGCTGAAGATATCATAAAATTCGTTACAGTTGTACTTCAAACCATCGAGCCATCCATGCTTTCAAAACCCAGAAAATCATTGTAGGTTGAACCACACACAACTTCTGCCTCCACTGCTTCTACCTCACCATTTACAACCGTTCCATCTAAATAAGTAACCATTAAAATACCTTGGACTAAAACTGGATTGCCAACTAACATCGAAACCCCATATACTAACCATTCAACAGAGAGTCCATAATAGAGTATACTACTACCGGCCGCAGTGGCCGAGCGGTTCTAGGTCCTTCAGTCTGATACCACGAGGCTGTTCTGGTCGCAGGTTTGAATCCTGGCTTGGGCATGGATGTGTGTGATATCCTTAGGTTAGTTAGGTTTACGTAGTTCTAAGTTTAGGGGACTGATGACCTCAGCCGTTAAGTCCCATAGTGCTTAGAGCCATTTGAACCATTTTTTAGACTATTACTTGCTGGGTGATTTTAGGAATTGCACTCCTCCGATATCCTCCACATGTAAAAAACCTTGATTCAATCCATCGTCTCCTACGCAGATTTCACATGGATGTCCACCCACTCTCATTTTTTCAGCCCCTCCAAATCCTTGAATGGCATGCAGTCCACCTTACTGTCTGCATCCATTTCCCCTCCTCCATGTGCCTCCTCCACCACCTCGTCAACATTCCACTTCTGCGTGTACTACACTATCTGCATAGTTGATTCCAGTAACCATAATATTTCCTATCTGATCACCAACCCTGGTACTCATCTCCTGTACCACTGCTTCTTCAACTGACTCTTCTCTCCGAAAATGAACTGCGCTCCAATTTCTATCCACCCTGCTAACTATAACTTTAGAGACACCACCTAAGGGCTTATATGTTTACACTCACACTTCCCCCTGCAGAAATCCAACATATAATCTTCCCAAAACCTTTATATGCCACACAGGTCCTTCACCTCAGTGGTGAAAGTGCAGTATTCCTTTTTAATGAATGTTGCCATAGTTTTTAATGTCTTTTAAATGTGTGTTTTGTCTTTTTATCTTTAGCTGTTAGAATGTTTATCTTCTCCTTCACATGTATAAACTGAATACCCTTAGTCAGTTGTGTTAGTGTGCTTGGGTTAATCTGAGGGACTACTATAGGAACTTTAATACGTTTTTACCTATAGACAGAATGATTTTTGAGGAATGTTTGTGTTCATAATATGTAAAAATGTCATGGAAATTACGCGAAGTGTGGTGAATTGGATTCAGCCCTCGTGAGGCAAACTGAGGACCTACTTGAACGAGAAGTCCATATTTGTATCCAATGACGCCTATGGGGTGAGGATGATACAGTGGCCTGTCAGTACCGTTCGGCCTTCATGACCTGTTCCGGCGGAGTTTAGTTTAGTTTAGCGGTGAGTCAGAGTCACCATCTGCTGTGAAAATGATGCCATTATCATTCTCTACTGAACAGCAGTAATCACAATGCAAACTGTACCTATGTAGCTGGGGGTGCCGGTCTGATCTTCAACACTGCCTGCAGTGGCGACGCTTGTGCGCTCGCTGCAGGTGTGTAACCTATACTTGTTTCCCATTCTGTGGTTAGCAAATTTTGTGTTGCCTGCACGTCATCGATTATGTCGGTGTTGTCCAGTACAGACAGAAAGTTGTAAGACTTGCGCTATGGCTCTGAGCCACGAAACTATTGTTACCAGATTGTATACACCTACATATATCTTCTTCCCCTTTACTTTTATAGATTAAGGTCCCCCATCGCGTTTTCCTCTCTGATTGTGAAGACTAACTTCAGGAACCACTGCAGGGAATTATGCATGGATTTCACTAACAGATTCATTCAGGCCGCACCAGGCACCATGATATTGATTAGTTCCCATTATTGCCACAAGATGTCATTCAAAATACCAGTAATATATGGAACAATAACAGTAATATATGGAACACACAACACTTGTGCCTCCTGAGAAATTTTCAAGCCCACGCTGCCGCTGGTGTCACACTCTGCACTTGTGAGTGGTTGCTCGAATATTCAGAGCGGCAGGCAGCAGCGGAAAAGTTTGACGCCGCCAGACAGCGACGCTACGCCTGACGCAAACTGCCACTGGGCTGTCTCCATGGCAACCTTGCTGCTCCCAATAAGATTTCGGTACGGAATTCTCCTTTGGGAAATGGCCGTCAATTATCGCGTGGAAGTGTTTGACGAGCACGAACTGCAGTATAAAATACGAAGTGCCCTGCTGCAAAGGGAGACTCTGTGAAACACCTGTTGCTTGCTGCTGCTAACATTTCCGCGCAGAATACTATAGAGGGATCTGACGCTAAGACAGTGGATTCCCACGAAACGATTCAATTAACAAATTCGTAATGTCGGTCCTCGGTGTGACGTCTGCCACTGACTGAAACTACAAGAACAACAACAAAGTGCCCAGACGGACCCGAGGGATCCATTTATTCACGGTTGTGTACGCGCACAGAGTCTGTAGTCGTCGCGCAGAATCTGCCTGTTGACTCCCGGCCGCCGCGCATCCAAGCTGGTGCGGACGCAGGCGCGACACCGGCGGCTGGGCCTCCGCCTCCCGCGCCGCAGCTCCCAACTGCTGCCGGAGGCGGACGAGGAGCTGCTGGGGGCGGCGGGGGCGGCGAACCGGCCTCGAAGACCCGCGCGTAGTTTCCGCCTGCGGTAGCGCCGCCGCGGCCTCCACCTGGTGCGCGGAGCCTCGCCGCTGCTGGAGGATGAACTGCGGGGGGCGGCGGCGGGCCAGCCACGACGACGCTGACGTCGCTTCCCCTTCCGGTGCGGCGCCTCTGAAGCGCTGCGGGCTGGGGGTGCGGCGGCGAGCGGAGGGGCCGCCGTCTCCTGCGAGACGAGGACAACGTTTTGTGACGTCACGGCAGTTGTTGATGCATTGAGGCAAATGGAAATGTAAGGTAAATTTCTACTCTAGATGGGAATGTTGTTGTTAAAGTGCTTCACTGATGGCGAAGTCCTATTTGTGCAGGTTTTTTCAAATATGCCAGCTGTTTTAATATACAATTATTAGGCTCTTTAAGAGGTCATTGACTCTAGCTTCTTAATTCTGGACATAGACTGCCAACATCACGAAACAATTGAAAAAGGAAAAGAAAACCGAGTATGTCTCATTCTCTTATTCACTGACGGGATTTTGTGGCAGATTTCACACAACGCCTCAGTGTCAATAACTCTGAATAAATCCGTTTAAATGTGAGGAAAATGTAGACTGCCTTGTTGACATATTTCAAATAACAGGGGAATGTTGTTAAACATCGCGGTATCAGACAGTCTCCGTGGCATAGTGATCCTTAGTGGGCAGCAGAAGTGTTTAACTCAGAAGAGTGTTCCTGGAGCCACACAATAGCAAATATGGACGTGTGGGGAAACGCATTGTCCTGCTGGATTTGCCCAAGTCCGTCGGAGTGCACAATAGATATGAATAAATGCAGAGAAATGTAGTTAGAGTATGTATGTAATATTTTGGTTACGTGAAGGGGGGGGGGGGGGGGGTTTGAGGCGGCTGAAGAAACGAATGCCTTTACCACTGTAATCTGCTGTGGACAAAACCTACCTAGAATATAAGGCTAACGGTTAAGACTAAACTATACAGAGTTAGTAAGACTCACCCCTACTGACTGCATTAGCTCCTCCTCCATCATCCGGCAGTACATCTTGAAACACTCTTGCAGAAACAGCTCAAGTTCCTGTAGACGAAGGACTGTATCAGCTACATACTAACCAGCATCTAACTGTGCTTCTAGATTTAATGTTAACAGGTTTTATGGCATCATTATCCGTTGTGAACGAATTGTAACTAGCACACGCGCCGTAAGTTTCTGTGACTATCAGTTACGGTACAAGTCCAGAGAGGTAGTGATACTCACGTCTGATGACTCTATAGACAGCTCATCCGCCAGTCCACTGTAGACTGCGTAGAACTCCTGCACAAACTTCTGCCACTCCTGCAAAGAAAAGGGTTTATTAGTTACATAGCAGCCAACACCTGACTCTGAATGTAGATTTAATATGGGAAAATTCTCTTAAAACTGAACTATGTCGATATTAAGAACACGTGTTTGCATCTTGATATCAATTTTCCTTGAGACTTTTCAAATCGATACCATGTCAACGGTTCGTGATGCTTGACAATAGCACGAAGCAGCAATGTTCCATTGCACTTGTGCCCACTGACGATCGACGTGTAATAAAGTTGTCAAGCGCTTACGTATTGAAGAGTATAGTTCACATATTTGTATCAATATACTTCAGACACAGGTGTTGATGTACGCAGATTACTGGAATAGTACAATTCAAATTTGTTTTTGGATTGTTTACAAAGACACAAGAATGAGCTCCAACTTCACAATGAATGATATATATCACGGGCAAGTTTCTGAGATGACGAAAACAGCTATATAATTTAAGAAGTTTTTTCATACTCTTTTTATGTGAGAAAATATACCTACATATTACTATTAAACACCAGAGTTTGGTAACGTATACCAAGTTGCAAACGTTTTCTCTAGGCAACTACAGTCGGCTGTAGATATACACTAGGGTACAAAATTAAGGCAACAAACCACTATTTCTGATTTCTGTGCCTAATTCATGATATAATCATACAAACAACGGACAACCACGCCAACGATGACGTCAGGGCACCGATCAAACGGGATAGTATTTGCCGGGTAGTCCCACATCCACAATCGCTGTGGAAACACAGTCACAGACGGTATAGTATGGCACAGAGAAGACGCCTACCAGGGTCTCTGCGGTGGAGGGCTGAGGGAAGAATGGAAGCAGGACAGTCGCAAACTGATGTGGCCCGATGGCTTAATGTGAATCAGATGGGCGACAGTTTATAGAGATCGAAACTGTATCCTGAAGACTTGGGCAGGGCCGACCACATGTAAACACGTGAATGAGTTAACTGTTGTTTGGCTGCACGGAAAGTGGCATCTGACTCGCAGCATCCACTGCACGTGTTGTATCGAGGCAAACGGTGTGCAGAAGATTTCGGAAGAGTGGCCTCTATTGTCGGAGACCTGCAGTATGTGTACCTCTGACGCGTCTTCACAGAAGGGAACTTGTAGAGTAGAGGAGTGAACACACCACCTGGACGGTCGAACAGTGGTCTAATGTTCTTTCCGCAGATGAATCCCGGTTTGGTGTGAACAATGATTCCCGACCAATTTGCATCTGGAGGGAACGCAGAACACGATTTTGTGACCCAACCATTGTAGAAGACACTGATATCGACGATGACCCCTGATGTTGTCGGCGAGGATTACGTTGACCACTCGAACACCTCTTCATGAAATGGTACGCTTAAATCAGCAGGGTTTAACTGCTGTCAGATATCGTGAGGAAACCTTGGGACCTCTTGTGCAGTTCTTGCGAGGTACAGTGGGCCCAGACTTCAAAAAATGGTTCAAATGGCTCTGACCACTATGGGGCTTTACATCTATGGCCATTAGTCCCCTAGAACTTAGAACTGCTTAAACCTAACTAACCTAAGGACAGCACATAGCAACCAGTCATCACGAAGCAGAGAAAATCCCTAACTCCGCCGGGAATCGAACCCGGGAACCCAGGCGTGGGAAGCGAGAGCTCTACCGCTCGACCACGAGCTGCGGATGCCCAGATTTCCAATTGCTGGTCTGTAACGATCGACCTCATTGAGTATGGGTGGTTGATGTTTCCCTGGAAAAGGAGGATATTGCACTCATGGCGTGGCCTGCTCGCTCTCCCGATTTGAATCCAATAGAACACGTCTGGGGGTGCACTGTGGACATGGGTTGCATCACCTCAGCATCCGCCAACCACTCACCAAGATTTGACTGCAGCTGCAGGAAGAATGGGCGTTCTTGCCTCAACATGAGATTGAAAACATCATTCACAGCATGTCCCGTCGTTTGTCTGGTCCGTGATGGCACCAGAAGTGCTCACACCCCACACTGACCACATTAAACAATTGTCGAATGTGTGTGCAAATCCGTTAAGTTGGAAAAAACGAAGTTTTTTTTTGTCTACCATTATGCATGTTACACTTGTTTACGTTCTGTATTGTTTATGTTGTTTCTACTGTACTATGACTTGATTATACTGTTTTGTTCCAAAATAAACGCAACCTCGCAACATTTCGGTTTGTGGCTTTAATCTTGGACACCAGTGTACTGTCTGATCAGATTATCCGGCTATCCGCAGATAATAAAGAACAGACCAGTAGAGGTCACGAGAAGCGGACCCACCAGTACAGAAGGAGGTGGGGAGTGTCAAGTAGTGAGTAGAGAAGTGGTAACAGCAGGGTGGGTCTGTCAGGAGAGCTCAGCCTCCTTGCACCTTTATTAGCTGTGTATATGTCACTAGGAAAGCTTGGCCAGGTGCAGAAGCAGTAAGAGTAAGTTGCGGTATGATGTAATGTTTGGGTTGTTCTCTATAAACCCGTTGGACGGGACTATGGAAACATTAAGAGACGTTTGTGGTATTCTAGACAAGACTGCAGGTTGCTCTGTCGTCTCTGACCACAAACGGCACCTGTGCTTTATCCTCAAGATGTTGCAGATGCCAGTCGTCGTAACAACAATGTTATACCGTAGTTAAGTGAACTCGAACGTGGGCAGACTGATGGTGCTCGTATGGCGACTGATTTCGTAACCAAGGTAACCGAAGTATTCGGTGTTTCAAGAGGCACCATGCCGAAGATTTGTAGCGTGTACAGGAAAATGAGAAAAGCCATCATCCGCTAAGTCAGAACACACACGAAACCGTGTGTTGAGTGATCGTGACATACGGTCACGAAGAGAATTGTGACGAATAATAGGAAGAGTCAGCAGCAAAAGCCACTGTAGAACCGAACGTTGCACTCGCGAACCCCATCTACACCAAAACAACCCTAAGGAAGCTCCATTAGTACAGAATTTCAGGGCAAACTGGAATTCCAAAACAAATCAACATGGACAAAAATTCCCGTAAGAGGAAAATGTGGTGCCAAAGATGTAAGACCTGGTCTATGGAGCAATAGAAGAAAGTCACTTGATCGAATTAGTGATTTTGTACAATGTTTCCAACTTATGGCCTAGTTAACGTCCCAAGAGCCAAAAATGATGGAGGTTTGGAGATGATTGGTGCAGCAGTATCGTGGTATTTCATGGGCCCCTATGGTCACTATACAATGTCGCATTAATGCCCATGGTTATATGAGCTTTTTGGCTGATCCCCTGGTACAACGTCTGTTCTCCAATGGTGATGCTGTGTTCAAAGACATCAGGGCCCCTCTTCAAACTGTTTCCATCGTCCAGGACTGGTTTTCTTTTCCACGCGGATTAACTGTCACATCTCCCCTGGACATCATGGTCACCTGGCCTCAATATTATCGAGCCTTTGTGATCTACTTTGGAGATACAGGTGCGTGATTGCTATCCACCTGCATCGTTGTTACCCAAAATTGCCACTACGTTTCAGGAAGAATGGTATAAGACGCCTTGAGAACCATACATAATGCATAGTCATCCAGTCCCAGACGACTGGAGGCTCTTATTTAATGACAATGGGTTTTCTGTGTTAGGCCATGTGTTCCCTTTTTTTGTGCATCCCCTGTACAGTGGGTCAGACCTCAAACACTGATAACATTCTGGAGTGACGTACAACGGCGAGCCTCACCTCTTCCATGACCGCCACTGGGTCTGAAGGGGCGCCCTCTGCCTCCAGCTGAACGTTCTGCTGCTCTTCCTCCAACTGGACGTTGTCCTCTTGCTCCTCCTCAGTGCTGCCGCAGCAGCACAACCACCGGCGGACTCTCCGCCACATCTGTGCGTACAAGAAGTGTATTAGGTACTATCGTGGCCCTCACCTTCGACACAGTAGTGTCTCTCACTCCCAGTACAAACTGATACTGTCCGAAAAGTGTCCTACGAGAAGATCATCCGCTCTGCACTGAAACTAGAGACGCCCCGGCAGAAACTCTAAGGTTCACATTATATAGCTATCAATATCAGTAACTGAATATTGGACTGATAGGCGAATGTTACAACATTTTTCACTACAAAGTGTGTTTTTTGTAGACATGTTACACAGGTAAATTTGCTTTTTATACTTAGAAACTCTTATCTGTCTCTGAAGAGCAGTCTTGAGCGAACTAGTGACACGTATTGCTTTCAGCCTTCACAGTGGACTAACAGATATGTGTTCCATTGGTCGGGCCAAGTTGTTGTCTAGCGTGGGATTTCTGGCTGTTGGAGCCATAGCCTTCCATCCAGTATCACATTTCATGTGAACAAGAAGAAGTAGTTAAAGGATGACTTCATGAAGTAGTGTTAGGAAGAAATGACAGATGCTACCTCGCAGTTCCGACGAACGTGTGATTTTTGCCACCTACTGAACTGACTTGTGTTCTCATCGTCTGTTTTAACGAAAGATGGAAGGATTACCCTCTGGTCTGCGCGCCAGAACTCTCACTTTCGTTTACTCATTGTACTAAATTAACATTCACGCCCAATTTAAAATAAAATGAGTGTAACTTCGTTATCCTGAGCTATCGTTACATTGTCTAAACGCCGTTTTGCTATTAACTTGTCAGAAACAGTTGAACAACCAGAAAGAGACGAATCACTTCGTCTGTCATACAGGCAACACTGTAAGGATATGAGAATTAAGTTGGAAGTCCGAAATAGCATCCTTTCGAGGATCACTGGTAGTAGGGAGAGCTCCCAACCACAAACCCTCAGAACGACGACACTAGGAACATTTCAAAGTGCTGCAGAGTATGCATGTCCAGTCTGGAATAAGTCTATCCACGCAAAATTCACAAGGCACTAAACGATATGGGTAGTGGTATTCCAGGATATTTGAAACCTATGCCATTTGTAAAACTCTATAGCTCTTAGCTGTAGCGAACCAGATATTCGTTGTGATGTAGCTGACAATGCAGAGAGATCTAAGCAGGATTCTCAGGAAAAAAACAATGTGGGCACAATAATAAAAAAATTGAACATAAATTTCAGTTAAAATAAAAATTCAGAATCATGAAATTCACTAGAATTAGCTTTTATTTCCTTTCATCCATTGTATCTCAATTTAAAATGTCCATCTTCAAAAAATTAGAAATCTAAATTGTTATTCATTTCAAATATCCGTTTAGTAAAGGAACCTTAAACTAGTTATTAAGCATGTTCTAATTTCATCTGCGCATCTGGTATTGAAATATTTGTATCCGGTAGTGTTATTCAACCCATTACTTTCATATCTATGTTTTTTAAACAAATTAGAATTGGTTGAATTATTGAGCTTCTTCAGAAGGGACTCATTTTAATAGAGAAAATTTTTATTGTAATAATATGTTATAGGTTATAAATAGACAACATTGATAGCAAAAACAGTATTATTCCAGTGATGGAGTTGTTAGAGTTATGCATGTATTTGAAAAAAGGAACAAAATTATTTAAATGAAAAGCAAAATATTGGCAACCATCAAAAGTTAAAAAAAAAGAATTATGCTCCAAAACTCTGGTACCAAAAATAGAAATCAAAAATTTATTCACAGGAAGAACAAAAAAAGTTTAACAGAATTTTAAAAAAACGAAACTCTACATAGAAAATATGAATATTAATATAATAATTATAACTTTGTACAAAAAATATTAGCAACAGAAGAAAGGAAGCATTAATTATATTTCATGAAAGCTGGTGTATTAAAGATATTTTTCAAATTTCTGACTTTCTAATTCTGATTCATGATTCTCAAGTATACATTAAAAGAGAGAAAAAGAAAGGAAGTGGTTTTAGAAAATAGAGAATACAAGAAAAAATATCTTTATTTATATAAATGTTTTAAAATTTCCCAAAACGAATTTTATTTTTATGTTAGAAAATGTAGAAAACTTACTTTAATTGAAATATACTTATGGCACTTTTCTTATAATTATCTAGAACTACTTTTTTACTGTACTATACTAAAATGAGAATTCTTTCTTAAGTTACTTGTTGATTAAGTTTTTGACTTAAAATCGCTTGTTATCTGCTTGAACTCTAATTGTATCTTTTCTTTTACTTCATTCTCGAGTACTTTAATCATATATTTGCCATTCAACCTTTGAATATCCTTATATTTTAAAGTAAATCCTCTCATTTTCATCACAGCATTTTTATCATTTTTCTCAAAATAGTAACTTTTAGATCCAGCCGATGCTGAGATTTTAATCCACTTGTCTCCTAACTTATCAGTCCATTCACCTGGCACTCAACCAGTTTCCACAGTATCTTTGCCATCATCTATATACTCTATATTACCCTGTGCGTATCAAAATACATAATTGATTATCCAAGTTTATCTAACATATCAAATAACCTAAGCCTTATACGAGAATGCAGGCTTTCTCGGTGAATCTCGATGATAAAATCTTCTTGGGTTGACAGCTGAGTCGATGCATTGTTCTCCAGCAATCTTACAACACGTTCCTTACTTGCCATTGTCACCTGAAGGTGGAAATTAAGAAACTTGGTGAAATGTTGCTGGAGAACAACGCATTGACTCGGCTGTCAAACTAAGAAAATTTTATCAACCTGAGCCTTCTATTTGATATAGCGAATGCTGTCATAAAAATATTTACATCAGTGTTATTTTCTATATAATAACCTTTTGAAATTGCTTTTCATCTGAGCCATATTATCATTAATAAAATTTATGTCAATGTTGTCTAATCAGTCGTCCAATTATATCTCATAACACTGTTGTTAAACTATAATATACTCTGTTTTACTCATATTTTGTCATTGTCTAAATTTTCCCCACAATGAATTTAGACATATCTTAGCAACAGCATTTTATTCTGGATTTTCTTTTATCTTATCAGGATCTAATGCAATATCCAACTGTCTCTCTCTGTTTTGATGTATAACTCAATAGTTTCAAACTCATGGGGAGCGGTTGAAAATTATACACTCCTGGAAATTGAAATAAGAACACCGTGAATTCATTGTCCCAGGAACGGGAAACTTTATTGACACATTCCTGGGGTCAGATACATCACATGATCACACTGACAGAACCACAGGCACATAGACACAGGCAACAGAGCATGCACAATGTCGGCACTATTACAGTGTATATCCACCTTTCGCAGCAATGCAGGCTGCTATTCTCCCATGGAGACGATCGTAGAGATGCTGGATGTAGTCCTGTGGAACGGCTTGCCATGCCATTTCCACCTGGCGCCTCAGTTGGACCAGCGTTCGTGCTGGACGTGCAGACCGCGTGAGACGACGCTTCATCCAGTCCCAAACATGCTCAATGGGGGACAGATCCGGAGATCTTGCTGGCCAGGGTAGTTGACTTACACCTTCTAGAGAACGTTGGGTGGCACGGGATACATGCGGACGTGCATTGTCCTGTTGGAACAGCAAGTTCCCTTGCCGGTCTAGGAATGGTAGAACGATGGGTTCGATGACGGTTTGGATGTACCGTGCACTATTCAGTGTCCCCTCGACGATCACCAGAGGTGTACGGCCAGTGTAGGAGATCGCTCCCCACACCATGATGCCGGGTGTTGGCCCTGTGTGCCTCGGTCGTATGCAGTCCTGATGCACGGCGCCAAACACGCATACGACCATCATTGGCACCAAGGCAGAAGCGACTCTCATCGCTGAAGACGACACGTCTCCATTCGTCCCTCCATTCACGCCTGTCGCGACGCCACTGGAGGCGGGCTGCACGATGTAGGGGCGTCAGCGGAAGACGGCCTAACGGTGTGCGGGATCGTAGCCCAGCTTCATGGAGACGGTTGCGAATGGTCCTCGCCGATACCCCAGGAGCAACAGTGTCCCTAATTTGCTGGGAAGTGGCGGAGCGGTCCCCTACGGCACTGCGTAGGATCCTACGGTCTTGGCGTGCATCCGTGCGTCGCTGCGGTCCGGTCCCAGGTCGACGGGCACGTGTACCTTCCGCCGACCACTGGCGACAACATCGATGTACTGTGGAGTCCTCACGCCCCACGTGTTGAGGAATTCGGCGGTACGTCCACCCGGCCTCCCGCATGCCCACTATACGCCCTCGCTCAAAGTCCGTCAACTGCACATACGGTTCACGTCCACGCTGTCGCGGCATGCTACCAGTATTAAAGACTGCGATGGAGCTCCGTATGCCACGGCAAACTGGCTGACACTGACGGCGGCGGTGCGCAAATGCTGCGCAGCTAGCGCGATTCGACGGCCAACACCGCGGTTCCTGGTGTGTCCGCTGTGCCGTGCGTGTGATCATTGCTTGTACAGCCCTCTCGCAGTGTCCGGAGCAAGTATGGTGGGTCTGACACACCGGTGTCAATGTGTTCTTTTTCCATTTCCATGAGTGTATTTATTTATGGGTTGTAGTAATAGATACGTGTTTCAAAGTTTTACTGACCTTCAAAGTAGCCACCATCATTGTGTATAATCCGTTGCCAGCAATGTGGAAGTCGTAGGATACTCTTAGAAGTGCCAGTCGCGTTCACAGTTCGAGTGGCTCTGTCTATCGCCTGACGAATTTGTAACAGTTCGGAAGCGAAAGCCGTTAAGCGTTTCCTTCAGTTTAGAAATCAAGTTGAACTAACGAGAGCTTAAGTCAGGCGAGAGCAGTAGATGGTATAGCACTTCGCAGCCCCATCAGTCAAACAAATCAGTAACAGCTTGCATTGTCCGTGCTTGACAGTGTCCTGCACGTCCTGCAGAAAGTGTCATCACTTCTGTCTCTATGCTGTATATTTGTGGAACACAGCCTACGACTTAAGCCCTCGTAAGTTCAACTCGATTTCTAAACTGAAGGAAACACTTCATGGCATTCGCATCTGAACTGCTACAAATTCGTTGGGCAATAGACCGCGCCACTCGAACTGTCAACACAACTGCCATTGCTAAGAGCATCCTACGACTTCCACATCGCTGGCAACGGGCTATACGTAGTGCTGTTGACTTCTTTGAAGGTCAGTAAAACTTGGAACACGTATCTATTTTCTACGAGATGTATATAAATAGTTGCCACTATTAAAGTTCCAACCCTCGTATTTGATAAGTAAGTGTCAGCAGACTTATTGTAATTACCACAAGAATGAACGCTGCGTCTGCTTAGTGCCCTTGAGACAGGTGCTTCGTGTATGACTGAGCAGAGTGGCCGAGGTTTTCTTCAAAAAGTTAGCAATTTTTTGTCCCATACTCTGCTTGTGCTTGAGGAAAAGGTGAGGCGGTGAAGCAGGGCAGAAGTTTCTAATCGCAAGGCAGTGTATAATGTAGTCTTTCTCGCAGAGCAGGATGATATATGGAGAGCGTAATCAGAGTTGTTGCTAACAAGAAGCTCAGTCTCCCCCACCTTATCATTACTAAGGTAATTAGCGATAGAGTTAATGCGTCATCACTGACGTCATTCAGACTACGTGGACAGCCTAACACCATCATATTCACTGAGCACCCATACCATTCTGAACATACACTTGTTACTATCATCTGCTCACAACGATTATAATTTAATTGGTACTGCTGCTTTGACAAGAAAGGTGAAAAGTGCCGTATGAATGAGAATATCTACTTGGAATACTCCTAACACCGAAGTCCAAAATAACAACAATATGTTAAGAAAACGAAGCGAACGCCAAGGCCTCTATTTATTTTCTCAAGCACTTACAGTTAAATCATAATTAATTCCTAATAGATGCGTAGTAATGGGCCCTTTCGGTTATCAAAATATTCGTATAGGTATTATCGACACTCGATTACCAAAAGTAATAGTCAATTTTGGATTGGATGTGATTCTGAACACGATGTTAATTTGACTTTCAGTCCATCTGGTGACGACTTACGAAACGATGTCTGAACACAAAATGCAAAAAACGGTTTTAATATTACTATGTGTTCTGGCCACGTGGAGAGCGCTTCAGTCCAAAGTATCTTGTGGACTGGGAGACAAGCAGATATGAGACAAGCAGATACTTTTTTGTTGGCATTTGGGATTACATCTCGGCTTGGTGAATAGGGCGCCTGTGGAAAACTGAGGCGATCGTCAACAGTTAGGCCTATGTTAGTATTCGAGAATATATAGTGAAGATAAGCGTTGAGCTGCTGTAACTTCAATGAGACCTCTATTTCTAGCAGATTTGAACAGGAAATAACATAACGGTTTTCGATTGTTTTCGTATATTCACCTTTTCATTTCCTAAAGAGTACAATTCGTCATAACAACAATGCTTCTCTGTTATTTAGTATTCTGCTTTTGTCCCCAATATAGTTCTTGCATTTCGTTCTGTTCCCGATGTCATGAAATTAGTTTCCTCTGTCGCCCTCATAGCTTCTAGCCTCATGATTGGCCGCTAAATACATTCATGAGAAGGGGGATGTGTCAGAAAAGTAAGGAATGAGTTTCCATCTTCTTTTATTTTATTCATTTGCCTTCTTTGTTTTTTTGTCGCGTATTCAGATATTTTACAGTTTTCACCTACATTTTTCTGTTCTTTATCCTCTGCAGATAAATTACTGTTGCTTCAAGTCGAACCTCAGCTTTAATCCTCAGGATTCATAGAGATGTAAATAGCGTACAGTAGATTTTGCATTGGAGCTGCGAATTTTCTCTGATACGTTGAATTGTTGCAATGTCTCAACCATAAATGCTTGTTTTGTTATTACTACCTGTGTTAGGCATCTGATATAACTTCTGGACTACTTGCGCGATGGTTGAACATTTCGGTTTGATTAACGTTAGTACCCAGTGTTCACATCTATGTTGACCTTTTCAGTTTTTTTTCTGAATTCGCAACAACTATTACGCCATATTCCTCAAATTTTCCTGTACAGCCCGCCTGCTTAACTGAGCGGTTACATGTTTGTCTCCCATGCAGCGGGTGCGAGTTCGATTCCCGGCTGTATTTGCGGTTTCCTCCGTTCGTGGCCTCGGTGTAGAGTTGTTCTCATCATCACCGACACGCAGACTGTCCAATGTGGCGTCACCTGAAATGAAACTTGCTACCCGCCTACCGAATTTCGCCGGTTGGGTCCTCCGGCCATTTAATTTCATTTTTCTTGAACAGCTGGTGCTTGTTACTCCACCGAGGGAGAGTTATTGCACAGCTCTGTCGCCTCCCAGAAGTTAAAATTGTAGGATTTTTTATACATCTCATTTCGATACCACATCTTTCGAATCTGATTCAACCATTTGGTCTTAACATGCCCCTCAGGAGGCTGCGACTCTCATCATTTGTTGGGACTCGGTAAACCGCGTCCCTCATCGTCTGTTTAGCCTAGATCTCTCAGCTACGGCAAGAGTTGAATTCTTAAATGCTGTAGAAAATACCAACACACCGTGCTAGTTGCATTTTTTTTAAATACACTTGAATAAAATAACTTTATTTACAGGACCGCAGTTCCATCCATCAAAGCGGTGCTATTCAGGACTGATTTCAGGGCTAAGACAGGACAAAGCTAATCGCGTTCATTCCACGATCGCCGGATGTCAACCCGATAGAGAGTATGTGAGTGGAGCTATCGACGTCATTGTCATGTGGATCTACAAACGAAGGAAACCACTGCCGCTAACATTTGGCCAACTAGCGTGTACATGACCGGAAGAGTTTGCACCACATGAGAAATGTGTAATGCTACGTAGGTGTTGACTTATCGTGTACATTTCAGAAAGTAAAGGGAGTGGAGGTGATGTTTAACAAGTCAAAAACCGATCTGCTGCAGCAGCCATCTGCTGTTGATGGTCACAGAGCGCCGTAGGTCAAACATAATGTCGATGTGAAGGCAGATTAAGGTTTCGCTCACAGTGAGCGAGTCAACGCTCCACTGAGGCAGGCCTATACCGATACACATAACTCGCAATTTACATACATTAAGAGATCCGCCAGTCGCTTTTCCATGGATCCCCACCTGCGCAAATGCCACCCAGGTATTGTCAGCACTTGCAAGGAAGAGGACCAAATAGTCTGGAAAGGCGGTGCAGCAAAATCGATGTCCACCTCGAGACATCCCCTTCATTCGTTGTAGTAGTCGAGATAACATTGGCTCTAGAGCGGAAGCGTACAGCACTGCACAACACATGATAGGATCAGTTGTGTGAGCGTGCTATTTTACACGACCTAGGATGTCGCACCGTGCAGGAAACGTATGACCACCACAACAATGGTTTCAGTGTATCTCATATGACGTATATGGGTTTGAGGAGGCATATGCTGCAGGAAAATGTTGAGCTCAAATGAGGGCAATCACACCACTATAGCGGCAGAGCGCTGTCCAAATGTTGCACGCTCCGCCTAGTGACACGTGATCGTAGAACATGACATAACGAGCCGTTCTCTTAAGTTAGACTGCCAAAAAGAGTGTAAAGAACTTCATGTCGCTATTGAGCACGGTATCTGATAGTATCGACTCTCTGGTACATCTAGAACTACATTTATACTCCGCAAGCCACCAAACGGTGTGTGGCGGAGGGCACTCTACGTGCCACTGTCATTACCTCTCTTCCAGCCGCGTATGGCTCGCGGGAAGAACGACTGCCGGAAAGCCTCCGTGCGAGCACGAATCTCTCAAATTTTACATTTGTGATCTCCTCGGGAGGTATAAGTTGGGGGAAGCAATATATTCGATACCTCATCCACAAACGCACCATCGCGAAACCTAGCGAGCAAGCTACACCGCGATGCAGAGCGCCTCTCTTGCAGAGTCTGCCACTTGAGTTTGCTAAAATCTCCATAACGCTTTCGCGGTTACCAAATAACCCTGTGACGAAACGCGCCGCTCTTCTTTGGATCTTCTCTATTTTCTCAGTCAACCCGACCTGGTAGGATCCCACACTGTTGAGCAATACTCAAGTATAGGTCGAACGAGTGTTTTGTAAGCCATCTCCTTTGTTGATGGACTACATTTTCTAATGACTCTCCCAATGAATCTCAAACTGGCAGCCGCCTTACCAACAATTAATTTTATATCTTCATTCCACTTCAAATCGTTCTTCACGCATACTCCCAGATATTTTACAGATGTAACTGCTACCAGTGTTTGTTCCGCTATCATATAATCATACAATAAAGGAGCCTTCTTTCTATGTATTCGCAATACATTACATTTGTCTATGTTAAGGGGCAGTTGCCACTCCCTGCACCAAGTGCCTATCCGCTACAGATCTTCCTGCATTTCGCTACAAATTTCTAATGCTGAATCTTCTCTGTATACTACAGCATCATCCGCGAAAAGCCGCATGCAACTTCCGACACTATGTACTAGGTCATTTATATCTATTGTGAAAAGTAATGGTCCCATAACACTCCCCTGTGGCACGCCAGAGGTTACTTTACCGTCTGTAGACGTCTCTCCATTGATAACAACATGCTGTGTTCTGTTTGCTAAAAACTCTTCAATCCAGCCACACAGTTGGTCCGATATTCCGTAGGCTCTTACTTTGTTTATCAGGCGAGAGTGCGGAACTGTATCGAACGCCTTCCGGAAGTCAAGGAAAATAGCATCTATCTGGGAGCCTGTATCTAATATTTTCTGGGTCTCATGAACAAATAAAGCGAGTTGGGCCTCATACGATCGCTTTTTCCGGAATCCATGTTGATTCCTACAGAGTAGATTCTGGGTTTCCAAAAACGACATGATACTCGAGCCAAAAACATGTTCTAAAATTCTACAACAGATCGACGTCAGAGATATAGGTCTATAGTTTTGCGCATCTGCTCGACGACCCTTCTTGAAAACTGGGACTACATGTGCTCTTTTCCAATCATTTGGGACCTTCCGTTCCTCTAGAGACTTGCGGTACACGGCTGTTAGAAAGGGGGCAAGTTCTTTCGCGTACTCTGTGTAAAAACGAATTGGTATCCCGTCAGGTCCAGCGGACTTTCCTCTGTTGAGTGATTCCAGTTGCTTTTCTATTCCTTGGACACTTGTTTCGATGTCAGCCATTTTTTCGTTTTTGCGAGGATTTAGAGAAGGAAGTGCAGTGCTGTCTTCCTCTGTGAAACAGCTTTGGAAAAAGGTGTTTAGTATTTCAGCTTTACGCATGTCATCCTCTGTTTCAATGCCATCATCATCCCGGAGTGTCTGGATATGCTGTTTCGAGCCACTTACTGATTTAACGTAAGAGAAGAACTTCCTAGGATTTTCTGTCAAGTCGGTACATAGAATTTTGCTTTCGAATTCACTGAACGATTCACGCATAGCCCTCCTTACGCTAACTTTGACATCGTTTAGCTTCTGTTTGTCTGAGAGGTTTTGGCTGCGTTTAAATTTGGAGTGAAGCTCTCTTTGCTTTCGCAGTAGTTTCCTAACTTTGTTGTTGAACCACGGTGGGTTTTTCCCGTCCCTCACAGTTTTACTCGGCACGTACCTGTCTAAAACGCATTTTGCAATTGCCTTAAACTTTTCCATAAACGCTCAACATTGTCATTGTCGGAACAGAAATTTTCTTTTTGATCTGTTACGTAGTCTGAAATCTGCCTTCTATTACTCTTGCTAAACAGATAAACCTTCCTCCCTTTTTTTATATTTCTATCAACTTCCATACTCAGGAATGCTTCAACGGCCTTATGATCAATGATTCCCTGTTCCGCACTTACAACGTCGAAAAGTTCAGGTCTGTTTGTTATCAGTAGGTCCAAGATGTTATCTCCACGAGTCGGTTCTCTGTTTAATTGCTCGAGGTAATTTTCAGATAGTGCACTCCATATAATGTCACTCCATGCTCTTTCCCTATCACCCATCCTAAACATCTGAGTGTCCCAGTCTATATCTGGAAAATTGAAATCTCCACCTAAGGCTTTAATATGCTGAGAAAATTGATGTGAAATGTATTCCAAATTTTCTCTCAGTTGTTCTGCCACTAATGCTGCTGAGTCGGTAGGCCGGTAAAACGAGCCAATTATTAACCTAGCTCGGTTGTCGAGTGTAACCTCCACCCATAATATTTCACAGGAACTATGCACTTCTACTTCACTACAGGATAAACTACTACTAACAGCGACAAACACGCCACCACCGGTTGCATGCAGTCTATCCTTTAACACCATCTGCACCGTTATAAAATTTCGGCTGAATTTATCTCCGGCTTCAGCCAGCTTTCTGTACCTATAACGATTTCAGCTTCGGTACTTCCTATCAGCGCTTGAAGTTCCGGTACTTTACCAATGCAGCTGCGACAGTTTACAATTACAATACCGATTGCTGCTTGGTCCCAGCATGTCCTGACTTTGCCCCGCACCCTTTGAGAATGTTGCCCTTTCTGTACTTGTCCGAGACCATGTAACCTAATAAACCGCCCAGCCCACGCCACACAACCCCTGCTACCCGTGTAGCCGCTTGCTGCGTGTAGTGGACTCCTGACCTATTCAGCGGAACCTGAAATCCCACCACCCTATGGCGCAAGTCGAGGAATCTGGAGCACGGTCGCAGAACCGTCTCAACCTCTGATTCAGACCCTCTACTCTTCTCTGTACCATAGGTCCGCAGTCAGTCTTGTCGACGATGCTGCAGATGGTGAGCTTTGCTTTCATCCCGCTAGCGAGACTGGCAGTCTTCACCACATCAGGTAGCCGGTGGAAGCCAGAGAGAATTTCCTCCGATCCATAGCGACACACATCATTGGTGCCGACATGAGCGACCACCTGCAGATGGGTGCATCCTGTACCCTTCATGGCATCCGGAAGGACCCTTTCCACATCTGGAATGACACACCCCCCCCCCCCCCCCGGTATGCACACGGAATGCACATTGGTTTTCTTCCCCTCTCTTGTTGCCATGTCCCTAAGGGGCCCCATTACGCGCCTGACATTGGAGCTCCCAACTACCAGTAAGCCCACTCTCTGCAACTGCCCGGATCAAGCTTTAGTTCTTGAATGGGACAATGGGGGCCTCTACAAGGCACTGGGGACCCTCACCATGGTGGACAATCAGTTCAGTCCATTTGGGTGCTAAGAGATGTTGCAGAGCGTGATAAAATTCGAGGGGATGCCGTCAGATGACATGTTATCAGGTCCCACTTGGATAGGATCAAGGACTTTGTCTTCCCTTAGTCATGCCTCTATTGTTAATACCGCTTCCTCTGTTATCATGCTGAACACGAGCCAAGAGACTTCGTCAATGACAGTTCGTAAATGGGGAGCACAGTGGCCGTGAAAGGCGACTCCAAAGCCACATTAGGTGTCATATTACCTGCCTTCATCACTAATGAAGGTTCAAATCAGGTGATGTCGCCTGTTGCTAGAAGGTGGTACATCAATGGAGCTTCCAAACGCATATGGTCACGAGTGCCTCACACCAGCATCCCTTCAAGGTGGCGGCGAGTGAGGGCTGCAGCCTGTGTTTTGGCTCAGTTCACTATTGTTCATCGTTCAGGTGAAAAAGCATCGTAGACCAGTCCCTCATCACTCGATAATAAAAGTTCAGGAATTGCCTCCTCGAAGCTACCGAGTGTCTGTCATACGTCATCAAGGTCAAACAGAGGGCAGCTTTTGCACAGAACAGCCACCATGACAATGTAGACAATTAAGTGCCATGGCACTGGTGACATGAATACCAAGTCACATCGATAAGTTGCAAGTAGTCAGGAGACGCCAATAGGACCACATTCAGCTTCCAAACACCCTTCCATTCCAAACCCTATGGTGGTCGAGTGTGACAGTGCAGGCATATGGCGCATGATCGGAAAAACAGACAAACATACTTTCAGCCAGTCAGGTACCTCCCGCCAGTGAGCGTGAGATATAAATGCGATCAAGGCGAGTTGAAGAATGTGTGGTGTAGTGCACGAAATTAGGACAGTCGCCATGTACATATTTCCACATATCCACAAGTTGGATATAGTCGATGATCGTGGCAAGCTCTATGCAAGGTGTCACAGCAACTAATCTTTGGGGTGGAGGATGGAATAAAATCACTACGCAGCGCCAATGCATCTTGCTGAGTCAAGAAAAAAGGTAAGACCGCCTCTGTAAAGAGGTAGGGCGTCCCCTTGGGCTGCTGGATCCTGAACGAGCGTAGATGTTAATGATCCAGACATCGAACAATGTGAGAGCCATGTTCCTCTCATCTAGAAGATATTTGACATCGACGATGGGTAACCCTTCACAGATGAAGATCGCAACACATTTACTGGCATCTGATGCGTGGAAGACAAAAGCGATATACCCAAACAGATTAAGAAAACCACTAGTATGCACTTCTTGTATACATCCGCCACACGCTACAGTCGCGGGTTCGAATCCTACCTTGGGCATGTATGTGTGTGATGTCCTTAGGTTAGTTAGGTTTAAGTATTTCTAAGTTCTAGGGGACCGATGACCTTAGATGTTAAGTCCCATAGTGCTCAGAGCCATTTGAACCATCCCTCACATGAAGTTTATCGTGCAGCAGTTAATGTGGAGCACAGAAAGCATTGATACTGATCGTACGTAGATAATGTGTCAGCTCAGGCAGTCGAGATATGGGGTCTACCACTGGCAACCACCCAGGGCAGATCGTACAAGATGGTCAAAGCTGCAGCAGTCATGTGGTGAGGTAGTGGGAGGTTATGTCAGCGGAACATGCCCACCCATGACATTTACAGGCCGTTCTAATTCCTCCTCTAAGTCGTCCATCAAAGAAACAGAAGCAGCACCAGTGTGTTGGTCAGGTGTAGAATCATCAGGGTGTCACATCCTGTCAGTGACATCAAGACGGTGCAGGTGGCGGAGAGGAAGCCTTGACAGGCTGCAGAGGACAACCACTGAGGAAGGTGAGGAAGGAGGCATACTCAACTACAGGCCTTCCGAGACTGATGCGTTTTCCTTTGTTGGTTTGCCGCCCCATGCGGCCATGCTGAGGAGACAGTCGTCAGGTGCCATACGACTTTGTTTCTTGCACTCCCTCAGTGACTTCTGCTTCTGAACGATTTGTTCTGTATTAGAATGAAATTGGCCATCAGTTGACCCAGTCTCACCTGCGAGGAAAGAAGAGATTGGTACGCCACTACAGTCGACGTCCATCGGAACTGTAAGATCGCTTCTCTGGTTTTGACGGGCGTGCAAGGGCGTCATTTCCGCCAGAAGTGATGGAGAGGGGACCTGAAGACTCGCTTCCCCGTCAGTGGCTGTCAGCTATGGCAGATCAGAAGCAATGTAGGCTGATACATCCGACACCTTCGCTACAGTGGCGTAGGTGACAAGGAACACTAAATCCGTCACGGATGGTGCGCCATCTCCTACTAGCGCCTGAATCCGGCGTCTGCAGAGGAAAGTCGACCACACGTGGCCCTCCTGGCCGCAGCCTGCACAAGTTCGTTCTGACACTCGTAAATTATGATCACCCACACGGCACCAATCATGAAATAAGGAGATACATGATTTGTCAGTTCAAGTTTGATATGATGCACGCTTCTTAAGAGCTGATGGGTCCCCCATTTTTCTGCGACGTGACTGATGCCATTTCCTTATGGTCAAAAGGCAGAAACGAACACGTGATCAACTGAAACAGTTTCAACGTGGCCATCCAGATGCTGAATTTCAGTTCTTGGGAGAAACGCCACACATCAGCCCAAAGCTCTTCAGGCTGCAGTTTGAAATACATGATGCTTCTCTTGTTGGGCAAGTGAATTCTTACAACTCCTTCAGGCACGAGATGAAGTTCGACACGTTCGAACTGTTCCACTTCACACGCTCGAGATCATGCATTTTCAGTATGGAAGGTGATCTTTATAGTCGCACAGTGGTAAGGCAACGCCATTGCAGATCAACACATGAAGGAAGATAGCGACGTACACCACGTGCTGATGTGTAGTAAGTACGTGTTGCATATACTCGTCCGACAGGAATCATCGACCCTTCAAAGCATTTTCTAAGGGACCGAAGGTGTGACAACTGCAGAGGGAGAGATCAGGACTATCGGGCAGGTGCTCGATTGCCTCCCATTTGAATTGAAGTAACTTGTGCTGGCTTCCTAGATCGACCCGCATCTTGTCTCGAATGGCGACCAACACAGAACGTGGCGCACCATTCCACAGACATGCTGCCCCAAAAGCATTCTTCAGGCTCTGATGGACGTCTACCAGTGTTTGTCCTTCCACATCCAAGAACAGAATAACAGCACGTTGGTCATGTTTGGACACATTTGGTAATAACGTCGCCATTGTTCTCGCTTCTGCATTCAGCGCACAAACGTCGAAAGACACGAACGTCACACTAATCCCCAGCACTTTCGATACGGTATTCACTAATATAAAGACCGTGTCGCAAGTAACTTTTGTGTGTATAACATAAATATTTCGTTAAAATTGGCTGACCTAAGATGCTGTTTGTCGGTAAATCGTGCCTTCGAGAAATTTCCTGTCGTCTGCTGCTTACGTCATTTTAAGTTATAATTTGGAGTTTATATTCAGTTAGCTATCGTTCTTCTCTAAGTTACAATTCTACGCAGTGACCCACCATAAACAAAATTATCACTACGCCACCCAAGTCGTCCGGCTGTAGTTATTAACTGTTAAAAGCACCAAGCCGGAAGAGAGGGGAAAATAGGGTTGTTAGAGGGTCGTTAATTACGCAAATAAAAAGACGTCAATATGTCACAGAATATGTAAAATAAATTAAACAACTATAATTACATCCCCTGTTGCAAACAACGGGAAAAATTTGACTGTTTTTCATCAATACCAATGTTGATCTACATATGATGCACACTGGATTGTAACCAGCATGCAACCCGAACAGTACAAAACTATTTTATCTGTAGCCACCCGCAGTTCGAAATTAAATTAGAGAAAATACGAAATTCATCGTAGACTAAAAAATTGTAAAATAAACGGTGATGCGACACAATCAGTACAGTCTTGAAAAAACAATAATGCATTGAATATGGCTACAGGAAACAGAGTTCAGCAACATGGTTGAGCCGGTAATTTCCAAGAATGATTGCATATCGAAGTCACGGGGTCCAGACGATACATGTGTTGACTGTGGTGCTGCAAAGTCTGTAAAACTTCGTAAGAGGAGTGTCGATGCTGAAAAAGCGTTGCAATTTCAATGCGGAGAGTGCGGAAAACGAACGAGTATCGGGAAAAATACGTGGTTCGACTCTTCCAAGTTATCCATTCAGACGAGCGTAATTCTTGTATCGTGCTGGATTCGAGATTACACGTTGCAAGCGACAGCATCAGAAACTGAGTTATCTGCAAATACCGTGTGTAGCTACTTCGAGTTTCGCCGAGAAGTCTGCTACGCGGCAGTGACAAATGATAGTGTACCAACTGGTGGAGCGAATAAAGTTGTAGAAGTAGACGAATCTCATATAGCTAGACGAAAGAACCGGAGAAGGACAACATTCAAAAAGTGAAATAGATCACATTTGGGTATTCGGTGGAATAGAAGAGAGAGTCCTGGAAGTGTTTCGTTGTCAGAGTATTGTCCCCAGACGAGGTCACTTTAGTGGGTCTCATAAAACACTTCACACTGCCGGTACTAAAGCTATTACAGACGGGTTTCTGTCTTAAAAGACTGAAAGCTGAAGGGCTCGACCACGAATTAGGGACATTCTGTGGAGTTCGTATCTTCGGATGACCCCAGTGTCCACACCCAGAATACTGAGCGGCTGTGGAAATCTGTTAAGTCTTCCATAAAAACAGAAGGGCGTCTCGGGCAAAGGGACGAACTGTACTTGTTGCAGTATCTATACTTCCACAACTTGGGTTTGCAGGAGAAGGTTAACGCATGTGACACTCTACCGATTCTTGCGTGATATTGGCAGAGTTTACCCTGGCTATGAGAAAAACGGAACTGTCCCTGTAGCTTAATGATCGATTTACTCTCTCACATTCGATATGTATCGTTTGCACCCCGCGAATTCGATAGGCAATCATTCTTGGAAATTACCCTGCCTCGTACATATTATACAAATTTGCGCGTTAGAGGGAACTAAAATACGAAAGGCTCAAACGCAGAGATGGTGTGTGTACACGCTGCTGAACCGAAGTTACTGATCTTAGTAATCATCGTTCTATTCATTTCAAGTGGCTGGAACTCTCAATTGTCAACGCTGACGCGCAGAGTGGAAGAGTTTCTTTCGCCAGCCTATGTGACAGAAGGCGGTGTGTTTCAGCTATGAGCAAGGACGTTCATCACGTACCTTATTCAGCTGACTCACAGCCGCGCCTTGAGAGAGTACGCTCAGGTCTTTCTCAAGGTTCTATGCGAAGCCGCTGTTCACTCTTGGATGGAACGAAAAGACTTCTTCAGCAAAATCAAGAAATAGATTAAAGCAACGAATTCACGAAGTAATCGAATCAATATGGAAGTAATGCTAGGCAACAGCCAAGCCGCTTCAGGTGATGTTGTATTGTTGAGGGCATGCACCGAGAACGATGTTGAGCGCCTGCGGCGATAACTTGAGGACACCCCTCACAATGTCTTATTGGTCATACAAATTTTATTTCTACCTTCAGAATACTGATACAAATGGGGAAAACTACACCGATACTACATGAACCTGTTAACGAGCCTGTGCGAAATTTAAACGTTTGTCGATAAATCTGTATTTTTCCGCTAAGTATTATGTAATCAAACATTCGTATCTTTACGAGTGGTAACATTTGAGAGCATCAGAAATAGACAAGCCGATTATTTTATAACAATTATTTGCTGTTAATCAGAAGAGTATCACAAACCGATGGGCTAATAATTTTATAATAGTTATTTGTTGTTCAGTGAGTCTTGTATGGAGTAAAATATTAATGGCTGTGATTATCTTCAGCTGTTTCCATATTTGTCTTCGACCATAAAGACATATTGCACGAAAGGTTAATCGGGAGTTATTTCCCAAAGACGAAACCGGACACACTGAAGGTGCGGCATTGCTATTCGCATTGGCGGCTAGGCACTCGTAAGAGTCTCCCTGCTTCTCTCTGTGTCCACTTGATCCACCTGACCTACAGGACGGGTTCACGCACTGAGAAGTTGCCGTCTGTCATGTCTGTGTTCCCAGGCATCAGGCTCAGTCGCGCGTTGTACGCTGTGCTGGTCGTAAAAATCACACACCAACGTGTGCATTATTAATGTCAGTCGCCATGAAATTTGACTTACGATTTAAAGATAACTTCGGTGCCGTCCAAAGAACGAGTTCCAGTGGCAAAGATGGTACCTCGCGACGGAGGCAACAGTAATCACAATCGCTGCCAGATGCAGCGACAAATCCGAGACGTCGTCGTAGACAGACATTCAAGAGTTGCACTCACCACCGCTGCAGGATGGTTACTTACGTCAGAGCGGACTGCCACTCTCCCCAGTCTGCAATCATCGCCGAAGACGACAGGGTCACCTCACTGGAGGACGTTATCAGGACTTTGTCAAAGGGGGGGGGGGGGTGGGGGGGGCGGAGGGTGCGATTCGCTATAGAGGTCCTTAAAAAGTCTCATGTTTTTCCGTTTATTCTGAAAATTTCCACGAAGAACGATTGTTGTTGTTGTTGTTGTCGTTGTCTTCAGTCCTGAGACTGGTTTTATGCAGCTCTCCATGCTAGTCTACCCACCATTTTATTCGACAATGATCTCGGGGTTTTCGCCAAGCGGAGACATGATTTCGTTACGTACTGATGGTGTATTTTGGCAAACCACTAAGAAGTAGTCATGCTTCAATCTCCTTTCACCCTCCCAAGTCATTTTACTCTCCTCTTATTTCAGTCTGGATGTGAGCTGAGGAAGTGATCAGATATATTCGACACCCTCGTTATTAGCGACAGAGCTATTGGAATAAAGATATCTCTGTTCGACATAGCAGCTAGAACAATTTTTGGTGGCGAAAGTTCGTAGATATGACATTTATGTAAATACGCAAAACTGCAACCAGTCACTTTTTTTTAATGGATAAATACCGGTTTTCGAACCTTTTGATGTCCGTCTTCAGATGTTTTTCTGGAAGTTACATGACAAAGATATGCCTAAGTCGTCAATTTTATCGAGATCTTTGTAACAAGCAGCAGTTGCATAGCACATGCTGCATGATAGCAAAGTTTCGCTATCACAGTGTGAATGTATATAGGTTGTGTAAAAGTGTGTATCCCCCTTCTAACAGCCGCGTACCGCAAGTCTCTAGAGGAACAGAAGGTTCCAAATAATTGGAAAAGAGCACAGGTAATCCCAGTTTTCAAGAAGGGGCGTCGAGCAGATGCGCAAAACTATAAACCTATATCTCTCACGTCGATCTGTTGCAGAATTTTAGAACATGTTTTTTGCTCGCGTATCATGTCATATCTGGAAACACAGAATCTACTCTGTAGTAATCAACATGGATTCCGGAAAAAGCGATCGTATGAGGCCCAACTCGCTTTATTTGTTCATTATACCCAGAAAATATTAGATACAGGCTCCCAGGTAGATGCTATTTTCCTTGACTTCCGGAAGGCGTTCGATACAGTTCCGCACTGTCGCCTGATAAACAAAGTAAGAACCTACGGAAAATCAGACCATCTGCGTGGCCGGACTGAAGAGTTTTTAGCAAACGGAACACAGCATGTTTTCTCAATGGAGAAATGTCTACTGACGTTAAAGTAACGTCTGGCGTGCCGCAGCGGAGTCTTAGGGGACCATTGCTTTTCACAATATATACAAATGACCTAGTAGATAGTGTCGGAAGTTCCATGAGGCTTTTCGCGGAGGATGCTGTAGTATACAGAGAAGTTTCAGCATTAGAAAATTGCAGCGAAATGCAGGAAGTTCTGCAGCGGATAGGCACTTGGTGCAGGGAGTGGAAACTAACCCTTAACATAGACAAATGTAATGTATTGCGAATACATAGAAAGAAGGATCCTTTATTGTATGATTATATGATAGCGGAACAAACACTGGTAGCAGTTACGTCTGTAAAATATCTGGGAGTATGCGTGCGGAACGATTTGAAGTTTTATGTACACACGCCAAAAAAAGTTTTGCGTCACCCCGGTTCCCAGAACTCCTGAAGATAGACGTTGACTGTGGGTATTGTATCACAGAAACAGTCCTTATGACTGTTGAGAGATGTCACTAAATCCGCCCAAAGATGTAAACAACCATCATGAGCTGCACCTGTTAGACAGAGGGGGTCCAAAACCCGATCAGTTCCAGTCATTCTACCAGTAAGGAGGTACACGGCTAGTGTGTCCATGCCTAGACTGTCAATACGGCTGTTCGATCGCGACCGCGTTGTTACTTTGTGCCAGGAAGGGCTATCAAAAAGGGAAATGTCAAGGCGTCTCGGAGTGGACCAAAGCGATGTTGTTCGGACATGGAGAAGATACAGAGAGACAGGAGCTGTCGATGACATGCTTCGCTCAGGGCGGCCAAGGGCTACTACGGAAATGGATGACAGCTACATACGGATTATGGCTCGGAGGAAACCTGACGGCGACAAGACCATGTTGAGTAATGCTTTTCGTGCACCCACAGGACGTCGTGTTACGATTCAAACTGTACACAATAGGCTGCATGATGCACAACTTCACTTCCAACGTCCATGGCGGGGTCCATCTTTGCCACCACGACACCTTGCAGTGTGGTTCAGATGGGCCCCAACAACATGCCGAATGGACCGCTCAGGATTGGCATCACGTTCTCTTCACCGATGATTGTCGCATATGCCTTCAACCACACAATAGTCTGAGACGTGTTTGGAGGCAACCCGGTCAGGCTGAACGCCTTAGGCATACTGTCCAGCGCGTGCAGCAAGGTGGAGATTTCCTGGTGTTTTGGGGTGGCATTATGTGGGTCCGACGTAGGCCACTGGTGATCATGGAAGGCGCCAAACGGCTGTACGATACGTGAATGCCATCCCCCGGCCGATAGTGCAACCATGTTTGTTTTTGTTGTGTAGCTCTCCATACTACACTATCCTCTGCAACATCCTTCATCTCCAAGTACCTGCTTCAACCTACATCCTTCTGAATCTGCTTAGTGTATTCATCTCTTGGTCTCCCTTTACGATTTTTACTCTCTACGCTGCCCTCATATTCTAAATTGGTGATCACTTGATGCCTCAGAACATTTCCTACTAACCGATCCCTTCTTCTACTCAAGTTGTGCCACAAATTCCTCTTCTCCCCAATTCTATTCACTACCTCCTCATTATTTACGTGATCTACTCATCTAATCTGCAGCTTTCTTCTGAAGCACCACATTTCAAAAGCTTCTATTCTTTCCTTGTCTAAACTATTTATCGCCCGTGTTTGACTTCCATACGTGGCTACACTCCATACAAATACTTTCAGAATGGACTTCCTGACACTTAAATCTATACCCGATGTTAATAAGTTTCTCTTCTTCAGAAACGCTTTCCTTGCCACAGGCAGTCTACATTTCATATCCTCTCTACGTCGACCACCATCGTTTATTTCGCTCCCCAAATAGCAAAACTAATTTACTGCTCTAAGTGCCTCATTTCCTAATCTAATTCCCTCAGCATCACACATTCCATTATCGTCGTTTGGCTTTTGTTGATGTTCATCTTACATCCTCCTTTCAAGACACTGTCCATTCCGTTTAACTGCTCTTCCAGGTCCTTTGCTGTTTCTGACAGAATTACTTATGTCGACGACAAACCTCATAGTTTTTGTTTTTTCTCCGTGGATTTTAATTCCTACTCCATATTTTCCTTTTGTTTCTTATACTGCTTGCTAAATATAAAGATTGAATAACATCGGGGATAGGCTGTCTCAGTGACTTCCCAACCACTGCTTCCCTTTCATGCCCCTCGGCCCTTATAACCACCATCTGGTTTCTGTACAAATTGTAAATAGCTTCCGCCCCCTGTATTTGAGATTCGTGTTAGTGTTTTGCAGCCGTGACTTATTAAACTGATAACTCGGTAATTTTCACGCCTGTCAACACCTGCTTTCTTTGGGATTGGAATTATTATATGCTTCTTGAAGCCTGAGGGTACTTCTCATGTCTTATACATCTTGCTCACCAGATGGGAGAGTTTTGTCAGTGTGGTATACACCACTTCTAACAAACTCCGAACAACGCGCTCCAGTACGCGGCCGCCAAATACATCGCTGGCCACACTTCTCTGGGCGGCCCGCTGCTTCCATCGCTGGCAGTGTTCACACGCACGCTCCCTTACGTGGCCGAGAAATACATCGCCTGCCGCACTTCCCTGGCGGCTCGCGGCTACCATCGCTGGTCGCCTTGGTGCGCGCGCGTTTGTCAGCACACAGCAATTGGCTACGCCAGAAAACATTGCGATTGGTTTTCTCTGGAAAACAGCGACCCCAGCCGACGGCTCCATTAACTATGAAGCCTTATATAAACCCTGCCGCCGCCGCAAACGGTAGTTATCGTCGGGAAGTGCAGTACGCCTTGTTCCAGCTGCTTGTGGATGACTCGCTGCATCACTCGAGGTTACCTGGCTGCTCGGCTTAAATCTTGCGACTTCACTTGGAGAGACTGAACTTCACTGGACTTGGGAATAATTACGGGACGTGCACCCCACCATGGACATTTGGACATTGGTATAACCAAACTTTAATTATGCATTACTTCTGAGTGTGAGCCTGGGTAGACGCGTGGCTAACATAATTGTTAAAAAGTGATTTGTGATTTAATAAACCAGACTGAAGAGGTTATTGTGTTATTCCTGGTTATAACAGTCAGGACTGGCTCTCCCAAAGCTATCCGTAGTTCTAATGGAATCTAGTCTACTCCCGGAGCCTTGTTTCGACTTAGGTCTTTCAGTGCTCTGTCAGACTCTTAACGCAGCATCATATCTCCCATTTCATCTTCATTTACGTCCTCTTCCATCTCCACAATATTGCCCTCAAGTACATTGCCCTTGTATAGACCCTCTATATACTCCTTCCATCTTTCTGCTTACCGTTCTTTGCTTAACACTTGTTTTCCATCTGAGATCTTGATATTCACACAAGTGGTTATCTTTTCTCCAAAGGTCTCTTTATTTTTCCTGTATTCAGTATCTATCTTACCCCTACTGATATACGACTCTACATCCTTATATTCATCTTCTAGCCAACCCTGCTTAACCATTTTGAGGGTCTTGTGATCTCATTTTTGAGACATCTGTATTCCTTTTTGTCTACTTCATTTACTGCAGTTTTATATTTTCTCCTTTCAACAATTATATTCAGTATCTCTTCCGTTACCCAAGGCTTTCTACTAGCCTTCGTCTTTTTACCTACTTGATCCTCTACTGCCTTCACTATTTAATCTCTCAAAGCTAGCCATTCTCTTTCTACTGTATTTCTTTCCCCAGTTCTTGTCAATCGTTCCCTAATGCTCTCTCTGAAAATCTCTACAACCTCTGTTTCTTTCAGATTGTCCAGTTCTCATCATCTTAAATTCCTACTTTTTAGCAGTTTCTTCAGTTTTAATCTGATGACCAATAGATTGTGGTTGGAGTCTACATCTGCACCTGCAAATGTCTTACAGTTTAAAACCTAGTTCCTAAATCTCCGTCTTATAATTATATAATCTATCTGAAACCTTCAAGTATCTCCAGGCCTCTTCCGCGTAAACAATCTTCTTTCATCATAAAGCTATGCTCTGTGCTAAATTCTACCAGGCGGCTTCCTCTTTCATTCCTTACCCCCATTCCATATTCACCTACTACTTTTCCTTCTCTCCCTTTTCCTACTATCGAATTCCAGTCCTCCATGACTATTAAATTTTCGTCTACCTTCACTATATGAATAATTTCTTTTCTCTCATCATACATTTGTTCAATCTCTTCATCTGTGGAGCTAGTTTGCATTTATAATTGTACTATTGTGGTAAGCGTGGGCTTCGTGTCTATCTTGGCTACAATGATGCGTTCACTATGCTGTTCTTAGTAGCTTAGCCGCGCTCCTATTTTTTATTCATTATTAAGCCTATTCCTGCAATACTCCTCTTTGGTTTTGTATTTATAACTCTGTATTCACATGACCAGAAGTGTTGCTCCCGTCTGGAAATCCGAATGGGGGACTATTTTACATCCGGAGTATTTTACCAACGGAGCCACTAACATCATTTAACCATACAGAAAAGCTTCAGACCCTCGGGAAATATTACAGCTGTAGTTTCCTCTTGCTTTCAGCCGTTCACAGTACCAGCACGGCAAGGCCGTTTTGGTTAGTGTTACAAGGCCAGATCAGTCAAACATCCAAACTGTTGCCCTGCAACTACACAAAATGCTGCTGCTCCTCTTCAGAAACCACACATTTGTCTGGCCTCTCAATAGATACCCCTTCGTTGTGGTTGCACCTACGGTATGGGTATATTTATCGCTGCGACGCGCAAGCCTTCCAACCAACGGTAAGGTCCATGTTTCATGGGTGTAGTGCGGCCATATCGGGAAGCATATGGTTGCAACCAAATCGGCAGCATATTTGCGAGGCATTCGTCTTCATGCACGTTAATCCGCGCCTCCATGATACACATCTTGTGAATGACTTCCTTCAGGATAAAGACATCGCTCGACTAGAGTGACAATCATGCTCTCCAGTCATGAACCCTATCTAACATGCACGGGATGGATTGAAAAGAGCTGTTTATTGACGACGTGACTCATCAACCACTCCGAGGGGTCTAGGCCGAGTCACAGTTGAGGAATGGGATAATCTGGACCGACAGTGCATTGATGAACTTGTGGATAGTATACAACGACGAATACAGGCATGCATCAATGCAATAAGACGTGTCAGTGGGTATTATAGGTACCGGTGTGTACAACAATCTGGACCACCACCTATGAAGGTCTAGCTGTATGGTGGTACAACATGCAATGTGTTGTCCGGACCGCTTGGACGCCCCTTCGGGTACATCCTTGTCCCACTACAGAGTCAGCAGTGCGAGAGTTGTATTACACAGCTCTGTGCAGCAAAGTTTATAATCAATTATAAATTTAGAGAAGAGACTGTTATCTTGTACTGTACCAAGTGGTACGTTAGTCTTCAGTGTTAGTACCAAATACACATAACGTCGACGCTTGTAACTATACTTCTGGGCCCCTACTTCGGCCGCAGTGCCGTCGTTCAGCGACTGCGCAGGTGCCTGGCAGGCGTCGCAGTGAGAGGACGCTACACACTGTGCTGGGGCACCCAGCGTGCCGAAAGTGACCACTCTGCAGCTGGTATGCTGTGCTTCATTAAAAACTGTTTTTTGTTCAATGACGGTTTATAATAAAAAAATGCGGCTTTGTTCTCTGTGCTGCTTTGGGTAGCGCAGCAAACAGAGCCCTGCACTACAAACTGAAACTGAACGCACGAAACCGGAAACTGGAGGCCTCCTGGTGAACAGTGCGTACGTTTTCCGGATCCTGCGCGCTGATGCAGTGAGAGAACGTGGAATAGTTACATAGGTGCGTGCGTGTGCTTGTTCCGGCGTTTGAGGAAACGCAAAAACGACGAACGTCACGATGAGTGACGGACCACTTGAGAGTTGCATGTGGCTGCTTTTGACTTTGTCTGGTAACTCCTACGTTGTTGTGGACTTCGAAAATGCCAACATAAACACCAGCTATTAAATCGCTCAGAGGCAATGCGAATGATACAAGTCTTCTTGCCACGAGAAACGCAGACACGGGCGGCGCGAAACACGATGTACTGTGACATCGCTTCCTGAGCCCCTCGGAATGCAGTGACGGGCAGTGCCAGCTAACAACATTCGTGGCGCCATGACTGTTCTAGTGTGCTCCACCAGGCCTCGCACGTTGCATCCGGTAAGTGCAGCTGTTGGCTTTGATACCATCTGCCCCATTCGCACAATGTTAGATTATTTGCAAATGCCGTTATCGTGTGCTTAGGGAATTTCTTACAAGATGTAGGCTGTTCAAAAATGGCTCTGAGCACTATGGGACTTAACATCTTAGGTCACCAGTCCCCTAGAACTTAGAACTACTTAAACCTAACTAACCTAAGGACATCACAAAACAGCCAGCCATCACGAGGCTGAGAAAAAGCCGACCCCGCCGGGAATCGAACCCGGGGAACCCGGGCGTGGGAAGCGAGAACGCTACCGCACGACCACGAGATGCGGGCTGTAGGCTGTCATGGCATCGAATTGTTCTACCCAAAGCACTGCCAGATAAACCCTGGCATCGTATAATTATTAGACACATCTAATTATTCACGTATGCATTCCTTTCAAGGCTGTCATGCTGTTCTTCCTGAAATGATTGTTTCAAAAGCAGTTCTGGCTATTTTTCACCCCATAGGCCGTCATGAGAAGGAGGATAGAGTGTCTTGGAATATGTTCACCAATCAGCTAATGAATTATTTGGTAACAAAATGTCAGGTTCTCGACTGGATTAGATTTAGAAACAGCGTGTTAAAATATTTGCGTCGAATTTCCAGTAACGTAAGTGAATTTAAACATGTGATCTGCAAGGTGTTTCATGCACTAAGTATTGAAGACTGGGTTTGGGGGGGGGGGGGGGGGCATTTATCATAAAAATATACACTTTTGCTCGAAGTCTGCTGAGACAATGAATCGACAGGAGAATGTAGAAGCTACTTCTTATCGCAACAGCCTAGGAAGGGGGGTGTTGGCCACTGCTGTTTTCAAGGTTAAACATGGCATGTATCAACAGCTGTATTGTAAGATGTTACACAAAGCAAGTCAGCTATCTTTGACATACAAGAGCATAGTACAAGAACTGAGGTTATGTCTCGATAAACGGACATTCCCTGTGAACGGCATAAATAGCGTCTTTGCAGCTTGAGTGGCACAAATTATCTACTTTTGTAGATACTGGATGCAGATGCAGGGTGAGAATTATTGAACTATATGAAATAAAATCGTCATAATTTCTGAACGAATTGCCTTACGAGGTTCAAAGTGCACGGTTGGCCGCGGGGCATGATTGGAATTAGTATACGCTGTATGGTTTGATTTAGCGACGAAGCCCCCTTTCATTTGAATAGGTTCGTCAATAAGCAAAGCGGGGTCCGGGATTTTCTCTGCCTCGTGATGAGTGGGTGTTGTGTGATGTCCTTAGGTTACTTAGGTTTAAGTAGTTCTAAGTTCTAGGGGACTGATGACCATAGATCTTAAGTCCCTTAGTGCTCAGACCCATTTTTGATTAGCCGAGCGGCCTAGGGCGCTGCAGTCATGGACTGTGCGGCTGGTCCCGGCGGAGGTTCAAATCCACCCTTGGGCATGGGTGTGTGTGAGTTTGTCCTTAGGAAAATTTAGGTTCAGTAGTGTGTAAGCTTAGGGACTGATGACCTTGGCAGTTAAGTCCCATGAGATTACACACACGTTTGAACACAATAAGCAAAATCGGCACATTTGGGGGACTGAGAATTCGCATTTCTTGACCGAGAAGTCTCTTCTCCCTCAAAGGCCATCGAAGCAGGAAAGTGTACGATGTACTGGAGGAGCACTTTGTGGACCGCGTTCTGGCTCTGAGGTGCCCACAGGCCACTGACATAGGCGTCGATTGGCCGCTATATTTTCCGGATCTGAACACATGCGACTCCTTTTTGTGGGACTATATTAAAGGCAAGATGTACAGCAATAATCCCAAAACCACTGCTGAGCTTAAAACAGCCATTCAGGAGGTCATCGACAGCATCGACGTTTCGGCACTTCAGCGGGTCATGCAGAATTTCGCTATTCGTCTGCGCCGCATCATCGCCAGTGACGGCAGGCGTATCGAATATGTCATAACCTAAATCCGAGTAACTTTAGTGAAATTTACATGTTGAATAAAGTGTGTGCACGCCGTAGATAACTAATTTACATTTTTTTTCGTATAGTTCAATAACTGTCACCCTGAATGATGCACGTTACGTATACAGCCCGTAAAATAATTTCCTTACGTTTGCCCACTCCCAACAACGTTTTACGTCATTTCATATGCTCAGCGGAATACGGCGAATTTCTAAGCGGTTTGCGCACTTTTTTAAATCCACAAACGAGTGGGAAACATGCATTAAGACCGGTTTTGGGTCCTTTCGTCACTATCACAGAACCGTATATATGTATATATATCGTATAGGGGTATTCATTTCATTGTAATTTCATTAGAAGGCCCAAGTCAAACCTCGATATGTAATGAAGCGATTGACGTTGTTCAGTAGTGTAGTAAGTCACAATGAACCAGACCACAAGAGTACTGTACTATTATTCGTCGGATGTGCTCTCGACGTCACACATTGCACGATGGCTTTTGTCATACAGGCATGGAAAACATAAATTAAAACGGCATCTACCATGTCGAGTGAATGAAGCTTTCCCGCCTTTACCCGGAATGTCCAAAGTTACTAAGGTAAAACATATCTCGTTGATATGTTGAAAAATGTCTTTTTGTGCCGATAGTATAGATTAAAAACTCAGCTGGAGCTGGAGCCATAGCCGAACCGTCGCCTCATTCACGTTCGTCTTCTGAGGCTCGAATGCTAACCACGTTTTCTTCTTTTTTAAATATCATTTTGTTCGTCATTGTTCTTCGCATTTGCTCGGGGCGAACATCCCATGACACCCGTCCACGTTCCTCGTTTACTCAGTCTTTTTATTACAGAGGACAACTATCCCTCTGACCGAACACGCTGAGCTACCGTACCGGGATAACCACGTCATCACGATGAACTCTTAACAAGCGGAACCTACTCACAAACACATCGGTTACACAACAGACGCGTAAAACTTCTCTTGCCATTTTCTCCGAATTACCATAGTAGTGCACCCTACTGCTTGCACATTATGTTGTTTTAATGGCCTTCTAAAAGTGTACAAAGTTCGCAGTAAGTCTGTGATCTCAACGTCGTGGCCTTGTGAACGAAAATCCTTCTTTTGCAGCAGAATAAAGGCGAATTTATCCTGGGAAGAGTTAGGAATGTAAAAAAGGGGAACTAGCTTTTCGACTTATTTGACGGCTTCGAAGATGTTCAAATAAAAATATATGGACATATTCGCGCCTTCTCACTTGTTAATGTTAGTACCCATATTACGCAATAAATATGCGCCAAAGAAACTGGTATAGGCATGCGTATTGAAATTCAGAGACATGTAGAGAGGCAGAATACGGCTCTGCGGTTGGTACCGGCTATATAAGATAACAAGTGTCTGACGCAGTTGTTAGATTGGTTACTGCTGCTAAAAATGCAAGTTTTCAAGATTTAAGTGAGTTTGGACCAACGACGACCGAAGAGAATCGTTCAACGTGACAGACGGGCAACCCTTCCGCAAATTGCTGCAGAGTTCAATGCTGCACCATCAAAAACTGCCAGCGTGCGAACCCTTCAACGAAACTTCATCGATATGGGATGTCGAGCAGAAGGCCCACACGTGTACCCTTGATGACAGCATGACACAAAACGTTACACCTCGCATGGGATCGTCAACACCGACATTGGACTGTTTATGACTGGAAACATTTGCCTGGTCGGACGGGTCTCGTTTCAAATTGTATCGAGCAGATGGACGTGTACGGGTATGGAGACAACCTCATGAATCCATGGGCCCAGCATGTCAGCAGGGGACTGTTGAAGCTGGTGGAGGCTCTGTAAAGGTGTGGGGCATGTGTAGGTAGAGTGGAATGTGACGCCTGATACTTATAGATACGACACTCACAGGTGACTCGTACGGAAGCATCCTGTCTGATCACCTGCATCCATTCCTGTCCCTTGTGCATTCCGACGGACTTGGGGAATTCCAACAGGACAATGCTACAGTCCACACGTTCAGAATTGCTACAGAGTGGTCGCAGGAACACTCTTCTGGGTTGAAACATTTTAGCTGGCCACAAAACTCCCCAGAAATCAACATTATTGAGCACATCTGGGATGCGTTGCTACGTGCTGTTCAGAAGACATTTCCACCCCTGGTGCTCTTACTGATTTATGGACAGCCCTGCAGGGTTCATGGTGTCAGTTCCCTCCAGCACTACTTGAGACGTTAGTCGAGTCCATGCCACGTCGTGTTCCTGCACTTCTGCGTGCTCGGGGCTATCCTACACGATATTAGGCAGGTGTACCAACTTCTTTGTTTCTTCAGTGTATGATGCATTTGACGCATATACTCACGCAAGATTACTAAAATTTGGTTTTACGTAGAAATTGAAATTAAACACTGAAAATAAAACTGTTAGAATTAACTGGAGCACATGTCCATTATTGACAGTGGATGCATTTTTATTAGTGGCGAAATTGAGTTGCAGGGAAACGCTGTAAAGTATGGAGAAGATTACATCTTACAACATCACCACCAGTTTTGCGGGCCCGGTATCTGTTACCTACGGGCGAAAAGGAATAGTAACTTGGAGACTATGACTAGATCATTTAAGGTCATGTGCTTGCATTCAGGTTTGCAAAAACCCTTTGCGATGATCGGCAGTTAATCTCAGGGACGCTGTAGCAAGTTGCAAATGAATAACTGGCAGAATACTAATTACATTCGGCCATTGGGTCTCCATGAAACGATCCGTTAAGATCGTATTGGTCGTTGGCTGCAACAATAAAACCTACCTTGTATCTTACATCTATTAAAACTGTTAAGATGAGAACTCCTGAAACTTAACTAATGTACTTTAATTTAATTACGAGTACTTCTGAAGGTACAGTTACATCAGATTCATCTACAGAAAAGAAATATTAGTTACTGGTACACAAGGAACGCAGGTATAGTGCGTCCTAGCAGTAAAAAAAGCTAAATGAAAAGAGAGAAAGATCAGAGCAGGAACTCTCTTCACTTAGATTCTAAAACAAAAAAGTCCTCTAATCGATTGCAATAAGCCACAGGCTTTGATGTGTTATTTATGAAATAATATTTCTTAAAATTAACGTACTTACGTTATTTATACTTGAAGTAATTTACAGTAAAAGAATCGATTAGTGAACATTTTTCGCTTCCCGTCGTTTTTCCGAAGTTACATTTACATAAAAATTCGTGAGTCTGTCCATGTAATGCTTCACATTGTGTCAAGTTAGGTAACATGAGACATGCATTTCGTATAAGATCAGATTAGATTTGATTCAGTTTTCGTTCCATAGACCCAAAAATGAGATGATTGTTTTGGGTGTGGAAAAAGTCAGAAAGTATAACATGAAGCACTTGAATATGATGTTCACTTCCCCGATCATTTGTAAGGAGATAGTCAAAATATCTGAATGCATAACAGTAATCCCCACCCCCCAGGGGCTCACCACACTTTAGCTGGTTCGTGCTTGGCTACCACGGGGTCCCAGCATTTGCAGCATCTTTTCCCTTCCATGATAAGTGTCTATGCTCTTGCTGTTCTTTTTCCCCTTTCTTGTGGAACATGTTTGGATTGTTTTTGGAAATATTTTCTGCATTTTCATTAGTCAATATCAGAAACTATCCACTGCTGCTTTTTTCCTTTCTTAGTTCACCTTCTTCTGTCCTTCCTCCGTTTCAGGTTCCTCTTTTTCTTCTTCCTCCCTGTCAACTCCTGAAGGAGTTAGGTAACGCATAATTCCCAGCCACGGGTCAACAGGTTTCGCATGAACACCCTGGTAAAGGTCTGGCCCAGGTAGGGGTGATTGCCTGAGCTACTACCTTCCCAAATTGTCTATTGTTCTCCCTGTTAGGAGTTCAGGAGGTGTGACCTGAGGTGTAACAACCCCCTAAGGCGGGTGCGCCCCCTTCTGAAGGGAGCCCTCAGCACGAAAGAGTGCGTCTCGGAGGCACTGGCTGTCATGGGGATTTTCTCGTAATGAGCCTATCATCTTCAAAGTCATTGGCTACGAAACGTGAATGGAATGAGGCTCCTGATTCAAAGACCCTCCCAGCTGCACCATGGTTCCTCATGGTTTCACGTACTGAAAATGCTCATTCCTTAAACTATGGTAAATCGTATTATTATTCTGAAAGGCGTTGATGCAGTTGTTGGCCCTGTGGAATCCTGCTCTCGTTTACGCAATAGTATTTTGTTTTTGGAAACTACTTCTGATTCTCAAACACAACAACTGCTTGCAGCTTCGCTCCTCCGTGGATATCCTATTCGTGTCGAAGCCAATCGTATGCTGAAAACTTCCCATAGTGTTATTTACACAAGGCTCCTCAATCGTCTGACCGAGGCAGAAATCCAAGCGTACCTTTCTGATCAGGGTGTCATTGCAGTCCATCAGGTGGTGAAAAAAGTAGATACCTCCTTAGTTCTCACACGCACTCTCTTTCTTACTTTTGATACAGTGGTTCCACTGTGAAAGATCAAAGCAGGTTATGAAGTTATCAGTCAGACCTCATATTCCAAACCTGATGTGCTACCACCAGTGTCATCACTACAACCACACTCGATCGTCAACATGCAGCCAAATGTGTAACCTGGGGTAGGGATGCTCATGAGGGTGATTGTCCGCCTCCTCCTATCCACTGCAGAAACTGCAATGGCGACCATGCCGCCTCCTCCCGTCATTGCCTCGTATATCTCAATGAAAGGGCTGTCCAGGAGATTTGGGTTAAGGAAGAAGTACCTTGCCCAGTCGCTCGCAAGTTGTTGGCTAGTCGGAAATCATGCGTTCTACCATCTGGCACCTACAATTCCATTCTCGCTACATATCGCTCCACGAAAGAGATGGCCACGCATTCATGCAACTTCAAATTTAGCAATGCAGTTGTGAAATTGACCAGCAACAAGGTAAGGTCTCCGTCTCCCCCTCCAGTTGTGCAACTAGCCACCAAACTATCGTCTCAAGGGGAGAAGTGATTAGCTACACATACGGCAGGCTGGAAAGGACAGAAGGAATACTCCCATGAGTACTTCAGGTATCCCTCCAGCCAACCATCTGAGTCTTCCTCTGCCAACCAGAAAGGCTCCAAGAAGTCAAACAGATGGAAATGGTCTTTTCCTGCATCGACTTGAAGATCCTTTTCGACAGTGTCGCCTTGTGATACTCTGACTGGGCTAACGTACATGTCACTGGTGCGCACAACCTACCGTTTTACTGCTGTGAACTCTGCAGGCTGACAGCTGGAGAACGCCGACGCTTCTGTAGACCTCAAGGAGCAGGATCCTCCCGCCTCTGTGCCCTGTAGCACCAAGTCTCTGAAGGCTGGCACTTGGCAGACTCCGAGGTGACATCCCTTAATTTTTCCCCTCCTCCGCTTTCCCTATCATTACTCTCCTCCAATAGAACATTCGCGGCCTTTGATCCTACAAAGAGTATTTATGGATGGCCTTTAAATTACAGCATACATTTGCTCTCTGTCTTCAGGAAACAAAGTTTCGTACTCACGACCCTTTTGAGCTATAGCATTTCTTTCCAGTCCATTCTGACCTTCTCCTAGAGGATAGCATTCCATCTCATGTGGGAGTCATGCTGCTCATATCTGACGACTTTTAGTTAATCCATTTCCCTGCCTACTGCTTTCAAGCTGCTGCAGCTCGCCTTTACCTCCCTCACTTAACCTTTTCCCTTGCACCATTTACATCCCTCCATCATTCGATATCACCAGCGTAGACTTTCTCCATCTTATTGGGCAGCTTTCTGCTGTTTGGTGACTTTAATTCCTACCATCTCCTTTAGGGTTCTCCCAGAACCTGTCTGAAAGTTGCCTTATTGGCCGACCTTCTTAATCAACTTAACCTCTTCTGCCTTAACACAGGAGCAAAAACGCGTATTATGTTCGAGTATAATGACTTTTCTGGAGACTAGAAATCTACTCTGGAGGAATCAGCATGGGTTTCGAAAAAGACGATCGTGTGAAACCCAGCTCACGCTTTTCGTCCACGAGATTCGGAGGGGCATAGACACGGGTTCCCAGGTAGATGCCGTGTTTCTTGACTTCCGCAAGGCGTTCGATACAGTTACCCACAGTCATTTAATGAACAAAGTAAGAGCATATGGACTATGAAACACCCCCGATTATATTCCTTTATTGGATTTTGTGTAATTTATCGAAGCCGCCAAACAGTTAATTATTATAATTATATAACTGTGTGCATAATGGATGAAAGGCTGTCGATTTTCATGCTGTGGTTTCGGGAATATTCCAACCGAGTGCGCCTATTCTGAGACTGAATAGTGGAATGATTGAAAGTTTGTCTATTATTCAGGACCACGAAGGTTGCGATGTACAAACTGTATTGTATTTTCTATAATAACACACAAATTCTGAGGCAGTTGCTACCTTAGCCTTACACATCTAATCACAGTTACATCTTTTTTGGTTGCTGATTTTAATTACTTCGTCACACGCAATGATGGTTAACATTCACAACAGTCCTCACTGCAAGCCATGGTTGTTGCTGGCCGACGCGAAACACGTAATTCGGCACTTGTCACTTTCTGTTTCATATCACTCGCGAATCGGTATTAGTGAGGGTCAACCCCACGGCGATCAGGGGGACGTGCTCACTCGTCATACTCCGGTGAATTTTACCGTTTACAACTCACTCGACCACTATTCTTGCCCGTCTCTCCAGCAACACCGCTCACTCGACACTCTCTAGTGCTGCTCCTGAACTCAACACCCGTCTCACTGCCTCCTGAAGCGCTCGACAATCGACTCCTGTCTACTATCGACCTAGACGTCGGATACTAGCATCTATGTTCGTGGGATCACAGATCCCTTACAAATATCACACCAATTGTGTGATTGGATCGAAGAGTTCCTAGATAACAGAACGCAGCATGTCATTCTCAATGGAGAGAAGTCTTCCGAAGTAAGAGTGACATCAGGTGTGCCGCAAGGGAGTGTCGTAGGACCGTTGCTATTCACAATATACATAAATGAACCTTCTGGATGACATCGGAAGTTTCACGGGGGCTTTTTTCGGATGATGCTGTAATATATCGAGAGGTTGTAACAATGAAAAATTGTACTGAAATGCATGAGGATCTGCAGCGAATTGGCACATGGTGCAGGGAATGACAATGGAATCTCACTGTAGACAAGTGTAATGTGCTGCGAATACATAGAAAAAAAGATCCCTTATCATTTAGCTACAACATAGCAGGCCAGCAACTGGAAGCAGATAATTCCATACATTATCTGTGAGTACGCATTAGGAGTGATTTAAAATGCAATGATCATATAAAGTTGATCGTCGGTAAAGCAGGTGCCAGACTGAGATTCATTGGAAGAGTCCTAAGGAAATTCAATCCGAAAACAAAGGAAGTAGGATACAGTACGCTTGTTCGCCCACTGCTTGAATACTGCTCAGCAGTGTCGTACCCGTACCAGATAGGGTCGATAGAAGAGATAGAGAATATTCAACGGAGAGCAGCGCGCTTCGTTACAGGATCATTTAGTAATCGCGAAAGCGTTACGGAGATGATAGATAAACTCCAGTGGAAGACTCTGCAGGAGCGACGCTCAGTAGCCCGGTACGGGCTTTCGTTGAAGTTTCGAGAACATACCTTCACCGGGGAGTCGTTCAGTATATTGCTCCCTCCTACATATATCTCGCGAAGAGACCATGTGGATAAAATCAGAGAGATTAGAGCCCACACAGAGGCATACAGACAATCCTTCTCTCCATGAACAATACGAGACTGGAATAGAAAGAAGAACTGATAGAGGTACTCAAGGTACCCTCCGCCACACACCGTCAGGTGGCTTGCGGAGTGTGGATGTAGATGTCTATTCCTTTCAGACTCCACGTACACCTATTCCCATTTGGACCTATCCTTCTGCACCGCCCAGATTGCCCATCGTCTCGAGTGGTCTGTTCCCTCTGACACATACTCGAGCGACCATTTCCCGTGTGGTATCCAATTGCTGACTCCTACCCTATCTATGTAAAAACCAAACCGCAAGCTTTCTAAGACCGACTGGAGGCTTTACTCCACTATAGTGACCTTCGACACACACAATTTCCCCATCTGTAATGGCTATGTACAGTATCTTCTACGGTCGCAGGTTCGAATCCTGCATCGGGCATGGATGTGTGTGATGTCCTTAGGTTAGTTAGGTTTAAGTAGTTCTAAGTTCTAGGGGACTGATGACCACAGCAGTTGAGTCCCATAGTGCTCAGAGCCATACAGTATCTTCCAGGCGTTATCCTTATATCCACAGAACGTTCCATTCCTCGCAATTTGTCTGTTCCACGCCTTACCCAGATGCCTTGGTGCCGTACCGTGTTCCTATTCGTCCTTGGAGATGTACTCTCCGCGTATTTAACTGCCATCCTATGACGGAAAACAGCAATCGTTATACGTCGTCGTCCCGTTCTTCAGGATAGCGAAGAGTAGTTGGATTTCATTTAATTCACTGGTTCTTTTAAAATTCCATTCCCTCTTCGATTGTGTGTGCCAATCTCTGACGGCACTCTGGGACCTAGATCCATTCTCCAATTGCTGGCCTGATAGTAGCACACGAAGTTATCATGGACCCTATTGATATCTCCATTCCCTTGAGTCGCAACCTTGCAGAGATCGGGAGCTCCTCCACTATCATTCTGCCTTCCTCCATCGGAAACGAACGGAGGAAGCTCGGGCGATACGCTTTTCTTCTCAGAATCGTGACTGCTACAATACCACCTTTACTATGAGGGAGCTGGAGCATGCTCTCTCTTCAAGCAGATTCTCCGCCCCCAGGGCCAGACGCTGTTCACATTCAGATGTCACAGCACCTTTCTCTTGAGGGCAACCACTTTCTGCTTAATACGTACAAGTGCATCTGGGTAGATGACGGACACCTTCCCTCTAGCTACCGCCCCATTTCTCTTACCACCTGTGTTAGCAGCGTGATGGAACGTAGGATTCATGTCTGGCTGGTATCGTGGCTCGAGTCTCACAATTTTCTAACCACTGAACAGTGCAGCTTTCAAGCTCGCCATTCTGCAGTTGACCATATCGTCACTTTGTCCAGTTATGTCATTAACGGTTTTCTGCAGAAATACTTAACTGTGGCCATGTTTTTCGATTTGGAGAAAGCCTATCTTTCCTGCTGGAAGACTGGTATCCGCTGTATACTCTACACACGGGGCTTCCATGGACACCTGCTCCATTTCCTTCAGGAATTTTTAAAGGACCGAGTTTTCAAGGTATGTATGACTTCTGCATTGTCAGACACCTGTGCCTCAGGGTTCAGTCCTGAGCGTTATCTCCTTTGCCATCAGCATTAACCCTATAATGCCCTGTCTCCTGCTGGGTATCTCTGGCTCCCTTTTCGTTGACGATTTTGCCATCTATTGCATTTCTCCATGGATTTGTCTCATTGAGAGGCATCTTCAGTTTTGTCTCCTTCGTTTTTACTCAAGGAGGATGTACAATGCCTTTCGTTTTTCCACTGACAAAACAATTAGTATGATTTTCTGGCGGCGCAATTGGTTTCTTCCACTGTCTTTACATCTTGAACCTGTTGCACTTTCATTCATTAAAACTACGAAATTCCTGGGGCTTATGCTCGATAGGAAACTTTATTGGTTCTCTCACATGTCTTACCTGGCAGCCCAAGGTATGTGATCCCTCAGTGTCCTACATGTCCTCAGTGCTACTTTCTGGGGTGCGATTGAACCACCTTCCTCCGTTTGTACCTGTGCGTTGTCAGTTCGAAACTACACTATGTGTGTTTCGTTTATGCAAGTGCATGTCCGTCTCTTACACTGTCTCAATACTATCCACTGTGGCATCTGTTTGGCCACCGGCACCTTTTATACTAGCCTGACTGAGAGTCTGTATGCAGAAGCTACTGAACCACGACTGTCCTTCTGCCATGACTTTCACCTCAGGAGATATGCATGCCATTTGTCTGTCGTGCATGGCCATCCATTGTATGCTCATCTTCGATGACTCCTCTGGTTGCCAGCATGGGGTTTGTCCCTCTTCTCTGTAACCTCCTGGAGTTCGCTTTCGGCTCTTTCTCTGGCAGCTTAACTTCACGTTACCGTCAACTTTCCCAGTGGATGTGAAACCTTCACCACTTTGGCTTTGTGCACGGGTCCATGTTCACCTTGGTCTCCATTCGCTTCCTAAGAACACTACTCCAGCCTCACTCTATCACCTTCAGTTCCACGACCTTTACATGGAACTTCATGATAGTACCTCTGTGTACAGTCATTAGTGCCTGTACAAAGTGCCAACTTTCCCACAGTCCAATTTTTTTACCCAATCTTATTTGGCCACTGTCGTGGCCGATGATGATTATGATGACGATGATGATGATGATCATAAGATGAGGACAACACAAACACCCTGTCCCCAGGCAGAGAAAATCTCCAACCTGGTCAGGACTCGAATTGTGGTGTTGGGTGTGCCTTCGTCATTGGCACCAACATTTTTCGTTATAGGCTTCTGGAGCTACGCTCTTTGCCCTGTATCAGGCCATGTAGTGTATCTGGCGACACAGGCTTTTCAATTGTGCCTCTCAGTACCCTTCAAAACCTCTGTGTGCTGTACAACGTCCATCCTTTAATGCAACGGGTGCAGTAAAGCTGTTACTGGCTTACTCTTCATGGAGCCACTGTGATGTTTATGTATGTTCCTGGTCACATCGGTCTGACAGTAAACGAGGCTGCTGCCGCTTCTGCCAAAGCTGCAGTCCTTGTACCTCGGCCTGTTACTTCTTACATTCCCTCTGATGACCTCTGTCAACAGATTGTGTCACTTTGAAACGACACTGGTCCTCTCTTCGACTTAAAACCTCCAGGTTATTGAGCCTCTCCCAGCGGCTTGGATGACCTCTTCTCACCCCTCTCGACGTGAGATTATTTTAACTAGGTTGCGTACTGGGCACTGTTTTTAGCCATCGCCATTTGTTAAGTAGTGATCCCGCACCACTTTGTGCACACAGCGCTCGACTTTTGGCTGTCCGACATTTCCTGATGGAATGCCCTTTTTTAACCGCTTACGTTCCAGTTTGTGTTTGCAGTCTGGGTTACCGGCTTTTTAGCGAACGACACTTGGGTTGTCGACCGCGTTTTACTTTTTATCCGTCATAGCAATGTGGCGAAGGGCGCTTAATTTTGAGTTCTGGACTTCCGTTTCTCTATAGCGTATTTTGTAGACCTTTCTCCACGCCCGTGTTTTTACTATCTTCTCTATCGTTGACTGGGATAACGTGTAGTCGTTTTTCACTCCTCTCTTTGCCTTCGTATTCTACAGTTTTGACACTGCGTACTAAAACAAAACAAAACAGATAAACATAGCAGTAAACTGTAACTTCTAATGTTTACGGAATTAATACACTGGCAGAATGAAACACAGTTATCCTCTTGTATTAAATTTATCATACACAAAGTATCTGATCTTGACTGTTGTGACCAAATGCTGTCAAAAGTGAAATCCAACAGACATTTTTACTGAAGCTGGCCTAACAGTCTCTTTTAAAAAATTCGCCTCTAGAGGAGGAGGAGTTGTCTATCAAAGTCCTTCAAACTGTTCTTTACCTGAAACCACGTTTTTAATGGTTGCTGGTAATTTATTAAAAATGCTCGTTCTTGAATATTGGACCCCTTTTTGGACCAAGACAAGTGATTTTAGGTCGTTATGTAAATGCTTATTCCTAGTATTCATACTATGTATTGAGCTATTGGTTGGTAACAGGCATACTACTTGCAACAAATTTCAAAATGCCCCTAAGCACTATGGGACTTAACATCGGAGGTCATCAGTCCCCTGGACTCCGAACTACTTAAACCTAACTGACCTTACATCCGAACACCTGCCCGTGATACTCGCCTGACCCACGTGTCCCACAGCTCTGCTTGCATACCGGTGCTCGTTTCGCTACAGAAGACGACGTGGTTATTCGCTCGCTCGCTCAGCTCAGCAGACAAAAAGCGTTTCTGAACCTGTTAACTCGGGAGTGGGCGTCTACATACTTACGAGAAATGCATCTTCTACTGGAATCTGCTATTATGAAGTCTTACTGATTAACAGTACTACAACAAAGTTTAAGATCAACGCTCGATGTAACGGCTTTTTTATAGCATTCAGTCTCTTCTGCTTCATAGTCCTCATTTCATGCAAGAAGTGGTGCCTTATGCAACTAATAAAGATTTTTATTTTATTATACATATACGCGCGGTACAGCCGTAACGAATTATAAGTAGGCCTATGGAGTTCCGATCATCGTGTGACTAATAACAGAAAGACTCCATAATACCGGAATCCAGTAGAAGACGCAATTCTCATTTGTATGTACACACATAGTTACCAGTTCATAGGTGTAGAAACGTAGTTTGTCTGCTTATTTGAGCGAGTGCAGGCCTACCTTCGTGAAGGATGCGCCGCGACCTGCCTTTCTCGTAGGCCTCAGGCTAGGCGCAAATTGAGACGCGTATAGCGCGTGTGGCGCGACGCAGCGCAGCGCGTGTTTTTGTAACATCACAGGTTCAAATGGGACCGCGCAAATTGCGACGCGACGCGACTGGGACGCGACACGCGCCTGCGCCAGGTCGCGCGGCGTTGTGGTTGAGGCACAGTTTGTCGCGCCGCGCGTCGCGCTTGCCTCGCTAGCACTGTCGGAAATTTGAGACGTGGACCGGAAAAGTAGCCCGGCCGTATGTTTACATCGGAACAGCGCATATGAGCAGTGGTAATGCTGCCCATACGATAAATTTTGCCTTACTGTGTACTGAATTTTATTGCCTTTGGGTAGTGTTTCGTTTTTCGCCATTAGCACGTTATACTTTTCTGTTATTTATATCTGCATACTTTTGTTTTGTTTTTATTCTGTCAAGTAAAATGTATACTTCAGTAACTGTTGTTGCATTGGCCGCTGGAATTGCACCATATGCCTCCGCGATGTGTTCATATCGCAAGAGGATAGTGAATAAGGAAGCAAGGAATATTATAAAATCGTGTGATTAAGAACCAAGGCCTAAAAGTAAAGCAAGGTTATCTTCTCGCTGCCTAGTAAGATAGTGTATCTGTAGGGTCTGTTACAAGAATTTAGAAAGGGGAAAAGGTGTGATCCCTTTATGCTTCTGTAAAAAGCGTCCAAGATCTGAAGTATAGAGTTTCACTGTGATTACTCTGACATGGATGTAATAATGTAATATGACACACTGTATTACGTGCATGCGAACAACATATTTCCACTGCATACTAGAAACACTCGAAAAGCAGCCACAAATAACAATGTTTTAATTTGTTCACTGTGATGAGAAAAAACATTTCAATTGTTGCGTGGCCATTATCAGCATTAATAAACTAATTATACAACAACAGGCTACACAAATGAAGTAAATGGTCGGTATTATTACGAAAGTAGGAATATCCTAAAAGAGTGTTATGATTAGATATATTTAATTTGTTGAAATGTGCTGCTGACAAAGGCAGATCTACTTTCATGACAATGTTTTTCGCACTCCATCTCACAATACACACATGGCTAGCTTTTGCATTCCTGTCGCGAGCATTAGCCATCGCTGCTGACAGTGCACTGACCATTGTGTTGTGCGACAGATCAATTGTTTATTTTTCTCAATAACTACTATTTTATTCGCGATCACGCATTGTCAGTTTGGCAAGCCCTAGGTGAGTAACCAGTATCTGGCATGTGCCTATCATTCCGCCGGAAGGAACGCTCGTTATTATTTTAATACTGCTCAGATCAAGAGAAGGAATAAAATCCTTTGGTAAGTTTCCATTCCAGTCGTTCAGTGTTAAAAATACGATGTGTTACGGGGATTCCACCAAAATTCCAACAGAATTGGCAATCTGTTTTTGTGTGAGTTGTTAACCTTTTCTCATTCGAAGAAGCATCACCATTTATGAGTGAAGGCCACATTTCTCTTGGTGACTGGTTTAATTGTACTTCCTTTGTCACAATGTAATTTGCCAAACTCATCTCACAGCAGCTATTGAGACAGAATTCCGAAAGGGAGGGCCTCATTAAACAAGTTACTGGCAATCACAGAGCTCAATAGCTTACGAAAAACTCATAGTGTCGGTTTGCAGTAACATAAAAGAAGAAATTTCATGTTTATTTTCATACTAGGAAGCTCTTGTTTCGCTAGCTGTCTATAACTCTTAAAAAAATTAGTCACTGGAGTGAAATAAATGAGAAAAGTATAAGTAGTGATATATCGCCATAGATAAGGAAGTTCCGTGTGTTTAATAATTGGCAAAATTATAGTATAAGTAGTGATATATCGCCATAGATAAGGAACTTCCGTGTGTTTAATAATTGGCAAAATACTCTCCTCCTTGTGTGCTCGCATTAGCCACACTTTCGTTTCGATGTGTCGAGCGGTTTAGGAGATACGAGAGATGTTGCGAGTATTTCATTCTCGCGCGCGTGAGATCGGAAGTGAGCGCGCTTCATGGGATCCATTTTCTCAAGATCGGAGGCAGATAGAGACCTCCTCCCAAGTCTAAACAAAAATTCAGCATGTTAGCTAAATTTCATACGCAGCAACATATGGTGTAATACACACCAAACGCAAAATCATAGCGACCCCTAATTTTTGTTGCAAACTTTTTGAGTTTTGCGTAGTGTCTTACTAAAATGTGTACATCACAATAAGAACGCTCATTTGCGAGGTGATGTAGCGTTATATGTCAGCTTCGTGACGGAGTGCCCAAGTATGGCAAAAATCATATATCTTTTCAGAAAATAGTTTCTGTAAAATTGTTTGAGAAAGATAAGAGGTTGCGCGCGCTTCGGTTCAGTCAGCGCAGAGCGTCGCCAGTCGGCGCGTGCGAAGTATGGTGTACGCGTCGCAATATGCGCTGCACCCTTGCGACCCGCGCAGCACGTGCGTGTCGCGCTGTAGTGGCGTGTCACGTCACACGTGCAGTACGCTTCTCAATTTGCGCCTAACCTAAGAGTGGTTACTGCTTACGTCATCAAGTGCGGCTGCGAGCCGATCCTCTATAAGGGCTGAAAACACTTGAACGTCTGGTCGGCCGAAATAGCTCAGTTGGGAGAGCGTTAGACTGAAGATCTAAAGGTCCCTGGTTCGATCCCGGGTTTCGGCACGTGTTTTTTTCTGCGATTCAAAACGACTACTAACCGTACCCCTCTCGCACTCCACAAAAACCGAGTGCAACGTACGTACAACAACGAGACCTGTCACAATACAAAGCATCTAACATGCACTTCCCTATAAAAGATCGGGATGTGCCCTCTCTCTCTCTCTCTCTTTCTCGCCATTCCTCCATAAAACATTTATTAACCTGTCACAATATAATATATTCCACTGACATCCATTAAATGTGCTTGTGTTTCAAAATGTTACATCTTCCCAGCTCATGTTTTACTGCCTTGCATAATGTAATCCTGCCCGAGGCAGGGTTCGAACCTCCGACTGTAGCAGCAGCGCGATTCTGGGATGAAGCGCCTAGAACCACTCGGCCACTGAGGCCGGCAACAAATTTCATTAAGGATTAAATATACCAAGAAAGAGTGGTTAGAATACCCAGTTCCATCAACAGGTTTCTCGAACTTACACCACAAATGAGTCTTATTGCACGCTTTGGTACTCTAAGAACTTTTGCTTCGTTTGCTGAGTTACCCCAGAATATAATCCCATACGATATAGTAGAATGAAAGTAAGCAAAGTATGCAAGGTTTTTTTTTCGGTTGCTTCTATATCAACTGTGTCTGACATCGTTTGCACTGCAAATACTCGTAAAACTTGTTTAGGCGCTTTAGAAATGCTGTGTTGCGCCCTTCCCAACTGAAAATATTATGGAGCTGTAATCCCAGAAATTCAACTGTGTCACCCTCTTCGATCTGATTGTCTTCATATGTTGTACACACAGTGGAATGAAATCTCTGCCGGCCGGAGTGGCCGAGTGGCTCTAGGGGCTACAGTCGCAGGTTCGAATCCTGCCTCGGGCACAGGCATGAGGGTTGGGTTGTTTGGGGGAAGAGACCAAACAGCGAAGTGTTATCGGTCTCATTGGATTAGGGAAGGACGGAGAAGGTAGTCGGCCGTGCCCTTTCAAAGGAACCATTCCGGCATTTGCCTGGAGCGATTTAGGGAAATCACGGAAAACCTAAATCTGGATGGCCGGACGCGGGATTGAACCGTTGGCCTCCCAAATGCGAGTTCAGTGGCACAGGCATGAATGTGTGTGATGTCCTTAGGTTGGTTAGTTTTAAGTAGTTTTAAGTTCTGGGGGACTGATGACCTCAGAAGTTAAGTCCCGAATTGCTCAGAGCCTTTTTTTTTTATTCTCTGGCTTGTTCTTAACTGCATATAGTGGGTCTTTTCACAGTTACGGGACAGTGAATTACCTTCATACCATTTATCAATGTCAGTGAAAATTTGATTAACAGCAATTTCTGAATCTGTTCTTGACTTGCTATTTATTGCAATGTTTGTGATATCTGCAACAAAACAAACTTAGTGTTTGGTAATGTAATACGCAAGAGGGCTTTAATGTATGTAAGATAAAGCAACAGTCCCAAGATGGAGCTTTGAGGCCACATACAGTCACGTCATCGAACAAAGCATTTGTCATGACGTGCAGTATGACATAATGTAGCATTACAGTTCAGGATGCATTCAACCCCACTCTAAGATACTTCCTACTAGAGATGAAACCCCGCTCCCGGATACCTCCTACTGTAGATGCATTCGATTCTTTGGAACCACATAAATTTGTCTATTTGTTCTTAGACTCCTCACCATACATGTAACAGTACGTGGTTGTAAGACAGCTTACTATGCTGGGGAAGTAGGATCAATTCATAAAACAGCACAGATATATCAAGATGTTACGATTTGCACTAAATTTCCTTGAAGCAGCCAGATAAATTGAAAAGTTAGTTCCCCCTTTTCCATGCATAACTTTCCCCAGGAATACACCTTTTCTTGTGATATGATATAATCATTTGTACCCCCCAGGGCGTTCACAACTTTTTTGTGAGTTCATGCTCGGCTACCACAGGGCCCGAGTCCTTGCAGCATTTTTTTCCCTTCCGTGCTGCATGTCTATGCTCCTCCTTTCCTTTTTCCGCATCCCTGGGGAAAATGTCTGGGATATTTTTGGAAATGTGTTCTGAATTTTCAGTACCCGACATCAGACAAGTCCCCCCCACCCTTTTTTCCCTCTTTCTTCATTCTCCACGTCCTACCCTTCCTTCGCTTCGATGTTTGAGGTTCCTCTTTTTGTTCTTCCTCCCCATGCCCTCCTGAAAGCTACCCATATGTCTGATACACAACAGGTGACTGGGTGAAACATAATTCCCAGCCCCAGTTAGACAGGTTGGGTGCAGGTACCCCTTGGTGCAGGCCAAGCCTAAGGAGGGATGACTGCCTGAAGTGTTACATTCACAGTGTTGTGCCCCTCCCCACCTCCTCCCTGAGGGGAGACCCAGTTGGAGAAGCGCGCCATCAGAAACACTGGCATCATTTAAGGTTTTTTCGTAATGAGCCAATCACCAACCCAAACTTCTTCTAAATCATTTGCTAGGGTTAGTCCCTTTCATCCAGACAGGTGTTCAGGTAGTTGCAGCCCCTATGAAATCCTGATCTCGTTTGTGTAATAGCACTTTGCTTTTGGAGACCAATTGATATATTAAAATCCAACAAATGCTTGCAACTTTGCTTCTCCACGTCTATCCTGTTTTTGTTTAAGTGGCTTAAGGCTGAATCCGCGTGGTGTTATTTACACTAGGCTGTTCAATGGTCTCACGGAGGGAGAAATTCCAACTTAAGTCTCTGATCAGGGTGCCACTGCAGTCCACTGGGTAGTGAAAAATGTTGATGCAACTCAAGTGCCTACATGCACTCTTTTCCTCAAGTTTGATAGAGTAGTGCTTCCATCAAAGATCAAAGCCAGTCTGACCATACATTCCAAATCCAATGCACTGCTAACAGTGTCAATATTACAACCATGGCTCGCTCCAAGAAGGACATGGCAATGGAGACATCTGACCTGAAATTCAGCACTACAATTATCAAATCGGCCAGTATCATGGTAGCATCCCACCAGCTGTACAACAAGCTACCAGATCTTCGCCTCCGGCAGCAAAAATACCTGCTACACAACTGGCAGGTCAGAAAGGACAGGAGGCCTACTCCCATTAAGACTTTTTATGTCCCTCCAGCCAACAATCATCTGAGTCTTCATCTGTCAACCGCAAAGGCAAACAGTCTTCTCCTTCCATGACTCAAAGATCCTCTTCATCAGTGCCGCCATGTGATATCCTCACCCAGCTGACCTCCGTTTCGCTGGTGCACTCCGCCAACCATTTTTCTATTCTGGAATCTGCAGCCGACCAAGAGAGACTGCCAGTACCCTGTAGATAATGTGGAACAGGATCCTACAGCCTCTGCACCCTGTAGCAGCGAGCCTCTGAAGGCTGGCACTTGGTAGTCATCGAGGTGACAACCCTTCATTTTTTGCCTCCTCCCCTTTCGCCGTGATGACTCCAATGGAACGTTACCAGCATTGGATCCAACAAGGAGGAATTACAGCTGGTTCTGAAACATCTGTGTCCACTTGTTTTCTGCCTGCAGGAAAAAAAATCGTGTCCTCATGAGCACTTTGATCTCTCGCACCTCTTTCCTGGTCTACTTCGAGCCTCCCCCCAAGGACAGCATTCCGTCTCATGGAGGAGCCATGCTGCTCATTTGAGATGACGTTCATAGTCAGACCATTTTCCCGAACACCTAACTGCAAGCTGTTGCAGCCACATGTTGCTTCTTTGCTTCACCTTTTTTCTTTGTAACATCTACATTCCTCTGTCATTTGGTGTCACCAGGCCAGACTTCTTCTAGCTTATTGGTCAACTCTCTATCGCCTGTTTTTGCTGCTCAGTGACTTTAATGCATTTGGGGCCCTTCCAGAACCTGTCTCAGAGGTGTCTTAATCGACTCAACCTCCCTTGTCTTAACACTGAAGCATGCGCGCGCGCGCGCGCGCCCACACACACACACACACACACACACACACACACACACACACACACACACACGCACACACACATACACACACCAATTCCCATTTGGACCTATCCTTCTGCACTGCTCTTATTGCCCATTGTCTCGAGTGGTCCATTCTCTCTCACACATACTCGAGCGACCATTTCCTGTGTGGTATCCAATTGCTGGCTTCTACCCTATATATGTTTAAACCCAACTGCAAGTTTTCTGAAACCGACTGGAGGCTTTACTCCACCCTAGTGACCTTCGGCGAACAACATTTCCCCATCTGTAATGGCCATGTAGAGAACCTTACAGATGTTATCCTTACCACTGTAGAATGTTCCATACCTCGCACTTCATAATCACCGCGACATGTACCAGTCCTTAGGTGGACTGAGGAATGCCGCATTGTGCTCATCATGTTTTAACTGTCATTCTGTGATTGTTTGTTATAAACAGCTTTGTGTGTATTGTCATCGAATTCTTCAGGATAACAAAAAAGCTGGTTGGATTTCATTTACTAGTTCTTGTAACAGTTCGACTCCCTCTTTCATCATATGACCCAACTCCTCTCTGGGACCATGATCTACTACCTAATTTCTGGGCTGGAGCAGATGATGTCTTTGTGACCCACATTGCTATCTGCAACACCTTAGGCTGTATTTTGTGGAGATTTCGAGCACCACCCACTATCACACTACCTTCTTCCACTGGATACGAGTGGATGAGGCTCAGGTGACATCTTGCCAAATGCCACATTTCCTAGATGCTGGCGTGAAGCCACTGTCATACCTACACCTAATCCTAGTAAGGACAAACACTTTCCTTCTAGATAGCACCCCATTTCTGTTACCAGTTTTGTTTGCAGAGTAATGGAACGTATGATTCATGCCTGAATGATGTAATGGCTCGAGTCTCGCAGTTTACTAACCACTGCTCAGTGAGGATTTCTAGTGCACCATTCTGCAGTTGACAATCTCGTCACTTCGTCTACCCATGTCAAGAACGGTTTTCTGTGGTAATACCAGACTGGTCATGGTCTTTTAACTAGGAGAATGCCTATGAAACCTGGTGGAGGACTGGTATCCTCTTCTCTCTATATGTGGGGTTTTCAAGACCTCCTGCCCTGTTTCCCTCAGCAATTTTTAAAAGACAGAATTTAACATGTACATTTATGTTCTGCCTTGTCAGATACCTTTAGCCAGGAAAACGGGGTGCTTCAGGGCTCTCTCCTGAGTGCCGTCCTCTGTACTTTAGCCATAAACCCTATTATAGTCTGTCTGCCACCAGGCATCTCCGGGTCCCTTTTCGTTGATGATTTTTCTGTCTATTGCAGTGCTCCACCGACTTGACAGCTTGAATGGCGTCTTCAGCGATGTCTCGATCATCTTCACTCGTGGAACATCGACAATGGCTTTCGCTTTTAGACTGACAAAACCGTTTGTATGAATTTCAGGCAGCGCAATGGGTTTCTTCTGCCATCTTTACGTCTTGGTGTTGTTGCTCTCCCATTTGCTGAAACTACAAAATTCTTGTGGCTTATGCTCCATAAAAAGCTTTCTTGGTTCTCCCATGTATCTTACCTGGCCACCTGGTGCACCCGGTCTCTCAATGTCGTATGTGACCTAGGTGGTACCTACTAGGGAACAGATCAGGCCACCCTCCTCCTTTTGTAACGATCCCTTGTCTGTTCGAAACTAGACTCTGTTTCGTTTATGCATCTGCATGCCTGTCCGTCTTACACTGTATAAATACAATCCATCATCGTGAAACCAATGTGGCTACTTCTACATTTTACACTTACCCAGTTGAGAATCTCTATGCTGAAGATTCCGGACCATCACTGTCATACAAGCATGATGTTCTCCTCAGTGGATACTCCCCATGTGGGTCCATGGGTAAGAGTAGGCCCGAGGTATTCCTGCATGTCATAAGAGGCGACTAAAAGGAGTTTCACATGTTTTGGCCTTTATGTAATGGTTCCCTGTAGGATCTAACCTCCATTCTCCACAATTATACTGAAGAGCGAGCCAGTTGGGGAAAGGCACCTTACATGGTGCATTGTGTCCATCATACATTGAGATCTTTAGCCCACTTTCTCGTTGTCGCACTTCAGTCCCACTCTTTCTCCATCTCTTGGGTGAGGACACCTTCCTGGATGTGTTTTCCACTGCACTATACAGTGTCACTTTCTGTGTCGACGATGACCATGGATTTCTTTGCACCTGATATCCAGAACAGTAGCCAGTCCATTGTGGAGGGGCCACCATTCCCCTTCACCACACAGGGATCACTATGCTAATGCCAGTGCAGTTAACTCCCCACATATGCCAAGGGTTAGATGCACATGCCCCTCGGGCATCGGGACTCCCGGCCTGCTAGGTGGCCTTTGCTGTGGCTGGGTGGTGTCCTGGTCGGTGAGGGTGGTGTCAGGGCAGATGACACGTGATGAAGTGTAATCCATCATCACTTTCTGATGGTGAAACACCAGCAGTGTCTAAGTGTTCACGAGCTCAATGGAACACACAGAACTATGACCCAAAATCGTTCCCCTCCCTTGGGACACCATAGGAGGAGATTCAGCCTAAGGATGGCAGCGGATCTTATTTGCCTCTGTACCTTGTATGTTCGAAAGCTGATTGGGAATCTTTCATGACGATGAAGCTACAGTTTTTTGTTGAGCATTTAGAGGACAAGTTTGGGGATGTGGAGGGATTGTCCGAAATGAGATCTGGGAGAGTCTTGATCAAAGCAGCATCCTCTGCCCAGTCACGGATGTTACTCGCTTGTGACATGCTGGGTTTTTGTTCTGTATCCATCACTCCTCATAAGAGCTTAAATATGATCCAGGGTATCATATTTCACTGGGACCTTCTTTTCCAGTCTGATGATGAGCTGCGCGCCAATTTAGAGTGGCGAGGTGTACATTTCATCCAGCGTGTCCACCGGGGTCTGAGCGATAGTTAGGTTGCCACTGGTGCCTTCAACTTGGCCTTCAAGGGCGATACATTGCCCAACGGTCTACTGCTGTCATGTAAATCCGCATATCCCTCCCCTGATCCGGTACTTTAAGTGCTGGAAGTTCAGTCATAAGTATTCCCACTGCACTTCCAGCATCACATGTCGAGATTGCAGATACCCATCACACCCCAATACTCTATGTGCACCGCCTCCCCTCTGTGTCAATTGCAGAGAGCACCATTCGCCTTTGCTCACCAGACTGCTGCATTGTCCAGAAAGAAAGTAAAATCATGGAGTAGAAGACCCTGAACCTACTGACCTACACTGAGGCTAAGACAATATTTGAACGCCTACATCCTGTGTGTATTACATCATCTTATGCCACCACAACAACAGTTCTGGCACCATCAGCTCCACCAACCCCAGTCACCTCTCAGAGCTGGAAGACTACGCCTGTCCCCTTGATGGTGGGGGCATTTCCCTCCCTGTTGCTCCTGTACCACCTGCTTCAGGACCAACACCCCTCCCCCTCCCCCAACCTTTGGGGATGTCCGTCCCCACTTCTAAGCCTGACAAGCGTAAGTCTTCTTTGGCTTCTCTCGCTAGGAATGGGTCCATTGGGTCATTTCCTTCCCAGGTTTCTGCTATTGGGAAAGATGACACCTGGCAGTGGTTGAAGAGCTCAAAAGCAACTGGTTGGAGGGCTTCACGGTCATCCTCAGTCGCAAAGACTGAGCCAGTGAAGTCCTCCAGGCCAGAAAGACAAGGAAATTGCGGTGGTACCCACACCACCGCTGCCTACAAGCTCTGCCAGACCCTCAGACACAATGGACATAGGCTGCTCAGGCAGTAAGTCGGTGGCAGCAGGTGACTCCGAGGCGTAAATTGCCTCATTCCATGTTCCATGCATTCCCAGTCTCACGATGAGGTGTTCCTCCAGTGGAATTGCAGCTGATTTTTCCACTACCTGGCTGAGCTGCGGCAACTGCTATCTGCATTGCCCCCAGGAAACCTGGTTCCCAGCAATGTGGACCCCTGCCCTCTGCGCCTATGAGGGATATTACAGGAACTGTAGCAACTATAATCGAGTGTCAGGTGGAGTTTGCTTTTATGTCCTAAACTCAGTCTGTAGTGACACTGTGCCCCTTCAAATCCCTCTTGAAGCTGTGGCTGTCAGATAAGGACGACGCAGGAAATAATTGTCTGCAATCTATATCTTCCTCCAGATGGTGCACTGCCACTGAATGTATTAGCTGCACTGATTGCTCAACTCCCTAAACCTTTTCTGCTTTTTGGAGATTATAACACCAATAACCCCTTGTGGGGTGACACCACACTTACTGACCGAGGCAGAGATGTCGAAACTTTACTGTCTCAGTTCGACCTCTGTCTCTTAAATACTGGGGCCACCATACATTTAAATGTGGCTCATGGTAGTTACTTGTCCATTGATTTATCAATTAGCAGCCCAGGACGTCTTCCATCTATCCACTGGAAAGCACATGACGACCTGTGTGGTAGCTACCACTTCCCCATCTTCCTGTCGCTGCCCCAGCGTCAGGCCCACGGATGGGCTTTAAACAAGGCAGACTCTGGAACTTTCACCTCTGCTGTCACCATTGAATCTCCCCCACACGGTAATGATCGATATGATGGTTGAGCAGGTGGCTGCAACAATTATTCCTGCGGCAGAAAACGCGATCCCTCGCTGTTTAGGGTGCCCCTGGGGTAAGGCAGTCCCCTGATGGTCGCTGGAAGACGCTGAAGCAATTAAGGAGCATCGGCGAGCTCTATAGCGCCATAAGCAGCATCCTCTACTGGAGTTCCTCATAGCCTTTAAATGGCTTCATGCCCACGTTCGCCAGCTTATCAAAAGACGGAAACAGGAATGTTGGGAGAGAACGTTTCTACCACTGGGTGCCATACGTCACCTTCCCAAGTCTGGGCAAAGATCAAACGTCTTTTTGGGTACGAGACCCCAACAGGTGTTCCTGGTGTTACCATAAATGGCGTGTTATCTACCAGCGCAAACGCGATTGCCGAGCACTTTGCTGAGCGGTATGCAGCCTTTCGCACTCTCAAAAGGCGCCTGGAAGGGAAAATCCTCTCATTCACTACATGCCACAGTGAACACTATAACGCCCTATTTACAGAGAGGGATCTCTTTGGTGCCCTTGCACATTACCCCAACACAGCTCCTGGGCCAGGTCGGATACACAGCCAGATGATAAAACATGTCTTGTCTGACTACAATCGACACCTCCTCGTCATCTTCAACCAGATCTGGTGCGATGGCGTCTTTCCATCACAATGGCGGGAGAGCACCATCATTCAGGTGCTTAAAACCGGTAAAAACACGCTTGATGTGGATAGCTATCGGCTCATCAACTTATCAACGTTCTTTGTAAGCTGCTGGAATGTATGGTGTGTCAGCGGTTGGCTTGGGTCCTGGAGTGACATGGGTTCCGCCAGGATTGCTCTGCCACTGATAATCTTGTGGCCCTCGAGTCTGCCATCCTAACAGCCTTTTCCAGACGCCAACATCTGGTTGCCATCTATTTTGACTTGCGTAAAGCATACGACACGACCTGGCGACATCATATCCTTGCCACATTGTATGAGAGGGGTCTCCGGGGCTCGCTCCCAATTTTTATCGAAAACTACCTGTCATTCCATACCTTCTGTGTCCAAGTTGGTGCCTCCCATAGTTCCATCCATATCCAGGATAATGGAGTGCTGCAGGGCTCTGTATTGTGTATCTCTCTATTTTTAGTCGCCATTAATGGTCTAGGAGCAGTTGGCGGGCCCTCTGTCTCACCTTCTCTGTTTGCAGACGACTTCTGCATTTCGTACTGCTACTCCAGTACTGGTGTTGCTGAGTATCTCCTACAGGGAGCCATTCACATGGCACAGTCACTGGTTCTAGCCCATGGCTTCCAGTTTTCCGCCATGAAGACGTGTGTCATGCATTTCTGTTGGTGTCATACCGTTCATCTGGAACCAGCACTTCACCTTAATGATGATCCTCTCGCTGCAGTGGAGACATATCGATTCTTAGGTCTTCAACTCAAAAGGAAGTGTTGGCAGCACCTCAGTGCCCTCCACTGCCTGAGCAACACCAACTGGGGTGCAGATCGCTCCACGCTGCTGCGGCTGTACAGAGCCCTTGTTCAATCTCACCTTGACTAAGGGAGTGTGATTTGTGGTTCGGGGTGCCTCGGCATTACGTTTGCTCGACCTATTGCACCATTGCGGATTTCGACTAGTGACAGGAGCTTTTAGGACGAGTCCAGTGATAAGCGTACTGGAGGAGGCTGGAGTCCCCCCCATTGAAGATCAGACGTGCACAATGGCTAGTCAGTTACATTGCACATATTCATAGCTCTCCTGAACATCCTAATTACCGTCGTCTTTTCCCAACCATGGAGGTTCACCTCCCACATAGGTGGCACAGGTCAGGGCTAACGATTGCGGTTTGCATACAATCGCTTCCGTCTGAACTGGAGTCCTTCCCTTCACCACCTCTTCTCGAGGTCCATTCACGTACATCTCCGTGGTGTAGCTGTAGGCCAAAACTTCGCCTGGACCTTTTGCAAAGCCCTAATGACTCAACAAACCCTGCGGATCTCCACTATCAATTACTCTCGATTCTTGAAGTGTCCTGGGGTTCTGCAGTGATTTACACCGACGGCTCGATGGCTGATGTCGGATGGTATTGTTAGCTTTTCCGTTGTCCACAGAGGAAATACTGAACAGCATTCCTTGGCCGATGGGTGCAGTGTATTGACTGCAGAGCTGATGGCCATAACTCGTGCACTTCAGTATATCCGTTCATGCCCCAAGGAACCGTTTCTTCTGTGTACTGACTCCTTGAGCAGCCTACAAGCTATCAACCAGTGGTACCCTCGTCAGGCTTCGGTGGCGTCCACCCAGGAATTCATCTATGCCGTGGACTGGTCCTGTCGTTCAGTGGCGTTCGTGTGGACCCCAGGACACGTCAGCATTCCAGGTAATGAACTTGCCGACAGGATAGCCAAACAGGCTGCTCGGAATCTGCTTCTGGAGATAGGCATCTCTGTCCGTGACCCGCGTTCTGACTTATGCCGATGGGTTTTTCGGCTTTGGGAGATGGAATGGCATAACAGTACGCACAACAAACTGCTTGTCGTTAAGGAGACTACGAATGTGTAGTCTTCCATGCAGGCCTCTCGCAGGGCATCAGTTGTTCTCTGCTGGCTGCACATTGGCCGCGCTTGGGCGACTCACGGCTGTCTCTTGCACTGTGAAGACCCACCTCAGTGTCGGTGCGGCACCCAGTTGACAGTGGTCCATAGTTTAGAGCACTGTCCCATTTTGACTGCCCTGTAACGATATCTTTGGTTACCGGACTTGTTGCCACTCATTTTATCTGACAACGCCTCATTGGCTGATTTAGTTTTACGTTTTATTCGTGAGGGTGGGTTTTATAATTTGATCTAAACTTTAGTGCATGTCCTTTGTCCCTCTGTCCTCCACCCCAGTTCTGTTTGGGTGGAGGTTTTAATGTGTTGCAGAGTGGCTGGCTTTTCCTTTTTATTCTCGTGGTCGGTCAGCCACTGTAATCTGCTTTCTTGTTTCACTCTCTTCTGTTTCTAGCGTCTCTATGTTGTTTCGTTGTCCTCTTTTGTTCCTTTTAGTGTGTGTTGCGTTTCCTTCGTTCTTGTGCTTTAGCCATTCTATCTGTTTTGTGCTATATGTCTCATCTGTTTTATTCTCTCAATTGTGGCATTGTTATATTAGGAACAGGTGACCGATGACCCCATAATTTGGTCCCTTCCCCCATGTTTTTAAACCAACCAACCAATCAGCATATACACATGCCATTTGTCTGCCATGCCCAGCCACGAGTCCTATGTTTCATTATCCGATCACTCCCTCGACACTAGTATGGGGCATGTTCCTCTTTTCTGCTGCCTGTTGGAATTTGTTTTCAGCTGTTGCTCTGGCAGCTTAACTTCATGGTACTTGATACTTTTCCAATGGGTGTGAACCCTTGACCATCTTACCTTCATCTGCCAGTCTGTGTTCACCTTGGACTTCATTCACTTCCTAAGGAAACGTCTCCAGCTGTAATCTGCTGCTGTGATTCTGTCAACCTTAACATGAAACTTAGTGATAATGTCTTTATGTACACTGATGGCTCTCAGGCTGGCATAAGGTGTGCCTTTTTCAATGGTACCAATGATTTTCGGTATCAGGTTCTAGAACACTGATCAGTATTTATAGCAGAGCTCTTCAGTCTGTATCAGGCTGTGCAGTACATCTGACTACACACGCTTTAATTGTCATCTCCTCCAATTCTCTCATCTCCTCCAATTCTCTCAGTGCCCTTCAGAGGCTCTGTCTGTGCACTGTACACAGTCCATCCCCTAGTGCAATAGGTCCAAGATAGCTTCCACTTGCTCACTCTTGAGGGAGCCTCTGTGAGTTTGTGGGTTCCAGGTCACATTGCTCTGACAGGAAATGAGGCTGCTGTTAATGCTGCCAAAGCCGCAGCCCTCCTACTTCAGCCCACTTGTTCTTCCATTCCTTCCAATGATTTTAGTATTGCTGTCAGCAAGTGGTGTCACTTTGGCATAACCACTGTTCTCCCCATTATGGGAACAAGCTCTGGGGGATTAAAATTCCCCCAGCAGTTTGGTTGATTTCTTCTTGGCCCTCTCGCCATGAGATCATATTACCTACGTTGCATATTGGACACTGTAGTTTTCGCCATTACTATTTAAGTGATGATCGATCACAACTTTGTGCTTATTATCATAAACCCTGACAGTTCACCTTTTCCTGCCCAAATGCCCCTTTTTTTAACCACTTACATTCTAATGTATGTTTATTATCTGAGTTATCAGCTGTTGTAGCGAATGACACACAGGCAGTTGACTGTGTTTTACTTTTTATTTATTGACATTTAATCTTTAGTTTGAGACCACTGTCGTCCCTACATCATATTTTTTGGACCCGTATGCAAGAGAAAGCCCTGTTCTTAGCTCTCTTTCCTTCCATTAATTGGCTGTAACATATAGTCACTTTTAACGCCTTTTTTTGCATTCGTGTTCTAAAGTTCTGACTCGGGTGAGTATAACCTTATTTGTTTTTGTGCACTAAAAGAAAACATAATCAAAACCAGATAAAGTCAAATCAGAGTATTTGTCCATGAAAGTCAAGGGTCCCAAGTTAGAGTACCTATCTGTTACACAGTTTTAATCAGGCAGGAAGTTTCAGCATCCCTGAAATTTGGCAGCACTATGAGATGTAATCGTCGATGAGTGACTTCAGCTGAAATTGGCATACATTAAGAAACTAGTGGGCTCTTCTTCATTGAACTAAGGCCATTATCAATGCTAGAGGCAATGTTATATAGTATTAGGGCAATGTTTTGGGTGGAGTGGTATAACAACCGTTTTATTTCTGTCTGTAACTATTCTATTTATGTGTTCTTTCTTTCAACTCTCCCTTCCTTTTGGCTCCTGTCTCAGGCTTATTCACAAATATTACAATGAGGATTACTGTCCATGATCCTCAGAAGTGTGACCCTGACATTCTGGGGTCTGAGTTACATGCCCCACCTTTATAATCTTGCCAACCTATTCTTCTTTCTACTTCATGGGAAAAACTAATAGTTCCAGACACTAGGAATTTTTTTGTGCTTTTATTTGCAGAAAATATCAAGATATTTTGCATGATTTCCCAATACATTTGAAGACTATATTTATTTATAAATGAAAATTATGTTGTTGAAATTTTGTATTACTGCCATTTAAATTGTCCTAGCTTACCACACCACATTCACCACAAAAACTAATTTTACATTTATCATAAAAGTGCATACATTTGACTAATTAACTGTTCCATGTTGCCAAATTGAGTCACTGAAAAGACAATATTCTGGGCAAATATGTCACACTATTAAACATGGACAAACAGAATCTGCATAAAAGATTAATTTTTTCAGTCCACAAACTCTGAAAGGAAAGAAAGAGGGGGAGATGAATCATTTTGAATGGAATGAAACTCCCTTTCCTTTTCATGTAATAAAAATAGGAAATATTTGCACTTACCAAGTGGTCACAGATCTAAATGTGAAGATTGTACAAATGTTAAGTTGTGGGACCAGAGAGAGGAAAGTGTCAGAGGAAATGCTACTATGTTGCGACAGACGAAAATTTGTGCCAGACTGGGATTTTATTTAAAAACCTAGATCCCCTGCTTGTTGTAATCAGTCAGTGTTTAACTAAATTCTGATATATCTGAGCACACCTCTAGCCTGACTCAAATATCCACTGCCGCTGATGTTTCCTCTCACTTCCTCCAAACACTGCTACCTGTGATCCCCGACAGTGTGTGGGAATACTCATGAAGGACTCTGATCTACCCGGCAATAAAGATATATAATAATATACTAAATTCAGTGAGGTGAAATCTACTCACATAGTCAGTAGGGATAAAATTAGAGTATGCAATAATATGATATAGGATCATATCAGTAGTTCAGAAATGGAGAACATAGTGTGGAATTAATACGTTGTGAGAAATGGAAAGTTGAACCAAATCGATTCTCTAACCCAGAATTTCTGCTTATTTTGAGCAATTACCTAAAATAGTAGTCTGTGTGAGCAAGCTTCCGTGCTTGGTTCAGACTGTCATTGATGCTAATGTTTCCTTCTATTAGTCCTGAGCGTTATAACCAGAGGTCCTTCCAGACGTATGTAGGAAGAACTCCACTGGAGTGACTGGGTGGTGGACAATCATTTTTACTGCCACAGGGATGTATATAGACAGCACTAATTTCAGTGGTGCCAGTCGTAATGAAGATAGAATGATATGAAGTTAGATACCTGAAAACTATGCAGAAAGCTGAACCATCCATTTAGTGAATATGTCATAATAAATGAGCTTGTGCCAGTTTGAACCTTAAAGGTACACATAATGCTAATGACCTGATTCTTTAACTAATAGGTTGTATGAACACACATCTTATCACACCTTAAATTTTCAGTGTCACTAATCATGTACACCATGTACAACAATAACATCATTAGGAGTAAAATATTGTTTGCAGTCCCTTCATTTCAATGAATTTGATCAATTGATATAGACATCTGGCTAATACATAGTTCCTTGGCCAAATCTATTCCATTTCTGTTTGCTATACTCCCATGAGAGAATATCAGGCGGTATGACCAGAAGTAGGCCTAATTACAGAGATCATCAGTGACAATGAAAGACTGACCCAGTTCTGGGGATGTGCTCAGACGGCCTAATGATTAAGTTGGCTGCTCACCAAAGTGGGATATCCAGGTTTCAGTCCTTATTGGGTGTTGATTGTAGTTTATGAGAGTAGGCTCATTGCACAATGGGTTAAACATTTCTAAATGGTTTACACTCACATCATTACATATCATTGCATATTCAATATCATCCCCACTGATGTCATTCATTTCATTTCAGTCTATTTAATTCACATAGTACATATCACTGTATCATGGCAACCCAATGTTGCCCATTAAATCTGTTAACCATTGGTGCTATTCTCATTCACCTCACTTCAGAAAACACAGGCAGTAGTGTTAAAAAGTAACAGAAAAAATACCATGAATAAAGAAAGCTTGTGCTGAATATCGAGACTTGCTCTTACAACAGAAGAGCTAAATTTGAATCCTGCTCAGGCACAAATTTTCACTTGTCACAACAGATTCATTACACTGCAGGTTCTGCATTCCATAATGATTGTCACTGATATTGTTCCACATCAGCAAATCTTCTCTGTTGCAACCCTAACGATTCCATCCATTTTATTTTCGTGAATTTCATTTATTTGGGGATATGAGTATAGCTTGAATAAAGGAAGGAGCAGAGAATTCAGCATGCATGCAACCAACCACACTTCAAAAGGCCCTGGGTGTACCTGCAGAACAGAACAACATAAGAGCACTTGGCACTTGAGAATGATCTGGTGATTGACTGGTGGATAGCTTCTAGCTTTGACTCATTTAAAAGTCAATCACAAAGTTATCAGGGGCATTGAGGGGCTGTGGAAAGATTCAAAATCATGAAATGTTCAATTTTTGACTTTTTTGCATTTTAAAAGTCGAGACTTTCCCCTTTGAGTTGATATATAATTTATTCCGATCAGAGCAACAACAATTTTTAATTTTTTAAAAATATGTTCTGCATGGATGTGTCTCATTTGGCACTGTTACAGTGCTGTCAAATGTTATATTTATGAGTCTACATCATATACATGTTAGTGATGTGAGAGAAAATAAATGTCACAAAATAAGGTTGTGGCTAGCCTGTGATAGTTCAATACATATATCACCCACCAAATTGTCATGTATTTCATATTTATTTGCTCCTTTGTAATTCTGAAAATATTTGTAGTGAATTGCATTCATTGAAGTTTCTATTTTACTGAGGGATAACCATGGATAAAAATAAAGTGGCTAGAAGTCCTCTCAAGGCTTTTAAGAAAAGGAGACATGTTCGACACCAAATGTAGGTGTTATTGCCATAAACAATAAAGATGATAACCAAGTGCATGAACCTAACCTTGGTACACCTGATAATTGTAATAAAAGCGAGAAAGAAAGAACTTTGCAGAGGAAGCTCAGTTCAGTTAGTGAAAAGTATGAATGGTTTATGTGCAATTCAGATGTGAATGAAATATTTGGTATGTCAGTTCTCAATGTGATTTTTGCAAACTGTGTACGATTTATTCAGTGTAGTGAGGTTGCCTGGAACTCCCTGTAAAAAATTATGTAGGACTTGCCAATGAAATGGAATTGAAGTGTGGTAAGTGCTCATACATGACAACCTTTTGTAAGTTATTCCAAATGGAGAAAAAGATAATAAAATCTATGAACACATCAGATTTGTCTATGCCTTGCATACAGTTGGTAAGGGTGCTACTGCAGGTACAGTTTTTTGTAGCACGATTAATCTTCCAAAACCTCCAACCAAGTTTATGAACCATATCAGATTTATGGAGTCTAAAGAAAAGGATGTCTATATTGAATCTATGAAGAATGATATAGAAGAGCTTGTAATACACTGAAGCCGCAAAGAAACTGGTATAGGCATGCATGTTCAAATACAGATATATGTAAACAGACAGAATACGGTGCTGCCGTCGGCAACGCCTACATAAGACAACAAGTGTCTGGTGCAGTTGTTATATCAGTTAACGCTGCTACAATGGCAGGTTCTCAAGATTTAAGAGAGTCTCACCATTTCATGAACGTAACATGAACATCACAAATCTGGTAAAACATCAAATATCCAACTTTGTGGCGGCCAGAAAAAGATCCTGCAAGAATGGGACCAATGATGACTGAAGAGAATCGTTCAACATTACGTAAGTGCAACCCTTCCACAAACTGATGCAAATTTCAATGCTGGGTCATCAACAAATGTTAGTGCATAAACAATTTAACAAAACATCATTGATTCGGGTTTCAGACCTGAAGGCTCACTCATGTACCCTTGATAACTGTCCAACACAAAACTTTGTGGCTCACAAATTGGATTGTTGGTGACTTGAAACATGTCACCTGGTTGGATGAGTCTCATTTCAAATTGTATCAAGCAGATGTACGTGTATAGGTATGGAGACAATCTCATGAATCCATGGACCCTGCATGTCAGCAGAGGACTGTTCAGGATGGTGGATGCTCTGTAATGGTGTAGGGCATGTGCCGTTGGAGTGAGAGGGGACCCCTGATACATCTAGGTTAGACTGTGAAATACTGTGACAGATGACACGTACATAAGCATCTTGTCTGATCACCTGCATCCATTCATGTCCATTGTGCATTCTGATGGACTTGGGCAATGCCAGCAGGACAATGGGATAGCTCATACATCCAGAATTGCTACAGAGTGGCTCCAGGAACATTTCCTTAGGCCAACAAACTCCCCAGACTGGAACATTATTGAGTATACCTGGGATGTCTTGCAAAGTGCTGTTCAGCAGAGATCTCCACCCCTTATAATCTTACAGATTTATGAACAGCCCTGCAGACTTCATGGTGTCAGTTCTCTCCAGCATTACTTCAGACATTAGTTGAGTCTGTGTCACATAACACTGTGGCACGTTTTCATGCACTCAGGGACCCTACATGATATTAGGCAGGTGTACCAGTTTTTTGGCTATTCAGTGTGACTGCAGCATTCGATGGTACCAGCGATAAATGGAGACACACATCTCTCCATGGTGTAGTATCTACCACCAGTATGTATACAGTGAAATTTTTGGATTAACATTTGTTCTGCAGCTGGGAGTTTTTTTGAGGGTGTCGGGTCACAGGCTGGAATAGGCAGGGTGGTCTGGCCAACATGTCTCCACCCTCCATTTTCTGGGGATGTGGTCCAAGGTATGAAAGGGAGTTTTTGTATTTCTTTTATTTACTGTATTTTTAATTTTTTGAGGTGGCTTTTGTGTCTATTGATTTTTATTCTCTTTCATAGGTGCTAAACACAACAAACAGAAACTAAAGGTACCATTCAACACAAACAAACAAAAAAAAACTGCTACCAACACTGTCTAGAGTTAGAGTTCACTAGAGAAGAAAGAAAAGAAAATGGGACCCAGCAATGGCCATGTTGGCATGTATCCAGGACAGCTTCTCGCTAACTTAAAAACTAAATATTCTGTCCTGAATACATCAGGCTTGAATGTTACTTCCTGAATGCTGAGCTATCTTCTCATTTCACTTACCATATATGGAACACCCCAGCTAGCCAGATGGTCCATCAATAATGAACCCAAGAATTAGAATAACATGTTCTATACTTCACATGTCACTGCAAGATATCATGTTGCTCTTGCAGTATGTACCACAAGTCTATGATGTTATTGTCATCAGTGTGATACTAATAATACTTCGCCATCCCCTTTATTCAGTTTACAGCATTTGTCCTGGTGGTGGGAAAGTATGCTTTGTCCGGTAACAGTCAGTCATCAGCTTTGATCGTCATGTGTGCCGTACACAGTAAAAGGGCCAGCATTTTCCTCATTAGAGGCCAACAGTCTATTACCACGCAACAAACCATATGGTGCTCACTGGAGCCGACAATTGCACAGTGGGGGCATGTTACCATGTCTACCAGATGAATAGAGCACAGTTGTTGATGGTTTGGGAATTTGCCATTCACCACTACGTACCACAATGCTCATACCTCTGTAAGGAGAGAGGGAAGATGGACCATTCTCCATGTTTTCTGCCACTGTACCGCCAGGTACTTCCATGTCGCCACACTGTGAGATAATTGCTGAAGGAAGCTTCAATTTATGTCTTTCTTTGTCGGCAGCCTGGTCTCCTGCAAACTGCTTGAACATGACTGTAATCGACGAAGAATCCTCGAAGGCGTGCAAGTGGTGCTGTGATGTGGCCTACATTGACTGGTGGACAGAGTAAATGGGAAGCCACTTTGCTGATCACAACACCCATTAAGGTGACATGCTCAGTTTACCAACAGCACTGCATCATACTAAGAAATTGCACACGTGCCCTGTTCTTCACGTTTACAAGTCTGATGCCTCTTCCTCTCAGCAGCAGTGTCAAGGTGTCATAGCTGATTTTGAAGAGGTGGCAGCACTTATGAAATGTCTGAAGGCTGACTACTGTAGTCTTGACGCGATCATGATGGGTAATGGCAGTATGTTTGCCAAGTGACTTATTTTTGGTGCCAAATAGACATTGACATAATGTGCACACTGGAGCATATCTATGGCATGTTGTCGTACCAATGTGTGAATCTGTTGCACCAGCCACTGTACATCATGTGTTCCTGTGGAATACCAGTCCCAAACACTTGAGAGAGGGGGACTTGGTGATGGACACTGCTGTCCCTAGTAACAGCCCTCTGCCCACTTCCATACATTGGGTCTTTTGTAGGTTGATGACATTACCCGTCACTGTTCCATACTGCTGGAGCCATTTCAGTGCCACCTGGATTTCATCTCCTGACTTGACCAGAAGAATGACATTGTCAGCACATGCGCAGTATTGTAAAGATGTGGTCCAAAGTTGGACACCTTCAAGTCAGTGTCAGAGGTTGTATATTGCAGGTTCAAGAGCAACTTCAAATAAGATGGCAAAAGGGGGCAACCCTGCCACACTGAGCGACGGATCATGAAAGGTTCTGAGCTAATACTTTTCACCAAGACTCTTGAGTTTGCGCCATTAATCAACATCATGATCGTGTCCTCAAACTGGAGGGGGATTCCCATCGGATCCATGGCCACTCGGAGGAATACACGGTCCACTTGGTCAAAAGCGTGATCGAAATTGACTGCTACAAGGGCTCCTCATAATCAACATGCCGACGTCAATGCTATGACATCCCTGTATGCCCCTAGTAGTGTGTGTATATCGATCTTCCCACCTAGACATGTTTGATCTAAATCTATTTTGTCCTTTATCACTGCTTGAAGGCGAGCATGGAAGATATGTGCAAAGATTTTGTGGTCTCCACTCAATAATGTCTATGACCACCACTTGGTTTTGAACAGGTATCAGGATACCCACTGTGAACTCGGTAGGGACACAAGATAGCTGTTAAGAGTCTGTTGTACATCTGTACCCATGTCCGTCTCATCAGAGGAACAAATGTGCAGTAGAACTCAAGGGGGAGCCCATCTGGTCCAGGGGATTTGTTTAATACACCACACTGTAGGGCAGCATCCAGATCATCTATGGTGATTTCAGCCATAAGGCCATCTACTTCAGTGGGATGCTCATCCACTGGCATTTCACGAAGCGCATCTGCCAGTCCTGCTCTGTCCAGCTGGTCATACACATAGAAACTGCGGTAGTGGTGAGCAAAAGCATGTGCAATATCCTTCTGTAATATGGCCTTCTTTCTCTCAGTATACAGCGGAATGATGGCCATTCATTATGTAATTTGTTGAGCATCCTGACATGCACTTTCTCATTCCATCTTCACTCCCGTAAGATGCTGCAGTTTTGCATTGATACGTTGGTCAGCTTGCTGATGGCCGGGAGACAGTGGTTGTTTCGCTAACTCACGTAGGCCTGTGAAATAAAATTCGGAAGTCACCCATTGCCAATGTGACTTATCTTGGCCATATCATGTGAATGTTTTGCGTAAAGCAAGTTTGATGCAGCAGAGCCACCATTTAAGCATTGAATCATTCGAACGTTGATGTCATTGACATTGTCGCCATGTGACTTCAACTTCACATAAACAGTTCTCATCCTGCAGATTGGAAACACTAAGCTTCCATGGGCCCCTACTGCACCATGTCTTCCGTTTTGACAGAGCAATGATGCAGATGTAAGCCTGGTGGTCTGTAAAGGGTGTAGGCCACACCTCGGCATCAACCATCGCCTGGCATAGCCCATGTGACACATACACCCTGTCTACTTGACTAGCTGAGTGGCTTGTAAAGTACGTACAACCGCAGCTGTCACTGAGCGTCATTTCCCAGGTGTCATGCAGTGCAAGATCACGAACCAGCATCTGTAACGCTGGGAGAGGAACAAAAATTGGTCTTTGGTCCTAGGGCTGTAGAATGCAGTTGAAGCCACCGCTGACAGTATAATTCTCTTGACATCCTTGAAAGTGTGGTGACACTTCCTCTGTGTAAAAATTCATGCATTCATGTCTCTTGGTCAAGCCAGATAGTGTGTAAACATTCACAAAGGGTACATCCCCTACAGTCAGGGTAACATCAAGGGTTGATGGTAAGTATTCCACATCTTAAGCCACTATTCCTTCTCATAACAGTATGGCTGTCATCATAACCTGTTGAACAATATAAGTCATAACTGTAAAACTCAACTGGGCACTGTTTCATAGCTCCTGCAGAAATAGTATGTCCTACAGCATTTGTATCTTTACTGAGGTGCAAATACCACTGATGTTAACTCTACCAATACAGTAGACATGTGACATCTTATTGGTTGTGCACTGCTGCGAAGTCACGCATCTACTAATCGGCTGTCAGAGGAGCGTTCTTCCTGGACCAGGACCACACAACATGGCCTCATTGGCCACCATGGGCAAGGTACCCTCCCGACCCATTGTTGGTGGGAGCCAATGATTAAACGTCAGCCTCCTGCATCTCATCAGTTTGTTCCATTTCTTGTGACCAATCAACTAATGCATTGATGAGGACTCCCGCTGGTAATGGAATTTCATCTGCAGATGGGACCTTGTACTCTTGCGTATCTGTGTCCATCGTGTCTCTTTGATGTGTTGGCTTCTCCACAGTTTGTGGCACTGAAACTGTGGATGTGACGTCATCCTGGCCTGGAAGTGAAAACGAATTTTGATCAATCGCGGTGTCTTCTTCGTCGCCTCGGTTGTGGTGCTTGTCTTCTGTGGACAGCGATCTCTTCTTTCATTTCTTCTGTTTTCATGGTGCAGCTTCCACATCTGCTGAGAGATGCTCTTCAGTGTGATCCTCTTGTGGATCCAATTCCACATCTGAAGATTGGTTCCACTGGAGCATGGTAGGACCAGGGCCATTTGCACTGTCAGTGACGTGGGATGAGGGGTGATACTCTCAAATTCTGTGGGAAACAGCTTGTCATGAGTGTCGTCCACATCATTCTGTAATGACAATAGTCAGTGATGTCAACTGCTATGGCAGGTGCTGGGTGTCCCAAAGTAGCTGTACTAGACATCACTGAAGACAGTCAGTTCACACATAGCCTTCCTGCCCCCAGCCAGAGCAGGTTTTCTGTTGACCATCGTATATAAAAATGGCTCGACAGCCATCTATTGTCTCATAAGATGGTATGTGCTTTTGGATTTCAATTCTTATTTGGCACACTCTGCTGAGAGTGAGATACATCTCCAAGCTTGTCCATTTCTCTGTCGCATGATTAAGGACCATACCATATGGGCGAAGTGCTGTGATAACCATGTCTGCAGGAACTTCAAATGAAAGTTCGAATACACATACCGTTCTCACTCCAAGAGCAGCATGATCACTCCCAAGTTCCCGTTGGCATGGTAAAAGTGGTAACTGTCAGTGGATTGACAAATAAGTCTATTGCACAATGCTTTGTCTATGAGTTTTACATATAAAACACTGGCTACTATTCATAGGTCATTTACTATCAGCTCCCAGGGATCTAGTTTCACCATTTTGCACATGAAACATTCAGATTTGTGTGCTTTTGGTCTTGTGTATTGTGCATCGAGCGTGAACTTGATAGTCACCTTCCAGTAAGAAAGAGCCATCATGATCTGCAGTACTCAGTACACCACTATGTGAAGCCTAACGGATGTTAACAAAGCTCACTCTTAAAACGGGGCCCGGCCTGTGTGCTTGGGACATCCAAGCCGCTACAGTGCTGAAGGGGGACTGTACTTGAAATCAGGTCTTCTTGCTTGATAGGCAGAAATGCTAACCATTACACCACCCCAACACTGTGGTTAACATTCCTGCATGAATTACCCAAGCTGAGTGCCCTTCCCAACACAAACTTCAGATCACATCTTCTGTTTATTTTCCCTTACATTGTTACTACTGCCAGGGCTCTCCAGCATTTAAATAGTACCCAAGTATTGGATGTAATGGGGAAGTCCTGTACTGTAGGTGATCTTATAGATCTTATAATTATATTTTTCCCTGAGACATTCAAGTCTCTTCCTTATCTGTGATAATGATTTAAGTCCGACCCACAGAACAAATTTTAATCCGTGTCTTTTGCTTCAATGTCTCAGGGAAAAATATAATTATAAGATCTATAAGATCACCTGTGGTGTAGGGTTTTCTCATTATATCCAATGCTGGGATGCTATTCCAATGCCAAAGAGCCCTGGCAGTAGTAACAATGTAAAGGAAAATAAACAGAAGATGTGAACTGAAGTTTGTGTTGGGAAGGGCACTCAGCTTCGGTAACTCATACAGGAATATTCATCACAGTACTGTGGTGGTGTAACGGTTAGCATTTCTGCCTAGCAAGCAAGAAGACCCGGGTTTGAGTCCTGGCCGCAGCACAAATTTTAATTCATTTCTACTACTTTCAAACATCTTCAAGAACTGAAGCCCTAAGGTAATGACATTGTAATGCATAAATCTGGGTGTATTTGATATGTACAGAAATGAATGGGATTAAGAATTTAGCTACTGAAAGCTTCATACAAAAAATTCAATGATAGTAAAGGGTTGGATGGGAAGGGAAGGATAATTGACAAAATACAGAATTATTATGGAATGGCTATCAGGCAAAACATACAGTGTCCATAAAAAGAAGAAGGGTGTTTGGGCATTTTTTTTTCTTCATAATTTTTCATCGGATGAAGGTCTCACCATTGCTTGTGTTCCAAAGAAGAGAACAGTTGGTGTAAATACAACAGGAGATTGCTAACTGGTGAAGTGTACACTCATAAATACAGACTGTCTGATGTGGTAATGGAGATGGTAAAACCTACTTTCAGACACTTAGCAGCACCTGAACTCTGGAAAAAGTGTGTTCATGGAATAACTCAAAACCCCAATGAAAATGTAAATAGTGTCATATGGTCAAGAATCACCAAGATTGTGTTTCTTTGAATAGGAACACTTCCTTTGGTGCACATGATGCTGTTGTTACTTTCAGTGATGCCAATGTTGTAAGATGCAAAGTATTTCGAAACATGGGAATGAAGATAGGTTGCAACATGGTATGAACAATGCTTGCTTTAGGCAAGGAATATCTTCAGGTTTCTGACAGGAGAAGTTGACAGAAGATGAAGATAATCCATCCAATCACATGGAACGCACTTAAGGGGTCATCCAGACTTGGTCACTCAGTTCCCAAAAGTTTTATTTTTTCATACAAATTAAATATTTTCTCGGGATCTACCAAACCACTTTGCTTCAAGCTTTCATGAAAAGTTACATAGTCCCTTCTGCATAACTTAACAGCCTTTTACCATAAATTTGAATACTAGTGAATTTATAAACAAAAAATGGTGCAAAAACTAGTGAATTTTCATCACAATAGAAAAATTAATCTCTACCAACTGAAATATATATATTTTTTTAAAGTGCCCATTTTAATTTCAATTTCAACAAATAACCTGTAAAGCTTTCAGCTTTGTCAAATACTTTCTAAGAAAACATGTAATTCATAACCTCTATTTTAACACTGGAAATCTAGGGCTTTCCAGAGCTGCTTAAAGAAAAATGATCCAGAGGTCAGTGAACAGAAACTTATTCGTTTATTTCAAATTTATCGCCCTTCACTGTTGTGGTTCTTGTCATACCCTAACAAAAGGAATTACATAAAATTCCTCTTGATATCTTCATCTGAGGTAAATATTATGCCCCTCAGGGCATAATTCAACTCACCAAAAGTGGCATACTAACAGGAAGGAAGTTCTGGATTTTATTGAGGGTGACTGAGGGAGTTCCATTCGAATGTCTGCAAGAGCTCTTTGACTGCATTTGCTGCATGGTGTGTTGCATTATCACAGACCAGAATGATCCCATGGGTGAGCTGCTGTGGTCTTTTGTTGTGATCCCTTTGGAAAAGTGGTAAAGGTTTGTATCACTGCACATTTAACATTGTCCGATGCTGTAAGAAATCAATAAGGAGAAGACACTATTGGCCAAAGATGAAGATAAACACAACTTTCCCACCCTTGTGTGGATGGCAAGGGATTTTTTGGGTTGCAGCAAAGCTGGGTGCTTCCACTGGAGATTTCCATTTTGACTCAGATGCACAGTGACAACATATATTGTCTTTAGACAGTATTCATGACAAGAGTTTGCTCCCTTCCTTGACCTAGAGCTGCATGTGTTCATGAGAGTCCCATGTCACATGCTTCCTCTGTTCATCAAAGATGGTAAGGCAACAACTGGATGTACACTTTGCAAATTTTTAGTCTGTCCTTAATGATAGCATGAACTCTTCTGCAACAATCGCTGTCAGCGTTGTATAACAAGGGCATTTACTGGGTAAATGCAATGTGGTGTTGCAGATTGTGTGTCATCAGCAAAAGACTGGACTTGCATTCGGGAGGACAATGGTTCAGACCCATGTCCTGCCATCTTGATTTAGTTTTTCTGTGAGTTTTCTAAATCGCTACAGGCAAATGCCAGGATGGTTCCTTTGAAATGGCATGGGTGATTTCCTTCCCCATTGGTCCCTAATCTGATGGGACCTATGACCTCACTGTTTGGACCCCTCTCCCAAATCAACCAGTCAGTGAAAGATGTCAGCCATTCCCTCAAATACTTGTGCCATGTCTTGACCCAGTAAGTAACCACTGTTTCTATAAATCTTTAAGAAACATAGTTCTATACCAGCACCAAACTGTTCTGATTTTGGAAAGCTATTGATACTGTTTGTGAACTACTTTGCAGAATGAATCTTTCATCCTGTTCACGATGTTAATCTGACAAGAAGTTTCTGGTGAAGTGTTTCTTTTGAAGACTTATCCTTTGTGCTACATAAATTTTAAAATAAATTTCTTTCACTTTTTTGATGACATAAATTTTGTGTTATTTCAAATTATAATAAAATTAAATTTTTACTACTATATTTTCTATGTACAATCATTCATGAACCTTGGATTTAAAGTGGTACAATTAAAAAAAACGTTGCTGCTTCCAAAATGACCACTGCATTCAGAGAACTCAGTTGTCCTTTTCTATACTTCTTTCAGTTTATCTCACTGGAAGCGTTTGAATTGCTATATTTTGTCATGTTTAAAAAGATAACTGTCAGAAATGTTACAGAACATATTGTTGAGAATGAGTTAGAGTGACAAATGCTCTCTTTAAAGAGATGTTCATAATGTACACACTGGTGTCAGTTGTTGCATTATAAAATCTACTTAGAGTTGTGATGAGTGACACACACTAGCATATTGAAGCACTGTCAGATATTGAGTGGATATATAGTGTATCAAAGCTAATTTGCAATATACATTGTACTAAGATGACTTTATCAGGATTAAGCCTCATTACCTTGTGCCTCCTTTACTTCCTTCCTTTATGCAAGTAGGAAGGTTCTGTTATATTTGTGGGAGTCATACATTTAGTGTGATCAAGTATTTATTTTCTACAGTGCCAAGTATATAATTCACACATTAAAAAAACAGCAATGTATGTGTACTCATTTGTAAACAAGCATATGACTTTCATTAGACTGCTGTTTCTGTATGAATTAAATGTACTGATTATGTAATAAAATAAAAAAGATGACAGCTTCAGGAGATAAAAAGCTGTAGCTGGTTTATATGAAAGAAATGAACAATAGCTGGTATGAACTATTAAATTGTTAAGTCACATTTTTGGTTTAGGAAGTAGACACACTGTTTCCATAATGATACAATTATTTTAATATAAAAAGTTACAATAATATATGTACAAATTTTTCAAAGACCATACTTTCTTAGTTAAGAACATTGTAAGGAATAGATACCTAATATATTCGATCAAGAATTTTCATTACTATTTTGCAAGAAATTCTTAGATTCCTCCAGTCTATAAAACTAATATAAGTTACCCCCCCCCCCCCCCCCCTGATCATGAGTATGATCTAACTGATGGCACACTAAACCAAGAGAAAATTCTAAAAGCATTCAAAGATTTGTTTAGATGTGTATATAGTTAAAGAGAAAAATTAAAAAGAAAAGTAATCCATACTCAGCACATTATCAGGAGAAAGAAAGAAAACTGGCATCCTATGGATCGGAGTGTGGAATGTCAGATCCCTTAATCAGGCAGGTAGATTAGAAAATTTAAATAGGGAAATGGATAGGTTAAAGTTAGATATAGTGGGAATTAGTGAAGTTCAGTGGCAGGAGGAACAAGACTTTGATCAGGTGAATACAGGTTTATAAATACAAAATCAAATAGGGGTAATGCGGGAGTAGGTTTAATAATGAATAAAAAAATAGGAGTTCGGGTAAGCTACTACAAACAACATAGTGAACACATTATTGTGGCCAAGATAGACACGAAGCCCATGCCTATCACAGTAGTGCAAGTCTATATGCCAACTAGCTGTGCAGATGATGAAGAAATTGAAGAAATGTATGATGAGATAAAAGAAATTATTCAGGTAGTGAAGGGAGACAAAAATTTAATAGTCATGGGTGTCTGGAATTCGAGTGTAGGAAAAGGGAGAGAAGGAAACGTAGTAGGTGAATATGGATTGGGGGGAAGAAATGAAAAAGGAAGAATTTTGCACAAAGCATAACTTAATCATAGCTAACACTTGGTTCAAGAATCATGAAAGAAGGTTGTATACATGGAAGAAGCCTGGAGATACCGACAGGTTTCAGATAGATTATCTGATGATAAGATAGAGATTTAGGAACCAGGTTTTAAATTGGACATTTCCAGTGGCAGATGTGGACTCTGACCACATTCTATTGGTTATGAAATGTAGATTAAAACTGAAGAAACTGCAAAAAGGTGGGAATTTAAGGAGATGGGACCTGGATAAACTGGAAGAACCAGAGGTTGTAGAGAGTTTCAGGGGAGCATTGGGGAATGATTGACAAGAATGGGGGGAAAGAAATACTGGAGAAGAAGAATGGGTAGCTTTGAGAGATGAAATGGTGAAGGCAGCAGAGGATTAAATAGGTAAAATCACGAGGACTGGTAGAAATCTTTGGGTGACAGATGAAATATTGAATTTAATTGATGAAAGGAGAAAAAATAAAAATGCAGTGAATGAAGCAGGCAAAAAGGAATACAAACGTCTCGAAAATGAGAGCGACAGGAAGTGCAAAATGGCTAAGCAGGCATGGGTAGAGGACAAAGGTAAGGATGTAGAGGCTTATCTCACTAGGGGCAAGACAGATACTGCCTACAGGAAAATTAAAGAGACCTTTGGAGATGAGAGAACCACATAGATGAACATCAAGAACTCAGATGGAAACCCAGTTCTAAGCAAAGAATGGAAAGCAGAAAGGTGGAAGGAGTATATAGAGGGTCTATACAAGAGCGATGTACTTGAGGACAATATTATGGAAATGGAAGAGGATGTAGATGAAGATGAAATGGGAGATACGATACTGTGTGATAAGTTTGGCAGAGCACTGAAAGACCTGATTCGAAACAAGGCCCCTGGAGTAGACAACATTCCATTGGAACTACTGACGGCCTTGGGAGAAGAAGTCCTGACAAAACTGTACCATCTGGTGAGCAAGATGTATGAAACAGGCGAAATACCCTCAGACTTCAAGAAGAATATAAAAATTCCAATCCCAAAGAAAGCAGGTGTTGACAGATGTGAAAATTACCAAACTATCAGTTTAATAACTCATGGCTGCAAAATACTAATGTGAATTCTTTACAGACAAATGGAAAAACTGGTAGAAGCTGACCTCAGGGAAGATTACTTTGGATTCCGTAGAAATATGGGGACACGTGGGGCAATACTGACCCTACAACTTACCTTAGAAGCTAGACTAAGAAAAGACAAACCTATGTTACTAACATTTGTAGACTTGGAAAAAGCTTTTGACAATGTTGACTGGAATGCTCTCTTTCAAATTCTAAAGGTGGTCGGGGTAAAATACAGGGAGCGAAAGGCTATATACAATTTGTACAGAAACCAGATGGCAGTTACAAGAGTCGAGGGACATGAAAGAGAAGCAGTGGTTGGGAAGGGAGTACGACAGGGTTGTAGCCTCTCCCTGATGCTATTAAATCTGTATATTGAGCAAGCAGTAAAGGAAACAAAAGAAAAGTTCGGAGTAGGTATTAAAATCCATGGAGAAGAAATAAAAACATTGAGGTTCACTGATGACATTGTAATTCTGTCAGAGACAGCAAAGGACTTTGAAGAGCAGTTGAACGGAATGTACAGTGTCTTGGAAGGAGGGTATAAGATGAACATCAACAAAAGCAAAATGAGGATAATGGAATGTAGTCGAATTAAGTTGGGTGATGCTGAGGGAATTAGATTAGGAAATGAGACACTTAAAGTAGTAAAGGAGTTTTGGTATTTGGGGAGCAAAATAACTGATGATGGTCGAAGTAGAGAGGATATAAAATATAGACTGGCAATGGCTAGCGTTTCTGAAGAAGAGGAATTTTTTAACATCAAGTATCGATTTAAGAGTCAGGAAGCCATTTCTGAAAGTTTTCGTATACAGTGTACACATGTATGGAAGTGAAACATGGACGATAAACAGTTTGGACAAGAAGAGAATAGAAGCTTTCAAAATGTGGTGCTACAGAAGAATGCTGAATCTTAGATAGGTAGATCATATAACTAATGAGGAGGTATTGAACAGAATTGGGGAGAAGAGGAGTTTGTGGCACAACTTGACTAGAAGAAGGGATTGGTTGGTACGACATGTTCTGAGGCATCAGGGGATCACCAATTTAGTACTGGAAGGCAGTGTGGAGGATAAAAATCATAGGAGACCAAGAGATGGATACATAAGCAGATTCAGAAGGATGTAGGCTGCAGTAGGTACTGGGAGATGAAGAAGCTTGCACAGGATAGAGTAGCATGGAGAACTGCATCAAACCAGTCTCAGGACTGAAGACCACAACAACAACAACTCAGCACATTATTGTAGATGAACATTTATCTTCATGAAAGCTTCTACATCTAAATCTATATGGTTACTCTCCAATTCACAATAAAGTGGCTGGCAGAGGGTTCAATGAACCACCTTCAAACTGTCTCTCCACCCTTCCACTCTTGAACCGCATGTGGGTAAAACGAGCAAATAAATTTTTCTGCTGAACCCTGATTTCTCTTATTTTATCATGATGATCATGTCTCCAAATGTTTGTGGGTTCTAACAGAATGTTTTCACAATCAGAGGAGGTAACTGGTGACTGAAATTTCATGAGATGATCCCATTGCCTTTGTTTTAATGATGGCTCTTCCATTCCACGTATCATGTCTGTGGCACTATCTCCCCTGTTTCATTATAATACAAAATGAGTTCCCCTTCTCTGTACTTTCTCAATGTCATCCATCAGCCCCACCTGTTGTGGATCCCACGCCACACAGCTGTACTCCAGAATAAGGCAGAAGGGCGTTGTGTATGCAGTCTCTTTAGTAGACCTGTAGCACCTTCTAGGTGTTCTGCCAATGAATTGCAGTCTTTGGTTTGCTCTACCCGCCACATTATGTATGTGATCATTTCAATTTAGGTTATTTGTAATTGTAATCCCTAATTATTTAGTTGAATTTACAATCTTCAGATTTGTGTGACTTATTGCATCATCAAAATTTAGTGGATTTCTTTTAGTACTCATGTGAATAACTTCAAACTTTTCTTTATTCAGGGTGAATTGCCCCTTTTTGCACCATACAGGTATCTTATGTAAATAATGTTGCATTTTTTTGTCATCTGATGACTTTACAAGATGGTAAATGACAGCATCATCTGTAAACAATCTAAGACAGCTACTCAGATTGTCTCCTATGTCATCAGGAACAAACGAGAGCTGGTAACACTTCCTTGAGGAACGCTGGATATTACTTCTGTTTTACACAATGTCTTTCCATCTATTACTATGAACTGTGACCTTTCTGGTAGGAAACCACGAATCCAGTCGATATTTCATAGGCATCCAAGTTGGATAGAAGACACTTGTGAGGAATGGTGTTGAGAGCCTTGCGAATTCTAAAAGTATGGAATCATTTTGACATCCCTTGTCAATGGACCTCATTACTTCTTGAGTATAAAGAGCTAGCTGTGTTTCACAAGAATGATATTTTCTTAATCAGTGCTGACTGTGTGTCAATAAATCATTTTCTTTTAGGAAATTCATAATGTTGTAACACAGTATATGTTCCAAAACCCAACTGCAATTCGATGTTAGTGATATGGCTGAAAGAACTTGCCCCCCTTCTAGCAGCAGTGTACTGCAAGTCTCTAGAGGTATGGAAGGTTCCAAATGATTGGAAAAGATCACAGGTAGTCCCAGTCTTCAAGAAGGGTCATCAAGCAGATGTGCAAAACTATAGACCTATATCTCTGATGTCGATCTGTTGTACAATTTTAGATGATGTTTTTTGCTCAAGTATCATGTTGTTTTTGAAAACCCAGAATCTACTCTGTAGGAATCAATGTGGATTCTGGAAACAGTGATCGTGTGAGACCCAACTCCCTTTATTTGTTCATGAGACACAGAAAATATTAGATACAGGCTCCCAGGTAGATGCTATTTTTCTTGACTTCCAGAAGGCGTTCGATACAGTTCCACACTGTTGCCTGATAAACAAAGTAAGAGCCTACAGAATATCAGACCAGCTGTGTGGCTGGATTGAAGAGTTTTTAGCAAACAGAACACACCATGTTGTTGTCAACGTCTACAGACGTTAAAGTAACCTCTGTGTGCCACAGGGGAGTGTTACGGGACCATTGCTATTCACAATATATATAAATGACCTAGTAGATAGTGTCAGAAGTTCCATACAGATTTTCGCGGATGATGCTGTATGATACAGAGAAGTTGCAGCATTTGAAAATTGTAGCGAATTCAGGAAGATCTGCAGCGGATAGGCACTTGATGCAGGGAGTGGCAACTGACCCTTAACATAGACAAATGTAATATATTGTGAATACATAGAAAGAAGGATCCTTTATTGTATGATTATTTGATAGTGGAACAAACACTGGTAGCAGTTACTTCTGTAAAATATCTGGGAGTATGCGTGCGGAACGATTTGAAGTGGAATGATCATATAAAATTAATTGTTGGTAAGGCGGCTACCAGGTTGAGATTCATTGGGAGAGTCCTTAGAAAATGTAGTTCATCAGCAAAGGAGGTGGCTTACAAAACACTCGTTCGACCTATACTTGAGTATTGCTCAACAGTGTGGGATCCGTACCAGATCGGGTTGACTGAGGAGATAGAGAAGACCCAAGGAAGAGTGGCACGTTTCATCACAGAGTTATTTGGTAACCATGATAGCGTTACAGAGATGTTTAACAAACTCAAGTGGCAGACTCTGCAAGAGAGGCGCTCTGCATCGCGGTGTAACTTGCTCGCCAGGTTTCGAAAGGGTGTGTTTCTGGATGAGGTATCGAATATATTGCTTCCCCCTACTTATACCTCCCATGGAGATCATGAATGTAAAATTAGAGAGATTAGAGCGTGCACGGAGGCTTTCAGACAGTAGTTCTTCCCACGAACCATACGCGAATGGAATAGGAAAGGGAGGTAATGACAGTGGCACGTAAAGTGCCCTCTGCCACACACCGTTTGGTGGCTTGTGGAGTGTAAACGTAGACATAGATGTAGATGTAATTAGTGGATTACTCCTACTTCCCTTTTTGGGTATTGGTGTGACTTGAGCAGTTAGAGTGTTTGTATATAATCGTTAAATATGGAGCTATTGTATCAACAGACTCTGAAAGGAACCTGACTGGTATAAAATCTGGACCACAGGCCTTGCCCTCATTAAGTGATTTAAGCTGCCTTGCTACACCATGGATATCTACTTCTGTGTTTCTCATCACCACAGTTGTTTTTGACTGGGGTTCAGGAATATTTACTTAGTCTTCTTTTATTTACTGGATAGTTAGGATACTGGGCCTCATTTCTTGAAAATGGTCAGAACCAATATATATATAACTTTCCTGCATTAAATGATCGAGAAGTCTGGATTCACATTTTTTTATAATGAGGTGTTCAAGGGATCCATATTACTTTTAGTTATTGTGAAATCCGAACTAATTAACTCATTTGGAAAGGAAGCAGTTAACCTAATCAGGAGGTTAACTGGACCATCTATTGAGATCAGTGGAAATGCACTAAATAAATCTGGTTTTGAAACTTCCTGGCAGATTAAAACTGTGTGCCCGACTGAGACTCGAACTCTGGACCTTTGACTTTCACGGGCAAGTGCTCTATTATCTGAGCTATCGAAGCACGTCTCACGCTCGGTCCTCACAGCTTTATTTCTGCCTGTATCTCATCTCCTCCTTGCCCATGAAGGGCAAAGGTCCCAAGTTCGAGTCTCAGTCGGGCACACAGTTTTAATCTGCCTGGAAGTTTCATATCAGTGCACACTCCACTGCAGAGTGAAAATCTCATTCTGGAAATCTGGTTTTATCTTCAAAACATCGTAAAAGTGGATTGCAATATCATTTATTTGTTAGTTGTTAATAAGCTAAATATGAATTAAATTCTAACTAAAATCTGTTTTAGGGAAGGCTGTATTCAAAAAAATCATTATTGATATAAACCCTTTCTTCAAATCTTTGATGTACATCTTTATGGGCATGAAAATTTTTTTTATTAATTTTAACAGCAGCAACACAGTTTCTTCCATTTGCCATGGAGAGTCTATTGAAGTGTATATGCCATTTCCAGAACGTCTCCTGAATGCCACTATAAAATGACTCCTTCACAACAGCTATAAAACTGCTTCTTGATTCCTTCTCAATACCATACACTTCAACAATTATGAAGTCACTGAACTGAATTTCTGAAAACTCCTCATCTTCAAGTGATTTATTCCAAAAACTGTCAGATTCTTCTAATACCAAGTTAGCACTTTTATGTGATGATGAATCCAGTTCATGTTGAGCAGGTTTCTTCTTTTTATTTGTTTGTTTTATTTCCTGGCAGAAGTTTTACAGGAAAGCATTCACAAGTGAAACTGTAGGAATAAGAGATTCTCCTTTCTTTGGTCGTGAGTAATTCTTTTTTATTTACCACACGAAGAGAATGGAAGCAAGGCTTCAGAGGCACAAATAGCTCAATCTGGAGATATAGCTCATGAGGACATGAAGGAATGCAGACATACTAGACACTAGTTAAAGCGACAGAATCAGTAGAGGGCACAGGACAAAATTTATGAATGTTACCTGAAACTTCACAAGGAACATTATTTTCTGAAACAAGTCTTTCATTCTCAGATGGCTCAGTCACAGCAAATATTCTTCACCAAATGTTTCATTTTTTTGCCTTAGTATGTAGTAAAACAGTTCTGCTGTTGGAAAGATCTGCATTACAGGAGTAATTCTAAAGTGTTTTATTGGACTAGATGACATAATTGAACTGCATTAGTTTAATTAAACCTAAACAAACCTTTTTTTCTTTCTGGGTCACTAAAACAATTGCTAAACTAGGATTAATAAAAAACAAAACAAACTGCTTTACAGAGTAAATACTTACAAATGTCATGGATTATTTGGCTTCTGAAAAGTCTCTCAATAATTAACAGGAAGCACAGTCATTTAACATGTTTATTAACACACATGTTGAAAGTATTTTGAACAAAATTATCCTCATGCTTGAACTGAAAAGAGCAACAAAATTCTGAATATTAAACAAAAGGTTAACTCCTCCTTGGAGTGTGCAGGTCCAAAGAACAAAGTTTATCAGTTCCTAGCTGCAAACTCAAAAGGCAATGCCACCACCCTGGTGGGTAATGCATACTGTCTCTGTTCAGAGCTAAAGTCCATGCCTGGCATGGAATATGAGAAACTGTCCAAGTTTAATACTCATCACTGAAAATGTCTCCATGTCCAAAAGTGCCATGCTGTACCTACTTGTAGAAGGGCAATGCCAAATGCAGACAGAGACAGTGTAAGTGGTGAACAGGGCAGCAGCAGTGGCAATAACTTTGTAGATGACCATCAGACTTCAGCAAGTGGATTAACTGCTGGTTGTGGCCACAGCACACTCTTAAAAACTGGTCACATGGATGACTCTAACTTTCTTACTGGCTGATTGCCTTGTTGGTGCATGGATAATGTTGTCTAAATGGTATGTGCTGTTGACGTGCTTTCATCAGTTGCTGGCTTGATGTGGCTGCTAGAATTGCTTCCTGACAGCCTGCTGGTTAATTTCTTGTTGTGGTCTGTAGTTTCACAGCTAGTAGTGTGCAGTGATTGGTCATGGTCTTTTAAATGGTGCAGCTCTCAGATGGTCTGCTGTCGGCACTTTACCGCACTTTTATGGAGGGCATGCCCCAGAAGCTACCCCCCCCCCCCCCCCCCCCCAGGACAGTGTGTCAGGGAAGAGGCAGATGCCAGTCCTTGACAGCATCCATATAATCCAAACCCATGAAGGCAGATGTCAGCTGTGGTTTGACAATCATCATCCAACAAGCTTGTTGATGCTCCAGGATGCACTGGTGTGTCACCTTTCAGGATGGTGCAGGGTCACTAGACACAGGTGGTGAGGAACTCTGAAACACATTATGGACATAGAATATTATTTGAGGGTGCAGCACTTCTTCTCTAATGAAGCAGGTTAGTGTGTTACCAGTGCCTGGACCCATTGATACATTGAATAGTACCAGGGATCACATTCGCCCAGACAGGATAGTGTAACAGTGGCACCAAGTGTGAGAGCAGGGAGTTGTTGGAAGTGTGGGATGTATACAGACAACTGGGATTGAAAGGGAGAGCATGTTGGCATTTTGTGGGATACAACGTTTCATGGGGTTGGCACTGGTAGGGTGATAAGCCATCTCGATTTAAAAAGGCTGAACGATCCTTTGCCAAGGCCATTAAATGCCTGATTTAAGGAGCTGTTTGTACCAAGGAGATTCTTTTAGCTATACAAAACTCTTTGAACTATACAGAGGTAAGCTGTGGGCTGTTATCAGGGTTTTGGGGAGCCCTTCTAATGAAGAAATGTGTGCCAATACTTGGATAGTGGAGGTGATATGTGGGAAACCAAAGGGAAACCAGACCAGATGTTGACCACTATAAATTAGGACGACTCCATGAAGGGCCCACCAAAATTGAGGTGTATCCTGGACCATGAGGTGGAGGGGATAGGCCAAGGGAAATATCTGTGTGCTGGGGAGACTTTGTCAGGTTGAGCACACCAAGCCCATGGTAGATATGGCTGCTTGCATCCCCCTTGAATACAGATGATGATGGGGGCAGCTACTTGGTAAGGACAGCCCGCAATGGTTCTGGTGTAGAAGGTTGATGGCTCTCTGCTGGAGATAGCCAGGGATGACCACCCACATGCAACCATTATCCTTTTAGAGCAGCAGGACCCCTTGGAGACCGAAGAGCTCAAGGCATCTACTCCAGAAGCTTTGGTGGTCAACCATCTCCATCTGCTTCTGATTTACTGGCCACCTGTAAATAACGCACTTCAAGACTTTATTGAAGACTGCATCCTCAGCCATGTGCAGCATGGGTGGAATCAAAGGGTAAGGTATTGAGAGCCTTTTCTACTACTGCATTCAGGTGAAAAGTGAAGTCAGGATCAATTTCCAATGCAGTATCTGCAACTAGGAGGTGACAGGGAAATAAACCACATTAGCATGTTGAGCTAACAGTCTGAATCATGTAATAGGAATAACTGGAAAAGAAGAGGGCCCATTGCTGCAGGTGAAAAGCTGTTGCCATAGGCACTGCCATTGAAATCTGAAAAAGAGGGAAGAGGTATTTGGGTAGAGAAAACTGACAGGCATACACATAGTTGTGAAACTGCTGGGTGCAAAAAATTATCACCAGGGCTTCTTTCTCAGTTTGGTTACAGTTTTTCTGGGCATGGTTGAGCAACCTAATACGAATCAATAGGGTGTTCTATGGTGTTAATGATATGTGACAGCACTACCCCCACCCTGGCTTGGGAGGATCATAGGCAAAAAGACACATTACCTTCAGGAGGCCCTGCTTCCAGGTCTGGAAAGCCCTATTGCACTTATCTGACCACTTTCATGGGACATTCTTCCTGACTAGTCAGTGTATGGGTTCTGCCACTACTACTGCGTGAGGCATAAAATTGCGATGGTAACTGATCTACCATAAAACTGACATCAGTTCCATGAAATGCCAGGGAACTGGCAACTTCTGTACTGCTTTGACATTGGTGGACATGGGACAGATGCCCAAAGTGTTAAAGACATGGACTAAGTATTCAACTTCCTTGACATAGAATTCACATTTATCATGGTTGCAGTGGAAGTTTACCTTCTTGAACATTGAAAACAAGGCCTCTAAATTTCGGCAGATCCATAGCAATTTTCTCTGTGAACAAGATGTCATTGCCATAATTAAACATGCTGGGTATTGGGCTAGTCTAGTTATTGCGGAAAAATATCTGGTGCACTTGCAATGCCACATGGTGATCAATTTTAATTAAAAAAGCTGAATGGGATGTTAATCATCAACAGTTCCTTAGACAGATCATCTTTAAGGTCAGCCTTCACAAACACCTTGCCCTCCTGCAAGGTGTGCCATAATATCCTCTGACTTTTGTAGGGGGTACAAGTCCACAACCATCACAGAATTGATGGTAGCCTCAAAATTGCCAAAAATGCAGTGCACTCATTTTAGTTTTTTCACCTGGACAAGGAGTGTTGTTCATCTACTGTTCAGAACAGATGCCAGCATTGGAGTTCCTCAGGGGCCTGTCCCAGAGGGCAAAAAGTGTAGACTGGATTTTGCAGAACTTACAAACTGTGTGAGGGAGCATGGTGACATGGGACATCACAGGTGGTGCTTGAAACATCACCACCAATGAAGAATCCCCAGCTTGCTGATGAACGAGGACCACCATGAAGGAGTTAGAAATGGCAGCCACTTGGGTACCAGTCTTGTAACGTTACTTCTACTTGTAGTTACATGTTTCTAATGAGATTTCTGTGTTGCTAATTGGTGCGAAACGTTTCTCAAAGTCTTTTACAGTTAGCTCCAGTGGCAAACATTCAATGTATATTGATGCATGCCTTTGTCAGGCCTCTGTTTATTGCTTGCAGGGCTGTAACAAGTTGTCAACAGTGTATCAGTCCTTCAGACTACGTTGAGTACCATTATATTGATTCAAACAGCATTTGTGTTGAGTAATCTTATGGTTGCAAATCCAGAAGCCTATGGTGACAGATCATTTGTCCACCTTCCACTCATTTGTCATTAGCATTGAGGGAATAAAAGTTGCCATTGTGCAACACATTTAGCGACAAACCCTGTTGAACCTAAGATGTCACATAATTTTCTTCCTTTGCCACCTACTTTTTATAGCTTTCCAGACATTTTTGTTTGTGTATGCACCACTTGTGATTGTGGAAGTTTCTGTTTTAGACCCATGCTTTCCACTTTACTTGTTTGTGCTGCCACATATTGATTTAGGGTTAATATTTTTTGCTTCACTGTGGCTGAACACCTCCCCAACTCCACACACATGCCTGCATTGCTATTATCATCATCAAAATTGCAATTACCTTTGGCACCAACATTTGATGTTACACAGTCTCTTCCATTATAGATGCAATGAATGACACAGCTTACTGAGATGAGCAGTTCATTCAAATGCAGATGGTAGCCAGTGACACTTGCCATCATATGCATGAAATATGACCGTGCCACAATTTATGCAGTCTCATTAGTGCCCCTGTTTCACCGACTGGAAGATGACAGAGATGACTGGGTTGAGTACTTGACTCAGTTTGAAGTTCATTTATCTGCACACAAAGCACCAGCTACAGTAAAACAATGTTTTTCTTATCAATGGCCAATGTGTCAGTCTACGCTCTGAACTATTCCCGAACTTGTTACCTATAACAAATTAGTCCAGGCTGTGAATAGATATCATCACAAGAACTTTCACATGGTAGACACCAGGTTTATATTTTTCAGACTAAGGAAACAGTCAGGAAAAATTTATAGATGGTGGGTGACAGATTTGCAAGCACTTACTAGGCAGTGTAAGCTCAAATGTGCGTGTGGCAAGTCTTATAGTGATCTCATGATATGTGACACCATTGTGCAGGACATGGCTGATAATAGAATATGGGAACAGATTCTCAAATATCCCGACCCTTCCTTGCAGCAAGTTCTGCAGATTATTGACTATCAATATGCCTATGACAGTGCTGTAGACAGTTTTTAGTCATCAACATTTGTGCTGCAGTGCCTAGCAATAACACTGAGTGAGGGCATAAACAAGCCACTTACAATTTGAGTTGTTAGTGATCCACTCCAGCTCATTGTAGCTAGCCATGTAAACAGCCAGGCCATCAAGGCACTAGTGTGAAGTCCTGTTTCTCAGTGTAAAAGTGTCACTTACGCCCATTATGAAACACAACTTGTTCTTCATGTGAAAAGACCAGAGATGTACTAGTGGTATGCTTACAGGAGAAGAAGGTTCCCTCTCCTAATATGCACACACAGAAATCAAACTTCACTGTACATATGGTGCACTCTGACCTAAACACAGCTTCTAGTGTTGATCAGATGTGCAGTAGTTGACAATTCAACAATCACTAGATCTTCTTTGGTGCAGTGCCTCTGGAAAGAATTTTTTGTCGACCCTGCGATAACTAGTCAAACTATTCAGTTACAATTAGATATGTGTACCTTGGTTTCTTTGCACTCCCACAATACTTACGAATTTCTTGGCAAGCCCAAGCTGCAGACATCACACACTAAGCTTACAGCATATAACAGACAATACATGCCAGTGCTAGGTTCATACAGCCTTCCTGTCATATACCAGAATTTGCAGAAGACTGATATTTGACATTTTTGGCCTTGACATGTTTGGGTTGCATGAGGTAGACAGTGTGTTGTCAGTTACTACTTTTAATTCAAATGATGGTATTGGTCATTTGTGAGCTGAATTCAAAGACTTGTTTGCTGTTGGCTGGGCAAAGCTTGTAATTTTTTTTATGATTGTGTCAATGAAAGTCAATGCACAGCCTCACTCTTTCAGGGCTCGCACTGTACACATGCACTCTGTGAACAGGCTGCCCAGGAATTTTCACAGTGGCAGGACAGCAATGTTACTGCACCCATCACAGCCAGTCAGTGGACATCTCCATTAGTACTCATCAAGAAGCCTCCAGGCAGACTGCTTATTTGTGGAGAACTTTTGGCAATGCTGAACCCTAAAATAGCAAATAGGGACTGGTCCATTTCCTTTGCCTCAGCCTGATGAATTTAATGACTGTTTGGGAACTGGTCACTACTTCTCTAAGACTGATTTACATGATGCCTGCCACCAGATCCCTTTAGATGAACAGTCACAGAAAGTGTATATTATTAACATACACAGAGGTCTCTTCAAACTTCTTCACACGCCTTTCAGTAGTGTGTCTGCACCAGCAATATTGCAGTGATATATGGAAAAATTAGCAGCACCTGTGTATCTGAGTACAAATTATTTAGGTGCATAGTAGTATCAACATAGCAGATGAGCACCTTAATAATTTGTGCACCTTGTTCCATGTGTTATCTGAGGCAAGGATTAAGTGCATCAGACACAAGTGCATATGTTTTCAAACTGAGACTGCATAATTGAGGTGTGTAATTAATTTTCAGGATGTTCATCTAGAGTGTCACACTTGCAGGTCACTCATAACCTCCAATTTCCAAAGAATGTTACTGAATTGGACAGTGTTAGGGAGGCTGATATATTACATTCACTTCATACTGACTGCAGCTCAGATTTTATCACCATTGCACTGCCTTTGTCACAAGACCGCACCTTTTGCATGCTTCCAGGAATGTCACATTGCCTTTGACAACTCAGACACTGTGGTCAGTGATCATTGCCTCTTTAATTCTGAACGTTCCAAACATGTAGTCTTGACAGTGAATACTTTTTCATATGGCACTGGTGCTGTACTCATGCAGATGATTGGTTCTGCTGACAGACCAACAGCCTTTGCCTCCAAACTGCTTAACGAAGCTCAGAGCAGCTGTTCAGATAGAGAAGGAGGCTCTTGCCGTAATCAATGGAGTGACTAAATTTCATCAGTATCTGAATGGAAGCAAGTTCTATTTGGTCACTGATCACAAGCCTTTGCAGTCACTTTTCAACCCATCAAAGCCCCTTCTGAATCACACTGCACAGAAATGACAATGCTGCACTCTCATCTTACCGCACTTCCAATACAAGATAATGTACAGACCCACAGCAAAGCACGATAATGTGGACACAGTTTCACATCTTCCCTAGGGATCAGAGGCACACATTGATGCATCTAAAGCATCTTGTTGCCACAATGATGCACAGGACTCAGAAGTGCTGGACCAGTTTCCATTAGATCACCAGAAGATCACCCAGGCAATGGCTGGATTTGCATATTCTGTTGCACTACATCCACACTGGTTGGCCTTGCATTGTTAAACATACTGTTAGCCTGGTGGTTCAGCAATACTTTGCATGTTGGCATGAGTTGTCAGTGCTACAGGGTGTCTTACTGCTTGTACTGCATCTGAACAGTTGCATGTAGTAACTCCTGAGGCATGTTCTTACTTTGCTTCATCAGGGTCACTGGGACATGGTCCACACCAAACAATTAGCTTGCTGACATTGTCCAAACAACAGAATTTGTTAGATCAGAAGCACACTGTTTCATCCATATTCCAACAGAGAAGCAGATTGCTTTGTTCACACTTTTAAGCAGCAGATGAGTAAATTATGCACCCATCACAACAGGGACCAAGCTTTGCTTCTCTTATCATTCTAATACTCCCAGCTTAGCAATGGCCCATCACTCATGGAGTTGACACCACCATACCTTACTCCAGTTGCTACACCTAATGTAGTGGCTAGCACCTACTCCACCCCTCAGGCAATGAACAAACCTAATGACTCAGATTTTTTATCTTTCAGGTAATAAAGTGATAAGAAGAGCTGAGAATGGACCATTGTCATGAAGTTGCTTGGAAATTGCGTGTTTTTGATACATGGTCCAGGAAGATTGCAGTGGTGTCATCTGTAAATTGTGTGCCTCTACTGCTGACTCTTTCTTCCTAGAGTGATGGCCTGCCCAGATGATGCAGCCTGCATCCCCTCTGGCTACTTGGGGATCTACATTGCCAGCACCTGGCCCTGGACCAAGGGAACTGGACCGTACACCTCATCCATCTCCTACTGAACAGCAGACATCCCAGGCAGTGCTTCTCTCCATTCCATGGCTGGCCAGATGGCAGCCACAGCACTTCAAGATACCATTGCAATTCCACCACCAGACGACATTACACCATCTCTAGATGCAGATGCGCATCCTCTGTCTTGTTTCTTGGCTGATGTTCCAAGATGGACACAAGATGTATTCCAGGGCATGATGGTGAGGTGGTTTGGTGGGGGAAGTGTAGTTACATAGATTATTGATATTGCCAGAGGCGGTGCCTTCAAGGTAACTGCAGGCACCACAATGGCACTTTGAACATCACTGTCAATTAGGAACCTCCAGGCTGCTAACCACTGAAGCCCACCAGGATGGTGCTATAACTAGTGGCCAGTTGGAAACAAGTCTTTTACTTTTACTTCTACTTCTGTGCTGCTACTGGGAATTCTGTGTTGCCAGTTGGTGCCAAACATTACTCCAAGTTGTTGATAGCTCTACCAGCAAACATTAAGTGTCCACAGATATATGCCTGTGTCAGGTCTCTGCTTATTGCTAGCCATGGCTGTAACAAATTGTTAACAATATAGAAGTTCTTCAGAATAAGTTGGGTACCATTATATTTATTCAAACTGAATTTGTGTCAACTAACCTTTTGCATGCGTGTCCAGGTTCCTATAGGGACAGATCCACTGGCCACCTTCTACTCACTTGTCATTAACAGTGATAGTATAACAGTTGCTGTTATACAATGCAACACAACACTGTAGAAATTCATGAAAGACCCCAAGTATGGATATCACAACATTGTTAAAACTCTTAGGGGAAATGATGTGGGAGTGGCAGGGAGGGAGGGGGAGCACCAGGGGGGAGGGAGCACCCCTGCCCACTCATATTTCTCCCAGTGGATAATGGTGTTTGCTGAACCTGTGCGAATCTGCAAAAGTGACATGACCCCTGCTGAGCTCTATATTCAGCCATATTTCATGGTGGAATATGGGAAGACGGAGTGAATATACACAGCATCCATATTGTCAAGATTGACCTGGTGTAGCTCCTGTTCACACTGACTGTCAGTGGACTATACACATGCCAGACATGGGAGAGACACTGCTGGCAGGAATGGTGAACAAAGCACCTTGCACTGGAGGGACAACCAGGGAGGGGGGGTTCCTTATACTATTTGTGAGAAAGATGAGCAACAAAGCTGGATCTTGCATAGCCACTGAGGAACAGAAAGATAGTTCATAGGCTCTGATAATGGAAAGGCATGCATCCAGCAAAGAGTCCTTAAGTTTGAGAAGGTCTTGGCAGAGAGCTTCATTGGACGAATGCACTACCATGATGTCCAGTACCAGAGAGAAGGCATACAACTGATGACACTAACTACTGGAACAGGAGATGCTGCACTCTATGGAGAGGCCTTGAAGATGGGCAACACATTCACAGTGGGTCTCTCAGGATAGCTTCTGCCAAGTAAAGAACTTATTATGGGCTGCAGTGATGTGGATCTGGGATCGGAAATATTTGTCGAGGTTAGCCTTAGTGGTGCTGTATGAGAGGACCTGTGGTCAGCATTGGGATGAAGCTGCTTGATGAGTTGAAACACTGATGGGCCAGCATTATCTAACAGAAAGGCATGGTGCTGCATATCATCTGTTGTCTTACAGATGCAGAAATGTTATTCAAGCTGGGTGCTGTACCAGATCCAGGGCTTCTCCTTCCAGTTGAAGGGCAGTAGCAAATGCCAGATATTGTACACCAACCAGTCACTCTGTGTTATCTGGCCCAAGATCAGAGGGGCCTCCAGCTGCACCACCAATGTCTCATTGGTTTACTGTATCTGCTGTAGAAAGATCACTGTGTGCATGAAGTCCACAGTTCGTGTTGCAGTTGCTAAGGAAAACAGCACCAAATGAGCACTCACTGAGACAAGACACATGTGTCACAGTCTTACCTTGTCACCAGTTAAGTCTTCAAAAAATTGAGAACAGGAAGCACTGCCATTTAACATTTTAATTAATACACAATTTGGAAAGACTTAAAAAAACTTATGAATGAAAAAAAGGAGACAAAATTTTCCTGAATATTAAAAAAAGGTTAACCTCTTCTTGAAGTGTGCAGGTCCAAAGAACAAAGTTGCTCAGTTCCTAGCAGGAAACTCTAACAACACTTAGAACAAAGAAATGGGTAAAGTCTCTACCCTGCCTTGTTTCTGAGCTAATGTTAGTGTTCAGCATGGATTATGAAAATGTGTCTAGGTTCAATAGTCACCACTGAAAACATCTCCATGTCTGAAAATGTCATGCTTTGTAGGACCCATCCCCAGAAGTGCAACATCAGAGGCATATGACAATGGCAAGCACTGGCCAGAGCAGCAGGTATGGCAGCAACTTTAGAGACAAACAAGTCTTCAGTAGAGGATGAACTACTAGTTGTGGCCATTTCACAGTCTTTAATCATGGCCACAGGGATGGCTACAGCTTCCTTATTGGCTAGTTCCCTTGTTGATGGACACTTGCCGGCCGCAGTGGCTGAGCAGTTCTAGGTGCTTCAGTCCGGAACCGCACTACTGCTATGGTTGCAGGTTCGAATCCTGCTTGGGCATGGATGTGTGTGATGTCCTTAGGTTTAAATAGTTCTAAGTTTTAGGGGACGGATGACCTCAGATGTTAAATCCCATAGTATTTTTTTTATGGACACTTAATGTAGTGTAGTAGTGCATATTGCTGCAGTTGTATGTGTTGATTGGTAGTCTCTGGCGGCCACTAGTATCACCCTCTGACAGCCCAGCAGCTGACTTCTTATTAAGGTCTGAAGGTTGGCTGCTGATAGTGCAGAATCACAGGCGGTAATTTCTGCGGCTCACAGATGGTAGGTTGTCAGTGCTTTATGGAGGGTGCACAACAGCAGCTTCTCCAAGACTACTTTAAATAATAAATGAACAATAAAAAAAATATGAGAAGAAAAATCTTATGGCCTCAGGAAGTAAAACAATTTTACTCAAAGCAGTAACATGTTGCTTTTCAACTGCTTCTGATAACTTAAGTTGATTAATTTGAGAAGTTTCTTGAGCTGTTTGCCAGAGAACACAGGAAAAACTTCTGCTAGAATTTCAAATCAAGGACCAGTCAACCTGACCTAAAAAGTTAACCTAATCTTCTCTTAGTAGTTCTCTGTAAGTATGTTGGTTGGTTGGTTGGTTGGTGGGAGGGGACCAAACTGCGAAGTCATCGCCACCTTTAAGAATGAATTCATGGAATTGTTACATTTCCATTTGAATTCCAGAATTTACCTATTTCTCAGTTTTCTAAAGGGCACACATCCCCACTTGCCAGTAAAGGCTGTAATAACATGTCTCTGTATTTGGTTTGTATGTTCTCAAGAATTTCTCTACACATCAAAACAATATAATTTTGGAATTCTGGACATTGTTGTGAAGGCTCACTATTTGATAAGAAATGTCCAGCATTTTTAAAAAAGTAATATGATCTGAACATGAGTTGTTTAGCAGGTGCCTCACTTTCTACTGAATGAGTAATCCAGATAACATTAACTTTAGTTGGTCACTAAGTCTCTCCTGTAGGCAGTACAATTGGCAAACTGAAGTTTTACTGTGCACTGATAGAGTTTGTAAAAGTATTGTTTCAAATCTTTTCCAAATGAATAAAGTAATTTAAATTAAAGTTACAATGTCTATTGGTTTGTATTTTTTTAACTTACTGCACATTATATTAATAAAATTTTGTGTAGGTGGCATTTGAGAGCTTTCAAACACTTCAAAAACTTCATGGTATTTGATTACACTGTTACACATGTATAAAGTAAATGATTTCAGTCCTTTATATCAAATGAAATTTAAAGATTTAAGTATAACAGTCTAATCATATATCAAAAAATTCATGAAATACTGTCTTAATAATTTTGTTGCAAATAATTTTCATAGTCTACAATTTAAATAATATTGTGGTAGCCATAATAATTATTAACACTAAGAAGTATTAATTATTTGTATTTAATCTTAATTTAAATTCAATTGCTCTGATAGTACCCTCTGAGATTGCATGTTACAAGTACAGTAAATGGGATAGACTACGAATCAGTAATGAAGAAAAAGTTGGAAGCTCCACATCAAATGATGACATTTCCAACACTGAAAATTAATTCAGCAATAATCACAAAAGTTGAAGAAGCATTATATTGGTGATATTGCATGAATCTATGGAAGATCATACACAACATTCATAAATTAGAAATGTTTTCTGTGGGGAAACAGCTGGACTTCAGATACAAACACGTGTTGTTGTTGTCTTCAGTCCTGAGACTGGTTTGATGCAGCTCTCCATGCTACTCTATCCTGTGCAAGCTTCTTCATCTCCCAGTACCTACTGCAACCTACATCCTTCTGAATCTGTTTAGTGTATTCATCTCTTGGTCTCCCTCTACGATTTTTACCCTCCACGCTGCCCTCCAATACTAAACTGGTGATCCCTTGATGCCTCAGAACATGTCCTACCAACCGATCCCTTCTTCTGGTCAAGTTGTGCCACAAACTTCTCTTCTCCCCAATGCTATTCAGTACTTCCTCATTAGTTACGAGATCTACCCACCTAATATTCAACATTCTTCTGTAGCACCACATTTTGAAAGCTTCTATTCTCTTCTTGTCCAAAATATTTAACGTCCATGTTTCACTTCCATACATGGCTACACTTCATACAAATACTTTCAGAAATGACTTCCTGACTCTTAAATCTATACTTGATGTTAAAAAATTCCTCTTCTTCAGAAACGCTTGCTATTGCCAGTCTACTTTTATATCCTCTCTACTTCGACCATCATTAGTTATTTTGCTCCCCAAATAGCAAAACTTCTTTACTACTTAAGTGTCTCATTTCCTAATCTAATTCCCTCAGCATCACCCAACTTAATTCGACTACATTCCATTATTCTCATTTTGCTTTTGTTGATGATCATCTTATATCCTCCTTTCGAGACACTGTCCATTCCGTTCGACTGTTCTTCAAAGTCCTTTGCTGTCTCTGACACAATTACAATGTCATCGGCGATCCTCAAAGTTTTTATTTCTTCTCCATGGATTTTAATACCTACTCCAAACTATTCTCTTGTTTCCTTTACTGCTTGCTCAATATACAGACTGAATAACATCGGAAAGAGACTACAACCCTGTCTTACTCCCTTCCCAACTACTGCTTCCCTTTCATGTCCCTCGACTCTTATAACTGCCATCTGGTTTCTGTACAAATTGTAAATAGCCTTTGGCTCCGTGTATTTTACCCCTGCCACCTTTAGAATTTGAAAGAGAGTATTCCAGTCAACAATGTCAAAAGCTTTCTCTAAGTCTACAAATGCTAGAAACGTAGGTTTGCCTTTCCTTAACCTTTCTTCTAAGATAGGTCGTAAGGTCAGTATTGCCTCACATGTTCCAGTATTTCTACGGAATCCAAACTGATCTTCCCTGAGGTTGGCTTCTACTAGTTTTTCCATTTGTCTGTAAAGAATTCGTGTTAGTATTTTGCAGCTGTGGCTTATTAAACTCATTGTTCAGTAATTTTCACATTTGTCAACACCTGATTTCTTTGGGATTGGAATTATTATATTCTTCTTGAAGTCTGAGGGTATTTTGCCTGTTTCATACATCTTGCTCACCAGATGGTACAGTTTCATCAGGACTGGTTCTCCCAAGGCCGTCAGTAGTTCCAATGGAATGTTGTCTACTCCAGGGGCCTTGTTTCGACTCAGGTCTTTCAGTGCTCTGCCAAACTTATCACGCATTAACGTATGTCCCATTTCATCTTCATCTACATCCTCTTCCATTTCCATAATATTGTCCTCAAGTACATCGCCCTTGTATAGACCCTCTATATACTCCTTCCACCTTTCTGTTTTCCCTTCTTTGCTTAGAACTGGGTTTCCATCTGAGCTCTTGATATTCATAGAAGTGGTTCTCTTATCTCCAAAGGTCTCTTTAATTTTCCTGTAGGCAGTATCTGTCCTAGTGAGATAAGCCTCTACATCCTTACATTTGTCCTCTACCCATGCCTGCTTAGCCATTTTGCACTTCCTGTCGATCTTATTTTTGAGACGTTTGTATTCCTTTTTGCCTGCTTCATTTACTGAATTTTTATATTTTCTCCTTTCATCAATTAAATTCAATATTTCTTCTGTTACCCAAGGATTTCTAGCAGTCCTCGTCTTTTTACCTACTTTATCCTCTGCTGCCTTCACTACTTCATTCCTCAGAGCTACCCATTCTTCTTCTACGGTATTTCTTTCCCCTATTCCTGTCAATTGTCCCCTTATGCTCTCCCTGAAACTCTGTACAACCTCTGGTTCTTTCAGTTTATCCAGGTCCCATCTCCTTAATTTCCCACATTTTTGGAGTGTCTTCAGTTTTAATCTACAGGTCATAACCAATAGATTGTGGTCAGAGTCCACATCTGCCCCTGGAAATGTCTTACAAATTAAAACCTGGTTCCTAAATCTCTGTCTTACCATTATATAATCTATCCGATACCTTTTAGTATCTCCAGGGTTCTTCCATGTATACAACCTCCTTTCATGAGTCTGAAACCAAGTGTTAGCTATGATTAAGTTGTGCTCTGTGCAAAATTCTACCAGGCGGCTTCCTCTTTCATTTCTTAGCCCCAATCGATATTCACCTACTACATTTCCTTCTCTCCCTTTTCCTACACTCGAATTCCAGTCACCCATGACAATTAAATTTTCATCTCCCTTCACTATCTGAATAATTTCTTTTATTTCATCATACATTTCTTCAATTTCTTCATCATCTTCAGAGCTAGTTGGCATATAAACTTGTACTACTGTACTAGGTGTGGGCTTCATATCTATCTTGGCCACAATAATGCGTTCACTATGCTGTTTGTGGTAGCTTACCTGCATTCCTATTTTCCTATTCATTATTATACCTACTCCTGCATTACCCCTATTTGATTTTGTGTTTATAACCCTGTAGTCACCTTAGCAGAAGTCTTGTTCCTCCTGCCACTGAACTTCACTAATTCCCACTATATCTAACTTTAACCTATCCATTTCCCTTTTTAAATTTTCTAACCTACCTGCCCGATTAAGGGATCTAACATTCCACGCTCCAACCCGTAGAACGCCAGTTTTCTTTCTCCTGATAATGGCATCCTCTTGAGTAGTCCCCACCTGGAGATCCGAATGGGGGACTATTTTACCTCTGGAATATTTTACCCAAGAGGATGCCATCATCATTTAATCATACAGTAAAGCTGCATGCCCTCGGGAAAAATTACGGCTGTAGTTTCCCCTTGATTTCATCCATTCACAGTACCAGTACAGTAAGGCCGTTTTAGTTATTGTTACAAGGCCAGATCAGTCAATCATCCAGACTTTTGCCCTTGCAACTACTGAAAAGGCTGCTGCCCCTCTTCAGGAACCACATGTTTGTCTGGCCTCTCAACAGATACCCCTCCGTTGTGGTTGTACCTACGATACAGCTATCTGTATCGCTGAGGCATGCAAGCCTCCCCACCAATGACAAGGTCCACGGTTCATGGGGAGACAAAGACATAATAAGATAAATTATAAAGATTTGAAATAAAGTACTGTGACAATATAAGGTACTGTCTTTTTTCCACTTTCACAAATTGTGATTTACATCAACAGGTAGGAACAAGTCATTGCAAACTATCTTTTATAAAACTTCTGTAGTGTGTGTATTGGATGAAACTAAAAATATTTTACATATTATTGAAAGACTACTTAGTAGTAGCATCTAAACATATATCCTTATGAAAGTAAGGTTCATGTTAATCAAACTGCATTATTTGCTAAATAGTGTAGGTTCTGTATTGAACTGTTCAGTAATACACAAATATAAAAACACCACACTTTATTTCGCTAAGTACATGATTGTACACAAAGAAAAGGCTAAGACACAGATGACATCATCATAGCAAAGAACATTGGATGGCAACTTACACTTAGGTACCATTCCCAACTTAACTATTAGATATAAAAACTCCACCATCTAAGATAGGGACAACTTAAGATTAAGTCTCGCTGGTTTTTTAATAATCTGGGAGCTAAGGCACAACATTGGAATATCCTGGACTCCTTGCTCAACAACTGGTGTCACAGCAAGTTCATTATTTTGTATGGCTGCAGATGGCTCAGTAACAATAGAGGTTGGAAATGGTTCACTCTCAGGAATGTAGTCTGTTTCAGAATCAACCTTGAAATCTAATACATCATTATCATAATCGTCTGTTGACATTACATTAGTGTCAGAAACGGCACTCTTACCACTGGAAATGGATGACAAGTGTTGGTCCACATGTCTCCCATGAATATGACCACCAAGATCTTTTACAGTGTACATAACATTTACTTCTCTTTTCAAAACCACACCATTTTCCCATGCATCACAGTTATCATTTCTCATGCATGCAAAATCCATGGCTCTGAATATATGACTCTTCTCAAGTATTAACTAGGGTCTGATCTTTGGCTGGATGACAAAAGATTTGGTTAGGCTTAATCAAGTTCATAATACCTTCCAGATATAAGCATGGCTGGGCTTTGGCCTTTGAATGCACATTCTGCATCCTGATATGCTGGTAACCACATATAAGAGGCATTCAAAAAGAAATGCAGTTGAGTCTGGAATGCGTGAACCAGTGACAGGATGGTAATATCATGGAATGTGTAAGAAGGTGTGGTTTTGACCAGAGCGTGAAAGATCACAGCTTGTCGCTATAGGGCACTCATGCATGTCATGTGACTATACAGATCTAGCAGCAGCATGCATCAGTCGTTCAACACTGCCAGTTGCATAATAAACAGTGACATGGAGGCATCAAACAAAGTACAAAGAGGTGTTGTTCATTTTCTGACAGTGGAAGGAGTAGGAGGAATGGACATCCATTGACGAATGTCACAAGTGTACGGCGAACACTGCATGTCACTTGCAAGGGTTAAGGCATGGCACAAGCACTTCAGGGGAGGATAGGTGTCGTTAGCCAATGACGCATGGTCTGGAGCCACACTGCATTACTGGTGACATTGTCCACCTGGTGGATGCACTCATTACCCAGGACCGACAAGTGATAGTGAAAGTCATAGACACCATGATCGGATGGAACATTGGAACTGTTCACACCATCATGAAGGAATGACTGCACATGCCCAAAGTGTGTACTCAATTTGTGCCACACAGACTTCAACCACACCAGGAAGTATGTTGAATGGCCTACTGTCTTGCTTATCTGCAGTGCTATGGTCAGGAAGGTATTGCATTCCTTTCACGAGTGGTGGTTTGAGTTGAGTCGTGGTGTCGTCACTTCAAACCAGAATCAAAACGACAAAGTCTCCAGTGGAGCTTTCTAGGATGACCACCACAAAATAAGCCAAGGCCATCCACATGAGTGCAGGAAAGGTTATGCTGACAATCTTCTTTCACCAAGATGGCCCCCAGCAGGTTCACTTCTGGCAGCATGGAATAACAGTGAATACCCAGTATAACTCCAAACCTTGACCACTCTTCACCAAGTGATCAAATCAAAATGACCAGGAAATCTCACCCATGGGGTCATTCTGCTCCATGACCATGCAAAGCCGTCATAATAATGGCACTCCTGCAGAAATTCAAATGGGAGGTTCCCAGCCAACCTACAAACAGTCCACACCCCTCTCTTTGTGATTATGGAATTTTTTCCCCTTTAAAAAGGTTATTAGAAGCAAACAATTCACCTCAGGCAACAATGTCCACCTGCATGTTCAGAATTGGTCAACATCACAGACCCAGGAATTTTATGAGACAGTCATTCACCACCTTGTGTCACAGTGGGACAAGTGTATCAATAGTCAGGGTCAATATTACTAACATACAGGTATCAGTTTCCTTAATTATGCCTCTGGCTTGTTTCTTTTTGAATGCCTCTTATATACAGCTTATCAAGGTTTGATGTATGATCAAACATACTAGCTTTTGATGCATGGTTAAAAGTTTGGACATCTTGCTGAGCTGGGCCATTTGAATTGGGATAGTAAGGTGCAATGGTTAAATACCTACTTCTACTTTCTACACAAAATATTGCAAAATCTGTACTAATTTATTGGGGCCCATTGTCTGCCACAATCACTTTAGGCCAGACTGAGCAAACAAATAGATTAATGCATCCACTAGAGGAGATGTGTTGGTTGAGGGAATATTGATTACTTCTGGCCATTTGCTGTGGGCATCCACTGTGATTAGACATGTGGTCTTACAAATCTCTGTGAAATCAATATGAATTCTCTCCCATGGCTCTCTAGACAATTCCAGTGGGTGGCAAGGGGCCTCGGCTGGAGCCCTACTGACACTAGAACATACATTGCAAACAGCTGTATTCCAGTCCAGGCCACCATAAAAAACTTTGAACTACAGACTTCATTTCTGTGATTCACAAATGGCCCCAACTCGTTTCTTTTTAAATTTGAGGTCTTATACTACTTGGGATCATCTTTCCTCTCTCTAAAAAAATAGTTATGATATATAGAGAACTCATTGCAATACATTAAATACCCTTCAAGAATGTGTGGCACCTTGTTTGGACATTGGTTATTTTTGACACAGTTCAACTAAACAGATAGTATTTCGTCTTTGACAGTCTTTTTGGAAATTTCCTTGGCTATAAGAGGGGCACTATTAAGCATGAAGAAATTTACGACCACTTTACAATCATCATGTTTAATCAGTCCAGGCAACAGCGGTCTTGATATACAGTCAGCATTACAATTTTCCTCAGTCTTACAACATTTATTGTCATAATCACACTGAGATAAAAATTCAACACATCTTTGCTGTCTGTGGTAGCCTCTTAGGTACACTCCATACAATGGCTCTAGCTTCCTTATCCAAGATACACTAATTTTGTTCTGCTTTGCTCAAGGTGGAACTAGGAAACACTAGAGGACTTTCAGCTCCATCAGGAAATATATGAGAAAGATGTGCATGCATGCCTGACTCAGCAGTATCACAAGCTAAAACCAGTGGCAATGACAGGTCATAATGACACAAAACTTCATGTGACAGCAACATACACTTAGCGTCTTTGAATGCTTTCATATTTTGCATTCCGTACAAACATTGATTTGTTGGCATGTGACCTCAGAAGACGTAGAATTCTAGACATGCTTGGTAGACGTTTTCCATAATAGTTCATCATACCACAAAGATAAGATATGAGTTTTGGTTGTTGACTTTGGGCTTTCCTTTCAGCTTCTAATTTGCTGTCACTGCTATTCAACCAATTGTTATCAATAATGTGAACAGAATATTCCATCTCATTTTGAAAAATACTTACATTTCTCAATAATCACAGTTAGTTTTGGATTGTTATACCTTTTCTATTAACACAAGTAAATGGAACAAATGTGCCACTGGTAGAAGCTTGTAATGTTTATAGTATCATCAAGATAGCAACATGTTTTTTGAGACCTACATGAGTTTTATCCATTTTTGCTAGCAGCATAGCTGGAGCAGAAGAAACTCAAAAGGCGAGCCTAGTAATCTCACACAATTCCCAAGGAGCAACAATGGTTTGCAGATCTTGAGATGGCTCATCCATTTCTAATTGTAAATTTCTAATTGTAAATTGTAAAATCAAGGTGGGCGAATTTGTCACTCCTTCCTAGCTTAGCAAAATTTTGATCTATTTTTGGCAAGGGATACTGAGGAATGACAAGGTCTGAGTTCACAGTTACCTTAAAATCCTCACAGATTCTTAACTTTTAATGTTTGGCCTTTAGCTGGCTGAATGATAGGCACAACAGGTGTAGCCCATCTGGCCTTGGCAAACTACTCATCTGACAACCTGACAAGGGATTTTCCTGTCCATGTCCTGTATTTTATTTTCTACAAGAAGTTGATCAGCTAGGGGCATTGACCTGGCATGAAGGGCAATGGATTGAGCCCATTCTTTTAGAACTAGGATATCAGTGGTACATTGTAAGGTCCTTGACTTTTTTGGTGAAAGTCTCAGGACATGGCTTCACAAGCTTTTCTACAGAATCTGTCTGGGTGGGAAGCATCTAATTGCTTAGTTTGGTATATTTTGACAATATTGTCCTAGTTAAGTGGAATGAATCTTAGCCAGTTCCTCCCCATTACAGTGGAGCTGGCTGGTGACTCTATAACATATAGAGGCAATGAATAGCTTACTTTGTCAATGTCAACTATATGCATAGAGCCCTTCACATGTGTGTCATCACAGTGAATAATTTTTGTATTCACTTTGTACAACTTATCTTTCAGAAAAATTAATAATACAAATATAATAGAGGGAAACATTCCATGTGGGAAAAATACAGATGATGTGACTTACCAAACAAAAGCGCTGGCAGGTTGATAGATACACAAACATACACACAAAATTCAAGCTTTCGCAAGGAGTCATTCCAATCCCAGGAGCAGAAAGACTTACCTGAGGGTGAAAGTCAGTAGTTTCAAATACACTGAGATTGGAATGACTCCTTACCCTCTCCCTTAAAACCCACATCCTTTCGTCTTTCCCTCTCCTTCCCTCTTTCCTGATGAAGCAACTGTTGGTTGTGAAAGCTTGAATTTTGTGTGTATGTTTGTGTTTGTTTGTGTAACTATCAACCTGCCAGCACTTTTGTTTGGTAAGTCACATCATCTTTGTTTTTAGGTATATTTATCTTTCAGAAATATTTACATTATTCTTGACATGCCATACAAGTGGCATGTGCACCCTTATCCAACTCAAAAGGTATTTTATTTTCATCCACAACCTGCTCTACAACCCAGGCATCATTATCCATTTGCTTAATAATGCTAATTCTGTACACTGGAATTTGCTCTGTCACAGTGGAACACACATCAATACTGCAACACTCCTTGGATGTATTGACATTTTCTTCATGAAGATCCCTTTTTTGGTACACACTCTGCTTGAAGAAGCCTGATTATCTCCTTGGCCAACCATTGCAGCATCAGTTACGGTAGTCTCCATAGTAACTGCATTTTCTTGACATTTATTGAATGTCAGTTCATGTTCTGCAAACAGTTTTGGTTTCTCCTTTTTTTTCTTTTTTCTCCTCAAATTGTTTCATGTCTTAAACCACAGACTAATCTGTTGTATAGTGCTTCTTACAGATTATCTTTAAACTCTCAGTTTTGTGCTAAAGATTTCAACTGAGATATGTACTGGGGAATAGATTCTTCCGGACACTGGTTTCTTGTATGAAATGTATAGTGCTCCCGAATCACTGAAGGTGCAGGCTCTATTTGATCTTTCACTAGTGTCACTATTTCATCAGAAGTCATCTTCTCTAGCTTCTGAGGATATGTTAGCTCCATAATAGGAGAAGAACATGCAAATCCAATGAGACTCAGTAGGTCATTCATTTGCAAGTTGTCTTGAATCTTGTGCACAATGAACTTCTTTTTCACTATAGAGATGTACACACCCCACTGTCCGTGTTTCATGAACTCAGGCATTGTAGTGACACTGGGACTATGTACAGACACTTTAATGTTCTTTGCTGCTTCCTTGTCCTCATGTTCACTGTCGGTGTCTAACATGCTGCAGCCAACAGCTAATGCAGGCTATTTCCCCCCTACACACTGTTTCAGCAAAACTTTATTCACAAAGGTGCATACACTGATTTCTTCTTTAATTTCTCATCACCAGTTGCTATGTTTTGTATTGGATTGTTCAGTAACACATGGATATAAAAACCACACACTCTATTTCACTAACTACATGCTTGTACACACACAAAAGATGACGACAAAGATGATACTATCATAGCAAAGAACATAGAAAGGCATCTTACATTAAGTTACCTTAACTATCAGATACAACATAACAGAACTGAAATAACAGGACCTTCCATACAGTTAAGAAACATCCCTATAACGTTCAGTAATTTCATGTTAATATTGTTGCAGAAGATGTTGAGCAGCACTGTTGCAGTAGTGTAGTGGTTTTGATACAAGACTATTGCATGGAGGGTTGTGAGTTCAAAACTCACCTCAACTGTAAAATTTTAATTTCCATATTTGGTTCGAGTACATTGTAGAAGAATCCACAAATGGCAATAATCATTGTACTGGAATGTTCTGTAGCTGTATATATACCATGTGTGTTCTGGCCGAAGGCAGTTTGCTCCGCAGTCTTGTATGTGCAAGTGCTGAAGAAACCTTCATTAAGTGCAGTTAGTATTCATCATTCATCTACTACCACCTTCTTATACGTAACGTTATTCTGGTGGAGGCGCCAGGTATTGGAACTTGACGTACCATGCCTTATCGATGACACAGTGGCTCACATCAGGCTATGACAGGGCTGCCTTTTCTGTGGTGAGAAACCGAGTTCAAGCTGTATCAACAGATTGCAATCTATTGAAGACAAAAGAAGAAGAGGACATCACAATGACATCAAATATGTTCCACAACATGAGACATCATTCCGTGTTATCTGGTGATGATGGCCAAGATCCAAACAAGTGGCTGAAGATATATGAGCACATAACCAAATTTAACAAATGGGATGACACTGTTTGTTTGGCTAACATATTATTCTACTTGGAGGCTACTGTCAAACAATGGTTGAGAACAACAAGGAGAAGTTCACAAGCTGGGATGTATTTCAGGCAGAACTGCGCAAGTATTTCAGCGACACACAACGGCAGAAGTGCAAGGCGGAAGATAAATTAAAGTTCAGGGCACAGTGTGCAGGAGAAGTGACAGCACCCCACTTTCAAGATGTCTTGGAGCTGTGTAAAATAGTGGATCCTAGAATGGAGGAGGAAGATAATGTTGCACATCTCATGAAGGTGGTTGCTGAGGACATGTATCAAGCCCTTCTCCTGAAGGAATTTTCAACAGCAGAAGACAATATAAAATTGTGCCAGTATATCAAGACAATGCATAAAAAAAAATACATGCAAGAAGTTTGAATGGATTCCAAATGTCATATCAACGTCAGTGCTGGAGGAAGAGAATGATTTCATGAGTATTCTCCATCAGATAGTGAGAGAGAAAGTTCAAAAGGCACTTGGTTTGCACAGTGAGCAAAAAACCGAGACACATCAAGAGTTCATAATGGAGGACGTGGAAAAGACATTGAACCAAATCTCTAGTCTTTCAATTCCCTTTCAAATCAGACTCAGGTGAAGTTACATTCTTACAATGCTGCAAGAAGACCTTGTTTGGGAACCAAGGAAGACTGACATCTGGAGGACTCAGGATAACCAATCAGTATGTTTCCACTGTTGATGACTGGGACATGTGGTACACTATTGTCAAGAAAAGCAGTGGATATTTGATGATGCCTGTGCCAGAAGACAGCAGACCAATCTTAGTCAACGCCAACTCCGGGACAACAAAGATGTACAAGAAGATGTTGGTGCAGGATGACAAGCTAGCCGCTGAAGAGGACACTCCCCAACATGCTGATCAAGGTCTCCATCACCATTTATAAGTTCCAGCTGATCACCTAGCCACCAAAACCTCGAAAACTAAAGGGTGTGACCTTACTTGGAGGTGAGGCCGCCAAAGAGAAAAATCCTCCACCGTCGATCATTACAAAAATGATAGGAAACTACATCAATATCCTCATGGATGGCCAACCAGCCCAAGCTCTTGTGCACTCTGGAGCATCATATTCAGTCACTTCAGAGAAGTACCGTCACCAGTTCCATAAAACTGTATTCGTCGACAGCAAAACATCTGTGCAGAAGGTGGCTAATGGGAAATATGTAGAACCTACAGGCCATACACAGCCCTTAGAATTCATCAGATTAGATTAGATTAGATTAATACTTGTTCCATAGATCATGAATACGACACTTCGTAATGATGTGGAATATTACAAGAGTGTAGTCATGACGTCATTCTCTGATGGGACTTTTTGAAAGCTTGTCAGGCAATTATAGAATGTAGTCGCTCGAATATTATGTTAGATGATATGAGATACTGTGGACAGAAAGATGCGCATCTGAGTCTGTGGAGACTATGTGTGCAGGATGAAGTGATCATTCCTGCAGTTAATGCTAGAAAGTTAACTGTCATGTGTCATTCAATGCGTCCGCCCATGAATCTTGTGGTGGAATGTAAGAGAAGCATACCACTCAAGAACAATTTGGTCATCCCATCACCTGTTGTCTTGTTTAGGAATGGATTCGGTGAATTGGGGATAGTTAACTGTCAATGAGAACTGCAAGTCATTCCAAGATGCATGTGTGTAGGAAAAGCTGAGCCATTAATTGCAGAACACCTGGGCTCAATATCATAAGGCATTTTGTTTTATATGGGTACTGCAGTAATTATTTATGTCAACCAATAACAACTGACAAATCAGTTACTCAAATATACCTTATGTCAGGAAACCTATGACTGCAGAGGCACTGTGTGGATTTCTTACCATAACCCTATTTTAGTTCTCTGCTACTCAAATCATGCACAGCACATTTGGCTTTCCCTGTCTCTGTTCTGTGAGAAGTAAGAAATCTTTTTTTCTGAGACTAAGTGATGGGGGGTTACAAAAGATTACATATTAACTCTTTGACATTAATTTAAAGATAAGACAGTTCTTGCTGAAGGATATGACTCAGTTTGGCTAGCTAATATGGTAAGAGTAGAATTTGTATGACACTGAACAAAATTTACACTGCCACATCAATGTGATTTTTCACAGAATGGACAACTCTATTCTACAATAGAAATTTCTAGTAATCAGAAGTGCCTTGGAAAAATTATTTTATGTAGTAAGAGTAGTAGTAGTAGTAGTAGTAGCAGCAGCTTTATTCAGGTGTAGATCTCTTTTTAAAAGGATATAGGACATGTCAAAGTATTCACAAGTTTAGACCAATTTAAAACAAATTAATTCATATACATATAAATTTACAGACTTCTAGTTAGACACAATCATTAGATATACTCCTGCTATACAATATACAATACCTTTTTTACAAACAACTTATTAAAAAATGTAATGCCACACCCTTCACTCATATCTCACTATCAGTCACTGCACATACTATACACACATTGTTTCATAACACTTCACTCACTACACACACACACACACACACACACACACACACACACACACACACACACACACTGGTGATCTCTGAGCCATTTTCGGTACTGCAACTTCCCATTTGCTATCCTGAAAAAGTGAGTCAGCATCCCTCTATAATGAGTGAGATGTTGAGCTCAGAAAGAGGAATAGGTGTTAGTATTGTGCTATGCATAGCTTGGGGGTAAGTTTTTATAGAAAAAGGAAAAAAAGAAGGAAAAAGAACTAATGTGAAGGTGTTTTACCTAAGCATTCCTTCAATGTATAAAATGTAATGCATAACAGGTACTTCTTAGCTGCCTTTTTAAATAAGTGTATTTTTGCAATTTATTTAATCTCTTTTGGTAATTTATTGTACAATTTTATTCCTTGTTAAAAATGCTGTTTTGAATTTTATGTTTAGTTTTTCTTGGTAAATGTAAGTTGAGTTTAGCTCTTGTTCCATAGTCATGGACAGAGCTGTTTTTGCAGTAATTACCAATGTTATTTCTGATGTGTATGACTGATTGGTAAATGTATTCACATGGAGCAGTTAAAATACTGTGTTTTGAAGAGATTTTTTCAATCAGCTCGACTACTATTTTTGGTTATTATGTAAATGGATAAAAGTCACAATCAAGTGTCCACTTAAGTCCACAGTAAAAGCTTCTACTTTTTGCTTAAAGAGTTAAAAACAATGGTTTTTAGATTAACATGTGTTGTCCCCCCTGCAGGCTTCCTCATTCAATTCAAAGGAAACTATTTCATAAAAGTATTTTTGGATGTGGATCTCCGGGACACACTGCAATCACTGGAGTAATCCTTTGTAGTTGCCACATATTTCGTTATTACAATCATAAAGCTTTCATCAAATCCCAATCATAACAATAATACAAAGGCGATTGCCTTATAAAGCCACATAACTTTAACAAATGACATAAACAAATTTCTACAATTAGAACAATGCCCATAAAACCTGAAAAATTAAATGTCACTGTGTGAACTAACTCAGATAAATTTCAGTACTTAGATGAAATTAATGTCCACACAATTCCTATCAGGACTCTAATTACTTCCAACCACAAAGAAAATACATTAATTCCAAAACACAGATCTTGCAGCATTTGGCTAGCCAACTTTCCTTAAATAAAATAATATTCATGAAAGCGTTAGTAGTAAAGACAAGAACCACTTCCACGACTAAGGAGGTGCATTAATTTCACCAAACAATTATTTAAGTTTGGTTAATGAAAAATATTCATGAAACCATTGCTACTAGAACATAACAATATCACAAATAGCCCCTAAAATGAGGTCGCTTCAATTCTGTGTGTGAATCATACACACATGAGCACACCAAAGGATTTTAACCAACACATAAGATCCACAGGACAGAAAATGAAATAGAAATGTACTCAACTTTGCACTGCAATTTAAACTTCAGACACCATAACTCTTCATCAGAAGGATGGAATCACAAAACACTAACAACATAACCCAATATGCTTGGTGAGGGGGGGGGGGGGGGGGGGGGGGGGGTTGGGGGGGGGATGAGGGCAGAGCCTTAAATATCACTCTGCCACTATTTTACTCAGCTCCCAGTTTGCTCGTGTCGAACACTGCCAATGATCTGCAACATAAAACACATCAGCAACAGACATTATTCTGAGATACAGAATCTTACCTAGAGAACAGGTTATCAATAACTTTCAAAGATATATGCCACAACTAAATGCAAGCACAATTAACTTCCATGAGTTTCTTGGCCAGTCACGGCCCTTAAAATTTAATGAACCAATTGCTTAAAACCACCAATAAAATAATGGCCTAGAAATAAAAAAGATACACAACTATCTCAACACACATTTAAATGCCAGACTACAATAACGAACTACAATGTAGAATGAAAGAAATATCCCAGGATGGCTTGGAATGACAGACAGTGACTTACACACTACTTGTTGCCCTTCTAGCTACGTGTTTAGCCATACTTCATGTATATTGGTTGGGCATAGCTACACTTCCTTAATTGCCGTCTAGGTATCACGTCATGACACCAAATTGAGTGATAAACAACTAGAACAGTCCCAAATGGTTTTAGTACACTGGAATATTCAGTTAAGATGCACACAACCCACTGAAGCAACTTGACAACTCCAATTCATTTGGTCTGTGTAGCCTGTAACAGATCCAAAGAAACTTGTTCTTCCAATCTCTAGGAAAAAACCATCACCTCGGGCAATGGATCTGCCTTACGTGATTAAACATGTCATAGCAGCTGGCCATGCTCCTTCGTGATGTCATCTTGGTCTCTCAGCGGTCTATATTCATACAAAGTCTGATGTCATTTCACCTCACAATGCTGATACCTGCACCTGCCTCTCACAGAGCACATGAGCTGCCATTAAATCCTGCCACCAAAGATATGAAAAAGAGAAATAAGCTTGAAAGTTGACTCAAAGGTCAAAATGACAATCAATGCAAATGCGCCAGCTCATATTTGATTGTTTCACACTTTGCAAATAAGTAAACTACCTGGCATATTTTGAAACATTTGTAGTGAAGAATTTCATTTGGGAGGATTTAGGTCACACACTACTAAGTATTAAATTTAGCTAACATACTGAAATTGTCTTTAATGGTGGAAGGAAAGCGATGTCTTTTTTCTTTTAGAGAAAATATGAGAGATACATTGTTGGGAGTGGGCAGCTTTATGCAATAAATGAGGGTAATGCTGCCTGCTATGGTCTGTTATGCAGCCTGCAGAGCTGCTTAATGTCTCTCTTGTTTGTATGCTACCAATGTGGTCTGAAGCTGGAAATTAAAACTTACTGAAATGAGCTTATAATGATGACTGGATGTTTGTGGTCCACTCCCCAATTTCTGGAAACTTTGTGACAGGTGTAAAAGAAACCTGAATGCTAAATTCCTGTTACTTTTGAATGAACAACTGGATGAAGCCAAGGAGGACACACTGGGATTTTCCTTAGCACCGTGAACTACTTCCATTTCTTCAAAACAAATTGTTTACCTCAGTACAGAGTTTACCACCTCTGCTGCACCATTAATTGTGGCTGAAGTCCTTTCAGATCCAGCATTTCTTCTCAATACTCCCAAAGCCGAATCAGTTACTGCTTTGTGAACTTGAGTAGTTGTATAAACACTATGTTAGCTTTAATAATTTGCAACTATTACTTGTATATGCACCATCTTAAGTGAAGTTCCATTTTAGGTGGTCTTACAAAAACTGAATTTCTTTTGGTGGATTACCAGTTTACCTTATTGTAATAGTAGCTTCTAAGCAGTAGAAATAGCAGATAAAAATTTGTATGTTTCTCCAGAAAGTGCAAACTGTCTGTACTCATTCTATAAAATTCATGGAATTTGTGTCTTTGTTGAGATATTTTGTGATGTTTATACCATTTTATGGGTTCATTCAGTACTTACTTTTCTTTTTCGGTTTTCTTGAGTTTTAAATAACGATAAGCCAAATTAATGCCCTTTTCTCAAGAGCTCATGATTGCAACTGAAACTGAAATAAACTGAAGCACCAAGGAAACTGGTATAGGGATGCATATTCAAATACAGAAATATGTAAACAGGCAGAATACAGCACTGCAGTCTTCAATGCCTATAGAAGACAACGTTGTTGTTGTTGTTGTTGTCTTCAGTCCTGATACTGGTTTGATGCAGCTCTCCATGCTACTCTATCCTGTGCAAGCTGCTTCATCTCCCAGTACCTACTGCAACCTACATCCTTCTGAATCTGCTTAGTGTACTCATCTCTCGGTCTCCCTCTACGATTTTTACCCTCCACGCTGCCCTCCAATGCTAAATTTGTGATCCCTTGATGCCTCAAAACATGTCCTAATAACCGATCCCTTCTTCTAGTCAAGTTGTGCCACAAACTTCTCTTCTCCCCAATCCTATTCGATACCTCCTCATTAGTTACGAGATCTTATCTTCAGTATTCTTCTGTAGCACCACATTTCGAAAGCTTCTATTCTCTTCTTGTCCAAACTAGTTATCGTCCATGTTTCACTTCCATACATGGCTACACTCCAAACAAATACTTTCAGAAACGACTTCATGATACATAAATCTATATTCGATGTTAACAAATTTCTCTTCTTCAGAAACGCTTTCCTTGCCATCGCCAGTCTACATTTTATATCCTCTCTACTTCGACCATCATCAGTTATTTTACTTCCTAAATAGCAAAACTCCTTTACTACTTTAAGTGTCTCATTTCCTAATTTAATTCCCTCTGCATCACCCGATTTAATTTGACTACATTCCATTATCCTCGTTTTGCTTTTGTTGATGTTCATCTTATATCCTCCTTTCAAGACACTGTCCATTCCGTTCAACTGCTCTTCCAAGTCTTTTGCCGTCTCTGACAGAATTACAATGTCATCGGCGAACCTCAAAGTTTTTACTTCTTCTCCATGAATTTTAATACCTACTCCAAATTTTTCTTTTGTTTCCTTTACTGCTTGCTCAATATACAGATTGAATAACATTGGGGAGAGGCTACAACCCTGTCTCACTCCTTTCCCAACCACTGCTTCCCTTTCATGCCCCTCGACTTTTATGACTGCCATCTGGTTTCTGTACAAATTGTAAATAGCCTTTCGCTCCCTGTATTTTACCCCTGCCACCTTTAGAATTTGAAAAAGAGTATTCCAATCAACATTGTCAAAAGCTTTCTCTAAGTCTACAAATGCTACAACGTAGGTTTGCCTTTTCTTAATCTTTCTTCTAAGATAAGTCGTAAGGTCAGTATTGCCCCACGTGTTTCAACATTTCGATGGAATCCAAACTGATCCTCCCCGAGGTCCGCATCTACCAGTTTTTCCATTCGTCTGTAAAGAATTCACGTTAGTATTTTGCAGCTGTGACTTATTAAACTGATAGTTCGGTAATTTTCACATCTGTCAACACCTGCTTTCTTTGGGATTGGAATTATTATATTCTTCTTGAAGTCTGAGGGTATTTCGCCTGTCTCATACATCTTGCTCACCAGCTGGTAGAGTTTTGTCATAACTGGCTCTCCCAAGGCCGTCAGTAGTTCTAATGGAGTGTTGTCTACTCCGGGGGCCTTGTTTCGACTCAGGTCTTTCAGTGCTCTGTCAAACTCTTCACGCAGTATCGTATCTTCCATTTTGTCTTCATCTACATCCTCTTCCATTTCCATAATATTGTCCTCAAGTACATCACCCTTGTATAAACCTTCTATATACTCCTTCCACCTTTCTGCCTTCCCTTCTTTGCTTAGAACTGGGTTGCCATCTGAGCTCTTGATATTCATACACGTGGTTCTCTTCTCTCCAAAGGTCTCTTTAATTTTCCTGTAGGCAGTATCTATCTTACCCCTAGTGAGATAAGCTTCTACATCCTTACATTTGTCCTCTAGCCATCCCTGTTTAGCAATTTTGCACTTCCTGTCGATCTCATTTTTGAGACGTCTGTATTCCTTTTTGCCTGCTTCATTTACTGCATTTTTATATTTTCTCCTTTCATCAATTAAATTCAATATTTCTTCTGTTACCCAAGGATTTCTAGCAGTCCTCGTCTTTTTACCTACTTTATCCTCTGCTGCCTTCACTACTTCATTCCTCAGAGCTACCTATTCTTCTTCTACGGTATTTCTTTCCCCTATTCCTGTCAATTGTCCCCTTATGCTCTCCCTGAAACTCTGTACAACCTCTGGTTCTTTCAGTTTATCCAGGTCCCATCTCCTTAATTTCCCACATTTTTGGAGTTTCTTCAGTTTTAATCTACAGGTCATAACCAATAGATTGTGGTCCGAGTCCACATCTGCCCCTGGAAATGTCTTACAACTTAAAACCTGGTTCCTAAATCTCTGTCTTACCATTATATAATCTATTTGATACCTTTTAGTATCTCCAGGGTTCTTCCACGTATATAACCTTCTTTCATGATTCTTAAACCAAGTGTTAGCTATGATTAAGTTGTGCTCTGTGCAAAATTCTACTAGGCGGCTTCCTCTTTCATTTCTTAGCCCCAATCCGTATTCACCTACTATGTTTCCTTCTCTCCCTTTTCCTACTGCCGAATTCCAGTCACCCATTACTATTAAATTTTCGTCTCCCTTCACTATCTGAACAATTTCTTTTATTTCATCGCACATTTCTTCAATTTCTTCATCATCTGCAGAGCTAGTTGGCATATAAACTTGTACTACTGTAGTAGGTGTGGGCTTCGTATCTATCTTGGCCACAATAATGTGTTCACTATGCTGTTTGTAGTAGCTTACCCGCATTCCTATTTTCCTATTCATTATTAAACCTACTCCTGCATTACCCCTATTTTTTTTTGATTTTGTGTTTATAACCCTGTAGTCACCTTACCAGAAGTCTTGTTCCTCCTGCCACTGAACTTCACTAATTCCCACTATATCTAACTTTAACCTATCCATTTCCCTTTTTAAATTTTCTAACCTACCTGCCCGATTAAGGGATCTAACATTCCACGCTCCAACCCGTAGAACGCCAGTTTTCTTTCTTCTGATAACGACATCCTCCTGAGTAGTCTCCGCCCGGAGATCCGAATGGGGGACTATTTTACCTCCGGAATATTTTACCCAAGAGGATGCCATCATCATTTAATCATACAGTAAAGCTGCATGTCCTCGGGAAAAATTACGGCTGTAGTTTCCCCTTGCTTTCAGCCGTTCGCAGTACCAGCACAGCAAGGCCGTTTTGGTTAATGTTGCAAGGCCAGATCATTCAATCATCCAGACTGTTGCCCCTGCAACTACTGAAAAGGCTGCTGCCCCTCTTCAGGAACCACACGTTTGTCTGGCCTCTCAACAGATACCCCTCCGTTGTGGTTGCACCTACGTTACGGCCATCTGTATCGCTGAGGCATGCAAGCCTCCCCACCAACGGCAAGGTCCATGGTTCATGGGGGGGATAGAAGACAACAACTGGTGCAATTGCTAAATCAGCTACTGCTGCTACAGTGGCAGGTTATCAAGATTTAATTGAGTTTGAATGTAGTGTTACAGTTGGCAAATGAGCGATGGGACACAGCATCTCTGAGGTAGCTATGAAATGGGGGTTTTCCTGTATGACCATTTCATGAGTGTTTTATAAATATCAAGAATCCAGTAAAACATCAAATATCTGATGTCGCTGTGGCTGGAAAAAGATCGTGTAGGAATGGGACCAATGATGACTGAAGAGAATTGTTAAACATGACAGAACTGCAACCCTTCCAAAGATTGCTGCAAATTTCAGTACTGGGCCACAACAAGAGTCAGCATGTGAACCGTTCTATGAAACATCATTGATATGGGATTTCAGAACCAAAATCCCACCCATGTACCCTTGATGACTGCATGACACAAAGCCTCATGCCTTGCCTGGGCCTGTCAACACTGACACTGATACTGGACTGTTGATGACTGGAAACATGTTTCCTGGTCAGACAAGTCTTATTTCAAATTGTGTTGAGTGGGTTGGCGTGTATAGGTCCTATACAAGTGGCAAAAACTTCTGCATGCTTGGTTACTGCAGGATGGTGATAAGAGAGTACTATAAATGAGCATACATATAAATGCACAATCAAAACAAATACACAGGGTGGTCCATTTATCATGACTGGGCCAAATATCTCACAAAATAAGTGTCAAACAAGAAAACTACATAGAACAAAACTTGCCTAGCTTGGAGGGGGAAACCAGATGGTGCTATGGTTGGCCCGCTAGTTGGTTCTGCCATAAGTCAAATGGATATCAACAGAGGTTTTTTTTTTTACATAGGAACCCCCATTTTTATTACATATTTGTGTAGTACGTAAATAAATATGAATGTTTTAGTTGGGTCACTGTTTTCACTTTGTGATAGATGGCATTGTAATAGTCACAAACATATGGCTCACAATTTTAGACAAACAGTTGGTAACAGGTAGGTTTTTTAAATTAAAATACAGAATGTAGGTATGTTTGAACATTTTACTTAGGTTGTTCCAATGTGATACATGTACCTTTGTGAACTTGTCATTTCTGAGAATGCATGCTGTTACAGCATCATTACCTGTAAATACCACATTAATACAATAAATGCTCAAAATGATCTCCATCAACCTCACTGCTTTTGGCAGTACATGTAACGACATTCCTCTCAACAATGAGTAGTTCACCTTCGCTAATGTTCGCACATCGATTGACAATGCACTGACTCATGTTGTCAGGCATTGTCGTTGGATCACAATAGCAAATATCCTTCAACTTTCTCCACTGAAAGAAATCCAGTGATGTCAGATCTGTTGAATGAGTGGGCCATGGTATGGTGCTTTGACAACCTATCCACCTGTCATGAAATATGCTGTTCAGTACGGCTTCAACCACATGCAAGTTATGTGCCAGACATCCATCATGTTGGAAGTACAACGCCATTCTGTCATGCAGTGAAACATCTTGTAGTGACATTGGTAGAACATTTTGTAGGAAATCAGCATACATTGCAGCATTTAGTTTGCCATCGATAAAATGAGGTCCAATTATCCTTCCTCCCACAATGCCGCATCATACATTAACCCGCCAAGGTCGCTATTGTTCCACTTGTCGCAGCCATCATGGATTTCCTGTTGCTGAATAGTGCACATTACACCAGTTTACATTACCACTGTTGGTGAATGACGCTTCGATAGTAAATAGAACACATACAAAAAATCTGTCATCGTCCGGTAATTTCTCTTGTGGCCAGTGGCAGAACTGTAAACAACATTCAAAGTCATTGCCATGCAATTCCTGGTGCATAGAAATATGGTACAGGTACAATCGATGTTGATGTAGCATTCTCCACACCGACGTTTTTGAGATTCCCTATTCTCGTGCAGTTTGTCTGCTACTGACATACGGAGTTGCTGCAACAGCAGCTAAAACACCTACTTGGGCATCACCATTTGTTGCAGGTCATGGTTGACGTTTCACATGTGGCTGAACACTTCCTGTTTCCTTAAATAATGTAACTATCTGGCGAATGGCCTGGACACTTAGGTGATGATCTCCAGGATACCAATCAGCATACATAGCACACGCCCATTGGGCATTTTGATCACGATAGCCCTACATCAACATGATATCAGCCTTTTCCGCAGTTGGTAAATGGTGCATTTTAGCACGGTTAATGTATTATGAAGCAAATACTGTCCACATTGGCAGAATGTTATGTGATACCACGTGCTTATACGTTTGTGACTATTACAGCTCCATCTATCACAAAGCAAAAGAAGTGATCCAAGTAAAACCTTCATATTTCTTTACATACTACACGAATACGTAATAAAAAATTGGGGTTCCTATTTTTAAAAATGCAGTTGATATCTGTTTGACCTATGGCAGCACCATTTAGTGGGCCAACCATAGTGCCATATGGTTTCCCTCTTCAAGCTAGACAAGTTTTGTTCATTGTACTTTTTTCATTTGATGCTTATTTCATGAGATATTTGGCCTGGTCACTATCAATGGGCCACCCTGTATATTGCATTTGACATATGAGTGTGCCATTATGATGTGAATGCTACTTGATGAATTAACAATACAACTGAATCCATTGTAATTAGTAATTCACTTATTTTACATTTCATCTTGTAAAATTTGGCTCCATGTAGACTACGTGCTTTCCTAATGCTAGAGCAAGGCACTCTAGTCAGTAAGGATCTGTATGTGTGACTGGGTTTTGCTACCTAAAACATGATTTCTTAAACTATGTATTTCCTCTATTTAGTAATTGAATTTTGTAAGGTGTTTAACTTATAAGTATATCATGTTAAAAACTGTAAGGTTTAGCCATCCACTGATCATTTAGAACTGTGCATATTTCTGTAGTTGTGCTATTATTAAACTTTTAGTAACAGAGACTTTTTGTTATTTTACAGAAGGACAAAGCTTCTGAACAAAACTGAGAGGGAATGGGACACTGCAAGGTGATGCTTAAAGTGTAAGTTCATAGATCAGGGGAATAGCTTTGAGAAAGCATTTATAAAAAGAAATGTATGTTAACAATCTATGGTAATGATATGTAATCATGTTAAAGCACTTCTTTGTATGAAATGTCTGTGTAATGTAAGTAACAGAAAATAATTTCTCATCACTTTGTTTCATAAACAAAATAGTCATTACAATAATTTTGTATATCATAACAAACTTGCTATTCTGGTGGGTACATACCATGACATAGTCTCACCATAATTCTTACATATACTAATTTGGGAGGGGGGTGGGGTGGGTGGGAGAACACGGTATGTAATGTACACAGAATAAGTCAATATTTAACCATTTCAAATGAATCTGGGAATGTGATAACAGTATGCAGTGTTTACTCAAAGTTACACATATGCAATAACTTGAATTGTAAGGTTGTTAGATTACTGTATAACTTGAGTATAAGTTCACTTACAGTTAATTGTGAACTATTAATATGAATTCTAATTAATTTATAGAGATATTGGACTACAAACTAAAATTATGTCAAATAAATATAAACAAAATCCCAGTTTATTATTTGTGGAATTTATATGCAGAAAAGTGGTAGTAATTACAATACAGCTACCTGTAAAGACACAGGATTTATGTTAGGAACAAAAGCTACACTGTATTTGTGAAGTAATTGTAATTGATGTACATTCTACATAACTTTAATGTGAGAGATAGTGCATCAAAATGCTAACTATTTCAGAAACATTATAATTGATGCATTGTGTTTCTCTTCAAAACATCATTATTGTATAACTTCACACATCTCCTATATATCAGATCAACTGTCTTGAAACTGCTCATAACAAGATGAATAAATCACACTTGAAATTGCACTTTAGTGGGCAGCCACTCTTCTTCTTTTTCTTCTTCTTCTTCTTCTTCTCCTTTATTGTTGCCTTGTCCCACATCACATAGGGTCGGCGTTGCTCTTCTGGGTCATTCTCCTCCATAGTACTGTATTCATTGCCTTTCCCTTCTCCCATCCTTTCTCCCTTAGGTCCCTGGATATCTTATCCTTCCATCTCATCTTCAGTCTTCCTCTCCTTCTCGCTCTTTCAATCTTTATATCTTAAACTCTGTTTGCAATATACTCTTCCGCTTTTTCCTGTAAGTGTCCGTACCACCTTAGTCTGCTCTCTAGTATCTTTTTCCTCTTGGGTCCCACTTTCACAGCTCCTCTAACAAATTCATTTCTAGTCCTGTCCTTCCTTGTTACTCCACACATCCACCTGAGCATCCTCATTTCTGCCACTTCCATCTTCTTTTCCTGGGCTACTGTGATTGGCCATGTCTATGCCCCATATATCTTAGCAGGCCTTACCACCGACTTGTACACTTTCCCTTTCAACCCAGTGCTCACCTTCTTGTCACACAACACTCCACTCATTTGCCTCCAGTTGTTCCAACCGCAATTTATTTGGTGTTGTATCTTGCTTTCCAGTCCTCCGTCCTTCTGTAAGTACAACCTCAGGTATTTAAATTTGCAGACCAATTTCAGCTCATCAACCTGGATCTTGCAAGACCTCATCTACACATATCTTCAGTGCTAAATATTCTGACTTTGTCCTTCTAATTTTCATCCTTCTTCTTCTAGTGCCTTCCTCCAATCCTCCAGCTTTTCCTCAAGTTTGTCGATGCTCTGCTCAGAAAGAACCACCTCATCTGCAAACATCATATTCTATGGTGGTTCCTTCTTCACATCTTTCACCAGTACATCCATAATCAGGTCAAAGAGGTTGGGACTATGTGCAGACCCCTGATGTAACCCTACTTTTACTGGAAACTCCTTTGTCATGCACACACTGCTTCTCACCTGTGTCATTGCTCCTCTGTACATTTCCTTCACTAAACTCACATACTTCTCTGGCACACACTGCTCTCTCATGCTTCTCCATATTTCATCCCTTGCGACTCTGTCAATATCCAAATCAATGAAAGCCATATGTAGATCAGCTTTTAACTCTCCATGCCTCTCCACTATATGCCTTAAAGCATTTATTGCATCAGTCGTTCCTCTTCCAGGCACGAATCCAAACTGTTCTACACAAACCACAGTCTTCTTGCGTAATCTTGTTTCTATAACTCTTTCCCAAATTTTCGTTGTGTGTGCCATCAGTATAAAACCTCTATATTTACTGCAGTCCTGCACATCACCTTTACCCTTAAATATTGGAATCAGTACACTAGTTCTCCACTCATCTGACATCTCCTCCTGTCGCCATATCTTCTTCATTAAGTCCCAAAGGAGCTCAATTCCCTTTTTATCAAGACACTTCCATACCTCAACGGGGATCTGGTCTGGGCCAACTGCCATCCCATTTTTCATATTTTCAACCGCCTGTTCAACTTCATCTCTACTTATATCCATTGTTAATCCTTCGTTTGCCCCTTCTTCCTCAGCTTTCACTCTTACTTTCTCTTCATTCAGCAATTTCTTGAGATAACTCAACCACCTTTGGATTATTTTTCCACGGTCATGCAGAATTATTCCTGTTTCATCTTTCATTTGTTTTATTTCTGTTAGATCCTTAGAAGCTTTATCTTTTGATTTGCCTATCTGTATCAGTTGTCTCATATCCTGATTTTTCTGTAGTTGTTTGTATGCCTCCCTTACTGATTCAACTTTAGCTTTAGCCATGGCTCATTTCGCCGCCTTCTTTGCACTTTTGTATGCTTGCCCATCCTCAGCACTTTGACATATCCCACTTCCTCTTAGTGTCTTTCTTTTCCTTCACAACCTTCTGCACCTCTTCAGTGCACCACCATGCCTCCATATCTATTGGCACCCCTCTGCCAGATGTTAACCCAAACACTTCCTCCCTGGTTTTCCTTATAACAGGAATATTTATTTTCCACCTCTCCTGCACACTCTCTGCCAATTTCACCTTTCCCAGTACTTTTTCACTAAACTCCTCTCTCAAATTTTTATCCTTTAATCTCCACCACTTAATTTTGCTTTCACATTGATTTCTGTACCTCAGTCTTTTACATTCTTTCATCTCACAATCTGCTACAATAAACTTATGTTGTGTTGCTATTCCGTCACCAAATATGACCTTAGTGGGCAGCCACTGCAGTAAATTAAATGCAGACAGCAGCACTTGACCTACATGAAAATTATTTTCAGTGCTGTTATTCTGGCTTTGACCTTCACACATCACTCCAGATCACACTATCAACCACAAATACCATTGTGGAACAAAACTAGTGGCACTTTAGTGTAAGCATCCCTAGGTCTTTGAAGGAGCTTCTGCAAAATATTCACTTACCAAATCTACACAATACGTATCCTGTACATTTCTGTAGAATAAATGCTTTTTGGTCTTTAGCTACGTTGCCCTGGAAGATCACACCACAGGACAGTAGTGACTGAAAATATGATAACTGTCCCATCTGCTGGATAACTCTAGCACTGTACTTGCAAATATCTCTGTTACTCTCAAACTAAGATGTACTGTTGATAAGAAAATTATAAGTGAATAAATGTCCTGTGAAACTATAGGTAATGTTCTCAGCTGCTTAAAAAGATGTCTGCAAGATATTTGTGTGTGAACCCTACAAATAATTGAAATTACTTTCTTTTGTGCAATGAATGCTTTCTGCCTAAGTGTGGAGTTACTCCATAATATTATAACATAAAACATTAGTAAATGAAGCTATGCATAACATGTTGGATTACTGACTTCTGTATGCCTGTAGGTGGCAGCTATTCCTCTGGTAATGTAATATTTATTTTCTTCAGAAGATAATTTCAAAATTAATACAAATCTTTCCTGAAGTAGGTGGTAATGATTCTCATATTCATGAATATACTTCATATTAGGTGGTATGAATGAAAGTTCCAGGAACAGTTTCAGGACCAGTGTGTTGCAGAACCATAATGTTTTGTTCTTGGCATATTAGCAGAGAAGTCAATTTCATACATATCTGTAATTACAAATGGTAAAAGTGAATCAACTTTTGTGACAACTGATCAATATCATAATTTAAACTGGACCATGAGTCTGACAGCAACATTAAATAAGATTTTTCTTCTGACAAAGCAGATGACAGTTCAGTAAGTCTTGTTTTTTCTCCTGACTTGATCAAAGGTCATGTAATGACAATGGATTAAAAACTCATGTTTTTAATCAACAGTTAATTTTTAATTTTGATCTGCTGTTCAATAGGGACATATTGACATTAATTCTTTTCAGGTGCTGAACAACGTCTTCAATAAATCGTCTCCAATAAATTTCTGTAGTTCAACAGTGGTAGGGATTCCCTGAATAGCCTGATTGCAATATGCAGGTACGTTCAGAGATATCTGGGCTTCATAGCTTGCTGCAGCTTGCTCTGCTGTAGGGTGTTTCCACTGCAGGTACGTCACATTGGAATTTCCACTAATGTGACAGTGTTTATGCACTTGTCCAGCATTGCTACTCTCTGAAGCATTTTGTACATATGATTTAAAGCGATTATCCTTCCATGTGTTAATATTTCTTATTTGTTTTGCTTCATGGCTGTTTCAAGCTCACTTATGGTGACTCACTGTAGTCTGAAATTTCCTTCTGGCTAACCATTCATTTCACAAACTCTGCTGTCACAGAGTGCAGGAACCATCTGCTTGTTTTGCCACCAGTCTCCACATCACTGCCATTGCCAGAGCTCATAGGCTATGTTCTACATAGGCAGAGTGGGAGAGAAAAATTTCTCCACTTTTCTCTTTCAAGGGACTCTTACTGTTGTCTGGAATGCAGCACAATTCAGGTTACCATCTCTCTAGTAAATACTGCCTTATTTGTCTCAAACATTCCTTCAGATAATACAAATTAGTAAATATAAGTAATTCTACTTTTCTTTTGCACACTTTTTTTAATGTTATGGAAAGAGGTATATACATACTGCAGAACCATTGAGTGATCTTCATGGTTCCATGGAACACAATATAATAACCATTGGCCTGTTGAAACTTTCTGCATACAGTTTTGTTAATAAGAATAAAACCTGGCATGATCTGAACTACAAATTCATCAAAAACTTAGTTTACCTAATAGAATAACATGATTAACACAACTAAGTACCTTTGATAAGTGACACAAGATCTCAACTGGTGATATTTGAAGATTTTATTATGTGCTCAGTAAATCTATAAAATATCTGACTGTGAAAGATGGGCCTTTTGATATTCAAACTGTGATTGGCTAAGTATTTCTACACAGGGGGTGACAGCCACAGAGCACATCACCTTCTAAAAAATTTAAGAAAATGATGTAAGGTGCAACACTGGGTTGCTGTTATTGACACCTGTGGAATCACCCTTGTTATTGAGAGAACTGACGATGCCACACTTTAATCTGTCTAGGGGAACAATGTGAAGTAATGTTGAATTATTTAAGGGAGTAAGTGCATTACATAAATATTGTGGTACAAATTTTTAGTGTGTTGTTGGAGAGATTGTCAGCCCTATATGAGCTTTTACTTTTTAGAATTATAGTGATCTTCTTTATTTCAGATGGCAATGAGATATTAATTTAAATTTGGGTAAATATCCTCTGTGTTGTTCTTCAGTGCAGGTTGTTGCTTTCTCTTATGAAGTTTATGCAAAACTTCTTCACCTATTGTTAAACATTAATTATTAAATACATCTGCTACACATAACTGTGTTTGACAATGATTCATTTACTTTAACAAAAATAATGCCATCAACTATGTTTTCTTCTCTGTCCCTCTTTTAATCATATTCTATAATTATTTGATTTTCTTGTGTGATCTGTCAGTTTCGGAAAAGATGTGCATACTCCTGTTTCTTAATAAGTTACTGTCATTTTGTATGCTGAAATTATTTCTGGATCATTGGTTGTTCTGACTATTTTGTACAAGTTCTCTTTCTTTGTGAAGAGATTGAGGGCCTTTGAGTGTTTCTGAACTGTACGTGGAGCTAAGGTACATAATATGACTACATGTGCATCTTGATCTGACAATCTGTCTGACACAGGATAAGCCTGGGTCTTTGACTTATGCTTTTATGAATACAAAGATAAGGATCTTAGTATTCTGAGCAACTCTTGTAGGGAAGCTGATGACTCGTACTAAATTATAAGTGACTAATAGCGATGACAGATCACTTTTTGTGTCAGATTTCCTCAAATAGTTCACATGAATATTACCATAAGTATAAATCCTTCCTTCTAACAGACAGCACAAAAATCTGTCAACATTTTTCCATGAAAATTTCTCAGGTACCCAGTAGGGACTCGTTCCACAATTTTGGCCATGTCAGGTATGGATGTGCATGCCTCCTTTATCAGTCCACATCTTAGGTTTGAAGAGTCCTCCAAAGTTCTCTGGTGAATAATGTGTGTAGGTCAAGAACAGGAACTGGTGAACCACCAAAGTTTTCCATATCTGAACTTTGTCTTATAACTGCAGTGTCATTTGATAACATGACCCTGTACTCGCTACTGTTAAGATAATACGCTATATACGAGGTAGTCAGAAACATGTGCTAATTGAAGCAGCTCTCCAGAGACTGTATCACCAAATGTGTGTTTTGTTTGGTTTCCTAAAACCAAATAAGAAAGTTATGCACAAACTTGACCTGTGATGGCAGTAATGATCAAACTCAAGCCAAAGGCTGAGCAGTCTCATGGACTATCATAAAAGATTCTATATTACAAGAATAACTGGCACTAATTGTATTTGGCAAGGCTTTTGACTTTGTATGTGCAGTAGCCTGATTGGCTAATTTCAATGATAATTAACTCAGAAATGGTGCAATGTATCAAATTTTTTTCTTAACAGCTATTTCTCAGCACAATCTACCCGATAACACCTTTACAAACTGTTTCCGACCACCATGTATATGGTAATGGCACGCCCGCAGTGACATAACACTCTGGTGTCCCTAGTAGAATTTTATGAGGTATACATAATATTTCTGTTTGCTGAAGGCACTAGCTTGGTAGTAAAGGATGTTGTGTGCAACATTGGCTTGGTTTCAGTAACAGTTTCTAACACACAATTCAACAAAACCTGACGTTTTAATTTCACAGAGTGGGCATATGACTAGTGAAACTGAACAGTTCAAATTTCTAGGTGTTTAGATAGATAGTAAACTGTATTGAAAAGCCCCTGTTCAGGATCTTGTACAGAGACATAATGCTGCCATTTTTACTATTCGAAAGGTATATGAAGTAAGTGATCATTTGACATGAAAATTAGTCTACTTTGCTTACTTTCATTCATTTGTGGTGTAACTTACTATAGTTTGGCGTAATTCTTCCCATTATAAAAGGATATTTTTGGCTCAGAAACAGGCAATTTGGGCAATAAGTGGTGTAAGTTCACAAACCTCTTGTCAACCCCTGTTCACGAGTCTGGGTATTTTGACATTGGCCTCTCAATACACACGTTTTCTACTGTCATTTCTTGTTAACAATATTAGCTTATTCCCAAGAATAAGCAACTGTCACCCAGTTAATACTCAGGAGAAATCAAACATGCATTTGGATTGTACTTGTGCATGAAGGTGTGCTGCATCCATATTCAATGAGCTACATTTCAAAAATCTTAGCAGGAATACATGCAATTTCAGATCAAAACTGAAGAGCTTCCTCTGGGGTCACTCCTTTTATTCTGTCAAGGAGATCCTGAGAAATTTAGCTGATTGTTGTTGTATTCTTGATTGCATTTACATAAACTTATGGCTTAACTTTTTTTGGGTTCATAAACATTTGTATGTTGTAATTTCATTTACTGACACATTCGATGAGCTTGGAGATTTGTTCCTCAGTTTGGTCCTATGGTATTTGATGTGTAAATAAATAAAATAATCAAAGGATTTGGCTAGACATATAAAATGCTAACAAGATATTTATTATTGCTTAATGGAAGTGAGAGATTTGGAAGACATATTGATTGCTCTATACAGAAGCCTTTACAGAAGCTGAGCTGAGCTGAGCTGAAATACTTTAGACTTGGGGAGCAGGAACATGTGACTGTAATTGGGGATCACTTGCTTATTCCAGTTTTATAAATATTTAGTACTATTCCATACTTTCAGGAAAAAACTGTTCTACTGATTACAAAGATAACTTCAGAGGGATGCTAAAAGTCAGCATAGTACCAGATTGTGCAGCTTTCTTTGATATATTTTATAATCAGGATAGTGACTGCTTTCCCCACTGAATATTTTACACATGGCTAGGGGACTTCACCTCCCTCACCCATTCCATACTCTTACCATGTTATGCAATGTTGCATCAAAGTGGAATTTTCCACTGAGTGAGGAGATGCAGAATAAATTACATCATTGGTATCTTCCTGAGGTTTAAATTGCAGCAGCTCCAAGAGCCTCACAAACTGTTATGTGCTGCTTCCTATTTCTAATCGACGAGCAGAATGGACTGTATTTCTTGGAGTGACCCATGGCTTTTTATAGTCCTTTGTGATGCTTCATTGATCTTAAGATAACCTTCTCCAGAAAGGGAGAAAGCTCTGTTGCATAATCTTCCAAGACTCAACAGGTCCAGCTGCCTTCTTCCTGTATAGTGATATTAGTTCATTTCATATTCCACTATCAGTCACCTCAATACCATATCTGTCTCTTTGGTGTTCAGATGTTGGGTTAGGGAATCTGAATTTTATCCATTAGTAATCCCATCGATGTATTATGCCTCCAAGTGTAGTCCAAATCTTTGTACCAAGAGATGACTGATTGATGTTGACTGTTTTCTCACCTTTCTTAATATTTCTTACTCATGTTGTAACATCCATATGGTCACCTTTCTTAATATTTCTTACTCATGTTGTAACATCCATATGGTCATTTGATTTCCTCCACTGCTTTCATTTAAACAGACAGTTGGTGTCTGTTGGCTATCATTATGTCTCAGAAGTTGTTGCCATGAGTCGGTTCACTGATGAATGGTAATTTTCTGAGGATACATTCAGGGGATTCTGAATGAATCCTCATTCCTAGCTGATCTGTTCTAATCAAGATTGTCTCCTAGCCTGTTGCTGTAAAAACTGAAAACTCTTCCTATTGTTGTAGAATATAACAAAATATGTATGTGCCACTCTCTGTTTTTAACTAAGCATTCTGTCACAACAGCTCCTGAGACAGGTGGGGTATAAAAGCATCAGATAAACATCTTTTATGTTTACTTTCATCCAGAGTTTCCACATTTGGAATCCACAGTAATATCATCTGATATTATTATTGTGTCTACCAATGAGAGCGACTTGGATGCAGATCACAAAGGTCAGATGACAACATCAGAGAACATAATGTTTATCAGACTGTGCTCTGCTCACAAATAATGGCACTCCATGCAACTGACACATCAACTGACACCATGCACTGTCACATCTTAGACCTTGGGTGCACAATAGAACATGCATGGCACTCTCTCTGCTGTGTCAAGGCTTGAAACCAATGCAGAACAGTTTAGCTAAATTACAGAGGGCAAAAAGTTGCCATACTGTCATTAGGTACTATGTGAAATGGAGTCAAAAATAACAGTTTTTCTCATTTATAGCTGGAAACAACGATTGATTAACTATTGTACAACTATTTGCATTATTGTTTTACTTGTAGTAGTAAAGTTAATATAAATACCCTGTAATTCTGAATATTAATGTAATGATTATTGTCTTTACATTTGGTCAGGTGAAGAGGTAAGGAACAGTATGGAGCACTGCATTGGTGATTCTTTATTTTTGAAAGTGCCAGAATTATTGTTCTTCAGTGCATTTCTTCAGTTCACTACTTCCACAAGAGTACAAGAAAATTATCAGTTTGGCAAGAAACACATTTAGTTTTCTGATGATTCATCCACAATATTTATTTATACATACAATTTTTACATATAAGGTATGACAAATGGGTAGTTTTTTACAGTGTAGTGATGTTAGACAGTTATTTTACAATCACGCACAGATAGTAAAAACTGTTCTTTCATAAAGATGATTTGACAGCTTTTTTTGAATGCATTTACTTGATTAGTTCTCTCTGCAATTTGTCGCAACTTAGTGTATAATGCTGCACCTGAATGATAAGCACCCTTTTGACTTAGAGCTGTGCTGGAACAGTTTACACAAATATTTTTCTTCAACCTACTATGCTGCTCATACACAGCATTGTTTGCAATTAATGCAGTCTCCTTGTTCATCGTACATTTCCTTACAGGCAACAGGCAAATGGCCTACATGAACTTCTGTTTTCTTTTTTAGTATTATTGTAATTATTCTCTTTTGCTTCCAGAATTTTGTTAAGGCATGATGGGAATTACCACAAAAGATAAAATGGCACCTTAACAGTGAGAGTATCCGGGGAAAATACACAGTGTTTACAGCTTCTTGAGTTGCGTTACAGGATAGCATATTTTAACTTAGAGAGTTGCGAGTTTAAGGAAGATAAAATGTGAAAGTCTCATTTTAGATTTCCTTGCAGCAAAGACAAAGAAATTTTGTCTCCATGATATTTTGAATTTGATGGTGATTATGTGAATTACTGGCTTTCCTGCATTTTTATTTTTCTGGGCTAGAAAATGAAAAAGTAACAGTTTTTGTGCGCTTAGGATAAGCTTGTTTCTGTAGAGCCACTTGGAAATTTAATCTCTGCTGATGGTGATGATGATGATGATGATGATGATGATGATGTTTGGCTTATGGGATACTCAACTGCATGGTTAATAGTGCCTGAATTTAAACCCTGATGACACCTGCAGAAGTGGTAATGCCTTCTCTGTTTTTTGCTTCAATAAGTAGACGGGTATCATATGCAAATAGTATTGCTTGTGCATTCTTTACACACAAGGGCAGGTCATTAATGTGCTGTAGAAAAAGAAATGATACTAAGCCAGAGACCTGTGGTACACTGAGTGATGGTATGGATGGCTCTGAAAGGTAGTTCTGTGTAGTGCTACCGTGCTTATGTTTGACCTCTGCAGGATGAAATCAATTATGTAAATAAGATTTCAGTCACTTATTTGGCACATCTCACAAACCATGACAGTTACATTCATTTAGGAGAATGGAACAATCTATATCATCAAAAGCCTTTGTCTCATCCAAGAAAATATCTGAGATTTTGGAGTGATATTTGAGCTGCATTTACAATGTGGTTACAAGATTGAAAGTAGCCGTCTTATTGGAATTCAGTGCTCTGAAACCATGTTAGCATACTGATAATACATTATTCTGGCTGAAAATGTTTGTTAGCCAAGCTAGAAAGTGTTGTTGAACTATTTTTGAAAAGCCTGATACAGTTTACGGTATTATGATTTCACATTTCCTGGGAGTCTCCTTTCTTATCTAGAAGTATTACTTTAGCAGTTTTTAGAAGATCTGGGAAATTGCCCTCTGGCAATGAAGAATTGCAGATGTCAGCTAGGAGCGTGAGAACAGAGTTTGCTAATATCTGTATCATGTGAACAAACACGTTTGTCCTAATGGCTGGTTATTACATAAAATAAGCGTTTGTGTTTTATAACTTTTTCTTAATTGTGTGCAGGTAATGAAATAATATCAAGGTAATCAGTGTAATATATCAGAAAATGCTAATTACATAAAAAACTCTTGCAGTGACTTAAATATTAACATACTTTCTTCTTAAAATATTCTTCACTCATGGAGCTTTCAATCCGAGGAGAATGTATATTTGAGTCTACATATACACTATGCGATCAAAAATATTTGGTCACCCATATGTAATGTTGTATGTACCACTAGATTCATGAGAGCCAGACAGGCCAGTGTAAGAGAACTCAAAGAGTATTCTCATGGTGGATGCAGGTTCTATTCCCATTCCTGAGTTTGTGGTCCATTCTTCAACCGCAGCTTGCCATCTGGATGACACTGGTACCTCCAGTCTTCGGATATGTCGCTCTTGTCTGAGACAGTACAGCAGACACATACACACTGATGGTCTGCAAACACTTGAGAACCATGTACTCCATCTAGCCCTACACATGCCACAATGCTTCCTGACTGGTGACCTTTTGCAAATCAATGGAGTGGAAATGTGAAGGAACAACCACACCTAGACCTGGCAGACTTCAGGAAGTGACAGACAGTGACCTTGGAGCATTGCTGATGGATGTAGTGGGAGGAATCACTCATGTGTTCCAAGTGCAGCAAAGAATCCACCGGGTACAGAACTGTGCATAATGAGTTAAAAAGAATTAGGTAAGTGTTGGACAGCTTCTCATAAATCGTACATTTCTGTATTCAGAGTTCCGTGATGTTTGAGCTGGTGCACAGAGAAATGTCATACGACAGCGGATGGCTAAAAATAGGTGATGTAGACTGATTATCATGCTTTGGACAATGGCAATCCAATGAAGGGTTTGGGTTTGGCGAATGCATGGAGAACGCTACCTGCCATCATCTACAGCACCAACAGTGAAGGAAAGGGGAGGTGGCGTTATGATATGGAGATGTTTTTCGTGATGAGGATGTAATCTCTTTATTGCGCTTAAATGTTCAAACGTGTGTGAATTTCTAAGGGACCAAGCTGCTGACGTCATCGGTCCCTAGACTTACACACTACTTACACTAACTTATGCTAAGAACAAAACACAACACACACACACACACACACACACACACACACACACACACACACACACACCTGAGGGAAGACTCAAACCACGGGAGGAGGGAGGACTCAAACTGTGGGAGGAGCAGCGCAATCCACGACATGGTGCCTTGGATCTTGCAGCCACTCCGTGCCGCTATTGTGCTTAAGAAAACACTGAATTCGGAATAATTTAAACACATTTTACAGTACTATGTACTGCTTGCAGCAGAGGAACACCTCACAGATGGTGTTTTCATATATCATCATGACAATGTGCTCTGTGATTAGCGACATCTGTAAGGTTCTGGTAATGATTTGTGGACAATGACCATATTGAACTGGACCAGTCAGTCCAGAGTCCCAACTTGAATGTGGTGGAAAGCTCTTGGGATGATTTAGAATGTCGACTTCGATCTAGATCCCAGCGTGCAAACCCACTACTTACTCTGGTTGCTTCTTCAGCAAGAATGGGCTGCATTTCTCCACAGACATTCAGCCATACCACTGAAAGTGTCCCCAGCAGAGTTCAAGCTATTATGAAGCCCAAGCGTATACAGACACCATATTTATGTTCTCTAAAAGGTGTCCAGATACATTTGATCAGACAGTGTATAGCCCCCAATGATCTTTGTATTTCAATTTGTAATATTTAGATACAAATAAACGCTTTCAAATAGAAGATCATTTGCATCTGTTTGGCAACAATTTCACGCTCAGGCTCAGCCTGTAGGTTCAATGAGTTGCCTTTGATAAATGTTTTTGCGAATTGTTTTTGTATCTAAATCAGCTTTGCCAGTGGAATGAAACATTTTTAGACTTTCGAAATTAATTTCTCTCGATGCTATTAAATGCTGTGGAAGATTTCACCAATATAATAAAGAAGCTTTTGCTGAAAATATTAATGTTAAGATAAACTGAACGGTGTTTCAGGAGTCGTGTAGAAATGAATACCACCACCAGTCATCCGATTGAGATGTAGATATCAACAAAATGACGTCTTGTATCAAAGATGCTGACATGAAAATATTAGTTTTTTGTGGGGGGGGGGGGGGGTTTGGGAGGGGGGCAAGAATCATTTTATTAGGTACTACATTTGACACATAACTTTGCGTTTCCATCTGCATATTTGACACTCCAAACCAGTCCTACTTGCAGACGACACCAGTGTATTTATTGAAGGTAGAAATTAAAAGGCTCTTAGGCTGTATGCTGAAGTCACAATTGAAAAGATTTCAGAGTGGTTTGTGAGGAATAAGCTACTGATTAACCCATAAAGAAAAGAAAAAAGCGCCACTATACAATTCCATATACAGCAAAATTAAAAATCCATTAAAACCAAATATTTCTTTGGAAAACCAAAAAATTAAGTGTTACTGAAACAAAATTGGTTTGTTTGCATACAAGAAAATCTGAAATGGAATTCCCACATCATATTTTTCAATTCTAAGCTATCTAAACTGACCTGTGGAATGAGAATTAATTGGAACAACAGAAGTGCTGAAGGAGAGAGGTGTATTATGCACACGTACTTTCCCTTTTAAGCTATGACATCATATTCTTGGGAAATTCTCCTCACAGCATAACAACCTTCAAGAAACAAAAAAAGATTGTGAGGATAATGAAAAATGCAAACAGCTGAAAATCATGCTGGGTACTAGCCCCTACCCCTCGAATCGCTGAAACGTCAATCACAATGTCATTTCAGTCAGAGTATAGGTCAGTAGTGGTACAAAACAAATACATACCTTAATTTTTGATGGCAAATGTACTCCTCTTCAGATCATTCCTGCATATGAACTCGTCACATATGGCATCTAGGTCAAGTTTCATCGGTTCATCTCTATGGGCGTTGAGAAGAGTCATCGCATTAAGACGATCCTGCCTCATTATAGAACAAAGATACGTTTTCACCCTACGCACACAAGAAAACGATCACTCAGCGGTGCCGGACGTTACCGGGATCATCAGCACTACACGTATGAATTTCACTAGTTCAGCCAGTAGGTCAAACAGGTGGTTTTCCTGTTTTAGGTATTTCACTATGTCATCCACCAAACTTATATTCGCTGAATTGCTGCTTTGGATAATCTCATGAAACGTGCTTCGGTGGAGAAGCAAGTGTTCTTTGTCTATAACTGATTATTAGAAAGATAAAATATTGAATGAACGTTTGTTATCACCAACAAGAAATTGTTCAATTTGATTAACAAACATGAATGATTGAGTTTTGAACCGTGATTCCAAGAAGCTGATGGATGTATCCATTGTTTCATAATACAATCTTCTATATTTTTCACACACTTCAGTGAATGGTTCTACAGATGAATTGATGGAGTCATTGCATTTCTTAGGGACTTTTCTTCTACGGGGTAATTTTGGGCAATCAGCATCCATACCTTTACATTTTGGAGTTACTTGACCCCAGAATGATTCAAAATTGTTTCTCATAAATTTAATAGAAGTTACAAGAGTGGAAATAATCTTGTTGGCCTCCTCTAAGTATAGGGATTTCCTCTGTAGTGCTATGTTTGTGGTATCAATATGACCAAACAGTTTTACCAAAAGTGATAACATGAAGAAAAAATCATATGTCTTCGTATTAATCAAAAAGCCGTTTGCTTTGGCCCCATTGTCTGAATTGTCATTTTTTGAAACATTTAGAAAAAAATCCTGAAGTTCTGTATAGCTGGACAAAACTGAAGACATTGCCAAGTATCTTATGGCCCACCTTGTAGGACAGAGTGGTTTCAAATTTGTAGAGGCATCTGCCTTCAGATGAGCAAAAAGATCTAATCTTTTAGGTGAATCTCTCACAAAATGCATTAAGTCCTGTATAACATTCAATGCATTTAGACAATCTGGAACTGCTTTCACAGTGTCTTGTAGTATTAGATTTAAACAGTGTGCAAGGCCATGCACAAACATAGCTCCCTTCTCCATTTCCATAAACTTTGCCTGGACACCATTATATAATCCGGCCATTTTAGCCGTATCGTCAAAACATTGGCCCCTACAATTAGATGTAGGTAAATCAAATCATCTTAAAATGTTGATAATAATATCAAACAGGGCCTTAGCTGTGGTTCTTTGTATTGAGTATAGCCGTAAAAAATATTATTCTGTCTCTAACGAAGATCAACAAATCTTATACAGATACTAAATTGCTCTTTGGTGGCTATGTCTGTTGTTTCATCTGCTATTATTGCAAAATACTGTGCACTCTTGATATCCTCCAATAATTTTCTAAGAAAATTAAAATGGCCAAAATTTCGTTTTGCACATCATGGGACGTCCATTTTAAAGTTTTGCACTGTAGCCATATTAAAAGTATCTGTTGATCTTCACATCGAAGGCGTAATAAACTGTCGAAGTTACTTGTTTCATCAGTATGCCCACGTATTACAAGCCCCTGCACTGCTAAATAACGGAGGGAAGATATGATTTTTAGCGAACAAGCTCGGTTTTCTTTCATTTGTGTCAGTTTTTCTTTATAAATTTGGCTAAATACATTGACATTCGATTTTCAGGATTTGAATTTCAGTATAGCTTCTCTGTGGCAACCCGATGCTTCACGCGCTTTCTACTTTTCTACCCCTTTCTTCCAGTTCAAAAAACCAGTTTCCATTAAAGTTTTTTCCATTTTGTGAAAAAACTGAAATCGATTTTCTTCGAACATTTGCCTGCAAATTTTGCAAAAAATAACACATTTTACCTTATTGTAATCGATCCATGGAAGTTGCTGTTTCCAAGAGGGCTGATAACAGCGCTGTTTTTTTTTTTTTTTTTTTTTTGTCTGGGAACAGTGTTTTTTATGCACCGCCACAGTTCCATCACTATCTGTGTCTTTGTTGTTACACACAGCACAACTAACACTGGGTCTAGCTTCACCATCGCTAACACTTGCCACATTGTCACATTTCTTCGTAATTATAAACTTGTCCATTTTAAACTGGACAGTAAGGGACGAAATATTAACAACTGAACCGAGTCATAGGAAGACTAACTGACACCTGGCGATGTCCAGCTCCAGAATGTTTACGTTGGCTGCCAACATTAGATGCAGCCTGCGTAACACTACTGAGCACCTAACAAGAAGTAGCCATGTAACAATAGTGTTGATCTTTGTCATGGCCGACTCTAGGGGGGAGGGGGGAGGGGCGAACAATGCCATCGCCCAGTGCGGCAGATTTTTGGGGGCGGCAAATCCATCTTGCGTAAATGAAGGAGTGTGAGAATAAATTGATAATACAAATTACTCATAAAGTCAAGGGTATTATTGAAAATTATCTATGGTACAGAAACAGTGTGCTCTGATTTACGAAATAAACGTTTCTTCCAACAAAAATGGCTTAAAATGTATAGCACTGTAAACGTATCACTGTCTGCTGCTTTGATCTTAAAGACATATTCACAAAAAAGAGACGAATGAGTGTGATATGTGAAAATAAGGCATCATGTATGAAATATATTGGGGGAAAAGTTGACTATTGAAAAGTGAGGGGAGGGGGAGAGGAGGGGGCGCTTGACATATTCCCATGGGGCGGCAAAATCCCTGGAGCCGGTGCTGATTTATGTGGTGTTGTACCTAGCGATTGTCAATAGAATTTACGAAAATGAATGAAGAGTCTTTCATGTTACCTAGCCCTTCTAGCGATCGCCATCAAATTCGGTGTCACCATTGCTCATTAGTTTTTTTTAGAAGCTGCCAGCAAGCTGCTGTGGGATGAAGTGGAGCTTGTCCTAGCAGCCAAAGCGCTGCGAGCTCATGGTGAGCTTTCGTTCTTCGCATACCTCCGTACAGCAAAAGTGTGCGAATAGTACAGTTGCAGGGGACAAACCCTGTCACGACAGCTCGTCATATGCAGAGGTTGGAGGAGTAGCAGAAAGAAATACGCAATAGCTCGTAAAATCGGTAATTTTTTCCCTACATAATCATTACATACTACTATGCAAAAATGTATGTAACAGTTTTAATAAATTTCCCATTAAAGGATGAGGAAGGGGGAGAGAGCGGTGAGAAATGCATGTTTGCGTATGGGGGGAGGGTTGGGGGAGGGGAGGGCACAAAGTACCTTTCCCCCTTAAGTCGGCGCCACTGTACAGCCGCACACATGATTGCTGCTATTAAATTGTTGAAGGTTTTTTACCCAGCCTTGCTCCAGATCATATGTCTTGCCAACGCCATGAATCGTGTATCTGAGACGATGCGTCTCGAATTTCCACACGTAAATAAGCTAGGCTCAACCATCAAGAAGATTTTTATTAAAGCACCTACAAGAATCCAGTTATTTCGAGAGGAGCTTCGCAACGTACCACTTCCACCATAACCCATACCTACTTGATGGGGAATGTGGCTGGCATCCATGGAATATTACCGCGAGGATTTGGAAGACATTAAGAACATTTCTTAAATTATGGGTGGAGGCAATGAGCATTACTTCAGCTAAACATCTACCAAAGGACCCAACATTTTCCAACGACGTTGTGTAAATAAAATTTCATTATGTATTTTTGGTCTCTGTTATAAAAGCTCTAGACTCTACAATGTACAGTCTCACGCAACTGCGATTGATGGAAGAGGTGACAGAAAAAACCAACTTGGTCACAGTTTCTATTGGTATGAAAGTTAGTGAAAAACTAAAGACAGTGCTACAAAAAAACCCAGGGCTAACCACCCTCTGCTCAGTGGCTGACATCTTATCACGTAAATCAACAGAACATGAGTGTGCAGTCCCATTGTGCCTAATGCCGTCATTTATATGTGCTCTGCTGACATCTGTTGATGTGAAACGCTCATTCTCGGCATGCAAGATGCTATTAACAGACAAGAGATGCAGTTTCTCAACGGAAAAACATCTCTGCACTTTGTTAAAAATTTAAATGAATATACTGGGTGTTTAGAAATTCCTGTTGCAAACTTTTAGGACTTGTACAACGGAGTGAGTAGATAATATTTTGAATAGGAACCCATGTCCGCAAACCTTCCGTTTCCGTCGTACGGCAGTTTCAGTTCACATTTGTAAATCATCCACATTTGCTGAGGTCAAGAGAAAACCTCAGAGGTCATTGTCATTGTCGTAGAACGGTTATGGTAAGTTTTCGGACGTGGATTCCTATTCACTCCCCTCTACAAATCCTAGAAGTTGTAACAGACATTTCTGGACATCCTATTATAAAGATGTATCGGTTCTACATAAGGTCTTCAACTTGTATGACATTTGTATTGTAAAATTAACTGAATGTTGACTACAAGTGCGTCATCCACGTCTACTGATTAGCCAACCATAATGAACTTCTTGAAGTTGGTCTTCTTACAAGATAATTTTGAAGAGCGTCTAACTGATACTGTGTCGGAAGGCTGCATCTACTTTAATCTCGTGCTGATTATGGAAACAAATTATGAAATTATTAATGAACAAGATAATTTTGTAAATTAATGCACGATGGAAAAAATAGCAAGAGGGTTTCCAGGTTGTGAAAAGTGGCTCAATCAGAGTTTGGGAAGTGTTACACTGTTGAAAACGTTAAATTTCTTTAAAATGACACGCTCTGAACAATGAGTGTAATAGTTTCGTCGAATTGCGTGACTTCAAAATTGATCTTGATGGTCATTCAAGTAATCGATGTCTTCAAGCGTACTTTTAACATTACGTAGCCGAACTGCTAAAGAATATCTGTGGCCGATCGAATTTTATCAAGTTGACGTGTTATTGTTTTCACTCGTAGCGAAAGGCTATTGTTACCCAACGAAAACAGTTATTAGAAAGCTCATCTAAGCAGATAAAGCGGTCCAGTCGCTAAACACGGTAATTTAAATTATCAGAAAGAATCTTCGAGAAATTGTAATTAAATGTCGGCATCTCTGAAAGAAGTGTACAATGCTTATCATGTCCTGAATGTACGAGCATGTCTCTGTAACTAATTCAAGACAGAGGGGCTTTCGATTATTGAGACTGTAAAGTATTAACGAAGAGAGTACATAACCAGTGGAAGATAGTATCACGACTAGCAAAGGGACAGACCACCTCAGGTGGGATCCTCACTACCAGCGTTCCCCGTCGTCCAACATGCCGTCCGTGCAGGTGCGTGCTTCACCTCATACCCGTTGCTCATTACAGCCTCGTACTGGCTAAATTATTCATTTCTAACAGACGGTAGTCGGTCCATCATCTCAGAATACTCGGTATAGTCTCCTCTACCCTCCGTATAGCTTTGTTCCGAAACGTTTGGAGCAGTGCATATTAAGAGAAGAATATCTGGGATGAGGTCAGACACAAGTATGTTGAAATGTCGGAAAGAGCAACACTGGAATGGATGCGGTAAAATACCCTCTACAGAACTACCCTACAGTCCCGTGTTTTCAACAGGTAGATGAGGTTAACTGTGTTTCTGTATCAGTGATCTATACACTCTGTGTGTCGAGAGCTCTGGGCCCGAAGCATAAAAAAAGTGCTGCACGTCTACAATTTGCACCAGTTTGCACCATCTAACACGTTGTATTTAGGTAAAAACTTTCGATCAGTCTGTGCGAGATCGAGGATTATTCACATACTTTTAGTTGTAGACATTGCCCCACTGTAAAAGTGTATGGAGCAAGGAATTACAAAAGCAGCACAAGATTCAAAATCTTCATTCGACGACACCCCACAACTCTGAATAATTCATCCCTTAACACATGCTAGAGATTTAACAGACTCACTTGTGATTTAGTTCCAGCAAATGGTAGCAGGCAATGTTAGTTTTCGAGAAATTGTTCACATTTTTTATCTGTAAAATGTACTGTATGTACAAAATTGGCAAGTATTTGCAATACTATTCAAAAACTCCATTATCTCCTAACCTTACAACATGAGTTTTTGTTGTAAGAAACCTGCATATACTTTTCTTGAGGATACGATATTTAATGTGTTGTTGAGAGAAACACGTAGTTACACTTACGTAAGTACCCCTATGACAGAGACACTGAGTGGCGACATAAATGCTGGCAGGTAACGCATTGTTTTATATCCTTAGTATGCATAGAGGTATTTTGCTTTAGATTGTGATATAAGTGCCCTTCTACATTTTAATATCAGTTTACTGTTAATGAGTACTTGCTAATTGTTAACTCGTGAGTTTTTTTCCTCTGTTATTTGTTTTTGTATTGAGCTTCATCATATCTTTGCCTCTCTGTTTTAGCACATTATGTTTGCTGGCATTGTGAAATGGCTTCCTAGCAAGTCAATGTGAATGTGTCTACATCTACATCTATACTCTGCAAACCATTGTGAGTTACATGGCAGATACATCCCATTGTACCACTTATTAGGGCTTTTTACCGTTCCATTCACATATGGAGCGCAGGAGAATGAGTTTGTAAATGCACCTGCGTGTGCTGCAATTTATCTAATCTTGTCTTCAGGGTCCCTATGGGAGCCATATGCAAGAGTTTTAGTATGTTCCTAGAGTCATCATTGATAGGTTGAAAGGGTTGAAACATGATTTTTAAACCAGCAGGTCGTTATTCACCGATACATATTCAAATTAAAAAATTTCCTTTTGAATTGAAGGTTTGCACACAAGACGAGAATTCAGAATCTACAACGCAACAACGCACATGAGGTAACGATTAAATTACTCCAGCATTCCTTAAGTCGTTATTTTAAAGTAAAAATCAGCAAAGCAGAACAGCACTTGTCTGACGAGGCTTATCTATGAGCACTGCATAGATACCCGACGTGTTCCTTATATCATAGCTGAAGGTACTTGACAGAAAACACTTAATGTGAAAAAGCTCATAATCTTGCTCCCCTCGCTCCATTTGTGACTGGAACAGGAAAAGGTGGCAGCGTGAAAGGCTTTTGAGCTCGAAATATTACGATAATTTCTAGCGTTTGACGGTTCGTTGAATTCCAGTCATCACCACTGTAAAAAGAAAGTAATCTGTTACTCAGGCTAGCATCGTAATTTTTAAGCGATTGCTCACAAAATTTATAAATATTTTACATTGTTCATAGGCCATCCAACCTCTGCAGGCGATTTCTAATCGTTCTTGTGAGGGTTAACATAAACTGGACCTGCGAGCCATTGAACTCAGTGTCACCATTAGAAAGATGAAGACAGCAGTTTTACGGATAGATCTCGTGAGTGTACTTTCAGTATATCCATTGTGGGTGACGAACTGCGTTTGTGATTAAAATTGGCGATTTGTCTGGTAATAAATACGCAACCAGTTGCTTTTTCACAATTTATTCAACCATGAACATGCTTTCGAGTCTCTGCAGGCTCATCATCAGATGGAGGTGTTATAAGAACATTATGTTGTGGACGAAGTGTAGCTAGATGCTGTGCTGGTGCTGCTGGCGGAAATGACGGAAATTTAGTAATCGGTGACAAATTATCTCGAGATCGACCTTGATGATCACCGTGGTGAGCACAGTGATCTCCAAGATCAACCTCAAGATCTTGAATGAAGAGGTGGCATCTGAACTGAACACCACCTGACTTAGAAGTCCAAAAAGCCAAATGCATCAATAATGACCTTTTCTCACTTACCTCGAGCGTGCTTTTACTGACTCCGTCTGCACCATAGATTCTCCCCACCACAAGGTCGAACTTCCGAATTCCCATCCTCAGTAGCACAACTACCAAAAGCGTCTCCATTACAGTGATCACCTTACTGCAGACTGTAAAAATCCACCGACATGTCCACATAGCAAAGCCAATCATATTCTTGAACGGTGCCATTCTCTTGCTTTCCTTACTACCAGCAACAAATGCAACATCTGCATGTCTCACACGCCACCTACTTAGCAAATTGCAGTGACAAACAGCCTACCAAATGTGAACGAAATGTTTCAATCAGTCACATAGATAACCCCATTCAGCCCAACAATTCCCTCAGACCACCTGCTGCTGCTGAAGATATCATAAAATTTGTGACAGTTGTACTTCAAACCATCGAGCCATCCATGCTTCCAAAACCCAGTAAATAATTGTAGGTTTAACCACACACAACTTCTGCCTCCACTGCTTCTACCTCACCATTCAACAGAGAGTCCATAAAAGAGTATACTACTACCGGCCGCAGTGGCCGAGCGGTTCTAGGCCCTTCACTGTGGAACCACGAGGCTGTTACGGTAGCAGGTTTGAATCCTGCCTTGGGCATGGTTGTGTGTGATGTCCTTAGGTTAGTTAGGTTTACGTATTTCTAAGTTTAGGGGACTGATGACCTCAGCTGTTAAGTCCCATAGTGCTTAGAGCCATTTGAACCATTTTTTAGACTATTACTAGCTGGCTGATCTTAGGAATTACACTCCTCCGATATCCTCCACACGTAAAAAACCTTGATCCAATCCATCGTCTCCTACACAGATTTCAAATGGATTTCCACCCACTCTCATTTTTTCAGCCCCTCCAAATCCTTGAATGGCACGCAGTCCACCTTACTGTCTCCACCCATTTCCCCTCCTCCATGTGCCTCCTCGTCAACCTTCCACCTCTGCGTGTACTACACTGTCTGCATAGTTGATTCCAGTAACCATAATGTTTCCTATCTCATCACCAACCCTGGTACTCATATCCTGTACCACTGCTTCTTGAACTGACTCTTCTCTCCGAAAATGAACTGCGCTCCAATTTCTATCCACCCTGCTAACTATAACTTTAGAGATACCACCTAAGGGCTTATATGTTTACACCCACACTTCCCCCTGCAGAAATCCAACATATAATCTTCCCAAAACCTTTTTATGCCATACAGGTTCTTCAGCTCAATAGTGAAAGTGCAGTATTCCTTTATAATGAATGTTGCCATAGTTTTTAATGTCTTTTAAATGTGTGTTTTGTCTTTTTATCTTTAGCTGTTAGAATGTTTATCTTCTCCTTGACATGTATAAACTGAATGCCCTTAGTCAATTGTGTTAGTATGTTTGGGTTAATCTCAGTAACTACTGTAGGAACTTCTATACGTTTTTACTTATAGACAGAATGATTTTTGAGGAATGTTTGTGATCATAATATGTAAAAATGTCATGGAAATTACCTGAAGTGTGGTGATTTGGATTCAGCCCTCGTGAGGCAAACTGAGGACCTAATTGAAGGAGAAGTCCATATTTGTATCCAATGACGCCTATGGGGTGAGGATGATACAGTGGCCGGTCAGTACCGTTTGGCCTTGATGGCCTGTTACGGCGGAGTTAAGTTTAGTTTAGTGGTGAGTTAGAGTCACCATCTGCTGTGAAAATGATGCCATTATCATTCTCTACTGAATAGCAGTAATCACAATGCAAACTGTACCTATGTAGCTGGGGGTGCCGGTCTGATCTTCAACACTGCCTGCAGTGGCGACGCTTGTGCGCTCGCTCCAGGTGTGTAACCTATAGTTGTTTTCCATTCTGTGGTTAGCATATTTTGTGTTGCCTGCACGTAATCGATTATGTCGGTGTTGTCCAGTACAGACAGAAAGTTGTAAGACTTGCGCTATGTCTCTGAGCCACGAAACTATTGTTACCATATTGTATACACCTACATATATCTTCTTCCCCTTTACTTTTATAGATTAAGGTCTCCCCTCGCTTTTTTCTCTCTGATTGTGAAGGCTAACCTCAGGAACCACTGTAGAGAATTTTGTATGGATTTCACTAACAGATTGATTCAGGGCGCACCAGGCATCATGATATCGATCAGTTCCCATTATTGCCACAAGATGTTATTCCAAATACCAGTAATATATGGAACAATAACAGTAATATATGGAACACACAACACTTGTGCCTCCTGAGAAATTTTCAAGCCCACACTGCTTCACTCGTTTAAGTTGTATGACAGTGGTGTTATTAAGTTTCGTACATTCGTTCTCTTAACGTTACTCATAACTGTCAGCCGTCTCCTTGAAATTAAATTTCTTCTATGCCACACAATTCGTCCTGCCTTAGATACTTGGGGCAACTTATAGAAATCTGGTCTATATTACTAGTTTCTTTTCCAAATTTTAAACTATGGAAACAACACTGTATGTCTGTAAATACTAGATCGATTGCAACCAGATTTTGCATGGAAACAGGAGGGCTCAAAAGTATCAGCACTGTAGGGTTCATAACCACCTAGTCCCAAAAGGAGCAGAGATACTGGCAAAAAAGTGTTTTTCCAGGCCCTGGAATATATATTGCCCTGCATGATGGCATGTTGTGTTGGAACAGTATCAGCCAGCAACTCAATCTGCTGTGGAGGGCAGTCGACATGTTAGGGGCGTGAAATGGTTTTCAAGGACCGATATGTAGGCAGCCCTGCATCATGGGCACATTGTGTGAATAGTATCTACCTGCTTTATTCAGTTGTATTGCAAAGGCTACCCATTCTGATGAGTATGACTTGGGACAGGGTGAGATGGACAGAGGAGATGAATATAGCTAGGGGGAAGAGGGAGAAGAATGGACTTAGTATGAGGCAGGTGGAAGGGGTATGTAGAGGAGTAATGGGCAAGTGGAATAGGAAGAGAGGGTGGTGGAGATGGAAGAGGAGTAGGAAGATGTTGTCAGAGGGAGGCAGTAGGATGATGTAGTCATAGGGAGGTTGTAGGAAAATGAGGTCAGAGACAGGGATGGAGGATATGGTCAGAGGGTGAGGAGGAAGATGACATGGTCAGAGAGAGTGAGTGGAGGAAATAGACAAAGGGAGGGATGGAGGAGTTGGACAGAATATGTTACGAGGAGGAGATAGAGAGAGAGGGGAGGATCCATCTTGCACATGAAGCATTGGCATGCCTTGCAGGAGCTACATTTGTTGATGGACACAGCTGAGCACAGAGAGGAGGGCAGGGTGAACTGGGCAGAGAAATAGGAGAGAAGGTGATGGACAGGGAAAAGGGGTGGAGGAGATGGACAGATAGCTGGGAGAGCTGGGGGTAGACAAAGAGAGGGGGAGGATAGATATACTTTGAGAGGAGGCAAATGCATGAAGTAGGTGGAGGGTGTAACATTACAGGACATATTGGGACATATTGAAGTATTCGATACTGTAGACTTTTAGGGGATGTCGATACAGATATGCAAAATGTAAAGGGAAACTTTGGTGATGTTTAAATATTGTACTGTGTCAATATTAGGACATTTTCCACAGAAGGAACAAAAATGGAATTGGTGTAAATATATATTGGTGTTAGTAGCCTATTTTCATTCAATTTTGTAATTATATTTCATTTTGTAAAAGAAAGACTCACTGTTTGCTGTAGCTCTGATTAATTGTATAAATTATCAGTTCTGAGCTAAATTATTTCGTATAATATGGACAAGATACTTTTAAGGACTAACCAGCTAAAGAGAGAGTCTGTAAATGAACGTTTAATGCACACTTCTGGAACTTTCTATGGAGAAATTCTGTATTATGATCGCAAAAATACGAAAACTTGTGAAAACTGTTTCACAACCTAATTTCGAAAGACGATTTGTATCAAGAAATATTGCTAAAAAGATTTTTTTACGTTTTGAAACACGATTTAAATCATTTTACATATAAATAGTTGTTCTAAATCACTCAAGAAATATCCAGAATCAAATGTCAAGATATTTCTGGAAACATCGGTACAAATCTGGTGAAGGTTATCCAGAAGCTGGTAGAAAAATGTTATAAAATCTATTTGGAAATTATGCTTGTAAGAATTTATATGTACTGATCCTTTTACTTACTTTAATCTGTACTAAAATTCTGTAATGTCTAATTTAGTTTTAAGTCGTGAATTGCTATCGTATTGTAAACAAAACATTGTCAAAAACTCTCATTGTTTGGAAAGATATTAATACACCTAGGAGTTGTCAGTTGCCAGTTCGGATATGTAGTGCGGTTAGCTCTGAGAGTCAGTTGATGAGTCTGTGAAGTCTGTCAGTTCTGTTTGTAAATAAACGTCTGTAATGAAGAATTACTTGTTGTCGTCAATATGAACTCAAGACCTTTTGCACGAAGCAGACACCTCCTATTGCAACGTTTTAATTTGGTGTTGAGAAGCTGAAATGCTATAATTTGGTTGAGGAAGCTGGGATGTTATAAGGGGTAGAAGGGTTGTGGATAGGTGGAAAAGAGGCAGGAGGATATGGACAGGGGGATGAGAGGAGAATGTGGCCAAAGAGAAGGGGAAGAAGATGTGGTTGGTGATAGGGACTGAGAGGATATGGATGAAGAAGTGTGGTGAAGGATATGGAGCAACAGCTTTGGGAGGACAGAATGGAAATTCATTGTCAATATCTTTGGAACAAAATGACACCTCGTAGCAATTTTGCATGGTAGTTTAGTCCATTGTTTTCTCAACAGATATCGGCGCGCCTTTTCCAGCAGGTGACAGCGCAGCAATGAATGTGAAGAGTGTCATTTGAGTAATGCAAGGCCATAATGAATTAATACTGGAAGTATGGAAACATGATAGAGGTACAACAGCAGTAGCGCAATGTATACAGAACTGTCACCAACACATACAACAGTTCATCATATTTGGGATAAATCTGAAGCCAACGGTACTGTTCAGGACGTGTATTAGGAAAGGTCTGGCCCATCGAAAACGTGAACAAATCCAGCTTTCAGCAATGCTGTGTTGCAACATTTTACTAGGTGATTTAAAAAATCTGTGAAGCAGGGTGCATGAGAAAGAAGGGTAAGCTAATCAACCGTACAATGAATTCTGAAGGCTGTAAAGTGGAAAGTGTAGACTCCAAGATCGCTGCACACTGTGAACGAAGACGACCTTGTATCGAAAGATGGAGTACTGAAAGTGATTTGAAGGCCTGCTCGTGAGTATGAATAGTTTGCAGGGATGGTTTTCTTGTCTGATGAGGCGCAATTCAAACTGCATTTCACTGTAAACTTCCACAGCCGTGTGTAAAAGCTCCTGAAAATCCTTAAGTTCAAGTGGACAAACATGTTAGTCCACTGGGTGTTAATGTGTGGTATGGTTCGTCATCATGTGGTTTGATTGACCCAGTTCTTCTTTGAAGATATCCTAACTGGTTAGGTGTATCTTCATATGCTGCAAACACCTGTTTTGTCCGCCATCTGAGAGGTGTTTGGAATGAAAAGTTTTACCTACAACAAGCTGGCGGTCCACCTCACTACCACAGACACGTCAGAGCCTACCTCGATGAATATCAACCTGGACAATTGATAGGCTGAAGAGGATCTGTTGAGCACCCACAGAAGTCTCCAGATCTTACACTTCTTGACTTCTATATATTGGGGATACTGAAGAATGAAGTTTATCCACAGAAGCCAGCTACGCTACATGAGCTACAAGAAATCATAGACACGTCCTGTGTGGCTATCACATCAGCAACACTGACAGCCGTAGTTCAGTCAACAGTTCAGCGGCAGCGACGTTCTTTGGCTGTTCATAGGGAATCACTTTGAACTCATAAAGTAACCTCGCCACAAGCGAGAATTGTAACGGTATGTCATTTTGTTCCGTTGAAATTGGCTATCAAAGAGTGTCACATTTTTCTTGACCTCTCTGTGGGTGTCAAATGCATACACCAGCAAAGCTACAAAAACAGGCTAGTATTATTAAAAAATTATTGTTAGGTGTGTCGTAATCTGGTCGCCTTAAATTTCTGATCATAACTAATTTGCCTTGTAACAAGTGCTGTGTGCTTAGTAAGAAAGCTGAATAAGAGTGACTACATTTGTGGCGGTGGATTCTCTTCCTGTAACCTTTATGTTGGATGTCAAGAATACTTTGGTGAACGCAACAGAAGTAAAACTTCTTGCTACCCTTCTCCTTATAAAATGCTCGAAAACGGTATAGCATGCGTGTCTATGAGCATGTGTGTGCTTAAATACAACGTGAGTAAGAATAAAAAAAGAAGTCTCCTGAATAACCAAAGTAAATGCACTCATACAACATTCATTGTATGAGAAGGGTTTCTGGGATTACACAGTGAACACTATGGCTTGCTCTTAGCATACTCAGTAGGATTCTTGTGAGCAGATACTGCAGATCATTCCATTCACTAAATTCCCACCATCTGGAGGAAGATGCTCAAGAGGCGGGTGCTATGTACTCGTGCATTATCTCCTTGGAAGATCTGGATAATAGGCTGAAGGATACTATCGCAGTAGTGAACAGCCCTCCAATTTGTGAGGAGCATCATCCAACCTATGTAGACGGTACTAGCCAAACACATGACTGACGCCCCCCTCCCCCAATCATCTTATGGGACTGCATGCCTCAGATGTGTGCTGGAACCTGGCCACGTCCACTCCCAACTACCATGGTCATCAGGGCTAGAGAACACAGACTGATTCAGTTTCTGTTCTTGGAGTTCCTTCACCCACGTTCTTCCCTCACCACAGTCCACAGGATGGCGAGGATGGTTCATGGTCTGGTTCGTAATAGACAGCTAGAGGCCAAGCCGAGCGCCTGGATACTACTGCATACTATCTTGTGTTGACACAGCCTTCACTGATGCCTCCAGAAACCCAGCACGAAGCACTTCTGCATTCTCCTCGATATACCTAGGAGCCACAGTTTATATCTAGAAGGCAGCAGCTAGGACCTTTATGGGTGCAGGGAACATGATGAGACAGATGTTCAGTGTTTTGCATCTCATGTTAGTTTTCTAATGTTCGAATAATGTCGTTATGTGTACGCCATTTCGATGATCAGCTTCCCACACTGATAACTCATGTTGCCTGTAAAGTGACATTACGTGAATGACTTCTTGATTTGACACACAGTGCACTAAAGTCAGCTGCACTAGAATAAATATTAACTTTGTCCTGCAGAACATTTGTGGCTGTACGTAGCGTTTTTCTGTGGGCAAAAGAGTGTCAAGAAAGAGGTTGGTGATCAGCAAAACTCAAAGTATACAAATAATGAGAGTAGGATAAAACGTTTTTCTTTTTGAGAATTTTATATTAGACCTCTTATCATTGGTTGCTTTTTATTGCGTTTACTTGAACTTGCCCATAACGAAGCAGCTGCTTTGTGACATAAATATGGACCTTATACATGTGTTTCTAACTTGCAACGAAACTATCTATTTCACCTCTTATGTGAACCGGTGTCGACTCAGGATAAAATGATCAGCGGAGTTTCCTTCACTGATTTAGTGTATCGTTGCAGCCTAGTTTATTCAGGTGCCTGGAACGTGTCCTTGTCAACAGATTTCGAGTGAGGTCAGTGCTGCATATTGAGAGCTTCTTTTTGAATACATACAGTGAACTCGTTTTGCAGGGTGTCCTGTTCAGAAAGTCAAGCGTCCAGTCTCGAGACCTGCTGAGTTAGTGTGTGTAGTTCTCATGATGCCATAAACACAATCATATTGGTCACTCCCTAAGTGGTAAGATACAGTGCTGCGATGTCCCGCAATGTGTAGTGGATACACTGCCTGGGTTGCTGGTTAGCTCTCAACGGGATTTGTGAAAAAGGGACTTAAGTCACAAATGCTGCTTTCGTTGCGGCTCTGTCACGTAATGCGCCAGACGAAGGCGATGTGACCACACACTCGGAGAAAATCCTGTGCCTGCACCAAAGAGGGCTTCATGTTATAATCATACCGTGTACAGCGTTATTTTACAGTCGGTAGAGCCAACATGAAGTTTCATAGACATACTTTTGTTTGCTCTTGGGGTAACAGATTTACTGTGTGCAAAAATGTTTTTTTTATTGGAGTTTTTATCACTCGCCTCTGGATAAAGTTGCTCTTTGTATGCTACACTGAGAAGACAAAAGTCATGGGATACCATGTCGGACCTCCTTTTGCCCAGCATAATGTAGTGAGTGAAAGTCCCCAGCAGAAATACTGTGCCATTCTACCTCTACAGCAGTCCATAATAGTAAAAGTGTTGTTGGTGCAGAATTTTGTGCACGAGCTGATCTCTTGATTATGTCTCATAAATGTTTGATGGGATTCATGTCAGGTCATCTGGGTGGCCAAATCTTCCTCTTGAATTATCCAGAATGTTGTTCGAACCAGTTATGAACAACTGTGGCCATTGACATAGTGCAATGTCATCGATACAAATTCCATAATTGAATTGTTGCAAGTGGTCCCCAAGTACAACAACATAACGATTTCCAGTCAATTATCGGTTCTGTTGGACCTGCGGACCCAGTTCATTCCGTGTAAACACAGCCCATGTGGCTATAGAGCCACCACCACTTTGCACAGCGTCTTGTCGACTATCTCGATCCATGGTTTCGTGGGGTCTGCACCACACTCGAATGCTGTCATCAGCTCTTACCAACTGCAATCGGAACTCACATGGTCCGGCCCCGGTTTTCCAGTCGTCTAGGGTGCAACCAAAATGGCCACAAGCCTTGGAGAGGTGCGGCAGGGGATGTGATGCTATCAGCAAAGGCACTCGAGTCGGCTGTCTGCTGCCACAGCCCATCAGTGCGAAATTTCGCTGCCCTGTCCTAACGGATATGTCCCACATTGATTTCGGCAGTTATTTCAAACAGTGTTGCTGGTCTGTATCACCGACAGCTATGCAAACGCCATTGCTCTCGGTCATTAAGTGAAGGCCGTCGGCAACTGCGTTGTCCGTGGTGAGGGGAAATGCCTGAATCTTGGTAGTCTCGGCACTTTCTTGACACTGTGGCTCCCGAAATATTGAATTCTCTAACGATTTCCGAAGTAGCATGTCCAGTGCGTCTAACTCCATTCCCTGTTCAGAATCTGTTAATTCACGTCGTACCTCCTTAATCACATAGGAAACTTTTTCACATGAATCACCTGAGTAAAAGTGACAACGGCGCCAATGCACTACCCTTTTATACATAGTGTACGCCGTACTACCGCCATCTGTATACGTGCATATCACAATTCCTTGAGTTTGGTCACCTCAGTGTAATTTAAGGGCAATGAAGGTTTTTCCCTGCTGCTTCTACTTATCCTTATTTGGCTGTTGTGTGAAATTTCAGTTGAAAGCTGATGGAATTACTTCATTCTCATGCACTCTTTAGTGTTTCATTATCTGTTCGCTGCTACGATTCAGACTTCTACCTATATTTTTAAGCCTATCTATAGATCTTCGTCGATCTTTGCAAAACGTCACCCTAGAATTTTTCTTCTTCAGTTTTGTTCAACACTTCATCATGAATGTTTAAAAAATATCATGCAGCCATTCGCAGGCCAATCACAGGGGAAATTCACTTAATGTAACACTATATTTAAATATTATCGGTGTTGGGGATGTAGCTTAATCTTAAGGACACTCGATATTTTGCCGGTTGAGTGACGAATCTAGAGTTAAAGTGAGAACGTCAGAGCCAATTTCTATGGCAGCTTTGGCCGTACACAACCACTAATAAGTCAGTGTGAACGATCATCTTGTGTTCAGTATGTTTCCAAAACTTTATTAATTTGAAGATGAGGACAGGGAATTTTACCTGTTATTTCGCATCACAGGACCATGGCACCATGGATCTATCATCTTTTAGTAAAAGTAACTGAAGTGTAGTATCAGACGCCTGCCTATGAAGACCATTTTAATAACGATGCTAGAAAACTACGCTACAGGCCATTAAAACTGCTACTTCACGAAGATGACGTGCTATAGACACAAAATTTAACCGTCAGGAAGAAGATGCTGTAATTTGCAAATGTTTAGCTTTTCAGAGCATTCACACAAGTTTGGCGCTGGTTGCGGCACCTACAACGTGCTGACATGAGGAAAGTTTCCAACCGATTTCTCGTACACAAACAGCAGTTGACCGGCGTTGCCTGGTGCAACGTTGTGATGCCTTGTGTAAGGAGGAGAAATGCGTACCATCACGTTTCCGACTTTGATAAAGATCCGGTTGTAGCCTATGGCGATTGCGGGTTATCGTATAGCGACATTGCTTTTCGCGTTGGTCCAGATCCAAACACTGTTAGTAAAATTTGGAATCGGTGGGTTCAGGAGGGTAATACGGAACGCCGTGCTGGATCCAAACGGCCTCGTATCACTAGCAGTCGAGATGAGAGGCATCTTATTCGCATGGCCGTAACGGATCGTGCAGCCACGTCTCGATCCCTGAGTCATCAGATGGGGACGTTTGCAAGACATCAACCATCTGCACGAATAGTTCGACGACGTTTTCAACAGTATGGACTACCAGCTCCGAGACCTTGGCTGCGGTTACCCTTGACGCTGCATCACAGACAGGAGTGCCTGCGATGGTGTACTCAATGACGTATCTTGGTGTACGAATGGCAAAACGACGTTTTTTCGGATGAATCCAGGTTCTGTTTACAGCATCATGATGGTCGCATCCGTGTTTGGCGACATCTCGGTGAACATACATTGGAAGCGTGTATTCGCCATCGCCATACTGGAGTATCACCCGACGTGATGGTATGCGGTGCCAATGGTTACACTTCTCGGTCACCTCTTGTTCTCACTGACGGCACTGTGAACAGTGGACGTTACATTTCAGATGTGTTACGACTCGTGGCTCTACCCTTCATTCGATCCATGTGAAACCCTACATTTCAGCAGGACAATGCACGACTGCATGTTGCAGATCCTGTACAGGCCTTTCTAGATACAGGAAATGTTCGACTGCTGGACTGGCCAGCACATTCTCCAGATCTCTCACCAATTGAAAACGTCTGGTCAATGGTGGCCGAGCAACTGGTTCGTCACAATACGCCAGTCACTACTTTTGATGAAGTGTGGTATCATGCTGAAGGTGCATGGGCAGCTGTACCTGTACCCATCATCCAAGCTCTGTTTGACTCAATGACCAGACGTATAAAGGCCGTTATTACGGCCAGAGGTGGTTGTTCTGGGTACTGATTTATCAGGGTCTATGCACCAGAATTGCGTGTAAATGTAATCACATGTCTGTTCTAGTACAATATATTTGTCCAATGAATACCCATTTATCATCTGTATTTCTTCTTGGTGTAGCAATTTGGTGGCCAGTAGTGTAATTAGGAAGCTGATGTCGTAACACGCAGCTGCAAAGCATTAAGAGGTTGCACTAAAGAAATGGCCTTGGTGCAAACTGAAAGGGTCACAAGATGTAGTTAGCGACTACGTCTTGTGACATAGCATATAACAGGTTTTGATTAGATCTCAGTAGCCCACATAGGCTGTAGTAAACAAAATAGTTGTGTTCTGTCACTGTATTCTTCGTTGACAAGATATTAACTGCAGTTCCAATAAAATTTAGGGCTGCATCGAAAAAAATGCAGTTGCTTCCATACCTCGTTAGATAAAAAAGTTTATGGTATTAATTGCATAAGACACAGTGTGTGTCTCTTCCACATCAACATTCGTAAAAAAAATGTAATTTCAGTATCTTGAAAAGGTCATGAAATACGGCATATGTTATGACCACGTATCCACGTCACATGTAGAATAAGTGTACCATGTGACCCTCCCATACAGATACAATCCAATATGTCGAGAATGGAAATATCTTTTTGTCTTCAACATTAACACAATTCTGATGTTTTATCTAAATCTGATATGGAGCAATGTATGGCCTGAAATGGAATGCGTTTTTACCATTCTAAACTCTTAAGATTTCGTTTATTGAATGTTAACTTTGATGCATAACAATACCTTTGATGAAGAGCGAAAAGAATTCCAATTCATCGTCGAGTAAAGTTGTCAGTTTATGAGATGCGAAAGAATCGATATGTTTACGAAATAGTTTCCTCAAAATCAGGTGAAGTATTTCAGAGTGGCCAGCACGTCCGTTCCAGCGATTTACAGACAGTTCGTATGTATATGTATATGTGCAGCTGGAGGACATCTCATGTCACACTCTGCACTTGTGAGTGGTTGCTCGAATATTCAGAGCGGCAGGCAGCAGCGGAAAAGTTTGACGCCGCCAGACAGCGACGCTACGCCTGACGCAAACTGCCACTGGGCTGTCTCCATGGCAACCTTGCTGCTCCCATTAAGTTTTCGGTACGGAATTCGCCTTTGGGAAATGGCCGTCAATCATCGCGTGGAAGTGTTTGACGAGCACGAACTGCACTATAAAACACGAAGAGCCCTGCTGCAGAGGGAGACTCTGTAAAACACCTGTTGCTTGCTGCTGCTAACATTTCCGCGCAGAATACTCTAGAGGGATCTGACGCTAAGACAGTGGATTCCCACGAAACGATTCGATTAACAAATTCGTAATGTCGGTCCTCGGTGTGACGTCTGCCACTGACTGAAACTACAAGAACAACAAACAACAAAGTGCCCAGACGGACCCGAGGGATCCATTTATTCAGGGTTGTGTACGCGCACAGAGTCTGTAGTCGTCGCGCAGAATCTGCCTGTTGACTCCCGGCCGCCGCGCACCCAAGCTGGTGCGGACGCAGGCGCGACACCGGCGGCTGGGCCTCCGCCTCCCGCACCGCAGCTCCCAACTGCTGCCGGAGGCGGACGAGGAGCTGCTGGGGGCGGCGGGGGCGGCGAACCGGCCTCGAAGACCCGCGCGTAGTTTCCGCCTGCGGTAGCGCCGCCGCGGCCTCCACCTGGTGCGCGGAGCCTCGCCGCTGCTGGAGGATGAACTGCGGGGGGCGGCGGCGGGCCGGCCACGACGACGCTGACGTCGCTTCCCCTTCCGGTGCGGCGCCTCTGAAGCGCTGTGGGCTGGGGGTGCGGCGGCGAGCGGAGGGGCCGCCGTATCCTGCGAGACGAGGACAACGTTTTGTGACGTCACGGCAGTTGTTGATGCATTGAGGCAAATGGAAATGTAAGGTAAATTTCTACTCTAGATGGGAATGTTGTTGTTCAACTGCTTCACTGATGGTGAAGTGCTATTTGATCAGGTTTTTTTCAAATATGCCAGCTGTTTTAATACACAATTATTAGGCTCTTTAAGAGGTCAGTGACTCTAGCTTTTTAATTCTGGACATAGACTGCCAACATCACGTAACAATTCAAAAGGAAAAGAAAACCGAGGATGTCTCATTCTCGTATTCACAGACGGGATTTCGTGGCAGATTTCACACAACGCTTCAGTATCAATAACTCTGAATAAATCGGTTTAAATATGAGGAAAATGTAGACTGGCTTGTTGACATGTTTCAAATAACTGGTGAATGTTGTTAAACATCGCGGTATCAGACAGTCGCCGAGGAATAGTGATCCTTAGTGGGAAGCAGAAGTGTTTAACACAGAAGAGCGTTCCTGGAGCCACACAATAGCAAATATGGACGTGTGGGGTGACGCATTGTCCTGCTGGATTTGCCCAAGTCCGTCAGGATGCACAGTAGATATGAATAAATGCAGAGAAATGTAGTTAGGGGATGTACGTAATATTTCGGTTACGTGAGGGGAGGGGGGGGGGGGGTTGAGGCGGCTGAAGAAACGAATGCCTTCACCACTGTAATCTGCTGTGGACAAAACCTACCTAGAATGTAAGGCTAACAGTTAAGACTAAACTACGAGTATATGGAGTTGGTAAGACTCACCATTACTGACTGCATTAGCTCCTCCTCCATCATCCGGCAGTACATCTTGAAACACTCTTGCAGAAACAGCTCACGTTCCTGTAAACGAAGTACTGTATCAGCTAAATACTAACCAGCATCTAACTGTGCTTCTAGATTTAATGTTAACAGGTTTTATGGCATCATTATCAGTTGTGAACGAATTGTAACTAGCACACGCGCCGTAAGTTTCTGTGACTATCAGTTACGGTACAAGTCCAGAGAGGTAGTGATACTCACGCCTGATGACTCTATAGACAGCTCATCAGCCAGTCCACTGTAGACTGCGTAGAACTCCTGCACAAACTTCTGCCACTCCTGCAAAGAAAAGGGTTTATTAGTTACATAGCAGCCAACACCTGACTCTGAATGTGGATTTAACATGGGAAAATTCTCTTAAAACTGAACTATGTCGATATTAAGAACACGTGTTTGCATCTTGATATCAACTTTCCTTGCGACTTTTCAAATCGATACCATGTCAACGGTTCGTGATGCTTGCCAATAGCACCAAGCAGCAATGTTCCGTTTCACTTGTGCCCACTGACGATCGCCGTGTAATAAAGTTGTCAAGCGCTTACGTATTGAAGAGAATAGTTCACATATTTTTATCAATATACTTCAGACACAGGTGTTGATGTACGCAGATTACTGGAATAGTACAATTTAAATTTGTTTTTGGATTGTTTACAAAGACACAAGAATGAGCTCCAACTTCACAATGAATGATATATATCACAGGCAAGTTTCTGAGATGACGAAAACAGCTATAAAATTGAATATTTTTCATACTCTTTTTATGTGAGGAAATATACTTACATATTACTATTAAACACCAGAGTTTGGTAACGTATACCAAGTTGCAAACATTTTCTCTAGGCAACTACAGTCGGCTGTAGATATACACTAGGGTACAAAATTAAGGCAACAAACCACTATTTCTGATTCCTGTGCCTAATGCATGATATAATCATAAAAACAACGGACAACCACGCCAACAATGACGTCAGGGCACCTATCAAACGGGATAGTATTTGAGGGGTAGTCCCACATCCACAATCGCTGTGAAAACACAGTCGCAGACGGTATAGTATGGCACAGAGAAGACGCCTACCAGGGTCTCTGCGGTGGAGGGCTGAGGGAAGAATGGAAGCAGGACAGTCGCAAACTGATGTGGACCGATGGCTTGATGTGAATCAGATGGGCGACAGTTTATAGAGGTCGAAACTGTATCCTGAAGACTTGGGCAGGGCCGACCACGTGCAAACACGAGAAAGAATGAACTGTTGTTTGGCTGCACGGCAAGTGGCATCTGACCTCGCAGCATCCACTGCACGTGTTGTATCGAGGCAAACGGTGTGCAGAAGGTTTCGGAAGAGTGGCCTCTATTGTCGGAGACCTGCAGTATGTGTACCTCTGACGCGTCTTAACAGAAGGGAACTTGTAGAGTAGAGGAGTGAACACACCACCTGGACGGTCGAACAGTGGTCTAATGTTCTTTCCGCAGATGAATCCCGGTTTGGTGTGAACAATGATTCCCGAGCAGTTTGCATCTGGAGGGAACGCAGAACACGATTTTGTGACCCAACCATTGTAGAAAGCACTGATATCGACTATGACCCCTGATGTTGTCGGCGAGGATTACGTTGACCACTCGAACACCTCTTCATGAAATGGTAAGCTTAAATCAGCAGGGTTTAACTGCTGTCAGATATCGTGAGGAAACCTTGAGACCTCTTGTGCAGTTCTTGCGAGGTACAGTGGGCCCAGACTTCAAAAAATGGTTCAAATGGCTCTCAGCACTATGGGACTTTACATCTATGGCCATTAGTCCCCTAGATCTTAGAATTGCTTAAACCTAACTAACCTAAGGATAGCACATAGCAACCAGTCATCACGAAGCAGAGAAAATCCCTAACTCCGCCGGGAATCGAACCCGGGAACGCGGGCGTGGGAAGCGAGAGCTCTACCGCTCGACCACGAGCTGCGGACGCCTAGACTTCCACTTGCTGGTCGGTAACGATCGACCTCATGGAGTACGGGTGGTTGATGTTTCCCTGGAAACGGAGGATATTGCACTCATGGCGTGGCCTGCTCGCTCTCCCGATTTGAATCCAATAGAACACGTCTGGGGTGCACTGTGGACATGGGTTGCATCACCTCAGCATCCGCCAGCCACTCACCAAGATTTGACAGCAGCTGCAGGAAGAATGGGCGTTCTTGCCTCAACATGAGATTGAAAACATCATTCACAGCATGTCCCGTCGTTTGTCTGGTCCGTGATGGCACCAGAAGTGCTCACACCCCACACTGACCACATTAAACAATTGTCGAATGTGTGTGCAAATCCGTTAAGTTGGAAAAAACGAAGAATTTTTTTGTGTACCATTATGCATGTTACACTTGTTTACGTTCTGTATTCTTTATGTTGTTTCTACTGTACTATGACTTGATTATACTCTCTTGTTTCAAAATAAAAGCAACCTCGCAACATTTCGGTTTGTGGCTTTAATTTTGGACACCAGTGTACTGTCTGATCAGATTATCCGGCTATCCGCAGGTAATAAGGAACAAACCAGTAGAGGTCACGAGAAGCGGACCCACCAGTACAGAAGGAGGTGGGGAGTGTCAAGTAGTGAGTAGAGAAGTGGTAACAGCAGGGTGGGTCTGTCAGGAGAGCTCAGCCTCCTTGAACCTTGATTAGCTGTGTTTATGTCACTAGGAAAGCTTGGCCAGGTGCAGAAGCAGTAAGAGTAAGTTGCGGTATGATGTAATGCTTGGGTTGTTCTGTATAAACGCGTTGGACGGGACTATGGAAACATTAAGAGACGTTTGTGCAATTCTAGACAAGACTGCAGGTTGCACTGTCGTCTCTGACCACCAACGGCACCTGTGCTATATCCTCAAGATGTTGCAGATGCCAGTCGTCGTAACAACAATGTTATACCGTAGTTAAGTGAACTCGAACGTGGGCATACTGTTGGTGCTCGTATGGCAACTGATTTCGTAACCAAGGTAGCCGAAGTATTCGGTGTTTCAAGAGGCACCAAGCCGAAGATTTGTAGCGTGTACAGGGAAATGAGAAAAGCCATCATCCGCTAAGTCAGAACACACACGAAACCGTGTGTTGAGTGATCGTGACATACGGTCACGGAGAGAATTGTGACGAATAATAGGAAGAGTCAGCAGCAAAAGTCACTGTAGAATCGAACGTCGCACTCGCGAACCCCATCTACACCAAAACAACACTAAATAAGCTCCATTAGTAGAGAATTTCAGGGCTAACTGGAATTCCAAAACAAATCAACATGGACAAAAATTCCCGTAAGAGAAAATCGTGGTGCCAAAGATGTAAGACCTCGTCTATGGAGCAATAGAAGAAAGTCACTTGATCGAATCAGTGATGTTGTACAATGTTTCCAACTTGTGGCCTAGTTAACGTCCCAAGAGCCAAAAACGACGGAGGTTTGGGGATGATTGGTGCAGCAGTATCGTAGTATCTCATAGGCCCCTACGGTCACTATACAATGTCGCATTAACGCCCATGGTTATATGAGCATTTTGGCTGATCTCCTGGTACAACGTCTGTTCTCCAATGGTGATGATGTGTTCAAAGACATCAGGGCCCCTGTTCAAACTGTTCCCATCGTCCAGGACTGGTTTTCTTTTCTACGCGGATGAACTGTCACATCTCCCCTGGACATCATGGTCACCAGGCCTCAATATTATCGAGCCTTTGTGATCTACTTTGCAGATACAGGTTGCGTGATTGCTGTCCACCTGCATCGTTGTTACCTGAAATTGCCACTACGTTTCAGGAAGAATGGTATAAGACGCCTTGAGAACCATACAGAATGCATAGTCATCCATTCCCTGACGACTGGAGGCTCTTATTTAATGACAATGGGTTTTCTGTGTTAGGCGTGGCCATGTGTTCCCTTATTTTTGTGCATCCCCTGTACAGTGGGTCAGACCTCAAACACTGATAACATTTTGGAGTGACGTACAACGGCGAACCTCACCTCTTCCATGACCGCCACTGGGTCTGAAGGGGCGCCCTCTGCCTCCAGCTGAACGTTCTGCTGCTCTTCCTCCAACTGGTCGTTGTCCTCTTCCTCCTCCTCAGTGCTGCCGCAGCAGCACAACCACCGGCGGACTCTCCGCCACATCTGTGCGTACAAGAAGTGTATTAGGTACTATCGTGGCCCTCACTTTCGACACAGTAGTGTCTCTCACTCCCAGTACAAACTGATACTGTCCGAAAAGTTTCCTACGAGAAGATCATCCGCTCTTCACTGAAACTAGAGACGCCCTGACAGAAACTCTAAGGTTCACATTATACAGCTATCAATATCAGTAACTGAATATTAGACTGATAGGCGAATGTTACACATTTTTCACTACAAAGTGTGTTTTTTGTAGACATGTTACACAGGTAAACTTGCTTTTTATACTTAGAAACTCTTATCTGTCTCTGAAGAGCAGTCTTGAGCGGACTAGTGACACGTATTGCTTTCAGCCTTCACAATGGACTAACAGATATGTGTTCCATTGGTCGGGCCAAGTTGTTGTGTAGCGTGGGATTTCTGGCTGTTGGAGCCATAGCCTTCCATCCAGTATCACATTTCATGTAAACAAGAAGAAGTAGTTGAAGGATGACTTCATGAAGTAGTGTTAGGAAGAAACGACAGATGCTACCTCGCAGTTCCGACGAACGTGTGATTTTTGCCAGCTACTGAACTGACTTGTGTTCTCATCGTCTGTTTTAACGAAAGATGGAAGGATTACCCTCTGGTCTGCGCGCCAGAACTCTCACTTTCGTTTACTCATTGTACTAAATTAACATTCACGCCCAATTTAAAATAAAATTAGTGTAACTTCGTTATGCTGAGCTATCATTACCTTGTCCAAACGCCGTTTTGCTATTAACTTGTCAGAAACAGTTGAATAACCAGAAAGAGACGAATCACTTCGTTTGTCATACAGGCAGCACTGTAAGGATATGAGAATTAAGTCGGAAGGCAGAAATAGCATCCTTTCGAGGATCACTGGTAGTAGGGAGAGCTCCCAACCACAAACCCTCAGAACGACGACACTAACAACATTTCAAAGTGCTGCAGAGTATGCATGTCCAGTCTGGTATAAGTCTATCCACGCAAAATTCACTAGGCACTAAACGATATGGGTACTGGTATTCCAGGATATTTGAAACCTATGCCATTTGTAAAACTCTACAGCTCTTAGCTGTAGCGAACCAGATATTCGTTGTGATGTAGCTGACAATGCAGAGAGGTCTAAGCAGGTTTCTCAGGAAAAAAACAATGTTGGCACAATAATAAAAAAAATGAACATAAATTTCAGTTAAAATAAAAATTCAGAATCATGAAATTCATTAGAATTAGCTTTTATTTCCTTTAATCCATTGTATCTCAATTTAAAATGTCCATCTTCAAAAAATTAGAAATCTAAATTGTTATTCATTTCAAATATCCGTTTAGTAAAGGAATCTTAAACGAGTTATTAAGCATGGTCTAATTTCATCTGCACATCTGTTATTGAAATATTTGTATCCGGTAGTGTTATTCAACCCATTACTTTCATATCTCTATATTTTTTAAACAAATTAGAATTGGTTGAATTATTGAGCTTCTTCAGAAGGGACTCATTTTAATAGAGAAAATTTTTATTGTAATAATATGTTATAGGTTATAAATAGACAACATTGATAGCATAAACAGTATTATTCCAGTGATGGAGTTGTTAAAGTTATACATGTATTTGAAAAAAGGAACAAAATTATTTAAATGAAAATTCAAAATATTGGCAACCATCAATAGTTAAAAAAAAGAATTATGCTCCAAAACTCTGGTGACAAAAATAGAAATAAAAAATTTATTCACAGGAAGAACAAAAAAAGTTTAACAGAATTTAAAAAAAACGAAAGTCTACATAGAAAATATGAATATTAATATAATAATTATAACTTTGTACAAAAAATATTAACTACAGAAGAAAGGAAGCATTACTTATATTTCATGAAAGCTGGTGTATTAAAGATATTTTTCAAATTTCTGACTTTCTAATTCTCATTCATGATTCTCAAGTATATATTAAAAGAGAGAAATAGAAAGGAAGTGGTTTTAGAAAATAGAGAATAGAAGAAAGAAGTTACTTTATTTATATAAATGTTTGGAAATTTCCCTATACGAATTTTATTTTTATGTTAGAAAATGTAGAAAACCAATTTTAATTGAAATATACTTATGGCGCTTTTTTATAATTATCTAGAACTACTTTTTTACTATACTATACTAAAATGAGAATTCTTTGATAACTTACTTGTTGATTAAGTTTTTGACTTAAAATCGCTCTCAAGTACTTTAATCATATATTTGCCATTCAACCTTTGAATATCCTTATATTTTAAAGTAAATCCTCTCATCTTCATCACAGCATTTTTATCATTTTTCTCAAAATAGTAACTTTTAGATCCAGTCGATGCTGAGATTAAAAGCCATTGTCTCCTAACTTATCAGTCCATTCACCTGGCACTCAACCTGTTTCCACAGTATCTTTGCCATCATCTATATTCTCTATTTTACCCTGTGCGTATCAAAATACATAACTGATTATCCAAGTTTATCTAACATATCAAATAACCTAAGCCTTATATGAGAATGCAGGCTTTCTCGGCGAATCTCGATGATAAAACCTTCTTGGGTTGACGGCTAAGTCAATGCATTGTTCTCCAGCAATCTTACAACACGTTCCTTACTTGCCATTCTCACCTGAAGGTGGACAGTAAGAAACTTGGTGAAATGTTGCTGGAGAACAACGCATTGACTCGGCTGTCAAACAAAGAAAATTTTATCAACCTGAGCCTTCTATTTGATATAGCAAATGCTGCCATATTTGGCAAACATTTACTGTAAATGAAGAACATTGATAAATCATCTCTAATGAATGATGGGTGATGTAAAATTATCTTCAATTTGATATCTGTAGTTTCCATTGTTAGGTTTTCTAGTCATTTCTATCATAAAAATTCGAACTGACCATTATTCCAGATTTTACTACTAAATTCTTTAAAATAATCAAACTTAAAATCACCAGCATCAAACTCATGGAAAATATGATTTAAATTTGTATCAAATCTACGAAATATATTTTAAAAAAAATTAGTTTATTTCTCATTAATTGTTCTGGTATTTTTGAGTTTATATGAGCTAAATAAAAACAATTTATTCCTATATGTCAGCCTGTAGTAAAATATTCTCTTACAACATCCTGATTTTTTAGAGTGACATCATCGAATACTATGAACATAGTACCTTGTCATTCATCTAGTAGTACAATTTCTTCATTATTCTCAATAGAAGTAGTAATGTTGTCACTATTTTTATCTTCCATTTTGACACATTTTTAGAAATTCTTGATATTTTGGCTCATCTAAACATTTGGTTGGAGTAAACCTAAAAATGACAGATTTTTTCTATTTCAGCCACCACAAAGCGAGAATATAAGTATAAATCATTAATGCTGCTTCTTCACATCACCTTGAAATTATTAATGCACATTGAACAGAATTAGGTAAGAGCTTGCCATGGTTATTTTTCGATTTCTTATTTGGAATTTCAGTTTTGATTACCAATCTGTTTTCATTACATTAATAATATTTTTATGGGTAGTAAGTGAGTTATCTGTCTCAGTTTAGTGGTAAGTCATTCGTTCTCAGAAAAAGATTGTTTGTATCTGTATGAGCTAGCTGTGGTAATGTTGCACTAGATGGTTTTTATACAATATTTTTCATCAATAATATTATATAGAAATATATTGTGATAGAGAGACAGTAGTAATTCTAATTGGTCAATATATTTTGAAAAACGTAGAATAATTTATTCATCCAAGAAAACCATATTTTCACATTGAGACAGATGAAATTTATTAGTGAAAGCAACATTACATTTACATGGATATAAATGAAAGTATCGGATGTGTGCTTGTACATAGTTTCAAACTATTCTTGCTAATGATGTTCCTAAAATAACTCCATTTGAATTACTCAACAAAACATTTAATTTGAAAGAGGTTCTATTGAGTGAGGTCCATGCTAACTGCCTGACATCTGCAATCTGTTTCTTTCGAGCGCTACTTACTGTTGTAGCCACCTATCGTCAAACAGCAGAAACAAAGTTGTACACCTTGTAACTGAAACTTCACTCAGAATTTTGTGACATGTTAGTTAATTAACTTACATAAAAAATGCATTTGAAATTATTCAAATGTTTAAAAAGAACATTTTGATGAGTGTAATTCACATTTTAAATAGCTATGACAGCCATTTCATAAACCAAATAAAATTATTTATAGTATAATTGCTGATATTCAGGTTATTTAGTTTATTTAACAGTTTTTATAATTTTTAAAAGAATCCTACCAGTAAATAAGGTCGAACCTTGATCAGCTTCATGAGTGTCTACTACACTACTGATCGAACTACTTCATTTTTGTGCTGCTTTGCTGCTTATGATCCATATATGAGGTGTGTATGAGCTACGTTCAAAACTTTAGGGCCCTTTTTTTCGGTATTTTCTGCGTTGTGCGCTGTAACACTTTTATGAGTGGGCATCTTTGAGGTAGACTAGTAACCCACAAAGTCTCATCCCAAACTGAATCTCAGATCTTGGAAAGTCCCCCTGTCAGTAGCCAAATTGAAATTTTACACATAATTGTTTTTTGAGACAATACTAGTGGTTTGCAAACTTTTGTCTTGCTATCTGTGCAATAACACTTTAACGGCATCATTTCCCCAGTCATCGGTTTGTGATGCCCTTAATTCATGTCAGATACATGTGAATTGGAGTGTGGCGCCAATATAGCCAAATAATTAATGCTCAGTATCTTTTATAACAGGGGAAACAGGATTGCAACGAACTTATTACTTAATTCACTGTAACATATAAAACAAGTGTAGTGACTGTCATTTCAGTTGCATAGCAGATGGTAATACGAGGATTGGAACTTTAATAGTGGCAACTACACTCCTGGAAATTGAAATAAGAACACCGGGAATTCATTGTCCCAGGAAGGGGAAACTTTATTGACACATTCCTGGGGTCAGATACATCACATGATCACACTGACAGAACCACAGGCACATAGACACAGGCAACAGAGCATGCACAATGTCGCCACTAGTACAGTGTATATCCACCTTTCGCAGCAATGCAGGCTGCTATTCTCCCATGGAGACGATCGTAGAGATGCTGGATGTAGTCTTGTGGAACGGCTTGCCATGCCATTTCCACCTGGCGCCTCAGTTGGACCAGCGTTCGTGCTGGACGTGCAGACCGCATGAGACGACGCTTCATCCAGTCCCAAACATGCTCAATGGGGGACAGATCCGGAGATCTTTCTGGCCAGGGTAGTTGACTTACACCTTCTAGAGCACGTTGGGTGGCACGGGATACATGCGGACGTGCATTGTCCTGTTGGAACAGCAAGTTCCCTTGCCGATCTAGGAATGGTAGAACGATGGGTTCGATGACGGTTTGGATGTACCGTGCACTATTCAATGTCCCCTCGACGATCACCAGAGGTGTACGGCCAGTGTAGGAGATCGCTCCCCACACCATGATGCCGGGTGTTGGCCCTGTGTGCCTCGGTCGTATGCAGTCCTGATTGTGGCGCTCACCTGCACTGCGCCAAACACGCATACGACATCCATTGGCACCAAGGCAGAAGCGACTCTCATCGCTGAAGACGACACGTCTCCATTCGTCCCTCCACGCCTGTCGCGACACCACTGGAGGCGGGCTGCACGATGTTGGGCCGTGAGCGCAAGACGGCCTAACGGTGTTCGGGACCGTAGCCCAGCTTCATGGAGACGGTTTCGAATGGTCCTCGCCGATACCCCAGGAGCAACAGTGTCCCTAATTTGCTGGGAAGTGGCGGAGCGGTCCCCTACGGCACTGCGTAGGATCCTACGGTCTTGGCGTGCATCCGTGCGTCGCTGTGGTCCGGTCCCAGGTCGACGGGCACGTGTACCTTCCGCCGACCACTGGCGACAACATCGATGTACTGTGGAGACCTCACGCCCCACGTGTTGAGGAATTCGGCGGTACGTCCACCCGGCCTCCCGCATGCCCACTATACGCCCTCGCTCAAAGTCCGTCAACTGCACATACGGTTCACGTCCACGCTGTCGCGGCATGCTACCAGTGTTAAAGACTGCGATGGAGCTCCGTATGCCACGGCAAACTGGCTGACACTGACGGCGGCGGTGCACAAATGCTGCGCAGCTAGCGCCATTCGACGGCCAACACCGCGGTTCCTGGTGTGTCCGCTGTGCCGTGCGTGTGATCATTGCTTGTACAGTCCTCTCGCAGTCTCCGGAGCAAGTATGGTGGGTCTGACACACCGGTGTCAATGTGTTCTTTTTCCATTTCCATGAGTGTATTTATTTATAGCTTGTAGTAATAGATACGTGTTTCAAAGTTTTACTGACCTTCAAAGTAGCCACCATCATTGTGTATAACCCGTTGCCAGCAATGTGGAAGTCGTAGGATACTCTTAGCAGTGCCAGTCGCGTTGACAGTTCGAGTGGCTCTGTCTATCGCCTGACGAATTTGTAACAGTTCGGAAGCGAATGCCGTTAAGCGTTTCCTTCAGTTTAGAAATCAAGTTGAACCAACGAGAGCTTAAGTCAGGGGAGAGCAGTAGATGGTATAGCACTTCGCAGCCCCATCAGTCAAACAAATCAGTAACAGCTTGCATTGTCCGTGCTTGAGCAGTGTCTTGCACGTCCTGCAGAAAGTGTCATCACATCTGTCTCTATGCTGTTCATTTGTGGAACACAACCTACGACTTAAGCCCTCGTAAGTTCAACTCGATTTCTAAACTGAAGGAAACACTTCATGGCATTCGCATCAGAACTGCTACAAATTCGTTGGGCAATAGACTGCGCCACTCGAACTGTCAACACAACTGGCATTGATAAGAGTGTCCTACGACTTCCACATCGCTGGCAACGGGCTGTACGTAGCGCTGTTGACTTCTTTGAAGGTCAGTAAAACTTGAAACACGTATCTATTTTCTACGAGATGTAAATAAATAGTTGCCACTATTAAAGTTCCAACACTCGTATTTGATAAGTAAGTGTCAGCAGACTTATTGTAATTACCCCACGAATGAACGCTGCCTCTGCTTAGTGCCCTTGAGACAGGTGCTCCGTGTATGACTGAGCAGAGTGGCCGAGGTTTTCTTTAAAAAATTAGCAATTTTTTGTCTATACTCTGCTTGTGCTTGAGGAAAAGGTGAGGCGGTGAAGCAGGGCAGAAGTTTCTAATCGCAAGGTAGTGTATAATGTAGTCTTGCTCGCAGAGCAGGATGATATATGGAGAGCTTAATCAGAGTTGTTGCTAACAAGAAGCTCAGTCGCCCCCACCTTATCATTACTAAGGAAATTAGCGATAGAGTTAATGCGTCATCACTGACGTCATTCAGACTACGTGGACAGCCTAACACCATCACATTCACTGAGCACCCATACCATTCTGAACATACACTTGTTACTATCATCTGCTCACAACGATTATAATTTAATTGATACTGCTGCTTTGACAAGAAAGGTGAAAAGTGCCGTATGAATGAGAATATCTACTTGGAATACTCCTAACACCGAAGTCCAAAATAACAACAATATGTTAATAAAACGAACCGAAGGCCAAGGCCTCTATTTATTTTCTCAAGCACTTACAGTTAAATCTTAATTAATTCCTAATAGATGCGTAGTAATGGGCCCTTTCGGCTATCAAAATATTCGTGTTGGTATTATCGACACTCGATTACCAAAAGTAATAGTCAATTTTGGATTGAATGTGATTCTGAACGCGATGTTAATTTGACTTTCAGTCCATCTGGTGACGACTTACGAAATGATGTCTGAACACAAAATGCAAAAAACGGTTTTAATATTACTATGTGTACTGGCCACGTGGAGATTGCTTCTGTCCAAAGTATCTTGTGGAATGGGAGACAAGCAGATACTTTTCTGTTGGCATTTGGGATTACATCTCGGCTTGGTGAATAGGGCGCCTGTGGAAAACTGAGGCGATCGTCAACAGTTAGGCCTATGTTAGTATTCGAGAATACGTAGTGAAGATAAGCGTTGAGCTGCTGTAACTTCAATGAGACCTCTATTTCTAGCAGATTTGAACAGGAAATAACATAACGGTTTTCGCTTCTTTTCGTATATTCACCTTTTCATTTCCTAAAGAGTACAATTTGTCATAACAACAATGCTACTCTGTCATTTAGTATTCTGCTCTTGTCCCCAGTATAGATATTGCATTTCGTTCTGGTCCCGATGTCATGAAATTAGTTTCCTCTGTCGCCCTCATAGCTTCTAGCCTCTCAACTTTCCGCTAAATACATTCATGAGAAGGGGAAGTGTCAGAAAAGTAAGGAACGAGTTTCCATCTTCTTTTATTTTATTCATTTGCCTTCTTTGCCCTTTGTCGCGTATTCAGATATTTTACGGTTTTCACCTACATTTTTCTGTTCTTTGTCCTCTGCAAATAAATTACTGTTGCTTCAAGTCGAACCTCAGCTTGAATCCTCAGGATTCATAGAGATGTAAATCGCGTACAGTAGATTTTGCATTGGAGCTGCGAATTTTCTCTGATACGTTGAATTGTTGGAATGTCTCAACCATAAATGCTTGTTTTGTTATTACTATCTGTGTTAGGCGTCTGATATAACTTCTGGACTACTTGCGCGATGGTTGAACATTTCGGTTTGATTAACTTTAGTACCCAGTGTTCACATCTATGTTGACCTTTTCAGTCTTTTTTTCTAAATTCGCAACAACTATTACGCCATATTCCTCAAATTTTCCTGTACAGCCCGCCTGCTTAACTGAGCGGTTACATGTTTGTCTCCCATGCAGCGGGTGCGAGTTCTATTCCCGGCCGTATTTGCGGTTTCCTCCGTTCGTGGCCTCGGTGTAGAGTTGTTCTCATCATCACCGATACGCAGACTGTCCAATGCGGCGTCACCTGAAACGAAACTTGCTACCCGCCGACCGAATTTCGCCGGTTAGGTCCTCCGGCCATTTAATTTCATTTTTCTTGGACAGCTGGTGCTTGTTTCTCCACCGAGGGAGAGTTATTGCACAGCTCTGTCGCTTCGCAGAAGTTAAAATTGTAGGATTTTTTATACATATCATTTCGATACCACATCATTCGAATCTGATTCAGCCATTTGGTCTTAACATGGCTCTCAGAAGGCTGCGACTCTCATCATATGTTGGGACTCGGTAAACCGCGTCCCTCATCGTCTGTTTAGCCTAGATCTCTCAGCTACGGCAGGAGTTGAATTCTTAAATGCTGTAGAAAATACCAACACACCGTGCTAGTTGCATTTTTTTTTTAAATACACTTGAATAAAATAACCTTATTTACAGGACCGCAGTTCCATCCATAAAAGCGGTGCTATTCAGGACTGATTTCAGGGCTAAGACAGGACAAAGCTAATCGCGTTCATTCCACGATAGCCGGATGTCAACCCGATGGAGAGTATGTGAGCGGAGCTATCGACGTCATTGTCATGTGGATCTACAAACGAAGGAAACCACTGCCGCCAACATTTGGCCAACTAGCGTGTACATGACCGGAAGAGTTTGCACCACATGAGAAATGTGTGATGCTATGTAGGTGTTGACTTATCGTGTACATTGCAGAAGGTAAAGGGAGTGGAGGTGATGTTTAACAAGTCAAACACCGATCTGCTGCAGCAGCCATGTGCTGTTGATGGCCACAGAGCCCCGCAGGTCAAACATAATGTCGATGTGAAGGCAGATTAAGGTTTCGCTCACAGTGAGCGAGTCAACACTCCACTGAGGCAGGCCTATACCGATACACATAACTCGCAATTTACATACATTAAGAGATCCGCCAGTCGCTTTTCCATGGATCGCCACCTGCGCAAATGCCACCCAGGTATTGTCAGCACTTGCAAGGAAGAGGACCAAATCGTCTGGAAAGGCGGTGCAGCAAAATCGATGTCCACCTCGAGACATCGCCTTCATTCGTTGTAGTAGTCGAAATAACAATGGTTCTAGAGCGGAAGCGTACAGCACTGCACAACACATGATAGGATCAGTTGTGTGAGCCTGCTATTTTACAGGACCTAGGATGTCGCACCGTGCAGGAAACGTATGACCACCTCAACAATGGTTTCTGTGTATCCCATATGACGGATATGGGTTTGAGGAGGCCTATACTGCAGTTTTACTCGGCACGTACCTGTCTAAAACGCATTTTACAATTGCCTTAAACGTTTTCCATAAACACTCAACATTGTCATTGTCGGAACAGAAATTTTCTTTTTGATCTGTTAGGTAGTCTGAAATCTGCCTTCTATTACTCTTGCTAAACAGATAAACCTTCCTCCCTTTTTTTTTATATTCCTATCAACTTCCATATTCAGGGATGCTTCAACGGCCTTATGATCACTGATTCCCTGTTCTGCACTTACAGCGTCGAAAAGTTCAGGTCTGTTTGTTATCAGTAGGTCCAAGATGTTATCTCCACGAGTCGGTTCTCTGTTTAATTCCTCGAGGTAATTTTCGGATAGTGCACTCAATATAATGTCACTCGATGCTCTTTCCCTACCACCCATCGTAAACATCTGAGTGTCCCAGTCTATATCTGGAAAATTGAAATCTCCACCTAAGGCTTTAATATGCTGAGAAAATTGATGTGAAATGTATTCCAAATTTTCTCTCAGTTGTTCTGCCACTAATGCTGCTGAGTCGGGAGGTCGGTAAAACGAGCCAATTATTAACCTAGCTCGGTTGTTGAGTGTAGCCTCCACCCATAATATTTCACAGGAACTTTGCACTTCTACTTCACTAGAGGATAAACTACTACTAACAGCGACAAACATGCCACCACCGGTTGCATGCAACCTATCCTTTAACACCATCTGTGCCGTTACAAAATTTCGGCTGAATTTATCTCTGGCTTCAGCAGCTTTCTGTACCTATAACGATTTCAGCTCCGGTTCTTCCTATCAGCGCATGAAGTTCCGGTACTTTACCAATGCAGCTGCGACAGTTTACAATTACAATACCGATTGCTGCTTGGTCCCAGCAAGTCCTGACTTTGCCCCGCACCCTTTGAGAATGTTGCCCTTTCTGTACTTGTCCGAGACCATGTAACCTAATAAACCGCCCAGCCCACGCCACACAACCCCTGCTACCCGTGTAGCCGCTTGCTGCGTGTAGTGGACTCCTGACCTATTCAGCGGAACCTGAAATCCCACCACCCTATGGCGCAAGTGGAGGAATCTGGAGCACGGTCGCAGAACCGTCTCAGCCTATGATTCAGACCCTCTACTCGGCTCTGTACCATAGGTCCGCAGTCAGTCCTGTCGACGATGCTGCAGATGGTGAGCTTTGCTTTCATCCCGCTAGCGAGACTGGCAGTCTTCACCACATCAGATAGCCGCTGGAAGCCAGAGAGGATTTCCTCTGATCCATAGCGACACACATCATTGGTGCCGACATGAGCGACCACCTGCAGATGGGTGCACCCTGTACCCTTCATGGCATCCGGAAGGACCCTTTCCACATCTGGAATGACCCCCCCCCCCCGGTATGCACACAGAATGCACATTGGTTTCCTTCCCCTCCCTTGTTTCCATGTCCCTAAGGGGCCCCATTACGCGCCTGACATTGGAGCTCCCAACTACCAGTAAGCCCACTCTCTGCAACTGCCTGGATCAAGCTTTAGTTCTTGAATAGGACAATGGGGGCCTCTACAAGGCACTGGGGACCCTCACCATGGTGGACAATCAGTTCAGTCCATTTGGGTGCTAAGAGATGTTGCAGAGCGTGATAAAATTCGAGGTGATGCCATCAGATGACATGTTAGCAGCTCCCACTTGGATAGGATCAAGGACTTTGTCTTCCCTTACTCATGCCTCTATTGTTAATACCGCTTCCTCTGTTATCATGCTGAACACGAGCCAAGAGACTTCGTCAATGACAGTTCGTAAATGGGGAGCACAGTGGCCGTGAAAGGTGACTCCAAAGCCACATTAGGTGTCATATTACCTGCCTTCGTCTTTAATGAAGGTTCGAATCAGGTGATGGAACCGTTGTCGCCTGTTGCTAGAAGGTGGTACATCAATGGAGCTTCCAAACGCATATGGTCACGAGTGCCTCACACCAGCATCCCTTCAAGGTGGCGGCGAGTGAGGGCTGCAGCCTGTGTTTTGGCTCAGTTCACTATTGTACATCGTTGAGGTAAAAAAGCATCGTAGACCAGTCCCTCATCACTCGATAATAAAAGTTCAGGGATTGCCTTCTCCAAGCTGCCGAGTGTCTGTCATATGTTATCAAGGTCAAACAGAGGGCAGCTTTTGCACAGAACAGCCACCATGACAATGTAGACAATTAAGTGCCATGGCACTGGTGACATGAATACCAAGTCACATCGATAAGTTGCAAGTAGTCAGGAGACGCCAATAGGACCACATTCAGCTTCCAAACATCCTTCCATTCCAAACCCTCTGGTGGTCGAGTGTGACAGTGCAGGCATATGGCGCATGATCGGAAAAACCGACAAACATACTTTCAGCCAGTCAGGTACCTCCCGCCAGTGAGCGTGAGATATAAATGCGATCAAGGCGAGTTGAAGAATGTGTGGTGTAGTGCACGAAATTAGGACAGTCGCCATGTACATATTCCCACATATCCACAAGTTGTAGATGGTCGATGATCGTGGCAAGCTCTATGCAAGGTGTCACAGCAACTAATCTTTGGGGTGGAGGATGGAATAAAATCACTACGCAGCGCCAATGCATCTTGCTGACTCAAGAAAAAAGGTAAGACCGCCTCTGTAAAGAGGTAGGGCGTCCCCTTGGCCTGCTGGATCCTGAAGGAGCGTAGATGTTAATGATCCAGACATCGAACAATGTGAGAGCCATGTCCCTCTCATCTAGAAGAGATTTGACATCGTCGATGGGTAACCCTTCACAGATGAAGATCGCAACACATTTACTGGCATCTGATGCGTGGAAGATAAAAGCGATATACCCAAACAGATTAAGAAAACCATCAGTATGCACTTCTTGTAATCATCCGCCACACGCTACAGTCGCAGGTTCGAATCCTGCCACGTGCATGGATGTGTGCGATGTCCTTAGGTTAGTTAGGTGTAAGTAGTTCTAAGTTCTAGGGCACTGATGAACTTAGATGTTAAGTCCCATAGTGCTCAGAGCCATTTGAACCATCCGTCACATGAAGTTTATCGTGCAGCAGTTAATGTGGAGCACAGAAAGCATTGATACTGATCGTACGTAGATAATGTGTCAGCTCAAGCAGTCGAGATATGGGGTCTACAACTGGCAACCACCCAGGGCAGATCGTACAAGATGGTCAAAGCTGCAGCAGTCATGTGGTGAGGTAGTGGGAGGTTATGCCAGCGGAACATGCCCACCCATGACATTTACAGGCCGTTCTAATTCCTCCTCTAAGTCGTCCATCAAAGAAACAGAAGCAGCACCAGTGTGTTGGTCAGGTGTAGAATCATCAGGGTGTCACATCCTGTCAATGACCTCCAGAGGGTGCAGGTGGCGGAGAGGAAGCCTTCACAGGCTGCAGAGGACAACCACTGAGGAAGGTGAGGAAGGAGGCATACTCAACTACAGGCCTTCCGAGACTGATGCGTTTTCCCTTTGTCGGTTTGCCACCGCATGCGGCCATCCTGAGGAGACAGTCCTCAGGTGCTATACGACTTTGTTTCTTGATCTCCCTCAGTGACTTCTGCTTCTGAACGTTTTGTTCTGTATTAGAATGAGATTGGCCATCAGTTGACCCAGTCCCACCTGCGAGGAGAGAAGAGATTGGTACGACACTACAGTCGACGTCCATCGGAACTGTAAGATCGCTTCTCTGGTTTTGATGGGCGTGCAAGGGCGTCATTTCCGCCAGAAGTGATGGAGAGGCGACCTGAAGACTCGCTTCCCCGTCAGTGGCTGTCAACTATGGCAGATCAGAAGCAGTGTAGGCTGGTACATCCGACAACTTTACTACAGTGGCGTAGGTAACAAAGAGCACTAAATACGTCACGGATGTTGCGCCATCTCCTACTAGCGTCTGAATCCGTCGTCTGCAGAGGAAAGTCGACCACACGTGGCCCTCCTGGCCGCAGCCTGCACAAGTTCGTTCTGACACTCGTAAATTATGATCACCCACACGGCACCAATCATGAAATGAGAAGATACATGATTTGTCAGTTCAAGTTTGATATGATGCACGCTTATTAAGAGCTGATGGGTGCCCCATTTTTCTGCGACGTGACTGATGCCATTTATTTATGGTCAAAAGGCAGAAACGAACACGTGATCAACTGAAACAGTTTCAACGTGGCCATCCAGTTGCTGAATTTCAGTTCTTGGGAGAAACGCCACACATCAGCCATAAGTTCTTCAGGCTGCAGTTTGAAATACATGATGCTTCTCTTGTTGGACAAGTGAATTCTTACAACACCTTCAGGCACGAGATGAAGTTCGACACGTTCGAACTGTTCCACTTTACACGCTCGAGATCATGCATTTTCAGTATGGAAGGTGATCTTTATAGTCGCACAGTGGTAAGGCAACGCCATTGCAGATCAACACATGAAGGAAGATAGCGACGTACACCACGTGCTGATGTGTAGGCAAACGCGCCTGCAAAGCGCTCCTCACAGAGCCTAGCACGTCCACCACATATCACGGCTATGAGCCGACTACCACTAGGCCACTAGCAGGTACAGTTCTCCAGCGGCTAGCGAAGAATGACAGCACGTCCTCCGTACACCTCCTGCAGCGTTGCCATGTCAAGAATATGGCCAGGCAGAATTCTGTGGGGTGGTCCATTATAATGGCCATCTTAAGAGACTGACGTCGATTTACTCTCTGCTGCGGCTCGCCGACGGTCGTGTTTTATTTCTGGGACTTGAATATCGTCACTCACTTAGTTTGCTAGCCAATATTTGCAAATTCATCAGATTCCGAAACTGTCAGCCATGGTGAAATGTTCTTTGTACTGGAACACTTAACTCAGGTCTGAATGCACCACAGGCTGCCCTCGTACGAAGTAAGTGTTTGAAAGAGCATCACGGGCAACCCAAGGCTTCAATCTCTCGGTGCCTCTACTAACTTTCACAAACACCAAGGAGACCTTATTGCACCAGTCTCAGGACTTATGTCCCTGAAAAAAGAGCAATTATGGCCACAGGTTAAGATCATTTTGAAGGGCAAAATTGTCAGTGTGTCGCAGAATGTGAGAAATACATTCTTAACATTGAAGATTTGATTCGTGACTGGTGGGTCCTTTTCGCAAAAGCTGCACCTATGGATTCAGCTCCCCAACAGTCACTTTTCAATTTTATGATGTTTCATTACATCTAACATACAACCGTGGAGTTGAAAATTATTTGTCGAAACGGAATAGCAATTAATTGCAAGAAATACTGGACGATTAGAAGGTTTCTATTCGAAGGTTATACAGTCTAGAATCGGTATGACAGTCAGGCAAAATCGACGTGAGCATTGAGGCAATCATCCCACCGATACGCCAGGCTGAAGATAACCATTTGGTCAAAGACTGTGTAATGCTGCATGAAGAAGTCTGTAAGTACGTGCTGCATATCCTGTTCCGACAGGAATCATCGACCCTTCAAAGCATTTTCTAAGGGACCGAAGGTGTGACAAGTGCAGAGGGAGAGATCAGGACTATCGGGCAGGTGCTCGATTGTCTCCCATTTGAATTGAAGTAACTTGTGCTGGCTTCCTAGATCGACCCGCGTCTTGTCTCGAATGGCGACCAACGCAGAACGTGGCGCACCATTCCACAGACATGCTGCCCCAAAAGCATTCTTCAGGCTCTGATGGACGTCTACCAGTGTTTGTCCTTCCACATCCAAGAACAGAATAACAGCACGTTGGTCATGTTTGGACACATTTGGTAATAACGTCGCCATTGTTCTCGCTTCTGCATTCAGCGCACAAACGTCGAAAGACACGAACGTGACACTAATCCCCAGGACTTTCGATACGGTATTCACTAATATAAAGACCGATTAGCAAGTAACTTTTGTGTGTATAACATAAATATTTCGTTAAAATTGGCTGACCTAAGATGCTGTTTGTCGGTAAATCGTGCCTCCGAGAAATTTCCTGTCGTCTGCTACTTACGTCGTTTTAAGTTATAATTTGGAGTTAATATTCAGTTAGCTATCGTTGTTCTCTAAGTTATAATTCTACGCAGTAGCCCGTCATAAACTAAATTATCAATACGCCACCCAAGTCGTCCGGCTGTAGTTATTAACTGTTAAAAGCACCAAGCCGGAAGAGAGAGGGGAAAATAGGCTTGTCAGAGGGTCGTTAATTACGCAAATAAAAAGACGTCTATATGTCACAGAATATGTAAAATAAATTAAACAACTATAATTACATCTCCTGTTGCAAACAACGGGAAAAATTTTGCTGTTTTTCATCAATACCAATGTTGATCTACATATGATGCACACTGGATTGTAACCATCATAAAAACCGAACAGTACAAAATTATTTTATCTGTAGTCCCCCGCAGTTCGAAATTAAATGAGAGAAAATACGAAATTTATCGTAGACTAAAAAATTGTAAAATAAACGGTGATGCGACACAATCAGTACAGTCTTGAAAAAACAATAATGCATTGAATATGGCTACAGGAAACAGAGTTCAGCATCATGGTTGATCCGGTAATTTCCAAGAATGATTGCATATCGAAGTCACGGGGTCCAGACGATACATGTGTTGACTGTGGTGCTGCAAAGTCTGTAAAACTTCGTAAGAGGAGTGTCGATGCTGAAAAAGCGTTGCAATTTCAATGCGGAGAGTGCGGAAAACGAACGAGTATCGGGAAAAATACGTGGTTCGACTCTTCCAAGTTATCCATTCAGACGAGCGTAATTCTTGTATCGTGCTGGATTCGAGATTACACGTTGCAAGCGACAGCATCAGAAACTGAGTTATTTGCAAATACCGTGTGTGGCTACTTCGGGTTTCGCCGAGAAGTCTGCTACGTGGCAGTGACAAATGATAGTGTACCAACTGATGGAGCGAATAAAGTTGTAGAAGTAGACGAATGTCATATAGCTAGACGAAAGAACCGGAGAAGGACAAGCTTCAAAAAGTGAAATAGATCACATTTGGGTATTCGGTGGAATAGAAAGAGAGTCCTGGAAGTGTTTCGTTGTCAGAGTATTGTCCCCAGACGAGGTCACTTTAGTGGGTCTCATAAAACACTTCACACTGCCGGTACTAAAGCTATTACAGACGGGTTTCTGTCTTAAAAGACTGAAAGCTGGAGGGCTCGACCACGAATTAGGGACATTCTGTGGAGTTCGTATCTTCGGATGCCCCAGTGTCCACACCCAGAATACTGAGCGGCTGTGGAAATCTGTTAAGTCTTCCATAAAGACAGAAGGGCGTCTCGGGCAAAGGGACGAACTGTACTTGTTGCAGTATCTATACTTCCACAACTTGGGTTTGCAGGGGAAGGTTAACGCATGTGACACTCTACCGATTCTTGCGTGATATTGGCAGAGTTTACCCTGGCTATGAGAAAAACGGAACTGTCCCTGTAGCTTAATGATCGATTTACTATCTCACATTCGATATGTATCGTTTGCACCCCGCGAATTCGATAGGCAATCATTCTTGGAAATTACCCTGCCTCGTACATATTATACAAATTTGCGCGTTAGAGGGAACTAAAATACGAAAGGCTCAAACGCAGAGATGGTGTGGGTACACGCTGCTGAACCGAAGTTACTGACCTTAGTAATCATCATTCTACTCATTTCAAATGGCTGGAACTCTCAATTGTCAACGCTGACGCGCAGAGTGGAAGAGTTTCTTTGGCCAGCCTATGTGACAGAAGGCGGTGTGTTTCAGCTATGAGCAGGACGTTCATCACGTACCTTATTCAGCTGACTCACAGCCGCGCCTTGAGAGAGTACGCTCAGGTCCTTCTCAAGGTTCTATGCGAAGCCGCTGTTCACTCTTGGATGGAACTAAAAGACTTCTTCAGCAAAATCAACAAATCGATTAAAGCAACGAATCCACGAAGTAATCGAATCAATATCGAAGTAATGCTAGGCAACAGCCAAGCCGCTTCAGGTGATGTTGTATTGTTGAGGGCATGCACCGAGAACGATGTTGAGCGCCTGCGGCGATGACTTGAGGACACCCCTCACAATGTCTTATTGGTCATACAAATTTTATTTCTACCTTCAGTATACTGATACAAATGGGGAAAACTACACCGACACTACATGAACCTGTTAACGAGCCTGTGCGAAATTTAAACGTTTGTCGATAAATCTGTATTTTTTCGCTAAGAATTATGTAATCAAACATTTGTATCTTTACGAGTAGTAACATTTGAGAGCATCAGAAATAGACAAGCCGATTATTTTATGACAATTATTTGCTGTTAATCAGAAGAGTATCACAAACCGATGGGCTAATAATTTTATAATAGTTATTTGTTGTTCAGTGAGTCTTGTATGGAGTAAAATATTAATGACCATGATCAGGTTCAGCTGTTTCTATATTTGTCTTCGACCATAAAGACATTTTGCACGAAAGGTTTCTCGGGAGTTATTTCCCAAAGACGAAACCGGGCACACCGAAGGTGCGACATTGCTATTCGCATTGGCGGCTAGGCACTCGTAAGGGTCTCCCTGCTGCTCTCTGTGTCCACTTGATCCACCTGACCTACAGGACGGGTTCGCGCACTGAGAAGTTGCCATCTGTCATGTCTGTGTTCCCAGGCATCAGGCTCAGTCGCGCGTTGTACGCTGTGCTGGTCGTAAAAATCACACACCAACGTGTGCATTATTAATGTCAGTCACCATGAAATTTGACGTAAGATTTAAGGATAACTTCGGTGCCGTCCAAAGAACGAGTTCCAGTGACAAAGATGGTACCTCGCGACGGAGGCAACAGTAATCACAACCGCTGCCAGATGCAGCGACAAATCCGAGACGTCGTCGTAGACAGACATTCAAGAGTTGCACTCACCACCGCTGCAGGATGGTTACTTACTTCAGAGCGGACTGCCACTCTCCCCAGTCTGCAATCATCGCCGAAGACGACAGGGTCACCTCACTGGAGGACGTAATCAGCACTTTGTCAAAGGGGGGGGGGGGGGGGGGGGCGGAGGGTGCGATTCGCTATAGAGGTCCTTAAAAAGTCTCATGTTTTTCCGTTTATTCTGAAAATTTCCACGAAGAACGATTGTTGTTGTTGTTGTCGTTGTCTTCAGTCCTGAGACTGGTTTTGTGCAGCTCTCCATGCTAGTCTACCTACCATTTTATTCGACAATGAACTCGGGGTTTTCGCCAAGCGGAGACATGATCTCGTTACGTACTGATGGTGTATTTTGGCAAACCACTAAGAAGCAGTCATGCTTCAATCTCCTTTCACCCTCCCAAGTCATTTTACTCTCTTCTTATTTCAGTCTGGATGTGAGCTGAGGAAGTGATCAGATATATTCGACACCCTCGTTATTAGCGACAGAGCTATTGGAATAAAGATATCTCTGTTCGACATAGCAGCTAGAACAATTTTTGGTGGCGAAAGTTCGTAGATATGACATTTATGTAAATACACAAAACTGCAACCAGTCACTTTTTTTTAATGGATATAATCGGGTTTTCGTACGTTTTCATGTCCGTCTACAGATGTTTTTCTGGAAGTTACATCACAAAGATAGGCCTAAGTCATTTATTTTATGGAGGTCTTTGTAACAAGCAGCAGTTGCATTGCACATGCTGCATGTTGGCAAAGTTTCGCTATCACATTGTGAATGTATATAGATTGTGTGAAAGTGTGTTCCCCCCTTCTAACAGCCGCGTACCGCAAGTTTCTAGAGGAACAGAAGGTCCCAAATAACTGGAAAAGAGCACAGGTAGTCCCAGTTTTCAAGAAGGGTCGTCGAGCAGATGCGCAAAACATAGGCCAATATCTCTGACATCGATATGTTGTAGAATTTTAGAACATGTTTTTTGCTTGCGTATCATGTCGTTTCTGGAAACCCAGAGTCTACTCTGTAGGAATCAACATGGATTCCAGAAAAAGCGATCGTATGAGACCCAACTCTCTGCATTTGTTCATTATACCCAGAAAATATTAGATACAGGCTCCCAGGTAGATGCTATTTTCCTTGACTTCCGGAAGGCGTTCGATACAGTTCCGCACTGTCGCCTGATAAACAAAGTAAGAGCCTACGGAATATCAGACCATCTCCGTGGCCGAACTGAAGAGTTTTTAGCAAACAGAACACAGCATATTGTTCTCAATGGAGAGATGTCTACAGACGTTAAAGTAACGTGTGGGGTGCCGCAGCGGAGATTTAGGGGACCATTGCTTCTCACAATATATATAAATGACCTAGTAGATAGTGTCGGAAATTCCATGCGGCTTTTCGCGGATGATGCTGTAGTATACAGAGAAGTTGCAATATTAGCAAAATTGCAGCGAAGTTCTGCAGCGGATAGGCACTTGGTGCAGGGAGTGGGAACTAACCCTTAACATAGACAAATGTAATGTATTGCGAATACATAGAAAGATGGACCCTTTATTGTATGCTTATATGAGAGCGGAACAAACACTGGTAGCAGTTACTTCTCTAAAATATCTGGGAGTATGCGTGTGGAACGATTTGAAGTGGAATGGAGATATAAAATTAATTGTTGGTAAGGCGGCTGCCAGTTTGAGATTCATTGGGAGAGTCCTTAGAAAATGTAGTCCATCAACAAAGGAGGTTTCTTACAAAACAATCGTTCGACCTATACTTAAGTATTGCTCAACAGTGTGGGATCCGTACCAGGTCGGGTTGACAGAGGAGATAGAGAAGACCCAAGGAAGAGCGTCGCGTTTCGTCACAGGGTTATTTGGTAAGCGTGACAGCGTTACGGAGATGTTTAGCAAACTCAAGTGGCAGACTCAGCAAGAGAGTCGCTCTGCATCGCGGTGTACCTTGCAGTCCAGGTTTCGAGAGGGTGCGTTTCTGGATGAGTTATCGATATATTGTTTCCCCCTATTTATATATCCCGAGGAGAACACGAACGTAAAATTAGAGAGATTCGAGCGCGCACGGAGGCTTTCCGGCAGTCGTTCTTCCCGCCAACCATACGCGACTGGAACAGGAAAGGGAGGTAATGACTGTGGCACGTAAAGTGCCCTCCACCACACACCGTTGAGTGGCTTGCGGAGTATAAATGTAGATGTAGATGTAGATGTACCAGATGGCCATCAAATGGAAGCAGACAGATGGACAGTAAGAGAAGAAAGCCGCCCTTACCGTCATAGTAAGTCTAAAACTAAAATTTTTCATCCATGTGAACAGAAACCAATACTGATGGATATACATTAAATCATGTTCCTCGTTTGTGAAAGAGCCGTCACCCATCATTATGCTAGAAATAATGATGTGACTTCCAGAAAACCATCTGAAGATGGACTTGAAAAGGTTCGAAACCCTGCTCATTCAAAAAAGTGACTGGTTGCAGTTTTATGTACACACATCAAAAAAAGTTTTGCGTCACCCCGATCCCCAGAACTCCTGAAGATAGACGTTGACTGTGGGTATTGTATCACAGAAACAGTCCTTATGACTGTTGAGAGATGTTACTACATTCGCTCAAAGATGTAAACAACCATCATGTGCGGCACCTGTTAGACGGAGGGGGTCCAAAAGCCGATCAGTTCCAGTCATTCTACCAGTAAGGAGGTACACGTCTAGTGTTGTCTGTAGTTCAGCCATGCCTAGACGGTCAATACCGCTGTTCGATCGCGACCGCGTTGTTACTTTGTGCCAGGAAGGGCTATCAAAAAGGGAAATGTCCAGGCGTTTCGGAGTGAACCAAAGCGATGTTGTTCGGACATGGAGAAGATACAGAGAGACAGGAGCTGTCGATGACATGCTTCGCTCAGGGCGGCCAAGGGCTACTACGGAAATGGATGGCAGCTACATACTAATTATGGCTCGGAGGAAACCTGACAGCAACAAGACCATGTTGAGTAATGCTTTTCGTGCAGCCACAGGACGTCGTGTTACGATTCAAACTGTACACAATAGGCTGCATGATGCACAACTTCACTTCCAACGTCCATGGCGGGGTCCATCTTTGCCACCACGACACCTTGCAGCGTGGTTCAGATGGGCCCCAACAACATACCGAATGGACCGCTCAGGATTGGCATCACGTTCTCTTCACCGATGAGTATCGCATATGCCTTCAACCAGACAATAGTCGGAGACGTGTTTGGCGACAACCCGGTCAGGTGGAACGCGTTAGACACACTGTCCAGCGGGTGCAGCAAGGAGGAGGTTTTCTGGTGTTTTGGGGTGGCATTATGTGGGTCCGACGTACGCCGTTGGTGGTCATGGAAGGCGCCGAACGACTGTACGATACTTGAATGCCATCCTCCGGCCGATAGTGCAATCATGTTTGTTTTTGTTGTGTAGCTCTCCATACTACACTATCCTCTGCAACCTCCTTCATCGCCAAGTACCTGCTTCAACCTACATCCTTCTGAATCTGCTTAGTGTATTCATCTCTTGGTCACCATTTCCGATTTTTACTCTCTACGCTGCCGTCATACTCTAAATTGGTGATCCCTTGATGCCTCAAAACGTGTCCTACTAACCGATCCCTTCTTCTAGTCAAGTTGTGCCACAAATTCCTCTTCTATTCAATACCTCCTCATTAGTTACGTGATGTGCTCATCTAATCTGCAGCATTCTTCTGAAGCACTACATTTCAAAAGCTTCTATTATTTCCTTCTCTAAACTATTTATCGTCCGTGTTTCACTTCCATACGTGGCTACACTCCATACAAATACTTTCGGAATGGACTTCCTGACACTTAAATCTATACCCGATGTTAATAAGCTTCTCTTCTTCAGAAACGCTTTCTTTGCCACAGCCAGTCGACATTTTATATCCTCTCTACGTCGACCATCGTCGTTTATTTTGCTCCCCAAATAGCAAAACTCATTTACTGCTTTAAGTGTGTCATTTCCTTATCTAATTTCCCCAGCATCACACATTCCATTATCGTCGTTTGGCTTTTGTTGGTGTTCATCTTACACCCTCCTTTCAAGACACTGTCCATTCCGTTTAACTGCTCCTCCAGGTCCTTTGCTGTCTCTGACAGAATTACTTATGTCGAAGACAAACCTCATAGTTTTTGTTTCTTCTCCATAGATTTTAATTCCTACTCCATATTTTTCTTTTGTTTCTTATACTGCTTGCTAAATATATAGATTTTAATAATATCGGGGATAGTCTGTCTCACTCACTTCCCAACCACTGCTTCCCTTTCATGCCCCTCGATCTTTATAACCACCATCTGGTTTCTGCACAAATTGTAAATAGCGTTCGCCCCCCTGTATTTGAGATTCGTTTTAGTGTTTTGCAGCCGTGAATTATTAAACTGATAATTCGGTAATTTTCACGCCTGTCAACACCTGCTTCCTTTGGATTGGAATTATTATATTCTTCTTGAAGCCTGAGGGTACTTCATATGTCTTATACATCTTGCTCACCAGATGGGAGAGTTTTGTCAGAATTGGCTCTCCCAAAGCTATCCGTAGTTCTAATGGAATCTAGTATACTCCCGGAACCTTGTTTCGACTTAGGTCTTTCAGTGCTCTGTCAGACTCTTAACGCAGCATCATATCTCCCATTTCATCTTCATTTACGTCCTCTTCCATCTCCACAATATTGCTCTCAAGTACATCACCCTTGTATAGACCCTCTATATACTCCTTCCACCTTTCTGCTTACCGTTCTTTGCTTAGTTCTTGTTTTCCATCTGAGCTCTTGATATTCACACAAGTGGTTATCTTACCTCCAAAGGTCTCTTTATTTTTCCTGTATTCAGTATCTATCTTACCCCTACTGATATACAACTCTACATCCTTATATTTATCTTCTAGCCATCCCTGCTTAACCATTTTGAGCTTCCTGTCGATCTCATTTTCTAGACTTTTGTATCCTTTTTGCCTACTTATTTATTGCAGTTTTGCATTTCCTCCTTTCAACAATTAAATTCAGTATCTCTTCCGTTACCCAAGGCTTTCTACTAGCCTTCGTCTTTTTACCTACTTGATCCTCTGCTGCCTTCACTATTTTATCTCTCAAAGCTAGCCATTCTTCTTCTACTGTATTTCTTTCCCCCGTTCTTGTCAATCGTTCCCTAATGCTCTCTCTGAAAATCTCTACAACCTCTGGTTCTTTCAGATTATCCAGTTCTCATCTTCTTAAATTCCCACCTTTTCGCAGTTTCTTCAGTTTTAATCTGATAACCAATAGATTGTGGTCGGAGTCTACATCTGCCCCAGCAAATGGTTCAAATGGCTCTCAGCACTATGGGACTTAACATCTATGGTCAACAGTCCCCTAGAACTTAGAACTACTTAAACCTAACTAACCTAAGGACAACACACAACACCCAGCCATCACGAGGCAGAGAAAATCCCTGACCCCGCCGGGAATCGAACCCGGGAAACCGGGCGCGGGAAGCGAGAACGCTACCGCACGACCACGAGATGCGGGCTGCCCCTGCAAATGTCTTACAGTTTAAAACCTGGTTCCTAAATCTCCGTCTTATAATTATATAATCCATCTGAAACCTTCAAGTGTCTGCAGGCCTCTTCCGCGTAAACAATCTTCCTTCATCATAAAGCTATGCTCTGTGCAAAATTCTACCAGGTGGCTTCCTCTTTCATTCCTTACCCCCATTCTATATTCACCTACTACTTTTCCTTCTCTTCCTTTTCCTACTATCGAATTCCAGTCCTCCATGACTATTAAATTTTCGTCTACCTTCACTATCTGAATAATTTCTTTTATCTCATCATACATTTCTTCAATCTCTTCGTCATCTGCGGAGCTAGTTGGCATTTATAACTTTACTACAGTGTTAGGCGTGGGCTTCGTGTCTATCTTGGCTACAATGATGCGTTCATTATGCTGTTCTTAGTAGCTTAGCAGTGCTCCTATTTTTTATTCCTGATTAAGCCTATTCCTGCATTACTCCTATTTGGTTTTGTATTTATAACCCTGTATTCACATAACCAGAAGTTTTGCTCCCGCCCGGAAATCCGAATGGGGGACTATTTTACCTTCCGAGTATTTTACCCAAGAGGACGCTAACATCATTTAACCATACAGAAAAGCTGCAGGCCCTCGGGAAATATTACGGCTGTAGTTTCCTCTTGCTTTCAGCCTTTCACAGTACCAGCACGGCAAGGCCGTTTTGGTTAGTGTTACAAGGCCAGCTCAGTCAATCATCCAGGCTGTTGCCCCTGCAGCTACAGGAAAGGCTGCTGCTCCTCTTCAGAAACCACACATTTGTCTGTCCTCTCAATAGATACCCCTTCGCTGTGGTTGCACCTACGGTATGGCTATGTTCATCGCCGAGACGCGCAAGCCTTCCAATCAACGGTAAGGTCCATGGTTCTTTGAGTAGTGCACCCATATTGGGCAGCATATGGTTGCAACCAAATCGGCAGTATATTGGCGAGGCATTCGTCTTCATGGACGTCAATTCGCGCACCCATCATGCACATCTTGTAAATGACTTCCTTCAGGATAACGACATCGCTCGACTACTGACAATAATGCTCTCCAGACATGAACCGTATCGAACATACATGGGATGGATTGAAAAGAGCTGTTTATTGACGAAGTGACCCATCAACCACTCCGAGGGGTCTAGGCCGAGTCAAAGTTGAGGAGTGGGATAATCTGGGCCGACAGTGCATTGATGAACTTGTGGATAGTATACCACGACGAATACAGGTATGCATCAATGCAAGAGGACGTGTCAGTGGGTGTTATCGACACCGGTGTGTACAGCAATCTGGACCACCACTTATTAAGGCCTAGGTGTATGGTGGTACAACATGCAATGTGTTGTTTTCATGAGCAATAAAGAGGGCAGAAATGATATTTATGCTGATCTCAATTCCAATTTTCTGTACAGGTTACGGAACTCTCGGAGCCGAGGTGATGCAAAACTTCTTTTGATGTGTGTATTTACATTCAGTTTCACAGGTTCTAAAATATCCGTAATGGATAAGCATAATCAGGATCTGGAGTTATTCAATCTTACACTTTCCCAAATTTCCTCGTTTAAGTATGAATATGCCATTCCTTAAAATGTGAGAAAGATCCTTATCTACATCAAAGATGTCCTGGAAGACAAATGCATGAGCTTAAATGCGGAGAATTTGTACATTATTTATTTTTCCTATGGTTTTTAGTGCCGGGAGTCTCTCATAACAGGGTTGACTCGCCTTCGATGCAGTTCGTTTCCTTTAAGCAAAGGGCCTGCTTCTTTAAGGTAATTGGAATCTGTCAGGAAAGAAAAGTATTCGGAAGGAACTGGTTGGTTGATTCGGGAGGGGATCAAACAGCGAAGTCATCGGGTTAGGGAAGGATGGGGAAGGAAGTCGGCCGTTTCACAGGAACCATGCCGGCATTTACCTGAAGCGACTTAGGGAAGTCACGGAAAACCTAAATCAGGATGGTCGACGTCCAGACTGCGAGTCCAGTATGCTAACCACTGTGCGACCACGCTCGGTAGGGAGGAATTGTTTGTCGCCTGCAGTGAGGGGCCAACCACAGTATTTGCACATTGTTTTAAAATAAAATAAAGTGCGTCACAGCAGAAAATTGTATCCTGACATTCTTCCTATAATTCTGCATGTTTAGTCAATTGACATTGCATGAATGCATGCATATGTAAAGATTTAATTGTGCATGCAATTTCTGACTTTAGTTATTATAGCACTGAAATAGCGTAAAGAGATTTTGGACGAAAGTAGGATGTAGGGCGCATTCGGATCGCATGAACTCAAGCAGCCCACTGAAACAATCTTTTAGAAATGGACGAACAATAGAACGTATTGTCATCACATACTCCTTTCACTCTCCATAAATCCCTCTTCATCGTTCCGTATCAGAACTGCATTTCATAACTGAGTACGGCCTGGATGACTAGACTGGGCGACACTTTGTCGCTTGGGCTACTAATGATAGGGTACTGAACAAATATTTTAAGGAAATGCAACCGTCGCCATTTGGACGATACTTTTGCTGATTAACGTGATATTTGGGCGACACAGTCAAATAAAAGTTCATTTTTATATACCGATTTAATTTAATGTAATTTTTAATTTTATTTTCCACTCCACTGCCTTGAGAAAGTTTGAAATATTGCAACGATTCCAGTGCTACCAAAAACATGTAGATAGATAGAAAGGTCACTAAGCTCTTATAGTATTGCGTACCTATTTTTAACTTTACCACTACATTAAAGGGAGGCTCAAAAGTGGTTTTTCTCTCCTTTCTTGTTACAAACCTATCGATAATTAGAAAGTATCGCAACGGCACACAGCAGGAAAACAGTAAAAGGTAACACGTTAAATTCAACTGGAAGTAAGAACTGAATCTCTTAAAGAAACAACATTTGAGCTCAGGCAAGACCAACAATTGTCTTGGCTGAAATATGGATCGACGATAGACGACAGTGTACGAATTTGGATACAGTTTTAATCTATCGTAGGCCTTGCTGAGAATTGTGTATCCCTTTTTGTGGTATGATTGAAAATTAAAATATTTTTCAATTTCAGTACAAGGCAACTACGTCATATGTAATTCCATTTAGGTGGAAAGGGGGGGATGAGGCGTCCGGACCCCTTACACGCCCCTTCGGGTACATCCTTGTCCCACTACAGAGTCAGCAGTGCGAGAGTTGTATTACACAGCTCTGTGCAGCAAAGTTTATAGTCAGTTGGAAATTTAGAGAAGAGACTGTTATCTTGTACTGTACCAAGTGGTACGTTAGTGTTCAGTGGTAGTACCAAATACACATAACGTTTCTGTGGACAAGGATTATTTGAAAGTTAAGTATCTTATCTTGTTAAAGTTACAATAAAGTGGTCTGATACTTTGAGTGTGGTGTAGAATCAACTAGGCCTCCTCCAGAAGTAAATCTAAGAACCACCACACTGCCGACGATTGTTCTTTTTTTTTCGGGACAACAATAACAATAGCCAAGCACTGTAAGAGTTTCGGTTCTGAACTTGAAATTATTTTCTGAGGTACTCAGAATTACCTCAAACCTGGATTTTGTAATTTTCCATTACAAGCAGCATCCTGACAAGTTATGTTTTTGTAAATACTCTCATGCTCATAAATTAAGGATAATTGCAGAATGTGGTGCCACACAGCGTGGCACAGCACAAAACAGGCGGTATTAGCATAGGCACATAGGGAACACCCATGACACAGATCTTTAAGTCCACGGTATGGGTGATAAGTTGAGAAAACCGTCCCGAAGCGCACGCCACTGTTTCCTGCGCTTGTACCCCAACATCAATATGGGATATGATCACCATGCACACGTACACAGGCCGCACAAGGGGTTTGCATACTCTGCATTCGGAGGTCAAGCAGATGCTGGGGTATAGTCTCCCACTCTTGCACCAGCGCTCCTGAAGTGTAGTAGGGGTTTGAAGACGAGCAGCGATACGTCGACCGAGAGCATCCCAGACGTGCTCCATGGGGCTTAGGTCTGCGGACAGGCAGGCCACTCCATGCGCCTGATATCTTCTGTTTCGAGATACTCCTTTACGATAGCAGCTCGGTGGGGCCGTGCGTTATCATCCATCAGGAGGACGGTGGGACCCACTGCACCCCTGAAAAGGCGGACATACTGGTGCAAAATGACATCCCGATACACCTGCCCTGTTACAGGTCCTCTGACAAAGACATGCAGGGGTGTACGTGCACCATTCATAATCCCGCCCAACACCATCAATCCACGACCTCCATACAGGTGCCTTTCGAGGACATTAAGGAGTTGGTATCTGGTTCCTGATTCACGCCAGATGAAAACCTGGCGAGAATCACTGTTCAGACTATACCTGGACTCATCTGCGAACATAACCTGGGACCACTGTTCCAATGACCACTTACTGTGTTCTTGACACCAGGATTTACGAGCTCTCCTGTGACCAGACGTAAGTGGAATGCACCTTGCAGGTCTCCAGGTGAATCAACCATGTCTGTTCAGTCATCTGTAGACTGTGTGTCTGGAGACAACTGTTCCAGTGGCTGCGGAAAGGTCCTGAGCGAGGCTACCTGCAGTACTCCATAGCCGTCTGCAGGCAGTGATGGTGAGATATCGGTCTTCTTGTGGTGTTGTACACTGTGAACGTCCCGTACTGTAGCGCCTGGACACGTTTCCTGTCTGCTGGAATCCTTGCCACACTCTTGAGATCACGCTTTGTGGTACATGGAGGGCCCGTGCTACGCCCTGCTGTGTTTGACCAGCCTTCAGTCGCCCTAGTATTGTACCCCTCATAACGACAATATGTCTTCTTTGAGCCATCGTCGACACACAGTCACCATTAGGACGTCTGGAAACGTCTGCACACTTACTCGTTGCACCCTACTCTGACACGCACCAACACACCTCTGCGTATGTGGTCTGCTGCCAGCGCCACCGTGCGACTACCGCAGGTCAAATGCACCGCACGGTCGTACTCCGAGGTGATTTAAACCCGCAAGCCGCCCACCAGGGTTGTTTTACCATGTATCAATATTATCCTTAATTTATGAGCATGAGTGTTCATAAGAGCAAGACACAAGCAAAACACATAGTTGCTAATTAATTAATTAATTATCATTTTATTCGTAACATTATACCTTACGAAATACTTTCATTTTCACACAGTAATTATTTCAAATTGGTTGAAATTATTACTTTCATTTGTTACACAGTCAGGATGAGTAAGGGGTTAAATGACACATGCACGGTGAGATTTACATCTACGTCTACATACATATTCTGCAAGTTCTGCTTGCTGATGGAGAGGGACCGTCGAGTATTGCGGAAGGCGGCTGTAAAATATCGCTTGCTATCAAGGGAAGAAATCGCTTTTGAATTCCAAACTGCTACAAGTATTGAAGCTAGTACGATGTCTAAGCTTAGGAAACCAAAAAGATTGGTGTAAAAGTTCCTCATTAGCCACATATTCCTATATTCAATGATAAGGGAAGCTTGAGTTGGTGTAAAGAGCAAGGCCATAGGGCAGTGGATAACTGGAAACGAGTGAATTGGAGAGATGAATCACCATATACTCGTTGGCAATCTGGTGGAAGGGTTTGGATTAGGCAAATGCCTACAGGAGTTTACCTGCCGTGATGTGTAATGGCAACTGTGTACAAGGTGGTGTTATGGTATAGGGGTTTGACCTCCTTATTGCGAATAAGAAAACGCTAAATAGGGAAGGATGCGAACACATTTTACAGCGTTTTGTACTGCCTGCAGCAGAGGAACAGTTCGGAGACACGACTATTTGTATCAGCATGAAAAAGCACCCTGTTTGTGGACAATAACATTCCTGGAAGGGACTAACTTGCCTAGAGTCCTGACATGAACCCAATGCAACAGTTTTTCTATTAGATGTTACGTCGACTCTACTCCACACCCTAACTTCCAGCATCATTGCCTTCTTCAGTTTCGGTTCTTGGGAAAGGCATGTCTGCAATTCATACACACACATTCAGACATATGTTAGAAGGTGATCCCAGCAGAGTTCAAGATTGGACAGTCCTCATATTAAAGTCCACTAACAGGTGTCCAGATACTTTTGAACAGATGGTATACTTGCTTTAGAAACTACATAACAAAATTGGACACTCCATTTCGTTACGCACTGTCGCAAAGTTATGCCCTTCTAATTCCGTCTGCCCCTGAGCAATTCAAAGACCTATTGGCTGTAAGCTCCTAACGGCAGGGAAAAGGTACAGAAGCTCATTTTTTTAAAAAAATGCTTAAATATGCCCTAAATGCTTGTTCGAAGTCCGGAAAACAGAATGCTGTTTTACCTTCGCTTTATTGACAACGTATCCTTTGTGGACGGAAAGGGCGACCAAACTTGCAGAATATTTTTATAAAGTGATTCACTATAAATATTATCGTATACTACACGATACTGCACTTGTCTTTTCTCGAACTGTTGTGTACGCTTCAAAATATATTCGTTGCATTTGAATTTGCTTCTATATTTCGATAAATAAAAACACTTCAATCTTTTAAGGGGACACCAAAGTACCTTCTCCGTTGGACCACTCAATGACAACTGAATTATTGTCTTCAACGGCTGTGGAAATTTCAGGCTGCCAAAATTAGGTTTTATCCCGGTCTATATCTTCGTTGTAACGTGAATATCGTCTGTTGAGCGTCTCTTCACAACAGATGGGAGATTTATTTCGTGAATCAGTTTTCCATTAACTTCCATTTACGGGGATTCCTTCAATAGACTGTAGAATAACAAGTGTATTATGCACTGTTTATATATGACCTGCTGGCTATTAGAACTTGTAGCACGAAGAACAGCAAAATACCAAATTTCACATATTGTAAGTACACATTACTGCCGAAGAATACATGAATAAATTTGTAGTCGATTTGGGGATATGCGGGGTGCGAAATTAAGTAGACACGTATGGCAGGATCAGTGGCTCTAATTCTACGTCTACATTTATACTCCGCAAGCCACCCAATGGTGTGTGGCGGAAGGTACTTTACGTGCCACTGTCATTACCTTCCTTTCCTGTTCCAGTTGCGTATGGTTGGCGGGAAGAACGACTGCCGGAAAGCCTCCGTGCGCGCTCGAATCCCTCTTATTTTACATTCGTGATCTCCTCGGGAGATATAAGTAGGGGGAAGCATTATATTCAATACCTCATCCAGAAACGCAACCTCTTAAAACCTAGACAGCAAGCTACACCGCGATGCAGAGCGCCTCTCTTACAGAGTCTGCCACTTGAATTTGCTCAACATTTCCGTAAAGCTATCGCGCTTACAAATTAACTCTGTGACGAAACGCGCCGCTCTTCTTTGGGTCTTCTCAATCTCTTCCGTCAACCCGACCTGGTACGAATCCCACACTGATGAGCAATACTCAAGTATAGGTCGAACGAGTGTTTTGTAAGCCACCTCCTTTGTTGATGGACTACATTTTCTAAGGACTCTCCCAATGAGTCTCAACCTTGCAGCCGCCTTACCAACAATTAATTTTACATGACCATTCCACTTCAAATCGTTCGGTACGCATACTCCCAGATATTTTACAGAAGTAACTGCTACTAGTGTTTGTTCCGCTATCATATAATCATACAATGAAGGATCCTTTTTTCAATGTATTTGCAATACATTGCCTTTTTCTATGTTAAGGGTCATTTTCCACTCCGTGCAGCAAGCGCCTATCCGTTGCAGATCTTCCTGCATTTTGCTGCAATTTTCTATTGCTGCAACTTCTCTGTATACTACAGCAGCATCCGCGAAAAGCCGCATGGAACTTCCGACACTATCTACTAGGTCATTTATATGTATTGTGAAAAGCAATGGGTCTCAGCTGGGTCTTGAATCGAACTAAGATTGGATGACAGATACTCGGGTGCGCCATTCGATCATGCATCACATGCTGGCAGAGTTAAAGATTTGCAATGGCTGATGAGCAGTGACTTACTTCTCTTGGCAGCCCATTAGGAGATTTTTTCAGTGTGTGAGACATTTGGAGAACATGCTGAGTAGGGTATAAGTCGAACGCCATATATACTGTGTGGGGGGAATAACAACACGTTGGCAACTTGCGGTCTTCTGTTATCTTGTTGAAAGGCAGCGTTGTAGAGATCTCGAAGATAGGACACATCCACTGGCTTCAAAACGCTAGAAATGCAATGGCTGCTGTCCAAATGACCGGCCTTGTGAACCAGAGGTGTCTGTGTTGTGTAGCCAATGTCACTTCATTTGCCAGGTGCTGGACCTGTTTCGCACCGACGATGATAGCTCCATGCCGCCAACGTACTGGACCCGTTTCGCACCAGAGATGACGGATGCATTCTGCTCAGAACCTCCAGTAATAGATATATCTGTCGTGGTGGTGCTAGCAGAACTGGGATTCACTTTAGAAGACAACGTGTCAGATGTTATTGTTGGGGGCCCGCACCCCTCTGCGTCAAGTAAGGCTCGGGAAAGTTCAGCGTGCTGACAGTCAGTAAGGCTCCATACGTTGACACACTGTGCTTGTGGATACACATATTGCTGTAGGCAATCAAATTTCCCGACTCAAGACCCGTTGCTGGGCTGTATGATCCTCACGGCCGAATGAACAATGTGCCTGTCCTCTCATGTGTTACCCATATGGGGCCACTGAGTATGACCATCATGAACCCAGCTACATATGTACTCCGCTAGGCACCAATTTCCCTTATCTTTGAATGGTGATCATTGTGCGATATGAAAGAAGATCGTGACAATATATGCTCTACATCGTCGGCGAAGATCGAATTTTGGAACTTAGTGAGCAGCCCCTTCCGTTTAACACATCGTCGATCTGCAAGTGTGTCCCACTTCAAAATTTCTATGAGATTTGTAGCACTCTCGCGATGGCTAAATGTACCAGTTACGAATCTTGACGCTCACCTTTGGACCTTCTCAATCTCTTGAATCACACCCAACTGGTAAGGGGCGCGTACAGACGAACAATTCTCTAAGACTGGACGAACTAAAGTACTGTAAGCAATTTCCTTTGTTGAAAGACTGCATCGCTTCAGGATTCTACCAATAAACCGCAATCTAGTGTTCGCCTTACTCGTTACTTGTGTAATCTGATAGTTCCATCTGAGATCATTTCGAATAGTCAATCCCAGATACATGACGGATGCTACCGCTTCCAGAGACTGGTCATTTATTTTGTACTCATACATTAATGGGGATTTTCGCTTCGTTATACGCAGTAGGTTACACTTACTATTATTGAGAGATAACTACCAGTCATTACAAAAACGGTTCAAATGGCTCTGAGCACTACGGGACTTAACGTCTGAGATCATCAGTCCCCTAGAACGTAGAGCTACTTAAACCTAACTAACCTAAGGGCAGCACACACATCCATGCCCGAAGCAGGATTCGAACCTGCGACACACCGTCAGGTGGCTTGCGGAGTACGGATGTAGATGTAGATGTAGCGGTAGCGTGGTTGCAGACTATAGCGCCTAGAAGCGCTCGGCTACTCCAGCCGGCTTTGCTTGTTGGTATTGCTGTTGCTATAGGTTTATTTATCGAGTACCATTTTTTATTTGTAGTTCACTGTTGCTACTTGAGTTTTCATGTTGTGATATTTTCATTTGGAGTTACTAATTGGAACCGTGCGCGCTAGGAAATGGAGTGCCAAGTGGAGAAATCGGAACATTTCCGACACATTCTTCTGTTTGAGTTTGGTATATGGTTGACAGCAGCGGACGGAAACAGAAACATTTGCCCCGTGTTTGGGGATAATGCTACTGGACAGAACACAACAATAAAATGGTTTTGTCGTTTTAAGCAGAATCGTTTAGGTGCTTGAAGATCTTTCGGGTTTGATGCAGATCGTTTAAATGTATTAATCCACAATAATCCACTCCAGTGTACTCGAGAAGCGGCAGATGTGATGAACTTTGATCGTCCCACCATCGTGCGACGTTGCCGTGCAATGAGGAAGGTTCAAAAATCAGGTGTATGGGTTCCGCATGCTCTAAGTCAAAAACACAAAAATCAGCAGGTGGCTATATGCGCATCTCCACTTGCCCATCATCAATAGGCTTCTGAACAACACTGATCATTCCTATCATGTATCTTTACTGGTGATGAGAAGTGGTATCTCTATGCTAACTTACGGAAAGTAAACGAATGACTGAGCCCAAACAAAGCAGCAACTCCTTATACAAAGGCCACAAAAGTTAATGTTATAGGTGGTGTAGACTGTGTGGGGTACTGCTTACCCGAGGTGTAACCATCACTGCCGCCATTAACTGTCAACAACTGAGACGTCTTGCAGAAGCAATCCAAAAACAATGACCAGGAAGACTGCGTGAACTGACGTTACTTCACGTTAAAGCCCGCCCGTTTTATGTTAGGATAACAAGAATCACTATACAGATGTTGGGCTGGGAAGTCATTCCGCACTTACATATTCATTTGATCTTGCGCCCTCAGATTTTCACTCTTTACGCTCTCTATTGAACGACCTTCTAGAGACTTCTTACCAGATGAAAATGTGCTCCGAACATGGCTCCACAAATTCGTCGCCTTAAAACCAAGTGATTTCTGCAGTCGTAGATTCTAAAAGTTACTTCAAGCGCTGGCAGAGTGTTGTAAACAGCGAAGGAGATTATTGATTAGTAAGGTTTCTGTTACATGTATATGCTGTCTTTATTAAACTCACGGAAAAACGCTATCAACTTATGCGCCAACCTAATTTGTTGCCCGTGTAGAGTCTTACGCAGTGAGCCTACACGCTAAAAGCTAGTGACATCTTACCGAAAGCCGGCCGTGGTGGCCGCGCGGTTCTAGGCGCTACAGCCTGGAACCGCGCTTCCGCTACTGTCGCAGGTTCGAATCCTGCCTCGGGCATGGATGTGTGTGGTGTCCTTAGGTTAGTTAGGTTTAAGTAATTCTAACTTCTAGGAGACTGATGACCTTAGAAGTTAAGTCCCATAGTGCTCAGGGCCAGCCATCTTAACGAAAACTCTGAATTCATATGCTGTGACTATGAAACTCACAAATAAGACATTAGACAAACAGGCCAATGCTACAAGGTTTATGGCCACATCATGTGTTGGTTATAAACATACTACAGCAGTAATCTTGCGTCTCACTGTTAGAAACTTTATCTGTTTGTCAAAGGCAGTCATTAGATTGGATATTTGTGGAATCTGTGGTAGCAGAATAGGTAACACTGGTGCACCGCCATCATTCGGAACACAAACTTCAGCTGGCACCATCAGCCTACTTTCCCCTTTTTTATGTGGGAACGACAGGGTGACGCTCAAATTCAGGATTTTTTTCTCCTGGTCTGGAATGTTGTAGACAAATGGGGTTTTCTGCACTGAATAATCATACATGGAAGTTTTTATTGGTATTTTTTTTATTGAAAAATGGAAATATCTTCACTGTGTAATTGGAACTTTCCCGAGGCAGCTCTGACAGGAGGCAGATCGACCGTTGTCGCTGTAACTCCTTTTGTGGTTATCTCAAACATGAAATTAACATATCACCCTGGTCGGCACAGATGCTATTTTAGTTCATCGTACAGATCCGCAAAAAGAGAAAAAAAAGAAAGTTCTTTTGCTTAATTACAGATACTTGGAAAAATGGCCCGTTTTGGATCCCTCATTTTCGGCCGAAAAATATTAGATATCACATTTAAAAAAATCGGTACAATGAACTGAAGAGAATTCAGTTTACTTCAAGAGAGACCAAAAATCATTAAAATCGGATGAAAACTGTAACGTGGGTAATTACTACTATACCGAGAAACATGGTTTTGAGAAAGAGGCGTTTAAAATTTGACAATTACTTATCATACATAAAAGAAGGGACAAAGTTTGAAACTTGTGGTGTATCATGGACGTCTGGTCCACAATAACTATCGCCTTGGCTACTGGATGGCCGCTTTCTGCTACTTTGACCTGGTAAGCCCTCATTTTCGTCCTCAAAGCCCTTTTCGTCGCTGAACGCATCGCCGCTGGCGTTTCTGTCTTCACAGAATCAGTGCCTTTCATCGCAGATTTTGATTTGAAGGGCATTTGCCACGTGTATTAATGCAGTATGGGCTACATGGAATAGACATACGGCCGAATTTGAAGCAATGTTGACGATTTCGCTTCGGCTGGATGTTATTTTCAGAACGTATCTCCAAATAAGACTATTAAAACTTTCGCTCACATTTTGAGTAAAGCCGCCCAAACACCGCTCCATCAAATCAGGTTTACTCAGATCGGTATAAATAGGGATGATGACGTCGAGAACTGCTTGGGGCAGTCGGTTCTCTAACGGGGAGGCTTGCCGTGCACATTCAGCTTCAAACGCTCACAGGATGGTTATTTTCTGTAGTCAAGCATTGTATTATGGGCAATAATTCTTCAATGTGTATACTTTCGAATTCCGTAATTTAAAAAAATTCGAAGCGTTTTCGACCGTCATCCTGCCGTTCCCTCTTAATTCGTCACTACCGCCAAGACCCTCCGCCATTGGGACAGCACCGCAGTTTTCTACATAATGGGGAAATCCTGCCTGTATCTCAACTGTAAGCTGTTAGCTGCATTACAGTTTCTAGCCACTGGCAGAAGTTAAGAGAACCTCAGATTCATTGCCATTGTATCCCCAGCGTTATTCACTAAAATGATTCCTGAAACTTGCACCATGATTTGTGGTTGACTGAGCAAATGCATCATGGTAAATCCAAATAAATAAAACAAAAGACGTTCACGTAAACGTAATTAATTTACTTATGTACTCGTATATAGCTAGGTACGTAGCATAGAATATGACCTGTAAGTTTAGGACAAGAAGAAGAAAGGCTCCACATAGTGGATGAAGCGTCGTCTCACGCGGTCTGCACGTCCAGCACGAACGCTGGTCCAACTGAGGCGCCAGGTGGAAATGGCGTGGCAAGCCGTTCCCAAATATGCTCAATGGGGGACAGATCCGGAGATCTTGCTGGCCAGGGTAGTTGACTTACACCTTCTAGAGCACGTTGGGTGGCACGGGATACTGCGGACGTGCATTGTCCTGTTGGAACAGCAAGTTCCCTTGCCGGTCTAGGAATGGTAGAACGATGGGTTCGATGACGGTTTGGATGTACCGTGCACTATTCAGTGTCCCCTCGACGATCACCAGAGGTGTACGGCCAGTGTAGGAGATCGCTCCCCACACCATGATGCCGGGTGTTGGCCCTGTGTGCCTCGGTCGTATTCAGTCCTGATTGTGGCGCTCACCTGCACGGCGCCAAACACGCATACGACATCCATTGGCACCAAGGCAGAAGCGACTCTCATCGCTGAAGACAACACGTCTCCATTCGTCCCTCCATTCACGCCTGTCGCGACACCACTGGAGGCGGGCTGCACGATGTTGGGGGCGTGAACGGAAGACGGCCTAACGGTGTGCGGGACCGTAGCCCAGCTTCATGGAGACGGTTGCGAATGGTCCTCGCGATACCCCAGGAGCAACAGTGTCCCTAATTTGCTGGGAAGTGGCGGAGCGGTTCCCTACGGCACTGCGTAGGATCCTACGGTCTTGGCGTGCATCCGTGCGTCGCTGTGGTCCGGTCCCAGGTCGACGGGCACGTGCACCTTCCGCCGACCACTGGCGACAACATCGATGTACTGTGGAGACTTCACGCCCCACGTGTTGAGCAATTCGGTGGTACGTCCACCCGGCCTCCCGCATGCCCACTATACGCCCTCGCTCAAAGTCCGTCAACTGCACATATGGTTCACGTCCACGCTGTCGCGGCATGCTACCAGTGTTAAAGACTGCGATGGAGCTCCGTATGCCACGGCAAACTGGCTGACACTGACGGCGGCGGTGCACAAATGCTGCGCAGCTAGCGCCATTCGATGGCCAACACCGCGGTTCCGGGTGTGTCCGCTGTGCCGTGCGTGTGATCATTGCTTGTACAGCCCTCTCGCAGTGTCCGGAGCAAGTATGGTGGGTCTGACACACCAGTGTCAATGTGTTCTTTTTTTCCATTTCCAGGAGTGTATATGTATATATATCGTCTGTATGTATGTATCTAGGGGTATTAATTTCATTGTAATTTCATTGGAAGGCCCAAGTCAAACCTCGATATGTAATGAAGCGATTGACGTTGTTCAGTGTTGTAGTAAGTCACAATGAACCAGACCACAAGAGTACTGCACTTTTACTCGTCGGATGTGCTCTCGACGTCACACATTGCACGATGGCTTTTGTCATGCAGGCATGGAAAACATAAATTAAAACGGCATCTACCACATCGAGTGAATGAAGCTTTGCCGCCTTTAACCCGGAAAGTCCAAAGTTTCTAAGATAAAAAATATCTCGTTGATATGTTAAAAAATTTCTTTTTGTGCCGATAGTATAGATTAAAAACTCAGCTGGAGCTGGAGCCATAGCCGAACCGTCACCTCATACACGTTCGTCTTCTGAGGCTCGAACGCTAACCACGTTTTCTTCTTTTTTTTTAAATATCATTTTGTTCGTCATTGTTCTTCGCATTTGCTCGGGGCGAACACCCCATGACACCCGTACATGTTCCTCGTTTACTCAATCTTTTTATTACAGAGGACAACTATCCCTCTGACCGAACACGCTGAGCTACCGTACCGGGATAACCACGTCATCACGATGAACTCTTAACAAGCGGAACCTACTCACAAACACATCGGTTACATAACAGACGCGTAAAACTTCTCTTGCCATTTTCTCCGAATTACCATAGTAGTGCACCCTACTGCTTGCACATTATGTTGTTTTAATGGACTTCTAAAAGTGTACAAAGTTCGCAGTAAGTCTGTGATCTCAACGTCGTGGCCTTGTGAACGAAAATCCTTCTTTTGCAGCAGAAAAAAGGCGAATTTATCCTGCTAAGAGTTAGGAATGTAAAAGAAGGGAACTAGCTTTTTGACTTATTTGGCGGCTTCGAAGATGTTCAAATAAAAATATATGGACATATTCGCGCCTTCTCACTTGTTAATGTTAGTACCCATATTACGCAATAAAATATGCGCCAAAGAAACAGGTATAGGCATGTGTATTGAAATTCAGAGGCATGTAGAGAGGCAGAATACGGCTCTGCGGTTGGTACCGGCTATATAAGATAACAAGTGTCTGACGCAGTTGTTAGATCGGTTACTGCCGCTAAAAATGCAAGTTTTCAAGATTTAAGTGAGTTTGGACCAACGACGACTGAAGAGAATCGTCCAGCGTGACAGACGGGCAACCCTTCCACAAATTGCTGCAGAGTTCAGTGCTGCACCATCGACAGCTGCCAGCGTGCGAACCCTTCAATGAAACTTCATCGATATGGGATGTCGAGCAGAAGGCCCACCCGTGTACCCTTGATGACAGCATGACACAAAACGTTACAGCTCGCATGGGATCGTCAACAACGACATTGGACTGTTTATGACTGGAAACATTTGCCTGGTCGGACGGGTCTCGTTTCAAATTGTATCGAGCAGATGGACGTGTACGGGTATGGAGACAACCTCATGAATCCATGGGCCCAGCATGTCAGCAGGGGACTGTTGAAGCTGGTGGAGGCTCTGTAAAGGTGTGGGGCGTGTGTAGTTGCAGTGAAATGTGACGCCTGATACGTATAGATACGACACTCACAGGTGACACGTACGGAGGCATCCTGTCTGATCACCTGCATCCATTCCTGTCCCTTGCGCATTCCGACGGACTTGGGGAATTCCAACAGGATAATGCTACAGCCCACACGTTCAGAATTGCTACAGTGTGGTCGCAGGAACACTCTTCTGAGTTGAAACATTTCAGCTGGCCACAAAACTCCCCAGAAATCAACATTATTGAGCATATCTGGGATGCCTTGCTACGTGCTGTTCAGAAGACATTTCCACCCCTGCTACTCTTACTGATTTATGGACAGCCCTGCAGGGTTCATGGTGTCAGTTCCCTCCTGCACTACTTGAGACGTTAGTCGAGTCCATGCCACGTCGTGTTCCTGCAATTCTGCGTGCTCAGGTCTATCCTACACGATATTAGGCAGGTGTACCAGCTTCTTTGGTTCTTCAGTGTATGATGCATTTGACGCATATACTCACGCAAGATTACTAAAATTTGGTTTTACGTAGAAATTGAAATTAAACACTGAAAATAAAACTGTTAGAATTAACTGGAGCAGATGTCCATTATTGACAGTGGATGCATTTTTATTAGTGGCGAAATTGAGTTACAGGGAAACGCTATAAAGTATAGAGAAGATTACATCTTACAACATCACCACCAGTTTTGCGTGCCCGGTATCTGTTACCTACGGACGAAAAGGAATCGTAGCTTGGAGACTATGACTAGATTATTTAAGGTCATGTGCTTGCATTCAGGTTTGCAAAACCCTTCGCGATGATCGGCAGTTAATCTCAATGATGCTGTAGCAAGTTGCAAATGAATAACTGGCAGAATACTAATTACATTCGGCCATTGCGTCTCCATGAAACGACCCGTTAAGCTCGTATTGGTCGTTGGCTGCAACAATAAAACCTACCTTGTATCTTACATCTCCTAGAACTGCTAAGATGACAACTAATAAAACTTAATTAATTTACATTAATTTAATTACGATTACTTCTGAAGGTACACTTACATCAGATTTATCTACAGAAAAGAAAGATTAGTTACTGGTACACAAGGAACGCAGGTATAGTGCGTCCTAGCGGTAAAAAAGCTAAATGAAGAGAGAGAAAGGTCAGAGCAGGAACTCTCTTCACTTAGATTTAAAAAAAAAGTTCTATAATCGATTGCAATCAGCCACAGGGTTTGATGTGTTATTTATGAAATAATATTTCTTAAAATTAACGTACTTAGGTTATTTACAGTAAAAGAATAGATTAGTGAGCATTTTTCGCTTCCCGTCGTTTTTTCGAAGTTACATTTACATACAATTACGTGAGTCTGTCCATGTAATGCTTCACATCGTGTCAAGTTAGGTAACATGAGACATCCATTTCGTATAAGATCAGATTAGATTTGATTCAGTTTTCGTTCCATAGACATAAAAATGAGATGATTGTTTTCGGTGTGGAACAAGTCAGAAAGCACTTGAATATGATATTCACTTCCTCGATCATTTGTAAGGAGATAATCAAAATATGTGAATGCATAACAGTAATCCCCACCCCCCAGGGGCTCACCACACATAGGCTGGTTCGTGCTTGGCTACCACGGGGTCCCAGCATTTGTAGCATCTTTTCCCTTCCATGATAAGTGTCTATCCTCGTGCTGTTACTTTTCCCCTCCCTTGGAGAAGATGTTTGGATTGTTTTTGGAAATATTTTCTGCATTTTCATTAGTCAATATCATGAACTATCCACTGCTGCTTTTTTCTTTCTTAGTTCACCTTCTTCTGTCCTTACTCCTCTTCGGCGTTTGAGGTTCCTCTTTTTCTTCTTCCTCCTCCCTGTGAACTCCTGAAGTAGTTAGGTAACGCATAATTCCCAGCCCCGGGTCAACAGGTTTTTGCATGAACCCCCCCCCCCCCCTGGTAAAGGTCTGGCCCAGGTAGGGGTGATTGCCTGAGCTACTACCTTCCCAAATTGCCGATTGTTCCCTCTGCAGGAGTTCAGGAGGTGTGACCTGATGTGTAACAACCCCCTAAGGCGGGGTGAATCCCCTTCCGAAGAGAGTCCCCTGCACGAAAGAGTGCGCCTCGGAGGCACTGGCTATCATTGGGGATTTTCTCGTAATGAGCCTATCATCTTCAAAGTCATTGGCTACGAAACGTGAATGGAATGAGGCTCCTGATTCAAAGACCCTCCCAGCTGCACCACAGTGCCTCGTGGTTTCACGTACTGAAAATGGTCAGTCCTTAAAATATGGTTTATCGTATTATTATTCTGAAAGGCGTTGATGCAGTTGTTGGCCCTGTGGAATCCTGCTCTCGTTTACGCAATGGTATTTTGTTTTTGGAAACTACTTCTGATTCTCAAACACAACAACTGCTTGCAGCTTCTCTCCTCCATGGATATCCTGTTCGTGTCGAAGCCAATCGTATGCTGAAAACTTCCCATAGTGTTATTTACACAAGGCTCCTCAATCGTCTGACCGAGGCAGAAATCCAAGTGTACCTTTGTGATCAGGGTGTCATTGCAGTCCATCAGGTGGTGAAAAAAGTAGATACCACATTAGTTCCCACACGCACTCTCTTTCTTACTTTTGATAGAGTGGTTCCACTGTCAAAGATCAAAGCAGGTTATGAAGTTATCACAGTCAGACCTCATATTCCAAACCTGATGTGCTGCCACCAGTGTCATCGCTACAACCACACTCGATAGTCCCGTCAACATGCAGCCAAATGTGTAACCTGGGGTAGGGGTGCTGATGAGGCTGATTGTCCACCTCCTCCTCTCCACTGCAGAAACTGCAATGGCGACCATGCCGCCTTCTCCCGTCTTTGCTAATATATCTCAATGAAAGTGCTGTCCAGGAGATTTGGGTTAAGGGAAAAGTACCTTGCCCAGTCGCTCGCAAGTTGTTGGCTAGTCGGAAATCATGCGTTCTACCATCTGGCACCTACACTACCATTCTTGCTACATCTCGCTCCACGAAAGAGATGGCCACGCATTCATGCAACTTCAAATTTAGCAATGCAGTTGTGAAATTGACCAGCATCAAGGTAAGGTCTCCGTCTCCTCCTCCAGTTGTGCAACTAGCCACCAAACTTTCGTCTCAAGGGGCGGAGTCATTAGCTACACATACGGCAGGCTGGAAGGGACAGAAGGAATACTCCCATGAATACTTCAGATATCCCTCCAGCCAACCATCTGAGTCTTCCTCTGCCAACCTGAAAGGCTCCAAGAAGTAAAACAGATGGTAATGGTCTTTTCCTGCATCGACTTGAAGATCCATTTCGATAGTGTCGCCATGTGATACTCTGACTGGCCTAACGTACATGTCACCAGTGCGCACCACCTACCGTTTTTCTGCTGTGAACTCTGCAGGCTGACAGCTGGAGAACGCCGACGCTTCTGTAGACCTCAAGGAGCAGGATCCTCCCGCCTCTGTGCCCTGTAGCACCAAGTCTCTGAAGGCTGGCACTTGGCAGCCTTCGAGGTGACATCCCTTAATTTTTCCCCTCCTCCAATTTCCCTATCATTACTCTCCTCCAGTAGAACATTCGCGGCCTTTGATCCTACAAAGAGTATTTATGGATGGCCTTTAAATTACAGCATACATTTGCTCTCTGCCTTCAGGAAACAAAGTTACGTACTCACGACCCTTTTGAGCTATTGCATTTCTTTCCAGTCCATTTTGACCTTCTCCTAGAGGACAGCATTCCATCTCAAGGGGGAGTCATGTTGCTCATATGTGATGACTTTCAGTTAATCCATTTCCCTGCCTACTGCTTTCAAGCTGCTGCAGCTCGCCTTTACCTCCCTCACTAACCTTTTCCCTTGTACCATTTACATCCCTCCATCATTCGATATCACCAGCGTAGACATCCTCCAGCCCTTTGGCCAGCTTTCTGCTGATCGGTGACTTTAATGCACACCATCTCCTTTAGGGTTCTCCCAGAACCTGTCTGAAAGTTGCCTTATTGGCCGACCTTCTTAATCAGCTTAACCTCTTCAGCCTTAACACAGGAGCACCCACGTGTATTATGTTCGAGTATAATGACTTTTCTGGAGACTAGAAATCTACTCTGTAGGAATCAGCATGGGTTTCGAAAAAGACGATCGTGTGAAACCCAGCTCACGCTATTCGTCCACGAGATTCAGAGGGCCATAGACACAGGTTCCCAGGTAGATGGCGTGTTTCTTAACTTCCGAAAGGCGTTCAATACAGTTCCCCACAGACGTTTAATGAACAATGAGCATATGGACTACAACACCAATTGTGTGATTGGATCGAAGAGTTCCTAGATAACAGAAGGCAGCATGTCATTCTCAATGGAGAGAAGTCTTCCGAGGTAAGAGTGATCTCAGGTGTCCTGCAGGGGACTATCATAGGACCGTTGCTATTGACAATATACATATGCTGTGGTATATTGATAGGTTGTAACAATGGAAAATTGTACTGAAATGCAGAAGGATCTGAAGCGAATTGACGCATGGTGCAGGGAATGGCAATTGAATCCCAATGTAGTCAAGTGTAATGTGCTGCGAATACAAAGCTACAATATAGCAGACCAGCAACTGGAAGCAGTTAATTCCATACCTTATCTGGGAGTATGACTTAGGAGTAATTTAAAATGTAATGATCATATAAAGTTGATCGGCAGTAAAGCAGATGCCAGACTGAGATTCATTGGAAGAGTCCTAAGGAAATGCAATCCGTAAACAAAGGAAGTAGGTTACAGTAAGCTTGTTCGCCCGCTGCTTGAATACTGCTCAGGAGTGTGGTATCCGTACCAGATAGGGTTGATATAAGGGATAGAGAAGATCGAACGGAGAGCAGCGCGCTTCGTTACAGGATCATTTAGTAATCGCGAAAGCGTTACGGAAATGATAGATCAACTCCAGTGGAAGACTCTGCAGGAGAGATTCTCAGTAACTCAGTACGGGCTTTGGTTGAAGTTTCGAGAACATACCTTCACCGGGGAGTCGAGCAGTATATTGCTCCCTCCTACATATATCTCGCGAAGAGACCATGAGGATAAAATCAGAGAGATTAGAGCCCACACAGAGGCATACAGACAATCCTTCTCTCCATGAACAATACGAGACTGGAATAGAAAGAAGAACTGATAGAGGTACTCAAGGTACCCTCCGCCACACACCGTCAGGTGGCTTGCGGAGTGTGGATCTAGATGTATATTCCTTTCAGACTCCACGTACACCTATTCCCATTTGGACCTATCCTTCTGCACCGCCCAGATTGCCCAGCGTCTCGAGTGGTCTGTTCCCTCTGACACATACTCGAGCAACCATTTCCCGTGTGGTATCCAATTGCTGACTCCTCCCCCAGCTATGTAAAAACCAAAACGCAAGCTTTCTAAGACCGACTGGAGGCTTTTCTCCACTATCGTGACCTTCGACACACAAAAGTTTCCCATCTGTAATGTCTATCTACAGTATCTTCCAGGCGTTATCCTTATATCCACAGAACGTTCCATTCCTCGCAATTCCTCTGTACCAAGCCTTACTCTGATGCCTTGGTGCCGTACCGTGTTCCTATTCGTCATTGGAGATGTACTCTCATCGTATTTAACTGTCATCCTATGACGGAAAACAGCAATCGTTATACGTCGTCGTCGCGTTCTTCAGGATAGCGAAAAGTAGTTGGTCTTCAGATTTTTCACTGGTTCTTTTGAAAGTTACATTCCCTCTTCGATTGTGTGCGCCAATCTCTGACGGCTCTCTGGGACCTAGATCCATTCTGCAATTGCTGGCCTGATAGTAGCACATGAAGTTATCATGGACCCGATAGATATCTCATTTACCTTGAGTCGCAACCTTGCAGGGATCTCGAGCTCCTCCACTATCATTCTGCCTTTCTACATTGGAAACGAGCGGACGAAGCTCAGGCGATACCCTTCCCTTCTCAGAATCGTGACTGCTACAGTGCCGCCTTTGCTATGATGGCGGTCTAGCGGTTCTAGGCGTGTAGTCCGGAACCGCGCGACTGCTACGGTCGCAGGTTCGAATCCTGCCTCGGGCTTGGATGTGTGTGATGTCCTTAGGTTAGTTGGGTGTAAGTAGTTGTAAGCTATAGGGGACTGATGACCACAGTAGTTAAGTCCCATAGTGCTCAGAGCCATTTGAACCATTTGTTTTGCTACGAAGGAACTAGAGCATGCCGTTTCTTCAAGCCGATCCTCCGCCGAAGTGGCAGACGCTGCTCACATTCAGATGTCACTGCACCTTTGTCTTGAGGGCAAGCACTTTCTGCTTAATACGTACAATTGCATCTGGGCAGATGGCACATTTCCCAGCTGCTCGCATGAAGCCATTGTAATACCTATACCTAAGTCCAGTAATGACGAAAACCTTCCCTAGCTACCGCCCCATTTCTCTTACGAGCTGCGTTTTCAAGGTGATGGAATGTAGGATTCATGCGTGGCTGATATCGTGGCTCGAGTCTCAAAATTTGCTAACCACTGAACAGTGCAGCTTTCAAGCTAGCCATTCTGCAATTGACTATATCGTCACTTTGTCCTGTCCTGTCATGTCATTAATAATTTTCTGCAGAAATACTAGACTGTGGCCATGTTTTTCGATTTGGAGAAAGCCTATGTCTCCTGCTGGAGGACTGGTATCCTCTGTATACTCTACACATGGGGCTTCCATGGACACCTGCTCCATTTCCTTCAGGAATTTTTAAAGGACCGAGTTTTCAAGGTATGTATGACTTCTGCATTGTCAGACACCTGTCCCTCAGGGTTCAGTCCTGAGCGTCATCTCCTTTGCCATCAGCATTAACCCTATAATGCCCTGTCTCCTGCTGGGTATCTCTGGCTCCCTTTTCGTTGACGATTTTGCCATCTATTGCATTTCTCCATGGATCTGTCTCATTGAGAGGCATCTTCAGTTTTGTCTCCTTCGTTTTTACTCAAGGAGGATGTACAATATCTTTCGTTTTTCCACTGACAAAACAATTAGTATGATTTGCCGGCGGCGCATTTGGTTTCTTCCACTGTCTTTACATCTTGAACCTGTTGCACTTTTGTTCATTAAAACTACGAAATTCCTGGGGCTTATGCTCGATAGGAAACTTTATTGGTCCTCTCACATGTCTTACCTGGCAGCCCAAGGTATGTGATCCCTCAGTGTCCTGCATGTCCTCAGTGCTACTTTCTGGGTGAGATTGCACCACCCTCCTCCGTTTGTACTTGTGCGTTGTCAGTTAGAAATTACGCTATGTATTTCGTTTATGCAAGTGCATGTCTGTCTCTTACACTGTCTCAATACTATCCACCATCGTGGCATCTGTTTGGCCACCAGCACCTTTTATACTACCCTGACTGAAAGTCTGTATGCAGAAGCTACTGAACCACGACCTTGCTTCTGCCATGACTTTCTCCTCAGCAGATAAGCATGCCATTTGTCTGCCGTGCATGGCCATCCAATGTATGATCATCTTCGATGTCTCCTCTGATCACCAGTTTGGGGCACATCCCTCTTCTCTGTAACCTCCTGGAGTTCGTTTTCGGCTCTCTCTCTGGCAGCTTAACTTCACGTTACCCTAAACTTTCCCAGTGGATGTGAAACCTTCACCACCTTGGCTTTGTGCACTGGTCCATGTTCACCTTGGTCTTCATTCGCTTCCTAAGAACACTACTCCAGCCTCACTCTATCACCTTCAGTTCCACGACCTTTACATGGAACTTCATGATAGTACCTCTGTGTACACTGATTGCTCTCAGACTGACTGTGGTGTTAGATGATGATGATGATGATGATGCTAACAGAGAAAATCCCCAACCTCGCTGGGAATCAAACTGTGGAGTTGAATGTACCTTCGTCATTGGCACTAACGTAAGCACACACATAGTTACCAGTTCATAGGTGTAGAAACGTAATTTGTCTGCTGAGTTGAGCGACCGCAGGCCTACTTTCGTGAAGGACGCGCCGCGGCCTGCCTTTTTCGTAGGCCTCGGAGTGATTACTGCTTACGTCATCAAGTGCGGTTGCGAGACGGCCCCAGCGTCAGCACTGATAACGGTTGAAGTTCTCGTCGGCCGAAATAGCTCAGTTGGGAGAGCGTTAGACTGAAGATCTAAAGGTCCCTGGTTCGATCCCGGGTTTCGGCACGTGTTTTTTTTTTATGCGATTCAAAACGACTACTAACCGTACCCCTCTCGCACTCCACAAAAACCGAGTTCATAGGCGTAGAAACGTAATTTGTCTGCTGAGTTGAGCGACCGCAGGCCTACTTCCGTGAAGGACGCGCCGCGGCCTGCCTTTTTCGTAGGCCTTGTAGTGGTTACTGCTTACGTCATCAAGTGCGGTTGCGAGACGGCCCCAGCGTGAGCACTGATATCGGTTGAAGTTCTCGTCGGCCGAAATAGCTCAGTTGGGAGAGCGTTAGACTGAAGATCTAAAGGTCCCTGGTTCGATCCCGGGTTTCGGCATGTGTTTTTTTTTCTGCGATTCAAAACGACTACTAACCGTACCCCTCTCGCACTCCACAAAAACCGAGTGCAGCGTACGTACAAAAATGAGACCCGACACAACACAAAGCATGTAACATGCACTTCCCTGTAAAAGATTGGGATGTGCCCTCTCTCTCTCTTTCTCGCCATTCCTCCAAAAAACATTTACTAACCTGTCACAATATAATATATTCCACTGACATCCATTAAATGTGTTTGTGTTCCAAAATTTAACATCTTCCCAGGCCATGTTTCACTGAATTGCATAATGTAATCCTGCCCGAGGTAGGATTCGAACCTCCGACCGTAGCAGCAGCGCGATTCCCGGGATGAAGCGCCTAGAACCACTCGGCCACAGCGGCAGGCAACAAATTTCAATAAGGATTAAATATACCGAGAAAGAGTGGTTAGAATAACCTGTTCCACCAACAGGTTTCTCGTACTTACACCACAAATGAGTCTTATTGCACGCATTGGTACTCTAAGAGCTTTTGCTTGGTTTGCTGAGTTACCCCAGAATATAATCCCATACGATATAGTAGAATGAAAATAAGCAAAGTATACAAGGTTTTTTTTCTGTTGCTTCTATGTCAACTATGTCTGACATCGTTTGCACTGCAAATACTCGTAAGACTTGTTTAGAAATTCTGTATTGCGCCCTTCCCAACTGAAAATATTCTGGAGCTGTAATCCCAGAAATTCAACTGTGTCAACCTCTTCGATCTGCTTGTCTTCATATGTTGTACAGACAATGGAATGAAATCTTTGCCGCCCGGAGTGGACGAGTGGCTCTAGGGGCTGCAGTCGCAGGTTCGAATCCTGCCTCGGGCACAGGCATGAGGGTTGGGTTGTTTGGGGGAAGAGACCAAACAGCGAGGTCATCGGTCTCATCTCATCAGATTATGGAAGGACAGAGAAGGTAGTCGGCCGTGCCCTTTCAAAGGAACCATCCCGGCATTTGCCTGGAGTGATTTAGGGAAATCACGGAAAACCTAAATCTGGATGGCCGGACGCGGGATTGAACCGTCGGCCTCCCGAATGCGAGTTCAGTGGCACAGGCATGAATGTTTGTGATGTCCTTAGGTTGGTTAGGTTTAAGTAGTTCTAAGTTCTGGGGGACTGATGACCTCAGAAGTTAAGTCCCGTATTGCTCAGAGCCTTTTTTTTTAATTCTCTGGCGTGTTCTTAACTGCATATAGTGGGTCTTTTCACAGTTAAGGGACAGTGAATTACCTTCATACCATTTATCAATGTCAGTGAAAATTTGATTAAAAGCAATTTCTAAATCTGTACTTGACTTGCTATTTATTGCAATGTTTGTGATATCTGCAACAAAACAAACTTAGCGTTTGGCAATGTAATACGCAAGAGGTCTTTAATGTATGTAAGATAAACCAACAGTCCCAAGATGGAGCTTTGAGGCCACATACCGTCACGTAAATAAGCTAGGCTCAACCATCAAGAAGATTTTTATTAAAGCACCTACAAGAATCCAATTATTTCGAGAGGAGCTTCCCAACGTACCACTTCCACCATAACCCATACCTACTTGGTGGGGAATGTGGCTAGAATCCATGGAATATTACCGCGAGGATTTGGAAGACATTAAGAACATTTCTTAAATTATGGGTGGAGGCAATGAGCATTACTTCAGCTAAACATCTACCAAAGGACCCAACACTTTTCAACGACGTTGTGTAAATAAAATTTCATTATGTATTTTTGGTCTCTGTTATAAAAGCTCTAGACTCTACAATGTACAGTCTCACGCAACAGCGATTGATGGAAGAGGTGACAGAAAAAACCAACTTGGTCACAGTTTCTATTGGTATGAAAGTTAGTGAAAAACTAAAGACAGTGCTACAAAAAAAACCTGGACTAACCACACTCTGCTCAGTGGCTGACATCTTATCACGTAAATCAACAGAACATGAGTGTGCAGTCCCATTGTGCCTAATGCCGTCATTTAAATGTGCTCTGCTGACATCTGTTGATGTGAAACGATCATTCTCGGCATGCAAGATGCTATTAACAGACAAGAGATGCAGTTTCTCAACGGAAAAACATCTCTGCACTTTGTTAAAAATTTAAATGAATATACTGGGTGTTTGGAAATTCCTGTTACAAACTTTTAGGACTTGTACAACGGAGTGACTAGATAATACTTTGAATAGAATCCCGTGTCCACAAACCTCCCTTTTCCGTCGTACGGCAGTTTCAATTCACGTTTGTAAATCATCCACATTTGCTGAGGTAAAGAGAAAACCTCAGAGGTCATTGTCATTGTCGTAGAACGGTTATGGTAAGTTTTCGGACGCGGGTTCCTATTCACTCCCGTCTACAAATCCTAGAAGTTGTAACAGACATTTCTGAACGTCCTATATAAACATGTATTAGTTCTACGTAAGGTCTTCAACTTGTATGACATTTGTATTGTAAAGTTAACTGAATGTTGACTACAAGTGCGCCATCCACGTCTACTGATTAGCCAACCATAATGAACTTCTTGAAGTTGGTCTTCTTACAAGATAATTTTGAAGAGCATCTAACTGATACTGTGTCGGGAAGGCTGCATCTACTTTAATCTCGTGCTGATTATGGAAACAAATTATGAAATTATTAATGAACAAGATAATTTTGTAAATTAATGCACGATGGAAAAAATAGCAAGAGGGTTTCCAGGTTGTGAAAAGTGGCTCAATCAGAGTTTGGGAAGTGTTACACTGTTGAAAACGTTAACTTTCTTTAAAGTGACACGCTCTGAACAATGAGTGTAATAGTTTCGTCGAATTGCGTGACTTCAAAATTGATCTTGATGGTCATTCAAGTAATCGATGTCTTCAAGCGAACTTTTAACATTACGTAGCCGAACTGCTAAAGAGTATCTGTAGCCGATCGAATTTTATCAAGTTGACGTGTTATTGTTTTCACTCGCAGCGAAAGGCTATTGTTACCCAACGAAAACAGTTTATTAGAAAGCTCGTCTAAGCAGATAAAGCAGTCCAGTCGCTAAACACGGTAACTTAAATTATCAGAAAGAATCTTCGAGAAATTGTAATTAAATGTCGGCATCTCTGAAAGAAGTGTACTATGCTTATCATGTCCTGAATGTACGAGCATGTCTCTGTAACTAATTCAAGACAGAGGGGCTTTCGATTATTGAGACTGTACAGTATTAACGAAGAGAGTACATAACCAGTGGAAGATAGTATCACGACTAGTAACGGGGCAGACCACCTCAGGTGGGATCCTCACTACCAGCTTTCCCCATCGTCCAACATGCCGTCCGTGCAGGTGCGTGCTTCACCTCATACCCATTGCTCATTACAGCGTCGTACTGGCTAAATTATTCATTTCTAACAGACGGTAGTCGGTCCATCATCTCAGAATACTCGGTATAGTCTCCTCTACCCTCCGTATAGCTTTGGTCCGAAACGTTTGGAGCAGTGCATATTAAGAGAAGAATATCTGGGATGAGGTCAGATACAAGTATGTTGAAATGTCGGAAAGAGCAACACTGAAATGGATGCGGTAAGATACCCTCTACAGAATTACCCTACAGTCCCGTGTTTTCAACAGGTAGATGAGGTTAACTGTGTTTCTGTATCAGTGATCTATATACTCTGTGTGTCTAGAACTCTGGGCCCGAAGCATAAAAGTGCTGTACGTCTACAATTTGCACCATCCAAACCGTTGTATTTGGGTAAAAACTTACGATCGGTCTGTGCGAGATCAAGGATTATTCACATACTTTTAGTTGTAGACATTGTCCCACTGTAAAAGTGTATGAAGCAAGGAATTACCAAAGCAGCACAAGATTCAAAATCTTCATTCGACGATACCCCACAACTCTGAATAATTCATCCCGTAACACATGCTAGAGATTTAACAGTCTCACTTGTGATTTAGTTCCAGCAAATGGTAGCAGGCAGTTTAGTTTTCGACAAATTGTTCACATTTTTTCTGTAGAATGTACTTTGTGTACAAAATTGGCAAGTATTTGCAGTACTATTCAAAAACTCCATTATATCCTAACCTTACAAAATGAATTTTTACTGTAAGAAACCTGCATATACTTTTCTTGAGGATACTTTATTTAATGTGTTGTTGAGAGAAACACGTAGTTCCACTTACATAAGTACCCCTATGAGAGAGACACTGAGTGGCAACATAAATGCTGGCAGGCAACGCATTGTTTTAAATACTTAGTATGCATAAAGTTATTTTGCTTTAGATTGTGATATAAGTTCCCTTCTACATTTTAATATCAGTTTACTGTTAATGAGTACATGCTAACTGTTAATTTGTGAGTTTTTTCCTCTGTAATTGGTTTTGTATTGAGCTTCATCATATCTTTGGCTCTCTGTTTTAGCACATTATGTTTGCTGGCATTGTGAAATGGCTTCCTAGCAAGTCAATGTGAATGTGTCTACATCTACTTCTATACTCTGCGAACCATTCTGAGTTGCATGGCAGATACATCCCATTGTACCACTTACTAGGGTTTTTTACCGTTCCATTCACATATGAATAGCAGGAGAATGAGTTTGTAAATGCACCTGCGTGTGCTACAATTTATCTAATCTTGTCTTCAGGGTCCCTAGGGGGGCAATATGCAAGAGTTTTAGTATGTTCCTAGAGTCATCATTGATAGGTTGAAAGGGTTGAAACATGATTTTTAAACCAGCAGGTCGTTCTTCACCGATACCTATCCAAATTAAAACTTTTCCTTTTGAATTAAAGGTTTGCACACAAGACGAGAATTCAGAATCCACAACGCACATGAGGTAACGATTTAATTACTCCAGCATTCCTTAAGTCGTTATTTTAAAGTAAAAATCAGCAGAGCAGAACAGCGCTTGTCTGACGAGGCTTATCTATGAGCACTGCATAGATGCCCGACGTGTTCCTTATATCATAGCTGAAGGAACTTGACAGAAAACACTTAATGCGAAAAAGCTCATAATCTTTCTCCCCTCGCTCCATTGGTGACTGGAACAGGAAAAGGTGGCAGCGTGAAAGGCTTTTGAGCTCGAAATATTACGATAATGTATAGCGTTTGACGGTTCGTTAAATTCCAGTCATCGCCACTGTAAAAAGAAAGTAATCTACATCTACATGACTACTCTGCAATTCACATTTAAGTGCTTGGCAGAGGGTTCATCGAACCACAATCATACTATCTCTCTACTATTCCACTCCCGAAGAGCAAGCGGGAAAAACGAACACCTAAACCTTTGTGTTCGAGCTCTGATTTCTCTTATTTTATTTTGATGATCATTCCTACCTATGTAGGTTGGGCTCAACAAAATATTTTCGCATTCGGAAGAGAAAGTTGGTGACTGAAATTTCGTAAAAAGGTCTCGCCACGACGAAAAACGTCTATGCTGTAATGACTTCCATCCCAACTCTTGTATCATATCTGCCACACTCTCTCCCCTATAACGTGATAATACAAAACGAGCTGCCCTTTTTTGCACCCTTTCGATGTCCTCCGTCAATCCCACCTGGTAAGGATCCCACACCGCGCAGCAATATTCTAACAGAGGACGAACGAGTGTAGTGTAAGCTGTCTCTTTAGTGGACTTGTTGCATTTTCTAAGTGTCCTGCCAATGAAACGCAACCTTTGGCTCGCCTTCCCGACAATATTATCTATGTGGTCATTCCAACTGAAGTTGTTCGTAATTTTAACACCCAGGTACTTAGTTGAATTGACAGCCTTGAGAATTGTACTATTTATCGAGTAATCGAATTCCAACGGATTTCTTTTGGAACTCATGTGGATCATCTCACACTTTTCGTTATTTAGCGTCAACTGCCACCTGACGCACCATACAGCAATCTTTTCTAAATCGCTTTGCAACTGATACTGGTCTTCGGATGACCTTACTAGACGGTAAATTACAGCATCATCTGCGAACAATCTAAGAGAACTGCTCAGATTGTCACCCAAGTCATTTATATAGACCAGGAACAGCAGAGGTCCCAGGATGCTTCCCTGGGGAACACCTGATATCACTTCAGTTTTACTCGATGATTTGCCGTCTATTACTACGAACTGCGACCTTCCTGACAGGAAATCACGAATCCAGTCGCACAACTGAGACGATACCCCATAGCTCCGCAGCTTGATTAGAAGTCTCTTATGAGGAACGGTGTCAAAAGCTTTCTGGAAATCTAGAAATACGGAATCAACTTGAGATCCCCTGTCGATAGCGGCCATTACTTCGTGCGAATAAAGAGCTAGCTGCGTTGCACAAGAGCGATGTTTTCTGAAGCCATGCTGATTACATGTCAATAGATCGTTCCCTTCGAGGTGATTCATAATGTTTGAATACAGTATATGCTCCAAAACCCTACTACAAACCGACGTCAATGACATAGGTCTGTAGCTAAATGGATTACTCCTACTACCCTTCTTGAACACTGGTGCGACCTGCGCAATTTTCCAATCTGTAGGTACCGATCTATCGGTAATCGAACGGTTGTACATGAGTGCTAAATAGGGAGCTATAGTATCAGCGTAATCTGAAAGGAACCTAATCGGTATACAATATGGACCTGAACACTTGTCCGTATCAAGCGATTTGAGTTGCTTCGCAACCCCTAAGGTATCTACTTCTAAGAAACTCATGCTAGCAGATGTTCGTGTTTCAAATTCTGGAATATTCCATTCGTCTTCCCTGGTGAAGGAATTTCGGAAAACTGCGTTCAATAACTCCGCTTTAGCGGCACAGTCGTCGATAACAGTACCATCGGCACTGCGCAGCGAAGGTATTGACTGCGTCTTGCCGCTTGTGTACTTTACATACGACCAGAATTTCTTCTGATTTTCTCCCAAATTTCGAGACAATGTTTCGTTGTGGAACCTATTAAAGGCATCTCGCATCGAAGTACGTGCCAAATTTCGCGCGTCTGTAAATTTTAGCCAATCTTCGGGATTTCGTGTTCTTCTGAACTTCGCATGCTTTTCCCGTTGCCTCTGCAACAGCGTTCGGACCTTTTTTGTGTACCACGAGGGATCCGTTCCATCTCTTACCAATTTATGAGGTATGAATATCTCAATTGCTGTTGCTACTATATCTTTGAATTTGAGCCACATCTCGTCTACATTCGCATTGTCAGTTCGTGAGGAATGGAAATTGTCTTTTAGGAAGGCTTCTAGTGACACTTTATCCGCTTTTTTAAATAAAATTATTTTGCGTTTGTTTCTCATGGATTTGGAAGAAATGGTATTGAGCCTAGCTACAACGACCTTGTGATCACTAATCCCTATATCAGTCATGATGCTCTCTATCAGCTCTGGATTGTTTGTGGCTAAGAGGTCAAGTGTGTTTTCGCAACCATTTACAATTCGCGTGGGTTCGTGGACTAACTGCTCGAAATAATTTTCGGAGAAAGCATTTAGGACAATCTCGGAAGACGTTTTCTGCCTACCACCGGTTTTGAACAAGTATTTTTGCCAACATATCGAGGGAAGGTTGAAGTCCCCACCAACTATAACCGTATGAGTGGGGTATTTATTTGTTACGAGACTCAAACTTTCTCTGAACTGTTCCGCAACTGTATCATCGGAGTCTGGGAGTCGGTAGAAGGAGCCAATTATTAACTTAATTCGGCTGTTAAGTATAACCTCCACCCATACCAATTCACACGGAGTATCTACTTCGACTTCACTACAAGATAAACCACTACTGACAGACACAAACACTCCACCACCAATTCTGCCTAATCTATCTTTCCTGAACACCGTCTGAGAATTCGTAAAAATTTCTGCCGAACTTATTTCAGGCTTTAGCCAGCTTTCTGTACCTATAACGATATCAGCTTCTGCGCTTTCTATTAGCGCTTGAAGCTCAGGGACTTTTCCAGCGCAACTACAACAATTTACAACTATAATTCCGACTGTTCCTTGATCCAAGCACGTCCGGTAATTGCCAAGCACCCTTTGACATTGCAGCCCGCCCCGTACTTTCCCGAGGCCTTCTAACCTAAAAAACCGCCCAGTCCACGCCACACAGCCTCCGCTACCCGTGTAGCCGCCAGCTGAGTGTAGTGAACTCCTGACCTATTCAGCGGAACCCGAAACCCCACCACCCTATGGCGCAAGTCATGGAATCTGCAGCCAATACGGTCGCAAAACCGTCTGATCCTCTGATTCACACCCTCCACCCGGCTCTGCACCAAAGGTCCGCAGTCGGTTCTGTCAACGATGCTGCAGATGGTGAGCTCTGCCTTCATCTCGTAAGCAAGACCGGCAACCTTCACCAAATCAGATAGCCGCTGGAATCCAGAGAGAATTTCCTCATATCCAAAGCGACACACGTCATTAGTGCCGACATGTGCCACCACCTGCAGCTGGCTGCACCCTGTGCTCTTCATGGCATCCGGAAGGACCCTTTCCACATCAGGAATGACTCCTCCCGGAATGCACACGGAGTGCACACTGGATTTCTTCCCCTCCTTAGCCGCCGTATCCCTAAGGGGCCCCATTACGCACCTAACATTGGAGCTCCCAACTACCAGTAAGCCCACCCTCTGTGATTGCCCGGACCTTGAAGGCTGAGAATGATCCTCTGAAACAGGGCAGGCAGCTGCATCTGGCTCAGCCAGAGACAGTTCCTGAAACCGGTTTGTCAGACGCACCGGGGAGGCTTTCTGATCAGCCTCTGGGGACGCCTTTCGCTGCCTGCCACGCCTTGGAACGACCTCCCAATCAACCACAGGCGAGGGCTCAGCCCCACTGCGGGCAGCAACCGGGGCAACCACAGCGGCAGACCGATCTGGGGACAGACGGGACGAGGTTGACATCCCCGTGATACCCAAGTCCGGCTCCCCACAGTGGTGCCCATTGGCAACAGCCTCAAGCTGTGCGACCGAAGTCAGCGCCGATTGCAGCTGTGAGCGAAGGGATGCCAAGTCAGCCCTCATCCGAACACAGCAATCGCAGTCCCTGTCCATTCTAAGCGATGTTGAACAACAGTTACCGAAACACGAGTCCGTGCCTAGATAACACAAGCGAAACACGCAAAGAATGTATCAACTAACCTGTACAAATGCCTAACGACTGCGCTACAATCTGCTGAATTTACGATTACAGTAACTAAAACTCGAAATTGCACCTCCTATACGAAACTCACAAGCAATTTAAATAAGAATCTACGAAGTAAACACTAAAGCGCGATGCTACAACTGTCAAATACTATAATACGCCCGAAATATATGAATTAAACAATGCAAGTACCCAAAAACACGCAAGAAAGAAGTAATCTGTTGCTCAGGCTAGCATCCTAATTTTTAAGCGATTGCTCACAAAATTTATAAATATTTTACAATGTTCATAGGCCATCCAACCTCTGCAGGCGATTTCTAATCGTTCTTGTGAGGGTTAACATAAACTGGATCTGCGAGCCATTGAACTCAGTGATTTAAATTGGCGATTTGTCTGGTAATAAATATGCAACCAGTTCCTTTTTTACAATTTATTCAATCATGAACATGCTCTCAAGACTCTGCAGGCTCATCATCAAATGGAGGTGTTGTAAGAACATTATGTTGTGGACGAAGTGTAGCTAGATGCTGTGCTGGTGCTGCTGGCGGAAATAACGGAAATTTAGTAATCGGTGACGAATTATCTCGAGATCGACCTTGGTGATCACCGTGGTGAGCACAGTGCATCACCAAGATCAACCTCAAAATCATGAATGAAGAGGTGACATCTGAACTGAACAACACCTGACTTAGAAGCCCAAAAAGCCAAATGCATCAATAATGACCTTTTCTCATTTACCTCGAGCGTGCTTTTACTGACTCCGTCTGCACCATAGATTCTCCCCACCACAAGGTAGAGCTACCGAATTCCCATCCTCAGTAGCACAACTACCAAAAGCGTCTCCATTACAGTGATCACCTTACTGCACACTGTAAAAATCCACCGACATGTCCACGTAGCAAAGCCTCTCATATTCTTGAACGGTGCAATACTCTTGCTTTCCTTACTACCAGCAACAAATGCAACACCTGCAACATCTGCTTGTCTCACACCCCACTTACTTTGCAAATTGCAATGACAAACAGCCTACCAAATGTGAACGAATTGTTTCAATCAGTCCCATAGATAACCCCATTCAGCCCAACAATTCCCTCAGGCCATCTCCTGCTGCTGAAGATATCATAAAATTCATTACAGTTGTACTTCAAACCATCGAGCCATCCATGCTTCCAAAACCCAGAAAATCATTGTAGGTTGAACCACACACAACTTCTGCCACCACTGCTTCTGCCTCACCATTTACAACCGTTCCATCTAAATAAGTAACCATTAAAATACCTTGGACTAAAACTGGATTGCCAACTAACATCGAAACCCCATATACTAACAATTCAACAGAGAGCCCATAATAGAGTATACTACTACCGGCCGCAGTGGCCGAGCGGTTCTAGGCCCTTCAGTGTGGAACCACGAGGCTGTTACGGTCGTAGGTTCGAATCCTTCCTTGGGCATGGATGTGTGTGATGTCCTTAGATTAGTTAGGTTTACGTACTTCTAAGTTTAGGGGAATGATGACCTCAGCTGTTAAGTCCCATAGTGCTTAGAGCCATTTGAACCATTTTTTTAGACTATTACTAGCTGGCTGACCTTAGGAATTACACTCCTCCGATATCCTCCACATGTAAAAAACCTTGATCCAATCCATCGTTTCCTACGCAGATTGCACATGGATGTCCACCCACACTCATTTTTTCAGCCCCTCCAAATCCTTGAATGGCATGCAGTCCACCTTACTGTCTGCATCCATTTCCCCTCCTCCATGTTCCTCCTCCACCGCCTCGTCAACCTTCCACCTCTGCGTGTACTACACTATCTGCATAGTTGATTTCAGTAACCGTAATGTTTCCTATCTCATCATCAACCCTGGTACTCATATTCTGTACCACTGCTTCTTCAACTGACTCTACTCTCCGAAAATGACCTGCGGTCCAATTTTTATCCACCCTGCTAACTATAACTTTAGAGACACCACCTAAGGGCTTATATGTTTACACCCACACTTCTCCCTGCAGAAATCCAACATATAATCTTCCCAAAACCTTTTTATGCCACACAGGTTCTTCAGCTCAATAGTAAAAGTGCAGTATTCCGTTTTAATGAATGTTGCCATAGTTTTTAATGTCTTTTAAATGTGTGTTTTGTCTTTTTATCTTTATCTGTTACAATGTTTATCTTCTCCTTGACATGTATAAACTGAATGCCCTTAGTCAATTGTGTTAGTATGTTTGGGTTAATCTCAGTAACTACTGTAGGAACTTCAATACGTTTTTACTTATAGACATAATGATTTTTGAGGAATGTTTGTGATCATAATATGTAAAAATGTCATGGAAATTACCTGAAGTGTGGTGATTTGGATTCAGCCCTCGTGAGGCAAACTGAGGACCTAATTGAACGAGAAGTCCATATTCGTATCCAATAACGCCTATGGGGTGAGGATGATACAGTGGCCGGTCAGCACCGTTCGGTCTTCATGGCCTGTTACGGCGGAGTTTAGTTTAGTTTAGTGGTGAGTCAGAGTCACCATCTGCTGTGAAAATGATGCCATTATCATTCTCTACTGAATAGCAGTAATGACAATGCAAACTGTACCTATGTAGCTGGGGGTGCCGGTCTGATCTTCGCCACTGCCTGCAGTGGCGACACTTGTGCGCTCGCTCCAGGTGTGTAACCTATACTTGTTTTCCATTCTGTGGTTAGCATATTTTGTGTTGCCTGCACGTCATCGATTATGTCGGTGTTGTCCAGTACAGACAGAAAGTTGTAAGACTTGCGCTATAGTTCTGGGCCACACGAAACTACTGTTACCGGATTCTATACACCTACATATATCTTCTTCCCCTTTACTTTTATAGCTTAAGGTCTCCCCTCGCTTTTTTCTCTCTGATTGTGAAGGCTAACCTCAGGAACCACTGTAGAGAATTTTGTATGGATTTCACTAACAGATTGATTCAGGGCGCACCAGGCACCATGATATCGATCAGTTCCCATTATTGCCACAAGATGTTATTCCAAATACCAGTAATATATGGAACATAAACAGTAATATATGGAAAACACAACACTTGTGCCTCCTGAGAAATTTTCAAGCCCACGCTGCTTCACTCGTTTAAGTTGTATGACAGTGATGTTATTAAGTTTCGTACATTCGTTCTCTTGATGTTACTCATAACTGTGAGCCGTCTACGTGAAATTAAATTTCTTCTATGCCACACAATTCGTCCTGCCTTAGATACTTGGGGCAACTTATAGAAATCTGGGCTATATTACTAGTTTCTTTTCTAAATTTTAAACTAAGAAAACAACACTGTATCTTTGTAAATACTAGATCGATTGCAACCAGATTTGGCATGGAAACAAGAGGGCTCAAAAGTATCAGCACTGTAGGGTTCATAACCTCCTAGTCCCAAAATGAGCAGAGATACTGGCAAAAAAGTGTTTTTCAGAGCCGTGGAATATACATTGCCCTGCATGATGGCATGTTGTGTTGGAACAGTATCAGCCAGCAACTCAATCTGCTTTGGAGGGCAGTCGACATGTTAGGGACGTGAAATGGTTTTCAGCCCTGCATCATGGGCACATCGTGTAAGTAGTATCTGCCTGCTTTATTCAGTTGTATTGCAGAGGCTACCTATGCTGATGAGCATGACTTGGGAGAGGGTGAGATGGACAGAGGAGATGAGTATAGCGAGGGGGAAGAGGGGGAAGAATGGACTTAGTATGAGGCAGGTGGAAGGCGTATGTAGAGGAGTAATTTGCAAGTGGAATAGGAAGATAGGGTGGTGGAGATGAAAGAGGAGTAGAAAGTTGTGGTTAGAGGGAGAAGTAGGAAGATGTGATCAGAAGGAGGGAGTAGAAGGATGTAATCATAGGGAGGTGGTAGGAAGATGTGGTCAGAGACAGGGATGGAGGATATGGTCAGAGGGTGAGGAGGAAGATGACATGATCAGAGAAAGTGAGTGGAGGAAATAGACAAAGAAAGGGATGGAGGAGCTGGACAGAAAATGTTAAGAGGAGGAGATAGAGAGAGGAGGGAGGAGCCATCTTGTACATGAAGCATTGGCATGCCTTGCAGGAACTACATCTGTTGATGGACACAGCTGAGTAGAGAGAGGGGGCAGCATGAACTGGGCAGAGAAATGGGAGAGAAGGTGATGGACAGGGAAAAGGGGTGGAGGAAATGGACAGATAGCTGGGAGAGCTGGGGGTAGACAAAGAGAGAGGGAGGAGAGATATACATTGAGAGGAGGCAAATGCAGGAAGTAGGTGGAGGGGTAGAAGGGTTGTGGGTAGGTGGATTAGAGGCAGGAGGATATGGACAGAGGGATTAGAGGAGAATATCGCCAAAGATAAGGGGAAGAAGACGTGGTTGGTGATAGGGACTGAGAGGATATGGATGAAGAAGTGTGGTGAAGGATATGGAGCAACAGCTTTGGGAGGACGGAATGGAAATACAGAGCTGGAACGATGAAGTGAGGAGAGAGATAGGAAGGAGCAAGAGCTGAAAATAGAGAGGAAGGAAGAAGAGGAGATGTCTGCAATATCCATAGGGTCCAGAAAAAATTAGACACTCTTTCATAGTTAATATCTTTGGAACAAAAAGACACATCGTAGCAATTTTGCGTGGTAGTTTAGTCCATTTTTTTCTCAACAGATATCGGCGCGCGTTTTCCAGCAGATGACAGTGGAGCAATGAATGTGAAGAGTGTCATTTGAGTAATGCAAGGCCATAATGAATTAATACTGGAAGTATGGAAACATGATGGAGGTACAACAGCAGTAGCGCAATGTATACAGAACTGTCACCAACACATACAACAGTTCATCATATTTGGGATAAATCTGAAGCCGACGGTACTGTTCATGATGTGTATTAGGGAAGGTCTGGCCGATCGAAAACGTGAACAAATCCAGCTTTCAGCAATGCTGTGTTGTAACATTTTACTAGGGTATCTCAAAAATCTGTGAAGCAGGGTGCATGAGAAAGTAGGGTAAGCTAATCAAGCGTACAACGAATTCTGAAGGCTGTAAAGTGGAAAGTGTAGACTCCAAGATGGCTGCACACTGTGAACGAAGACGACCTTGTATCGAAGGATGTAGTACTGAGAGTGAATTGAAAGCATGCTCGTGGGTATGAACAGTTTGCAGGGATGGTTTTCTATTCTGATGAGGCGCAATTCAAACTGCATGACACTGTAAACTTCCACAGCCGTGTGTACCAGGCTCCTGAAAATTCTCAAGTTCAAGTGGACGAACATGTTAGTCCACTGGGTGTTAATGTGTGGTATGGTTCGTCATCATGTGGTTTGATTGATCTAGTTCTTCTTTGAAGATATCCTATCTGGTGAGGTGTATCTTCATATGCTGCAAACACCTGTTTTGTCCACCATCTGAGAGGTGTTTGGAATGAAAGGTTTTACCTACAACAAGCTGGCGCTCCACCTCACTACCACAGACACGTCAGAGCCTACGTCGATGAATATCAACCTGGACAATTGATAGGCTGAAGAGGAGCTGTTGAGCAGCCACAGAAGTCTCCAGATCTTACACTTCTTACTTCTATATATTGGGGATACTGAAGAATGAAGTTCATCCACAGAAGCCAGCTACACTACATGAGCTACAAGAAATCATAGAGAGGTCCTGTGTGGCTATCACATCAGCAACACTGACAGCCGTAGTTCAGTCAACAGTTTAGCGGCAGCGACGTTCTTTGGCTGTTAATAGGGAATAACTTTGAACACATAAAATAAACTCCCCACAAGCAAGAATTGTAACGGTATGTCATTTTGTTCCGTTGATATCGGCTATCAAAGAGTGTTACATTTTTCTTGACCTCTCTGTGGGTGTCAAATGCATACACCAACAAAGCTACAAAAACAGGTTAGTATTATTAATAAATTATTGTTAGGTGTATCTCAATCTGGTCGCCTTAAATTTCTGATCATAAATAACTTGCCTTGTAACAAGTGCTGTGTGCTTAGTAAGAAAGCTGAATAAGAGTGACTACATTTGTGGCGGTGGATTCTCTTCCTGTAACGTTTATGTTGGATGTCAATAAGAGTGACTGAATAAGAGTGACTACATTTGTGGCGGTGGATTCTCTTCCTGTAACGTTTATGTTGGATGTCAAGTATACTTTGGTGAACACAACAGAAGTAAAACTTCTTGCTACCCTTCTCTTTATAAACTGCTCGAAAATGGTATAGCTTGCGTGTCCATGAACATGTGTGTGCTTAAATACAAGGTGAGTAGGAATAAAAAAAGAAGTCTCCTGAATAACCAAAGTAAATGCACTCATACAACATTCATTGTATGAGAAGGGTTTCTGGGATTACACAGTGAACGCTATGGCTTGCTCTTAGCATACTCAGTAGGATTCTTGTGAGCAGATACTGCAGTTCATTCCATTCACTAAATTCCCACCATCTGGAGGAAGATGCTCAAGAGGCGGGTGCTGTGTACTCGTGCATTATCTCCTTGGAAGATCTGGATAATAGGCTGGAGGATACTATCGCAGTAGTGAACAGCCCTCCAATTTGTGAGGAGCATCATCCAACCTATGTAGACGGTACTAGCCAAACACATGACTGACGCCCCCCCCCCCCCCCCCCCCCAATCATCTTATGGGACTGCATGCCTCAGATGTGTGCTGGAACCTGTCCACGTCCACTCCCAACTACCATGGTCATCAGGGCTAGAGAACACAAACTGATTCAGTTTCCGTTCTTGGAGTTCCTTCACCCACGTTCTTCCCTCACCACAGTCCACGGGATGGTGAGGATGGTTCATGGTCTGGTTCGTAATAGACAGCTAGAGGCCAAGCCGAGCGCCTGGATACTACTGCATACTACTTGTGTTGACACAGCCCTCACCGTTGCCTCCAGAAACCCAGCACGAAGCACTTCTGCATTCTCCTCGATATACCTAGGAGCCACAGTTTATATCTAGAAGGCAGCAGCTAGGACCTTTATGGGTGCAGGGAACATGATGAGACAGATGTTCAGTGTTTTGCATCTCATGTTAGTTTTCTAATGTTCGAATAATGTCGTTATGTGTACGCCATTTCGATGATCAGCTTCCCACACTCATAACTCATGTTGCCTGTAAAGTGACATTACCTGAATGACTTCTTGATTTGACACACAGTGCACTAAAGTCAACTGCACTAGAATAAATGTTAACTTTGTCCTGCAGAACATTTATGGCTGTACGTAGCGTTTTTCTGTGAGCAAAAGAGTATCAAGAAAGAGGTTGGTGGTCAGCAAAACTCAAAGTATACAAATAATGAAAGTAGGATAAAACGTTTTTCTTTTTGAGTATTTTATATTAGACCTCTTATCATTGGTTGCTTTTCATTGCGTTTACTTGAACTTGTCCATAAAGAAGCAGCTGCTTTGTGACATAAATATGGACCTTATACATGTGTTTCTAACTTGCAACGAAACTATCTATTTCACCTCTTATGTGAACCGGTGTCGGCACAGGATAAAATGATTAGCGGGATTTCCTTCACTGATTTGGTGTATTGGTGCAACCTAGTTAATTCAGGCGCCTGGAACGTGTCCTTGTTAACAGATTTCGAGTGAGGTCAGTGCTGCATATTGAGAGCGTCTTATTAGAATACATACAGTGAACTCGTTTTGCAGGGTGTCCTGTTCAGAATGTCAAGCGTCCAGTCTCGAGAGCTGGTGAGTTTGACTCTGGTTATCATGATGTCATAAACACAATCATATTGGTCACTCTCTAAGTGATAAGATGTAGTGCTGCGATGTCCCACAGTATGTAGTCGATACACTGCCTGGGTTGCTAGTTAGCTCTCAACGGGATTTGTGAAGAAGTGACTTAAGTCACAAATGTTACTTTCGTTGAGGCTCTGTCACGTAATGCGCCAGACGAAGGCGATGTGTCCACACACTCGGAGAAAATCCTGTGCCTGCACCAAAGAGGGCTTCATGTTATAATCATACCATGTACAGCGTTATTTTATAGTCGGTAGAGCCAACATGAAGTATCATAGGCATACTTTTGATTGCTCTTGGGGTAACAGATTTACTGTGTGCAAAAATGTCTTTTTCTATTGGAGTTTTATCACTCGCCTCTCGATAAAGTTGCTCTATGTATGCTACACTGAGAAGACAAAAGTCATGGGATACCATGTCGGACCTCTTTTTGCCCAGCATGATGTAGTGGTGAAAGTCCCCAGCAGAAATACTGAGCCATTCTACCACTATAGCTATCCATAATAGTAAAAGTGTTGTTGGTGCAGAATCTTGTGTACTAACTGATCTCTTGATTATGTCTCAAAAATGTTTGATGGGATACATGTCAGGTCATCTGGGTGGCCAAATCTTCCTCTTGAATTATCCAGAATGTTGTTCGAAGCAGTTATGAACAACTGTGGCCATTGACATAGTGCAATGTCATCGATAAAAATTCCATCGTTTAATGGCTCCAAGTGGTCCCCAAGTACAACAACATAACGATTTCCAGTAAATTATCGGTTCTGTTCGACCAGCGGACCCAGTTCATTCCGTGTAAACACAGACCACTTGGCTATAGAGCCACCACCATTTTGCACAGCGTCTTATCGACTATCTGGATCCATGGTTTCGTGGGGTCTGCACCACACTCGAATGCTGTCATCAGCTCTTACCAACTGCAATCGGAACTCACATGGTCCGGCCCCGGTTTTCCAGTCGTCTAGGGTGCTACCAAAATGGCCACAAGCCTTGGAGAGGTGCGGCAGGGGATGTGATGCTGTCAGCAAAGGCACTCGAGTCGGCTGTCTGCTGCCATAGCCCATCAGTGCGAAATTTCGCTGCCCTGTCCTCACGGATATGCCCCACATTGATTTCGGCAGTTATTTCAAACAGTGTTGCTTGTCTGTATCTCCGACAGCTATGCAAACAAATGACAACTCCGACAGTACACTATTCTTCTATACCTTGTGTAAGCTACACTAACGCGATATGTGTACGTGCATATCACACTCCATTGAGTTTCGTCACCTCAGTGTAATTTAAAATGACTCCGTTAACACTGCTCGATTGGTTAAAGCCAGTGAAGATTTTTCCCCGCTGCTTTTACTTATCCTTGTTCGGCTGTTGTGTGAAATTTGAGTTGCAAGCTGGCAGGATTGCTTCTTTCTTCTACACTCTTCAAAGTTTCATTATCAGTCCGCTGCAACGATTCAGACTTCTTCCTTTAATTTATTCTTAAGTCCTATCATTAGATCTTTGCAAAACGTAACCCTACAATTTTTCTTCTTCAATTTCGTTCAACACTTCAACATAAAAGTTAAATCTGCTGACACGAAATATCATGCAGCCGTTCGCAGGTAGATCACAGGGCCAACTAATTTCATGTAACATTATTTTTAATTATTAGCCCCGGCCTGGGTGGCCGAGCGGATCTAGCCGCTGCAGTCTGGAACCGCCCAACCGCTACGGTCGCAGGTTCGAATCCTGCCTCGGGCATGGATGTGTGTGATGTCCTTAGGTTAGTTAGGTTTAAGTAGTTCTAAGTTCTAGGGGACTAATGTCCTCAGAAGTTAGGTCCCATAGTGTTCAGAGCCATTTGAACCATTAATTATTATCAGTGTTGGGGATCTAGGTTAATATTAAGTAGACTCGATATTTTGCCGGCTGAGTGGCGAATCTAGAGTTAAAGTAAGAACGTCAGAGCTAATTACTACGGCAGCTTTGGCCGTACACAACCACTAATAAGTCAGTGTGAACGATTATCTTGTGTTCAGTATGTTTCCAGGACTTTAGTAATTTGAAGATGAGGATAGGGAATTTGACCTGGTACTTTGCATCACAGGATCATGACACCATGGATCTATCATCTTTTAGTAAAAGTAACTGAAGCGTAGTATCAGACGCCTGTCTATGAAGACCATTTCCATAACGATGCTAGAAAACTACACTACTGGCCATTAAAATTGCTACATCACGAAGATGACGTGCTACAGACGCAAAATTTAACCAACAGAAAGTAGATGCTGTAATATGCAAAAGATTAGCTCTTCAGAGCATTCACACAAATTGGCGCCGGTTGCGGCACCTACAACGTGCTGACATGAGGAAAGTTTCCAACCGATATCTCGTACACAAACAGCAGTTGACCGGCGTTGCCAGGTGCAACGTTGTTGTGATGCCTTGGGTAAGGAGGAGAAAAGCGTACCATCACGTTTCCGACTTTGATAAAGGTCCTGTTGTAGCATATCGCGTTTGCGGTTTATCGTATCGCGACATTGCTGCTCGCGTTGGTCCAGATCCAAACACTGTTAGCAAATTATGGAACCGGTGGGTTCAGGAGGGTGATACGGAACGCCGTGCTGGATCCCAACGACCTCGTATCACTAGCAGTTGAGATGACAGGCATCTTATCTGCATGGCTGTAACGGATCGTGCAGCCACGTCTCGATCACTGAGCCATCAGATGGGGACGTTTGCAAGACATCAACCGACTGCACGAACAGTTCGACGACGTTTTCACAGCATGGACTATCGGCTCCGAGACCTTGGCTGCGGTTACCCTTGACGCTGCTTCACAGACAGGGGTACCTACGATGGTGTACTCAATGACGAACCTGCGTGTACGAATGGCAAAACTACATTTTTTCGGATGAATCGAGGTTCTGTTTACAGCATCATGATTGTCGCATCCGTGTTTGGCGACATCTCGGTGAACACACATTGGAAGCGCGTACTCGTCGTCTCCATACTGACGTATCACCCGACTTGATGGTATGGGGTGCCATTGGTTACACTACTCGGTCACCTTTTCTTTGCATTGGCGGCACTTTGAACAGTGGTCGTTACATTTCAGATGTGTTACGACCCGTGGCTCTACCCTTCATTCGATCCATGCGAAACCCTACATTTCAGCAGGATAATGCACGACTGCATGTTGCAGATCCTGTACGGGCCTTTCTGGATACAGAAAATGTTCGACTGCTGAACTAGCCAGGACATTCTCCAATTGAAAATGTCTGGTCAATGGTGGTCGAGCAATTGGCTTGTCACAATACGCCAGTCACTACTCTTGATGAACTGTGGTATCACGTTGAAGGTGCATGGGCAACTCTACCTGTACCCACCATCGAAGCTCTGTTTGACTCAATGCCCAGGCGTATAAAGGCCGTTATTACAGCCAGGGGTGGTTGTTCTGGGTACTGATTTCTCAGGATCCATGCACCCAACTGCGTGAAAATGTAATCACATGTCTGTTCTAGTATAATATATTTGTCCAATGAATACCCGTTTATCATCGGCATTTCTTCTTGGTGTAGCAATTTTAATGTCCAGTAGTGTAATTTGGAAGCTGATTTCGTAACACACAGATGTAAAGCATTAAAAGGTTGCACTAAAGAAAAGGCCTTGGTGCAAACTGAAAGGGTCACTGACATAACATATGACAGGTTTTGATTAGATCTCAGTAGCCCACATAGGTTGTGGTTTACATAAAGTTGTGTTCTTTCACTGTATTCTTTGTTGACAAGATATTAACTGCAGTTCCAAAAAAGTGTAGGGTTGCATTGAAAAAAATGCAGTTGCTTCCATACCTCGTTAGATAAAAAAGTTTATGGTATTAATTGCATGACACACAGTGTGCGTCTGTTCCACATTAACATTCGCAAAAAATGAAATTTAAGTATCTTGAAAAGGTCATGAAATACGGCATATGTTATGACCACGTATCCACGTCACATGTAGAATGAGTGTACCATGTGACACTCCCATAGAGATACAAACCAATATGTCGAGAATGGAAATATCTTTTTGTCTTCAACATTAAGGCTGTTCCGATGTTTTATCTAAATCTGATATGGAGCAATGCCTGAAATGGAATGCGTTTTTACCATTCTAAACTCTTAAGATTTCGTGTATTGTATGCTAACTTTGATGCATAACAGTGACCTTGATGAACAGCGAATAGAATTCCAATTCATCGTCGAGTAACGATGTCAGTTTATGAGATGCGAAAGAATCGATATGTTTGCGAAATAGTTTGCTCAAAATCAGATGAAGTATTTCAGAGTGGCCAGCACGTCCGTTCCAGCGCTTTACAGACAATTCGTCTGTATATGTATATGTGCTGCTGGAGAACATCTCGTGTCACACACTGCGCTTATGAGTGGTTGCTCGAATAATCAGAGCGGGAGGCAACAGAGGAAAAGTTGGGCGCGCTGCCTGACAGCGTTGCGACGCCTGACGTAAACTGCCACTGGGGTGTCTCCATGGCAACCTTGCTGCTCCCAATAAGATTTCGGTACGGAATTCTCCTTTGGGAAATGGCCGTCAATCATCGCGTGGAAGTGTTTGACGAGCACGAACTGCACTATAAAATACGAAGTTCCTTGCTGCAGAGGGAGACTCTGTGAAACACCTGTTGCTTGCTCCTGCTAACATTTCCGCGCAGAATACTCTAGAGGGATCTGACGCTAACACAGTGTATTCCCACGAAACGATTCGATTAATAAATTCGTAATGTCGGTCATCGGTGTGACGTCTGCCACTGACTGAAACTACAAGAACAACAACAAAGTGCCCAGACGGACCCGAGGGATCCATTTATTCAGGGTTGTGTACGCGCACAGAGTCTGTAGTCGTCGCGCAGAATCTGCCTGTTGACTCCCGGCCGCCGCGCACCCAAGCTGGTGCGGACGCAGGCGCGACACCGGCGGCTGGGCCTCCGCCTCCCGCGCCGCAGCTCCCAACTGCTGCCGGAGGCGGACGAGGAGCTGCTGGGGGCGGCGGCGGGGGCGGCGAACCGGCCTCGAAGACCCGCGCGTAGTTTCCGCCTGCGGTAGCGCCGCCGCGGCCTCCACCTGGTGCGCGGAGCCTCGCCGCTGCTGGAGGATGAACTGCGGGGGGCGGCGGCGGGCCGGCCACGACGACGCTGACGTCGCTTCCCCTTCCGGTGCGGCGCCTCTGAAGCGCTGCGGGCTGGGGGTGCGGCGGCGAGCGGAGGGGCCGCCGTCTCCTGCGAGACGAGGACAACGTTTTGTGACGTCACGGCAGTTGTTGATGAATTGAGGCAAATGGAAATGTAAGGTAAATTTCTACTCTAGGTGGGAATGTTGTTGTTCAACTGCTTCACTGATGGTGAAGTTTTATTTGTGCAGGTTTTTTTTCAAAAATGCCAGCTATTTTAATACACTATTATTACGCTCTTTAAGAGGTCAGTGACTCTAGCTTCTTAATTCTGGACATAGACTGCCAACATCACGAAACAATTCAAAAAGAAAAAGAAAACCGAGTATGTCTCATTCTCGTATTCACTGACGGGATTTCGTGGCAGATTTCACACAACGCTTCAGTATCAATAACTCTGAATAAATCGGTTTAAATATGAGGAAAATGTAGACTGCCTTGTTGACATGTTTCAAATAACAGGGGAATGTTGTTAAACATCGCGGTGTCAGACAGTCGCCGTGGCATAGTGATCCTTAGTGGGCAGCAGAAGTGTTTAACTCAGAAGAGTGTTCCTGGAGCTACACAATAGAAATTATGGACGTGTGGGGTTACGCATTGTCCTGCTGGATTTGCCCAAGTTCGTCGGAGTGCACAATAGATATGAATAAATGCAGAGAAATGTAGTTAACGGATGTACGTAATGTTTTTGGTTACGTGGGGGTTGAGGCGGCTGAAGAAACGAATGCCTTCACCACTGTAATCTGCTGTGGACAAAACCTACCTAGAATATAAGGCTAACAGTTAAGACTAAACTATACGGAGTTAGTAAGACTCACCCCTACTGACTGCATTAGCTCCTCCTCCATCATCCGGCAGTACATCTTGAAACACTCTTGCAGAAACAGCTCACGTTCCTGAAGAAGAAGAACTGTATTAGCTCATACTAACATCCAACTGTGCTTCTAGGTTTAATGTTAATAGATTTTATGACATCATTATCAGCAGTGAACGAATTGTAACTAGTACACGTGCTGTGAGAATCTGCGACTATGAGTTACACCCCAAGTCCAGAGAGGTAGTGATACTCACGTCTGATGACTCTATAGACAGCTCATCCGCCAGTCCGCTGTAGACTGCATAGAACTCTTGCAGAAACTTCTGCCACTCCTGTAAAGAACAGGGTTTATTAGCCACATAATAGCCAACACCTGGCTCTGAATGTAGAATTAACATGGGAGAATTCTGTTAAAACTGAACTATGTCGATATTAAGAACACGTGTTTGCATCTTAATCCTAATTTTCCTTGAGACTTTTTAAATCGATACCATGTCAACGATTCGTGATGCTTGCCAATAGCACGAAGCAGCAATGTTCCGTTTCACTTGCGCCCACTGCCGATTGACGCGTAATAAAGTTCTCAAGCGCTTACGTATTGAAGAGTATAGTTCACATATTTGTATCAATATACGTCAGACACAGGTGTTGATTTACGCAGATTACTGGAATAGTACAATTTAAATTTATTTTTGGATTGTTTACAAAGACACAAGAATGAACTTCAACTTCAGAATGAATGATATATATCACAGGCAAGTTTCTGAGATCACGAAAGCATTTATAAAATTGACGAAGATTTTTTCATACTCTTTTTATGTGAGAAAATGTACCTACATATTACTATTAAACACCAGAGTTTGGTAACGTATACCTAATTGCAAACGTTTTCTCTAGGCAACTACAGTCGGCTGTAGATATACACTAGGGTACAAAATTAAGGCCACAAACCACTATTTCTGATTCCTGTGCCTAATTCATGACATAATCAACAAACAACGGACAATCACGCCAACGATGACGTCAGGGCACCTATCAAACGGGACAGTATTTGCCGGGTAGTCCCACTATCACTTGATTATAATGTTTTGTTTCAAAATAAACGCAACCTCGCAACATTTCGGTTTGGGGCTTTAATTTTTTACACCAGTGTATTGTCTGATCAGATTATCCGTCTGTCCGCAGGTAATAAGGAACAGACCAGTAGAGGTCACGAGAAGCGGACCCACCAGTACAGAAGGAGGTGGGGAGTGTCAAGTAGTGAGTAGAGAAGTGGTAACAGCAGGGTGGGTCTGTCAGGAGAGCTCAGCCTCCTTGAACCTTGATTAGCTGTCTATATGTCACTAGGGAAGCTTGGCCAGGTGCAGAAGCAGTAAGAGTAAGTTGCGGTATGATGTAATGCTTGGGTTGTTCTGTATAAACGCGTTGGACGGGACTATGGAAACATTAAGAGATGTTTGTGCTATTCTAGACAAGCCTGCAGGTTGCTCTGTCGTCTCTGACCGCGAACGGCACCTGTGCTTTATCCTCAAGATGTTGCAGATGCCAGTCGTCGTAACAACAATGTTATACTGTAGTTAAGTGAACTCGAACGTGGGCAGACTGTTGGTGCTCGTATGGCAACTGATTTCGTAACCAAGGTAGCCGAAGTATTCGGTGTTTCAAGAAGCACCATGCCGAGGATTTGTAGCGTTTACAGGGAAACGAGAAAAGCCATCATCCGCTAATTCCGAACACACACGAAACCGTGTGTTGAGTGATCGTGACATACGGTCACGAAGAGAATTGTGACGAATAATAGGAAGAGTCAGCAGCAAAAGTCACTGTAGAATCGAACGTCGCACTCGCGAACCCCATCTATACCAAAACAACACTAAGGAAGCTCCATTAGTAGAGAATTTCAGGGCAAACTGGAATTCGAAAAGAAATCAACATGGACAAAAATTCCCGTAAGAGAAAATCGTGGTGCCAAAGATGTAAGTTCTGGTCTATGGAGCAATAGAAGAAAGTCACTTGATCGAATCAGTGATGTTGTACAACGTTTCCAACTTCTGGCCTAGTTAACGTCCCAAGAGCCAAAAACGAAGGAGGTTTGGAGATGATTGGTGCAGCAGTATCGTAGTATCTCATGGGCCCCTACGGTCACTATACAATGTCGCATTAATGCCCATGGTTATGTGAGCATTTTGGCTGATCCCCAGGTACAACGTCTGTTCTCCAATGGTGATGCTGTGTTCAAAGACATCAGGGCCCCTGTTCAAACTGTTCCCATCGTCCAGGACTGGTTTTCTTTTCCACGCGGATGAACTGTCACATCTCCCCTGGACATCATGGTCACCAGGCCTCAATATTATCGAGCCTTTGTGATCTACTTTGGAGAGACAGGTGCGTGATTGCTATTCACTTGCATCGTTGTTTCCTGAAATTGCCACTACTTTTCAGGAAGAATGGTATAAGACGCCTTGAGAAACATACAGAATGCATAGTCATCCATTCCCAGACGACTGAAGGCTCTTATTTAATGACAATGGCTTTTCTGTGTTGGGAGTGGCTATGTGTTCCCGTATTTTTGTGCATCCCTTGTACAATGGGTCAGACTTCAAACACTGCTAACATTCTGGAGCGACGTACAACGGCGAGCCTCACCTCTTCCATGACCGCCACTGGGTCTGAAGGGGCGCCCTCTGCCTCCAGCTGAACGTTCTGCTGCTCTTCCTCCAACTGGACGTTGTCCTCTTCCTCCTCCTCAGTGCTGCCGCAGCAGCACAACCACCGGCGGACTCTCCGCCACATCTGTGCGTACAAGAAGTGTATTAGGTACTATCGTGGCCCTCACCTTCGACACAGTAGTGTCTCTCACTCCCAGTACAAGCTGATACTGTCCGAAAAGTGTCCTACGAGAAGATCATCCGCTCTGCACTGAAACTAGAGACGCCCTGACAGAAACTCTAAGGTTCACATTATATAGCTGTCAATATCAGTAACTGAATATTAGACTGATAGGCGAATGTTACAACATTTTTCACTACAAAGTGTGTTTTTTGTAGACATGTTACACAGGTAAATTTGCTTTTTATACTTAGAAACTCTTATCTGTCTCTGAAGAGCAGTCTTGAGCGGACTAGTGACACGTATTGCTTTCAGCCTTCACAATGGACTAACAGATACTTGTTCAATTGGTCGGGCCAAGCTGTTGTCTAGCGTGGGATTTCTGGCTGTTGGAGCCATAACTTTCCATCCAGTATCACATTTCATGCGAACAAGAAGAAGTAGCTGAAGGATGACTTCATGAAATAGTGTTAAGAAGAAACGACAGATGTTACCTCGCAGTTTCGACGAACGTGTGATTTTTGCCACCTACTGAACTGACTTGTGTTCCCATCGTCTGTTTTAACGATAGATGGAAGGATTATCCTCTGATCTGCGCGCCAGAACTCTCACTTTCGTTTACTCATTGTGCTAAATTAACATTCACGCCCTGTTTAAAATAAAATTTATGTAACTTCTTTATGCTGAGCTATCATTACATTGTCTAAACGCCGTTTTGCTATTAACTTGTCAGAAACAGTTGATTAACAATAAAGAGACGAATCACTTCGTCTGTCATACAGGCAGTACCATAAGGATATGAGAATTAAGTTGGAAGTCCGAAATAGCATCCTTTCGAGGATCACTGGTAGTAGGGAGAGCTCCCAACCACAAACCATCAGAACGACGACACTAGCAACATTTCAAAGTGCTGCAGAGTATGCATGTCCAGTCTGGTATAAATCTATCCACGCAAAATTCACAAGGCACTTAACGATGTGGTGTAGCTGACAATGCAGAGAGATCTAAGCAGGTTTCTCAGGAAAAAAATAATGTGGGCACAATAATAAAAAATGAACATAAATTTCAGTTAAACTAAAAATTCCAAATCGTGAAATTCATTTGAATTAGCTTTCATTTCCTTTAATCCATTGTATCTCAATTTAATATGTCCATCTTCAAAAAAAAATAGAAATCTAAATTGCTGTTGATTTCAAATATCTGTTGAGTAAAGGAATCTTAAACTAGTTATTAAGCACAGTCTAATTTCATCTGCACATCATGTATTGAAATATTTGTATCCGGCAGTGTTATTCAACCAATTACTTTTAAATCTTTATTTTTTAAACAAATTAGAAATGGTCTAATTAGTGAGCTTATTCAGAAGGGACTTATTACAATAAAAATTTTCTCTATTAAAATGACATGTTATAGGTTATAAATAAACAACATTGATAGCAAAAACAGTATTATTCAAGTGATGGAGTTGTTTATATATGTATTTGAAAAAAAGAACAAAATGATTTAAATGAAAATGACAAAATATTGGCAACCATCAATAGTTAAAAAAAAGACTTATGCTCCAAAATTCTGGTGACAAAAATAGAAATAAAAAATTTATTCACAGGAGGAACAAAAAAGCTTAACAGAATTTTAGAAAACGGAAGTCTACATACAAAATATAAATATTACTATAATAATTATAACTTTGTACAAAAAATATTAGCTACAGAAGAAAGGAAGCATTACTTATATTTCATGAAAGCTGCTGTATTAAAGATATTTTTCAAATTTCTGACTTTCTAATTCTGATTCATGATTCTCAAGTGTGAATTAAAAGAGAGAAATAGAAAGGAAGTGGTTTTAGAAAATAGAGAATACAAGAAAAAAGTTACTTTATTTATATAAATGTTTTAAAATTTCCCAATACAAATTTTATTTTTATGTTAGAAAATGTACAAAAATTATTTTAATTGAAATATACTTATGGCACTGTTTCATTATTATCTAGAACTACTCTTTTACTATACTATGCTAAAATGTGAATTCTTTCTTAACTTATTTGTTGATTAAGTTTTTGGCTTAAAATCGCTGGTTATCTGCTTGAACTCTAACTGTATCTTTTCTTTTACTTCATTCTCAAGTACTTTAATCATATATTTGCCATTCAACCTTTGAATACCCTTATATTTTAAAGTAAATCCTTTCATCTTCATCACTTTATTTTTATCATTTTTCTCAAAGTAGTAACTTTTAGATCCAGTTGTTGCTGAGATTTTAATCCACTTGTCTCCTAACTTATCAGTCCATTCACCTGACATACAACCTGTTTCCACAGTATCTTTGCCATCATCTATATACTCTATATTACCCTGTCTGTATGAAAATACATAACTGATTCTCCAAGTTTATCTACCATATCAAATAACCTAAGCCTTATATGAGAATGCAGGCTTTCTCGACGTATCTCAATAATACAATCTTCTTGGGTTGACAGCAGAGTCAATGCATTGTTCTCCAGCAATGTTACAGCACATTCCTTACTTGCCATTGTCACCTGAAGATGGAAAGTAAGAAACTTGGGGAAATGTTGCTGGAAAACAATGCATTGACTCAGCTGTCAAATTGAGAAAATTTTGTCAACCTCAGCCTTCTATTTGATATAGCGAATGATGTCATAAAAATATTTACATCAGTGTTATTTTCTGTATAATAACCTTTGAAATTGCTTCTCATCTGAGCCATATTATCATTAATAAAATTTATCTCAATATTGTCTAATCAATCGTCCAATTATATCTCATATAACTGTTGTTAATCTGTAATATACTCAGTTTTACTCATATTTTGTCATTGTCTAAATTTTCTCCACAATGAATTTAGACATATCTTAGCAACAGTATTTTATTCTGGATTTTCTTTTATCTTATCAGGATCTAATGCAATATTCAACTGTCTTTCTCTGTTTTGATGTATAACTCAATAAGTTCAAACTCATGGGGAGTGGTTGCTAATTATACACTCCTGGAAATTGAAATAAGAACACCGTGAATTCATTGTCCCAGGAAGGGTAAACTTTATTGACACATCCCTGGGGACAGATACATCACATGATCACACTGACAGAACCACAGGCACATAGACACAGGCAACAGAGCATGCACAATGTCGGCACTAGTACAGTGTATATCCACCTTTTGCAGCAATGCAGGCTGCTATTCTCCCATGGAGACGATCGTAGAGATGTTGGATGTAGTCCTGTGGAACGGCTTGCCATGCCATTTCCACCTGGCGCCTCAGTTGGACCAGGGTTCGTGCTGGACGTGCAGACCGCGTGAGACGACGCTTCATCCTGTCCCAAACATGCTCAATGGGGGACAGATCCGGAGATCTTGCTGGCCAGGGTAGTTGACTTACACCTTCTAGAGCACGTTGGGTGGCACGGGACACATGCGGACGTGCATTGTCTTGTTGGAACAGCAAGTTCCCTTGCCGGTCTAGGAATGGTAGAACGATGGGTTCGATGACGGTTTGGATGTACCGTGGACTATTCAGTGTCCCCTCGACGATCACCAGAGGTGTACGGCCAGTGTAGGAGATCGCTCCCCACACCATGATGCCGGGTGTTGGCCCTGTCAGCCTCGGTCGTATGCAGTCCTGATTGTGGCGCTCACCTGCACGGCGCCAAACACGCATACGACCATCATTGGCTGCACGATGTTGGGGCGTGAGCGGAAGACGGCCTAACGGTGTGCGGGACCGTAGCCCAGCTTCATGGAGACGGTTGCGAATGGTCCTCGCCGATACCCCAGGAGCAACAGTGTCCCTAATTTGCTTTGAAGTGGCGGTGCGGTTCCCTACGGCACTGCGTAGGATCCTACGGTCTTGGCGTGCATCCGTGCGTCGCTGCGGTCCGGTCCCAGGTCGACGGGCACGTGCACCTTCCGCCGACCACTGGCGACAACATCGATGTACTGTGGAGACCTCACGACCCACGTGTTGAGCAATTCGGCGGTACGTCCACCCGGCCTCCCGCATGCCCACTATATCCCCTCGCTCAAAGTCCGTCAACTGCACATACGGTTCACGTCCCCGCTGTCGCGGCATGGTACCAGTGTTAAAGACTGCGATGGAGCTCCGTATGCCACGGCAAACTGGCTGACACTGACGGCGGCGGTGCACAAATGCTGCGCAGCTAGCGCCATTCGACGGCCAACACCGCGGTTCCTTGTGTGTCCACTGTGCCGTGCGTGTGATCATTGCTTGTACAGCCCTCTCGCAGTGTCCGGAGCAAGTATGGTGGGTCTGACACACCGGTGTCAATGTGTTCTTTTTTTCCATTTCCAGGAGTGTATTTTCATAAAGTGTTTTACATAATTTTTAAACAACATGTTGCTTTCTTTTCTAAAATCACACGCTTTATTGATACTTAACATTTTATATAATTTTTTCCACAACTTTCTTTACTTCATCAGATGGTGAAGTTCCAATAAAACGTCTTACATCATCATTGTGATTACATTCATTTATTTTTTTCTTCTGCACATTTGACACGTAAGTAAAAGAGAGTTTTCCATTTTTATTGATCTTTATCTCTTTTGGCAATACTTGATTGTACATTCCTCTAGGTGCCAACACTTTCCGTTTTATAAATCCATATCTTTTTAATATAATATCTTTGTCTACAAATTTTTGTTGGATGGCTCTCAGGATAATATTCTTGGTATTCTGCAGCTGCTAAAAGACTACAAACATCAATATACAAGGATCGCTGAATAAGTAATTCCCCACATTTTTTCTCAGAACATATTTATTGTTAAGAGTCAGAATTTGGTAAAAATATTCAACAAAATGTGTTGTTCATGTCCTAATTTCCTACATAGTCTCCATCACCTTCTATGGCCATATACCAACGTTGTTGTGGAACATATATTCGCAGCTGGTAAAAGCTCTTTTCCTGTAGCCTCAGTCATGTTTTCACTGTGTGACTGACACTCTCATCATCTTCGAAGTGTGTTCCCTGTAGAGAATCTTTAAGTGGCTCAAGGGCATGGAAGTCCGACGACGCCAGGTAGGGATTGTAGGGTGGATGAGGCAAAGATGTCCAACCCAATTTCGCGATGTGTTCCCAGGTTCTCAGACTTGTATGTGGGAGTGCATTATCGTGTTGGAGCAAGATTTCTGCTGGATTCTTGTCCGATTGAACACTTCGGAAACGCTTCTTGTGTTTATTCAGAGTCTTCATGCTTCTCAATTGATGATAAACACTCTTGGCATCAGATACAGGAGAATGATGCCATCAGAATTCCTGGAGACTGTCACCATAACTTTTCTGGCGGATGTGGTTGTCTTGAATTTCTTCTTTATTGGCGATTGAGGGTGATACCACTCCATGGACTGCCTTTTTGTTTTGGGCTCAAAGTAGTGCACCCACGTTTCGTCCCCCTTAACGATCTGTGACATAAAGGCCTCTCTGTTGGTCTCAAAACGTTCCAACAATTCAAAATAAATGGCCTTTCTTGGAATCATGTGGTCCACTGTGAGCGTTGGTGGAACCTATCATGAGCACCTCTTTCAACATCCGAGAGTCTTGATCATTGCAGATGCACTTCCAATGCTAACCAACAACTTTAGAGGCAACTGTCGAGTTGTGAATCGCCGGTCGGCATGAATAATGGCATCTGCAGAATTCAACATGTCTGGAGCAATGACTGTGACAGGACGTCCTGAGCGTGGCTCATCATGGAGCCCTGCTTCTGCATATCCTGAGGCTGTAACTTTCTTTACCCATCGCCCAATTGTACTTATATCAACTACAGAATTGCCATACACTGCACAAAAACGTTTATGAATGTTCATCATAATTTCTTTTTCTCCACAGAATAATTCAACAACAGCATATTGGTTGTAATGTGAGTTGTATGAAGACGCCATTTTAACTCTGTACTACAGCTCAGCCTACCTGGCAGAACATTTCGAAACTTCACTGGCGCACAGAACCAACATGAAGTGTGAAGCACCAACAAGGACGATTGGGTAGGTATATTAACTGCTTTATAAAAAATGTGGGGCATTACTTATTGAATGGTCTTCATATTTTATTGTCATGATAATGCCATTTGCTTTATCTCTTAATTTTATGGTATTAGTTTGACAACCATAAAATGCACCTTTTGGATTCAAAGGTTCATTAACTTTAAGAAACTTTTTTAATTTATTAGTATTTTTAAAATCTACTGTGTTAATGCCCTTACATTTCCACATCTCCACTAAATTCTCCAGCATTTTGTATATTTGTTCTTCTTATTAATGTCTTTTGAATCAGGTCATTCATCGATTCTTTATTTATATTGTTAACCATTTCAGTTTTAAAACATTTTTACAACCATGCCGGAAACAGCTATGACAGTGCTGAAAACTACTGTTTTCTTTATAAAAGACATCTACTTTTGCTCCAGATATATTTACTTCACTACCATTAAGAGCATGTAGAATACTATTATTGTTTAAACAGTTTAGCCAAGCAATAGACTCTTTGCTATAGTTTTGTTTCTGCTCTTTATTCAATACAGCAATTTTTCTATTAGGGAAATATTTACATCAGTATACAGCCATGAAAACTCTAGCAATTGTTAAATAACATAATGGATCTATATCAGCTAATTCAATGAATTGTTTTCCTATTTCTAAGCAATCTCTTCTCAATATATCTACATCAGAATTGCAGTATTTATTCATTTATTTCCTCTATTGCATACATAATTTCCTTTAACATTTTGCCTATCCCATTTGAGACGTATTTCTCTTTCTCCAGTTTCATAGATTCAACACAATAATATTTGACATCTCCAATAAATCCTACTTAATTTTCATTTTCTTGGGTATTGAATAAATGTGGAAAGTAACATTCCTTCAATTCTTTTAAACCAATTATTTTTGGAAAGCTACTAACTGGCTCTTGTACAAAATTGGTTTTATTTATATTTTTGGAAAGCTACTAACTGGCTCTTGTACAAAATTGGTTCTATTTATAATTCGCATTTCAAAATGCTTTATCTCTGATAACAGCAATTTAGTTCCTGTGTAGATTGTATTCTTTTTATTGTATTTTCAACACAATACTTCAGAACAAATTCCAATTCATAATCTTTAGGGCCTGTGGAAATCTTGAAAATTTGTCGGGTTTTCAACCAGGTAGCGTCTTCCAAAGGGCAAGCCAACTTCTTGCCATCTTCAGGCGTTCTTGGTGTTTGATTGATCTCTAATGGATGCTGATTTCATATAATCTCCACCCCTCTTCCGCAACCTCCGTTTGGGCGCTTCCAAGGGTTCCGCGATCGGTGGTGGGGGAAGGGCGGCGCTGAGTGGTGGGGGAAGCGCGGCGCCTCGTGACAGTTCATGGGCCGCAGTCCTTCCGCGGTCCTACTGCCGTCGTGGTGACAATGCTTCTTCTACAGGTGTCCTGACAGGAGCGGATTTCCGTGTAGACTGTCGTTGTGTTTTAATAATGCTTAAAGAGGGATCCCAGGTTTGCTTAACTGGAAACCGCTGCCTCTTTGACAAGACAATCCCAGAAGGTGTTCGACTGCTCTAACACCTTAGTGCCATCGTAGTTCATGTCATTTCCATGTGAGATACAGTGCTCTGCCACGGCGAACAGGTCGGCTGTGCGTTGTCTGCGTGGCGTTTATGTTCACTACATTTGTCATGTACCGTCCGGATGGTCTGACCTATATACACTTTCCCGCACTGGCAAGGGATGCTGTAAACTCCCCGTTTCCGGAGTCCTAAGTCGTCCTCCACTGATCCTAATAACGTTTTCCTTTTGGATGGAGGGCGAAACACGCACTTGACATTATATTTTCTGAGTATTCTGCCGATCTTTGCCGATGTGTTCCCGACATACGGTATAATCGCCGTCTCAACCGGTTTGTCTTCGTCCTCGGAAGGCTGCGGTCTCGGCTTCTTCAGTCTTGAGGCACGTTTAATCTGCCGATTGTTGTAACCGTTCGTGCGGAACAAGGCCTGCAAGAGCTGCAATTCAGTCGCTAGGGTGTCACAGTCCGAGATATCGCGTGCGCTGTGCACCAGTGTGCTCGTATCAGATTCTCGCTGTGAAGGAGCATGACAACTGGAGGCATGCAGGTACAAATCTGTATGTGTCGGGTTACGGTAGACGTTGTGTCCTAGTGTGCCTCTAGTCTTGGCTTGACGAGCACATCCAGAAATGGAATCTGGTTGTTTTCTTCTACCCCCAACGTGGACTTGATATTGTGATGGAGCGAGTTCAGATGCTGCAGAAAGACTTGGAGGCGTTGTCGTCCGTGCGGCCAGATTACGAACGTATTGTCTACGTATCGAAAAAAGCAAGAGGGCTTGTAGGCTGCCGAGTCGAGAGCTGCTTCTTGAAAAGCCTCCACAAACATATTGGCCACTACTGGTGATAGCGGACAGCCCATCGCTACTCCAACAGTTTGTTCGTAGTAGTTCCCATCGAACAGGGGGTAAGTTGACGTAAGTACAAATTCGAAAACTTTCGTTACTGTTGGTCCGAATTTTTCTCCTATGGGGCTTAGGGACTCTCTTAGACGTACCCTGGCAAACAGGGATACCACACCAAGCTGACCATGAGGTCTTCCTGGCCCAGTTATATTTTGTTGGGCCAGAGTCTTCTTTCCTTTTTGTTAGGTATTCAACAGTCCTTTTCACAACAGGTATACCTAATGTTATGAGCAAATTTTCACCAGTTTTTTATCTCTCTTTCTTTTTTGAGCATCAGTTAAAAATTACCTGTAGTATGTAACTCTTCGTAATTATGTTTAAATTACATTATCTTTGGTTTAATTTTGCCACTAGGTAGCAATTTGTAATCAATACTGAAATTAGTGATTTATGTAACTAAAAATTGTTATGAGACTATTTCTTTAGTCCTCACCCACTTTCACCAACATCCAAACCCATTGCGAATTTTCTCTTTCCATTAATTATGCCTCTGGTATTCATTTTTATAGTTTTCATATTCTCTTCTTGGTTGTCTTTTCCGTTTCGTAAACTCTTCTTTTAATTCCTTCTTTTTGTTTTTGTTTCATCTAGCTTTTTTTTACTAACATATGAGCCATATTTGGAGAACATTTACTGTAAATAAAGAACATTAATAAATCGTCTCTAATGAATGATGGGTGACGTGATCATACTGATATCTGTAGTTACCTTTGTTAGGTTTTCTAGTCATTTCTATCACAAAAATTCGAACTGATCATTATTCCAGCTTTTACTACAATATTCTTTAAAATCATCAAACTTAAACTCACCAACATCAAACTCGTGGTAAATATGATTTAAATTTCTATCACCTCTACGAAATATATTTTAAAAAATTTAGGTTATTCTCACTAATTGTTCTGGTATTTTTGAGTTTATCTGAACTAAATAAAAACAATTTTTTTTAAATAAAAACAATTTATTCCTATATGTCAGCCTGTAGTAAAATATTCGCTAACAACATCCAGATTTTTGAGAGTGACTACATCGAATACTATGATCATAGTCTAAACATTCATGGTGGTGTCTGATTGTTCTATATCGTCTCACTACCACTTTCGCGCAACGACGCTATGAGCGTTTTTTTTTTTTTTTTGTTTTTTTTTTTTTTTTTTTTAGGAGTTAACTAGTTTGAACCTGGGACCTGTTGCTGGTAAAGAGACGCCAGACCACACATGACATGTAGAATTCAGAAGAGTGCAGTGACACTAGCGATGATGATAAGCAAATACTAAATGATCTCAGCGTCAGCTCCACTGCACTCCCTGTAAAAGAATCTTAATACTAACTAAATGTAGTGGAAAGGGTTCAAGGCTTTCCTATTTTTAGTTAGCTGGTAAAATAACGTCGAAAAAGCAGTTAAGTTTACCATTGGAAATTTTATTCTACTCACAAAACATCGTTTATAAATTGCACTATTGATGAAAGGAAATGTTTTAATACAGGATGGTAAAAACCAACAGCGTTCAACAAAAATGTGAACGAATATTCCCTGAATGGGTTTCCAAGTTCTACAATCGATCGAAGGATGACCTATGCCGTATCACATCTATAATCTCGCTTTAATTTAAGTTTCACAAAAGAGGAAACTATCTAAATGGTCTACAGTGACCCTCAATTATCTTTAATTACTTATTTAACTTGTCGTAAATTACAGTGGCTGATGTGGCTTCTCAATAACTATAAAATAGAAAAATCATCGCGTTTCAGATCTTTACTTCAAGTGACAAATGTGAAGACCGTGAGTTTTAATTAACGATCACCATTAGTATTACGCAAAAAAGGGGTGTAACAGATGAGTCTTCTGCAGTTCTGAGTGAAGCCTTATGCGCTCAAAAATGCGGCATCGCGTGCGTTCATTACCTTGTCGGTGTTTAAGCAGCGTCAGGGCGGCAGCGGCCGGCGCACCAGCCATCCAGCTCGCCGTCTCCGAACTAACTCTCCTCTAACTTCTCCTTACTACAATTTACCGAAGTTGGTTTAAAAAAACTATTTGGCTGTGTTTTCATCTGACCAATCAGGGTCTCAATGTTAACCTTAAGCTCCGCCTACAAAAATTCTGTCTATCCAATGAGAAACGTTATACTTTTCGTGGTGGGGCAATGTTTTTAAAGTTTGCAACGTAACAGAGACGCTAAAAAGTCTCACGCTAAAACCTGCAGCTGGTGTGGTCCTTTTAGCGTTATCGTAAGATCTATACTGCTCTTCTGGAGGGCTCTAACTTTTAACATGGGCTGGGGAGTGATCCTAATGTAACACACATGCGAAAACGCTCACGCTAAAACTTGCGGGAGGTAGTGGCCCTTTTTGTGTTATCGTAAGATCTATACTGCTTTTCTGGAGGGCTCTAGCTTTTAACATGGGCTGGGGGTTGTCCTTGGCGTACCTGAGACGCGAAACCGTCTCACGCTAAAACGTGCGCGTTGTGTAGTTGTACAGGTAGGCTCGCGGCGTGGGTGCCCAGCCCCTCTCTTATCGTAGGGCCTTCTAGCTTAACACGGTTCTGCTCTCGGCCTCTGTCCTCGTTTCTCCCCTTGGAACTGCGTCTGCCTCACGGTGGGAAGGTACGACATGCATTTAGGCGTTCTTGTGTTAGTCTGTGGTATGCCATTTGCTCACTCATTACTCGTATTTCTTTGGTTAATTTAATGTCACGATTTATTCTGAGCTATGTGACATACTACTGGATTTGCTTATCATGTCAGGGTTTTCATGTAAGGTGTTGGATTTGCCTGATACTTTACAATAGTAGCTTGTCATTCTTCTAGTAGTATAATTTCTTCATTATTCTCAATAGAAGTAGTAATGTTGTCACTATTTTTATCTTCCATTTTTACACATTTTTATAAATTCTTGATATTTGGCTCATCTAAACATTTGGTTGGAGTAAACCTAAAAATGACTGATTTTATTCTATTTTGGCCACCACAAAGCGAGAATATAAGTATCAATCATTAATGCTGCTTCTTCACATCTCCTTGAAATTATTAATGCACATTGAACAGAATTAGGTAAGACCTTGCCATGATTATTTTTCGATTCCTTATTTGGAATTTCAGTTTTGATTACCAATGTGTTTTCATTTCATTAATAATATTTTTATGGGTAGTAAATGAGTTATCTGTCTCAGTTTAGTGGTAAGTCATTCGCTCTTAGAAAAATCTTGTCCATATCTGTATGAGCTAGCTGTGGTAATGTTGCACTAGATGGTTTTTATACCATATTTTTCATTGATAATATTATATAAAATATATATTGTGATAGAGAGACAGTAGTAATTCATATTGGTCAATGTAATTTGTAAAACTTAGAAAAAATTATTCATCCAAAGAAACCAAATTTTCACATTGAGGCAAATGAAATTTATTAGTGAAAGCAACATTACATTTACATGCATATAAATGATAGCATCTGATGTGTGGTTGGACATAGTTGCAAACTATTCTTGCTAATGATGTTCCTAAAATAACTCCATTTGAATTACTCAACAAAACATTTAATTTGAATGAGGTTCTGTTGAGTGAGCTCCAAGCGAACTGCCTGACATCTGCGATCTGCGATCTGTTTCTTTCAAGCGCTACTTACTGTTGTCGCCACCTATCGTCAAACAGCAGAAACAAAGTTGTACACCTTGTAACTGAAACTTCACTCAGAATTTTGTGACATGTTTGTTAATTAACTTCCATCAAAAATGCATTTGAAATTATTCAAATTTTTAAAAAGAAAATTTTGATGAGTGTAATTCACATTTTAAATAGCTCTGACAGCCTTTTCATAAACAAAATAAAATTATTTACAGTTGAATTAGTGATATTCAGGTTATTTACTTTATTTAACAGTTTTTATAATTTTTAAAAGAATCCTACCTACCCACCAGTAAATAAGGTCGAACTTAGATCAGCTGCATGAGTGGCTACTACATTACTGATCGAACTACTTCATTTTTGTGCTGCTTTGCTGCTTATGATCCATATATGAGGTGTGTATGAGCTACGTTTAAAACTTTAGAGCCCTTTTTTCGGAATTTTCTGCGTTGTGCGCTGTAACACTTTTATGAGAGGGCATCCTTGAGGTAGACTAGTAACCCACAAAGTCTCATCCCGAACTGAATCTCAGATCTTGGAAAGTCCCCTTGTTAGTAGCCAAATTGAAATTTTACACATAATTGTTTTTTGAGACAATACTAGTGATTTGCGAACGTTTGTCTTGCTGTCTGTGCAATAACGCTTCAACAGCATCATTTCCCCAGTCATCGGTTTGTGATGCCCTTAATTCATGTCAGATACATGTGAATTAGTGTGTGGCGCCTATATAGCCAAATAATTAATACTCAGTATCTTTTATAACAGGGTACGAACTTATTACTTAACTCACTGTAACATATAAAACAAGTGTAGTGACTGTCATTTCAGTTGCATAGCAGATGGTAATACGAGGATTGGAAATTTAATAGTGGCAACTATTTATTTATAGCTTGTAGTAAGAGATACGTGTTTCAAAGTTTTACTGACCTTCAAAGTAGTCACCAGCATTATGTATAACCCGTTGTCAGCAATGTGAAAGTCGTAGGATACTGTTAGCAGTGCCAGTTGTGCTGACAGTTCGAGTGGCTCCGTATGTCACCTGACAAATTTGTAGCAGTTCTGAAGCGAATGCTGTGAAGTGTTTATTTCAGTTCAGAAATAAAGTTTAACTAACGAGGGCTTTAGTCAGGGGAGTGCAATAGGTGGTATAGCACTTAGCAGCCCCATCAGTCAAACAAATCAGTAACAGCTTGCACTGTACGTGCTTAAGCAGTGTCCTGCAGGTCCTGCAGAAAGTGTCATCACTTCTGTCTCTATGCTGTTCATTTTTGGAACACAACGACGACCGGTTTCAGGCACTGTCTCTGGCTGAGCCAGATGCAGCTGCCTGCCCTGTTTCAGAGGATCATTCTCAGCCTTCAAGGTCCGGGCAATCGCAGAGGTTGGGCTTACTGGTAGTTGGGAGCTCCAATGTTAGGCGCGTAATGGGGCCCCTTAGGGATATGGCGGCTAAGGAGGGGAAGAAATCCAGTGTGCACTCCGTGTGCATTCCGGGAGGAGTCATTCCTGATGTGGAAAGGGTCCTTCCGGATGCCATGAAGAGCACAGGGTGCAGCCAGCTGCAGGTGGTGGCACATGTCGGCACTAATGACGTGTGTCGCTTTGGATCTGAGGAAATTCTCTCTGGATTCCAGCGGCTATCTGATTTGGTGAAGGCTGCCGGTCTTGCTTATGAGATGAAGGCAGAGCTCACCATCTGCAGCATCGTTGACAGAACCGACTGCGGACCTTTGGTGCAGAGCCGGGTGGAGGGTCTGAATCAGAGGCTCAGACGGTTTTGCGACCGTATTGGCTGCAGATTCCTTGACTTGCGCCATAGGGTGGTGGGGTTTCGGGTTCCGCTGAATAGGTCAGGAGTTCACTACACTCAGCTGGCGGCTACACGGGTAGCGGAGGCTGTGTGGCGTGGACTGGGCGGTTTTTTAGGTTAGAAGGCCTCGGGAAAGTGCGGGATGGGCTGCAATGTCAAAGGGTGCTTGGCAATTACAGGACGTGCTTGGATCAATGAACAGTCGGAATTATAGTTGTAAACTGTTGTAGTTGCGCTGGAAAAGTCCCTGAGCTTCAAGCGCTAATAGAAAGCACAGAAGCGGATATCGTTATAGGTACAGAAAGCTGGCTAAAGCCTGAAATAAGTTCTGCAGAAATTTTTACGAAGTCTCAGACGGTGTTCAGGAAAGATAGATTAGGCAGAATTGGTGGTGGAGTGTTGGTGTCTGTCAGTAGTGGTTTATCTTGTAGTGAAGTCGAAGTAGATACTCTGTGCGAATTGGTGTGGGTGGAGGTTATACTTAACAGCCGAATTAAGTTAATAATTGGCTCCTTCTACCGACCCCCAGACTCCGATGATACAGTTGCGGAACAGTTCAGAGAAAGTTTGAGTCTCGTAACAAATAAATACCCCACTCATACGGTTATAGTTGGTGGGGACTTCAACCTACCCTCGGTATGTTGGCAAAAATACTTGTTCAAAACCGGTGGTAGGCACAAAACGTCTTCCGAGATTGTCCTAAATGCATTCTCCGAAAATTATTTAGAGCAGTTAGTCCACGAACCCACGCGAATTGTAAATGGTTGCGAAAACACACTTGACCTCTTGGCCACAAACAATCCAGAGCTGATAGAGAGCATCATGACTGATACAGGGATTAGTGATCACAAGGTCATTGTAGCTAGGCTCAATACCATATCTTCCAAATCCATCAGAAACAAACGCAAAATAATTTTATTTAAAAAAGCGGATAAAGTACCACTAGAAGCCTTCCTAAAAGACAATTTCCATTCCTTCCGAACTGACTATGCGAATGTAGACGAGATGTGGCTCAAATTCAAAGATATAGTAGCAACAGCAATTGAGAGATTCATACCTCATAAATTGGTAAGAGATGGAACGGATCCCCCGTGGTACACAAAAAAGGTCCGAACGCTGTTGCAGAGGCAACGGAAAAAGCATGCGAAGTTCAGAAGAACGCGAAATCCTGAAGATGGGCTAAAATTTACAGACGCGCGAAATTTGGCACGTACTTCGATGCGAGATGCCTTTAATAGGTTCCACAACGAAACATTGTCTCGAAATTTGGTAGAAAATCCGAAGAAATTCTGGTCGTATGTAAAGTACACAAGCGGCAAGACGCAGTCAATACCTTCGCTGCGCAGTGCCGATGGTACTGTTATCGACGACTGCGCCGCTAAAGCGGAGTTATTGAACGCAGTTTTCCGAAATTCCTTCACCAGGGAAGACGAATGGAATATTCCAGAATTTGAAACACGAACATCTGCTAGCATGAGTTTCTTAGAAGTAGATACCTTAGGGGTTGCGAAGCAACTCAAATCGCTTGATACGGGCAAGTCTTCAGGTCCAGATTGTATACCGATTAGGTTCCTTTCAGATTGCGCTGATACTATAGCTCCCTACTTAGCACTCATATACAACCGCTCGCTCACCGATAGATCTGTACCTACAGATTGGAAAATTGCGCAGGTCGCACCAGTGTTCAAGAAGGGTAGTAGGAGTAATCCATTTAACTACAGACCTATATCATTGACGTCGGTTTGCAGTAGGGTTTTGGAGCATATACTGTATTCAAACATTATGAATCACCTCGAAGGGAACGATCTATTGACACGTAATCAGCATGGCTTCAGAAAACATCGCTCTTGTGCAACGCAGCTAGCTCTTTATTCGCACGAAGTAATGGCCGCTATCGACAGGGGATCTCAAGTTTATTCCGTATTTCTAGATTTCCGGAAAGCTTTTGACACCGTTCCTCACAAGCGACTTCTAATCAAGCTGCGGAGCTATGGGGTATCGTCTCAGTTGTGCGACTGGATTCGTGATTTCCTGTCAGGAAGGTCGCAGTTCGTAGTAATAGACGGCAAATCATCGAGTAAAACTGAAGTGATATCAGGTGTTCCCCAGGGAAGCGTCCTGGGACCTCTACTGTTCCTGATCTATATAAATGACCTGGGTGACAATCTGAGCAGTTCTCTTAGGTTGTTCGCGGATGATGCTGTAATTTACCGTCTAGTAAGGTCATCCGAAGACCAGTATCAGCTGCAAAGCGATTTAGAAAAGATTGCTGTATGGTGTGTCAGGTGGCAGTTGACGCTAAATAACGAAAAGTGTGAGATGATCCACATGAGTTCCAAAAGAAATCCGTTGGAATTCGATTACTCGATAAATAGTACAATTCTCAAGGCTGTCAATTCAACTAAGTACCTGGGTGTTAAAATTACAAACAACTTCAGTTGGAAGGACCACATAGATAATATTGTCGGGAAGGCGAGCCAAAGGTTGCGTTTCATTGGCAGGACACTTAGAAGATGCAACAAGTCCACTAAAGAGACAGCTTACACTACACTCGTTCGTCCTCTGTTAGAATATTGCTGCGCGGTGTGGGATCCTTACCAGGTGGGATTGACGGAGGACATCGAGAGGGTGCAAAGAAGGGCAGCTCGTTTTGTATTATCGCGTTATAGGGGAGAGAGTGTGGCAGATATGATACACGAGTTGGGATGGAAGTCATTACAGCATAGACGTTTTTCGTCGCGGCGAGACCTTTTTACGAAATTTCAGTCACCAACTTTCTCTTCCGAATGCGAAAATATTTTGTTGAGCCCAACCTACATAGGTAGGAATGATCATCAAAATAAAATAAGAGAAATCAGAGCTCGAACAGAAAGGTTTAGGTGTTCGTTTTTCCCGCTCGCTGTTCGGGAGTGGAATAGTAGAGAGATAGTATGATTGTGGTTCGATGAACCCTCTGCCAAGCACTTAAATGTGAATTGCAGAGTAGTCATGTAGATGTAGATGTAGATGTAGACTTAAGCCCTCGTAAATTCAACTCGATTTCTAAACTGAAGGAAAAACTTCATGGCATTCGCATCAGAACTGCTACAAATTCGTTGGGCAATAGACCGCGCCACTCAAACTGTCAACACAACTGGCATTGCTAAGAGTATCCTACGACTTCCACATCGCTGGCAACGGGCTACACACAGTGCTGTTGACTTCTTTGAAGGTCAGTAAAACTTGAAACACGTATCTATTTTCTACGACATGTATATAAATAGTTGCCACTATTAAAGTTCCAACCCTCGTATTTGATAAGTAAGTGTCAGCAGACTTATTGTAAATACCACAAGAATGAACGCTGCGTCTGCTTAGTGTCCTTGAGACAGGTGCTTCGTGTGTGACTGAAAAAGTATGTCTCTGTGCCTAAAGTCGCAAATTATTTAAATTCCGATTGTAGATTTTTTTCAAGTACTGCATAGGCACTGTTTCACCACCTATATACTGTGAATATGCTTGGTGTGTTAGAATGAGCTAGAGTGGTGGAGGTTTTCTTTAAAAAGTTAGCAATTTTTTGTCCCATACTCTGCTTGTGCTTGAGGAAAAGGTGAGGCGGTGAAACAGGGCAGAACTTTCTAAGCGCAAGGCAGTGTATAATGTAGTCTTGCTCGCAGAGGAGGACGATATATGGAGAGCTTAATCGGAGTTGTTACTAACAAGAAGCTCAGTCGCCCCCACCTTATCATTACTAAGGAAATTAGCGATAGAGTTAATGCGTCATCACTGACGTCACTCATACTACGTGGACAGCCTACCACCATCACATTCACTGAGCACCCATACCATTCTGAACATACACTTGTTACTATCATCTGCTCACAACGATTATAATTTAATTGGTACTGATGCTTTGACAAGAAAGGTGAAAAGTGCCGTATGAATGAAAATATCTACTTGGAATACTCCTAACACCGAGGTCCAAAATAACAAGATGTTAAGAAAACGAAGCGAAGGCCAAGGCCTCTATTTATTTTCTCAAGCTCTTACAGTTAAATCTTAATTAATTCCTGATAGATGCGTAGTAATGGGCCCTTTCGGCTATCAAAATATTCGTATTGGTATTATCAAAGATTAATTTCTTCGACACTCGATTACCAAAAGTAATACTCAATTTTGGATTGAATGTGATTCTGAACGCGATGTTAATTTGATTTTCAGTCAATCTGGTGACGACTTACGGAATGATGTCTGAATACAAAATGCACAAAACGGTTTTAATATTACTATGTGTTCTGGCCACGTGGAGAGCGCTTCAGTCCAAAGTATCTTGTGGAATGGGAGAGAAGCGGATACTTCTCTGTTGGCATTTGGCATATCATCTCGGGTTGGTGAATAGGGCGCCTGTGGAAAACTGAGGCGACCGTCAACAGTTAGGCCTATGTTAGTATTCGAGAATATATAGTGAAGATAAGCGTTGAGCTGCTGTAACTTCAATGAGACCTCTATTTCCAGCAGATCTGAACAGGAAATAACATAACGGTTTTCGATAGTTTTCGTATATTCACCTTTTCATTTCCTAAAGAGGGTAACAACAATGCTACTCTGTCATTTAGTATTCTGCTGTTGTCCCCAGTATAGTTCTTGCATTTCGTTCTGGTCCCGATGTCATGAAATTAGTTTCCTCTGTCGCCATCATAGCTTCTAGCCTCATAATTTGCCGCTAAATATATTCATGAGAAGGGGGATGTGTCAGAAAAGTAACGAATGGGTTTCCATCTTCTTTTATTTTATTCATTTGCCTTCTTTGTTTTTTGTCGCGTATTCAGATATTTTACAGTTTTCACCTACATTTTTCTGTTCTTTATCCTCTGCAAATAAATTACTGTTGCTTCAAGTCGAACCTCAGCTTGAATCCTCAGGATTCATAGGGATGTAAATCGCGTACAGTAGATTTTGCATTGGAGCTGCGTATTTTCTCTGATACGTTGAATTGTTGCAATGTCTCAACCATAAATGCTTGTTTTGTTATTACTCCCTGTGTTAGGCATCTGATATAACTTCTGGACTACTTGCGCGATGGTTGGACATTTTGGTTTGATTAACTTTAGTACCCAGTGTTCACATCTATGTTGACCTTTTCAGTCTTTTTTCTGAATTCGCAACAACTATTACCTCATATTCCTCAAATTTTCCTGTGCAGCCCGCCTGCTTAACTTAGTGGTAACGTGTTTGTCTCCCATGCAGGGGGTGCGAGTTCGATTCCCGGCCGTATTTGCGATTTTTTCCGTTCGTGGCCTTGGTGTAGAGTTGTTCTCGCATCACCGACACGCAGACTGCCCAATGTGGCGTCACCTGAAATGAAACTTGCTACCCGCCGACCGAATTTCGCCGGTTGGGTCCTCCGGCCATTTAATTTCATTTTTCTTGAACAGCTGGTGCTTGTTACTCCACCAAGGGAGTGTTGTTGCACAGCTCTGTCGCAACGCAGAAGTTAAAATTGTAGGATTTTTTTATACATCTCATGTCGATACCACATCATCTGATTAAACCGTTACGTCTTAACGTGCCCCTCCGCAGGCTACGACTATCATCATATGTTGGGACTCGGTAAACCGCGTTCCTCATTTCTGTTTAGCCAGCTACGGCAGGAGTTAAATTCTTAAATGCTGTAGAAAATACCAACACACCGTGCTAGCTGCATTTTTTTAAATACACTTGAATGAAATAATCTTATTTACAGGACAGCAGTTCCATCCATCAAAGCGGTGCTATTCAGGACTGATTTCAGGGCCAAGACAGGACAAAGCTAATCGCGTCCATTCCACGATCGCCGGACGTCAACCCGATAGAGAGTATGTGAGTGGAGCTATCGACGCCATTGTCATGTGGATCTACAAAAGAAGGAAACCACTGCCGCTAACATTTGGCCAACTAGCGTGTACAATACCGGAAGAGTTTGCACCACATGAGAAATGTGTGATGCTATGTAGGTGTTGACTTAGCGTGTACATTGCAAAAGGTAATGGGAGTGGAGGTGATGTTTAACAAGTCAAAACCCGATCTGCTGCAGCAGCCATCTGCAGTTGATGGCCACAGAGCGCCGCAGGTCAAACATAATGTCGATGTGAAGGCAGATTAAGGTATCGCTCACAGTGAGCGACTCAACGCTCCACAGAGGCAGGCCTTTACCGATACACATAACTCGCAATTTACATACATTATGAGATCCGCCAGTCGCTTTTCCATGGATCGCCACGTGCGCAAATGCCACCCAGGTATTGTCAGCACTTGCAAGGAAGAGGACCAAATCGTCTGGAAAGGCGGTGCAGCAAAATCGATGTCCACCTCGGGACATCCCCTTCAGTCGCTGTGGTAGTCGACATAACAATGACTAGAGCGGAAGCGTACAGCACTGCACAACACATGATAGGATCAGTTGTGTGAGACTGCTATTTTACAGGACCTAGGATGGCGCACCGTGCAGGAAACGTATGACCACCTCAACTATGGTTTCAGTGTATCCCATATGACAGATATGGGTTTGAGGAGGCCTATGCTGCACGAAAATGTTGAGCTCAAATGAGGGCAATCACACCACTACAGCGGCAGAGCGCTGTCCAAATGTTGCATGCTCCGCCTAGTGACACGTGATCGTAGAACATGACATAACGAGTCGTTCTCTTAAGTTAGACTGCCAAAAAGAGTGTAAAGAACTTCATGTCGCTATTTAGCGCGGTCTCTGATTGTATCGACACCCTGGTAGTTCTTGAATAGGACAATGGGGGCCTCTACAAGGCACTGGGGGCCCTCACCATGGTGGACAATCAGTTCAGTCCATTTGGGTGCTAAGATATGTTGGAGAGCGTGATAAAATTCGAGAGGTTGCCATCAGATGACATGTTAGCAGCTCCCACTTGGATAGGATCAAGGACTTTGTCTTCCCTTACTCATGCCTCTATTGTTAATACCGCTTCCTCTGTTATCATGCTGAACACGAGCCAAGAGACTTCGTCAATGACAGTTCGTAAATGGGGAGCACAGTGGCCGTGAACGGCGACTCTAAAGCCACATTAGGTGTCATATTACCTCCCTTCGTCATTAGTGAAGGTTCGAATCAGGTGATGGAACCGTTGTCGCCTGTTGCTAGAAGGTGGTACATCAATGGAGCTTCCAAACGCATATGGTCACGAGTGCCTCACACCAGCATCCCTTCAAGGTGGCGGCGAGTGAGGGCTGCAGCCTGTGTTTTGGCTCAGTTCACTATTGTTCATCGTTCAGGTGAAAAAACATCGTAGACCAGTCCCTCATCACTCGATAATAAAAGTTCAGGGATTGCCTCCTCCAAGCTGCCGAGTGTCTGTCATATGTCATCAAGGTCAAACAGAGGGCAGCTTTTGCACAGAACAGCCCCCATGACAATGTAGACAATTAAGTGCCATGGCACTGGTGACATCGATGTGACTTGGTATTCATAAGTTTCAAGTAGTCAGGAGACGCCAATAGGACAACATTCAGCTTCCAAACACCCTTCCATTCCAAACCGTCTGGTGGTCGATTGTAACAGTGCAGGCATATGGCGCATGATCGGAAAAACCGACAAACATACTTTCAGCCAGTCAGGTACCTCCCGCCAATGAGCGTGAGATATAAATGCGATCAAGGTGAGTTGAACAATGTGTGGTGTAGTGCACGAAATTAGGACAGTCGCCATGTACATATTCCCACATATCCATAAGTTGGAGATGGTCGATGATCGTGGCAAGCTCTATGCAAGGTGTCACAGCAACTAATCTTTGGGGTGGAGGATGGAATAAAATCACTACACAGCGCCAATGCATCTTGCTGACTCAAGAAAAAAGGTAAGACCGCCTCTGTAAAGAGGTAGGTGGTCCCCTTGGCCTGCTGGATCCTGAAGGAGCGTAGATGTTAATGATCCAGACATCGAACAATGTGAGAGCCATGTCCCTCTTATCCAGAAGATATTTGACATCGTCGATGGGTAACCCTTCACAGATGAAGATCGCAACACATTTACTGGCATCTGATGCGTGGAAGACAAAAGCGATATACCCAAACAGATTAAGAAAACCATCAGTATGCACTTCTTGTATACATCCGCCACACGCTACAGTCGCAGGTTCGATTTTTACCTTGGGCATGGATGTGTGTGATGTCCTTAGGTTAGTTAGGTTTAAGTAGTTCTAAGTTCTAGAGGACCGATGACCTTAGATGTTAAGTCCCATGGTGCTCAGAGCCATTTGCACCATCCGTCACATGAAGCTTATCGTGCAGCAGTTAATGTGGAGCACAGAAAGCATTGATACTGATCGTACGTAGATAATGTGTCTGCTCAGGCAGTCGAGATATGGGGTCTACCACTGGCAACCACCCAGGGCAGATCGTACAAGATGTTCAAAGCTGCAGCAGTCATGTGGTGAGGTAGTGGGAGGTTATGCCATCCGAACATGCCCACCCATGACATTCACAGGCCGTTCTGATTCCTCCTCTACGTCGTCCACCAAAGAAACAGAAGCAGCACCAGCGTGTTGTTTAGGTGTAGAATCATCTGGGTGTCACGTCCTGTCAATGACCTCCAGAGGGTGCAGGTGGCGGAGAGGAAGCCTTCACAGGCTGCGGAGGACAACCACTGAGGAAGGTGAGGAAGGAGGCATACTCAACTACAAGCCTTCCGAGACTGATGCGTTTTCCTTTGTCGGTTTACCGCCCCATGCGGCCATCCTGAGGAGACAGTCGTCAGGTGCTATACGACTTTGTTTCTTGCGCTCCCTCAGTGACTTCTGCTTCTGAACATTTTGTTCTGTATTAGAATGAGATTGGCCATCAGTTGACCCAGTCCCACCTGCAAGGAGAGAAGAGATTGGTACGCCACTACAGTCGACGTCCATCACAACTGCAAGATCGCTTCTCTGGTTTTGATGGGCGTGCAAGGGCGTCATTTCCGCCAGAAGTGATGGAGAGGGGACCTGAAGACTCGCCTCCCCGTCAGTGGCTGTTAACTATGGCAGATCAGAAGCAGTGTAGGCTGGTACATCCGACACCTTCGCTACAGTGGCGTAGGTGACAAGGAGCACTAAATACGTCAAGGATGGTGCGCCATCTCCTACTAGCGTCTGAATCAGGCATCTGCAGAGGAAAGTCGACCACACGTGGCCCTCCTGGCCGCAGCCTGCACAAGTTCGTGGTTGACTGTCGTAAATTATGATCACCCACATGGCACCAATCATGAAATAAGAAGATACATGATTTGTCAGTTCAACTTTGATCTGATGCACCCTTCTTAAGAGCTGCTGGTTCCCCCATTTTTCTGCGACGTGACTGATGCCATTTCCGTATGGTCAAAAGGAAGAAACGAACACGTGATCAACTGAAACAGTTTTAACGTGGCCATTCAGTTGCTGAATTTCGGTTCTTGGGAGAAACGCCACACATCTGCCCAAAGTTCTTCAGTCTGCAGTTTGAAATACATGATGCTTCTCTTGTTGGACAAGTGAATTCTTACAACACCTTCAGGCACGAGATGAAGTTCGACACGTTCGAACTGTTCCACTTCACACGCTCGACATGATGCATTTTCCGTATGGAGGCTGATCTTTATAGTCGCACAGTGGTAAGGCAACGCCATTGCAGATCAAAACATGAAGGAAGATAGCGACTTACGGCACGTGCTGATGTGTAGGTAAAAACGCGCATGCAGAGCGCTCCTCACAGAGCCTAGCACGTCCACCTCATATCACGGATATGAGCCGACTACCACTAGGCCACTAGCAGGTACAGTTCTGCAGCGGCTAGCGAAGAATGACAGCACGTCCTCCGTACACCTCCTGCAGCGTTGCCAGGTCAGGAATATATCCAGGCAGAATTCTGTGGGGTGGTCCGTTATAATGGCCATCTCAAGAGACTGACGTCGATTTAGTCTCTGCTGCGGCCCGCCGACGGCCGTGTTTTATTTCTGGGACTTGAATATCGTCACTCACTTAGTTTGCTAGCCAATATTTGCAAATTCATCAGATTCCGAAACTGTCAGCCAGGGTGAAATGTTCTTTGTACTGGAACACTTAACTCAGGTCTGAATGCACCACAGGCTGCCCTCGTACGAAGTAAGTGTTTGAAAGAGCATCACGGGCAACCCAAGGCTTCAATCTCTCGGTGCCTCTACTATCTTTCACCAAGGAGACCTTATTGCACCAGTCTCAGGACTTATGTCCCTGAAAAAAAGAGCAATTATGGCCACAGGTTAAGATCATTTTGAAGGGCAAAATTGTCAGTGTGTCGCGGAATGTGAGAAAGACATTCTTAGCATTGAAGATTTGATTCGTGACTGGTGGGTCCTTTTCGCAAAAGCTGCACCTATGGAATCAGCTCCCCAGCAGTCACTTTTCAATTTTATGATGTTTCACTACATTTAACATATAGCCGTGGAGTTGAAAATTAATTGTCGAAACGAAATAGCAGTTAATTGCAAGAAATACTGGACGATCAGAAGGTTTCTATTCGAAGGGTATACAGTCTAGAATCGGTATGACAGTCAGGCAAAATCGACGTGAGCATTGAGGCAATCATCCCACCGATACGCCAGGCTGAAGATAACCATTTGGTCAAAGACTGTGTAATGCTGCATGAAGAAGGCTGTAAGTACGTGCTGCATATACTCGTCCGACAGGAATCATCGACACTTCAAGGCATTTTCTAAAGGACCGAAGGTGTGACAACTGCAGAGGGACAGATCAGGACTATCGGGCAGGTGCTCACCTGTCTCCCATTTGAATTGAAGTAAATTGTGCTGGCTTCCTAGATCGACCCGCGTCTTGTCTCGAATGGCGACCAACACAGAACGTGGCGCACCATTCCACAGACATGCTGCCCCAAAAGCATTCTTCAGGCTCTGATGGACGTCTACCAGTGTTTGTCCTTCCACATCCAAGAACAGAATAACAGCACGTTGGTCATGTTTGGACACATTTGGTAATAACGTCGCCATTGTTCTCGCTTCTGCATTCAGCGCACAAACGTCGAAAGACACGAACGTGACACTAATCCCCAGGACTTTCGATACGGTATTCACTAATATAAAGACCGATTAGCAAGTAACTTTTGTGTGTATAACATAAATATTTCGTTAAAATTGGCTGACCTAAGATGCTGTTTGTCGGTAAATCGTGCCTCCGAGAAATTTCCTGTCATCTGCTGCTTACGTCGTTTTAAGTTATAATTTGGAGTTAATATTCAGTTAGCTATCGTTGTTCTCTAAGTTATAATTCTACGCAGTAGCCCGTCATAAACTAAATTATCAATATGCCACCCAAGTCGTCCGGCTGTAGTTATTAACTGTTAAAAGCACCAAGCCGGAAGAGAGAGGGGAAAATAGGCTTGTCAGAGGGTCGTTAATTACGCAAATAAAAAGACGTCAATATGTCACAGAATATGTAAAATAAATTAAACAACTATAATTACAACTCCTGTTGCAAACAACGGGAAAAATTTTGCTGTTTTTCATCAATACCAATGTTGATCTACATATGATGCACACTGGATTGTAACCATCATGAAAACCGAACAGTACAAAACTATTTTATCTGTAGTCCCCCGCAGTTCGAAATTAAATGAGAGAAAATACGAAATTTTTCGCAGACTAAAAAATAGCAAAATAAACGGTGATGCGACACAATCAGTACAGTCTTGAAAAAACAATAATGCATTGAATATGGCTACAGGAAACAGAGTTCAGCATCATGGTTGATCCGGTAATTTCCAAGAATGATTGCATATCGAAGTCACGGGGTCCAGACGATGCATGTGTTGACTGTGGAGCTGCAAAGTCTGTAAAACTTCGTAAGAGGAGTGTCGATGCTGAAAAAGCGTTGCAATTTCAATGCGGAGAGTGCGGAAAACGAACGAGTATCGGGAAAAATACGTGGTTCGACTCTTCCAAGTTATCCATTCAGACGAGCGTAATTCTTGAATCGTGCTGGATTCGAGATTACACGTTGCAAGCGACAGCATCAGAAACTGAGTTATCTGCAAATACCGTGTGTAGCTACTTAGAGTTTCGCCGAGAAGTCTGTTACGCGGCAATGACAAATGATAGTGTACCAACTGGTGGAGCGAATAAAGTTGTAGAAGTAGACGAATGTCATATAGCTAGACGAAAGAACCGGAGAAGGACAAGCTTCAAAAAGTGAAATAGATCACGTTTGGGTATTCGGTGGAATAGAAAGAGAGTCCTGGAAGTGTTTCGTTGTCAAAGTATTGTCCCCAGACGAGGCCACTTTAGTGGGTCTCATAAAACACTTCACACTGCCGGTACTAAAGCTATTACAGACGGGTTTCTGTCTTAAAAGACTGAAAGCTGAAGGGCTCGACCACGAATTAAGGGCGATTCTGTGGAGTTCGTATCTTCGGATGACCCCATTGTCCACACCCAGAATACTGAGCGGCTGTGGAAATCTGTTAAGTCTTCCATAAAAACAGAAGGGCGTCTCGGGCAAAGGGACGAACTGTACTTGTTGCAGTATCTATACTTCCACAACTTGGGTTTGCAGGGGAAGGTTAACGCATGCGACACTCTACCGATATTCTTGCGTGATATTGGCAGAGTTTACCCTGGTTATGAGAAAAACGGAACTGTCCCTGTAGCATAATGATCGATTTACTATCTCACATTCGATATGTATCGTTTGCACCCCGCGAATTCGATAGGCAATCATTATTGGAAATTACCCTGCCTCGTACATATTATACAAATTTGCGCGTTTGAGGGAACTAAAATACGAAAGGCTCAAACGCAGAGATGGTGTGTCTACACGCTGCTGAACCGAAGTTAGTGATCTTAGTAATCATCGTTCTATTCATTTCAAGTGGCTGGAACTCTCAATTGTCAACGCTGACGCGCAGAGTGGAAGAGTTTCTTTCGCCAGCCTATGTGACAGAAGGCGGTGTGTTTCAGCTATGAGCAGGGACGTTCATCACGTACCTTATTCAGCTGACTCACAGCCGCGCCTTGAGAGAGTACGCTTAGGTCCTTCTCAAGGTTCTATGCGAAGCCGCTGTTCACTCTTGGATGGAACTAAAAGACTTCTTCAGCAAAATCAAGAAATAGATTAAAGCAACGAATTCACGAAGTAATCGAATCAATATCGAAGTAATGCTAGGCAACAGCCAAGCCGCTTCAGGTGATGTTGTATTGTTGAGGGCATGCACCGAGAACGATGTTGAGCGCCTGCGGCGATGACTTGAGGACACCCCTCACAATGTCTTATTGGTCATACAAATTTTATTTCTACCTTCAGAATACTGATACAAATGGGGAGAACTACACCGATACTACACGAACCTGTTAACGAACCTGTGCGAAATTTAAACGTTTGTCGATAAATCTGTATTTTTTCGCTAAGTATTATGTAATCAAACATTCGTATCTTTACGAGTAGTAACATTTGGGAGCATCAGAAATAGACAAGCCGATTATTTTATAACAATTATTTGCTGTTAATCAGAAGAGTATCACAAACCGATGGGCTAATAATTTTATAATAGTTATTTGTTGTTGTTCAGTGAGTCTTGTATGGAGTAAAATGTTAATGGCCAGATCAGGTTCACCTGTTTCTATATTTGTCTTCGACAACAAAGACATATTGCACGAAAGGTTACTCAGGAGTTATTTCCCAAAGACGAAACCGGGCACACTGAAGGTGCGACATTGCTATTCGCATTGGCGGCTAGGCACTCGTAAGGGTCTCCCTGCTTCTCTCTGTGTCCACTTGATCCACCTGACCTACAGGACGGGTTCACGCACTGAGAAGTTGCCGTCTGTCATGTCTGTGTTCCCAGGCATCAGGCTCAGTCGCACGTTGTACTCTGTGCTGGTCGTAAAAATCACACACCAACGTGTGCATTATTAATGTCAGTCGCCATGAAGTTTGACTTACGATTTAAAGATAACTTCGGTGCCGTCCAAAGAACGAGTTCCTGTGGCAAAGACGGTACCTCGCGACGGAGGCAACAGTAATCACAACCGACAACCGCTGCCAGATGCAGCGACAAATCCGAGACGTCGTCGTAGACAGACATTCAAGAGTTCCACTCACCACCGCTGCAGGATGGTTACTTACGTCAGAGCGGACCGCCACTCTCCCCAGTCTGCAATCATCGCCGAAGACGACAGGGTCACCTCACTGGAGGACGTAATCAGGACTTTGTCAAAGAGGAGGGGGGGGTTTCGATTCGCTATAGAGGTCCTTAAAAAGTCTCATGTTTTTCCGTTTATTCTGAAAATTTCCACGAAGAACGATTGTTGTTGTTGTTGTTGTTGTTGTCTTCAGTCCTGAGACTGGTTTTATGCAGCTCTCCATGCAACTCTATCTACCATTTTATTCGACAATGCTCTCGGGGATTTCGAAAAGCGGAGACATGATTTCGTTACGTACTGATCTTGTATTTTGGCAATCCACTAAGAAGTAGTCATGCTTCAATCTCCCACCACCCTCCCAAGACATTTTACGCTCTTCTTATTTCAGTCTGGATGTGAGCTGAGGACGTGATCAGATGTATTCGAGCGTTAATTTTTTTCGACACCCTCGTTATTAGCGACAAAGCATTTTGAATAAAGATATTTCTGTTCGACAGATTAGCAAGAACAATTTTTGGTGCCGAAAGTACGTAGATATGAAATTTATGTAAATACACAAAACTGCAACCAGTCACTTTTTTTAAATGGATAAAAACCGGTTTTCGAACCTTTTGATGTCCGTCACCAGATGTTTTTCTGGAAGTTACATGACAAAGATAGGCCTAAGTCGTCAATTTTATCGAGATCTTTGTAACAAGCAGCAGTTGCATAGCACATGCTGCATGATGGCAAAGTTTCGCTATCACAGTGTGAATGTATATAGGTTGTGTGAAAGTGTGTATCCCCCTTCTAACAGCCGCGTACCGCAAGTCTCTAGAGGAACGGAAGGTTCCAAATAATTGGAAAAGAGCACAGGTAATCCCAGTTTTCAAGAAGGGGCGTCGAGCAGATGCGCAAAACTATAAACCTATATCTCTCACGTCGAACTGTTGCAGAATTTTAGAACAAGTTTTTTGCTCGCGTATCATTTCATATCTGGAAACACAGAATCTACTCTGTAGTAATCAACATGGATTCCGGAAAAAGCGATCGTATGAGGCCCAACTCGCTTTATTTGTTCATTATACCCAGAAAATATTAGATACAGGCTCCCAGGTAGATGCTATTTTCCTTGACTTCCGGAAGGCGTTCGATACAGTTCCGCACTGTCGCCTGATAAACAAAGTAACAGCCTACGGAAAATCAGACCATCTGCGTGGCCGGACTGAAGAGTTTTTAGCAAACGGAACACAGCATGTTTTCTCAATGGAGAGATGTCTACTGACGTTAAAGTAACGTCTGGCGTGCCGCAGCGGAGTGTTAGGGGACCATTGCTTTTCACAATATATTCAAATGACCTAGTAGATAGTGTCGGAAGTTCCATGAGGCTTTTCGCGGAGGATGCTGTAGTATACAGAGAAGTTTCAGCATTAGAAAATTGCAGCGAAATGCAGGAAGTTCTGCAGCGGATAGGCACTTGGTGCAGGGAGTGGAAACTAACCCTTAACATAGACAAATGTAATGTATTGCGAATACATAGAAAGAAGGGTCCTTTATTGTATGATTATATGATAGCGGAACAAACACTGGTAGCAGTTACGTCTGTAAAATATCTGGGAGTATGCGTGCGGAACGATTTGAAGTGGAATGAAGATATAAAATTAATTGTTGGTAAGGCGGCTGCCAGTTTGAGATTAATTGGGAGAGTCCTTAGGAAATGTAGTCCATCAACAAAGGAGGTGGCTTACAAAACAATTGTTCGACCTATACTTGAGTATTGTTCATCAGTGTGGGATGCGTACCAGGTCGGGTTGGCAGAGGAGATAGAGAAGATCCAAAGAAGAGCAGTGTGTTTCGTCACAGGGTTATTCGGTAAGTGTGATAGCGTTTCGGAGGTGTCTAGCAAGCTCAAGTGGCAGACGCTGCAAGACAGCCGCTCTGCATCGCAGTGTAGCTTGCCGTCCAGGTTTCGAGAGGGTGCGTTTCTGGATGAGTTATCGATATCTTGCTTCCCCCTACCTATATGTCCCGAGGAGAACGGAGGCTTTCCGGCAGTCGTTCTTCCCGCCAACCATACGCGACTGGAACAGGAAAGGGAGGTAATGACTGTGGCACGTAAAGTGCCCTCCGCCACACACCGTTGCGTGGCTTGTGGAGTATAAATGTAGATGTACCAGAAGGCCATCAAATGGAAGCAGACAGATGAACAGTAACGGAAGAGAGCCGCCCTTACCGTCATAGTAAGTGTAAAACCAAAATTTTGCATCCATATGAACAGAAACCAATACTAATGGATATACATTAAATCATGTTCCACGTTTGTGAAAGAGCCATCACCCAGCATTATGCTAGAAATAATGATGTGACTTCCAGAAAACCATCTGAAGATGGACTTGAAAAGGTTCGAAACCCTGTTCATGTAATTATGTATAACTATTCAAAAAAGTGACAGGTTGCAGTTTTATGTACACACGCCAAAAAAAGTTTTGCGTCACCCCAGTTCCCAGAACTCCTGAAGATAGACGTTGACTGTGAGTATTGTATCACAGAAACAGTCCTTATGACTGTTGAGAGACGTCACTAAATCCGACCAAAGATGTAAACAACCATCATGAGCTGCACCTGTTAGACAGAGGGGGTCCAAAAGCCGATCAGTTCCAGTCATTCTACCAGTAAGGAGGTACACGGCTAGTGTGTCCATGCCTAGACTGTCAATACGGCTGTTCGATCGCGACCACGTTGTTACTTTGTGCCAGGAAGGGCTATCAAAAAGGGAAATGTCCAGGCGTCTCGGAGTGAACCAAAGCGATGTTGTTCGGACATGGAGAAGATACAGAGAGACAGGAGCTGTCGATGACATGCTTCGCTCAGGGCGGCCAAGGGCTACTACGGAAATGGATGACAGCTACATACGGATTATGGCTCGGAGGAAACCTGACAGCGACAAGACCATGTTGAGTAATGCTTTTCGTGCACCCACAGGACGTCGTGTTACGATTCAAACTGTACACAATAGGCTGCATGATGCACAACTTCACTTCCAACGTCCATGGCGGGGTCCATCTTTGCCACCACGACACCTTGCAGCGTGGTTCAGATGGGCCCCAACAACATGCCGAATGGACCGCTCAGGATTGGCATCACGTTCTCTTCACCGATGATTGTCGCATATGCCTTCAACCACACAATAGTCTGAGACGTGTTTGGAGGCAACCCGGTCAGGCTGAACGCCTTAGGCACACTGTCCAGCGATTGCAGCAAGGTGGAGATTTCCTGGTGTTTTGGGGTGGCATTATGTGGGTCCGACGTAGGCCACTGGTGATCATGGAAGGCGCCAAACGGCTGTACGATACGTGAATGCCATCCCCCGGCCGATAGTGCAACCATGTTTGTTTTTGTTGTGTAGCTCTCCATACTACACTATCCTCTGCAACCCCCTTCATCTCCAAGTACCTGCTTCAACCTACTTCCTTCTGAATCTGCTTAGTGTATTCATCTCTTGGTCTCCCTTTAGGATTTTTACTCTCTACGCTGCCCTCATATTCTAAATTGGTGATCCCTTGATGCCTCAGAACATGTCCTACTAACCGATCCTTTCTTCTAGTCAAGTTGTGCCACAAATTCCTCTTCTCCCCAATTCTATTCACTACCTCCTCATTAGTTACGTGATCTACTCATCTAATCTGCAGCTTTCTTCTGAAGCACCACATTTCAAAAGCTTCTATTCTATCCTTGTCTAAACTATTTATCGCCCGTGTTTGACTTCCATACGTGGCTACACTCCATACAAATACTTTCACAATGGACTTCCTGACACTTAAATCTATACCCGATGTTAATAAGTTTCTCTTCTTCAGAAACGCTTTCCTTGCCACAGCCAGTCTACATTTTATATCCTCTCTACGTCGACCACCATCGTTTATTTTGCTCCCCAAATAGCAAAACTAATTTACTGCTCTAAGTGCCTCATTTCCTAATCTAATTCCCTCAGCATCACACATTCCATTATCGTCGTTTGGCTTTTGTTGATGTTCATCTTACATCCTTCTTTCAAGACACTGTCCATTCCGTTTAACTGCTCTTCCAGGTCCTTTGCTATTTCTGACAGAATTACTTATGTCGACGACAAACCTCATAGTTTTTGTTTCTTCTCCGTGGATTTTAATTCCTACTCCATATTTTCCTTTTGTTTCTTATACTGCTTGCTAAATATAAAGATTGAATAACATCGGGGATAGGCTGTCTCAGTCACTTCCCAACCACTGCTTCCCTTTCATGCCCCTCGACCCTTATAACCGCCATCTGGTTTCTGTACAAACTGTAAATAGCTTTCGCCCCCTGTATTTGAGATTCGTGTTAGTGTTTTGCAGCCGTGACTTATTAAACTAATAACGCGGTAATTTTCACGCCTGTCAACACCTGCTTTCTTCGGGATTGGAATTATTATATTCTTCTTGAAGCCTGAGGGTACTTCTCATGTCTTATACATCTTGCGCACCAGATGGGAGAGTTTTGTCAGTGTGGTACACAACACTTCGAATAAACACCGAACAACGCGCTCCAGTACGCGGCCGCCAAATACATCGCTGGCCGCACTTCTCTGGGCGGCCCGCTGCTTCCATCGCTGGCCGTGTTCACACGCACGCTCCCTTACGTGGCCGAGAAATACATCGCCGGCCGCACTTCTCCGGCGGCTCGCGGCTACCATCGCTGGCCGCCTTGGTGCGCGCGCGTTTGTCAGCACACAGCAATTGGCTACGCCAGAAAACATTGCGATTGGTTTTCCCTGGAAAACAGCGACCCCAGCCGACGGCTCCATTAACTATCAAGTCTTATATAAACACTGCCGCCGCCACAAACGGTAGTTCTCGTCGGGAAGTGCAGTACGCCGTGTTCCAGCTGCTTGTGGATGACTCGCTGCACCACTCGAAGTTACCTGCCTGCTCGACTTAAATCTTGCGACTTCACTCGGAGAGACTGAACTTCACTGGACTTGGGAATAATTACGGGACGTGCACTCCACCATGGACATTTGGACATCGGTATAACCGAACTTTAATTATGCATTACTTCTGAGTGTGAGCCTGGGTAGACGCGTGGCTAACATAATTGTTATAAATTGATTTGTGATTTAATAAACCAGACTGAAGAGGTTATTGTGTTATTCCTGGTTATAACAGTCAGGACTGGCTCTCCCAAAGCTATCCGTAGTTCTAATGGAATCTAGTCTACTCCGAGAGCCTTGTTTCGACTTAGGTCTTTCAGTGCTCTGTCAAACTCTTAACGCAGTATCATAACTCCTATTTCATCTTCATTTACGTCCTCTTCCATCTCCACAATATTGCCCTCAAGTACATCGCCCTTGTATAGACCCTCTATACTCCTTCCACCTTTCTGCTTACCGTTCTTTGCTTGGTTCTTGTTTTCCATCTGAGATCTTGATATTCACACAAGTGGTTATCTTTTCTCCAAAGGTCTCTTTATTTTTCCTGTATTCAGTATCTATCTTACCCCTACTGATATACGACTCTACATCCTTATATTCATCTTCTAGCCATCCCTGCTTAACCATTTTGAGCGTCCTGTCGATCTCATTTTTGAGACATCTGTATTCCTTTTTGACTACTTCATTTACTGCAGTTTTATATTTTCTCCTTTCAACAATTATATTCAGTATCTCTTCCGTTACCCAAGGCTTTCTACTAGCCTTCGTCTTTTTACCTACTTGATCCTCTGCTGCCTTCACTATTTCATCTCTCAAAGCTAGCCATTCTCTTTCTACTGTATTTCTTTCCCCAGTTCTTGTCAATCGTTCCATAATGCTCTCTCTGAAAATCTCTACAACCTCCGTTTCTTTCAGATTGTCCAGTTCTCATCATCTTAAATTCCTACCTTTTAGCAGTTTCTTCAGTTTTAATCTGATAACCAATAGATTGTGGTCGGAGTCTACATCTGCCCCTGCAAATGTCTTACAGTTTAAAACCTAGTTCCTAAATCTCCGTCTTATAATTATATAATCTATCTGAAACCTTCAAGTGTCTCCAGGCCTCTTCCGCGTAAACAATCTTCTTTCATCATAAAGCTATGCTCTGTGCAAAATTCTACCAGGCGGCTTCCTCTTTCATTCCTTACCCCCATTCTATATTCACCTACTACTTTTCCTTCTCTCCCTCTTCCTACTATCGAATTCCAGTCCTCCATGACTATTGCATTTTCGTCTACCTTCACTATCTGAATAATTACTTTTATCTCATCATACATTTTTTCAATCTCTTCATCTGTGGAGCTAGTTTGCATTTATAATTGTACTATTGTGGTAAGCGTGGGCTTCGTGTCTATCTTGGCTACAATGATGCGTTCACTATGCTGTTCTTAGTAGCTTAGCCGCGCTCCTATTTCTTATTCATTATTAAGCCTATTCCTGCATTACTCCTATTTGGTTTAGTATTTATAACCCTGTATTCACATGACCAGAAGTGTTGCTTCCGCCCGGAAATCCGAATGGGGGACTATTTTACATCCGGAGTATTTTACCAAAGGGGCCGCTAACATCATTTAACCATACAGAAAAGCTTCAGGCCCTCGGGAAATATTACGGCTGTAGTTTCTTCTTGCTTTCAGCCGTTCACAGTACCAGCACGGCAAGGCCGTTTTGGTTAGTGTTACAAGGCCAGATCAGTCAATCATCCAGACTGTTGCCCCCTGCAACTTCACAAAAGGCTGCTGCTCCTCTTCAGAAACCACACATTTGTCTGGCCTCTCAATAGATACCCCTTCGTTCTGGTTGCACCTACGGTATGGCTATATTTATCGCTGAGACGCGCAAGCCTTCCAACCAACGGTAAGGTCCATGTTTCATGGGTGTAGTGCGGCCATATCGGGCAGCATATGGTTGCAACCAAATCGGCAGCATATTTGCGAGGCATTCGTCTTCATGGGCGTCAATCCGCGCCTACATCATACACATCTTGTGAATGACTTCCTTCAGGATAAAGACATCGCTCGACTAGAGTGACAATCATGTTCTCCAGTCATGAACCCTATCTACCATGCACGGGATGGATTGAAAAGAGCTGTTTATTGACGACGTGACCCATCAACCACTCCGAGGGGTCTAGGCCGAGTCACAGTTGAGGAATGGGATAATCTGGACCGACAGTGCATTGATGAACTTGTGGATAGTATACAACGACGAATACAGGCATGCATCAATGCAATAAGACGTGTCAGTGGGTATTATGGGTACCGGTGTGTACAACAATCTGGACCACCACCTATGAAGGTCCAGCTGTATGGTGGTACAACATGCAATGTGTTGTCCGGACCGCTTGGACGCCCCTTCGGGTACATCCTTGTCCCACTACAGAGTCAGCAGTGCGAGAGTTGTATTACACAGCTCTGTGCAGCAAAGTTTATAATCAATTATAAATTTAGAGAAGAGACTGTTATCTTGTACTGTACCAAGTGGTACGTTAGTCTTCAGTGTTAGTACCAAATACACATAACGTCGACGCTTGTAACTATACTTCTGGGCCCCTACTTCGGCCGGCAGTGCCGTCGTTCAGCGACTGCGCAGGTGCCTGGCAGGCGTCGCAGTGAGAGGACGCTACACACTGTGCTGGGGCACCCAGCGTGCCGAAAGTGACCGTCTCGTAAATCCAGCTCATCTAATATTAATGCTTAACTTTGACAATTACACTGATGTGTCTCAAGCAAAGGGCGACATACAAAATAAGCAATCTCTTCAGTATAATAATTCCTATGCTTATATTACATAGAGGGCACAAGCGAAGTATCGCTTCTATCCAAATCACTACTCTTGAAGCTAGAACTGAACTGGGGCGTCGCCAGTCGGTTACGGCGCTTATGTCCTCTTCACATAGGGCTCGCTGCTGCCGCGTTGTCGTCCTGGAGAGGGGTCGGTCAGCGTGCGATTGGCTGACGGCCTCTCACAGCCTTCTCTATTCTCAACTGGCGTGCCGGCATTTGAATTTACGCCGCAACAAAAAGTAAAATACAATAGGTTATAGAAATGGTTGATACATGTTTCACTGGTGTTGTAAATCATGTAAAGCAAATGAGGCATGCCAAATGTGTTTGTAATCTATTTTGTGTCTTACTTTTAGAAAAAAACATTTTCCACAGCATTTGACCATTTTTCAAAGATATTAACTTTCAAGGTTTGCTCAGCAGGCTTGAAATATGTTTATAGATTTATGTTCTATTATAAGCAGCATGCAGATGAAAAGTAAGCAACGAAGTTTCAGTTTATACTATAAGCTGATATTTATTTATTCAACACGAAAGAAAGTATTCAGGAACTTGTACATCAGTAACTTTTGTATGGAAAATAAGCAGGCTCTGAAGTAATGAACCTCTTCACACTCCATTGTACAGCTAGCTGCTATTATCCCTCAGAGCGCTTTTTTCGTTATTACTGAGTACTTCAAGCAACTAAACCTTCTTTGTAAAATTAGACAACATGGTGGTTAATTTGATACTACATTTAATTATTTCCGACTGTTCATTTGGTCATGAAAATTTGAGTAAACGCCCTCTGACAAGGGAAGGCCAAACGTTTGGGTCACGGATTCACTTCAAACTTTGTGCAGCTTTAGTACTCCTTTAAAACTACATGATGTGCAAGTAATAAGGTGCAATCGGAAGAGATGTTTTACGCGTGTATTATGTAACTGATGTATGTATGTGAATGGGGTGGTTATAAGATATCATTGTGGTAAGGTCGTTAACGTTCTCGCTTTGCTAAATCTCGTGGACAAGGCCACACAGTTCGAACCGTCGTACATTTTTTTCATCAGTGGTCATATTATTTGACATCTGAGAAGTAATATAATGAAAAAAAATACATTTTCATGAAGTTATATCGAATTTCATATGTTGTTTGACTATTTACTACTTTCAATTAAGTTTTCAAGGACGAGGGACTGGCTTGGAATGCCTAATATATGTACGAAGGTGGTGTGTGTTCTTTCGGACATGTCCAAAAGAACAGACACCATCGGTAAGCATACAGCTGGTTTAGAATGAAATAACAATGAAATGAGTACCCCTGGCTGCATACAGGCGCTGATATACGTCAACGGGGTCAGTTGAAAATGTGTGCCCCGTCTGGGACTCGAACTCAGGATCTCCTGTTGGCATGGCAGATGCACTATCCATCTGAGCCACCGAGGACACGGAGGATACGCGACTGCAGGGGCTTATCTCAGGCACGCCTGCCTGGAGACCCACATTCCCAACTTATTGTCCCACACTATTATTCATACTGCCCCTGCCCATTATACACACTGATCGCAGCTTTTTGCTGATTCCCGTGAGAGTTCGAGCACTGCTTGTGCACGCGCACAGAAGAAGATGGTCAAATGCCCGGTGATATATATGTATATATATCGTATAGGGGTATTCATTTCATTGTAATTTCATTAGAAGGCCCAAGTCAAACCTCGATATGTAATGAAGCGATTGACGTTGTTCAGTATTATAGTAAGGCACAATGTACCAGACCACAAAAGTACTGTACTATTACTCGTCGGATGTGCTCTCGACGTCACACATTGCACGATGGGTTTTGTCATACAGACATGGAAAACATAAATTAAAACGGCATCTACCACATCGAGTGAATGAAGCTTTTCCGCCTTTACCCGGAATGTCCAAAGTTTCTAATGTAAAACATATCTCGTTGATATGTTAAAAAATTTCTTTTTGTGCCGATAGTATAGATTAAAAACTCAGCTGGAGCTGGAGACATAGCCGAACCGTCGCCTCATACGTTCGTCTTCTGAGGCTCGAACGTTAACCACGTTTTCTTTTTTCTTAAAAATCTCGTTTTGTTCGTCATTGTTCTTCGCATTTGCTCGGGGCGAACATCCCATGACACCCGTCCATATTCCTCGTTTACTCAGTCCTTTTATTACAGAGGACAACTATCCCTCTGACCGAACACGCTGAGCTACCGTACCGGGATAACCACGTCATCACGATAAACTCTTAACAAGCGGAACCTACTCACAAACACATCGGTTACATAACAGACGCGTAAAACTTCTCTTGCCATTTTCTCCGAATTACCATAGTAGTGCATCCTACTGCTTGCACATTATGTTGTTTTAATGGCCTTCTAAAAGTGTACAAAGTTCGCAGTAAGTCTGTGATCTCAACGTCGTGGCCTTGTGAACGAAAATCCTTCTTTTGGAGCAGAAAAGAAAGCGAATTTATCCTGCTAAGAGTTAGGAATGTAAAAGAAGGGAACTAGCTTTTCGACTTATTTGGCGGCTTCGAAGATGTTCTAATAAAAAAATCTTGACATATTCCCTCCTTCTAACTTGTTAATGTTAGTACCCAGTTACACAATAAAATAAGCGCCAAAGAAACTGGTATAGGCATGCGTATTCAAATTCAGAGACATGTAGAGAGGCAGAATACGGCTCTGCGGTTGTTAACGGCTATATAAGATAACAAGTGTCTGACGCAGTTGTTAGATCGGTTACTGCTGCTAAAAGTGCAAGTTTTCAAGATTTAAGTGAGTTTGGACCAACGACGACTGAAGAGAATCGTCCAGCGTGACAGACGGGCAACCCTTCCACAAATTGCTGCAGAGTTCAGTGCTGCACCATCGTCAACTGCCAGCGTGCGAACCCTTCAACGAAACTTCATCGATATGGGATGTCGAGCAGAAGGCCCACACGTGTACCCTTGGCGACTGCATGACACTTTACGGCTCGCATGGGCCCGTCAACACCGACATTGGACTGTTCATGACCAGAAACATTTGCCTGGTCGGACGGGTCTCGTTTCAAATTGTATCGAGCAGATGGACGTGTACGGGTATGGAGACAACCTCATGAATCCATGGACCCAGCATGTCAGCAGGGGACTGTTGAAGCTGGTGGAGGCTCTGTAAAGGTGTGGGGCGTGTGTAGTTGCAGTGAAATGTGACGCCTGATACGTATAGATACGACACTCACAGGTGACACGTACGGAGGCATCCTGTCTGATCACCTGCATCCATTCCTGTCCCTTGTGCATTCCGACGGACTTGGGGAATTCCAACAGGACAATGCTACAGTCCACACGTTCAGAATTGCTACAGAGTGGTCGCAGGAACACTCTTCTGAGTTGAAACATTTTAGCTGGCCACAAAACTCCCCAGAAATCAACATTATTGAGCATATCTGGGATGCCTTGCTACGTGCTGTTCAGAAGACATTTCCACCCCTAGTAGTGTTACTGATTTACGGACAGCCCTGCAGGATTCATGGTGTCAGTTCCCTCCAGCACTACTTGAGACGTTAGTCGAGTCCATGCCACGTCGTGTTACTGCACTTCTCCTACACGATATTAGGCAGGTGTACCAGCTTCTTTGGTTCTTCAGTGTATGATGCATTTGACGCATATACTCACGCAAGATTACTAAAATTTGGTTTTACGTAGAAATTTAAATTAAACACTGAACATAAAACTGTTAAAATTAACTGGAGCAGATGTCCTTTATTGACAGTGGATGCATTTTTATTAGTGGCGAAATTGAGTTACAGGGAAACGCTGTAAAGTATAGAGAAGATTACATCTTACAACATCACCACCAGTTTTGCGGGCCCGGTATCTGTTACCTACGGGCGAAAAGGAATCGTAGCTTTGAGACTATGACTAGATCATTTAAGGTCATGTTCTTGCATTCAGGTTTGCAAAACCCTTCGCGATGATCGGCAGTTAATCTCAGGGACGCTGTAGCAAGTTGCAAATGAATAACCGGCAGAATACTAATTACATTCGGCCATTTCGTCTCCATGAAACGATCCGTAAAGCTCGTATTGGTCGTTGGCTGCAACAATAAAGCCTTTCTTGAATCTTACATCTATTAGAACTGTTAAAATGAGAACTCCTAAAACTTAACTAATTTACTTTAATTTAATTACGAGTACTTCTGAAGGTACAGTTACATCAGATTTATCTACAGAAAAGAAATATTAGTTACTGGTACACAAGGAACGCAGGTATAGTGCGTCCTAGCACTAAAAAAGCTAAGTGAAAAGAGAGAGAGAGATCAGAGCAGGAACACTCTTCACTTAGATTAAAAAACAAAAAAGTTCTATAATCGATTGCAATCAGCCACAGGCTTTGATGTGTTATTTATGAAATAATATTTCTTAAAATTAACGTACTTAGGTTATTTATACTTGAAGTAATTTACAGTAAAAAATTGATTAGTGAACATTTTTCGCTTCCCGTCGTTTTTGCGAAGTTACATTTACATAAAATTGCGTGAGTCTGTCCATGTAATGCTTCACATTGTGTCAAGTTAGGTAACATGAGACATGCATTTCGTATAAGATCAGATTAGATTTGATTCAGTTTTCGTTCCATAGACCCAAAAATGAGATGATTGTTTTGGGTGTGGAAAAAGTCAGAAAGTACAACATAAAGCACTTGAATATGATATTCACTTCCTCGATCATTTGTAAGGAGATAGTCAAAATATGTGAATGCATAACAGTAATCCCCACCCCCCAGGGGCTCACTACACTTTCGCTGGTTCGTGCTTGGCTACCACGGGGTCCCGGCATTTGCAGCATCTTTTCCCTTCCATGATAAGTGTCTATCCTCGTGCTGTTCTTTTTCCCCTCCCTTGTAGTATATGTTCGGATTGTTTTTGGAAATATTTTCTGCATTTTCATTAGTCAATATCATAAACTATCCACTGTTGCTTTTTTTCCTTTCTTAGTTCACCTTCTTCTGTCCTTCCTCCGTTTTAGGTTCCTCTTTTTCTTCTTCCTCCCTGCGAACTCCTGAAGGAGTTAGGTAACGCATAATTCCCAGCCCCAGGTCAACAGGTTTTTGCATGAACCCCCCCCCCCCCCCCCCGGTAAAGGTCTGGCCCAGGTAGGGGTGATTGCCTGAGCTACTACCTTCCCAAATTGCCGATTGTTCCCCCTGTCAGGTGTTCAGGAGGTGTGACCTGAGGTGTAACAACTCCCTAAGGCGGGTGCGCCCCCTTCTGAAGGGAGCCCTCAGCACAAAAGAGTGCGCCTAAGAGGCACTGGCTGTCACGGGGATTTTCTCGTAATGAGCCTATCATCTTCAAAGTCATTGGCTACGAAACGTGAATGGAATGAGGCTCCTGATTCAAAGACACTCCCAGCTGCACCACAGTTCCTCATGGTTTCACGTACTGAAAATGGTCAGTCCTTAACTATGGTAAATCATATTATTATTCAGAAAGGCGTTGATGCAGTTGCTGGCCCTGTGGAATCCTGCTCTCGTTTACGCAATGATATTTTGTTTTTGGAAACTACTTCTGATTCTCAAACACAACAACTGCTTGCAGCTTTGCTCTTCCAAGGACCTGGGCGTCGGATACTAGCATCTATGTTCGTGGGATCACAGATCCCTTACAAATATCACACCAATTGTGTGATTGGATCGAAGAGTTCCTAGATAACAGAACGCAGCATGTCATTCTCAATGGAGAGAAGTCTTCCGAAGTAAGAGTGATCTCAGGTGTGCCGCAAGGGAGTGTCGTAGGACCGTTGCTGTTCACAATATACATGAATGACCTTATGGATGACATCGGAAATTCACGGGGGCTTTTTTCGGATGATGCTGTGGTATATCGAGAGGATGTAACAATGAAAAATTGTACTGAAATGCAGGGGGATCTGCAGCGAATTTACACATGGTGCAGGGAATGACAATGGAATCTCACTGTAGACAAGTGTAATGTGCTGCGAATACATAGAAAAAAAGATCCCTTATCATTTAGCTACAATATAGCAGGCCAGCAACTGGAAGCAGATAATTCGATACATTATCTGTGAGTACGCATTAGGAGTGATTTAAAATGGAATGATGAATGGATGAATCTCCAGTGGAAGACTCTGCAGGAGCGACACTCAATAGCCCGGTACGGGCTTTGGTTGAAGTTTTGAGAACATACCTTCACCGGGGAGTCGAGCAGTATATTGCTCCCTCCTACATATATCTCGCGAAGACACCATGAGGATAAAATCAGAGAGATTAGAGCCCACACAGAGGCATACAGACAATCCTTCTCTCCATGAACAATACGAGACTGGAATAGAAAGAAGAACTGAGAGAGTTACTCAAGGTACCCTCCGCCACACACCGTCAGGTGGCTTGCGGAGTATGGATGTAGATGTATATTCCTTTCAGACTCCACGTACACCTATTCCCATTTGCACCTATCCTTCTGCACCGCCCAGATTGCCCATCGTCTCGAGTGGTCTGTTCCCTCTGACACATACTCGAGCAACCATTTCCCGTGTGGTATCCAATTGCTGACTCCTCCCCCAGCTATGTAAAAACCAAACCGCAAGCTTTCTAAGACCGACTGGAGGCTTTACTCCACTATAGTGACCTTCGACACACAAAAGTTCCCCATCTGTAATGGCTATCTACAGTATCTTCCAGGCGTTATCCTTATATCCACAGAACGTTCCACTCCTCGCAATTCCTCTGTACCAAGCCTTACTCTGATGCCTTGGTGCCGTACCGTGTTCCTATTCGTCCTTGGAGATGTACTCTCCGCGTATTTAACTGCCATCCTATGACGGAAAACAGCAATCGTTATACGTCGTCGTCGCGTTCTTCAGGACAGCGAAAAGTAGTTGGATTTCAAATTTTTCACTGGTTCTTTCGAAAGTTACATTCTCTTTTCGATTGTGTGCGCCAATCTCTGACGGCTCTCTGGGACCTAGATCCATTCTGCAATTGCTGGCCTGATAGTAGCACAGTGGACCCTATTGATATCTCCATTACCTTGAGTCGCAACCTTGCAGGGATCTCGAGCTCCTCCACTATCATTCTGCCTTTCTACATTGGAAACGAGCGGAGGAAGCTCGGGCGATACCATTCCCTTCTCAGAATCGTGACTGCTACAGTGCCGCCTTTGCTATGATGGCGGTCTAGCGGTTCTAGGCGTGTAGTCCGGAACCGCGCGACTGCTACGGTCGCAGGTTCGAATCCTGCCTCGGGCATGGATGTGTGTGATGTCCTTAGGTTAGTTGGGTGTAAGTAGTTGTAAGCTATAGGGGACTGATGACCACAGTAGTTAAGTCCCATAGTGCTCAGAGCCATTTGAACCATTTGTTTTGCTACGAAGGAACTAGAGCATGCTGTCTCTTCAAGCCGATCCTCCGCCGAAGTGGCAGACGCTGCTCACATTCAGATGTCACTGCACGTTTGTCTTGAGGGCAAGCACTTTCTGCTTAATACGTACAATTGCATCTGGGCAGATGGCACATTTCCCAGCTGCTCGCATGAAGCCATTGTAATATCTATACCTAAGTCCAATAATGACGAAAGCCTTCCCCTAGCTACCGCCCCATTTCTCTTACGAGCTGCGTTTTCAAGGTGATGGAATGTAGGATTCATGCGTGTCTGATATCGTGGCTCGAGTCTCACAATTTGCTAACCACTGAACAGTGCAGCTTTCAAGCTCACCATTCTGCAATTGACCATATCGTCACTTTGTCCTGTTATGTCATTAATAATTTTCTGCAGAAATACTAGACTGTGGCCATGTTTTTCGATTTGGAGAAAGCCTATGTCTCCTGCTGGAGGACTGGTATCCTCTGCATACTCTACACATTGGGCTTCCATGGACACCTGCTCCATTTCCTTCAGGAATTTTTAAACGACCGAGTTTTCAAGGTATGTATGACTTCTGCATTGTCAGACACCTGTGCCTCAGTGTTCAGTCCTGAGCGTCATCTCCTTTGCTATCAGCATTAACCCTATAATGCCCTGTCTCCTGCTGGGTGTCTCTGGCTCCCTTTTCGTTGACGATTTTGCCATCTATTGCATTTCTCCATGGATTTGTCTCATTGAGAGGCATCTTCAGTTTTGTCTCCTTCGTTTTTACTCAAGCAGGATGTACAATGTCTTTCGGTTTTCCACTGACAAAACCATTAGTATGATTTTCTGGCGGCGCAATTGGTTTCTTCCACTGTCTTTACATCTTGAACCTGTTGCACTTTTGTTCATTAAAACTACGAAATTCCTGGTGCTTATGCTCGATAGGAAACTTTATTGGTCCTCTCACATGTCTTACCTGGCAGCCCAAGGTATGTGATCCCTCAGTGTCCTGCATGTCCTCAGTGCTACTTTCTGGGGTGAGATTGAACCATCTTCCTCCGTTTGTACCTGTCCGTTGTCAGTTCGAAACTACACTATGTGTGTTTCGTTTATGCAAGTGCATGTCCGTCTCTTACAGTGTCTCAATACTATCCACCATTGTGGCATCTGTTTGGCCACCGGCACCTTTTATACTAGTCTGACTGAAAGTCTGTATACAGAAGCTACTGAACCACGACTGTCCTTCTGCCATGACTTTCTCCTCAGCAGATAAGCATGCCATTTGTCTGTCGTGCATGGCCATCCATTGTATGCTTATCTTCGATGACTCCTCTGATCGCCAGTTTGGGGCACATCCCTCTTCTCTGTAACCTCCTGGAGTTCGCTTCCGGCTCTTTCTCTGGCAGCTTAACTTCACGTTACTTTCAACTTTCCCAGTGGATGTGAAACCTTCACCACCTTGGCTTTGTGCACTGGTCCATGTTCACCTTGGTCTTCATTCGCTTCCTAAGAACACTACTCCAGCCTCACTCTATCACCTTCAGTTCCACGACCTTTACATGGAACTTCATGATAGTACCTATGTGTACAGTGATGGCTCTCAGACTGACTGTGGTGTCAGATGATGATAATGTTGTTTGGTTTGTGGGGCGCTCAACTGCGCTGTCATCAGTGCCTGTACAAAGTCACAACTTTCCCACAGTCCACTGTCGTGGCCGATGATGATTGTGATGACGATGATATGATGATGATGATGATCATAAGATGAGGACAACACAAACACCCTGTCGCCAGGCAGAGAAAATCTCCAACCTGGTCAGGACTCGAATTGTGGTGTTGGGTGTGCCTTCGTCATTGGCACCAACATTTTTCGTTATAGGCTTCTGGAGCTACGCTCTTTGCCCTGTATCAGGCCATGTAGTGTATCTGGCGACACAGGCTTTTCAATTGTGCCTCTCAGTACCCTTCAAAACCTCTGTGTGCTGTACAACGTCCATCCTTTAATGCAACGGGTGCAGGAAAGCTGTCACTGGCTTACTCTTCATGGAGCCACTGTGATGTTTATGTATGTTCCTGGTCACATCGGTCTGACAGTAAACGAGGCTGCTGCCGCTTCTGCCAAAGCTGCAGTCCTTGTACCTCGGCCTGTTACTTCTTACATTCCCTCTGATGACCTCTGTCAACAGATTGTGTCACTTTGGCATGACACTGGCCCTCCCTTCTTCTTACAAGCTCCAGGTTATTGAGCCTCTCCCAACTGCTTGGACGACCTCCTCTCACCCCTCTCGACGTGAGATTATTTTAACTAGGTTGCGTATTGGGCACTGTTTTTAGCCATCGCCATTTGTTAAGTAGTGATCCCGCACCACTTTGTGCACACAGCGTTCGACTTTCGGCTGTCAGACATTTCCTGATGGAATGCCCTTTTTTAACCGCTTAGTTCCAGTTTGTGTTTGCAGTCTGGGTTACCGGCTTTTTAGCGAACGACACTTGGGCTGTCGACCGCGTTTTACTTTTTATCCGTCATAGCAAAGTGGCGAAGGCCATTTAATTTTTAGTTCTGGAGCTCCGTTTCTCTATGGCGTATTTTTCAGACCTTTCTCCCTGTCCATGTTTTTACTGTCTTCTCTTCCGTTGATTTGGATACTGTGTAGTCGTTTTTCACTCCTCTCTTACACTGCGCTCATGACCCTAGTTGTTTTTGCGTTCTAAAACAAAACAAAACAGACAACCAAACATAACAGTAAACTGGAACGTCTAATGTTTACAGAATTAATAGACTGGCAGAATGAAACATAGTTATGGTCTTGTAATAAATTTATCATACACAATATATAAATTTATTACAAGAACGTAAATTTATCATACACAAAATATCTAATGTTGACTGTGACCAAGTGCTGTCAAAAGTGAAATCCAGCAGACATTTTTACTTAAGCTAGCCTAACAGTCTCTTTTAACAAATTCGTCTCTAGAGGAGAAGGAGTTGCCTATCAAAGTCTGTCAAACTGTGCTTTACCTGACACAAAGTTTTTAATGGTTGCTGGTAATTTATTAAAACTGCGTGTGGCTGAATATTGGACCCCTTTTTGGACCAAAGTGATTTTAGGTCTGTATGTAAATTCTTATTCCTAGTATTCATATTGAGCTATTGGTTGGTAACTGGCATATTACTTGCAACAAATTTCAAAATGGCTCTGAGCATTATGGGACTTAACATCTGAGGTCATCAGTCCCCTGGACTCGGAACTACTTAAACCTAACTGACCTTACATCCGAACACCTGCCCGCGATACTCGCCTGACCCACGTGTCCCACAGCTCTGCTTGCATACCGGTGCTCGTCGCGCTACAGAAGACGACGTGGTTATTCGCTCGCTCGCTCAGCTCAGCAGACAAAAAGCGTTTCTGATCCTGTTAACCCGGGGCTGGACGTCTAAGTACTTAAGAGAGCTGCGTCTTCTACTGTAGTCTGCTATTACGAAGTCTTACTGATTAGCAGTACTACAACAAAGTTTAAGATCAACGCTCGATGTAACGGCTTTTTTATACGAGGGTTGTCCAGAAAGTAAGTCCCAATCGGTCCCGAAATGGAAACCACTGATGAAATCCGGCAAAGCTTTGCACAGATGTGTTGGGCAGTGTCTCTAGAATGCCCGTCGATCGTGTCGCGTCGCTCTTTTCAGTTTAGAGTGAACAGTGAGCGCATGAAGATGCGTAGGGAATAGCGTCTGCCGCCAAGTAGGAAGGCTTGATTAGATATTTCGCCTGTGTCATGCAGCCCACATAACACAACTGTCGAGCAGTTCCTTCTTCATGCCAATTCTCTGTCGCACATTGCAGGGGCAACGAAGACGCTCCTGCAGCGTTTCCGATGAGAAGTGTTTGACCACCCTCAATATAGTCTGTAATTGGCTACCCCTGAGTCTCATCTCTGCTCACAACAAGCGCTGGCTATGAAGACAAAAATTTTTCCACAGACAACTAGCTGCAGACCAGTGCAGATAACTGGCCAAAAGCACAGGCGGCTGCTTTCTATGACGAGGATATTGGAAAGTTGATACAACACTACGCCAAAAATCTAATTTGGAGCGGTGACTATGTAGAAAAGTAGGTGGAAGGTGTACCTAACTGTTGCAAATAAAACGTTTCTGGTATTCACTGTGGTTTCCATTTCGCGTCCCATCGGAAATTATTTTCTGGACAACTCTCCTATTATTCAGTCTCTTCTGCTTAACAGTCCTCATTTAATACAGGAAGTGGGGCCTTATGCAACTAATAAAGATTTTGGCATTATTTTTATTTTATTATACGTATACGCGCGGTACAGCCGTAACGAATTATAAGTAGGCCTATGGAGTTCCGATCACCGCAGTACTAATAACAGAAAGACTCCATAGTACCGGATTCCAGTAGAAGATGCAATTCTCGTTACACATAGTTACCAGTTCATAGGTGTGGAAACGTAGTTTGTCTGCTGAGTTGAGCGACCGCAGGCCTACTTAAGTGAAGGACGCGCCGCGACCTGCCTTTCTCGTAGGCATCGGAGTGATTACCGCTTATGTCATCAACTGCGGGTGCGAGGTGGCCCCAGCGTCAGAACTGATAACTGCTGACGTTCTCGCCGGCCGAAATAGCTCAGTTGGGAGAGCGTTAGACTGAAGATCTAAAGGTCCCTGGTTCGATCCCGGGTTTCGGCAAGTTTTTTTTTTGGTGCGATTCTAAACGGCTACTGACCGTACCCCTCTCGCACTCCACAAAAACAGAGTGCAACGTACGTACAACAATGAGACCTGACACAATACGAAGCATGTAAGCATGTAAAACGCACTTCCCTATAAAAGATGTGGATGTGCCCTCTCTCTCTTTCTCGCCATTCCTCCAATAAAGATTTACTAACCTGTCACAATATGATATATTCCACTGACATCCACTAAATGTGTTTGTGTGCCAAAATGTAACATCCTCCCAGCTCATGTTTCACTTATATGCTTGACTGCCTTGTAGTTGGTCTTTTCACAGTTAAGGGACAGTGACTTAGGTTTAAACCATTTATCATTGTCAGTTTGATTAATAGCAATTTCTAAATCTGTACTTGACTTGCTTTTTATTCCAATGTTTGTGTCATCTGCAACAAAACAAACTTAGCATTTGGCAATGTAATACGCAGGAGGTCTATAATGTAAGTAAGAAAAAGCAACGGTCCCAAGATGGAGCTTTGAGGCCACATACCATCACGTCATCCAACATAGCATTTATCCTGTCGTGCTGTATGACATAACGTATCGTTACAGTTCAGGATGCATTCAACCCCACTCTAGAATACTTCCTACTAGAGATGAACCCCCACTCTCGGATACCTCCTATTGTAGATGCATTCGATTCCTTGGAACCACATAAATTCGTCTACTTGTTCTTAGACAGATATATCTAGATGTTACGATTTACACTAAATGTCCTTCAAGGGGCCAGATAAATTGAAAAGTTAGTTCCCCCTTTTACATGCATAGCTTTGCCCAGGATATACGCCTTTTTTGTGCTGTGCTAAAACATTTGTAACCCCAGGGCGCTCACATCTCTTTGGCGAGTTCATGCTTGGCTACCACAGGTCCCGACTCCTTGCAGCATTTTTTTCTCTTCTGTGCTGCATGTCTATGCTCCTGGTTTTCTTTTTCCACATCCCTGGGGAAAATGTTTGGGATATTTTCGGGAATGTGTTCTGAATTTTCTGTAGCCTGACATCATAAAAGCCCCTGCACCCTTTTCCCCTCTTTCTTCATTCTCCACCTCCTATCCTTTCTCTGCTTCGGTGTTTGAGGTTCCTCTTTTTGTTCTTCCTCCCCATGCCCTCCTGAAAGCTACCCATATGTCTGACACACAAGAGGTGACTGGGTGACACGTAATTCCTAGCCCCAGTTGGACAGGTTGGGTTTGCGGGTACCCCTTGGTACAGGCCAAGCCAGGAAGGGGTGACGGCCTGAAGTGTTACATTCCCAAAGTGTTGTGCCCCCCCCCCCCCCCCCCCCTCTGAGGGGAGACCCCGTTGGAAAAGCGAGTCATGGGAGATTTTCTCGTAATGAGCCAATCACCATCCCAAACTACGTCTTTGCTAGGGCTAGTCGGTTGAAGTAGTTGCAGCCCCTGTGAAATCCTGCTCTCGTTCACGTAATGGCACTTTGCTGTTGACCAATTGATATATTAAAATCCAACAAATGCTGGCACCTTTGCTCCTCCACAACTATCCTGTTTGTGTTGATGTGACTGAAGGCTGAATCCAATTGGTGTCTCACTGCTCAATGGTCTCACTGAGGGAGAAATCCTAACTTACATCTCTGACCAGGGTGGCACTGCAGTTCACTGGATAATGAAAAATGTTGATTCAACTTTAGTGCTTACATGCACTTTTTCCTTAAGTTTCATAGAGTAGTGCTTCCATCAAAGATCAAAGCCAGTCTGACTGTACATTCTAAATCCAATGCGCTGTTACCAGTGTCAATTTTACAACCATGGCTCGCTCCAAGGAGGACATGGCAATGCAGACTACTGACTTGAAATTCAGCACTACAGTTATCAAATCGCCCAGTGTCATAGTAGCATCCCTGTCTCCTTCTCCTCCAGCTGTACAACAAGCCACCAAATCTTCGCCTCTGGCAGCAAAATCACCTACTTCACAACTGGCGGGCCAGAAAGGACAGGAGGACTACTTACTCCCTTTAAGAATTTTTATGTCCCTCCAGCCAACAATCATATGAGTCTTCATCTGCCGACCTCCGTTTCGCCTGGTACACTACGCCAACCGTTTTTTCTGTTCTGGTATCTGCAGCCGACGAAGAGAGACTGCCAGTACCCCTGTAGATTGTGTGGAACAGGATCCTACAGCCTCTGCGGCCTGTAGCAGCGAGCCTCTGAAGGCTGGCACTTGGCAGCCATCGAGGTGACAACCCTTCGTTTTTTCCCTCCTTCCCTTTTCTCGTGATGTCTCTCCTCCAGTGGGACGTTCGCAGCATGCGATCCAAAAAGAAGGAATTACAGCTGGTTCTGGAACACCAGTGTCCACTTGTTTTCAGCCTCCAGGAAACAAAATCGTGTCGTCATGAGCGCTTTGATCTCTCGCATCTCTTTCCTTGTCTGCTTCTTGTTGTTTGCTGCTCATTTGGGATGACGTTCATAGGCAGACCATTTTCCGGAACACCTAGCTGCAAGCTGTTGCACCCACATTCTGCTCCCTGGCTTCACCTTTTTTCTTTGTAACATCTACACTCCTGTCATTTGATGTCATCAGGGCGGACTTCCTCCATCTTATTGGTCAACTCCTTAACCGCTTTTTGTTGTACACCACCCATTCTGGGCCCTTCCAGAACCTGTCTCAGAGGTGTCCTCTTGACTAATCTCAATCAACTCAACCTCCCTTGTCTTAACACTGGAGCGTGCACACACACACACACACACACACACACACACACACACACACACACACACACACACCAATTCCCATTTGGACCTATCCTTCAGCATTGCTCAGGTTGGCTATTGTCTCGAGTGGCCCATTCTCTCTCTCACATACTCAAGTGACCAGTTCCCGTGTGGTGTCCAATTGCTGGTTTCTACCTATCTATGTCCAAACCCAATTGCAAATTCTCTGAGGCCAACTGGAGGCTTTACTCCATCCTGGAGACCTTCGACGAACAACATTTCCCCATCTGTAATGGCCAGGTAGAGAACCTTACAGATGTTATCCTTACCACCGTAGAATGTTCCATATCTTGCACTTCATCATTGTCGCTCCATGTGCCAGTCCTTTGGTGGAATGAGGAATGCCACAGTGTGCTATCCATATTTTTAACTGTCATTCTATGATGAAGAACTTAGTTCGTTATAAACAGCTTTGTGTGCACACTCATCGAATTCTTCAGCGCAGCAAAAAACCTGGTTGGATTTCATTTACTACTTTTTGTAACAGTTCGACTCCCTTTTCCATCATATGACCCAGTCACCGACTCCTCTCTGGGACCACGATCTATTCCCCAATTTCTGGGCTGTAGGAGATGATGTCTTTGTGAACCCCATTGCTATCTGCAACACCTTAGGCTGTATTTTGTGGAGATTTCGAGCACCACCCACTATCACACTACCTTCTCCACTGGAAACGAGTGGATGAGGCTCAAGTGATACTTTTCTCCTTTCATAATCATGAATGCTACAATGCCACCTTTACTATGAAGGAGCCATATCATGCTCTCACTTCTTCTCGATCTTCCACTCCAGGGCCTGACGATGTTCACATTCTGATGTTGGAGAACATTTCTCTTGCAGGCAAGCACTTACTTCTTCATATGTGCAATGACATCTTGGCAAATGGGACATTTCCCAGATGCTGGCGTGAAGCAACTGTCATACCCACACCTAATCCCGGTAAGGAGAAACACCTTCCTTCTAGATACCACCCTATTTCCCTTACCAATTGCGTTTGAAAGGTAATGGAACATATGATTCATGCCTCAATGATATAATGGCTCGAGTCTCGCAGTTTACTAACCACTGCTCAGTGAGGATTTCGAGTGAACCATTCTGTAGTTGACCATCTCGTCACTTCGTCAACCTATGTCAAGAACGGTTTTCTACGGTAATACTAGACTGGTCGTATCTTTTGATTTGGAGAATGCCTATGAAACCTGGTGGAGGACTGGTATCTTCTACTCTCTATATGTGGAGTTTTCAAGACCTCCTATCCTGTTTCCTTCATCAATTTTTAAAAGACAGAATTTTCCAGGTACATCTGGGTTCTGCCTTGTCAGATACCTTTAGCCAGGAAAGCGGTCTCCCTACAGAGTGCCATCATCTGTACTATAGCCATAAACCTCATTATGGCCTGTCTGCCACCATGCATCTCCAGGTCCCTTTTCGTTGATGATTTTGCTATCTATTGCAGTGCTCCACGGACTTGACAGCTTGAACGGCGTCTTCAGCGGCGTCTTTACTCGTGGAATATCGACAGTGTCTTTCGCTTTTAGACTGATAAAACCGTTTGTATGAATTGCAGGCAGCGCAATGTGTTTCTTCCACCATCTTTATATGTCGGCGCTGTTGCTCCCCCATTTGCTGAAACTACGAGATTATTGTGACTTATGCTTCGTAAAAAGCTTTCTTGGTCCTCCCCTTTAGCTTACCTGGCTACCTGCAGTACCCGGTCTCTCAATGTCATTTGTGTCCTTGCATGTTCGAAACTAGACTCTGTTTCGTTTAGGCATCTGCGTGACTTTCCATCTTACACCACATAAATACAATCCATCGTCCTGAAATCAGTTTGGAGACTGGTACCTTTTACACCATCCCAGTCGACAATGTCTATGCTGAAGATTCCGAACTATTACTGTCATACCAGCGTGATGTTCTCCTCAGCGGATACTCCCCATGTGGGTCTGTGGGTAAGAATAGCCCTGAGGTATTCCTGCCTGTCGAAAGAGGTGACTAAAATGAGTTTCACACCTTTTGGCCTTGATGTGATGGTCCCCTGTAAGGTTTGACCTCGATTCTCCAAAATTTTCCCGAAGAGCGAGCCAACTGGGGAAAGGCACACCCCAAAAGAGCTTAAATATGGTCCAGGGTATCATATTTCACTTCAACCTTCTTTTGAAGTCGGACGATGAGCTGTGCCCCAATTTAGAGCTGTGAGGTGTACATTTCATCCAGCGTGTTCATCGGGGTCTGAGGGATAATCAGGTTGCCACTGGTGCCTTCATCTTCCCCTTTGAGGGCGATACATTGCCACTGGTGCCCTCATATTGGCTTTTGATGGTGATACATTGCCCAAGAAGGTCAAGGTGATGGCCCACCACTGTGATGTAAAGTGGAGTTAGAAATTCTTGCCCTGATTCGGTGCTTTAAGTGCTGGAAGTTCAGCGATATGTCTTCCCTCTGTACGTGCAGCAATACAGGTCGAGATTGCAGTCGCCCATCACATCGCAATACTCCATACGCACCACCTCCCATCTGTGTCATCTGTGGAGAGCACCATTCGCCTTGCACGCCAGACAGCCGGATTCTCCAGAAAGACAGGAAAATCAGGAAGTACGAGACCCTGGACCGACTGACCTACAATGAGGCCAAGAGAAAATTTGAACGCCTGCATCCTGTATGTATGACAGCGTCTTACACCGCCACTACAACAGTTCTGGCACCATCAGCTCCACCAACCCCAGTCACCTCTCAGAGCCGAAAGACTACAGCTGCTCTCTTGATGGTGGGGGGCATTTGCCTCCCTGTTGCTCCCACACCACCTGCTTCAGGGGCAAAAGCCCCCCAACCATTGGTGATATCTGTCCCCACTTCTGAGCTGGAAAAGCGTAAATATTCTTCTGCTTCTCTCGCCAGGAAGGGGTCCCTTGGCTCACTCCCTTCCCAAGTATCTGTTAGTGGGAAAGATGACACCTGCCAGTGGCTGAAGAGCGCAAATGCAGCTGGTCGTAGGGCTTCACGGTTATCCTCAGCCCCAGAGACTGAGCCAGTATAGTCCTCCCAGCCAGGGAAACCCAAGGAGCAGCGAGAGAAATCCAAAAAGAGCTCAGACCAAAGAAATTGCAGTGGCACCACACCACCACTACCTACAAGCTCTCCTTCTAAGGATGGGATGGATATTCTGGCATCCACTGAGAACCTTGATTTCGCCAGACCCTCAGACACAATGGATATAGACTGCTCAGGTGATTAATCGGTGGCATCAGGTGACTCTGAGGCGTAAACTGCCTCACTGAATGCTCCTTGCCTTCCCTGTCTCACGATGTCATCTTCCAGTGAAATTGCTGTGTTTTTTTCCACGGCCTTGCTGAGCTATGGGAACTGTTAAGCTTTACACCTGCCAACTGCATTGCCCTCCAGGAAACCTGGTTCATGGCAATGTGGAACCCTGTCCTCCGTGGCTATAAGGGATATTACAGGAACCGTAGCAACTATAATCGAGTGTCAGGTGGAGTTTGCTTTTATGTCATAAACTCAGGCTGTAGTGACACTGTGCCCCTTCAAATCCCTCTTGAAGCTGTGGCTGTCAGATAAGGGCGACGCAGGAAATAATTGTCTGCAATGTGTATCTTCCTCCAGATGGTGCAGTATCCTTGAATGTATTAGCTGCACTGATTGCTCAACTCCCTAAACCTTTCCTACTTTTGGGAGATTTTAACACCCATAACTCCTCGTGGGGTGTGACTGTGCTTACTGGCCGAGGCAGAGATGTCGAAATTTTACTGTCTCAGTTTGACCTCTGCCTCTTAAAGACTGGGGTCGCCACACATTTCAGTGTGGCTCATGGTAGTTACTTGGCCATTGATTTATCAGTTTGCAGCCCAGGACTTGTCCCATCTATCCACCGGAGAGCACATGACGACCTGTGTGGTAGTGACCATTTCCCCATCTTCCTGTCACTGCCTTGGCTTCAGGCCCACTAACGCCTGCCCAGATGGGATTTAAACAAGGCGGACTTGGAAAATTTCATCTCTTCTGTAACCATTGTAGCTCCCCCACACGGTTAACATCAATGTGTGGGTTGAGCAGGTAACTACAACAATTGTTTCTGCGGCAGAAAACGCGGTCCCTCGCTCTTTAGGGTGCCCCCTGCATAAGGCAGTCCCTTGATGGTCGCCGGAAGTCGCTGAAACAATTAAGGAGCGTCTGCGCGCTCTACAGCGGCATAAGCGGTACCCTTTCCTGGAGCACCTCATAGCCTACAAACAGCTCCGTTCCTGCATTCGCCAACTTCTCAAACGACGGAAGCAGGAGAGTTGGGAGAGAGAGTCTCGACTATTGGGTGCTATACGTCACCTTCCCAAGTCTGGGCAAAAACAAAACTTCTTTTCGGCTACCAGACCCCAACAGGTGTTCTCAGTGTTACCATAAATGGCGTGTTATCTACCAGCGCAAACGCGATTGGTGAGCACTTTGCTGAGCACTATGCTATAGCCTCTGCGTCGGAGAGTTACCCCCAAGCCTTTTGCACTCTCAAATGGCGGCTGGAAGGGAAAGTCCTCTCATTCACTACACGCCACAGTGAATCCTATTACACCCCTTTTACACAGTGGGAGCTCCTCAGTGCCCTCGCACATTGCCCCGATACAGCTCCTGGGCCTGATCGGATCCATTGCCAGATGATTAAACATCTCTCGTCGGATTACAAGCGACACTTCCTCGTCATCTTCAACCGTATCTGGTGTGATGGCGTCTTTCCATCGCAGTGGCGGGAGGGAACCATCATTCTGGTTTTTGAACACACTAAAAACTCACTTCATGTGAATAGCTATCGGCTCATCCACTTATCAACGTTCTATGTAAGCTGCTGGAATGTATGGTGTGTCGGCGGTTGGGCTGGGTCCTGGTGTCACGTGGCCTACTAGCTTCATGTCAGGGCGGCTTTTGCCAGGGTCGCTCTACCTCTCATAATCTCTTGTCCCTCGAGTCTGCCATCCGAACAGCCTGGGTGCCGTCTTTTTTTGACTTACGTAAAGCATACAACATGCTCTGGTGACATCATATCCTTGCCACATTGTGTGAGTGGGGTCTCTGGAGCCCACACCCGATTTTTATCGAAAACTTCCAGTCGCTCCATAGTTTCTTTGTAGAAGTTAGTGCCTCACATAGTTCCATTCATATCCAGGAAAATGGAGTCCCACAGGGCTCTATATTAAGTGTCTGTCTAATTTCAGTAGCCATTAACAGTCTAGCAGCACCTGTCGGGCCCTCCACCTCGCCTTCTCTGTATGCAGACGACTTCTGCAATTCGTACTGCTGCTCCAGTACTGGTGTCGCTGAGCGTCGCCTACAGGGAGCCATTCACAAGGTACAGTCATAGGCTGTAGCCCATGGCTTCCAGTTTTCCGCCATGAAGACGTGTGTCATGCATTTCTGTTGGCATCGTACTGTTCATCTGGAACCAGCGCTTCTCTTAATGACAATCTACTCACTGTAGTGGAGACATATCGATTCTTAGGTCCGGTTTTCGACGCTCGTTTGACTTGGCTTCGTCGTCTTTGTCAGCACATCAGTGCCCTCTGCTGCCTGAGCAACACCAACTGGGTTGCAGATCGCTGCTGCTGCAGCTCTACAGAGCCCTTGATCAATCTCGCCTTGACTATGGGAGTGTCATTTATGGTTAGGCGGCGCTCTCAGCATAACGTTCGCTCGACCCATTGCACCACTGCGGAGTTCAACTAGCGACAGGAGCTTTTTAGGATGAGTCCGGTGACAAGCATACTGGTGGAGGCTGGAGTCCCTCCACCGAAGATCAGGCATGCACAACTGCTCGCCAGTTACGTTGCACACCTTCATAGCTCACCTGAACATCCTAATTACTGTCTTCTTTTCCCAACCACAGCTGTTCAACTCCCGCATTGATGGCCCAGGTCAGGGCTAACGATTGCGGTTTGTGTGCGATTGCTTCTGTCTGAACTAGAGTCCTTCCCTTCACCACCTCTCCTCTAGGTCCATCCACGTACACCTCCGTGGTGTAGCTGTAGGTCAAAGCTTCACCTGGACCTTTTCCATGGCCCTTTGGACTCCGTTAACCTGGCAGCTCTCCACTATCACTTACTCTCGATTCTTGAATTGTTCTGGGGCTCTGCAGTGATTTACACCGACGGCTCTATATCTGATGGTAATGTTAGCTTTGCCTTTGTCCACAGAGGCCATATTGAACAACATTATTTGCCTGCTAGGTGCAGTGTATTCACTCCAGAGCTGGTGGCCATAGCCTACAAGCTATCGACCAGTGCTACCCTCGCCATCCTTCGGTGGTGTCCATCCAGGAGACCATCTATGCCCTGGACTGGTACCGTCGTTGGGTGGTGTTTGTGTGGACCTCAGGACACATTGGCATTCCAGGCAACGAACTTGCCAATAGGCTGGCCAAACAGGCTATTCGAAAACCGCTTCTGGGAATGGGCATCGCTGAACCTGACCTGTGCTCTGACTTAGGCCGCAGGGTTTTTCGGCTTTGGGAGATGGAATGGCAAACAATACGCACAACATAGTGTGTTGTTAAGGAGACTACGAATGTGTGGAAGCCTTCCATGCGGGCCCTCGCAGGGCATCGGTTGTCCTCTACCGGCTCCACACTGGCCATGCTTTGGCGACCCACGGTTACCTCTTGCACTGTGAAGACCCACCTCAATGTGGGTTCAGCGCCCGGTTGACAGTGGCCCGTATTCTGGTGCACTGTACCACTTTGACTGCCCAGCGACGATATCTTAGGTTACTGGACTCGGATCCACTCATTTTATCTGACAACCCCTCATTGGCTGATTTAGTTTTACGTTTTTTCATGAGGGTGGGTTTTTATCATTTGGTCTAAGTTTTAGTGCGTCCTCCACTGTAGTGCTTTTAGGGTGGAGGTTTTAATGTGTTGCAGAGTGGCTGGCTTTTCCTTTTTATTCTTGTGGTTTGCCAGCCACTGTAATCTGCTTTCTTGTTTTACTCTCTTCTGTTTCTAGCGTCTCTCTATTGTTTCATTGTCCTTTTTTATTCCTTTTAGTGTTAGTTGCCTTTCCTTCATTCTTGTGGTTTACCCTTCCTTTTCGTTTCGTGTTATGTCTCGTCTGTTTTATTCTCACTCTTGTGGCATTGTTTCATTAGGAACTGGTGACCGATGACCCCATGATTTGGTCCCTTCCCCCCTCTTTTTAAACCAACCAACCAAGCAGAGGATACACATGCCATTTGTCGGTCATGCCCAGTCACTAGTCCTATGCTTCATTCTCTGATGACTCCCTTGACACTAGTATGGGGCATGTCCCTCTTTTCTGCTGACTCTTGGAATTTCTTCAGCTATTGCTCTGGCAGCTCAACTGCATGGTACTTGATTCTTTCCTGATGAGTGTGAATCCTTCACCATCTTCCATTTGTAATGCAGTCTGTGTTCGCCTTGGACTTTATTCACTTCCTAAGGAAACTTCTTCAGCTGCAGTCTACTTCTGTGAGTTTCTCAACCTTCACGTGGAACTTAGTGATAATTTTTTGTGTACACTGATGGCTCTCAGACTGACTGGTGTCAGGTGTTTCTTTGTCACTGGTACCAACGATTTTCGGTATTGGCTCCTAGAACACTGTTCCGTATTTACAGCAGAGCTCCTCACTGTGCATCAGGCTATGCAGTACATCTGGTGACACAGGATTTAATTGTCATCTCCTCTGATTGTCTCCGTGCTCTGCAGAGTCTCTGTCTGTGCACTGTACACAGTCCGTCCCTTAGTGCAAATAGGTCCAAGAAAGCTTCCACTTGCTCATCCTTGAGGGAGTCTCTGTGAGTTTGTGGGTTCCAGGTCACATTGCTCTGACAGGAAATGAGGCTGCTGACACTGCTGCCAAGGCCGCAGTCCTACCTAAGCCCACTTGTTCTTCCATTTCTTCTGATGACCTTAGTGTTGCTGCCGGTTAGCAGGTGATGTCACTTTGGCATAACCACTGGTGTTCCCTTTATGGGAACAAGCTCTGGGGAATTAAAATCCTCCCAGCAGTTTCGCTGGCCTCTTCTTGACCCTCTCGCCATGAGATCATATTAAGTAGGTTGCATATTGGGAACTGTAGTTTTAGTAATCACCATTTAAGTGGTGGTCACTGACTACTTTGTACTTATTATCATCAACCCTGATGGTTCACAATTTCCTGGCCAATTGCCCTTTTTTGTGACCACTTATATTCTAATGAATGTTTGTTGTCTGTATTATCAGCTGTTTTAGCAAATGACATGAAGACTGTTGAACAAGTTTTACTTTTTATCTGTTGTAGCAATATGGTGAAAGACGTTTAATCTTTAGTTTGGGACCATTGTTGTCTCTACAGCATATTTTGTGGACCTATCTCCAAGAGGAAGCCCTTGTTCCTAGCTCTCTTTGCTTCCATCGATTGGCTGTAACATGTAGTCGCTTTTAACTCCTTTTTTGCATTCGTGTTCTGACTCCAGCAGGTATAACCTTATTTGTTTATGTGTCCTAAAAGAAAACATAATCAAAACAAAATCAAGTCAAATCAGAGCATTTGTCCATGAAAGTCAAGGGTCCCAAGTTAAAGTCTCTGTCTGTTACACAGTTTTAATCTGCCAGGGAGTTTCAGCATCCCTGCAATTTGGCAGCTCTATGGGATGTAATCTTCAATAAATGACTTCAGCTGAAATTTGCATACATTAAGAGACTAGTGGGCTGTTCTTCATTGAACCAAGGCCATTATCAGTGCTAGAGGCTGTATTATATAGTATTAGGGCAATGTTTTGGGTGCAGGGGTGTTTAGTATAACATCCATCTTATTTCTGTTTGTTACTATTCTATCTATGTATTCTTTCTCTCAACTCTGCCTTCCTTTTGCCTCTTGTCTCGGGCTTATTCTCACCTATTAGAATGAGGTTTGCTGTCCATGATCCTCAAAAGTGTGTCCCTGATATTCTGGGGTCTGAGTTACATGCTCTTCCTTTATCATCCTGAAAACCTATTCTTCTTTCTACTTCCACGGAAAAACTAATAGTTCCAAAAACTATGATTTTTTTGGTACTTTTATTTGCAAAAGATATCAAGATAGTTTGCATGATCTCCCAACACATTTGAGCACTGTATTTATTTATAAATGAAAATTATGTTGTTACAATTTTGTATTGCCAACATTAAGTTGTCCTAGCCTACCAAACTACATTCACCACAAAAACTAATTTTAGATTTGTCATAAAAGTGCATACATTTGACTAATTAACTGTTCCAGGTGAGAAAACTGAGTCACTGAAAAGACAAGAAATGGATACTTCTGGGCAAATATGTCACACTATTCAGATGCACAAACAGAATCTGCATAAAAGATTAATTTTTTCAGTCCACAGACTCTGAAAGGAAAGAAAGAGAGGGAGAGGAATCATTTTGAATGGAATGAAACTCACTTTCCTTTTCATGTAATAAAAATAGGAAATATTTGCAGTTATCAGGTGGTCACAGATCTAAATGTGAAGATTGTACAAATGTTAAGTTGTGGGACCAGAGAGAGGAAAGTGTCAGAGGAAATGCTATTATGTTGTGACAGACAAAAATTTGTGCCAGACTGGGACTTTATTTAAAAACCTAGATCCCCTGCTTGTTGTAATCAGCCAGTGTTTAATTACATTCTGATATATCTGAACACACCTCCAGCCTGACTCAAACATTCACTGCCACTGTTTCCTCCCACTTCCTGCAAATACTGCTACCAGTGATTCCCCCACTGTTTGTGGGAATACTCATGGAGGATTCTGACCTACCTAGCAATAAAGATATATAACAATCTACTAAATTTGGGAGAATGAAATCTACTCATATAGATTCAGTAGGTATAAAATCAGACTATGCAATAACATGAAATAAGATCATAACAATCATTCTGAAATGGAGTGATTACCTAAAACATTAGGCTGTGTGAGCATGTCTCCATGCTTGTTTCAGACTGTCATTGATGCTAATGCTTCCTTCTATTAGTTCTGGGTACTATAATCAGAGGTCCTTCCAGACAGTATGTAGGAAGAACACCACTGGAGTGACTGGGTTTGGTGGACAATCATTTCTACAGCCACAGGGATGTATATAGACTGAATTACTTTCACTGGAATGAAAGAAATGGTGTCAGTGGTGATGAAGATACAATGATATGAAATTAGATACTTGAAAACTAAGCAGAAAGCCAAACCAGCAATGTAGTGAATACCAGTATGTCGTAATAAATGAGTTTGTTGCAGACTGGAACTTAAAGGTATACATCATGCTTATGACCTGATTCTCTAACTTGTAGTTTGTATGAACACACATCTCATCACACCTTAAATTTTCAGTGTCATTAACCAGAGGTACTCCTACATCATGTACAACAATAACATCATTAGGAGAAAAATTTGTTTGCAGTCATTTCATTTCAATGAATTTAATCAATTGATATAGACATCTGGCTAATACATACACTCCTGGAAATTGAAATAAGAACACCTTGAATTCATTGTCCCAGGAAGGGGAAACTTTATTGACACATTCCTGGGGTCAGATACATCACATGATCACACTGACAGAACCACAGGCACATAGACACAGGCAACAGAGCATGCACAATGTCGGCACTAGCACAGTGTATATCCACCTTTTGCAGCAATGCAGGCTGCTATTCTCCCATGGAGACGATCGTAGAGATGCTGGATGTAGTCCTGTGGAACGGCTTGCCATGCGATTTCCACCTGGGGCCTCAGTTGGACCAGCGTTCATGCTGGACGTGCAGACCACGTGAGACGACGCTTCATCCAGTCCCAAACATGCTCAATGGGGGACACATCCGGAGATCTTGATGGCCAGGGTAGTTGACTTACACCTTCTAGAGCACGTTGGGTGGCACGGGATACATGCGGACGTGCATTGTCCTGTTGGAACAGCAAGTTCCCTTGCCGGTCTAGGAATGGTAGAACGATGGGTTCGATGATGGTTTGGATGTACCGTGCACTATTCAGTGTCCCCTCGACGATCACCAGAGGTGTACGGCCAGTGTAGGAGATCGCTCCCCACACCATGATGCCGGGTGTTGGCCCTGTGTGCCTCGGTCGTATGCAGTCCTGATTGTGGCGCTCACCTGCACGGCGCCAAACACGCATACGACATCCATTGGCACCAAGGCAGAAGCGATTCTCATCGCTGAAGACGACACGTCTCCATTCGTCCCTCCATTCACGCCTGTCGCGACACCACTGGAGGCGGGCTGCACGATGTTGGGGGCGTGAACGGAAGACGGCCTAACGGTGTGCGGGACCGTAGCCCAGCTTCATGGAGACGGTTGCGAATGGTCCTCGCGATACCCCAGGAGCAACAGTGTCCCTAATTTGCTGGGAAGTGGCGGAGCGGTTCCCTACGGCACTGCGTAGGATCCTATGGTCTTGGCGTGCATCCGTGCGTCGCTGCGGTCCGGTCCCAGGTCGACGGGCACGTGCACCTTCCGCCGACCACTGGTGACAACATCGATGTACTGTGGAGACCTCACGCCCCACGTGTTGAGCAATTCGGCGGTACGTCCACCCGGCCTCCCGCATGCCCACTATACACCCTCGCTCAAAGTCCATCAACTGCACATACGGTTCACGTCCACGCTGTCGCGGCATGCTACCAGTGTTAAAGACTGCGATGGAGCTCCGTATGCCACGGCAAACTGGCTGACACTGACGGCGGCGGTGCACAAATGCTGCGCAGCTAGCGCCATTCGACGGCCAACACCGCGGTTCCTGGTGTGTCCGCTGTGCCGTGCGTGTGATCATTGCTTGTACAGCCCTCTCGCAGTGTCCGGAGCAAGTATGGTGGGTCTGACACACCGGTGTCAATGTGTTCTTTTTTCCATTTCCAGGAGTGTAGTTCCTTGGCCAAACCTATACCATCTCTGTTTGCTATACTCCCATGAGAGAATCTCAGTTTGTATGATCAGAAGTACAGGTAGGCCTAATTACAGAGATCATCAGTGACAATGACAGACTGGCCCAGTTCTGGGGATGTGCTCAGATGGCCTAATGATTATGTTGGCTGATCACCAGAAGTAGAATATCCAGGTTTGATTCCTTATTTGGTGCAGACTGTAGTTTATAAGAGTAGACTCATTGCAAGGCAGGTTCAAAATTTCTAAATGGTTTCCACTGACATCATTTCATGTCATTGCATATTCAATATCATCCCCACTGATGTCATTCATTTCATTTCAGTCTATTTAATTCACATAGTACATATTCTGCAGATGCCCATTAAATCTATTATCCATTGGTGCTAATCTGCTGAAACCACTGGCAGTAGTGTTAAAAAGTAACAAAAAAATACCATGAATAAAGAAAGCTTGTGCTGAATCTGGAGATTGCTCCGACAGGAAAAGAGCCAAATTTGAATCCTTATCTGGCACACATTTTCATTTGTCTAACAGATTCATTACACTGCAGGTTCTGCATTTGTTAATGATTGTCACTGATATTGTTCTGTGTCAGCAAATCTTCTCTGTTGCATCCCTAATGATTCCATCCAATTCCTTTTAGTGAATTTCATTTATTTGGGAATATGAGTATAGCTTGAATAAAGGGAAGGATCAGTGTTGGCAGCATGCATGCAACCAGCCACACTTCAAACGGCTCCAGGTGTACCTGCAGAACAGAAAAACATAGGGAGGACTTGGCACTTGAGAATGATCTTTGATTGACTGATGGATGTCTTCTAAGTTTGACTCATTTAAAAGTTAATCACCAACTTATCAGGGGCATTAAGGGGCTCTAGAAATATTCAAAATCATGAAATGATCAATTTTTACTTTTTTGCATTTTAAAAATCTAAACTTTCCCCTTTCATTTCATATATAATTTATTCAGTTCAGAGGACAACAAGTATTTTTAAAATATTTTTGAAATATATTCTGCATGGGTGTGTCTCATGTGGCACTGTTACACTGCTGTCAAATGTTATACCCACGTGTCTACATCATGTACATTTTGGTGATGTGAGAGAAAATAAGTGTTACAAAATACGTGTTGTGGCTAGCCTGTGATAGTTCAATACATATATCACCCACTGAATTGTCATTTGCTCCTCTGTAATTCTGAAAATATTCATAGTGAATTTTGTTCTTTGAAGTCCCTGTTTTATTGAAGGATAATGATAAACACAAAGTGACTAGAAGTCCTCTGAAGGCTGTTAAGAAAAGGAGAAATGTTGGAAAACCAAATGTAGGGCTGCGTGGGATTAGCCAAGTGGTCTAAGGTGGTGCAGTCATGGACTGTGTGACTGATCCCGGCAGAGGTTTGAGTCCCCAGAGTTCTCCCTCGGGCAAGGGTGTGTGTTTGTCCTTAGGATAATTTAGGTTACGTAGTGTGTAAACTTAGGGACTAATAACCTTAGCAGTTAAGTCCCATAAGATTTCACACACATTTGAACATTTTGAACCAAATGTAGGTGTTTTTTCCATAATAACCAAGTGCATGATCCTAACCTTGGTACACCTGCCCAAGCATGATCGAAATCCACTGCCACAAGGGCTCCTTGTATTCGACATGCCGACATCAATGCTATGATGTCCCTGTATGCCCCTTGCACTGTGTATATTGCTCTTCCCGCCTAGACACATTTGATCTAAATCTATTTTGTCCTTTATCACTGCTTGAAGGTGATCAGAGGATACATGCAAAGATTTTGTAGTCTCCACTCAATAATGTCTATCACCACGACTTGGTTTTGGAACAGGTATCAGGATACCCACTGTGAACTTGGTAGGGACACTTAAGATAGGTGTTAAGAGTTCATTGTACGTCTGTACCCACATCGGTCCCATCAGAGGAACAAATGTGTGGTAGAACTCAAGAGGGAGCCCATCCGGTCCTGGGGATTTGTTTAATACAACACACTTTAGGGCAGCATCCAAATCATCTATGGTGATTTCAGCCATAAGGCCGTCCACTTCAGTGGGATGCTTGTCCGCTGGCATTTTGCAAAGCACAGCTGCCAGTCCTGCTCTGTCCAGCTGGTCCTCCACATAGAAACTACAGTGGTGGTGAGCAAAAGCACATGCAATATCCTTCTGTGATCCATCAGTCATTTCGACATCCTGAATAAGTATACGTCGATGCTGCCTTCTTTCTCTCAGTATATAGTGGAATGATGGCCGTTCGTTACTTAATTTGTTGAGCATCTTTGCATGTACTTTAATTTGTTTCATCTTCACTTTCATAAGATGCTGCAGTTGCACTTTGATATGTTGGACAGCCTGCTGATGGTTGGGAGATGGAGGTTGTTTTGCCAACTCACATAGGGCTGTGAAATAAAATGTGGAAGTCACCCATTGCAATGTGACTTATCTTGGCCATATCATGTGAACGTTTTATGTAAAGCCAGTTTGATGCAGCAGAGGCACCATTTAAGTGTCGAATCATATGAAAGCTGACTCCATTGACATTGTCTTCATGTGACTTCAACCTCCCATAAACAATTCTCATCCTGCAGGTGGGTAACGTTATTTATTGAGCATCTAGTGTGAACTTGATAGTCACCTTCCAGTAAGAAAGAGCCATCATGATCTGCAGTACTCAGTACACCACTATGTGGAGCCTAACGGATGTAAACAAAGCTCACTCTTAAAACGGGGCCCGGCCTGTGTGCTTGGGACATCCAAGCCGCTACAGTGCTGAAGGGGGACTGTACTTGAACTCAGGTCTTCTTGCTTGATAGGCAGAAATGCTAACCATTACACAACCCCAGCACTGAGGTTAACATTCCTGCATGAATTACCCAAGCTGAGTGCCCTCCCCACCACAAACTTCAGTTCACATCTTCTGTTTATTTTCCCTTACATTGTCACTACTGCTAGGGCTCTCCAGCATTCAAATAGTACCAAAGCATTGGATGTCATGGGGAAGTCCTGTACCGTAGGTGATCTTATCGATCTTATAATTATATTTTTTCCCTGAGACATTCAAGTCTCTTCCTTATCTGTGATAATGATTGAAGCAGAAGAAATGGATTAAAATTTGTTCTGTGGGCAGGACTTATATGTCTCAGGGAAAAATATAATTATAAGATCTATAAGATCACCGGTGGTATAGGATTTTCCCACTATGTCCAATGCTGGGATGCTATTCCAATTCCAGAGAGCCCTGGCAGTAGTAACAATGTAAGGGAAAATAAGCAAAAGGTGCGAACTGAACTTTGTGTTGGGAAGGGCACTCAGCTTTGGTAGTTTGTGCAGCAATGTTCACCACAATACTGTGATGGTGTAATTGTTAGCATTTCTGCATAGCAAGCAAGAAGACCCGAGTTTGAGTTCTGGCCGCAGCACAAATTTTAATCAATTTCTGCTACTTCGATCGATATCACAAGAAGAAAGGTACCCATGAAAATAATGTCACACTGAATTACAGTGGCAGTAGTGGAGGAAGGGAAGTGGCTGGTATTACTAGTATATTGCAAAATTCTGCTGTGTGTGATAAAGTGCAATACATGAAATAACTTGGTGATAGTGATTCTAAAAGTTTCAAACATTTTGAAGAACTGAAGTCCTAAGATAATGACATTGTAGTGCATAAATCTGGGTGTATTTGACATGTACAGAAATGAACTGAAGTCCTAAGATAATGACATTGTAGTGCATAAATCTGGGTGTATTTGACATGTACAGAAATGAATGGTGACTGAAAGCTTCATACAAAAAATTCAGTGATCGTAAAGCGTGGTATGGGAGTGGAAGGTTAATTGACAAAACACAGAACTATTATGGAATGGCTATCAGGCAAAACACACACAGTGTCCATAAAAAGAAGAAGGGTGTTTGGGCTTTATTTTTCTTCATAATTTTTCATCCAATGAAAATCCCATCATTGCTTGTGTTCCAAAGAAAAGAACAATTGGTGTAAATACAAGAGATTGCTTACTGGTGAAGTGTACACTCATAAATACAGACTGTCTGATGTGGTAATGGAGATGGTAAAACCTATTTTCATACACTTAGCAACACCTGAACTGTGGAAAAAGTGTGTTCATGGAATAACTCTAAACCCCAATGAAAATGTAAATAGTGCCATATGGTCAAGAATGACTAAGATTGTGTTTTTTTGAATAGGAGCACTTCCTTTGGTGCATATGATGCTGTTGTCACTTTCAGTGATGTCAATGTTGTAAGATGCAAAGTATTTCGAAACATGGAAATGAAGATAGGTTGAAACTTGGTATGAACGATGCTTGCTTTAGGCAAGGAACATCTTGAGGCTTCTGACTGTAGAAGTTGACAGAAGATGAAGGTAATCCGTCCTACAACATGTAATGCACTAAATGGGTCCCTCAAATTTGGTCATTCAATTCTGAAAAGTTTTATTTTTTCATACAAATTAAATATTTTCTCAGGATCTACCAAACCACTTTGCTTCAAACTTTCAGGAAAAGTTACATAGTCCCTTCTGCATAAATTAACAGCCTTTTCTCAAAAACTTTTTTACTACTGAATTTATAAACAAAAAATGGCAAAAAAACTAGTGAATTTTTATCACAATAGAAAAAATTAATCTCTACCAACTGAAATAAATTTTTTATGAATCCCTGTTTTAAATTGTAGCAAATACTTCAACAAATAACCTGTAAGGCTTTCAGCTTCCTCAAATACTTTCTAAGAAAACATGTAATTTATAAACCCTATTTTAACACTGGAAATCTAGGGCTTTACAGAGCCCCTTAAAGAAAAATGACCCAGAGGTCACTGAACAGGAACTTGTACCTTTATTTCAGATTTATCACCCATCACTGTTGTGGTTCTTGTCATACTGCAACAAAAGACAGTAAATGGCCATTACATAAAATTCCTCTTGATATATTCATCTGAGGTAAATATTTTGCCTCTCAGAGCATTATTCAACTCACCAAAAGTGGCCTACTCACAGGAAGGCAGTTTTGGACTTTATTGAGGGTAACTGAGGGAGTCCCTTTTGAATGTCTGCAAAAGTTCTTTGACTGCATTTTCTGTGTGGTGTGTTGCATTATCACAGAGCAGAATGATCCCGTGGGTGAGCTGCTGTGGTCCTTTTGTTGTGATCCCTTTGGAAAGGTGGTAAATGTTTGTATCACTGCACATTCAACATTGTCCCATGCTGCAGGAAATCAATAAGGAGGAGACACTGTTGGCCAAAGATGAAGATAAACACAACTTTCCCACCCTTGTGTGGATGGCAATGGATTTTTTGGGTTGCAGCAATTCTGGATGCTTCCACTGGAGATTGCCATCTTGACTCAGATGCGCAGTGACACCATATATTGTCTACAGCCAGTATTCATGACAAGAGTTCATTCCCTTCCTTGCCCTAGAGCTCATGTGTTCATGAGTGTCTCATGTGACATGCTTCCTGTGTTGATCGAAGATGGTAAGGCAACAACTGGATGTACACTTCGCAAATTTTTGGTCTGTCCTTAATGATGGCATGAACTCTTCTGCAACAATGGCTGGCAGTGTTGAATAACAAGGGCATTTAGTGGGTAAATGCAATGTGGTGTTGCAGACTGCATCATCAGCAAAAGACTGGACTCACATTCAAGAGGACAATGGTTCAGACCCATGTCGTACCATCTTGATTTAGTTTTTCCATGAGTTTCCTAAATTGCTTCAGGCAAATGCCAGGATGGTTCCTTTGAAAGGGCATGGATGAATTCCTTCCCCATCAGTCCCTAATCTGATGGGACCTATGACCTCACTATTTGGTCCCCTCCCCCAAATCAACCAGTCAGTGAAAGATGGCAGCTATTCCCACAAATACTTGTGCCATGTCTTGAACCAATAAATAAACATTGTTTCTATAATCTTTAAGAAACATAGTTCTGTACCAGCACCATACTGTTCTGATTTTGCAAAGTTATTGGTACTGTTAGTGAACTACTTTGCAGAATGAATCTTTCATCCTGTTAATGATATTAATCTGACAAGAAGTTTCTGGAGAAGTGTTTCTTTTGAAGATTTATCCTTTCCACTACATAAATTTTAAAATAAATTTCTTTCACTTTTTTGATGACATAAATTTTGTGTTATTTCAAATTATAATAAAATTAAATTTTTACTATTATATTTTCTATGTAAAACCATTCATGAACCTTTGGTTTAAAGTGGTACAATTAAAAAAAAACCTTGCTGCTTCCAAAATGACCACTGCATTCAGAGAACTGAGTTGTCTTTTTCTATACTTCTTTCAGTTTATCTCACTGGAAACATTTGAATTGCTATATTTTTTCATGATTAATAAGATAACTGTCGGAAATGTTACAGAACATATTGTTGAGAATGAGTTAGATTTACAAATGCTCTCTTTGAAGAGATGTTCATAATGTACACACTGGTATCATTGTTGCATTATTAAATCTATTTAGATTGTGATGAGTGACACACACTAGCATATTGAAGCACTGTCAGATATTGAGTAGATATATTGTGTATCAAAGCTAATTTGCAATATACATTGTACTAAAATGACTTTATCAGCATTAACCGTCATTACATTGTGGCTTTACTTCCTTCCTTTATGCAAGTAGGAAGGTTCTGTTACATTTGTGGGAGTCATACATCTAGTGTGATCAAATATTTGTTTTCTACAGCAATATGTGACATGCAGCAGCTAAAAAAAGTGCCAAGCATCTGACTTTCATTAGACTCTTGTTTCTGTATGAATTAAATGTACTGATTATGTAATAAAATGAAAAAGATGACAGCTTCAGGAGATAAAAAGTTGTAGCTGGTTTATATGAAAGAAATGAACAATAGCTGGTATGAACTATTAAATTGTTAAGTCATATTTTTGGATTTAGGAAGTAGACACACTGCTTCAATAATGATACAATTACTTTATATTTAAAGTTCCAATAAAACATGTACAAATCTTTCACAGACTATAGCTGATCAAGTATTTTCATTTCTATTTTGCAAGAAATTCTTAGATTCCTCTAGTCTATGAAACTAATATAAGTTGCCCCTTGCCATCCCCCCAACCCTAGGATCCAGGGTATGCTCTTACTGATGACACACTAACTTTAAACCAAGAGAGAATTGTAAAAGAATTCAAAGATTTCTTTAGATGTGTATATAGTTAAAGAGAAAAATTAAAAAGAAAGTCATCCATACTCAGCACATTATTATAGGTGAACATTTATCTTCAGGAAAGCTTCTACATCTATGTGATTACTATGCCATTCACAATAAAGTGGCTGGCAGAGGGTTCAATGAACCACCTTAAAGCTGTCCCTCCACCCTTCCACTCTTGAACCGCATGTGGGAAAAATGAGCACACAAATTTTTCTGTGTGAGCCCTGATTTCTCTTATTTTATTGTGATGATCATTTCTCCATATGTTGGTGGGTTCCAACAGAATTTCTTCACAATCAGAGGAGAAAACTGGTGACTGAAATTTCATGAGATGATCCCATTGACTTAGTTTTAATGATAGCTCCTCCAATCCATGTATTATGTCTGCGGCACTATCTCCCATTTCATTATAATACAAAACGAGCTGCCCTTCATTGTACTTTTTCAATGTCATCCATCAGTCTCACCTGTTGTGGATCCCACACCACACAGCTATACTCCAGAATAAGGCAAAAACGCGTTGTGTAAGCAGTCTCTTTAGTAGACCTGTTGCACCTTCTAGGTGTTCTGCCATTGAATTGCAGTCTTTAGTTTGCTCTATCCACTACATTATCTATGTGATCATTCCAATTTAGGTTATTTGTAATTGTAATCCCTAATTATTTAGTTGAATTTACAATCTTCAGATTTGTGTGACTTATTGCATCATCAAAATTTAGTGGATTTCTTTTTGTATGCATGTGAATAACTTCACACTTTTCTTTATTCAGGGTCAATTGCCCCTTTTTGCACCATACAGATATCTTATGTAAATCATTTTGCAGTTTTTTGTCATCTGATGACTTCACAAGATGGTAAATGACAGCATTGTCTGCAAACCGTCTAAGATGGCTACTCAGATTGTCTCCTATGTCATCAGGAACAATAGAGAGCCTGTAACACTTCCTTGGGGAATGCTGGATATTACTTCCGTTTTCACAATGTCTTTCCATCTATTACTATGAACTGAACTGTGACCTTTCTGGAAGTAACCCACAAATCCAGTTTATATTCCATAGGCATCCAAGTTGGTTAGAAGACACTTGTGAGAAATGGTGTTGAAGCCTTATGATATTCTAAAAGTATGGAATCAATTTGACATCCGTTGTCATTAACTCGTCACTTCTTAAGTGGAAAGAGCTAGCTGTGTTTCACAAGAATATATTCTTAATCCATGCTGACTGTGTGTCAATCAATCATTTTCTTTGAGGTAATTCACAATGTAAGAACACAGTATATGTTCCAAAACCCTACTACAATTTAACGTTGGTGATATGGGCCTGTAATTCAGTGGGTTACTCCTACTTCCCTTTTTGGGTATTAGTGTGACTTGAGCAATTTTTCAGTCTTTAGGTACGTATCTTTCTGTGAGAGAGTGGTTGTATATAATCGCTAAATATGGAGCTATTGTATCACCAGACTCTGAAAGGAACCTCACTTGTATACAATCTGGACCAGAGGCCTTGCCTTAATTAAGTGATTTAAGCTGCTTTGCTACACCATGGATATCTACTTCTGTGTTTCTCATCTTGGCAGTTGTTCTTGACTGGAATTCAGGAATATTTACTTAGTCTTCTTTTATATCAGAGCATTACAAAACAGTTAGGATACTAGGACTCATTTCTTGAAAATAGTCAGAACCAATATCTATGTAACTTCCCTGCTTTAAATGTTATGAGAAGTCTGGATTTACATTTTCTTTATAGTGAGGTGTTCAAGGGATCCATATTAATTTTAGTTATTGTGAAATCTCAACTAATTAACTCATTTGCAAAGTGAGCATTTAACCTAATCATCTAGTGAGATCAGTGTAAATGCACTAAATAAATATGGTTTTATTTCAAAACATTGTGACAGTGGATTGCAACATCATTTAGTTGCTAGTTGTTAATAAGCAAAATGTGATTTAAATTCTAACTAAAATCACTTTTAGGGAAGGCTGTATTCAAAAAAATCAGTATTGATATAAATCCCTTCTTCAAATCTTTGATGTAAGTCTGTATGGTCATGAGGAAATTTTGTAATAATTCCTCCCGAATGCGAGTCCAGTGTGCTAACCACTGCGCCACCTTGCTTGGTGTTCTTCCAAAATCATGGTCGGAAGAACAGAAAATACAGTTTGTGGTTTCACATATTTCTGGTGATGCGTTGCTCTGGGCATTAAATGCAGCAGAAACTTGCAAGAATTTCCATGACTTTGAGAAGGCATTCCTTGATCAATTCTGGTCAGTGTCTACTCAAGAGCAACTCCATAAAATTGTTTACAATGCAGAAATGTACAATCCGAAGTCAGGCTCCTTAAGAAAGAATTTTGAAAAATGTATTAGCATGATCCAGTACTGGGATGAGCCAGTAACGACCAGAGACTTATTGTGAGTGTTAAAAGCTAGATTACTCACACATATTAGAGAAAAATTATTTAATGTTACAGACACCGATCTGAAAGAGTTTCTGTCTGTAATTGATTCTCTGGATCTAGTGCAAGAAGAGGCCAGAAAAAATTCTGATGTGATCAGCAATAATAATAGTCCTAATAGAAAAAATTCATGGAATGAAAATAATGGAAATAGGGGCGAAGGTAGTCCAAAGAAAAGTAAAACTAAAGCTCATAGTAACGGAAAAAAATAATAATAATAGTAGTAGGAATACCTACAACCAAAATTTTGGTTACCCTAATAATAATAACAGTAATTATCAAAAGGCCGAAGAACACCAACAATCGATTGGTAATCAGAGGCCATACCACAATGAAAACCCAAACAATAACAATAGCAACTGAAAGAGACAAAATGACAACAGGTCAGACAGTCCACATAAAGACAAGCCTAAAAATAAGCGGCGTGTCAGTGAATATTGGCGACAGCCAGGGCCAAGTCATTGCCAGCCGGAGCAAAATCATATCATATCAGTTCAGGTCAGCCAATAAATTATGTACAGGCTATACCTATACCAAGCAATCAATATCCACCATGGTGGGATCCAAGCAGGCCTCCTCCGACTGAAAACTCACAGAATGTTAGAATAGTGGAGGCACCTTCGGAAACAAAACAAAACACTCAGAAGCAAACAAACTAATTTCGGTCCCTGTAGGCCTTCACCATGTGACCGAGGCCAACAATGAAGGCAATAGGTTAATGGAACAAAAAATTAACATGATATGGTATCAGGATGGCAACAAGATCGAAGATGAGCTATATCAGAAACCTGCTGTCTCTGATAAGCCACAAAGGGAAAATATACAAGCAAGTGTCACCGGAGCTGTAAATGATGTAACAAATACTATTCTGCTTGACACAGGTGTGAATGTATCCATTATGAACATGAAGTTTTTCAAGAAGGTATCTGATAAAAAGATTGCCGATTTTGCTGGTTGCAAATTGTAAGGTTATAGGGGCATTGGGGAAAAAAGGCAGAGAGTATAAAATACCAGACACAGGTGGAAGTTTCCTTGGGAAATGATCGCTTATTATGCACATTCCTACTAATGGATAACTTGTCCATACTGGTGCTTCTGGGAATTGACTTCCTTCGGCAAAGAGAAGCTGTAATTGATCTCGCCCATGGGACATGTGCACTTAAGTACCAACAGCGACCTATAACCATTATCATCATCATCATCATCATCATTGAAGACTGATTATGCCTTTCAGCGTTCAGTCTGGATCATAGCCTCCTTATAAAATTCCTCCATGATCCCCTATTCAGTGCCAACATTGGTACCTCTTCTGATGTTAAACCTATTACTTCAAAATCATTCTTAACCGAATCCAGGTACCTTCTCCTTGGTCTGCCCCGACTCCTCCTACCCTCTACTGCTGAACCCATAAGTCTCTTGGGTAACCTTGCTTCTCTCATGCATGTAACATGACCCCACCATTTAAGCCTGTTCATCCTGACTGCTACATCTATAGAGTTCATTCCCAGTTTTTCTTTGATTTCCTCATTGTGGACACACTCCTGCCATTGTTCCCATCTGCTAGTACCTGCAGTCATCCTAGCTACTTTCATATCCGTAACCTCAATCTTGTTGAAAAGGTAACCTGAATCCACCCAGCTTTCGCTCCCATACAACAAAGTTGGTCGAAAGATTGAACGGTGCACAGATAACTTAGTCTTGGTACTGACTTCCTTCTTGCAGAAGAGAGTAGATCATAGCTGAGAGCTCATTGCATTAGCTTTGCTACACCTCGCTTCCAGTTCTTTCAATATGTTGCCATCCTGTGAGAATATGCATCCTAAGTACTTGAAACTGTCCACCTGTTCTAACTTTGTTCCTCCTATTTGGCACTCAATCCATATATATTTCTTTCCCACTGACATTACTTTCGTTTTGGAGATCCTAATCTTCATACCATAGTCCTTACATTTCTGATCTAGCTCTGAAATATTACTTTGCAAACTTTCAATCGAATCTGCCATCACAACTAAGTCATCCGCATATGCAAGAATGCTTATTTTGTGTTCACATATCTTGATCTCACCCAGCCAGTCTATTGTTTTCAACATGTTGTTGTTGTTGTCTTCAGTCCTGAGACTGGTTTGATGCAGCTCTCCATGCTACTCTATCCTGTGCAATCTGCTTCATCTCCCAGTACCTACTGCAACCTACATGCTTCTGAATCTGCTTAGTGTATTCATCTCTTGGTCTCCCTCTACGATTTTTACCCTCCACGCTGCCCTCCAATGCTAAATTTGTGATCCCTTGATGCCTCAAAACATGTCCTACCAACCGATCCCTTCTTCTAGTCAAGTTGTGCCACAAACTTCTCTTCTCCCCAATCCTATTCAATACCTCCTCATTAGTTACGTGATCTACCCATCTAATCTTCAGCATTCTTCTGTAGCACCACATTTCGAAAGCTTCTATTCTCTTCTTGTCCAAACTAGTTATCGTCCATGATTCACTTCCATACATGGCTACACTCCAAACAAATACTTTCAGAAACAACTTCCTGATGCATAAATCTATATTCGATGTTAACAAATTTCTCTTCTTCAGAAACGCTTTCCTTGCCATTGCCAGTCTACATTTTATATCATCTCTACTTCGACCATCATCAGTTATTTTACTTCCTAAATAGCAAAACTCCTTTACTACTTTAAGTGTCTCATTTCCTAATCTAATTCCCTCAGCATCACCCGATTTAATTTGAGTACATTCCATTATCCTCGTTTTGTTAATGTTCATCTTATATCCTCCTTTCAAGACACTGTCCATTCCGTTCAACTGCTCTTCCAAGTCCTTTGCCGTCTCTGACAGAATTACAATGTCATCGGCGAACCTCAAAGTTTTTACTTCGTCTCCATGAATTTTAATACCTACTCCAAATTTTTCTTTTGTTTCCTTTACTGCTTGCTCAATATACAGATTGAATAACATCGGGGAGAGGCTGCAACCCTGTCTCACTCCTTTCCCAACCACTGCTTCCCTTTCATGCCCCTCGACTCTTATGACTGCCATCTGGTTTCTGTACAAATTGTAAATAGCCTTTCGCTCCCTGTATTTTACCCTGGAACCTTCAGAATTTGAAAGAGAGTATTCCAGTCAACATTGTCAAAAGCTTTCTCTAAGTCTACAAATGCTAGAAACGTAGGTTTGCCTTTCCTTAATCTTTCTTCTAAGATAAGTCGTAAGGTCAGTATTGCCTCACGTGTTCCAACATTTCGACGGAATCCAAACTGATCCTCCCCGAGGTCCGCATCTACCAGTTTTTCCATTCGTCTGTAAAGAATTCGCGTTATATTTTGCAGCTGTGACTTATTAAACTGATAGTTCGGTAATTTTCACATCTGTCAGCACCTGCTTTCTTTGGGATTGGAATTATTATATTCTTCTTGAAGTCTGAGGGTATTTCACCTGTCTCATACATCTTGCTCACCAGCTGGTAGAGTTTTGTCATGACTGGCTCTCCCAAGGCCGTCAGTAGTTCTAATGGAATGTTGTCTACTCCGGGGGCCTTGTTTCGACTCAGGTCTTTCAGTGCTCTGTCAAACTCTTCACGCAGTATCTTACCTCCCATTTCGTCTTCATCTACATCCTCTTCCATTTCCATAATATTGTCCTCAAGTACATCGCCCTTGTATAAACCTTCTATATACTCCTTCCACCTTTCTGCCTTCCCTTCTTTGCTTAGAACTGGATTGCCATCTAAGGTCTTGATATTCATACACGTGGTTCTCTTCTCTCCAAAGGTCTCTTTAATTTTCCTGTAGGCAGTATCTATCTTAACCCTTGTGAGATAAGCTTCTACATCCTTACATTTGTCCTCTAGCCATCCCTGCTTAGCCATTTTGCACTTCCTGTCGATCTCATTTTTGAGATGTTTGTATTCCTTTTTGCCTGCTTCATTTACTGCATTTTTATATTTTCTCCTTTCATCAATTAAATTCAATATTTCTTCTGTTACCCAAGGATTTCTAGCAACCCTCGTCTTTTTACCTACTTTATCTTCTGCTGCCTTCACTACTTCATCCCTCAGAGCTACCCATTCTTCTTCAACTGTGTTTCTTTCCCCCATTGCTGCCAATTGTTCCCTTATGCTCTCCTTGAAACTCTGTACAACCTCTGGTTCTTTCAGTTTATCCAGGTCCCATCTCCTTAAATTCCCACCTTTTTGCAGTTTCTTCAGTTTTAATCTACAGGTCATAACCAATAGATTGTGGTCAGAGTCCACGTCTGCCCCTGGAAATGTCCTACAATTTAAAACCTGATTCCTAAATCTCTGTCTTACCATTATATAATCTATCTGATACCTTTTAGTATATCCAGGATTCTTCCATGTATACAACCTTCTTTTATGATTCTTGAACCAAGTGTTAGCTATGATTAAGTTGTGCTCTGTGCAAAATTCTACCAGACGGCTTCCTCTTTCATTTCTTAGCCCCAATCCATAATCACCTACTACGTTTCCTTCTCTCCCTTGTCCTACTGATGAATTCCAGTCACACATGACTATTAAATTTTCGTCTCCCTTCACTACCTGAATAATTTCTTTTATCTCATCATACATTTCATCAATTTCTTCATCATCTGCAGAGCTAGTTGGCATATAAACTTGTACTACTGTCATAGGCATGGGCTTTGTGTCTATCTTGGCCACAATAATGCGTTCACTATGCTGTTTGTAGTAGCTTACCCGCTTTCCTATTTTCCTATTCATTATTAAACCTACTCCTGCATTACCCCTATTTGATTTTGTATTTATAACCCTGTATTCACCTGACCAAAAGTCTTGTTCATCCTGCCACCGAACTTCACTAATTCCCACTATATCTAACTTTAACCTATCCATTTCCCTTTTTAAATTTTCTAACCTACCTGCCCGATTAAGGGATCTGACATTCCACGCTCCGATCCGTAGAATGCCAGTTTTCTTTCTCCTGATAACGACGTCCTCCTGAGTAGTCCCCGCCCGGAGATCCGAATGGGGGACTATTTTACCTCTGGAATATTTTACACAAGAGGACGTCATCATCATTTAATCATACAGTAAAGCTGCATGTCCTCGGGATAAATTACGGCTGTAGTTTCCCCTTGCTTTCAGCCGTTCACAGTACCAGCACAGCTAGGCCATTTTGGTTAATGTTGCAAGGCCAGATCAGTCAATCATCCAGACTGTTGCCCCTGCAACTACTGAAAAGGCTGCTGCCCCTCTTCAGGAACCACATGTTTGTCTGGCCTCTCAACAGATACCCCTCCGTTGTGGTTGCACCTACGGTACGGCCATCTGTGTTGATGAGGCACGCAAGCCTCCCCACCAATGGCAAGGTCCATGGTTCATGGGGGGGGGGGGGGGGGGGGGGTTCAACATATGATCCATAAATAATATAAACAGTGGAGACAGGTTGCAGCCTTGTCTTACCCTTGAAACTACTCTGAACCATGAACTCAATTTACCGTCAACTCCAACTGCTGCCTGACTATCCCTGTGAAGATTTAATTGCTTGCAAAAGTTTGCCTCCTATTCCATAATCTCGTAGGACAGACAATAACTTCCTCCTAGGAACCCGGTCATATGCCTTTTCTAGATCTATGAAGCATAGATACAGTTCCCTGTTCCACTCATAACACTTCTCCATTATTTGACGTAAACTAAAGATTTGGTCCTGACAACCTCTAAGAGGCCTAAACCCACACTGATTTTCATCCAATTGGTCCTCAACTAATACTCGCACTTTCCTTTCAATGATACCTGAGAATATTTTACCCACAACGCTGATTAAACAGATACCACTGTAGTTGTTACAATCTTTTCTGTTTCCATGTTTAAAGATTGGTGTGATTACTGCTTTTGTCCAGTCTGATGGAACCTGTCCCGACTCCCAGGCCATTTCAATTATCTTGTGTAGCCATTTAAGACCTGATGTTCCACTGTATTTGATGAGTTCTGACTTAATTTCATCCACCCCAGCTGCTTTATTGCACTGCAATCTATTGACCATTTTCTCCACTTCTTCAAATGTGATCCTATTTCCATCATCATTCCTATCCCATTCTACATCGAAATCTGAAACATTGCTGATCGTATTTTCACCTACATTGAAAAAATCTTCAAAATATTCCCTCCATCTTCCCAAGGCATCCACAGGATCCATCAGAGATACCTGACCTGTCCAAAATACTTGTCATTTCCTTTTTACCTCCCTTTCGAAGCCTGCTAATTACACTCCCGAATGATTTTCCAGCAGCCTGACCCCTAGTCTCCAATCTGTTTCCAAAGTCTTCCCAAGATTTCTTCTTGGATGCTGCAATTATCTGTTTGGCTTTGTTTCTTTCTTCAACATAACTTTCTCTGTCTACCTGAGTTCTAGTATGAAGCCATTTTTGATACGCCTTCTTTTTTCTTTTACAGGCTGCCTTGATTGTGTCATTCCATCAAGCTGTTTGCTTCATCCTACTTTTGCACACTACTGTTCCAAGACATTATTTAGCCACTTCTAGTACTGTGTCCCTGTACCTTGTCCATTTCTTTTCCAATGACTGTAATTGACTACATTCAACTAACTGGTACCTTTCTGAGATTGCTGTTATGTACTTATGCCTGATTTCCTTACCCTGAAGTTTCTCCACTCTTATCCTCCTACATATGGACCTGACCTCCTGCACTTTCGGCCTCACAATCCCAATTTCACTGCAGATTAAATAATGGATCAGTGTCATCAAAGAATCCCCTGAATACACGTGAGTCCCTCACAGCCTTCCTGAATTCCTGATCTGTTATTATTTAGTCAATGACAGATCTGGTTCCCCTGCCTTCCCAAGTATACCGGTGAATGTTCTTATGTTTAAAAAAGGAGTTTGTGATTACTAAGCCCATACTGACACAGAAATCCAAGAGTTGTTTACCGTTCCTGTTGGCCTCCATATCCTCTCCAAATTTACCCATAACCTTTTCATACCCTACTGTTTGATTTCCAATCCTGGCATTAAAATCACCCATGAGCAGAACACTGTCCTTGTGCTTTACTCTAACAACTACATCACTGAGTGCCTCATAACAACTATCCATCTTATCTTGATCTGTCCTTTCACAATGCGAATATACTGACACAATCCTAATTTTCTTGCTAGACACTGTCAAATCTATCCACATCAGTCGTTCGTTTACATACCTTACTGCAACTACGCTCCATTTGTTTCCTGATGTAAAGCCTTACACCCCATTGTGCTATTCCTGCTTTGACTGCTGACAGGTAGACCTTGTATTCTCCCACTTCCTCTTCTTTCTCACCCCTTACCCGAATGTCACTAACAGCTAAAATGTCCAGCCCCATCTCCATCTTACTTGCAGCCTCTGCCAGCTCTACCTTCTTCCCAGGGTAGCCCCCATTGATATTAATAGCTCCCCATCTCATTACCATTTGTTTGCCAAGTCGTATCTTAGGAGTCCCTGGTTTGTCAGTTAGAGGTGGGACTCCATCACTGCCAAAGGTCTGAGGCTTTTGCTCTGATTGTTGCCAGCATCATATTTAAAATATCGGGGAAGCAGGTTGCTAGCCTTACTTGCCCTGAGTCCCATTGAGTTTTACCCCTAACGGTTGAGGGACTAACCAGTGGATTTGGTAGTCTTTGCCGTATGAACACAAAGGTGACCACGACTCAGAATATGTCTGAGATGCCCAGCCTTATTCCAAAGTAACTGGTATTCCGACTGTCGGGACCACTTACTTGGCCACTCATACGTTGCCCGTGGTTCATGAACTAGGACATGACTGCAGGAACCCACACCATGAACCACAGCAGCCTATAGCATTAATGCTAAATTGGGAGTTCAGTGCAAACTTTCCGCTGATGAGAAAAATGAATATTTCTGTCAGCAAACAGAAATTGTTAGTGTTGGATCATTAGCACCCACAGATGTGTCACAAAAAGCGAAATAACGATGCACCCAGCAACGTGAGTGACATCTTCACAACAGTAGAAGAGAAGGTACAGGAGGCAACTTGCATTAATGCTTCAGAGACTAGACAATTAACAGAATTATTATCCGGATACCTCGAAGTATTCACTGAACACCCTGGAATCATAAAATATTACCAGTATAATAAGGAAGTATATCTGCACAAGACCTATTGCAGAGCATCTTACTTGGTCCCCTGGACTAAGAAAAATGAAGTGAATATACAAAGGACCAATCAGAAGTGCAAGTGCACTACCCCATAACTGTAAATATAATGTTTATGGTAAAATAATTAGCAGTAATAATTTGATAATATTATGTCTGTATTATTTTATAAGCTTTTATGTCAAGTATTACACTGCAATGTTGATGAATTATTTGAACAAGGAGTAGAGAATCCCCATAATAAATGTATTTTTACTTTAAAAGGGATAAATAACTTGATAAAAACTTTAGTGTTATTGCGTTAAATGTGACAAATTTTACCTTCCTAAATGTAGGATAGAAATGTTTAAAATGCTTAAGTAATATATTTGTTTGGGTGTAAGAATGGATATAACAAAACTATTTTCATAAGATTGAGTCATGTAGTCCCACACATGTAGCGAGTGTTGGTGGTATGTGAGCTGTGTGACTGAGAAAAAATAAATAAATAAAAAATAAAATAAACTGCTTTCACCACTAGTGAAGTGAAATCTGAATGTGTACTGATTTACGTACACGGATTCATTACGAAGTCATTAAAAATGTTCTTATGAGCAATATTCCGGTTAGATAAACCGAACATGGACATCTGTCCTAAAAACATGGTAAATAACAATTGGAATAAAAAAATAGAAATATATAAATATATGTTTTTGTAATAAAAATGGAAATGTACTGTTATCTGGACAGTTCAGTAATGATCTCATGGTCAAGATAATGTAGCAGATTCTGAAAGTTTGATATTGTCTCACGTTCATGTGACAGTGTAAAATTTTAAATTTTGTTATTCAGTCATGGTAATATGAACTTACGTGCAAGTGTGCCAGACCTCATTACTTGAAAAGTGTCATTTGCATATAGATTGTCTGTTAAGTACTGTGGAAAACTACTGACAGCAATCAGAGCAGTGAAACGTGTTTCACAGGAACTAGTGGACGCGTGAAGAACTGTGATTTACATTGTGAATAATGATGAACAGTGATAAAAACTGTGATCACATAACCCTATGAACGCTCTTGGAGTGTCAAAGTTAGCAGCAACGCTATGAACATTGAGTACTGATGACCATTAGTAGTTTGATATGAAGCATCTCCGCGTGCCAAATTTAATGTGCCAGACTGTACAGCCAGCCGCGCAACAAAACAATAATGCAACGTTGCCTATGCAGTGCGTCGCGAAAATATTTACATTCCATTTAAGTGAACGAAGCCCACTACGGACACTTGTATGATTAACAGTGTACTGTTCAAAATGTGCATATTATGATAAACTTACATGTGAATCACTACATTGTGTCGAACAGTGTCAAAATACAGAACATACTCCAAAAACAGTCTAATTCCATCCATGTGAATGCGAGTGAAATGAACACTAATAAACTTTTCCACGGGATGAGAATAGTAATTATCTTGTCACTGATGCTTATATTTTGACATTTCATGTACCCGTCTTAAACTGAGGGACATGGGATAGGAGAAACAAGACCTGTTGCAGTGCGGCTTATAGCCAGCAGCAGATCCAAACCACAATGCAGCTGACGGCAGCCGATGCCACACCGACTTGGCCGGGGGCAGTCCAGCAGCAGCCACTACCTGCCTGCGGTCCAACGGCTCAACACGGTGGCGGTCTTATGACGTCAGCAGCAAATTGCTATGACATTCTATAAATGAGTGACTTTGCAAATTTTATGATACCCCACCCTGAGAAAACATTCATTATCTCAGATGCTTACAACAGTCATAAAATTGCATTTTCTAGCATATTTTATTTCATTCATGTCAAGCCTGACTGTTAAAAGTAGGTGACTGTATTTTCTTGAAGCCCCCTTGGATGGTTTTATTCCCGGTTTTCCGAGTCCAGTGAACCCAAATGAGGGGGGGAGATAAGTTAATCTGGGAAGTATCTGCAGCAATTTCCAAGATAATACACTCACTGAAGAAGTCATTTAAAGTACTCTATTCAACCATAATTGTATCATGTCTAAAACAACATTGAAACTAAACACATGCATCTTGATAGTAGCAAATCTACGTGGACTGATAAAAGAAAAAAAGAAAAAGAAAAAAAATAGATAAACTAATTTTTTCTCTGCCCAAGGGGCATTGTAACATCCACGAGATAAATTTTTGGCTACAGTGTGACGAGAGGAAATTATGCCTCTAACAGTTATAAACATTATCCATTATACATATGAAAAAATAGTGAAAAAGATTACAAATATTATTTCTATAATATACTATGCTGTAATTAGACATATTGATGTGTATCATACAAAGACAATGATAATTGTAATTTCTTTTTATGACCTGCATTTGTCTTCCTTTGTTTCTACCTTTTGTTGGTTGGCTTTTGTAGGTTCAGCACAGAAGACACATATCAAACTGAGGTCTGTTAAGAAATTGTAATTATTTGTTAATTATTACTTGAAAATATAGTTCATTATTATTATAAACATAAGTGAATAATTATTTGTAACTGTAATTCCTCTCTCAGTAAGTACTATCTGTGTTAATTGTTTCTTTCCGCTGCTAGGAGTGCAGCCATTGATTATAGCGGTTTGTATTGCATTTTTGTCTGTGTTTTCCTTAGAAACAAATCAAATGTTTGCTTGATGAAGTCTAAATAGTGCACAATATGAAAGTAAAGTTTCTGTAAAGTTTAATAAGCAGTTAAAATACTTATTTGGTCTAACAATAGAAAGTCTCTATCAATTGTCTACCGCCATCTTAACAATTGTCTCAGTGACAAATTCTGATTACGAAACTCTGCAGATATAAATGCCAAATGTAATACAGATGTGTTAAAAAAGTGCACCGGTGGTCCTGAACTCATTTTAATGAAAGTAATTCAAATCAGATTGGTTCTTAAAAAACAGTGCTCATAGAACAATTGTTATAACAAACTTTTATAGCTGATGTATGGAGCCTAAATTAATTATGCACCAGTTGCGAAGAATTTTATTTTAGGTAACATACGTCAGTGTTGTGTGCGGCTGAACTGTTTCCATCATAATCCATAGTTGCATAGTATCTGATGTATGAACTGTGATTCAGTGACACTTACGCAACTTACAGACAACACTTTAACATGACGTTAACTTGGAGTTCTTTAGCAACTTGACCAATTCTTTAGCCAGGAGAAAATTTATTTAGTAATTACTCAATGTAATAAAATAAGATTATCATTTTGATTTACAAATTAGTTAAATACCAAACCACTGAATAAAACAGTAAATGCCACAACATGTAACCATTATCCTTTTAGAGAAGCAGGACCCCTTGGGTAGCAAGGCATCTACTCCAGAAGCCTTGGTGCTCAACAATCTCCAGCTGCTTCTGATTTACTGGCCACATGTAAATAACATACTTCAAGACTTTATTGAAGACTGCATCCTCAGCCTTGTGCAGCATGGGTGGAATCCAAGGGTAAGGTAGTGAGAGCCTTTTCTACTACTGTGTTCAGGTGAAACAGATGTCAGGATCAATTTCAAATGCAGTATCTGTAGCTAGGAGCAGACAGGGAAATAAACCACATTAGCATGTCAAGCTAACAGTCTGAATCATTTCATAGGAATATCTGGAACAGAAGAGGGCCCATTGCTGCATGTGCCTAGCTGCTGTCATAGGCACTGCCATTGAAACCTGAAAAACAGGGAAGAGGTATTTGGGTAGAGAAAACTGACGGGCATACACATAGTTGTGAAACCACTGGGTGCCAAAAATTATCACCAGGGCTTCTTTCTCAGTTTGGTTACAGTTTTTCTGGGCATGGTTGAGCAGCCTAATATGAATACAATAGGGTGTCCTATGGTGTTAATGATATGAGACAGCACTACCCCCACCCTGGCTTGGAAGGATTATATGCAACAAGACACATTGCCTTCAGGGGGCCCTGATTCCAGGTCTGGAAAGCCCTATTGCACTGATCTGACGACTTCCATGGGACATTCTTCCTGAAAAGTCAGTGTATGGGTTCTGCCACCACTACTGCATGAGGAATTAAATGGCGATGGTAACTGATCTGCCACAAAACTGACATCAGTTGCTTGAAATTCCAGGGAACTGGCAACTTCTGAACTGCTTTGACATTGGCGGACATGGGACAGATTCCCAAAGTGCTAAAGACATGGACTAAGTATTCAGCTTCCTTGACAAAGAATTCACATTTATCATGGTTCCAGTGGAAGTTTACCTTCCAGAACATTGAAAACAAGGCCTCTAAATTTCAGCAGATCCATAGAAATTTTCTCTGTTAACAAGATTCCATTATGATAATTAAATATTCTGGATATTGGGCTAGTTATTGCTGAAAAATATGTGGTGCACTTGCAATGCCCAATGGTGAGCAATTTTAATTAAAAAGGCTGAATGGGATGTTAATCATCAAAAGTTCCTTAGACAGATCATCTTTAAGGTCAGCCTTCACAAACACCTTGCCCTCCTGCAAGATGTGCCATAATATCCTCTGACTTTGGAAGGGGTTACAAGTCCACAACCATCACAGAATTGATAGTAGACTCAAAATTGCCAGAGATGCACTCCATTCAGTTTTTCCACCAGGACAAGGAGTGTTGTACATCTACTGTTCAGAACAGGTGCCAGCATTGGAGTTCCTCAGGAGGCCTGTCCCAGAGGGCAAAAAGTGTAGACTGGGTTTTGCAGAACTTACAAACTGTGTAAGGCAGCATGGTGACATGGGATTCAAAGATGTCGAAGATTCATATGGACATCACAAGTGGTGCTTGAAACATCACAACCAATGAAGAATCTCCAGGTTCCTGATGAACGAGGACCACCAGCAAGGAGTTAGAAGTGGCAGCCACTTATGTACCAATCTTGCAACGCTACTTCTGCTTGTAGTTACATGTTTCTAATGAGATTTCTGTGTTGCTAGTTGGTGCAAAACTTTTCTGAAAGTCTTTTACAGTTAGCTCCAGTGGCAAACATTCAATGTATTTTGATGCATGCCTTTGTCAGGCCTCTGTTTATTGCTTGCAGGGTTGTAACAAGTTCTCAACAGTATAGCAGTCCTTCAGAATATGTTGAGTACAATTATATTGATTCAAACTGCACTTGTGTTGAGTAATCTTATAGTTCCATATCCAGAAGCCTATGGTGCCAGACCTTTTGGCCACCTTCCACTCATTTGTCGTTAGCAATGAGGGAATAACAGTTGCCATTGTGCAACACATTTGGCAACAAACTCTGTTAAACCTAAGATGTCACATAATTTTCTTCCTTTGCCACCTACTTTTTATAGCTTTCCAGACATTTTTGTTTGTGTATATACCATTTGTGCTTGTGGAAGTTTCTGTTTTAGATCCATGCTTTCCACGTTTTTTAACTTAACTTGTTTGTGCTGCCACATATTGATCATATTGATTTAGGGTTAATATTTTTTGCTTCACTGTGTCTGGCCACCTCCCCAACTCCCCACACATGCCTGCATTGCAATTATCATCATCATCAAAATTGCAATTACCTTCGGCACCAACACTTGATGTAACACAGTTTCTTCAGTTATAGATACAATGAATGACTCAGCTTACTGAGATGAGGGGTTCATTCAAATGCAGATGGCAGCCAGTGAGACTTGCCATCAGATGCATGAACTATGTCAGTCCCACAACTCATGCATCCATCATTAGTGCCCCTGTTTCACTGACTGGAAGAGGACAGAGATGACTGGGTTGAGTACTTGACTCTAAAGTTCATCTATCTGCACACACATAGTACCAGCTACAGTAAAACAATGTTTTTTTCTTATCAGTGGCCAATGTGTCAGTCTATGCTCTGAACTATTCCCCACGTTGCAGCCAGAAATTGATACCTATAAAAAATTAGTCCAGGCTGTGAATAGATATCATCACAAGAACTTTCAAGTGGTAGCCACCAGGCTTACATTTTTCAGACTAAGTAAACAGCCAGGACGAACTAATAGATGGTGGGTGACAAATTTTCAAGGACAGTATAAGCTTAAATGTGAGTGTGGAGAGTCTTATAGTAATCTCATGATAAGTGACACCATTATGCAGGACATGGCTGATAATAGAATATGGTTACAGATTCTCAAATATCCTGACCCTTTCTTGCAGCAAGCGCTGCAAATTATTGTCTAGCAATATGCCTATGACAGTGCAGTAGACAGTTTTCAGTCAACAACATTTGTGCTGTAGCGCCTAGCAATAACACTGAATGAGGGCATAAACAAGCCACTTAATTTGAGTTCTCAGTGGCCCACTCCAGCTCATTGTAGCTAGCCACATAAACAGCCAGACCATCAAGGTACTAGTGTGAAGTCCTGCTTCTCAGTGTAAAAGTGTCACTTATGCCCATTATGAAACACAACTTGTTCTTCATGTGAAAAGACCAGAGATGTGCTAGTACTATGCTTACAGAAAAAGTAGGTCCCCCCCCCCCAATATTCACCCACAGAAATCAAACTTCACTGTACATATGGTTCAGCCTGACCTAAACACAGCTTCTAGTGTTTTCAAGCAATCAGTAGCTCTTGTGGACCTTGCAATAACTAGTCAAACTATTCAGTTACAATTAGATATGTGTACCTTGGTTTCTTTGCACTGTCACAATACTTACAAATTCCTTGGCAAGCCCAAGCTGCAGACATCACACACTAAGCTTACAGCATATAACAGACAATACATGCCAGTGCTAGGTTCATACAGCCTTCATATCATATATCAAAATTTGCAGAAGACTGATCTTTTTGACATTTTTGGCCTTGGTATGTTTGGGTTGCATGAGGTAGACAGTGTGTTATCAGTTACTACTTTTGATTCAAATGATGGTATTGGTCATTTGTGTGCTGGATTCAAAGACTTCTTTGCTGTTGGCTTGAGCAAAGCTTCTAATTTCGTTATGAATGTGACTCTTTCACGGCTCGCACTGTACACGTGCACGCTGTGAAGAGGCTGCCCAGGAATTTTCACAGTGGCAGGACAGCAATGTTACTGCATCCATCACAGGCAGTCAGTGGACATCTCCATTAGTACTCATCCAGAAGCCTTGAGGTAAGCTGCGTATTTGTGGAGATTTTATGGCAACATTGATCCCTCAAACAGTGACTGGTTCATTTCCTTTGCCTCAACCTGATGAATTTAAAGACTATTTGGGAGTTGGTCACTACTTCTCTAAGATAGATTTACATGATGCCTGCCACCAGATCCCTTTAGATGAACAGTCACAGCACGTGTCTGTTATTAACATACACAGAGATCTCTTCAAACTTCTTCACATGCCTTTCAGTAGTGTGTCTGCACCACCAATTTTACAGTGTTGTATGGAAAAATTAGCAGCATCTGTGTATCTGAGTACAAATTATTTAGGTGTATAGTGGTATCAACATAGCAGATGAGCACCTTAATAATTTGTGCACCCTGGTACATGTGTTATCAGAGGCAAGGCTTAAGTGCATCAGACACAAGTGCATATTTTTTTTCAAAATGAGACTGCATACTTGAAGCATGTAATTAATTTTCAGGAGGTCCCGAGTTCGAGTCTCGGTCGGGCACACAGTTTTTATCTGCTAAGAAGTTTCAATTTTCGGGATGTTCATCAAGAGTGTCTCACTTGCAGGCCATTCATAATCTCCAGTTTCCAAAGAATGTTACTGACTTTGACAGTGTTAGGGAGGCTGATATATTACGTTCACTTCATTCTGATTGCAGCTCAGATTGTATCATCATTGCACTGCCTTTGTTACAAGACTATACATTTTGCATGCTTACAGTAATGTCACATTGCTTTCTGACAACTCAGACACTGAGATCAGTGATCATCGCCTCTTTAATTCTGATCATTCCAAACATGTAGTCTTGACAGTGGATGCTGTTTCATATGGCATGGGTGCTGTACTCTTGCAGATGATTGGTTCTGCTGACAGACCAACAGTCTTTGCCTCCAAACTGCTTAACAAAACTCAGAGCAGCTGTTCAGATAGAGAAGGAGGCTCTTGTCATAATCAATGGAGTGACTAAATTTCATCAGTATCTGTATGGAAGCAAGTTGTTCTTGGTCACTGACCACAAGCATTTGCAGTCACTTTTAACCCATCCAAGCCCATTCTGAATTGCACTGCACAGAAATTCCAATGCTGGGCTCTCATCTTACCACACTTCCAATACAAGATAATGTACAGACCCACAGCAAAGCATGCCAATGTGGACACACTTTCACATCTTCCCTTGGGATCAGAGGCAGACGTTGATGCATCTAAAGCATCTTGTTGCCACAATGATGCACAGGACTCAGAAGTGCTGGACCAGTTTCCATTAGATCACCAGAAGATCACTTAGGCAATGGCTGGATTTGCATATTCTGTTACACTACATACACACTAGTTGGTCTTGCATTGTTAAACATATTGTTAGCCTGGTGGTTCATCAGTACTTTGCATGTTGGCATGAGTTATCAGTGCTACAGGGTGTCTTGTTGCTATGTACTGCATCTGAACAGTTGCATGTAGTAACTCCTGAGGCATGTTCTTAGTTTGCTTCATCAGGGTCACTGGGACATGGTCCACACCAAACAATTAGCTTGCTGACATTGCACATGGTCTGGCATTGACTCACAAATAGATAAGGTGATGGCTCAGTACCACCTTGTGTGTAATGCCAGACAGCTCCTCCTCAACAAAGCCCGAAGCGTCTTGGCAGCACTTGCATTTGGGTTTTGCTCAAACCTACTGGAACATTTGTTGGCTGGTTATCATTGACAAATGTAGCAAGTTTCCTTTTGTGGTACCCATGCACTCTACAATGACGCATGGCACTTGTCAAACCTTGAGGATCTACTAGACTTATTTGTGACTGTCTGGAGAATTTGAAGATTCCTGTCAAACAACGGAATTTGTTACATCAGAAGCACACTGTTTCATCCATATTCCAACAGAGAAGCAGAATTCTTTGTTCACACTTTTAAGCAGCAGATGAGTAAATTATGCACCTATCACAAGAGGGAACAAGCTTTGCTGCTCTTATCATTCTACCACTCCCAGCTTAGCAATGGCCCATTACTCATGCAGTTTGCACCACCATACCTTACTCCAGTTGCTACATCCAATGTAGTGGCCAGCACCTACTCCACCCCCTCAGGCAATGAACAAACCTGATGACTCAGATTTTTTTCTTTCAGGTCATAAAGTCATAAGAAGAGCTGAGAATGGACCATTGTCATGAAGTTGCTTGGAAATTGCGTGTTTTTTATACATGGTCCAGGAAGATTGCAGTGATGTCATCTGTAAATTGTGTGCCTCTACTGCTGAATCTTTCTTCCCAGAGTGATGGCCTGCCCAGATGATGCAGCCTGCATCCCATCTGGCTACTTGGGGATCTACATTGCCAACACCTGGCCCTGGACCAAGGGAGCTGGACTCTACACCTCATCCATCTCCAACTGAGCAGCAGACATCCCAGGCAATGCTTCCCTCCATTCCATGGCTGGCCACATAGCAGCCACAGCACTTCTAGATACCATTGCAGTTCCACCACCAGACGACATTACACCATCACCAGATGCAGAGGTGCACCCTCTGTCTCGTTTCTTGGCTGATGTTACAGGATGGTCACAAGGTGAATGGCAGGGCATGGGCAGGAGCTTGACACCAGCCACAGCTTTGGCTCCTGTCTCCTCCTAGCTGCCTGCATCCATGTCACTATTGTTGCAGCCACCATCACCAAATGATAGTGAGGTGGTTTGGTGGGGGAAGTGTAGTATCATAGGTTATTGATATTGCCAGAGCCGGTTCCTTCAAGGATCCTGCAGGCACCACAATGTCACTTTGAACATCACTGCCAATTATGAAGCTCCAGGCTGCTAACCACTGAAGCCCACCAGGATGGTGCTATAACTAGTGGCCAGTTGGAAACAAGTCTTTTACTTCTATTTCTACTTCTGTGCTGCTACTGGCCATTCTGTGTTGCCAGTTGGTGCCAAACATTACTCCAAGTTGTTGATAGATCTACCAGCAAACATTCAGTGTCCACAGATATATGCCTGTGTCAGGCCTGTGCTTATTGCTAGCCAAGGACAATTATATTTATTCAAACTGAATTTGTGTCAATTAATCTTTTGTATGTGTGTCCAGATTCCTATGGTGACAGATCCACTGGCCACCTTCTACTCACTTGTCATTAGCAGTGAGAGTATAACGATTGCTGTTACACAATGCAACGCAACACTGTAGACATCCATGGAATACCCCAAGTATGGATATCACAACATTGTTACACCTCTTATGGGATATGATGTGGGGGTGGCAGGGAGGGAGGGGGAGCACCATGGGGGAAGGGAGCACCCCTGCCCACTCATATTTGTCCCAGTCGATAATGGTGTTTGCTGAACCTGTGTGTATCTGCAAAAGTGACATGACCCCTGCTGAGCTGTATGTCCAGCCATATTCCATGGTGGAATATGGGAAGACAGAGTGAATATACACAGCATCCACATTGTCAAGATTGACCTGGTGTAGCTCCTGTTCACACTGGCTGTCAGTGGACTATACACATGCCAGACATGGAAGAGACACTGGTGACAGGGATGGTGAACAAAGCACCATGCACTGGAGGGACAGCCAGTGAGGGGGAGCTCCTTATACTGCTTGTGAGAAAGATGAACAACAAAGCTGGATCTTTCATAGCCACTGAGGAGCAGAAATATTGTTCATAGGCTCTGTTAATGGAAAGGAACGCATCCAGCAAAGAGTACTTAAGTTTGAGAAGGTCTTCGCAGAGAGCCTCATTGGACGAATGGACTACCACGATGTCCCTTACCTGAGAGATGGCATACTACTGATCACACTGACTACTGGAACAAGAGAAGCTACATTCCATGGATAGGCCTTACAGATGGGCAATCCATTCACAGTAGGTCATCAGGATAGCTTCTGTCAACCAAAGAACTAATTATGGGCTGCAGTGATGAGGATCTGGAATTCAAAGTATTTGTCGAGGTTAGCCTTAGAGGTGTTGCATGAGGGGACCTGTGGTCAGCATTGGGATGAAGCTGCTTGATGAGCTGAAGCACCAATAGGCCAGCATTATCTAACAGAAAGGCATGGTGCTGCATATCATCTGTTGTCTTACAGATGCAGAAATGTTATTCAAGCGGGGTGCTGTAGCAGATCCAGGGCTTCACCTTCCAGTTGAAGGACGGTGGCAAATGCCACATATTGCTCACAAACCAGTCACTCTGTGTTATCTGGCCCAAGATCAGAGGGGCCTCCAGCTGCACCACCAATGTCTCATTGGTTACTGTATCTGCTGGAGAAAGATCACTGTGTGCATGAAGTCCACGGTTCCTGTTGCAGTTGCTAAGGAAAACAGCACCAAATGAGTACTCACTGCAACAAGACACATGTATCACAGTCTTACCTTGTTACCAGTTAAGTCTTCCAAAAATTAAGAACAGGAAGCACTGTCATTTAACGTTTTTATTAACACAAAATTTGGAAAGACTTTAAAAAACTGATGAATGAAAAAAAGGAGACAAAATTTTCCTGAATATCCAAAAAAGGTTAAGTTCTTCTTCAAGTGTACAGATCCAAAGAACAAAGTTGATCAGTTCCTAGCAGGAAACTCAAACAGCACTTAGAACAAAGAAATGGGTAAAGTCTCTACCCTGCGTTGTTTCTGAGCTAATGTCAGTATTCAGCATGGATTATGAAAATGTGTCTAGGTTCAATAGTCACCACTGAAAACATCTTCAAGTCTGAAAATGTAATGCTTTGTAGGACCCACCCCCCGAAGTGCAGCATCAGAGGCATATGACAATGGCAAGCAGTGGCCAGGGCAGCAAGTGTGGCAGCAACTTTAGAGACAAATAAGTCTTCAGTAGAGGATGAACTACTGGTTGTGGCCATATCACAGTCTTTAATCATGGCCACATGGATGGCTACAACTTCCTTACTGGCTAGTTTCCTTGTTGATGGACACTTGTCAGCTGCAGTGGCCGAGCAGTTCTAGGTGCTTCAGTCCAGAACCGCACCACTGCTACGGTCACAGGTTCGAATCCTGCTTGGGCATGGATGTGTGTGATGTCCTTAGGTTTAAGTAGTTCTGAGTTCTAGGGGACTGATGACCTCAGATGTTAAGTCCCATAGTATTTTTTTTATGGACACTTAATGTATTGCAGTAGTGCATACTGCTGCAGTTGTATGTGTTGATTAGTGGTCTCTCTGGCAGCCACTAGTATCACCCTCTGACAGCCCAGCAGCTGACTTCTTATTAGGGTGTGAAGGTTGGCTGCTAATAGTGCAGAGTCACAGGAGGTAATTTCTGTGGCTCACAGATGGTAGGTTGTCAGTGCTTTATGGAGGGTGCACAACAGCAGCTTCCCCAAGACTACTTTAAATAATAAATGAACAATAAAAAAATATGAGAAGAAAAATCTTATGGCCTCATGAAATAAAACAATTTTACTCAAAGCAGTAACATGTTGCTTTTCGGCTGTTTCTGATAACTTAAGTTGATTGATTTGAGAAGTTTCTTAAGCTGTTTGGCAGAGAACACTGGAAAAACTTCTGCTAGAATTTCGAGTCAAGGACCAGTCAACCTGACCTACCAAGTTAACCTAATCTTCTCTTAGTAGTTCTCTGTAAGTATGATGGTTGGTTGGTTGGTTGGTTAGTTGGTTGATTGGTTGGTGGGAGGGGACCAAACAGCGAAGTCATCGGCACCATTAAGAATGAATTCATGGAACTGTCACATTTCCACCTGACTTCCAGAATTTACCTATTTCTCAGTTTTCTAAACGGCACACATCCCCACTTGCCAGTAAAGGCTGTATTAACATGTTTCTGTATTTGGTTTATATGTTCTCAAGAATTTCTCTACACATCAAAACAATCTAATTTTGGAATTTTGGACATTGTTGTGAAGGCTCACTATTTGACAAGGAATGTCCAACATTTAAAAAAAAAAAGTAATATGATCTGAACATGAGTTGTTTAGCAGGTGCCTCACTTTCTACTGAATGAGTAATCCAGATAACATTAACTTTAATTGGCCACTAAGTCTCTCCTGTAGGCAGTGAAATTGACAAACTCAAGTTTTGTTGTGTGCTAATGCAGTTTGTAAAAGCATTGTTTCAATTTTTTTGCAAATGGATGACGCAATTTAAATGAAAGTTATAATGCCTATTGATTTGTATTTTTTTGAACTTACCGCACATTACATTAATAAAATTTTGTGTAGGTGGTGTTGGACAGTAATTTCAAGAACTTAATGGTATTTGATTACATTGTTACACATATGTAAAGTAAATGATTTTAGTCAACTGAAATTTAAAGATTTAAGCATAGCAGTCTAATCATATATCAAAAAATTCATGAAATACTGCCTTAATAATTTTGTTGCAAATAATTTTCATAGTCTACAATTTAAATAATATTGTGGTAGCCATAAGAATTATTAACACTAAGAAGTATTAATTATTTGTATTTAATCTTAATTTAAATTTAATTGCTCTGATTGTGCACTCTGAGATTGAATGTTACAAGGATAGAAAATGTGACAGACTATGAATCAGTAATGAAGAAAAAGTTGGAAGCTCCACATCAGATGATGACATTTCCAACACTGAAAATGAATTCAACAATAATCACAAAAGTTGAAGAAGCATTATATTGGTGATACTGTACGAATCTATAGATCATATGTAACATTCATAAATTAGAAATGTTTTCTGTGGGGAAACAGCTGGACTTTTGATACAAAGAAAAAATAATATAAATTATAAAGACTTGAAGTAAAGTACTGTGACAATATAAGGTATTGTCTTTTTTCCATTTTCACAAATTGTAATTTACATCAACAGGTAGGAACAAGTCATTGCAAACTATGTTTTGTAAAACTTCTGTAATGTGTGTATTGGATGAAACTAAAAATATTTTGCATATTATTAAAGGACTACTTAGTTCTAATTTCTAAACATATGTCCTTATGAGAATAAGGTTGCTGTAAATGAAACTGCATTATTTGTAAATAGCATAGGTTTTGCATTGGACTGTTCAGTAATACACAAATATAAAAACACCACACTTTATTTCACTAAGACACAGATGATATCATCATAGCAAAGAACATAAGATGGCACCTTACACTTAGGTACAATTGCCAACTTAACTATTACATATAAAACCTCCACCATCTAAGACAGGGACAACTTAAGATTAAGTCTCCCTGGTTTTTTAATAATCTGGGAGCTATGGCACAACATTGGAACATCCTGGACTCCTTGCTCAACAACTGGTGTCACAGCAGGTTCATTATTTTGCATGGCTATAGGTGACTCAGAAACAATAGAGGTTGGAAATGATTCACTCTCAGGAATGTAGTCTGTTTCAGAATCTAACTTGAAATCTGTTACATCCTTATCATAATCATCTGTTGGCATTACATTAGTTTCAGAAATGGCACTCTTACCACTGGAAATGGATGACAAGTGTTGGTCCTCGTGTTTGCCATGAATATGACCACTAAGATCTTTTACAGTGTAAATAACATTTCCTTCTCTTTTCAAAACCACACCATTTTCCCATGAATCACAGTTAATATCATTTCTCAAACATACAAAACCCATGACACTGAGTATATGACTCTTCTCAAGTACTAACTAGGGTATGATCTTTGGCTGGATGTCAAAAGATTTGGTTAGGCTTAATCAAGTCCTTAATACTGTCCAGATATAAGCAAGGCTGGGCTTTGGCCTGTGAATGCACATTCTGCGTCCTGATATGCAGGTAACCACATATAAGAGGCGTTCAAAAAGAAATGCGGTGGAGTGTGGAATGTGTGAACCAGTGACAGGATGGTAATATCATGGAATGTGTAAGAAAGTGTGGTTTTGACCAGAGCATAGAAGTTCACAGCTTGTCACTAGAGGGCACTCATGCATGTCATGTGACTATACAGAACTAGCAGCAGCTTACATCAGCCGTCCAACACTGCCAGTTGCATTGCAAAGAGTGACATGGAGGCATCAAACAAAGAGCAAAGAGGTGTTGTTCATTTTCTGGGAGCAGAAGGAGTAGGAGGAATGGACATCCATTGACGAATGTCACAAGTGTACGGCAAACACTGCATGTCCCTTGCAAGGGTCAAGGCATGGCACAAGCGCTTCAGGTAAGGATAGGTGTCGTTAGCCAATGATGCATGGTCTGGAATCGCACTGCATTACTGGTGACATTGTCCACCAGGACCGACAAGTGATAGTGAAAGTCATAGTCACCATAATCGGATGGAGCGTCGGAAGTGTTCACACCATCATGAAGGAATGACTGCACATGCCCAAAATGTGTACTCATTGTGTGCCACACAGACTTCAACCACACCAGGAAGCATGTTGAATGGCTCACTGTCTTGCTTATCTGCAGTTTTATGCTCAGGAAGGTATTGCATTCCTGGCACGAGTGGTGGTTTGAGGTGAGTCATGGTGTCATCACTTCAAACCAGAATCAAAACGACGAAGTCTCCAGTGGAACCATCCAGGATCACCACCACCAAAAAAACCAAGGCCATCCACATCAATACAGGAAAGATTATGCTGACATTCTTCTTTGACCAAGATGGCCCCCAGCAGGTTCACAGCTGGCAGCATGGAATAACAGTGAATGCCAAGTGTTACTTGCAAACCTTGACCACCCTTCACCAAGCGATCAAATCAAAATGACCAGGCAATCTCACCCATGGGGTCATTCTGCTCCACGACAATGCAGAGCCAATGTAGTCGTGGCACTCCTGCTGAAATTCAATTGGAAGGGTCTCAGCCAAGCTCCAAACAGTCCAGACCTCTCTCCCTGTGATTATGGCATTTTTGTTCCCTTTAAAAAAGCTATTAGAAGCAAAAAATTCACCTCGGACAACAATGTCCACCTGTATGTTCAGAACTGGTTAACATCACAGCCCTAGGAATTTTATGAGACAGCCATTCACCACCTTGCATCACAGTCGGACAAGTGTATCAATAGCCAGAGTCAATATTTCTAACATACTGATACCAGTCTCTGTAATTATGCCTCTGGATTGTTTCTCTTTTAATGCCCTTTATATGCAGTTCATTAAGGCTTGATGTATCATCAAACATACTGGCTTTTTGTGCATGGTTAAAAGTTTGGACATATTGCTGAGCTGGGCCATTTGAATTGGAATAAATACCTACTATTTTCTACACAAAATAATGCAAAATCTGTACTAATTTATTGGGGCCCATTGTCTGCCACAATCACTTTAGGCCAGACTGAGCAAACAAAGGGATTAATGCATCCACTAGAGCAGATGTGTTGGTTGAGGGAATATTGATTATTTCCGGCCATTTTCTATGGGCATCCACTGTTATTAGACACATGGTCTTACAAATCTCTGCGAAATCAATATGAATTCGCTCCCAGGGCTCTCTAGATCATTCCAGTGGGTGGTAAGGGGCCTTGGCTGGAGCCCTACTGGCTCTAGAACATACACTGCAAACAGCTGTATTCCAGTCCAGGACACCATACAAAGCTTTGAACTACAGACTTCATTATTGTGATTCCCAAACGGTCCCAATATGTTTGTTTCTAAATTTGAGGACTTAGACTACTTGGGATCATAACTTTCCTCTCTCTAACAAAATAGTTATGATATATAGAGAACTCATTGCTATGCACTGAATACCCTACAAGAATGTGCAGTGCCTTATTTGGCCATTGGTTATTTTTGACACAGTTCTACTAAACAGATAGTATTTTGTCTTTGATTGTCCTTTTGGAAATTTTCTTGGCTGTAACAGGGGCACTAACAAGCATGAAGAAATTTACAACCACTTCAAAATCATCAGGTTTAATCAGCCCAGGTGACAGCACTCTTGATATACAGTCAGCACTACAATTTTCATCAGTTTTACAACATTTAATGTCATAATCACACTGAGATAAAAATTCAACCCATCTTCGTTGTCTGTGATAGCCACTTAGGTACAGATCATACTTTTCTACACTCCATAAAATGGCTCTAGCTTCCTTATCCAAGATGCAATAATTTTGTTCTGCTTTGCTCAAGGTGGAACTGGCAAACACTAGAGGACTTTCAACTCTTATCAGGAAATATATGAGAAAGATGTGCATGCATGCCTGACTCAGCAGTATCACAAGCTAAAACCAGTGGCAATGACAGGTCATAATGGCACAAAACTTCATGTGACAGCAACATACATTTAGCGTCTTTGAATGCTTTCATATTTTGCATTCCATTCAAACTTTGATTTGTTGGCATGTGACTTCAGAAGAAATAGAATTCCAGACAAGCTTGGTAGACGTATTCCATAATAGTTCATCATACCACAAAGATAAGATATGAGTTTGGGTTGTTGACTTTGGGCTTTCCTTGCAGCTTCTAATTTGCTGTCAACACTATTCAATCCATTGTTGTCAATAATGTGACCACAATATTCCACCTCATTTTGAAAAATACTTACATTCAATAATCACAGTTAGTTCTGGATTGTTATACCTTTTCTATTAACACAAGTAAATGGATCAAATGTGCCACAGGTAGAAGCTTGTAATGTTTATGGTATCATCAAAATAGCAACATGTTTTTTTTAAGACCAACATGAATGTTATCCATTTTTGCTAGCAGTATAGCTGGAGCAGAAGCAACTCCACAAGCAAGTCTAGTAAACTTACACAGCTTCCAAGGAGTAACAATGGTTTGCAGATCTTGAGATGGCTCATCCATTTCTAATTGTAAATTTCTAATTGTATATTGTAAAATCAAGTTGGGCGAATTTGTCACTCCTTCCTAGCTTAGCAAAGATTTGATCTATTTTTGGCAAGGTATAGTGAGGAATGACAAGGTCTGGGTTCACAGTTACCTTAAAATCCCCACAGGTTCTCAAGTTTTGATGTTTGGCTGAATGATAGGCACAAGAGGTGTAGCCCCTCTGGCCTTGGCAAACTACTCATCTGACAACCTGACAAGAGTTTTTCCTGTCCATGTCCTGTATTTTATTTTCTACAAGAAGTTGATGAGCTAGGGGCATTGACCTGGCATGAAGTTGCAATGGATTGAGCCCATTCTTTTAGCACTAGGGTATAAGTGGCACATTGTAAGGTCCTGGACTTTTTTTGTGAAAGTCTCAGCATATGGCTTCACAAGATTTTCTACATAATCTGTCTGTGGGTGGGAAGCATCTAATTGCTTAACTTGGTATACTTTGACAATATTGTCCCAGATAAGTGGAATGAATCTTAGACAGTTCCTCCCCAATACAGTGGAGCTGGCTGGTGACTGTACAATATATAGAGGCAATGAACAGCTTACTTTGTCAATATCAACAGCAACATTAACTATATATACAGAGCCCTTCACATGTGTGTCATCACAGTGAATAATTTTTGTATTCTCTTTGTGCAACTTATCTTTCAGAAATATTTACATCATTCTTGATATGCCATACAAGTGGCATGTGCACCCTTATCCAACTCAAAAGGTATTTTATTTTCATCCACAACCTGCTCTACAACCCTGGCATCATTATCCATTTGCTTAATAATGCTAATTCTGTACACTGGAATTTGCTCTGCCACAGTGGAACACACATCGATGCTGCAACACTCCTTGGATGTATTGACATTTTCTTCATGAAGATCCCTTTTTTGGTACACACTCTGCTTGAAGAAGCCTGATTGTCTCCTTGGCCAACCATTGCACTATCAGGTATGGTAGTCTCCATAGTCACTGCATTTTCTTGACATTTATTGAATGTCAGTTCGTGTTCTCCAATTCTCCAAAGAGTTTTGGTTTTTTTCCTTTTTTCTTTTTTTTCCTCAAATTGTTTCACTTCTTAAACCACAGGCTAATCTGTTCTATAGTGCTTCTTGCAGTTTATCTTTAAACTCACAGTCTTGTGCTAAATATTTCAACTGAGACATGTACTGTGAAATAGATTCTACCGGACACTGATTTCTTGTGTGAAATGTATAGTGCTCCTGAATCACTGAAGGTGCAGGCTCTATTTGATCTTTCACTAGTGTCACTATTTCATCAGAAGTCATCTTCTCTAGCTTCTGAGGATATGTTAGCTCCATAATAGGAGAAGAACATGCAAATCCAATGAGACTCAGTAGGTCATTCATTTGCAAGTTTTCCAGAATCTTGTGCACAATGAACTTCTTTTTCACTATAGAAACATACACACCACACTGCCCTTGTTTCATGAACTCAGGCATTGTGATGGCACTGGGACTATCTACAAACACTTTAATGTTCTTTGCTGCTTCCTTGTCCTTGTGTTCACGGTCAGTGTCTGACATGCTGCAGCCAACAGCTAATGCAAAGCATTTTCCCCCTATGCACTATTTCAGAAAAAATTTATTCACAAAGGAGAAAACACTGATTTCTTCTTTAATTTCTCATCATCAGTTGTTATGTTTTGCATTGGATTGTTCAGTAACACATGGATATAAAAACCACAAACTCTATTTCACTAACTACATGCTTGTACACACACAAAAGATCATGACACAGATGATACTATCATAGCAAAGAACATAGAAAGGCATCTTCCACTAAGTTACCTTGCTAACTTAACTAGCAGATATAACAAAACAGCACTGAAATAACAGGACCTTCCATACAGTTAATAAACATCCCCATATAATTCAGTAATTGCAGGTTAATATTGTCGCAGAAGAAGTTGAGCACCACTGTTGCCATAGTGTAGTGGTTATGACACTAGACTATTGCATGGAGGGTTGTGAGTTCAAAACTCACCTGAACTATAAAATCTTAATTTCTATACTTGTTTCCAGTACATTCTAGAAGTATCCACAAATGGCAATAATCATTGTACTGGAATGTTCTGTAGCTGTATATATACTGCATGTGTTCTGGCCGAAGGCAGTTCGCTCTGCGCTCTTGTATGTGCAAGTGCTGAATAAACCTTCATTAAGTGAAGTTAGTATTCGTCATTCATCTACTAACACCTTCTTCTATGTGACTTTATTCTGGCGGAGGCACCAGGTATTGAAACTTGTGATACCGCACATTATCGATGACACAGTGCCTCCTATCAGGCTATGACAGAGCTGCCATTTATGTGGCGAGAAACCGAATTTAAGCCATATTCAACAGATCACAATCTATTGAAGACAGAAGAAGAAGAGGACGTTATGATGACAGAAAATATGTTCCATGACATGAGGCATCATTCCGGGTTCTCTGGTGATGATGGCCAAGATCCAAACAAGTGGCTGAAGATATATAAGCATATAGCCAAATTTAACAAATGGGATGACACCATGTGTGTGGCTAATGTATTTTTCTACTTGGAGGACACTGCCAATCAATGGTATGAGAACAACAAGAAGAACTTCACAAGCTGGTAAGTATTCCAAGCAGAACTGCACAACTATTTCAGCAACACACAATGACAGAAGTGCAAGATGGAAAAGAAATTAAAGTTCAGGGCGCAGTGTGCAGGAGAAACAATAGCACCCGACATTCAAAATGTCTTGGAGCTGTGTAAAATAGTGGATCCTAGAATGCAGGAGGAAGATAATGTTGCACATCTCATGAACAGTGTTGCTGAGGACATGTATCTAGCTTTACTCCTGAAGGAGGTTTCGACAGCAGACGACTTCATAAAATTGTGTCAGGATATTGAGACAATGCATCAAAAAAAGAATTACATGCACGAAGTTTGAATGACTTCCAAACATCATATCAATGTGTGTGATGGAGGAAGAAACTGATTTCATGAGTATTCTTCATCAGATAGTGAAAGAGGAAGCTCAAAAGGCACTTGGATTGCGCAGTGAGCACAAACCTGAGACACATCAACAGGTCATAATGGAGGAAAGGGAACAGACATTGAACCAAATCTCTAGTCCTTCAATTCCCTTTCAAATCAGACCCAGGCAAAGTTACATTCCTACAATGCCACATGAGAAATCTGTTTGGGCACCAAGGAAGGCTGACATCTGGAGGACCCAGGATAACCAACCAGTATGTTTCCACTGTTGACGACCAGGACATGGGGTATGCTATTGTCAAGAAAGGCAGTGGATATTTGATGATGCCTGCGCCAGAAGACATCAGACTGATCTTAGTCAACTCCAACAACAAAGATGAACAAGAAGATGTAGGTGCAGGATGGCGCAGGTCACCATCACCACAAGTTAGCCGTTGAAGCGGACGCTCCCCAACATGCCGATCAAGGTCTCCATCACCATTTAGAAGCTCCTGCTAATCACCTAGCCACCATAACCTGGAAATCTAAAGGGTGCGACCTTCCTTGGAGGTGAGGCTGCAGAAGAGAAAAATCCTCCACCGTCGATCACTACAAAAATGATGGGAAACTACATCGATAACCTCATGGATGGCCAACCAGCCCAAGCTCTTGTGCACCTTGAAGCATCATATTCAGTCACTTCAGAGAAGTACCATCACCAATTTCATAAAACTGTATTTGTCGACAGCAAAACATCTGTGCTGAAGGTGTCTAATGGGAAATACAGGGTGTTTCAAAAATGACCGGTATATTTGAAACGGCAATACAAAGTAAACGAGCAGCGATAGAAATACACCGTTTGTTTCAATTTGCTTGGGACAACAGTACATTTTCAGGCTGACAAACATTCGAAATTACAGTAGTTACAATTGTCAACAACAGATGGCACTGCGGTCTGGGAAACTCTATAGTACGATATTTTCCACATATCCACCATGCGTAGCAATAATATGGCATAGTCTCTGAATGAAATTACCCGAAACCTTTGACAACGTCTCTGGCAGAATGGCTTCACATGCAGATGAGATGTACTGCTTCAGCTGTTCAATTGTTTCTGGCTTCTGGCGGTACACCTGGTATTTCAAGTGTCCCTGCAGAAAGAAGTCACAGGGTTTCATGTCTGGCGAATAGGGAGGCCAATTCACACCGCCTGCTGTATGTTTCGGATAGCCCAAAGCAATCACACGATCATCGAAATATTCATTCAGGAAATTAAAGACGTCGGCCGTGCGATGTGGCCGGGCACCATCTTGCATAAACCACGAGGTGTTCGCAGTGTTGTCTAAGGCAGTTTGTACCGCCACAAATTCACGAAGAATGTCCAGATAGCATGATGCAGTAATCGTTTCGGATCTGAAAAATGGGCCAATGATTCCTTTGGAAGAAATGGCGGCCCAGACCAGTACTTTTTGAGGATGCAGGGACGATGGGACTGCAACATGGGGCTTTTCGGTTCCCCGTATGCGCCAGTTCTGTTTATTGACGAAGCCGTCCAGGTAAAAATAAGCTTCGTCAGTAAACCAAATGCTGCCCACATGCATATCGCTGTCATCAATCCTGTGCACTATATCATTAGCAAATGTCTCTCGTGCAGCAATGGTAGTGACGCTGAGGGGTTGCCGTGTTTGTATTTTGTATGGATAGAGGTGTAAACTCTGGCGTATGAGACGATACGTGGACGTTGGCGTCATTTGGACTGCAGCTGCAACACGGCGAACGGAAACCCAAAGCCGCTGTTGGATCACCTGCTGCATTAGCTGTGCGTTGCCCTCTGTGGTTGCCGTATGCGGTCGCCCTACCTTTCCAGCACATTCATCCGTCACGTTCCCAGTCCATTGAAATTTTTCAATCAGATCCTTTATTGTATCGCTTTTAGGTCCTTTGGTTGCATTAATCCTCCATTGAAAACTTCGTCTTGTTGCAACAACACTGTGTTCTAGGCGGTGGAATTCCAACACCAGAAAAATCCTCTGTACTAAGGAATAAGCCATGTTGTCCACAGCACACTTTCACGTTGTGAACAGCACACGCTTACAGCAGAAAGACGACGTACAGAATGGTGCACCCACAGACTGCGTTGTCTTCTATATCTTTCACATCACTTGCAGTGCCATCTGTTGTTGAAAATTGTAACTACTGTAATTTTGAAAGTTTGTCCACCTGAAAATGTACTTTTGTCCCAAGCATATTACAACAAACAGTGTATTTCTATCGCTGCTCGTTTAGTTTTTATTGCCGTTTCAAATATACCGGTCATTTTTGAAACACCCTGTATGTAAAACCTACAGGCCATACACAGCCCTTAGAATTCATCTTATTACAAGAGTGTAGTCATGACGTCATTCTCGGATGGGACTGTTTGAAAGCTTGTCAGGCAATTATAGATTGTGTTCACTCAAATATTATGCTGGATGGGATGAGATACTGTGGACAGGAAGATGTGAATGCGAGTGTGTGGAGAGTATGTGTGCTGGATGAAGTGATCATTCTTGCAGTCAAAGCTAGAAAGTTAACTGTCATGTGTCATGCCATGCATCAGTCCATGGGTCTTTCCATGGGTCTTTTAGTGGAATGTAAGAGAAGCATACCATTCAAGAACACTCTGTCGTCTTGTTTAAGAATGGATTCGGTGAATTGTGCATAGTTAACTGGCAATGAGAACCTTAGATCCTTCCAAGATGCATGTGTGTAGCAAAAGCTGAGCCATTAATTGCAGAACAGCTGGGCTCAATATCATAAGGCACTTTGTTTTTTATGGTTACGGCAGTAATTATTTAGGTCAACCAATAACAACTGACAAATCAGTTACTCAAATATTTCTTATGGCAGGAAACTTCTGACTGTAGAGGCACTGTGTGGATTTCTTACCATAACCATATTTTAGTGCTCTGCTACTCAAATCATGCATAGCACATTAGGCTTTTCCTGTCTCTTTTCTGTGAGAAACCAAAAATTTCTTTCTTTCTGAGACTAAGTGATGGGAGGTTACAAAAGATTATATAGTAATTATTCGAAATTTCTTGCAGAAGGATATGACTCAGTTTGGCAAGCTAATATGGGAAGAGTGGAGCACATGATATATTTATGACACTCAACCAAATTTACGCTGCCACATCAATGTGATTTTTCACAGAATGGACAACTCTGTTCTACAGTAGAGACTTCTAGTAATCAGAAGTGCCTTGAAAAAATTGTTTTATGTACGAAGTGGGGGTGGGTGTGAGGGGGAGGGGGGCAGAGCCTTAAATATCACTCTGCCACCATGGTACTCAGCTCCTGGTTTGCTAGCATCGACCATTGCCAATGATCTGTAACATACAACACATCAGCAGCTAACATTATTCTGAGGCACGAGATACAGCATCTTACCTAGAGAACAGGTTACCAATAAGTTTCAAAGATATATGTCACAACTAAATGCAAGCACAATTAACTTCCGTGACTTTCTTGGCCAGTCATGGCCCTTAAAATTTAATGAACCAATTGCTTAAAACCACCAATAAAATAATGGCCTAGAAGTTAAAAAGATTCACAACTATCTCAGCACACACTTACACACCAGACTAAAATAATGAACTACAAGGTAGAATGAAAGAAATATCCCAGGGTGGCTTGGAACAACAGACAGTGACTTACACACTACTTGCTGCACTTCTAGCTACATATTTAGCCATACTTCATGTCTGTTGGTTGGGCGTAGATTCTCTTCCTTAACTGCCATCTAGGTATCAAGTCATGACACCAAATTGAGTGATAAGCAACTAGAACAGTCCCAAATGGTTTTAGTACACTGTAATATTCAAATAAGATGCACACAACCCACCGAAGCAACTCGACAACTCCAATTCATTTGGCCCGTTTAGCTTGTAATGGACTCAAAGGAACTTGTCCTTCCAACCTCTAGGAAAACCCTATCATCATGGGCAATGGATCTGCCTTACATGATTAAACATGTCGTAGCAGCTGGCCATGCTCCTTCGTTATTTCATCTTGGTCTCTCGTTGGGCTACATACATACAGAGTCTGACATCATTTCATCTCACACCACAGATAGCTGCACCTGCCTCTCACAGAGTGAACGAGCTGCCATTAAATCCTGCCACCAAAGATATGAAAAAGACAAATAAGTTTCGAAGTTGACTCAAAGGTCAAAATGACAATCGATGGGAAACTGGCACCTGAAATGCACCAGCTCATATTTGATTGTTTCACATATTCTGGTTCCACATCACAGACTGACAATGAACTAGTTTTCTATTCACTGTTGTTTCTAGTTGTTGTGACATTTTGCCCTTAAGTCAACTACGAGGCATATTTTGAAACATTTGCAGTGAATAATGTAGTCACTGGCCAGTTTTCATTTGGGAGGTTTTAGGTCACGCACTGCTAAGTATGAAATTTAGCTAACATACTGAAATTGTCTTTAATGGTGGAAGGAAAGCGATGCCTTTTTCATTTAGAGAAATTATGAGAGATAAATTGTTGGGAGTTGGCCGCTTTATGCAATAAATGAGGGTATTGGTGCCTGCTATGGTCTGCTAAGCGGCCTACAGAGCTGCTTCATGTCTTTCTTGTTTGTATGCTACCAATGTGGTCTGAAGCTGGAAATTAAAACTTACTGAAATGAAAAGACGCTATGATTCCTGAGCTTATAATGATGATGGGATGTTTGTGGTCTACTCCCCAATTTCTGGAAACTTTGTGACAGGTGTAAAGGAAACCTGAATGCTAAATTCCTGTTACTTTTGAATAAACAACTTGATGAAGCCAAGGAGGACACACTGGGATTTTCCTTAGCACCGTGAACTACTTCCATTTCTTCAAAACAAATTGTTTACCTCAGTGCAGAGTTCACCACCATCTGCTGCACCATTAATTGTGGGTGAAGTCCTTTCAAATCCAGTATTTCTTCTGAATACTCCCAAAGCTGAATCAGTTACTGTTTGTGAACTTGAATAGTTGTATTAACACTATGTTACCTTTAATAATTTGCAACTATTTTTTGTGTATGCACCATCTTGAGCAAAGTTCCACTTTAGGTGGTCTTACAAACACTGAATTTCTTTTGGTGGATTACCAGTTTACCTTATTGTAATGGTAGCTTCTCAGTTGTAGAAATAGCAGATGAAAATTTGTATGTTTCTCCAAAAAGTGCAAACTGTCATGACCCATTCTATAAAATTCATGGAATTTGTGTCTTTGTTGAGATATTTTGTGACATTTATAGCATTTTATGGGTTCATCCAGTACTTCCTTTTCTTTTTCAATTTTCTTGAGTTTTAAATAACAATAAACCAAATTAATGCCCTATTCTCAAGAGCTCATGATTGCAACTGAAACTGAAATAAACTGAAGCACCAAGGAAATTGGTATAGAGATGCATATTCAAATACAGAAATATGTAAACAGACAGAATACAGCACTGCAGTCTTCAACACCTGTAAAAGACAACAACTGGTGCATTTGCTACCTCGGCTACTGCTGCTACAGTGGCAGGTTATCAAGATTTAATTGAGTTTGTGGTGTTACAGTCAGCAAATGAGTGATGGGACACAGCATATCTGAGGTAGCTATGAAGTGGGTATTTTCCTGTATGACCATTTCACGAGTGTTTTACAAATATCAAGAATCCAGTAATACATCAAATATCTGACATCGTTGTGGCTGGAAAAAGATCCTGTAGGAATGGTACCAATGATGACTGAAGAGAATTCTTAAACACGACAGAACTGCAACCCTTCCACAGACTGCTGCAAATTTCAGTACTGGGCCACAACAAGAGTCGGCATGTGAACCATTCTACGAAACATCATTGATTTGGACTTTCAGAGCCAAAAGCCTACTCATGTACCCCTGATGACTGCATGGCACAAAGCCTTACACCTTGCCTGGGCCTGTCAACACTGATACTGGACTGTTGATGACTGGAAAGATGTTTCCTGGTCAGACAAGTCGTATTTCAAATTGTGTTGAGTTGATTGACGTGTATAGGTATGGAGACAACCTCATGAATCCATGGACTCTGCAGGTAAGCAGGGGACTTTTCAAGCTGGTGGAGGCACTGTAATGGTGTGGAGTGTCTGCAGTTGGAATGATTTGGGACTCTTGGTACACCTAGATACGATTCTGACAGGTGACTCACACATAAGCACACTGTCTGATCACCTGCATCTGTTCATGTCCATTATGCATTCCGACCGACTTGGGCAATTCTAACACAACAATGTGACACCCTACACGTCCGGAATTTCTACAGAGTATCTCTAGGAGCACCCTTCTGAGTTTACACCCTTCTGCTGGCCTCTAAACTCCACAGACATCAACATTGTTGAGCATATCTGAGGTGCCTTGCAACGTGCTTTTCAGAAGAGAGCTCCACCCGCTCATACTCTTAGGGATTTATGGACAGTTCTGCAGGATTCACAGTTTCAGTTCCCTCCAGAACTTCTTCAGACATTAGCCAAGTCTTGCCACATTGTCCTGTAGCACTTCTGCTTGCTTGTGTAGGCCCTACACAATATTAGGCAGATGTACCAGTTTCTTTGGCTCTTCAGTGTGGAAATGTGAGTTGTGCTGTTGTGTGGCTTGTTAGTATTGTATCACACATTGTATTGCCTGAACAGGAACACAATTGTTACTCTGATAAGCATCATGCCATGTGATCTGTATTGCAACATTTTGTACCACATGTTGTATCACCTCAGTGACAACCAAACCAAACAAGTGAAACACAAATCCTGATTTTGTTACATACATTAAATGATATAAAGCTGTATTCATGAAAATTGCACTTGCTGGTAAAAAAATGACAAATAATAGACTCATCTGATGACACAGAAACAAGACAAAAGCAGTGTGGTCAGTTGTTCTGTTGGAATGATGGGCCAAAGTCAAAACTCAAGAGAATCTGAAAATGATATAGTACAAATGTAGCAACATTAGATGTAGATATGGAAACCTATGAAGACAAAGTAAATTTCATAACCTTGAAAAACATATATTTGAAAAACTGATCGAAAGAGATGTGGAAAATGAAATATTGTCTTTAAAAAACGAAATATCTGGGTAGGATATGTACAGCTGTAATCAAGGATTTATGTGATGTTATTTAGCTATCACTGTCAATTATTATAAAACAATCCTTTTAGTACAGATGCTTTACAAATGTATAGAAACAAGCCAAGATAAGATTTCTATGAGAGACCCTGTCATTCTTCTACCAGTCTTCTCTGAAGTCTCTGAAAAAATTGTTGCAAAATAAATTAACAAATTTATTATTATGACAACATAATTTTTGGAAACCAGTTTGGATTCCAACAAAGAAAAAACACAATAAATGTAATCAATAAATTTACTCAAAATATACGCTCCACATTAGATAAGAATAGGAAGATCACAAGAATATACTATGATCTAGCAGAAGCATTCATTCTAGTCATTCATTCCTTATTTCTACACAAATTACAGATATATAGAATCAGGCACACTGCATTACAGTGGTTCATCTCTTCTTTAAGAGATAGGAAATAAAGAGTAATTGTAACTTTAATTTCAGACAATTACTCCTAAACTGGAAGCCTATTTTCAAAGAAGCCCCACAAGGTTTGACATTGTATTCATACCTCTTCAATTACTGCATATTGCTTGCTACTGATATTCATTTAGTTTGATTTGCTGATGAAACATCAGCTCTAATGTAAAATGAGAGACATAAAAGAAACCCAGAAAGTGTCAAAAATGCTTTAGAAAACTTCAGCCTGGGTTCTATCAAAATGAACTAAAACTATATGAAACTAAAATTAAAATGATGAATTTAGTAACTACATCTTTAGAACAAATTCAAATAAAAATAACATGCAATGACCAGAATATCACAGAAGCAAACCTTGTAAAGTTCTTTATATAAATTTAAATTTGATTGTACATGTTGACTACCTAGTAAATAAAGAGAATTGCTGAGCATTTGCAATTTGTATTTTGCTAGGTACCATAAACTTAGACCTCAAAAAGGTAATCTATTACTGCTACTTTGAGTTGGTTGTTCATTGCAGTACAATCTTTTGGGGACATTCAACAAAAGTATCAAGGCTTCTAGTATTACAGAAGAAATTAATTACGAAAATATTTTTTATGCTAAAAAATTAAAAATACTATTTATTCTCTCTCTTTGCATATTAGAGGCTGTAATGTAGGAAAATAGTACAGTATTTAATAAAGAACAAGATTACAAACATGCTGGGGACCTTAATACTACAGTGCATGTTTACACTAAGTTAGACAGGTGCAAGAGAATAAACTGTAAGGTTGTTGGATTACTGTATTAATGAGAGTAAGTTCACTCAACATGAATTGTTGTCAATTTACAAGTAATTTGTGGATATATGGAACTGCAAACTAAATATATGAAAGTGTAATGTAAGCAAAAGCTCAGTTTGTTATTTGTAACAATATTGTGAAAAGGAAAGTTGCTACTCACCATATAGCAATGCTGTGTCATAGACTGGCACAACCAAAAGAATGTCACAAATATAGCTTTTGGCCAGCAAGACTTTGTCAAAATTAGATGACAAACACACACATACACACTCATACAAAAGCAATTCACACACCCTGACTGCAATCTTAGGCAACTGAGGCCAATCTTGGTAATGTGTTCCATCTACCTCATGAGATTAGGACACTACTCGGCTCTGTGAAAGATAATTTTGGGTTTAGGAAAGCTGGTTTACACAAAATTCTGTGTCAGTGTGGGAAGGCTTACATCAGCCATTCAATTTGCACAGTTCATGACAGGTGCATGGAACATCACCATCATATGAGGCTACAACAGCTGGAAAAATTGTCAGTAGCAGAGCATTGATCAAACACAGGAGACAGTATGAAATCTGAAGGAGCTGTGATAGTTGCCAATGCTTCCAGTTTTTGGAATAGTGTCTATAAAGAGACACTGAAATTAAGTAGGCAGATAATTTAATTAATAAAGACAATGGGTTTGCTCTTAGCATCTTGTGGAATCCTGTATTATCCCACATCAAAACAGAATGTTCTTTGATGTGGCCAGGCTGAGTGTTCAAAAATCATCTCTGAGTATGTTATATCATTTCCGCCAGTCTTCTACTAAGGGCGGCATCACCTGCTCAGTCTTGGAGGGCAGCATGCACTGTGTATGGCATGAAGAGCTATATAAGGAGTTGATTTGCAGCCTGGCATCTGTTCTCAGTGGGAATCATCAGCAGAAGCAGCATTCTCCTGAAGATAGCAGTTGTATTGAAGAAATATTGAATCAAGTTGATTTTAGGATCTGATAGCAAACCCGAAGAGACTTTTAAGTTGTCTTCCATTTTTAGAAGGTATGTTTTTCAGTATCTATAAGTAGAAATATTTTTTGCATTCGGTGACATTAGATACAATGAATTACTGTGCTGTATGGTTTTATAGAAGTTCCATAAACATAAATTGTGGAAATATTTGATGAACTTTTGTGCTGTATTTACAAGAGCAGAGATAGGAAGTTAGATTTGTTGGTTTGCTATTGTAATTTTCATATCTGTTGCCAGCATTTGAATGTAACTATTATAGTGAAAGCATTGGCAAGACATGATATGAAAAGAGAATAGTAAGATCCAAATTTAAAACTTTAATCACACTTGTTTGTTAAGTATATTCAATGGTGAAAAATGGTGTGAACTGCAATAATGTTTGAAATGTGTTGGAGAAGAGGGACTCTAATAAAAGGCCCAATATATTTGACAGATTATATAAATGATTATTTTAGTAGCATAGGTATAAAATTACAGGAAAATTTTCTAACATCACCTCAGGTCAAAAAGCCAAATAATGGAGTATCACTCTCATTGGTGTTATTTCCTACAACACAAGAAGAAGTCTACAAAGCAGTCAGCAAACCGAAAAACAAAAACTCAGCTGGTCTGGATGAAGTCCCCATTTTCATAATTAAGGACTGTATCAAGAGCCTACTTCCACCTTTAGATGATATTATAAATCAATCTTTCAAGCAGGGCTCCTTTCCAGACTATTTAAAATATGCTAAATTACTACCTCTCTTGAAAAAAGGTGATGCAGGAAAAATTGAAAATCATAGGCCAATTTCTCTACCAGATAGGCTGGTGAATTATTTAAATAAATACAAATAAACTGTCTGTTGACCAGTTTGGATTTAGAGTAGGGAAAAGCACAGAATCAGCAACAGCATACCTCACAGAACACATTCTAGAAGCATTAGATAAAGGGATCTACACAACGGGTATATTTCTTGATCTAACTAAGGCGTTTGATACAGTAGACCACAACATATTGTTAAATAAGTTAGATGAACTGGGAATAAGGGGACTTGTGAAACAGTGGTTCCAGTCATACCTAAAAAAAAAATAGAAGACACATAACTGAAATCTCACATATTTCAAGTTGCTCAAACTATATTGTAAAGTATACTTCAGATACAAATTATGTAAATATAGGTGTCCCACAGGGTAGTGTACTTGGCCCAATACTATTGCTCTTTTACATAAATGACTTCCCACAGAGCATCAAGCATGGACAAACAATATTTTTTGCAGATGACTCAAATGTTCTAATCAGTGACAAATCACCAGATGCACTGAAAGAAAAATCCGAACAAACACTAAACAGTGTATGTGAGTGTGCATCAAGTAATAAACTAAAACTAAATTTAAAAAAATAAAAACAAATGCTGTTAACTTCTATGTCTGCAAAAAACCACACTATAACAACTTTAAGTTAAACGATGAAACTATAGAATGTGTAGACTACACAACATTTCTTGCATGTTGACAGTCAGTTTAAGTGGGAACAACATATTAAAATACTTAGTAACGGAATCGCTACTGCATGCTATGCTCTTAGAATTCTGACTGCAGTGTGTGTGCGCGCGCGCGCGCGAGTATATACCTATCCTTTTTTCCCCCCTAAGGTAAGTCTTTCCGCCCCCGGGATTGGAATGTTTTCTTACCCTCTCCCTTAAAACCCACATCCTTTCATCTTTCCTTTCCCTTCCCTCTTTTCTGACGAAGCAGCCACCAGTTGCGAAAGCTCAAATTCTGTGTGTGTGTTTTATTCATTGTGCCTATCTACCGGCGCTTTCCTGCTTGCTAAGTCTTGGAATCTTTGTTTTTAATAAAATGTGTTGGATGGTTATAATTAGAGAACCCATGCACCTCAGACTATTTTATAATGTGGAGACAGCAGTTTGAATACTTGTGATTAAATATGTGAAGTTGACTATGAATATAATGATATTGCATTGAGGTAGATTCATATATGCTGTGATAATGATATGAGGGGTTTTCTTCATGTATTGATTAGATCTCTATGAGATATAGGTTGTGTTTTAGCACGTCAAAGATGATTAGGTAGCTATATGTTAGAGAACTTTACTCTCTTCTGTGGCATGTGACCATATACTGGACCTGAAAATTAAGTGTAGGAGTACACTAATTGCATCTGATGAACTTATATAGGTACATGTTTTGAGATGATGAAAGTAATAGAACAGTTATTTGTGGAAAAAGTCTGTGTTGAAGTGATGTTGGTGCATAGCATTTTGTACTAGCTTAGTTTCTTGTAGCAATATACACTATTTAAAGATAGTAATGCCCAAAGAGGAATTCAAGTATTGTTCTAACTGTAATGAAATGAGAGTAGTAGGTTTGTTGCAGAAAAAACATGAAGGAGGGGGGATAGGGTGGGTTCTTGGCTCTCCTTGTGTACCAAAAAATGTTGTTGTAGTAAATGAAATTTTCTGAACAAGCAATAAGCACAATGGGACACTACTGACTAGAAACACGTTCTGTCATAAGAATTTGAAACTGGTGTGGGAATTACCTTGACATTTTATGCCAATAGTTGTAATATATGAAAGTTACTAGAATATTTTTCAGATTCGTTTCAGAAGGTATCATGTTGTCATACTTGTATTTTGTCATACATGAGATATATACATTTACTTGAATTTTTAAATACTTTTAAGATCCTTGAAAACCTGGAGCTTATTTCTGTTGCACCAGAGCTTGACAAATACTATTTTTCTGTAAACTTATTTATAATAGTTCTGTACTACTTACGAAGCTGTATAAAGCAAAAAAATATTATTATTATTATTATTGTTATTACTATTATTGAAATATGCTTTTGTGAAAGTAATACTGACAAAAGTCTATGCTCAAAGGATCAGAATTGACTTATTCCCTAATTTACATGTACACATAGTTTACATGTACATATGCTTGATAGCCATGTATCAACATGATATCGACCTTTTACGCAGTTGGTAAATGGCCCATTTTAATACAGGTAATGTATCACAAAGCAAATACTGTCAGCACTAGTGGAATGTTAGATGATACCATGTGATTTTATACGTTTTGACTATTACAGTGCCATCTATCACAAAGCAAAAAAAGTGATCCAAATAAAACCTTCACATTTCTTTACATACTACACAAATATGTAACAAAAAATCGAAGTTCCTATTTTAAAAAATGCAGTTGATATCTGTTTAACCTATGGCAGCACCATCTAGTGGGCCAACCATAGCGCCAACTGGTTTCCCCCTTTGAGCTACATGAGTTTTGTTCTTTGTAGGTTTTTTGTTTGATGCTTATTTCGTGAGATATTTGGTCTGGTCATTATCAATGGACCACCCTGTATATTGCATTTGACATATGAGTGTGCCATTACAATGTGAATGCTACTTGATGAATTAACAAAACAACTGAATCCATTGTAATTAGTAATTCACTTATTTTACATTTCATCTTGTAAACTTTGGCTCCATGTAGACTACAAACTTTCTTAATGCTACAGCAAGGCAGTCTAGTTAGTAAGCATCTGTATGTGTAACTGGGTTTTGCCACCTAAAACATGATTTCTTAAACTATATATTTCCTCTATTTAGTAACAGAATTTCATAAGATGTTTAACTTATTAGTATGTCGTGTTAAAAAGTGTAAGGTTTATCCATCCACTGATCATTTAGAACTGTGCATATTTCTGTAGTTGTGCTATTACTGAAATTTTAGTGACGGAGACTTTTTGTTATTTTACAGAACAAAAAAGCTTCTGAATAAAATTGAGAAGAAATGGGATACTCAAAGGTGATGCTTAAAGTGTAAGTTCATGGAGCACAGGAATAGCTTTGAGAAAGCATTTATAAAAAGAAATGTACGTTAACAATCTATGGTAATGATACGTAATCATGTTAAAGCACTTCCTTGTATGAAATGTCTTTGTAATGTAAGTAACAGAATATAATTTCTCATCACTTTGTTTTATAAACAGATTGGTCACCACAATAATTTTGTATATCATAACAAACTTCCTATTCTCGTGGGTACATACCATGACAAAGTCTCAACCATAAATCTTACACATAATAATTTGGGAGGGGGGGGGGGAGGGGGGAGGAGGACATGTTATGTAATGTACACAGAATAAGTCAATATTTAACAATTTCAAATGTATCTGAGAATGTGATAATACTATGCATTGTTTACACAAAGCTACATAAATGCAAGAACTGGAATTGTAAGATTGTTAGATTACTGTACAAGTTGAGTATAAGTTTATTAACAGTTAATTGTGAACTATTAAAATGAATTCCAATTAATTTATAGATATATTGGACTGCAAACTAAAATTATGTCAAATAAATGTAAAAAAAAGCCCAATTTATCATTTGTGGAATTTGTATGTAGAAAAGTGGTAGTAATTACAATACAGCTAACTGTAAAGACACAGGATTTATGTTAGGAACAAAAGCTACACTGTATTTGTGAAGTATTTGTTATTGATGTACATTCTGCATAACTTTAAAGTGAAAAATAATGTATCAGCATGCTAACTATTTCAAAAAACATTGTAATGGATTCATTGTATTTCTCTTCAAAACATCATTATTGTATAACTTCACACATATACTATATATCACATCAAGTGTCCTGAATCTGCTCATAACAAGATGAATAAATCACACTTCAAATTTCACTTTAGGGGGCAGCTGCTCTTCTTCTTCTTCTTCTTCTTCTTCTTCTTCTTCTTCTTTATTGTCTTCTTGTCCCATGTCACATAGGATCGGCGTTGCTTTTCTGGATCCTTCTCCTCCATAGTACTCTATCCATTGCCTCTTCCTTCTTCCATCCTTTCTCCCTTAGGTCCCCAGATATCTTATCCTTCCACCTCATCTTCAGTCTTCCTCTATTTCTCACTCCTTCAATCTCTATATATTCAACTCTGTTTCCAATATACTCTTCCCCTTTTCTCTGTTAGTGGCCGTACCACCTTAGTCTGCTCTCTTGTATCTTTTTCTCCATGGGTCCCACTTTTACAGCTTCTCTAACAAATTCATTTCTGATTCTGTCCTTCCTTGTTAACCCACACATCTACCTCAGCATCCGCATTTCTGCCACTTCCATCTTCCTTTCCTGGGCTACTGTGATTGGCCATGTCTCTGCCCCATATATCATAGCAGGCCTTGCCACCAACTTGTACACTTTCCCTTTCAACCCAATGCTCACCTTCTTGTCATACAATACTCCACTCATTTTCCTCCAGTTGTTCCAACCGCGTTTTATTAGGTGTTGTATCTTGTTTTCCAGTCCTTTGTCCCTCTGTATGTACGACCTCAAGTATTTAAATTTGCAGGCCGATTTCAGCTCATCATTGTGGATCTTGCAAGACCTCATCTGCACATCCTTCAGTGCTAAATATTCTGACTTTGTCCTGCTAATTTTCATCCCTCTTGCTTCTAGTGCCTTCCTCCAATCTCCAGCTTTTCCTCAAGTCTGTCAATGCTCTGCTCACAAAGAACCAAATCATCTGCAAACATTATATTCCACTATGCTCCCTTCTTCACATCTTTCACCAGCACATCCATAATCAGGTCAAAGAGTTAGGGACTAAGTGCACACCCTTGATGTAACACTACTTTTACTGGAAACTCCTTTGTCATGCGCACACTACTTCTCACCTGTGTCATTGCTCCTCTATACATTTCCTTCACTAACCTCACATACTTCTCTGGCGCACACTGCTCCCTCATGCTTCTCCATATTGCATCTCTTGGGACTCTGTCATATGTTTTCTCCAAATCAAGGAAAGCCACATGTAGATTGGCTTGTAGCTCCCTGTGTCTCTCCACTATCCGCCTTAAAGCATGTATTGCATCAGTCGTTCCTCTTCCAGGCATGAACCCAAACTGTTCTTCACACACCACAGTCTCCTTGCATAATCTTGCTTCTATAACTCTTTCCCAAATTTTCATTGTGTGTGCCATCAGTATAAAATCAGTTTGAAACCTCTATATTTACTGCAGTCCTGCACATCACCTTTCCCCTTAAATATTGGAATCAGTACACTAGTTCTCCACTTGTCTGGCATCTCCTCCTGACACCAAATCTTCTTCATTAAATCCCAAAGGAGCTCAATTCCCTTTTTACCAAGACACTTCCATATCTCAACGGGGATCTGGTCTGGGCCAACTGCCATCCCATATTTCATCTTTTCAACTGCCTGTTCGACTTCATCTCTACTTATATCCATTGTTAATCCTTCATTTGCCTTTCCTTCCTCAGTTTTCACTCTTACATTCTCTTCATTCAGCAATTTCTCAAAATAACTCAACCACCTTTGGATTACTTTTCCATGGTCATGCAGAATTATTCCTGTTTCATCTTTAATTTGTTTTATTGCTGTTAGATCCTTAGAAGCTTTATCTCTTGATTTGCCTGTCCATATCAGTTGTCTCATATCCTGATTTTTCTGTAGTTGTTTGTTTTCCTCCCTTACTGATTCAGCTTTAGCTTTAGCAATGGCTCATTTTGCCTCCTTCTTTGCACTTTTGTATGCTTGCGCATCTTCAGCACTTCCAGACATATCCCACTTCCTCTTAGCGCCTTTCTTTTCCTTCACAACCTTCTGCACTTTTTCATTGCACCACCATGCCTCCATATCTTTTGGCACCCCTTTCCCAGATGTTAACCCAAAAACTTCCTCCCTGGTCTTCCTTATGACAGCACTATTTATTTTCCACTACTCCTGCACACTCTCTGCCTATTTTACCTTTCCCAGTACTTTTTCACTAAACTCCTCTCAAATTTTTATCCTTTAATCTCCACCACATAATTTTCCTTTCACATTGATTTATGTACCTCTGTCTTTTACATACATTCATCTCACAATCTGCTACAATAAACGTATGTTGTGTTGCTATTCCTTCACTGTATATGACCTTAGCGGGCAGCCACTGCAGTAAATTAAATGCAGACAGCAGCACTTGACCTACATGAAAATTATTTTCAGTTCTGTTATTCTGGCTTTGACCTTCACAAATCATTCCAGATCACACTATCAACCACATATACCACTGTGGAGCAAAACTAGTGGCACTTTAGTGTAAGCATCTGTAGGTCTTTGAAGAAGCTTCTGCAAAATATTCACTTACCAAATCTACACAATACCTATCCTGTACATCTCTGTAGAATAAATACTTTTTGGTCTTTAGCTATGTTGCCCTGGAATATCACACCACAGGACAGTACTGACTGAAAATATGATAACAGTCCCATCTGCTGGATAACTCAATGAAAGAGACTTCTAAATGTAAATCAAGCAGAAATCAGCTTCCTCATTAACTTTTGATATCTATCAGACATTTTATTTTTGTGGGTAGACTGTTAAAAAGTAGCGTATTTCTTTGTCAAAATTAGATTCATTAAAGGGTAAAGCAGATGAATTTTTCTTCTAGCACTGTACTTGCGAATATCTCTGTTACTCTCAAACTAAGATGTACTGTTGATAAAAAAAAATATATTATTAGTGAATAAATGTCCTATGAGACTATAGTTAATGTTTTCAGCCTCTTAAAAAGATGTCTGCAATATGTTTGTGTGAACCCTACAAATAATTGAAATTACTTTCTTTTGTGCAATGAATGCTTTCTGCCTAAGTGCAGAGTTACTCCATAATATTATTACATAAAACATTAGTAAATGAAAATATGCAAAATATGTTGGCTTACTGACTTCTGTGTACCTGAAGGTGGCGGTTATTCCTCTGGTAAGGTAATATTTATTTTCTTTAGAAGATGATTTCAAAATTAATACAAATCTTTCTTGAAGTAGGTGGTAATGATTCTCATTTTCATGAATGTACTTCATATTAGGCAGTATGAATGGAATTTCCTGGAACAGTTTCAGGATCAGGGTGTTGCAGAACCACAATTTTTTGTTGTTGGCACATTAGCAGAGAAGTCAGTTTCACACATATATGTAATTACAAATGGTAAAAGTACATCAACTTTTGTGACAATTGATCGATATCATGATTTAAACTGGACCATGATTCTGATAACAACATTAAATAAAATTTTTCTTCTGACAGAGCAGATGACAGTTCAACAAGTCTTGTTTTTTCTGCAGAATTGATCAAAAGTCATGCAGTGACAATAAACAATGTGTTAAAAACTCATGTTTAATTTTTATTTTTGATCTGCTGTTCATTAGGAACATATAGATATAAACTCTTTTCAGGTGCTGAACAACATCTTCAATAAATTGCCTCCAATAAATTTCTTTAGTATCCAACAATAATTGCGATCCCCTGAATAGCCTGATTGTGATATGGAGGGAAGTTCAGAGATATCTGGGTTCATAGCTTGCTGCAGCTTGCTCTACTGGAAGGTGATTCCACTGCAGGTATGTCACATTGGAATGTCCACCAATGTGACAATGTTTATGCACTTGTCCTGCATTGCTACTCTCTGAAGCAGTTTGTATGTGCCATTTAACATTAAAGTGATTATCCTTTCATGTGTTAATATTTCTGATTTGTTTTGCTTCATGGCTCTTTCATGCTCACTTATGGTGACTCACTGTAGTCTGAAATTTCCTTCTGGCTAACCATTCATTTCACAAACTCTGCTGTACAGAGTACAGGAACCATCTGCTTGTTCTGCCACCAGTCTCCCCATCGCTGCCATTGCCAATGCTCATAGACTATGTTCTACCTAGGCAGAGTGGGAGAGAAAAATTTCTCAACTATGTAAACCCCTTTCTCTTTCAAGGGACTCTTACTGTTGTTTGGAATGAATCACATTTCAGGTTGACATCTCTCTAGTAAATACTGCCTTATTTAGTCAAACATTCCTTCAGACAATACAAATTAGTAAATAGAAGAAATTCTACTTTTATTTTGCACACTTTTTTTAATGTTGTAAAAAGAGGTATGTACATATTCTAGAACCATTGAGTGATGTTCATAGTTCCATGGAACACGATATAAGAAACACTGGTCTGTGGTAACTTTCTGCACACAGTTTTGTTAATAAGAATAAAACCTGGCATGAGCTGAACTACATGTTCAACAAAAACTTAGTTTATCTGATAGAATATCATGATTATCACAACGAAATACCTTTGATAAGTGACAGAAGATCTCAACAGGTGTTATTTGAAGATTTTATTAGTGCTCAGTAAATCTATAAAATATCTGACTGTGAAGGACAGGCCTTTTGTAATTCAAACTGTGATTGGCTAAGTATTCCATTACTACACAGGGAGTGACAGCCACAGATCACATCACCTTCTAAAAAATTTATGAAAATGATGTAAGATGCAACACTGGGCTGCTGTTATTGACATCTGTGGAATCGCCCTTATTATGGAGTGACTTGATGATGCCGTACTTTAATCTGTCTGGGGAAACAACCTGAAGTAATGTTGAATTATGTAAGGGAGTAAGTACTTTACATAAATATTGTGACACAAATTTTTAGTGTCTTGTTGAAGATATTGTCAGCCCCATATGAAAATTTACTTTTTAGACTTATGGTGATCATCATTATTTCATATGGCAATGAGACATTAACTTTTATTTCAGTAAATATCCTCTGTGTTGCTTCTTCAGTGCAGGTTGTTGCTTTCATATATGAATTTTATGCAAAACTTTTCGCCTATTTTTAAAAATTAGTTGTTAAAAATATCTGCTACACATAACTGTGTTTGACAGCGATTCATTTACTTCAACAAAAATAATGCCATCATCTATGGTTTTCTTCTCTGTCTCTCTTTTAATCATATTCCATATTGATTTGTTTTTCTTGTGTGATCTGTCAGTTTCAGAAAAGTTGTGCATACTCCTGTTTCTTAATATGTTGCCACACAATTTGTAGGCTGAAATTATTTTTGGATCATTGCTTGTTTTATTTTGCCCAAGTTCTTTTTCTTTGTGATCCTTGGTATCTTTAATAACTTCCCATTACTACATTTAATTATGTTTTTAGGAAAAGTGCTTTCACAAATAGATACAAACTCATGTGTTGAATTTAGAGCTAGCAATGTGTTTATTTCAGTCTACCTCACTCAATATTTTTTAAGCTTTCATTAAACCCAGAGTATTTTTGTCATTAGTGAGCCTCACTATTTTCTTTGAGTGTTTCTGAACTGTACATGGAGCTAAGGTACATAATATGACTACATGTGCATCTTGATCTGATGATCTGTGTGCCACTGGATAACCCTGTGTCTTTGACTTAAGCTTTTATGAATACCAAAGATAAGGATCCTAGCATTCTGAACAAGTCTTGTAGGGAAGCTGATGACTTATACTAAATTATAAGTGTCTAATAGCAACTATAGATCACTTTTTGTGTCAGATTTCCTCAAAAAGTTCACATTAATATTATCATATGAATAAACCCTTCCTTTTAATAGACAGCACAAAAATCTGTCAACATTTTTCCATGAAGATGTCCCAGTTACCCAGTAGGGACTCGTTTCACAATTTTGGCCATGTCAGGTATGGATGTGCATGGCTCCTTTATCAGTCCACATCTTATGTCTGAAGAGTCCTCCAAAGTTCTCTGGTGAATAATGTGTGTAGGTCAAGAACAGGAACAGGTGAACCACCAAAGTTTTCCATATCTGAACTTTGTCTTATTACTGCGGTGTCATTTGATAACATGACCCTCTAGTGGCTACTGTTGAGATAATACACTATATACAAGGCAGTCAGAAACAAGTGCAAATTCAAGCAGCTCACCAGAAACACCATGACCAAATGTGTGTTTTGTTTGGTTTCCTAAAACCAAACAAGAAAGTTACGCAGAAACTGGACCTGTGATGACAGTAATGATCAAACTCAAGGCAAAGGCTGAGCAGTCTCATGGACTATCATATAGGATTCTGTATTACGAGACCAACTGACACTAGTTGTATTTGGCAAAGCATTTGAATTTGCATGCACAGTAGCCTCATTGGCTAATTTCAATGTTAATTAATCAGAAATGGTGCAATGTATCAAATTTTTTCTTAACAGTTATTTCTCAGCACAATCTACCCGGTAACACCTTTACAAACTTTTCAGACTGTTTCTGACCACCATGTATATGGTAGTGCAATGCCTGTAATGACATAACACTTGGCTGTCTCTAGTAGAATTTTATGAGGTATACATAATATTTCTGTTTGCTGATGGCACTAGCTTGGTAGTCGAGGATGTTGTGTGCAACATTGGCTTGGTTTCAGTAAATGCAGTTCATGGCTTGTAGAAAGTAAATTAATGTTAAATCACAGTAAGACTCAATTTTTTACAGTTTCTAACACACAATTCAACAAAACCTGACGTTTTAATTTCACAGAATGGGCATATGACTAGTGAAACTGAACAGTTTAAATTTCTAGGTGTTTAGATATGTAGTAAACTGTCATGGAATGCCCATGTTCAGGATCTTGTCCAGAGACTTAATGCTGCCACTTTTACTATTCGAAAGGTATATGAAGTAAGTGATCATTTGACATGAAAATTAGTCTACTTTGCTTACTTTCATTCGCTTATATTTTGGGGTAATTCTTCCCATTCTAAAAGGATATTTTTGGCTCAGAAACAGGCGGAGCAGGTAATACATGGTGTAAGTTCATGAACCTCTTGTCGACCCCTGTTCATGAGTCTGGATATTTTAATATTGGCCTCTCAATACATATATTCCCTACTGTCATTTCTTGTTAACAATATTAGCTTTTTCCCAAGAATAAGCAACTGTCACCCAGTTAACACTCAGCAGACATCAAACGTGCATTTGGATTGGACTTGTGCAGAAAGGTGTGTTGCATTCACTTTCAATAAGCTACCCTTCAAAAATATTAGCAGTAATACATGCACTTTCAGATTGAAACTGAAGAGCTTCCTCATGGATCACTCCTTCTAATCTGTTGAGGAGATCCTTGCAAAATTAAGCTGATTCTTGTTGTATTGTTGATTGTGTTTACTTAAACTTATGGCTTGACATTCTTTGAGTTCATAAACATTTATTTTTTATCTGTTATTAATTTTATGTTGTAATTTCATGTACTGATACATTCCATGAGCTTGGAGATTTACCCCTCAATTTAGTCCTATGGAATTTGATGTGTAAATTAGTAAATAAAATAATCCAAGGATTTAGGAAGACATATAAAATGCCAACAAGATATTTATTATGGCTTAGTGGAAGTGAGAGAGTTGGAAGACATATTGATTGCTCTATACAGAAGCTGAGCAGAGCTGAAATACTTTAGACTTGGGGAGCGGGGATATGTGCCTGTAATTGGGGATCATTTGCTTATTCCAGTTTTATAAATAGTTACTAATATTCCATAATTCAGTCTTTCAGGAAAAAGATCTTAAGCTATCTGTTCTACTGGTTACAAAAATAACTTAATATGGATGCTAAAAGTGAGCATAGTACCAGATTGTGCTGTTTTCTTTGAAATAGTTTATAATCCGAGTAGTGACTGCTTTCTCAACTGAATATTTTACACATGGCTAAGGGACTTCAACTTCATCTCCCTCACCCATTCCACACCCTTACCATGTTATACAATGTTGCAGCGAAGCAGAATTTTCCACTGAGTGAGGAGATGCAGAATAAACTACATCATTGGTATCTTCCTGAGGTTTAGATCGCAGCAGCTCCAAGAGCCTCACAAACTGCTGTGTGCTGTGCTGATGAACAGAATGGACTTAATTTCCTGGAGTGATCCATGGTTTTTTATTGTCCTTTGTGATGCTTCATTGATCCTAAGATAAACTACTCCTGAAAGGGAGAAAGCTCTGTCGCATAATCTTCCAAGACTCAACAGGACCAGTTGCTTTCTCCCTGTCTAGTGATATTAGTTCAATTCATATTCCATTATCAGTCACCTCAATGCTGTATCTGTCTCTTTGGTGTTCAGATGTTGGGATAGGGAATCTGAATTTTATCCATTAGTAATCTCATGGATTTATTATGCCTCCAAGTGTAGTCCACATCTTTGTACCAAAAGACGACTGATTGATGTTGACTGTTTTCTCACTTTTCTTAATATTTCTTTGAACAGTTATATTTATTCATGTTGTAACATCCAAATGGTTACTTGATTTCCTCCTCTACTTTCATCTAAACAAACAGTTGGTGTCTGTTGGCTATCATGATGTCTCAGAAGTTGTTGCCATTAGTCGGTTTATTGAAAATTGGTAATTTTTAGAGCATACATTCAGAGGCTCCCCCATGAACCATGGACCTTGCCGTTAGTGGGGAGGCTTGCATGCCTCAGTGATACAGATAGCTGTACCATAGGTGCAACCACAACATAGGGGTATCTGTTGAGAGGCCAGACAAACGTGTGGTTCCTGAAGAGGGGCAGCAGCCTCTTCAGTAGTTGCAAGGCCAACAGTCTGGATGATTGACTGATCTGGCCTTGTAACAATAACTAAAATGGCCTTGCTGTGCTTGTACTGCGAACGGCTGAAAGCAAGGGGAAACTACGGCTGTAATTTTTCCCGAGGGCATGCAGCTTTACTGTATGATTAAATGATGATGGCGACCTCTTGGGTAAAATATTCCGGAGGTAAAATAGTATCCCATTCGGATCTCCGGGCGGGGACTACTCAAGAGGATGTCGTTATCAGCAGAAAGAAAACTGGCGTTCTATGGATCGCAGCGTGGAATGTCAGATCCCTTAATCAGGCAGGTAGGTTAGAAAATTTAAAAAGGGAAATGGATAGGTTGAAGTTAGATATAGTGGGAATTAGTGAAGTTCGGTGGCAGGAGGAACAAGACATCTGGTCAGGTGACTACAGGGTTATAAACACAAAATCAAATAGGGGTAATGCAGGAGTAGGTTTAATAATGAATAGGAAAATAGGAAAGCCGGTAAGCTACTACAAACAGCATAGTGAATGCATTATTGTGGCCAAGATAGATACGAAGCCCACACCTACTACAGTAGTACAAGTTTATATGCCAACTAGCTCTGCAGATGATGAAGAAATTGAAGAAATGTATGATGAAATAAAATAAATTATTCAGGTAGTAAAGGGTGATGAAAATTTAATAGTCATGGGTGACTGGAATTCGGCAGTAGGAAATGGGAGAGAAGGAAATGTAGTAGGTGAATATGGATTGGGGCTAAGAAATGAAAGAGGAACCAGCCTGGTAGAATTTTGCACAGAGCACAACTTAATCATAGCTAATACTTGGTTTAAGAATCATGAAAGAAGGTTGTATACATGGAAGAATCCTGGATATACTAAAAGGTATCAGATAGATTATATAATGGTAAGAAAGAGATTTAGGAACCAGGTTTTAAATTGTAAGACATTTCCAGTGTCAGATGTGGACTCTGATCACAATCTATTGGTTATGACCTGTAGATTAAAACTGAAGAAACTGCAAAAAGGAGGGAACTTAAGGAGATATGACCTGGATAAACTGAAAGAACCAGAGGTTGTACAGAGTTTCAGGGAGAGCGTAAGGGAACAATTGACAGGAATGGGGGAAACAAATACAGTAGAAGAAGAATGGGTAGCTTTGAGGGATGAGGTAGTGAAGGCAGCAGATAATCAAGTAGGTAAAAAGACAAGGGCTAATAGAAATCCTTGGGTAACAGAAGAAATATTGAATTTAATAGATGAAAGGAGAAAATATAAAAATGCAGTAAATGAAGCAGGCAAAAAGGAATACAAACGTCTCAAAAATGAGGTCAACAGGAAGTGCAAAATGGCTAAGCAGGGATGGCTAGAGGACAAATGTAAGGATGTAGAGGCTTATCTCACTAGGGGTAAGCGAGATACTGCCTACAGGAAAATTAAAGAGACCTTTGGAGAAAAGAGAACCACTTGTATGAGCATCAAAAGCTCAGATGGAAACCCAGTTCTAAGGAAAGAAGGGAAAGCAGAAAGATGGAAGGAGTATATGGAGGGTCTATACAAGTGCGATGTACTTGAGGACAATATTATGGAAATGGAAGAGGATGTGGATGAAGATGAAATGGGAGATACGATACTGCGTGAAGAGTTTGACAGAGCACTGAAAGACCTGAACCGAAACAAGGCCCCCGGAGTAGACAACGTTCCATTGGAACTACTGACGGCCTTGGGACAGCCAGTCCTGACAAAACTCTACCATCTGGTGAACAAGATGTATGAAACAGGTGAAATACCCGCAGACTTCAAGAAGAATATAATAATTCCAATCCCAAAGAAAGCAGGTGTAGACAGATGTGAAAATTACCTAACAATCGGTTTGATGAGCCACAGCTGCAAAATACTAACACGATTTCTTTACAGACTAATGAAAAAACTAGTAGAAGCCCACCTCGGGGAAGATCAGTTTGGATTCCGTAGAAATGTTGGAACACGTGAGGCAATACTGACCTTATGACTTATCTTAGAAGAAAGATTAAGGAAAGGCAAACCTACGTTTCTAGCATTCGTAGACTTAGAGAAAGCTTTTGACAATGTTGACTGGAATACTCTCGTCCAAATTCTAAAGGTGGCAGGGGTAAAATACAGGGAGCCAAAGGCTATTTACAATTTGTACAGAAACCAGATGGCTGTTATAAGAATCGAGGGACATGAAAGGGAAGCAGTTGTTGGGAAGGGAGTAAGACAGGGTTGTAGCCTCTCCCCGATGTTATTCAATCTCTATACAGAGAAAGCAGTAAAGGAAACAAAAGAAAAATTCGGGGTAGGCATTAAAATCCATGGAGAAGAAATAAAAACTTTGAGGTTCGCCGATGACATCGTAATCCTGTCAGAGACAGCAAAGGACTTGGAAGAGCAGTTGAATGGAATGGATAGTGTCTTGAAAGGAGGATATAAGATGAACATCAACAAAAGCAAAACGAGGATAATGGAATGTAGTCGAATTAAGTCGGGTGCTGCTGAGGGAATTAGATTAGGAAATGAGACACTTAAAGTAGTGAAGGAGTTTTGCTATTTGGGGAGCAAAATAACTGATGATGGTCGAAGTAGAGAGGATATAAAATGTAGACTGGCAATGGCAAGGAAAGCGTTTCTGAAGAAGAGAAATTTGTTAACATCGAGTATAGATTTAAGTGTCAGGAAGTCATTTCTGAAAGTATTTGTATGGAGTGTAGCCATGTATGGAAGTGAAACATGGATGATAAATAGTTTGGACAAGAAGAGAATAGAAGCTTTCGAAATGTTTTGCTACAGAAGAATGCTGAAGATTAGATGGGTAGATCACATATCTAATGAGGAAGTATATAATAGGATGGGGGAGAAGAGAAGTTTGTGGCACAACTTGACCAGAAGAAGGGATCGGTTTTTTAGGATATGTTCTGAGGCATCAAGGGATCACCAATTTAGTATTGGAGGGCAGTGTGGAGGGTAAAAATTGTAGAGGGAGACCAAGAGATGAATAAACTAAGCAGATTCAGAAGGATTTAGGTTGCACTAGGTACTGGGAGATGAAGAAGCTTGCACAGGATAGAGTAGCATGGAGATCTGCATCAAACCAGTCTCAAGACTGAAGACCATAACAACAACAACTTTCAGAGGAGTCTGAATGAATCCTCATCCATAGCCTATCTGTTCTAATCAAGATTCTTCCCTAGCCTGTTGTCGTAAAAACTAAAAATTCTCCCTATTGTAAAATATAAGAAAATGTATGTGCACCACTGTTTGTTTTCTGTTAAGTATTCTGCCACAGCAGCTCCTGAGACAAGTGGGGTATAAAAGCATCAGATAAGCATCTTTGATGCTTACTTTCATCCAGAGTATTCCACATTTGGAGTCCACAGTAATATCATCTGATATTATTATTGTGTCTACCAACAAGAGTTATCAGGATGCAGATGACCAAGGTCAGACGACAATGTGAGAGAATACAAGGTTTATCGGACTGCCCTCTGTTCACAACGAATGGCACTCCATGCAGCTGACACATCAACTGGCACCATGCACGGTCACATCTTAGAACTTAGGTACATAATAGAACACACCTGGCACTCTCTTTGCTGTGTCAAACTTGAAACCAATGCAGAACAGTTTAACCACATTATGGAGGGTAAAAAGTTGCCATTCTGTCATTACACACCATGTGAAATGGAGTCAACAATAACTCTTTTTCTCATTTATAGCTGAAAACAAGGATTGATTAACTATTGAATGACAATTTGCATTATTATTTCACATGTAATAGTAAAATTAATATAATTACCCTGTAATTCTGAATATTAATACAGTGATTCCCACCCACCCCCCATCCCCACAAGAACCATGGACCTTGCCATTGGTGGAGAGGCTTGCATGCCTCAGCGATACAGATAACCATACCGTAGGTGCAACCACAATAGAGGGGTATCTGTTGAGAGGCAAGACAAACATGTATTTCCTGAAGAGCGGCAGCAACGTTTTTAGTAGTTGCAGGGGCAACAATCTGGATGATTGACTGATCTGGCCTTGTAACACTAACCAAAACGGCCTTGCTGTTCTGGTACTGTGAACGGCTGAAAGCAAGGGGAAACTACAGCCGTAATTTTTCCCGAGGGCATGCAGCTTTACTGTATGGTTACAAGATGATGGCATTCTCTTGGGTAACATATTCTGGAGATAAAATAGTCCCCCATTTGGATCTCTGGGTGGGGACTACTCAGGAGGATGTCATTATCAGGAGAAAGAAAAGTGATGTTCTACGGATCGGAGTGTGGAGTGTCAGATCCCTTAATCGAGCAGGTAGGTTAGCAAATTTAAAAAGGGAAATGGATAGGTTAAAGTTAGATATAGTGGGAATTAGTGAAGTTTGGTGGCAAGAGGAACAAGACTTTTGGTCAGGCGAATACAGGGTTACAAATACAAAATCAAATGGGGTAATGCAGGAGTCGGTCGAATAATGAATAAAAAAATAGGAGTGTGTGTAAACTACTACAAACAACATATCGAATGCCTTATTGTGGCCAAGATAGACATGAAGCCCACACTTACTACAGTACTAAAAGTTTATATGCCAACTAGCTCTGCAGATGACAAAGAAATTGAAGAAATGTATGATGAAATCAAAGAAATTATTGAGAGAGTGAAGGGAGACAAAAATTTAATAGTCATGGGTGACTAGAATTCGGTAGTAGGAAAAGGGAGAGAAGGAAACATAGTAGATGAATATGGATTGGGGCTAAGAAATGAAAGAGGAAGCCACGTGGTAGAATTTGCACAGAGCACAACTTCACCATAGCTAACACTTGGTTCAAGAATCATAAAAGAAGGTTGTATACATGGAAGAAGCCTGGAGATACTGGCAAGTTTCAGATAGATTATATAATGGTAAGACAGAGATTTAGGAACCAGGTTTTAAATTGTAAGACATTTCCAGGGGCAGATGTGGACTCTGACCACAATCTATTGGGTATGAACTGTAGATTAAAACTGAAGAAACTGCAAAAAGGTGGCAATTTAAGGAGATGGGACCTGGATAAACTGACTAAACCAGAGGTTGTACAGAGTTTCATGGGGAGCATAAGCGAACAATTGACAGGAATGGGGAAATGAAATACAGTAGAAGAAGAATGGGTAGCCTTGAGGGATGAAGTAGTGAAGGCAGTAGAGGATGAAGTAGGTAAATAGATGAGGGCTAGTAGAAATCCTTGGGTAACAGAAGAAATATTGAATTTAATTGATAAAAGGAGAAAATAAAAAAAAATGCAGTAAATGAAGCTGGCAAAAAGGAATACAAAAGTCTCAAAAATGAGATTGACAGGAAGTGCAAAATGGCTAAGCAGGGATGGCTAGAGGACAAATGTAAGAATGTAGAGGCTTATCTCACTAGGGGTAAGATAGATACTGCCTACAGGAAAATTAGAGAGACCTATGGATAAAAGAGAACCACTTGTATGAGTATCAGGAGCTCAGATGGAAACCCAGTTCTAAGCAAAGAAGGGAAAGCGGAAAGGTGGAAAGAGTATATAGAGGGTCTATACAAGGGTGATGTACTTGAGGACAATATTATGGAAATGGAAGACAATGTAGATGAAGATGAAATGGGAGGTACAATACTGCGTGAAGAGTTTGACAGATCACTGAAAGACCTGAGTCGAAAGAAGGCCCCGGGAGTAGACAACATTCCATCAGAACTACTGACGGCCTTGGGAGAGCCAGTCTTGACAAAACCCTACCATCTGGTGAGCAAGATGTATGATGAAATACCCTCAGACTTCAAGAAGAATATAATAATTCCAATCCCAAAGAAAGCAGGTGCTGACAGATGTGAAAATTACCGAATAATCAGTTTAATAATTCACAAATGCAAAATACTAATGTGAATTCTTTACAGACTAATGGAAAAACTGATAGAAGCTGACCTTGGGGAAGATCAGTTTGGATTCCGTATAAATATTGCAATATGTGAGGCAATACTGACCCTATGACTTATCTTAGAAGCTAGATTAAGGAAAGGCAAACCTATGTTTCTAGCATTTTTAGACTTAGAGAAAGCTTTTGACAATATTGACTGGAATACTCTCTTTCAAATTCTAAAGGCGGCAGGGGTAAAATACAGGGATTGAAAGGCTATTTACAATTTGTACAGAAACCAGATGGCAGTTATAAGAGTCGAGGTACATGAAAGGAAAGCAGTGGTTGGAAAGGGAGTGAGACAGGGTTGTAGCCTCTCCCTGGTGTTATTTAATCTGTATATTGAGCAAGCAGTGAAGGAAACAAAAGAAAAATTTGGAGTAGGTGTTAAAATCCATGGAGAAGAAATAAAAACTTTGAGGTTCACCGATGGCATTGTAATTCTGTCAGAGACAGCAAAGGACTTAGAAGAGCAGTTGAACAGAATGGATAGTGTCTTGAAAGGAGGATATAAGATGAACATCAACAAAAGCAAAACAAAGATAATGGAATGTAGTCAAATTAAGTCAGGTGGTGCTGAAGGAATTAGATTAGGAAATGAGACACTTAAAGTAGTAAAAGAGTTTTGCTATTTGGGGAGCAAAATAATTGATAATGGTCAAAGTAGAGAGGATATAAAATGTAGACTGGCAATGGCAAGGAAAGCGTTTCTGTAGAAGAGAAATTTGTTAACATCGAGTATAGATTTAAGTGTCACTAAGTCGTTTCTGAAAGTATTTGTATGGAGTGTAGCCATGTATGGAAGTGAAACATGGACGATAACTAGTTTGGACAAGAAGAGAATAGAAGCTTTCAAAATATGCTGCTACAGAAGAATGCTGAAGATTAGATGGGTAGATCATATAACTATTGAGGAGGTATTGAATAGGATTGGGGAGAAGAGAAGTTTGTGGCACAACTTGACTAGAAGAAGGGATTGGTTGGTAGGACATGTTCTGAGGCATCAAGGGATCGCCAGTTTAATATTGGAGGGCAGCATGGAGGGTTAAAATCATACAGGGAGACCAGGAGATGAATACATTAAACAGGTACAGAAGGATGTAGGTTGCAGTACATACTGGGAGATGAAGCAGTTTGCACAGGATAGAGGAGCATGGAGAGCTGCATCAAACCAGTCTCAGTACCGAAGACCACAACAACAACAATACAGTGATTATTGTCTTTAAGTTGGGCCAGGTGAAGGGGTAAAGAACAGTATAGAGCACTGCATTGGTGTTTCTTTCTTTTTGAAAGTGTCAGTATTATTGTTCTTCAGTGCATTTGTGTATTTGTTACATTACGAGTCATTCAGTTCACCATTTCCACAAGAGCACAAGAAAATTATTGGTTTCGAAAGAAATACATTTAGTTTTCTGATGATTCATCCACAATATTTATTTATACATAAAATTTATACATATAACTTATGACAAATGGGTAGTGTTTTTGTAGGGTAGTGTGATTAGACAGTTATTCTACAATCACACACATATAGTAAAAACAGTTCTTTGATAAATAGGATTTGACAGCCTTTCTGAATGCATTTACTTGATTAATTCTCTCTGCAGTTAATTGCACCTTAGTGTATAATGCTGCACCTGAATGATAACCATCCTTTTGACGGAGAGTTGTGCTGGAACAGTTTACACAAATATTTTCCTCAACCTAGTATGCTGCTCATACACAGCATTGTTTGGGATTAAGGCATCTTCATCATACATTTCCTTACAGGCTACATTCAAATGTAAATACAGTTATGAGGAAGAATGTTTAGATACCTACAAATGGCTTACATGAGATACTGTTTTCTTATTTTTCTTTTAATTTAATTATTCTCTTTTGCTCCAGAATTTTGTTAAGGCATGATGGGAATTACCACAAAAGATAACATTACACCTCAACAGTGAGAGTATCTGGGGAAAAAACACAGTTTTTACAGTTTCAAGAGTTGCATTACTGGATAGCATACTTCAACTAGAGAGTTGTGAGTTTAAGGAAGATATTAGGTGAGAGTCTCATTTTAGATTTCCTTGCAGGCAAAGGTATGGAAATTTGTATTTCATGGTGATTATGTGAATTAGTGGCTTTCCTGTATTTTTATTTTCCTGTGTCTGAAAGTGCAAAGTAATATTTTTTGTGGGTTTAAGATAAGCTTGTTTCTATAAAGCCACTCAGAAATTTAATCTCTGATGATGACGATGATGTTTGCTTTATGGGATGCTCAACTGCATGGTTATCAGCGCCCAAATTTAATCTCTGATGACACCTGCAGAAATGGTAATGCCTTCTCTGTTTTTTACTTCAATAAATAGACTTGTATCATCTGCAAATAGTATTGCTTCTTGCATTCTTTACACACAAGGGGAGGTCATTAATGAGCTGTAGGAAAAGAAATAATACTGAGCCAGATATCTGTGGTACCTGTGTGAGAGTACGGATGGCTCTGAAAGGTAGTTCTGTGTAGTGCTACCAAGCTTGTGTTTGACCTCTCCAGTATGAAATCAGTTACGTAAATAAGATTTCAGTCACTTATTTGGCACACCTCACATACCATGGCAGATAAGTTAATTCAGGGGAACGGAACAGTCTATAACATCAAAAGCCTTTGTCTCATCCAAGAAAATGTCTGAGATTTTGGAGTGTTTTTCAAATGCATCTACAATGTGGTTACAAGAATAAAAGTAGCAGTCTCAGTGGAATTCAGTGCTCTGAAACCATGTTAGCATATTGATAGCACATTATTTGACTGAAAATGTTTGTCAAGCAGGAAAGTGTTGTTGAGATATTTTTGAAAAGCCAGATACAGTTTACAGTATTATAATTTCACATTACCTGGGAGTCTCCTTTCTTATCTAGAAGTATTACTTTAGCAGTTTTTAGAAGATCTGGGAAATTGCCCTCTTGGCAATGAAAAATTGCGTATGTCGGCTAGGAGTGTGAGAACAGAGTTTGCTAATGTCTTTATCATGTGATCTTTGGAGTGCACTCAGCCTCGCGATGCCAGTTGAGGAACTACTTGACTGAATAGTAGCAGTTCCGGCCAAAGAAAACCATCTGAATGACCGGAAGAGTGGTGTGCTGACCACACACCTCTCCTATCCGCATCTTCTGCTGAGGATGCCATGGTGGTCTTATGGTCTCGGGGGGCCACTTGTGGCCTGAAGACGGAGTGCTTTTTATCATGTGATCAAACACGTTTGTCCTAATGTCTGGATATCACATAAAATAAGTGTTTGTGTTTTATAACTTTTTCTTAATTGTGTGCAGATAATGAAATAATATCAAGGTAATAAGTGTAATATATCAGAAAACGCTGATTATATAAAAAAAAACTCATGCAGTGACTTAAATATTAACATTCAATCATCTTAAAATCTTCATTATTCATGGAGTTTTCAATCCGAGGACCAACGTATTTTTGAGAGATAGTCTACATATACGCTGTGCGACCAAAAATATTTGGACACCCATATGTAATGTCGAATGTACCATTAGATTCATGAGAGCCAGACAGGCCAGTGTAAGAGAAATCAAAGAGTATTCTCATGGTGGATGCAGGTTCTATACCCTTTCCTGAGTTGGCAGTCCATTCTTCTACCACAGCTTGCCATCTAGATGACACTGGTACCCCTAATCTTCCGATATGTCACTCTTGTCTGGGACAATGCAGCGGACTCACATATACTGATGGTCTGCTTGAGAACCGTCTACTCCACCTAGCCCTACACATGCTTCCTGACCCCTCTCAGCAAAAGATACTGTCAAATGGCGTGTCCCTTTCACCAGAAGACAGAACATTCAAACAGCCAGCACATGCCCGAAATTTTCACACATTTGCTGGGAGTAAACACCACCCACTGAGTGACTAAATCGCTGCTAGTATGAGAGGACATCATTAAATTACTTTAACATCGACTAAGGACAACCAGAACAGCAGACTGTCCGCCTTACCCAGTCACAGTTTGGGGGGAATAAGTTAAAGCGTTTGAACTCTGCCACAGTTCAGAATTTGAAGAAATCCTTTCACTTTCCCTGTGATGACTCGTCAGTAGGGAACCAGAGACAGCAGCATGCGCCGGTTAGGAGAACTCACTGATTTCAAACATGAACTGGCCATTAGATGTCACCTAAGTAAAAAATACGTCAGGAACATTTCAGTCCTTCCAAAGCTGCCCAAGTCGACTGTTGATGATATGACTGTGGAGGGGAAACGCGAAGGAACAACCACACCTAGACCTGGCAGACTTCAGGAAGTGATGGACAGAGACCTTGGAGCATTGCTGATGGATGTAGTGGGAGGAATCACTCATGTGTTCCAAGTGCAGCAAAGAATCCACCGAGCACAGAAATGTGCATAATGAGTTAAAAATAATGAGGTAAATGTTAGACAGCTTCTCATAAATCGTACATTTCTGTATTCAGAGTTCCGTGACGTTTGAGCTGGTGCACAGAGAAATGTCATAGGACAGCGGACGGCTAAAAATGGGTGATCTGGAGTGATTATCACGCTGTAGACTGTGGCAATCTGATGGAAGGGTTTGGGTTTGGTGAATGCATGGAGAACGCTACCTACCATTATCTATAGCGCGAACAGTGAATTGAAGGGGAGGTGGCGTTACGATATGGAGATGTTTCTCGTGGTGAGGATGTAATCTCCTTATTGCCCTTAAATGTTCAAATATGTGTGAATTTCTAAGGGACCAAACTGCTGACGTTATAGGTCCGTAGACTTAGACAGTACAAGAACACCACACACACACACACACACACACACACACACCTGCGGGAAGACTCGAACCTCCGGCGTGAGGAGCCGCGCAGTCCGTGACATGGCGCCTAAGACCTCACTGCTATTGTGCTTAAGAAAATACTGAATTTGGAATAATTTGAACACATTTTACTTACATTTAGGGTTTTTTTAATGTGTGAAGGGCTACGCTCAGCTGAAGTCGATAAAACATAACGTTCATCTAATTGTCGGTTATTATGCAGATTTCAGACTGAACTGATGAAAGGTACAGCAGGTATTGAAATAACAGGTGATCATCGAGAGGTCTGCGGTTATCGTTCTGTTCAGAAGTCATTGAGACAGAAATTATGTGGGTGTAACTGAGGGCACCAAGAATTAGTTGTAAGAAACCTTGCATTAGTTTGATGTTGTTTGAAATCATGAATAAGGTTCGTTGGAAGTCGATAAGTGCTCTCCTTCTTAAACACTAGGTCAAAAACATTACTCGTATTTAAGTGCCGTCAGTCAAGCTGCCTTAATCAAAACCCACGGTTGTTAACTGTATTACTTGTCTTACTGGGTTAAACTGTTAACATAAAAGTAGACGTATCAATGAGTAGACTGTGCCATTATTTTAAATGTTTAATATGCGAAATGCCTTCCCATGGTTGGCTTGCAAGCTGTGGAAAGAGCACTAGAATGCGCTGGTACAGAGTATCCCAGCAAGTGGATAAAGCGACATCTGTGCGTAGAAACATGCACTACGTGAACGCTGACGGCTGCGTCGTGCACGCTGTGACCTTGAAGTTGCACATGTGCAGGAGCACCGCACTCGTGCAGAAATTCTGGCCGGCCCTGCTGTAAGTTCTCTGAGTTGCTTTCGATAAATGTTTTTGCAAATTGTTTTTGTGTCAAAATGAGCTTTGCCAGTGGAATGAAACATTTTTAGCTTTGGAAATTACTTTCTTTCGATGCTATTAAATGCTGCGGGAGATTTCACCAATATAATAAAGAAGCCTTTACTGAAAACATTAATATTAAGATAAACTCAATGGCATTTCAGAAGTCGTGTAGAAATGAATACCATCACCAGTCATCTGACTGAGATGTAGCTTTCAACAAAATGACGTCCTGTATGGCATGTGTCATCTCTGATCTACAGTAAGGGCCATGTGGCACCAACCAATGACCTTTAGGCTCGCATATGTCTGAGTAGCAGCAAGTCTCACCAGAGCTGTGCGTGTCTTCGCTGCGTGTTATTTTGCAGACACTGTTCCTGAGAACGTCTCGTATGACTACCTTGTTAGATTAGGGGACAGACATTCTGATAATCAGGTCGATGTAGCAGCTGCAAGGTTTAAACTTTTTCATCTGAAGCAGCAGCCTGCTCAGACAATAAAATGGTGGATCATAGAACTTAGATGTATCATAAGATACTGGAAGCTTAAGCGTTCTTGTGGAATTGCCTGTTGTGATGCCGTGTTATATGGCGCAGTCACACGTAATGTGTCAGGCGGACGCATCTGCGCTGCAGTTCTCGAGCTACACGGCTCCGATTTAAAAACAGTTCTGTCCATTGTGGAATCTCTAACATTTGTGGACTCAACAGAAGTTGACTTCGAGGCTTCATGTGTTTCTGTTGTTCAAAGTATACATGACACTGAGCCTAAAGTACTTGATGGTGTTAAAGTGATTAAACCTGGGGCACAGACAAACACTAAGCGTGGAAGTAAAAGCTTTGTTTCGTAGTACATGCCATGTTCTACAATGTTTTTTGAGAAAGTCTTGTCTGCAGTGCTTTTCGAATCATGATCAGGAAACTCGCCCTTTTCGTGATGCAAACCGCTATCAGTGTAGACGTCTGCGTCTCATTCAAAGAGTGTGTTCATGCGGCACACCAGGCACAGCAACCAACCACTGCCGGTTGACAGACCGATCACGACTAAGCTGCCAACAGGTACATTGGCCTACGGTTTCGGCGAATCCATTCACAATTGCTCACGCCAAATCTCATACTTCTGCATCGCGGATATCTTCCGCTTCCATAAGAAGGCAGGCATACATACTTTTTTATTCAGTTACGAGTGGAACAACATACAGTTAAGTTGCAGCTGGATACTGCTGCTTCTGTTTCCCTGTTTTATAAAGTCACGTGTGGCAAACCAGTCAGTTCACCGCTACAGCAACCTACTTCTATTTTGTCTGCCTACAAAGGACAGGAAATTCCAGTTCTTTATATGATAATTAAATCAAGACCCTAAGCTGCCGACAGGCGTTGATATACATCAACGGGGTCAGTTGAAAATGTGTGCCCCCATCGGGACTCGAACCGGGGATCTCCTGATTACATGGCAGAAGCTCTAACCATCTTTTTTTTTTTCATTTTGTTCGTTGTCATCGTTGGGTTTGGTCGTTGCCGACGTGATATAACATTTGTTCAAGTTCGTTGTTGATCCTTTTACTCAGTTTTTTATTACAGAGGCCAACTAGCTCTCTGACCAGACACGCTTAGCTACCGTGCCGGCTAACCATGTGAGCAACCGAGGGAACAGAGGCTAGTGCGACTGCAGGGATTTATCCCTTGCACGCCCCCTCCCCCCCCCACCTCCCCCCTGAGACCCACATACTCAACTTAATGTCCACACACTACATTCGTAATGCCCTTGCCCACTACACTCATTACTCGCGGCAGACAATCTTACCGAGTCCGTAAGAGTTCGGGCAATGCGTGTACATCCGCACAGAAGAAGGTCAGTGGCTATATGGAGATATTCCAGTTATGTAGTTTGACAGCAGCTTTTCGTGGAGTGACAAAGTGTGTTTCATTTCAATTCTGGAAACAGTGCGTTCATATTTGGGTTAGATTTGTTTGATTCGTTCAGTCTGCGCATACAAGACAATGTAGTACAGATCAGTATTTCAGTGCCTCATGATCTTACTGAATTGTGTAGTAAGTACAAGGAACTGTTGGAATCAGGCTTAGGAAGAGCTAAAGATTTTGAAGAACACATTACTGTGAAAGACAGTACACAGCCATGATTTGTTTCTCTTGCAGCCTGTCACCCACGCAATACATCAGCAAGCTGCTCAGGAACTGCAAAGTTGGAAAGAGAGTGAGGTTATCCAACCTATTTCTGCAAACCAAAGGACATCACCCTTGGTAGCTATAAAGAAGCTGTCAGGTGGTCTATTTAATGTGCTGATTTTAAAGTAACACTAAACCTACAAACTATTGTAGATTCATTACCTCTCCCTTGTCTTGAGGAATTGATGGGTAGACTGGGACAAATGGTTCAAATGGCTCTGAGCACTGAGGGACTTTACATCTTTGGTTATAAGTCCCCTAGAACTTAGAACTTATTAAAGCTAACTAACCTAAGGACATCACAAACATCCATGCCCGAGGCAGGATTCGAACCTGCGACCGTAGCGCTCACACGGTTCCAGACTGAAGCTCCTAGAATTGCACGGCCACACCATCCGGCTGGTAGACTGGGACAGGGCAAATACTGTTAAAAGACTGATTTCTGTGTAGCATACTTACAGTTACAGCTGGACTAACAGTCCAAGCGATGCTTTGTGGTTATTCTCACTTAGGTTTGTCCCAGTATCAGAAACTACCGTTTGGAAGTGCTTCAGCTCTTGCAATTTTTCAACGGTTTCTGGAACAGTTAACAGCAAAGGTACCTTTTTGTACAAACTATTTAGATGATATTGTAGTTGTGGTCACACTCTTGCTGAACATTTAGAAAATTTCTGCAGCTGACCTAAAGTGCAACAAAGAAAAGTTCTCCTTCTTCCAGGGAGAACTGAGCTACTGCTTCGGAAGAGGCTGCTATTGGAAATCTGCCAGCGCCCCATAACAGTAAGGAGCTGCAGTCTGTCATGAAGAACTTCACCTATTATCAGATTCATTTGTAATGCTGCGCAAATTGCTGCACTGCTCAAACTGCTGAGCCACAAAAAATATTCCTTTCATGTGGTCCAAAGAATGCTGAAACGCAATTGAGCAATTAAAGATCGCGTTGTTCAGTCGTCGATGTTTGATTCATTTTGATCCAGCTAAGCTTGTCATATTAGCTATAGATGCATCTTGTTATGGAATTTGAGGAGTGCTCTCCAGTAAAATTGATTATTCTGATGGCCCCTTTGCTTTTGCCTTGGAAACTCTCAATAAGGCACAGTGTAATTACAGTTAGCTTGAAAAAGTGGCGTTCGCGATTATCTATGGTGTTACACAGTTCCACTGATGTTTGTATGGCTGGAAGCTCTATTTACTGACAGATCATCGGCATTACACATCCCGCAAAGCCTGTTCTATCCCAGACAGCACAAAATATTCTAATTATAAGTATGATTCATTGAACAGGCCCATTGCCCAACATTTTAACATTGACTTGTTTTTACAGTTACAGTCGGTACCGACACAGCATTCGATTGACCTGATGAATCATGTTTTCATATCAGTTCTTAAGACTTTGAAGGTCCTCAAAAATGTCCTCTCAGTTTTGGACGTGTTACCACATCAGCTTTCTAACGCAGCTCTTCAGACTGTTTTGTAATACGTGCATCATGAGTCCCCATACAATTTACAATACATTGCCTACTCTGTGGTGGATCACTACTTTTCGCACTGTTATGCACTGTCCTCACACTCAGGTGTTCTGCTATTCCGTACAGAGAACGATGCTATGTCGTTTATGATTCCTCACTCTCTATAGCGAGAAGTTTTGTCTTTATTGCACCAAGGTTTCTGGGACATAGTTCACATGGAAGAAATCGCCAGACATCGTTATACTTGGCAGGGAATAGGCGCTGCGATTGAGCAAATTAACGCTCGCTGAAAAGTTTGCGTGGGAACTCACTCAGCTCCACGCAACGTTTTTTCGACTGGCCACATCCGTCTGGGCCATGGCAACAGATTCACATCGATTTCGTGGGTCCATTCTGGAACATCTGATGGTTGTTAATGGTAGAAGCTTACAATGAGTGTCATTTTGTTATCACATGAAATCCACTACAACTGCCAGTACTGTATCAGCTTTGTCTTCTATTATTTGTCTGGAAGGTCTTCCAGAGATCTTTATCTCGGGCATTGGACCAAAATCCACTTCAGTCGATTTTCAACAGTATTGTGTCGCCAATGGCGTACATCATATGATCACTGCACCTTTTCATCCACAGTCTAATGGTGAAAGTAAACAGTTAATTGGAATATTCAAAAGTCGCATGGAGAAACTATATTCCTCACACAATGGGCACTGAAAATTGTTCTGTCCCTTACTGCTCCTTGTCACCTGACGGGAAGTCGTCAGCAGAATTGTTACACGGTCATAGACACTGTAACCTGTAGCATCTTCTGTGGCCGCCGCAGAAATAATTCATTCCACCAGGTCAGATAAAGTTTCTGCTGCAAGAGGAATTATTCTACAAAGTTTTCGCAAAGAAACAGCATTGGAGGCGAGAAGTTACTACAAATGCAGTTGGACGTTCTTCTTATGTCGTCAGAAGTTCTACCGGGCTGCTGCAGCACCACCAAAAGCTGCTCTGACACGCTTCTGAGTATGTCTGTGATGCAGCCACAGAATGTTTGCCCACAGAACCAGCAAGTGACTCGGGTCTGCACGAGCTGTCGCGGCTGGCACCATCCTCTTTGGTGCCCGTACAGATCCATGCGCTGCTGCTGTTGATATCGCCAATGTCGATGACTGAAACAATAGCCGTCGACGCGCCACTCCCAGGTCACCAAGCCACTTCAGACAATTCCTCTGCTGTTCGACCGACCACGGCGTCTGTGTATCTGGATGTGAGTATGCACTCCGCTACTGGTTCTTTGGCCAGTGTTCCTGGTCGCTTTCTCAGCGGACACTGTGGTGCGGGCAAGGAGGCGCTGTTGCCTGTTGTTACCCTCCTGCCGCCTCATGTGCGTTCACATTCAGCCCTTCTTTCTGCCATTCTCATATGCATCTACCCTGCACGGCAACGGTACGGAGGTGTGAGGGGGAGAAAAGCGATATCGTCCAAAGATTTCAGTGCTATAACGAAGTCAGAATCTTGCATCGATACCACAGAAGATAATGATGTCTCGTTGAACAATGCAGTGACGAATGGGAGGCACTGGAGAGGCCACACCTTCTCTCACCTTCGAAGCATCACTGCACTGAAACAGCAATGACACGCAGCTGAGCAGAGGAAGGCTCATCCTCGGGTCATGATCAAGTTGATAGCATCATCTTCATTAGGATACCAGTGTATTTCATGTCTTACCTCAACATTAACTGTGATCACTATGTCTATGTACTCTGCGTGAAGAGTTTTGTGAAACTGTCAATATCAACAGATACTTCAGTATTATGAATCACAAAATGCTTCTGTGGAACTTGATTTTGCAAAGTTAAGTAAATCTTCTTATCATTCTTGTAACAAAGTGGACTAATATTTCATATCTTCCAGTTACACTCCACCATCTCCCAGATAAATCAAAGAACCTACAGTTATAGTGGATGATTGTAGTTTTGTCAGGTCATAACAGTTTGGCTCTCAAACTTCTTTACTGGATAAGACTTCTCAGCGCTTGAAGCAGCGGTCTCTCTTGAGTTTAGGACTCAACATGCCTACCTGCCAACCAGCCACAAATGCAGATGCATTATCTAGGTTACTAGCTAGTCTAGACCTTACTTTGATCAACAGGAGTTTATATATTTGAAAATCAACAAAGAGGCAGCCCTTCATTGAAAGAGTCTCGCATCAGCACATCCATATTTGAGACAGAGCTAAAGAAGATCACCACACTTCCTTATATCTCGAGGTGAGGGAAGACCATCTCACCAGTATGGGCCAAACCAAATCCGAAAATGTATTTCTCCTTATGGTGCCACTTAAATGTACAAGATGGCTTGCTGTAGCGCAGTAACCGAGTCCCACCAAGTGGTCGTTCCCCCCTCCCCCCTCACCTTCCCCTCCCCATGACAGTTCTGTCTTTGGTACAAACAAGGCAGTGCGGCACATAGGGCAAAAAGATTCTCAACTGACGCGATGTATGTTCGCTAGCAGTAGACAAGCAGATCGACCGCTTGACCTGTTTATGTTCAATTACACACATCATCAAATTTTCCCTCAATTTTTTTTTATCAAGGGCCTTAACCAGCCTGTCCTTGGGACTGATTCCCAGCACCATCCCCCTACAGCAGTCAGCTGACTCTCCCACTGACTCATCGGCTGTGTCTACCGCTCAAGGGGACGACAGCGTCGACACTCCACCACTCCCAGTGATGCAACTGTTGCACTGGGTGGCGGAGTCACCTCAGGGCCCTACCTTGCCTGCGAGGGACGTTCAGGTGGAGGGACCCCCAATCCATGACGCCTGACGTAGGGATCGAATTTGCCCCTATGTGTCACCTCAGGTGGGGTGTTGCGCTGCCAATGACAGCAGTAGCGATACAGAGAGGTGCGTGTGCTAACTAGGTGTCACTTCACGAGTATTAAGAAAACGTTTGTAAATACTTCAATGGTACCTATACGACAATTTGTAGGGGGGCCTAAGACTTGGGGGATATGCAGTATTTTCGATATGTCGACTTGTAAGTCGACATAAAAAAAATTCCAGTTCAAACCCTATTGCGTATTGTCGAGTTTTCAATCATTTTCTTGAAAGACAGACATCTGATTAGACTATGATTTTTTTCCTTTCCCTGAGAGCTACAGAGGGTTCGCTCCCCTGCCCCAGTGAGTGGGCGTCATTGACATGCGTCCACATACACTCCTGGAAATTGAAATAAGAACACCGTGAATTCATTGTCCCAGGAAGGGAAACTTTATTGACACATTCCTGGGGTCAGATACATCACATGATCACACTGACAGAACCACAGGCACATAGACACAGGCAACAGAGTATGCACAAAGTCGGCACTAGTACAGTGTATATCCACCTTTCGCAGCAATGCAGGCTGTTATTCTCACATGGAGACGATCGTAGAGATGCTGGATGTAGTCCTGTGGAACGGCTTGCCATGCCATTTCCACCTGGCGCCTCAGTTGGACCAGCGTTCGTGCTGGACGTGCAGACCGCGTGAGACGACGCTTCATCCAGTCCCAAACATGCTCAATGGGGGACAGATCCGGAGATCTTGCTGGCCAGGGTAGTTGACTTACACCTTCTAGAGCACGTTGGGTGGCACGGGATACATGCGGACGTGAATTGTCCTGTTGGAACAGCAAGTTCCCTTGCCGGTCTAGGAATGGTAGAACAATGACGGTTTGGATGTACCGTGTCCCCTCGACGATCACCAGAGGTGTACGGCCAGTGTAGGAGATCGCTCCCCACACCATGATGCCGGGTGTTGGCCCTGTGTGCCTCAGTCGTATGCAGTCCTGATTGTGGCGCTCACCTGCACGGCACCAAACACGCATACGACCATCATTGGCACCAAGGCAGAAGCGACTCTCATCGCTGAAGACGACACGTCTCCATTCGTCCCTCCATTCACGCCTGTCGCGACACCACTGGAGGCGGTCTGCACGATGTTGGGGCGTGAGCGGAAGACGGCCTAATGGTGTGCGGGACCGTAGCCCAGCTTCATGGAGACGGTTGCGAATGGTCCTCGCCGATACCCCAGGAGCAACAGTGTCCCTAATTTGCTGGGAAGTGGCGGTGCGGTCCCCAACGGCACTGCGTATGATCCTACGGTCTTGGCGTGCATCCGTGCGTCGCTGCGGTCCGGTCCCAGGTCGACGGGCACGTGCACCTTCCGCCGACCACTAACGACAACATCGATGTACTGTGGAGACCTCACGCCCCACGTGTTGAGCAATTCGGCGGTACGTCCACCCGGCCTACCGCATGCCCACTATACGCCCTCGCTCAAAGTCCGTCAACTGCACATACGGTTCACGTCCACGCTGTCGCGGCATGCTACCAGTGTTAAAGACTGCGATGGAGCTCCGTATGCCACGGCAAACTGGCTGACACTGACGGCGGCGGTGCACAAATGCTGCGCAGCTAGCGCCATTCGACGGCCAACACCGCGGTTCCTGGTGTGTCCGCTGTGCCGTGCGTGTGATCATTGCTTGTACAGCCCTCTCGCAGTGTCCGGAGCAAGTATGGTGGGTCTGACACACCGGTGTCAATGTGTTTTTTTTTTCCATTTCCAGGAGTGTAGTTTACCATTGGTACATTCTTTAAAGACAGGTAACTTTGAAAGGTAAATGTTGCAGCGGGAATATGACTTTCTTGATAGTGTGGTGTTCACTGATGAACCAGTTTTTCATGTAATTTCGAGGTTAAATACCCACAATTTTCGTATCTGGAGAGAGTGGGAGGGAGGCAGCACATACTTATGAACCTGTCGAATATCAATGAGATGCCCCAAAATTAAATCTTGTCTGCGCTGTGTCTCGATATGAAGTGTACGGGTAGTTTTATTCACTAAAGCATAAGGTGACGCATAACTATAGACGAACATAGGCTATTAAACATTTGCAAGAAAAAGCAAGAGATTCTCATTCTCTAGAAACGTCATAACGCGGGAGCATAGCACATGCTACACAAAAGACCGGAGTCAGCGAAACAGGCCTACAATTATGTGCATCCGTTTTACTATCCTCCTAGAAAACACGAATGACAGAAGTTTGCCAATCGATTTGTACCCTTCTGAGAAAGGGGAGCAAGTTCTTTCGAATAATCTCTCTAAAATCTGACAGGTATCTCGCCCAGTCCACATGCCTTTCAACCAACGATTTCGAGCGATTTTAGTTTATTTCCTACTCCACGGTCACTTAACTTAGTAACTGCCATTCCGGTGTCATTGCGGTGGTAGCAAAAAGGAACCGTATCACGATCTTCCACAGTGAAACAATTTCGATTGCTGAAGTCAATATTTTGGCTCTCTCTCCCTCTCTCTGTCATACTGACATGACAACAGTGAACCCAGGGCCGTCTGTCGTGAAATCTCCAAATTGATTCGCTGTTCTCCGCCTTCCACTTTGCAATTGAAAATTTAGGGTGGCTCTGGATTCCAAGCGCTTCCAGCAGTCTTTTGCCGTCAATTCACGATATTTTTTCTCTTGTTACAAGCCAATGTCAAACACCATTAAACATGTGAGTATAGGAAGTATTCATACGTGTCTAAACGTTACGAGCCTGAAGGAAAGGTAATACATACAAATCTTTTACACTGAAGACCCAAAGAAACTGGTACACCGACCTAATATAGTGTAGGGCCCCCGCGAGCACGCGGAAATGCAACACGTCGTGGCATGGACTCGACTAATGTCTGAATTATGTCAATATGAATAGATGAAATTGGTATCATTTGTGATCTTGCACCTCTCGAAGAATAAAATTACAATGGAATACAGACCACTAGGTGCTTACAAGCATTGATAAATTCTGCCCCGACCGGGACACGAACCCGGGATCTCCTGCTTACATGGCTGACGCTCTATTCCACTTTTTTTTTTTCTTTTTTCGTTGCATCTGCTCGGGGCGGACGTCGTAAGACATCCGTTGTACTTCATTGTTGATCGATTAACTCAGTTTTTTATTAAGAGGGCAGCTAACCCTCTTACCGAACACGCTGAGCTACCGTGCCGGCGATTCCACTGAGCCACCGAGGACACAGATGATAGTGCGACTGCAAGGGACTTATCTCTGGCGCGCTCCCCGTGAGACATATTTCCATCTTACTGTCCACACCCTACATTCGTAGTGCCCCTCCCCACTATTCTCATTACTCGCGGCAGCCAATCGACCTATTCCCGTGTGTACAGTAAGTGTGAACTGTAAGTTGGAAGTGTGGGTCTCACGGGGAGCGTGCCAGAGATAAGTCCCTTGCAGTCGCACTATCATCTGTGTCCTCGGTGGCTCAGTCGGATAGAGTGTCTGCCACGTAAGCAGGAGATACCAGGTTCGTGCCATGGCCAAGGCACACATTTTCAATTGTCCCCGTTGATATTTATCAACGCCTGTCAGCATCTAATGGTCTGGATTTCACTGTAATTTCGTTCAATGTCTGAAGTAGTGCTGGAGCGAACTGACACTATGAATCGTGCAGGGCTGTCTATAAATCTGCAAGAATACGGGGGAGTGGAGATCTCCGCTGAACGCCACATTGTTAGGCATCACAGATATGCTCAATAATGTTCTTGTCTGGCGAGTTCGATGGAAAGCGGAAGCGTTTAAGTTCAGAAGAGTGTTCCTGGAGCCACGCTGTAGCAATTCTGGAAATGCGGGGTGTCGCAGTGTCCTGCTGGAATTGCCCAAGTCCATCGGAATGTCGATATGCACAATGGACATGAATGGATTGAAGTGATCGGACAGAATGCCTCCGTACGTGTCACCTGTCAGAGTCGTATCTAGACATATCAGGGGTCCCATATCACTCCAACTGCAGACGCCTCACACCATTACAGAGCCCCTGCTGACATGTAGGTTCCATGGATTCACCATGTTGTCTGCACACCCGCGCACGTCCATCCGCTCTATACAATTTTAAACAAGACTTCTCCGACCAGTCAACATGTTTTCAGTCTTCAACAGTCCAATGCCGGTACTGAAGGGGCCCAGGCAAGGCGTGAAACTTCTTGTCGCGCAGTCACCAAGGGTACACACGTAGGCCTTCGATTCCGAAAATCCATACCGATGATGTTTCGTTGAATGGTTCGCACGCTGACACTTGTTGATGGCCCAACATTGAAATCTGCAGCAGTTTGCGGAAGGGCTGCAGTTCTGTCACGTTGAATGATTCTCTTCAGTTGTTGGTCCCGTTCTTGCACGATCTTTTCCGGCTGCAGCGATGTCGGAGATTCGATGTTTTACGGGATTCCTGACACTCACGGTACACTCGTGAAATTGTCGTACGGGAAAACCCCACTTCAACGTTACCTCTGAGAAGCTGTGTCCCACCGCTCGTGCACGGTCTATAACAACACATTCAAACGCACTTAAATCTTAATAACCTGCCGTTATAGGAACAGTAAGCCGGCCGAAGTGGCCGTGCGGTTCTAGAGGCTGCAGTCTGGAACCGCGAGACCGCTACGGTCGCAGGTTCGAATCCTGCCTCGGGCATGGATGTGTGTGATGTCCTTAGGTTAGTTAGGTTTAACTAGTTCTAAGTTCTAGGGGACTAATAACCTCAGAAATTGAGTCTGATAGTGCTCAGAGCCATGTGAACCATTTTTGTAGGAGCAGTAACCGATCCAACAACTGCGCCAGACACTTGTTGTTTTATGTAGGCATTGCCGATCGCAGCGCCGTATTCTGCCTGTTTACATATCTCTGTGTTTCAAAACGCATGCCTATACCAGATTCTTTGGCGCTTCAGTGTAAAAAACTATACCGGACTCTCTCCCTCGACATTTTAGATAGTAGTATCGCTACCTATTACAAAGTGGCTGCATTATGAAGATTGGTGGTTAACATAAACAGTTTTTCAATAATTCTGAATTTTATTTTGTAATAAACTGTGCTTCATTTGTTCCCACCCAACCTTCAGCTGAGATACCGCGTGTTCTCGTCTGCGGAACTTTAACATTTAAACATTGAGTGTAAGACCTGACATTACCTGGTGATGAAGCCAATCTGTCACATATGTTTTTAAAAAGCTTTGTAAAAAGTTTTCTTAATGGGAGGTTTACTATCGTTGGCCCGAAAAAGCATGTTCTTTGAGAATTTTTTTCTCGGGATGTGTTACAGAAGTAAATGTCAAGTTTGGTCAAAATGTTTATTGATGTTTCCTCTACAATCTGGAATTTTTTCGACCAGAAATATCGAAGAGCAGAGGCAAAGGGCCGTCGGAACGAAACAAATTTTCGATGTAGACATCCACGCGCTGTATGTCACAGGTCAGCCGGCTCGTCTGAAATGAAAATTGAGCTGACGTTAGCGAACTATATAAGACTCTTTTACCTCGCTTATGTTATTTGGACCATAGGAAACAAAATGGTGGCGATTTCAAAAAATGGGGTTTTTTCGTCGATTTTTCGACTTCGTCGGCCAAGTAAAAATATTTATAGTTGATGGATCAGAATAAAAGTGGTACAACTCCTAGACAATTTAGTTAGCTCCGTCGGAAACAAAGAATCGGTTAAGTGGATTAGAAGTTACCATACCGCGCGACAAAAAAAATGTCATTTCGAGAAAAAACGCGTTTGTCGTTTTGACTACGTATAAATGCAATATTATGCAACGTACGTTCAATCTGCTATTTCGGGTCTGTAAACGAGCCCTTTCCCATAGAGGGCGTTCTGCTCGATGCGGGCCGTCCTGCACTAATCCAGAGCCGCTCGTACGGCCGGTGACAAGCGGTTTTCAGCCGCTTGAATTCGGTGGTCGTCGGAATGCTTGGAGAATTGTGTCGAATAGAGTCCCGGGGTCACGCCCATTGTTGTCATGGTCTTCAGAATTGTTGAATACCCTTCGTTGAAGCTGCTCACTGCCAGGAATGTCGCAATCCCCACAGTCTTCGCACCAAAATGCAAATACTTGTGGGCTAACTTCCAAACACAGGCGATCGAACTTTCATTTGAATTTTGTGTGTTTCCTGCCAGACACCGGTACAATAACTCGTCCACAGAAAGAAAAAAACTGGTGCGTGAAAAAGGCCGATTTCAGGCAGGTGCAGTTTTTTGTTCATCCACGAATAACAACAGACATTTCCTTTCCATATTCGGAAAAACCCTTTCAGGGGGAGATTCTAAACACTTTTATGGATCCAAAAATGTAATTTAAAAAAATCGATTTTTTGAACCAAAAGATAGTAAACCTCCCCTTAATTGTCTTCAGTGGAAAAATATATTTCACGAGTCTCCGTTACCAAAGAACCATCTTCAAAATTACAACATCAAAAAATAATGAATGTAGAGTAATAAAATTTCGAGAATAAATTTTTATTGGTACGCGACATATTTACGTTATTAACAATGCAAGATCGCAAGTTAATGTATGCACAAGATAAGCCACTGAAAGCGTGAAATGCTTGTACATTAATAAACGGTGTAACCACCAGATTGTTGAACGCCAACGTGCATCGCTGTATCGTACAGGTGCCGGATGTCAGTTTGTAGGATGGAGTTCCATGCCTGTTGTACTTGGTCAGTCAATACAGTGATGGATAATTCTGGTTGGGGATCGCACGCCAGACCGTAAATCCAGGTTTAGGCCCAATTTGTCTAGCATGCTGATAGGTGGTTGCAGACCTTCAACTGACCTCCTCGAGATCAACACATGGCCATCACTGGCACCAAGGCAGAACCCGCTTTCGTCAGAGAAATACAACAAACTTCCATCTTGCCTTCCAATGACCTCTCGCTTGAAACCACTGAAGCCACTAATGGCAGTGGCTTGGCGTCAGTGGAACGCACGCTACAGGGCGTCTGACTCGGAGCTGCCCGTGAAGTAACAGATTTGTAACAGCTCGTTGTGTCACTGTGGTGTCAACTGCCTACTTTTCTTGGTACCGTACATTCTCGTGACCACCGCTGTCAGCAGTCATGAACAGTGACTACGTTCCTACCAAGTTTTTCTGCAGAGTCGCAGAAGCAACACCCAGCTTCCCGTAGCTCTATTACACGATCCCATTCAAACACTGTGAGGTGCTGATAAAGGTGCCTTTGCCGCTTAAAAGCATTCTTGACTAACATCAACTCACCACGTTCAGTCTCTAAGGTGACTAACGCTCACGAGTGTATTTGATGCAAACCTGATTTGCCTCCTCGTAGTGATGCTGCTAGCGCCACACGTTTGCGACTGACGCGAAATTTGAATAGACATAAGCTTTCGCCGGCCGCTGTGGCCGAGCGCTTCTAGGCCCTTCAGTCTGGAACCGTGCTGCTGCTACGGTCGCAGGTTCCAATTCTGCCTCAGGCATGGATGTATGTGATGTCCTTAGGTTAGTTAGGCTTAAGTACACAACTGGTCACTAAAATAGCTACACCACGAAGATGACGTGCTACAGACGCGAAAATTAACCGACAGGAAGAAGATGCTGTGATATGCAAATGATTATCTTTCCGGAGCATTCACACAAGGTTGGCGCCGGTGGCGACATCTACAACGCGCTGACATGAGGAACGTTTCCAACCGATTTCTCATACACAAACAGCAGTTGACCGGCGTTGCCTGGTGAAGCGTTGTTGTGATGCCTCGTGTAAGGAGGAGAAATGCGTACCATCACGTTTCCGACTTTGGTAAAGGTCGGATTGTGGTCTATCGCGATTGCGGTTTATCGTATCGCGACATTGCTGCTCGAGTTGGTCGAGATCCAATGACTGTTAGCAGAATATGGAATCGGTGGGTTCAGGAGGGTAATACGGAACGCCGTGCTGGATCCCAACGGCCTCGTATCACTAGCAGTCGAGATGACAGGCGTCTTATCCGCATGGCTGTAACAGATCGTGCAGCCACGTCTCGATCCCTGAGTCGACAGATGGGGACGTTTGCAAGACAACAACCATCTCCACGAACAGTTCGATGACCTTTGCAGCAGCATGGACTGGCAGCTTGGAGACCATGGCTGAGGTTACCCTTGACGCTGCATCACAAACAGGAGCGCCTGCGATGGTGTACCCAACGACGAACCTGGATTCACGAAAGGCAAAACTTCATTTTTTCGGATGAATCCAGGTTCTGTTTACAGCATCATGATGGTCGTAACCGTGTTTGGCGACATGGCGGTGAACGCACATTGGAAGCGTGTATTCGTCATCGCCATACTGGCATATCACCAGGCATGATGGTATGGGGTGGCATTGGTTACACGTCTCGGTCACCTCTTGTTCGCATTGACGGCTCTTTGACCAGTCGATGCTACATTTCAGATGTGTTACGACCCGTGGCTCTACCCTACATTCTATCACTGCAAAACCTTACATTTCAGCAGGATAATGCACGACCGCATGTTGCAGGTCCTCTACGGTCCTTTCTGGGTACAGAAAATGTTTGACTGCTGCCCTGGCCAGCACATTCTCCAGATCTCTTACCAATTGAAAAGGTCTGGTCAATGGTTGCCGAGCACAATACGCCAGTCTCTACTCATGATAAACTGTGGTATCGTGTTTAAGCTGCATGGGCATCTGTACCTGTACACGCCATCCAAGCTCTGTTTGACTCAATGCCCAGGCATATCAACGCCGTAATTACGGTCCGAGGTGGTAGTTCTGGGTTTTGATTTCTAAGGACCTATGCACCCGAAGGCGTGAAAATGTAATCACATGTCAATCACGTCTGTATAATATATTTGTCCAATGAATACCCATTTATCATCTGTATTTCTTCTTGGTGTAGCAATTTTAATGGCCAGTAGTGTATTTCTAAGTCTAGGGGTCTGATGACCTCAGATGTTAAGTTCCATAGTGCTTAGAGCCATTTGACCCATAACCTTTCAGATGTCGAAGCACACGTATCATCTTTCGTTTATGTCGCAGAACTCCTCCTTGGTTTTACGATTTTTTTCCGTCAGTGTATATCGCGGTATATGCTCGTTAATGACCCAAGTTCCAATACGTTGTTGGTTACACCAGCGTAGTTACTGAGAGCATTTCTGAATCACGCTTCTTAAGAAGCGTACCCGAGTTCAGCGTTTACACATCTTCGTAACGAAATGTAGCTCGTCAGTATGAAGAAAGATAATACAAACTTTGCACAGCTTTATATTTAGCACTCTTAGTAATTAAGAATTAGATTTCGTAACGAAGATGTGTGTGTGTGTGTGTGTGGTTTGAGGTTTTGGGGCTCGTAACGAAGATGTGTACACTTTGTTCTCAGGTGCACTTCATGATAACCATGGTTCAGAAAAGTACAAAGATGTGTACACTTTGTACTCAGGTTCACTTCATGATAACCATGGTTCAGAAATGTACTATGTAACTTCGTTGGTATAGCCAGGGGTGCATTGAAACTTTTCTCATCAATGAGCATGAGATATACCAGAAGAGCCGTTCTAGGCTGCAGTGTATACAGATTCAGTGTCTTTCCCTTGAGTGATCCGAATAGGGTTGTAATTTAATTTATATTTTTACGATCAAGACAATTACAAATATTTGTAAAAAATCTTTAAAAATGTTTTAAAAATCAATAATGTTCATGTAAATTTTTGATGAAGTAAAGTGCTAGATACAGGACTCTTCGTCTCGCTTCTCTGGTATTAAAGTGTGCTTCAAGGGATGAATTCTAGAATGAAGGGGTCATCCAGAGTGGACTTAAGACTGGAAAAAATGGGAAGACCATCGAAGGAATATACTTAACTTAAACCTACTTATGAGTACGGCACATAACCACCAGGCTCCGTTACAACTGTAGATTTCTCTATTAGGTGACATAACTCGGAAACAAAAGTTGTTTACAGGCCAACATTGCTTTAAAAAGCTTTAAACAAACACTAATAGTAACTCGATGCAAATACAGTAATGTGTATATGGTTTCGACTAATTACAGCGACGTATTAACTCCCACGCTGTGGAACAGCTCCGCCGACCAACCTGTTTAAATTCGTAATTACTGGCCGCACGTTATACCGGTTCCACGAAGCCATTTCGCTTTCCGGAAAAATGCTCAAAGAGCAGTCGTCCATTTCAGTGGAATTGTTTCAGGATCTCATTAAACGCAACTCTTTGTGTCCGTGGCGCTACCTATTCATTCCGCGCGCTTCCTTGAAAAGCGCCGTTAGTTAAAGAAATATAAAGCGGAAGCCATTCACGTAGCTTTTTATCTGCTGTTCCAAAAATTCTGTTTCATCTCGCTCCATTACACAAAATTCGACTTTTTTTTGCTGGCTGTCAAGCGCTCTAGTTGACGTGTACGAAATTATCATCATTCTAGACGATTATTTGTTAAAAATGGCATGATATGTTGTTATTTACGAGAAAATTTGTCTATAATATTCTGCTTTTTTCCCCCACAGGTGCCTCCTCCCCAATTACAGAGTTTTTAACGAACTGGCAGAATTACAGACGGAAAGAAGCGCAAAGATTCCTCTCTTCTTTTTTTTGCTTATTTCGTCAGTTCTTTTTTTTTAAATAAACAGTTTGCGTACGTACCATTTATTAGATATGTAAGACATCTCGTGACTGAAAAATCGTCGAAGCCATACCGAGCACAGAATGTCTATCAGATTTTAATCACTTAAAGTACTGTTACGTGATGCTGTGGAAGAATGCGCTGAATAGTTCAAATATGTTAATTTCTTCAGAAGATCGTGTACTACACAATCGTCTGGTTATGTCATGGCTTCCACCTACATACATAAAACTGTAAATGATCATTTGTTCAAAATCTTAAATGTCCGGAAGTTCTTTGCCGACTGCTATTAAATTTTGACACAATGTTGCATTTGAATACACGTGTGTTTTACATTTTTAGCAAACATTCGAAAAGATCTTGATCGGTGTACGTCTAATCTTAGTCGATATGCTAATGAGCGACTGGATCGACAGGAAACGTCAAAAATCTCGAAATATTCTTGCGTGACTTACTTCAAATCTAATCATTAGAAAGGTTGTAATCCTATGTGTTTGCAGATTAACAGTCATACGAAATACTGTCACTGACGCCACTATCTTCGCCATCCTGTAACCAACGATTTATCTATTCATTCTAAATTTCCAATTATGGTTTCGTTAGCATTCACAATAAAGGAGCGTCAAGGTCAGAGAGAGAGAGAAGAGGGAGATAGAGAGAGAGAGGGGAGGAGGGAGGGGGGGTGTTGGACAGCGAGAGGAGGGAACTAATATCCTATTTCCACAATTGTCTAGTACTGCTTGATTCCTAGTAAATAAAATTTGGCCCGGTCGCTTGACATAATCTGTGACATGGTGACAACATGGTTATGGTATAATGCAACTTATTTCAACAGCCACGGTCGTGAGAGCATTTAAGTTATTTTAATTTTTAGGAGACTGATGCCGATATTCTACAGATCATCCTGAGATCTTACATTTTGTGGAAATGAATAAAACATAACGCTGCAACTACAACCTAAAAGGACACTAAAGTAAAATAATGTATTATAAAATGTTACACCCTCGATGACCGTACGAACCGTTGGCGTTAATCAGTCCATCTGTGCAGGGGTGGAGAACACTGCCAAATACGTCTCGGCCTGCTGGTAGAAACCATTCTCGTTGTCTCTAGCATAATGTCATTGGTGACCAATGGCCATGAAACTAGAATATATTGTGTGAAGAACGCCTGTTAGAAGCATAATTATCAGGAGTTTTGTCATTGGAAAATCAACGAAGGATATTTAAATGTCATAAAGAAGGACATACATTATAAAAAAACTATCCAATGACAGCGCTCATTTAAATGTTGGCTCCCCTCTGCAGGGCCTTCTGCTAAATGTAAACGTAGAAAGATACTCCACAAGACTCCAGTTTGCTTACCAAGGAGACGATATACGTTCCACTATTAGTCAAAGATATTAAGAATTCCCACTGGCTAGAAGGATACTAGCTAGGAACCATAGAAACGATGTGGAATCGACAAGTACCGTCATCTGCCAACAGATGTACGTATCCACCTGCAGCTATCACAACACACTTACGTAATGCGTATTTCAAGTAAATTAGTTGCTCATTATGTCATTATGTTTGCCAGTATATAATTATTCTTTGTTTAAATGGCAGAGGCAATGCCTACAAGCACCACAAACATTACAAAATGGTTAATCACAAACCATCTTACGGTGAACACAGAAATGAACACAGAAAAAACTGTTGCAGTGCACCCCCAGACCACAAATAACAAACATCCGTTGACCACCATCATAAACTATTTAATAAAAAGTTAGAAACTGTAAAATCAACAAAATTTCTAAGATCATGGATTCAGGACAGCATGAAGTGGGACACACACATCAAATACATCAACAAGAAGCTAAGCACAATACGCTATGGCATAAAAATACTTGCCAGGTACGCAAAAAAAAAGAAACGCTAAAATATGTATTATGCCCAAGCGGAATCACTGCTGCGATATTGGATAAGATTTTGGGGAAATTCGCCAGTAAGCAAAAGCTGTTTCATAACGCAGAAGAGTATCATTAGGGTAATTGAAAATGCCCCATTCAGAAATTCTGCAAACCTCTTCTTAAAGTACTCCAGGTACTACCACTACCATGCCTGCACGTTCCTGAGAAAACTATCTACGTAAAGAGAATTTCAGAAACTAATAACCACTTAGTATGTACAAATCAAGCAGTCCACGCACACAACTCCAAGAAAAGTCATCCACCTCGAACACGCAAGCACAACTCTCAGACAAAATGGATCACTGCAAACTGGCAAAAGACTCTACAATAAACATCCCCTCCACATCAAGGAAATAAAAGAAACACAAAAATTCAAAGTGGATTTGAAAACACATTTACAAGACTGGTATGAATATCTGTTAACATAAATTTAAATTATTTCCCTTGATAAATGAATATCTGTAGACATTAAATTATGTCCTTTTTTATATTATGTATCTGAAACTGTATTTGTTATCTCTTGTACTACATATTATGTTGTACTATTGTACAGAGTGATTCACGAAGATATGCAAATATTTTAACATGTTATTCTACAAGTAAAACTAAAGAAAAATTTCGTATTAACATAGGTCCGCAAATGTTTTGTTACGGAGTTACGGCTAATAAAAGATTTTGTCTGAAATTAAGCAACTTCGCTAATTTGAAGCCATCGCAGAACTATATGAGGTTAAAGGAAAGCACGATTTCCATTTATTTTGTTGTTATTGATTTGCTGAAACTAATAACACATATCCCAGACGTATTTCTGGAGTGGTTTTTCAGAAAATCCATAGAAGCAAAGAAGTAATTTCGTAAAAATTTTAATTTATTAACTACTTGGCCCAATTGGTTTTTTAAATTTCAGACAATAGCACAAAGTTCTCAATAGAAGTTGTGGAGAATTTAATTTTGGAAAAATGATCGTAATACCAACTGAAACTGTATGAATGCGTCAGATAATCCTCTTTTATTAATACCATAGCACACGTGAATTCATGTTAAACTAGAAAAAACAAAGCTCATTGTTAAGGAAGTTGTACAGTGTACATTCACAATAAATGTTCAAAAACGTCTCCACTGAGTTATATGCATTTAGCTGCAAGTGCATGAACAGATTTTGTGGCTCACAGTGTTGTTCTTAATTTCGTTTATTGCATCCATAATGCGAGCAAGTGATGCCTCACGTGCATTGACTTTGTCCTCACAAACATGAGTCAACTCTTCTACCCCTTCGACTCTAAGTGTTATGGGTAACACAGAAAAGAAGGAAGATTAGTATTTAATGCCCCATCGACGAGGAGGACGTTAGGGATGAAGCAGAAGTTTCGACTGAGGAAGGGCGGGAAAGTGAATCTGGTGTGCCGTTTCGCAGGAACCATCCTGGAATTTTCGTGGAGCTATTTAGGGAAATTACAGAACACCTGAATTTGGATGGCCCGATGGCGATTCGAACCGTCGTCCACCTGAATGCGAGTGCAGTGTGTTAACCGCTGTGCCACCTCCCTCAGTGGGTGACATACAGACTGACTAACAGTAAGAATCAAACGATTTTGACCTCAGATATATAACGATATGTTTACGTAATGTGTATACATAAACATACAGTTATAAATGTCCCCGTTCGTAGTCGCTAATTATAACAATTTTTTACTTTTGTGCTGCAACATATAGCTATAATCAGCGGTGGAAATATATTTGCGAACTCCGACCGTGTGCGGCTGTTTCTTGTTGGATCGTCTGATCAGTCGGAAGTTGCACTGCAGAGGAGAGTAAATGCCTATTCAAAATATAATTATTTTTGGATAGCTCAACATGAATTTCCTAAGGGACCGTTGTTTATCATGCGTTTACCAGTAGAATATGGCGCGGAGAAAATATTTCGCCGCATGCAACTTCCGTCCTATTTCGACGAAATAATTCGTGACTGTGAACTCTCTATTTGGCAGGAACATAAAGAAAATTAAATAACATCATAAAGGAGTGAGACATTGATTCTACACTAAATAAATAGTCCATACACCAGTTCCAATTAACTCTGAATTATGGCAATTAATAGATGAACTTACACTGCAATGAAGGATTTAACGTGGATGCCGTTTTGACTGCCACTTCTCTTCTCGTAGTGAAAATAACTCCTTAGACGTTTTCACTTAGACGTCGCACAACAAATCTACTGCTATGCAGTATTGCACTTTTAGTATTGCACTTTTACTTTACACTAAAATAATATTATTTTTAACAACAATAAAAATACGGCGGCAAGACATGCGCGTCCGACACAAGTTACAAGAGACAAGAGAAAATGAGTAACTGAGTAACTGTTAATCGAGAATATCTCGTACATCAAAAGAATGTGTAAAAGTGTTCTTCTTCTGTCCGTTTCCCGCACCGCGGTTTTCAAATTCAGTAACTCAGTGCATCTCTGACGGCGCTTCGACAATAAACACGTTACGTCACAGGTCGTTCACCTTTTACATTCTCACAACATTATTTGCTAACTGTAGCTGTTGCCGAGCGACTAATGAATGATTTAAAATGATAAGGCAGTCACATAATGTTACAAATACCAACACTCGGCTCCTAGCTAAGAAACCCCTGGCCACTCTCACCTAGGGTTTCCGTCGTTTCCTGAAATCATTTCAAGCAAATCCGGTTGGGTCGTTAAAAATCCCTCGAAATATTTTCTTTCCCAGCATAGTTCAGCTGTGCTAGGACTTTGTCTGCACTCTACCTGATGTCGCCCAGACGTAAGACTGCAAACTTTTTTCCCTCTCAGGTTTCACTGTCCTTTTAGTCAGACATCTGCCCCGTTTGGCCAGCTCAGTGAAAAATGCGTCTGCTGTGGGGGAATTTATTTGCAATCATACAGTATATTTGGATTTCTGAAGAAATTTCTTGCGGTACCTGTTGTATACTGCTAACGAATGACGTACAATTTCAGACCACACTGAAGTGAAAAAAAGTCATGGGTTACCTCCCACCATTGTGTCGGACCTCCTTTTGTGTGGCGTTATTCAGAAACTCGGCATAGCATGGACTCAAAAAGCGGCTGAAAGTCCCCTGCAGAAAAACTGAGCCATGCTGCCTCTAAAGCCGTCCACAATTGCGAAAGTATTGCCGGTACAGGATTTTGTGCATGAACTGACCTGTCGATTATGTTCCATAAGTGTTCTATGCGACTCACGTCGGGTGCTGTGGGTGGCCAAATCATTCGCCCGAGTTGTCTGGAATGTTCTTCAAACCAGTCGAGAACAACTGTGGCCCAGTGACCCGGCACATCGTTATCCATATAAATTACATCGCTGTTTGGGAACACGAAATCCATGAATGGTTGCAGATGGTCTCCAGTTAGCCAAAAATAAGCATTTCTAGTCAATGATTGATTCAGTTAGACCGGAGGACCCAGTCCACACCATTATCGCGCAACCACCAGCTTGTGCACTGCCCTGTTGACAACTTGGAGCTATGGCTTCGTAGGATCTGCGCCACATTCGAACTCTACTATCAGGTATTACCAACTGACATCGGGACACGTCTGACCAGGCCACGGTTTTCCAGTAGTCTAGGGTCGAACGGGCAACGAGAGGCGCTGCAGGTGATGTCTGCTGTCATAGCCCAATAACAGCAAATTTCGCTGCACTGCCATAACGGGCACGTTCGTCGGACGTCCTATATTGATTTCTGAGATTATTTCGCACATTTTCGCTCGTTTGTTAGCAGCGACGACCTTACACAAACGCCGCTGCTCTCGGTCGTTAAACAAACGCCGCTGCTCTCGGTCGTTAAACGAAGGCCGTCTCCCACCGCACCATTCGTGGTGAAAGGTAATGCCTGAACTGTGATGTTCTCGGCACACCCTTTGCACTGTAAATCGTGGAATATTGAATTTCTTAATTATTTCCGAAACTGAACGTCCCATGCGTCTGGCTACAACTATCACTTCGCATTCCAAATTTACTAATTCACGTCGTACTGCCAAAGTCACGTCGGAACAGTTTCACATGAATCGCCAGAGTAGAAATGGCAGCTCCACCAATGGACAGCCCTTTTATAACTTCTGGAGGCGATACTACTGCCATTTCTATGAGTGTGTATCGGTATCCCATGACTTGTCACCTCAACGTAAATCTCAATATTTCAATTAGAAGTCCGTAGATAACTGGGATTACACGTTACATAAAGTTAAAAAATATTAAATATTCTAATATGAAACGTCCTCGCAGATAAAAACTGTGTGCCGGACCGAAACTCGAACTCAGGACTTTGCCTCTCACGGGCAAGAGGTAGGGCACTTGGTCTCGAGTTCTAGTCTCGGTCCGGCACACAATTTTAATCTGCCAGGAAGTTTCATACCTGCACACACTCCGCTGCAGAGTGAAAGTTTCATTCTGGATTCTGATATGACTCACCACTTACTGAAATCTGCAACATTTACATATTTTACCACTACGCGTTCTGGACCAGTATTAGTCTATCATCAGGTAGACTTATTGGAGCAGATAAAACGTGAACGAATTCGTCTTAAGGTTTCTGGGCAACTTGTGGCAGTGCCGTGCAACAGAAGGCGCAAAACGTTTATTTCAGTAATTGGTTGAAAACAATGCAGCTACTTGGGTCTTTTCACTGTACAGGTATCTTAGAATTATATATCCTTATATCAATGGAATATTTTCTCTTTCATATAACACACACATTTGTGTTTTCTTTTTCAGGTGCATACATTTGACTATGTTTATTAGTCTTCAACTACGTGTGTCGCAAATTCCTAAAGTTTAAGTACCTACTGGTGGGTTTTCTTCACATGTAACGAACAACTTATGCAGTTAAACAGTGTCATGTTTGACACATCAACATAAAATTGGATGTTTTCTTTGTATTTATGTCCCATTTACGCCTATGTAGTGCTTATTTTAGAAGATACTCAATCCATTTCCACGATGACTAGCCTTAGATTTATTTTTAAAGCTCTTACCAACGGATTGAATAAATACAGCTGTTTGAGGGAAGGGGGAAGGGTGGGAGGGAGGGAGAGTAGGTACAGACAATCATTTGAGAGAGAGGGAGAGTAGGGGGCGCCTCTTTGGTAGCTGCTGTAACGCACCGGCAGGCTCTCACTTATGATTTGTGGACGGATGACGTGGAAGACAACTCATTGATGGGAATGGCACTTTTAGAAAGTGCCCCTACATATCCCGCGGACGGCATGATCGCAGAAGCGACGGGGTGACGTTAAGGGACAACAGGTGTCGCCACAGCTCACATTGACAACTGCCACTGCCCAAGAGGGTGAACGACAGTCATACCGATTTCCGCCAATCAACATAAACATCCACTCGTGCGCCAAGCATCACTATTACGCGACTCATATTATGCGGCCGATCTTGTCATGGCCCTACTGCAAGAGGTACACGTTCTTGGCGTCCTGGACATTTCTGGATACATGACATGTACAAGTATATCCCATATGTCGCAGACGGGCAGTGTCGCAGTTCTTCTCAAGGATGATTTAGTAGCAACGGATACAGTTTACCTACCGAATGCCAGGGGCAGGGCGCTTATGATCCAAAGGATACGCCTCATCAATGTTTACGTACTGTCGGGTGTCAGCAAGGAGTGCGAAAGTTCGCTGTCTTTGATGAATTAACGCAATTAGGCCAAGTCGTCATAGGTGATATCGTGATCGGGGGCGATTTTAATTGTAGACAGTCTCCTAAGGACCAAATTTCTCACCATTCACCATGCCCAGCTTTCGGCGCTGTCATTCGCGAGCTCAGCTTGGTAGACACTTGCGACATAATCTATGCTAATAAGAACCGGTTTCACGCACTTCACGGAACATTCGTCAAGCAGAATTGCGTGATATACTTGGAAGGAGAAACAGCATTGGTCGTATTTTTTGTTTTATTATCCGCAAAATCGATTTTTGGTCACTTAGTGACCATCCTCGAGTTTATGTGATCACTCTAAGCTTGTTGATACCAGAGCCTACCAATTTTGATTGTATATTACAGCACTGAAGATGGACGCTACGTGACCGAAAATCGATTTTGCGGGTAATAAAACAAAAAAATACGGCCAATGCTTTCTCTCCTTCTAAGTATATCCATTATCTGGTCGTGGTGCACAGAACACTCCGTGGAGTCGCCAATCGATAGAATTGCGTGATGTGTACCTCCCGCTCTCTCAGGAATGCGAGCCGAGTTGTGGCCAGCAGCATTCACCGGCGACACTGCTTACATCTGTACCACCACACTTGGACGGCAACGTGTGTGGCGCCGCCGAAGGCAGTGGAAATTTAACACCGCTCGTCTGACCTTAGCAGGATGTCAGGTGGCGGCGGGCGACAAGTGGAGACTGTGGCTGTGACAATGAGGACCGTGTGCGTCAGCTCTTCAGGGGTGGTTGGACTGTGGCAAGCTCAGCCCTCGACGCACCTTTAACCCTTGTTTAATAGCAAAGCTGAGGCTTGGAGGGCAGCACTGTGGTGTTCTAATACGTCGTCCTGACATAGTGTTCCGTTGTGCGTTCAACGTTATGTCGCCAACGAACGGCCCTCCATGTAGCATATAGCCATGGAGAACAAGAGCAGGCACAGGACTTTGATCCAAGTGGTGACAACAGAAGATGGCGTACGCCACGCATCACAAAGAGACATAGCCAGAGAGTACTTTACCTATTATTTTCACACGTATATGGAGGAGAACCCCCCCATGAACCATGGACCTTGCCGTTGGTGGGGAGGCTTGCGTGCCTCAGCGATACAGATAGCCGTACCGTAGGAGCAACCACAACGGAAGGGTATCTGTTGAGAGGCCAGACAAACGTGTGGTTCCTGAAGAGGCGCAGCAGCCTCTTCAGTAGTTGCAGGGGCAACAGTCTGGATGACTGACTGATCTGGCCTTGTAACAATAAACAAAACAGCCTTGCTGTGCTGGTACTGCGAAAGGCTGAAAGCAAGGGGAAACTACAGCCGTAATTTTGCCAGAGGGCATGCAGCTTTACTGTATGATTAAATGATGATAGCATCCTCTTGGGTAAAATATTCCGGAGATAAAATAGTCCCCCATTCGGATCCCCGGGCGGGGACTACTCAAGAGGATGTCGTTATCAGGAGAAAGAAAACTGGCGTTATACGGGTCGAAGCGTGGAATGTCAGATCCCCTAATCGGGCAGGTAGGTTAGCAAATTTAAAAAGGGAAATGGATAGGTTAAAGTTAGATATAGTGGGAATTAGTGAAGTTCGGTGGCAGGAGGAACAAGACATCTGGTCAGGTGACTACAGGGTTATAAACACAAAATCAAATAGGGGTAATGCAGGAGTACGTTTAATAATGAATAGGAAAATAGGAATGCGGGTAAGCTACTACAAACAACATAGTGAACGCATTATTGTGGCCAAGATAGATACGAAGCCCACACCTACTACAGTAGTACAAGTTTATATGCCAACTAGCTCTGCAGATGACGAAGAAATTGAAGAAATGTATGATCAAATAAAAGAAATTATTCAGATAGTGAAGAGTGACGAAAATTTAATAGTGGAATTCGGTAGTAGGAAAAGGGAGAGAAGGAAACGTAGTAGGTGAATATGGAATGGGGGAAAGAAATGAAAGAGGAAGCTGTCTGGTAGAATTTTGCACAGAGCACAACTTAATCATAGGTACCACTTGGTTCAAGAATCATAAAAGAAGGCTGTATACATGGAAGAAGCCTGGAGATACTGACAGGTTACAGATAGATTATATAATGGTACGACAGAGATTTAGGAACCAGGTTTTAAATTGTAAGACATTTCCAGGGGCAGATGTGGACTCTGACCACAATCTATTGGTTATGAACTGTAGATTAAAACTGAAGAAACTGCAAAAAGGTGGGAATTTAAGGAAATGGGACCTGGATACACTAAGACAACCAGAGGTTGTACGGAGTTTCAAGGAGAGCATAAGGGAGCAATTGACAGGAATGGGGGAAAGAAATACAATAGAAGAAGAATGGGTACCTTTGAGGGATGAAGTAGTGAAGGCAACAGAGGAACAAGTAGGTAAAAAGACTAGGGATAGTAGAAATCCTTCGGTAACAGAAGAAATATTGAATTTAATTGATGAAAGGAGAAAATATAAAAATGCAGTAAATGAAGCAGGCAAAAAGGAATTCAAACGTCTCAAAAATGAAATCGACAGGAAGTGCAAAATGGCTAAGCAGAGATGGCTAGAGGACAAATGTAAGGATGTATAGGCTTATCTCACTAGAGGTAAGATAGATACTGCCTACAGGAAAATTAAAGAGACCTTTGGAGAAAAGAAGACCACTTGTATGAATATCAAGAGCTCAGATGGCAACCCAGTTCTAAGCAAAGAAGGGAAGGCAGACAGGTGGAAAGAGTATATAGAAGGTTTATACAAGGGCGAGGTACTTGAGGACAATATTATGGAAATGGAAGAGAATGTAGATGAAGATGAAATGGGAGATACGATACTGCGTGAAGAGTTTGACAGAGCACTGAAAGACCTGAGTCGAAACAAGGCCCCCGGAGTCGACAACATTCCATTGGAACTACTGACGGCCTTGGGAGAGCCAATCCTGACAAAACTCTACCATCTGGTGAGCAAGATGTATGAGACAGGCGAAATACCCTCAGACTTCAAGAAGAATATAATAATTCCAATCCCAAAGAAAACAGGTGTTGACAGATGTGAAAATTACCGAACTATCAGTTTAATAAGTCACAGCTGCAAAATACTAACGCGAGTTCTTTACAGACGAATGGAAAAACTAGTAGAAGCCGACCTCGGGAAAGACAGGTTGGATTCCGTAGAAATGTTGGAACACGTGAGGCAATACTGACCTACGATTTATCTTAGAAGCTAGATTAAGGAAAGGCAAACCTATGTTTCTAGCATTTGTAGACTTAGAGAAAGCTTTTGACAATGTTGATTGGAATACTCTCTTTCAAATTCTGACGGTGGCAGGGGTAAAATACAGGGAGCGAAAGGCTATTTACAATTTGTACTGAAACCAGATGGCAGTTATAAGAGTCGAGGGACATGAAAGGGAAGCAGTGGTGGGGAAGGGAGTGAGACAGGGCTGTAGTATATCCCCGATGTTATTCAATCTGTATATTGAGCAAGCAGTGAAGAAAACAAAAGAAAAATTCGGAGTAGGTATTAAAATCCATGGAGAAGAAATAAAAACTTTGAGGTTCGCCGATGACATCGTAATTCTGTCAGAGACAGCAAAGGACTTGGAAGAGCAGTTGAACGGAATGGATAGTGTCTTGAAAGGAGGGTATAAGATGACCATCAACAAAAGCAAAATGAGGATAATGGAATGTAGTCGAATTAAGTCGGGTGATGCTGAGGGAATTGGAGTAGGAAGTGAGACACTTAAAGTAGTAAAGGAGTTTTGCTATTTGGGGAGCAAAATAATTGATAATGGTCAAAGTAAAGAGGATATAAAATGTAGACTGGCAATGGCAAGGCAAGCGTTTCTGTAGAAGAGAAATTTGTTAACATCGAGTATAGATTTAAGTGTCACTAAGTCGTTTCTGAAAGTAGTATGGAGTGTAGCCATGTATGGAAGTGAATCATGGACGATAAATAGTTTGTACAAGAAGAGAATAGAAGCTTTCGAAATGTGGTACTACAGAAGAATGCTGAAGATTAGATGGGTAGATCACATAACTAATGAGGAAGTACTGAATCGGATTGGGGAGAAGAGAAGTTTGTGGCACAACTTGAGCAGAAGAAGGGATCGGTTGGTAGGACATGTTCTGAGGCATCAAGGGATCACCAATTTAGAATTGGAGGTCAGCGTGGAGGGTAAAAATCGTAGAGGGAGACCAAGAGATGACTACACTAAGCAGATTCAGAAGGATGTAGGTTGCAGTAGGAACTGGGAGATGAAGAAGCTTGCACAGGATAGAGTAGCATGGAGAGCTGTATCAAACCAGTTTCAGGACTGAAGACCACAACAACAACAACAACACAACAACAACATGGAGAAGAAATCCAATCCATAGGTTATTGCTGCTCTTGCTTGTTTGACGCATGCCACAGTTACCCCAGAACTCCAATAGGAACTGCTAGAAACGGTGACTGAGGTAGTATCATTGGATGCCGTTCGGTCGATTACTGTGGGAGTCAGCACTAACACAAACAAGGAAGGAGAGAAGTTGCTATGGCCGGACACTAAAATCATCTATACAAACTTTACGACTAATTGAACACTATGTGCATATCAGGATTTGGCTGAGGTGGAAGTGGGGTCTATAAAAGAATAAGTGTTATTTTTGAACTCCGGTCGGCAGACTGCCTCCCGTTTATTGAGAAAACATTTACTGATTGACCTAGCCGGGGTACATTATGTGAGTTTAGAGGCCCTAAGGCGCAAACAGATTGAGCCGGGGCTCGAAAAGTGCACGGAGGCAACCGGCCAATGCGTCTGATCTCGTCGGGGGCCTGTCGTAAGCGGTGGGCGCTCACACGTGATCTCCTTGACCTTTCTGATTGGCTGCTGTAGGAGCTCTGCCTAGGCAAGCGACGCTTCCCTAACCGTCACCCCGTCAGCAGAAAGGTTGTTTGTTTGTCGAGCACGTGAACAAGCCGTGGGATGGCGGCACATACTGGAAAAATCTGATGTGTCGCCAACCCAGGGCCACTGCACGGCTTTGTGAAGATCCATTGCCATCCATAGCTCACGCATTTAAAAAAAATCCCTTTTCTTTTATTGAAAATAAAGGACTCTCGTACTCAATCTGTCAGCACCTGTACGTCTCCTTCCCCTTCCGCTGGAGCGAGGTCTTATGGTGAAAATTAGTTGTTCCTCGTTGACAAAAGAAAACAATTTGCTCCCTTGGTAGGATGTGCTAATATTTGCAAAACTGGGGGTTGGGTGAATCTAAGTTTTACAAAAACAATGGAATGAAGTATTACAGATTCTGTTAATCATATATACTTGCAACGCTAAACTCGGTGTAGCAGAAGTGTATGTAGATGCTGGCCGAACTGAATCAGCACTGATCTTTTGAAGGTTACAGGCGCCTCTAGAAATGTGTAATTGCTTGTGTTGTTGGGCAAACGTTAAACTCGTTGCTACATAGTGGAATCAGTTTCAGAATATAAACTAAAATATGAAGGTAGTAATTGTAACAAATTAGTTAATTCCACAAAATAGAAGTATTAGTTGACAAACATAGTTAACTTAAACACAATATGAAGATAGTAAATAATTAGATAAAACATTGAAATTCTGAAACTGAGAGGTAGTTTCTATGGTCAATAGCTTCATAATAATAATTAAAGAGTTATTGAAACACTAACAACCAAAAAAATTGCTTCATAGACAGATAATAGAAAGTTAAAACTTGTTCATAATGTAACATAAAAGGCATTTGCTTCTGTGTAAGGACACTGATTGCAGTTGCTTAAACACAATAGAGTTAAAGTTCTAACTGTTGATGGTTTATCTTGCACATATAATATAGACAATCATTGAAAAATAAACAGAGTGAGAATCTTTGGGTCAGGTGCGGCGCTGTGATGGGGTGGCCCATGTGACACTGACGGAGAGCGAGGCAGCACAGGGCGCCACGCAGCGTTGGATATACTGTCGTTCCCTCAGGTGGGGACGGCGGGAAGGAGGGACATGGTGGCAGCTGCTTATTGTGTAGGCAGGTACTGAAACACTCCCCCAGGGATTGTATCAGTAAAGTTTACACGGGGTGGGCTACAGTAGCAAATAAACTAAGGTTTCCTACATTCCGTGGTCATCTCTAGAATCTTTACCCAATAGTTTACATGATTAGATACATTGATACATTGATACGTGACAACAATAATAGTAAATGAATATTAGATAATTCAAAGTTTATTTCAGTTAAAGAGTATTTCACTGTGGTAGACCATGTCTGACATTACTCTTGTCGAAATTCACCCTCGGGCTGTGCCTCGGGGACAGTTGGCTGTGTTGAGGTAATGTGTTTGCAATATCTTTTCTTATACAGGCACCAGAGAACTGCTCGTGCGACAATCAGGGTTGGAACAGTCAGGGCACTAGGCAGAGTAACCGCATACAATTGTTTCTGTGTCCGCCAGGTAGCTATGTGAGCAACAGCTCGATCCAGGGCGATTTGGCCCTTTCTGTGAGCTAGTAATTCGTCAATTGACTGAAGTAGTCTAGAGAAACTTCTCTTGATTCCAGTGCTTCCTGTAGCTCCTACGCATAGTGGTTTATACACACTATGACTACTCACAGAGCGCAGGCTAAGTAACGTCTTCCTATTGCTCAGCGCTGATGCTCTCGAAGTCTGCGACCGAACTCGGGGTGACCAGCGATGGCCGGTTGGTTAAATCAGCACTGGCAGGGAGCGCTGAACTCTGGTCTTCCTGTAGGTGTGGCGGTGCCCTCTCTTTCCATCGGTGCATAGCTCAGGCCTTCGTGATGCTGTTTCGCAGCGCTGCGCTGCTCGGTGTGCAGCCGATGCTTTAAGACTGCCCATTCCTCCACCCTCACTCCCCCACCCCCGAACTTACTCACCGTTGTCGTGCAGGGAACCTTCTTACGACAGTAAGGCATGGAGGGAGGCAGGAAAGTGGGTGGCGTGAGGAGCCGGGGGTCGCAACTGGGACCGATGCCGAGCCCACAACTGCGCCCATCATCCGTCCAGCGGTCTGAGGGGACGTCCGTCGGACATCCTCTCCCTGAGCCGGTCCAGCGAAACACGGAGAGGGCGGCGACGACGGCGACGGGTTCTCGGCGGGCGCCGGGACGGCCGCTGGGAAGTTGAGCTGCTGCGGCGGAGAGGCCCATGTGTCCAACTCCATCGGCTCCAGGGACAGCCGCCCCTGCCCCACGATCCCGGTAGGATGCGAATCTGGGAACAGAAAATTTACGGCAGAGTCTCGCAATTGACAAGCACGAATCTGGTTTTGATGACAGCGTAGTAACACAGCATATCGTTGAATTTAAATCATGCAAGCGCCCACATTTTGAAGGATCGTTCCTCTCTCCTAGCACCAGGTATGGCCGAAAGCTCTGAAAAGAATAGGATCATTAGACACAAAGCGATACGTGCAGAGCGTGGAAGGCGCCGTGCGCTGCGGTGGGTGCAGCAACTGGAGCAGCGTGTGGTGACTCCGGCCATGTAGAGGCTCAACCGACGATACGCCGTCGCGGGGCTGGGAGCGGTACGTTGCGAGGAAGAGCAGCAGTGCTTCCTCCCGTGTGTGGGAGGCACGTAGTTTGTTCATCTGTTCCTTTAATGTACGCGCAAGCCATTCAGCACCTCCGTTCGACTGAAGATGAAACAGAGCACTACTAATGTGACTGACACCATTGACTGTACAACACTGTCCTAACTCCTGATCCGTGAGCTGTAGCCTATTGTCTGTAACCAATACTTAGGCAAACCTTCTAAGCAAAAAATACACGGCTGAGCCTGAATGATACTACGCAATGTAGTCGAGCAAATGGACACTGCAAACGGATATTTGCTAAAAGAGTCCACAACAATAAGCTTACGGGCTTTCCAAAAGGGATCAACAAAGTCAATACGCACTCATTGCTGCGGCTAAGCTGAAAACGTTTGTGACAGGGCCGATTGATTTCCAGCTTAAGTGCAACACCGTGACGACATCTGTTCAGTACTGGCGTCCATGCCGACCAAGTACAGTGCCGGCGCGCTAACTGTTTCGTGCTTACAATTCTCTAATGTGGAGTAGTCGCAACACATCTTTTTGCAACGGTTGAGAAATAAGCACACGAAAATGTCCAGACTCATTTTGCAATAAAATCACACCGTATTCGAAGGAGAGGCTATGCCGACGAGCAAAATATCAGATCACAAAAGAATTGAAAAGAACTGTGAATGTTTTTCACCGAATGAGGCCAATCAGTACGGATGTAGTGCAACAAAAGAGTCAAGTCAGGTTCTGCTTCTGTGACCTGTGCAGTTTTCCTATAATTCAGCGGAAAAGTCTATAAAAGTTCAGTATCCTGCGCATCGATCTGATAACAAGATGTGGCAGTAGTATCGAACTCAACGCTAGGACCAACAGCAAGACGAGATAGGGCGTCAGCATTTGCATGATTCGATGTGGGCCGGTACAATGTTTCGCACTGGTACTGTAGCAATAACGAAGCCCAACGTTGCAGCTTCTGCACCGTGCGTCGCGGAACTGGTTTGGACGGGTGAAGAAAGACTAAAGTGGCTTGTGGTCCGTCACTGGGTAAAACTGCCGGATAAATTCTCGTGTCCGATTCCACTCGCCTGCTTTGAAGAATCACCTCATACCTGAGGCAAGGCTATCTATGAAAGCAACGGATCATACTCGTGAACAAACGAATGTAGCACACGATAAAATTACAGTCACATTCTCGCAGTTATTTGCTTACTCATGAAGGTAACGGAAATACACTCCTGGAAATTGAAATAAGAACACCGTGAATTCATTGTCCCAGGAAGGGGAAACTTTATTGACACATTCCTGGGCTCAGATACATCACATGATCACACTGACAGAACCACAGGCACATAGACACAGGCAACAGAGCATGCACAATGTCGGCACTAGTACAGTGTATATCCACCTTTCGCAGCAATGCAGGCTGTTATTCTCACATGGAGACGATCGTAGAGATGCTGGATGTAGTCCTGTGGAACGGCTTGCCATGCCATTTCCACCTGGCGCCTCAGTTGGACCAGCGTTCGTGCTGGACGTGCAGACCGCGCGAGACGACGCTTCATCCAGTCCCAAACATGCTCAATGGGGGACAGATCCGGAGATCTTGCTGGCCAGGGTAGTTGACTTACACCTTCTAGAGCACGTTGGGTGGCACGGGATACATGCGGACGTGCATTGTCCTGTTGGAACAGCAAGTTCCCTTGCCGGTCTAGGAATGGTAGAACGATGGGTTCGATGACGGTTTGGATGTACTGTGCACTATTCAGTGTCCCCTCGACGATCACCAGAGGTGTACGGCCAGTGTCGGAAATCGCTCCCCACACCATGATGCCGGGTGTTGGCCCTGTGTGCCTCGGTCGTATGCAGTCCTGATTGTGGCGCTCACCTGCACGGCGCCAAACACGCATACGACCATCATTGGCACCAAGGCAGAAGCGACTCTCATCGCTGAAGACGACACGTCTCCATTCGTCCCTCCATTCACGCCTGTCTCGACACCACTGGAGGCGGGCTGCACGATGTTGGGGCGTGAGCGGAAGACGGCCTAACGGTGTGCGGGACCATAGCCCAGCTTCATGGAGACGGTTGCGAATGGTCCTCGCCAATACCCCAGGCGCAACAGTGTCCCTAATTTGCTGGGAAGTGGCGGTGCGGTCCCCTACGGCACTGCGTAGGATCCTACGGTCTTGGCGTGCATCCGTGCGTCGCTACGGTCCGGTCCCAGGTCGACGGGCACGTGCACCTTCCGCCGACCACCGGCGACAACATCGATGTACTGTGGAGACCTCGCGCCCCACGTGTTGAGCAATTCGGCGGTACGTCCACCCGGCCTCCCGCATGCCCACTATACGCCCTCGCTCAAAGTCTGTCAACTGCACATACGGTTCACGTCCACGCTGTCGCGGCATGCTACCAGTGTTAAAGACTGCGATGGAGCTCCGTATGCCACGGCAAACTGGCTGACACTGACGGCGGCGGTGCACAAATGCTGCGCAGCTAGCGCCATTCGACGGCCAACACCGCGGTTCCTGGTGTGTCCGCTGTGCCGTGCGTGTGATCATTGCTTGTACAGCCCTCTCGCAGTGTCCGGAACAAGTAAGGTGGGTCTGACACACCGGTGTCAATGTGTTCTTTTTTCCATTTTCAGGAGTGTAATTAAGAACAAGAATTAAAAAGAAATTTTCATTTCTGGTAAGAAGTATTCTCGTAATTTATGCGAATAGAAAAGCGCAGAGGACCTTTAAACTGCATTACAGTAAAGCACATGGTGAAGTTACAAAATAGCTTTCATTTTATATTAATTATTGAATCTAACGGGAGAAGCGCAGGAAAGCTGGGGGTTTGGGCGAGGAGAAACTAAAATGTATCAGAAAAACGGAACATTGAATGTATGACAACAAATACGAAACAGTAGCATAAAATGTGGAGAAACCGACTCACTAAATTCTAAAGGAAAAGCCAGTACATGACAAACGAATATCTACAAAAAATAAGGAATACTGCAATCGATAACCAGAATTAACCTATGTAGGTAAATTAGCGTTGGAATATGGCAGGTGCGGAAGGATGCAAAGGGTAAACGCAAAACTCTGAACAATCCTAAATGTGTGTTGCCCACGAATATTTACTGAGACTCCTTATCTAGCGGAATTTGCAGATATGCCTCGCGTAAGTCAGTTTTTGGAAAATAGCAGCCTGCACCAAGCCTGTCCATTAATTCCTGAGGACGAGGCAAACGGTAAGTATCAATTATTGTTTGTGGATTCACAGAGGATTTAAAGCCAACACAAACATAAAGTAGCCCCCTAGAAGGCTTTTGTAGGAGTAATAAGGGAGAAGCCCACTGACTAGCATGTATAGAAGCAATGTTACCATTGTCTCGCCGTCCCTTAATTTCACTTGCAACGTTGTCTCTAACTGCATGAGGGATGGGACGCGACCGAAAACACAGCTCGTGCATTGTCCTTCGTTGTAATGTGCGCCACAAAATTATTTGCCGCGCCGAGTCCATCAGAAAATAAACCAGGAAACTCCTCAATCATCTAAGTAACACTGTCTTTTGGGTTGAAAGCAGAAACAGAAAGCACATTGTCCTAAATACAAAGACCAAACAAATCAAATGAATCTAACCCAATAATATTTTCACAGTCTCGCGAACGCTTAATGGTAAATGTCATTGTTCTGGTGTGAGACTGGAATGTTTTAGGCAGACTACATATACCAAGCACTAGAATGTACCGACCTTTCTACGCAGTAAGTTTCGTGCAAGGCTGTTCACAAGTAGCACGATTAAGGAACGTGACAGAAACGCCATTGTCTAAGTGAAGTAGCACACAGTGTCCGACAATGGCCAAGTTCACAAACAGTTTATGTGTCGTTGCACACCACTTGTTCAGGGTGAAGGCACATGCTGAATATGGTCATTAGTAGTAGTGGAAGTTGATTCAGAAAGATCTATATTCACTGAGTGAGAAGGTGCTCCGCGCTTACGAGAGCGAACAGCGGTTGAGCTCTTTTTCAGTTGTAAGCACGTAGACTGCACATGACCTGGCTTCCCACAAGCAAACCAAGTCACATCGTGCGGAGACAAGTTTTGTCTTTTATGTGCGAAGAAGCAGCGGGTACCCGATTTCACAGGAGACACAGACGTTGACACTTGTTTACTCTGGCTGCGTCGCAGCGGCGGGTCTCAAGGTCGTACCTGGTTTTCACTTTGAGTTACACTGCAAATGGGAGCTAGTCTGCAGGTTTAGCAAGGCACTATCACGCGGATCCTGATGTTCAGTGACTTGTAGCAGTTGTGTTAAAGTGGGATCAGAATATTTGAGAATTTGCTCACGAATCCTACTGTCTGGCACATTGTGCGTAATGGCATCACGAATCATTGCGCCACTATAGAACAGCCCACGTCTACATTGGAAACGACACCTTCATGTCAAACCCTGAAGCTGAGTGACCCACTGATGGTACGTCTGTTCTGGCTTTTTCCGCAATCTAAAGAACTTGTAACAGGATGCAGCAACCAACACCTAATCGTCGTAAAACTTAGTGAGGGCAGAAACTAAACCTTCAAAAGCTAGCAACTGTGGCCTTCTAGTTGGGAATAACTTCTGAGCAAGGCAGTAAACTCCTGTGCCAGCCGTGGTCAAGGAAAGTTTCAGAGTACCTTGCATTTGATGTGTAGCACAATGAGTGACAGACTGAGCGTAGTACTCGTTCCATCCTCTTGCCTTATGTTGCTCATTGAACGCTCGGAACGGTGGAACATACGGAGGCGGTGCCGTGGGTTTTGCTGGCTGTTGTGGCGGAGTTGATGCAGCAGCGGGTTGGGCAGTAATGAGCTGCTGGACTGCCGTCACCGACTGCGTCATTTCTTGGTTCTGAAAGTGAATAAACTGCATTAGATCAAAGGCAGCAGCAGCCAGAAGCATAGGTGCATGTGGTATAGGAGGAGCTTTAGAGGAAATTTTAACTAAAGGAGTGTCGCAACGAATTATAAGTAGAAGCAAGGTTCAAAAATGGCTCTGAGCAATATTAGACTTAACTTATGAGGTCATCAGTCTCCTAAAACTTAGAACTACTGAAACCTAACTAACCTAAGGACACCACACACATCCATGCCCGAGGCAAGATTCGAACCTGCGACCGTAGCGGTCACGCGGTCCCAGACTGTAACGCCTAGAACCGCTCGGCCACCTCGGCCGGCTAGAAGCAAGGAAAAAGATAGAATGCAATTAGTAGGAATGCGCCTCTGAAACAAAAGAGATGTATTAGTGACGTGCATGTGCCGGAGTGGCGTAGAGCGAAGGAATCCGTGGCGCCAGATTTTGTGTCGGCTACTGTGGGAGCTAGCACTGACACAAATAAGGGAGGGGAGAAGTTGTGATGGCCGGTAGCAGAAATCCAAATTCATCTATACACTATTTTAAGATTAACTGAACACTTTATTTCCAAACGAGCGAGGTGGCGCAGTGGTTAGCAAACTGGACTCACCTTCCGGAGGACGAAGGTTCAATCCCGCGTCCGGCCATCCTGATTTAGGTTTTCCGTGATTTCCCTAAAATCGCTCCAGGCAAATGCCGGGATGGTTCCTTTGAAAGGTCACGGCTGACTTCCTTCCCCGTCCTTCCCTAATCCGATGAGACCGATAACCTCACTATTTGGTCTCTTCCCTCAAATAATCCAATCCAATCCTTTATTTCTCATCATCATCATCATCATTTAAGACTGATTATGCCTTTCAGCCTTCAGTCTGGAGCATAGCCCCCTTTTTTTCTAAAAAGGAAAAAATCATGTTCTTCCTGTGCATCCTTATCGTGATCAGCGATGGGTGGCTGGTTATATCAGCGCTGCCAGGGGGCGCTGGACTCTTGTCTTCCTGGAGGTGTGGCGCTGCCCGCTCTTTCCACTGATGCGCGGATCTACATCTACATCTACATCTACATGATTACTCTGCAATTCACATTTAAGTGCTTGGCAATCATACTATCTTCCCACCATTCCACTCCCGAACAGCGCGCGGGAAAAACGAACACCTAAACCTCTCTGTTCGAGCTCTGATTTCCCTTATTTTATTTTGATGATTATACCTACCTATGTAGGTTGGGCTGAATAAAATATTTTCGCATTCGGAAGAGAAAGTTGGTGACTGAAATTTCGTTAATAGATCTCGCCGCGACGAAAAACGTCTTTGCTTTAATGACTTCCATCCCAACTCGCGTATCATATCTGCCACACTCTCTCCCCTATAATGTGATAATACAAAACGAGCTGCCCTTTTTTGCACCCTTTCGACGTCCTCCGTCAATCCCACATGGTAAGTATCCCACACCGCGCAGCAATATTCTAACAGAGGACGGACGAGTGTAGTGTAAGCTGCCTCTTTAGTGGACTTGTAGCATCTTCTAAGTGTCCTGCCAATGAAACGCAACCTTTGGCTCGCCGTCCCCACAATATTATCTATGTGGTCTTTCCAAATGAAGTTGTTCGTAATTTTAACACCCAGGTACTTAGTTGAATTGACAGCCTTGAGAATTGTACTATTTATCGAGTAATCGAGTTTTAACGGATTTCTTTTGGAACTCACGTGGATCACGTCACACTTTTCGTTATTTAGCGTCAACTGCCACCTGCCACACCATACAGCAATCTTTTCTAAATCGCTTTGCAACTGATACTGGTCTTCGGATGACCTTACTAGAGGGTAAATTACAGCATCATCTGCGAAAAACATAAGAGAACTGCTCAGATTGTCACCCAGGTCATTTATATAGATCAGGAACAGCAGAGGTCCCAGGACGCTTCCCTGATGAACACCTGATATTACTTCAGTTTTACTCGATGATTTGCCGTCTATTACTACGAACTGACACCTTCCTGACAGGAAATCACGAATCCAGTCGCACAACTGAGACGATTCCCCATAGGCCCACAGCTTGATTAGAAGTCGCTTGTGAGGAACGGTGTCAAAATCTTTTCGGAAATCTAGAAATACGGAATCAACTTGAGATCCCCTGTTGATAGCGGCCATTACTTCTTTCGAATAAAGAGCTAGCTGCGTTGCACAAGAACGATGTTTTCTGAAACCATGCTGATTACGTATCAATACATCATTCCCTTCAAGGTTATTCATAATGTTTGAATACAGTATATACTCCAAAACCCCACTGCAAACCCACGTCAATGATATAGGTCTGTAGTTCGATGGATTACTCCTACTACCCTTCTTAAACACTGGTGCGACCTGCGCAATTTTCCAATCTGTAGGTACAGATCAATCGGTGAGCGAGCGGTTGTATATGACTGCTAAGTAGGGAGCTATTGTATCAGCGTAATCTGAAAGGAACCTAATCGGTATTCAATCTGGACCTGAAGACTTGCCCGTATCAAGTGATTTGAGTTGCTTCGCAACCCCTAAGGTATCACTTCTAAGAAACTCATGCTAGCAGCTGTTCGTGTTTCAAATTCTGGAATATTCCATTCGTCTTCCCTGGTGAAGGATTTTCGGAAAACTGCGTTAAATAACTCCGCTTTGGTGGCACAGTCGTCGGTAACAGTACCATTGGCACTACGCTGCGAAGGTACTGACTGCGGCTTGCCGCTTGTGTAGTTAACATACAACCAGAATTTCTTCGGATTTTCTACCAAATTTCGAGACAATGTTTCGTTGTGGAACATATTAAAGGCATCTCGCATTGAAGTCCGTGCCAAATTTCGCATGTCTGTAAATTTTAGCCAATCTTCGGGATTTAGCGTTCTTTTGAACTTCGCATGCTTTTTCCGTTGCCTATGCAACAGTGTTCGTACCTGTTTTCTGTACCATGGGGGATCAGTTCCATCTCTTACCAATTTATGAGGTATGAAATCTCTCAATTGCTGTTGCTACTATATCTTTGAATTCGAGCCACATCTCGTCTACATTTGCATAGTCAATTCGGAAGGAATGGAGATTGTCTCTTCGGAAGGCTTCTAGTGACACTGTATCCGCCTTTTTTAAATAAAATTGTTTTGCGTTTGTTTCTGGTGTATTTGGAAGAAACGGTATTGAGCCTAGCTACAACGACCTTGTGGTCACTAATCCCTGTTATCAGTCATGACGCTCTCTATTAGCTCTGGATTGTCTGTGGCTAAGAGGTCAAGTGTATTTTCGCAACCATTTACAATTCGCGTGGGTTTGTGGACTAACTGCTCGAAATAGTTTTCGGAGAAAGCATTTAGGACAATCTTAGAATATGTTTTCTGCCTACCAGCGGTTTTGAACAAGTATTTTTGCCAACATATCGAGTGAAGGTTAAAGTCCCCATGAACTATAACCGTATGAGTGGGTTATTTATTTGTTACGAGACTCAAATTTTCTCTGAACTGATCAGCAACTATATCATACGAGTCTGGGGGTCGGTAGAAGGAGCCAATTATAAACTTAGTCAAGCTGTTAAGTCAGCGCCTTCTTGATAACGTTTCGCGGCGCTGCACTGATTAGTGTGCTGTCGATACTTAGGACTGCACAGGTGCCGTAGGAAAGAGGTACTCCTTAAGACACCAGGACTGGACAGATGACCCCTGGAATTTTAGAGGATGTACCAGAAGCTGATGATATCCTACTGAATGACTAAATGTCAAGACCTCAATACGCCAGAGGTGCAACTTCTGGCTGCATTTGTGTAAGGTGTCATCATCCGAATCCTTATACCTCATGGAAGAGCACGTGCTACGGACTGCCGGCCACTAACTTCGTTGAACTATGGTATGAAAATCTTCGCAAGCCAATTAACAGCTTGAATTCGGCGTACCATGTCACGTTTTCTGTCAATGATGGGCAGGACACATACTATCCATGCCACACTATCTCGCTACAGGGATCTAATTTCCCCCACTAAAATCGATAGCGACCAGTAGCGCTGGTGGCGACAGGCTTTAGTTGAGCATTTGATTGTGTTAGTTATAAGTAGTTAACTGCTATCCTTCAGAATATGCACAATTTGGGCACTTACGTCGAGGTGGTGCTCCATATCTTACGTGGTTTAACGTCGAAAGTGCTTGTCAACGGTAGACTGTCTAACACATTGCAGATTTGTCGCTCTGTTAGACAAGGATACCCCTTACCAACGATACTATACGCTCTAGCACTGGCATCATTGTTGTGCATTCTGCGACACTGCCGCACAGAATTGTCTCTCGATGGCATAGTTTTAGGTGCACTAGATATCCAGGTGGTCTGATGTTAACAATTCATGATGAACATGATGTTCACTTATGGTGATCCATCGGGGAAGCGTGTAAGCATACCTAAATCGCTGGCCTTGAATATTGGCACCGGGATGACACCTTGATGCCTTGTACCACTTATTCTGGGCGATGCTATTCGCTGTCGTGGTATAGACTTCACGAATGACATCTCATACACCACGACCCTTAAGTACTGTAACCTCTTGCATGACACCTGTGCTTGACGCATAGATCATCGTCTCTGTGCTTTGGACTTTCGCCAACGGACCGAATTTATCAATGTCTATCGGGCATCATGAAGTCCGCATGTAGTGCAGACGCTACCAACGCCTAAACACATCTGTAGGCTGGAGCTACATTCAGTTCATTTGTCAGCACTGTGCTGTAAAATACGCCTCCTTCGCTGTCCCTAAGGAACGTGTGGGATTTGGACTTGTCAGTGTTTATGATCGAACAGTGTCTCTATATGCTGTACGCACCTCAAGCTTCGGTGGTGATGCCCAACCAGTCTCACGTGCGTTAAGATGGAGGGTGTGATACCGTCTTTCACTGACCCTCCGGTGCCGCTTACTGAGATGGCATCGACATCTCAGTAAGCGTCACCGGAGGGACAGGAAAGACGGTTCCCTAATGTCGTCGAAGTGACATATTCTAACTTGCATTAGAAGGTTGTATGGCACACTGTCAATTACCCTGTTCATTACCCACGTACGAAAACTACCGCCGCGACGTGCATCAGATGTTACGCTATTCGTTATTTGTTTGTAGGTGGTGTCACATGTCTATGTATTTTTAGAACTGTTTAAACGATCCTAAATGTGCTATTGTGAAGAACGCTAAGTTCAGCCAACACTTTCCAAATTACTTGAGGGGTATCTAACACGATCCGCCCCACAAGTGGATCATTCATGGCAGGAGATGAATTTGGTACACCCGCACGTATAGGATTGGACAGATAATAGCATCTGCACGACGTTACGAGAAGACATGCCATGAATATTGGGCGTCGGCGTTGGTGGCGTATAGACGCTGCCCATGTGGGTTCAAGAAGTATTACCTTGTGTTTTTTTCTTGTTTTCTTGAAATTAGTATGCATGCCTTCTTATGAAACTTTTGGCGAGAGAAACGCGTCATGGGAAAGGCATTTTTATTTTTTCTCAATAAATAGGTGACCATTCTCCTGTGGCCATCTAACTCTTCCATTTCTTCGTGTATGGAGACATCATGGCCAGGCCTTGTAAAATGAGCCTTTCCCACTTTGCCCCTGGGATCATTCCCCCCTTTTAAAAAAAGTGGTTGGCGTTCAAGCGCAACAATCTCTAGAACGCTGGATTGAGTCCCGCTCTTTTTTATTCTTTTTTTTAATGTATACCTTTTTCTACACTGCTCGTATCGTTCCATATAAATGATATTTGAAAGGTATGGCCACATGTAATGAAAAAACACGCATGTTTGCATAAATATTTATTAAGTCCGCATCTCATAGTCTAGTGTCTAGCGTTGCTGCCTCTGGATCACGGGGTCCCGGGTTCGATTCCCGGCCAGGTTGGGGATTTTCTCTGCCCTCGGACTGGGTGTTTGTGTTGTCATCATTTCATCATCATCATCATCATCATCATTCGTGATTGTGGCTCAATTGGACAATAGAAAAGAAATGGACTGTGTAAAAATTGGGACTTTGTACATGCGCTGATAACCGCGCAGTAGAGCGCTCTATAATCCAAACATCATCATCAAATTCGCAGTGTTCTTTGGCTGCTCACTAATTGTAATTATTAAGTTTGTAACTATCGACAAGTAACCGACAAAAGCGCATAAAATTTTCCTGGAAATGTATGCCTGTCGTGATTTACGAAGAAGGTTCGCATTCTGAAGAATAATATAGCAGTACACGAAAAAAATTTTAATTATCGTTTTGATATTGCATTATGCTATGAATCTTCACGACGTTCATCGTCTGCGTTAGTCCAAGAATCGGAATTAAATCCATTTTTTCAGTATAAATGTAAATTTGAGGATTTCGAAAATCACGACAGGCATATATTTTCAGGAAACCTTTACACCTTCCTCTGTTTACTTGTCGAAAGTAATAAACGTAACATTTGTTGTAAAAATTAAAATTAATGAACAACGAAGTATCATTGGAAATTCAATAAAAGTTCATGTAAATAGAAGTGTTTTTTCATTACACTAACTTTAAAGTGTCATATATATGAAATAATGCGACAAGTGTTGAAGAAATATGCATTTGAAAAACAAAATTGACAAGACTTGAACCAGCGACCTGGCGATTACAGGGATTGGACGCAAACCACTTGACAGCCTGTATACCGTGCATATAGTCGCATACTGGTGCATATTCCACGCTCTTGGGATTTTTCTCGAAATTGTCTGAGTAGTACGGCTTAATACTATCATATCATGTTGCCCTAATGGATTACTAAGAAGTACAAAGTCTGAAGTAAATCCGTGATCCGAACGTCGTGGCCTCCCCCTGTAAGTGCTGTATTGGTGCACTTCATCCACCAGCAACAAAGGCATGTGCAGCAGGCTGCGGAAGTGCTTGCTTTGCAGCCAATGCTACTTTGGAGACTACACATAAACGTTCCCTGTTGGCAACATCAACATTAGTTTGTTTCCGTATACAACCTGGCAAAGATGAGCAACACTCGATTCACGTACAGGAGATGTCTGTGCCATCACTAGAGGCGCAGTGGACACGATACGACTTTGGTCTGCCTTGTTGCTTGCCAGTAAGTAGCGCCAACCATGTGCGTCCATCAGAACGGTATTTAGGCTGCCGCCTGGCCATGTAGGGAGACCCTCACCACCGTCATCACAAAACAGCAATGTGGTCACGGAGGCTGAGGTGTTGGTGGAACTGAATGCCCACCCCGCCCTAGAAGTCAGCACCGCCAGCCATATTTACAACTCCTCTGGTCCTACTTTCCTCATGCGTATATTTACAGAGTCCGCCTCCTCCATCGACCACCTCTTCACGCAGGGAGCCTTGATTTTCAACAGCCGCCACCCTGTTGACCCGTCCCATTCCCCTCCTCAATCCTACTGCTGCCAGCGTTGTCTTCTGTACAATGACCACCCCACCCAAAACTGCAAGAACCCACCCACCTGCCCCCATTGTAAAGCCTCCCACTTCCTTAAACAGTGTCCCAACCTCGCCTCCCCCTACCACCAACCCTGAACTCACTGTCCCTGTTCTCCCCATCGACCCACCCATCCACCCTAACAATTTCCTCCGCCTTCCCCCTACAGCAGAAGACATCATCCGGTCCTCACCATCGTCCTGCAGAACATCCACCCCTTCCAGCGTCCCCACACACTCCAGCAGATTTCCTTTGCCACATGCTCTGTTTTCCACTTAAACACCTATGCAACATACTCCCACAACCAGGCCCTCTTTACCGTCACCCGGCTAGACACCCACGTTTAAGCGCCTCTCTCCCCTTCCCGCATCATTCCCACCCCCAACCTCATGGCGCGTTAACAGTATCGTCTCCTCTGCCTTAACATTCGCTCCCTCTCTGCAAACAAATACCTCATCATGCATACCCTCTCCCAGCACTAGGTTGACTCCTTCATCCTTGATGAAACCTTCCTCCAACACCACCATGTTGTCTGCACCTCCCCTTATCTCCTTCACTGCACTGACAATCCGCTTTCCCTAGCCCAAGGCGGGGTCGCTATAGGCTACCTCAGGCGTCTCACTGTCCGTCCACAACCCCTCCTCAATGACTCAACTGAACACCTTCTCCTCAGCCTATTTTTTCCCCTCCACAGTCACTTGTGCCACTATCTATATCCGCCCCACAGCTCCTATCCCCTTTGACTTTATTTCCCATGTTGACCGTACCTTCTCCACCTATGTGATCGCTGCTTACCTCAACATGCACAGCCGTGACCCTGCCATCCTTCAGTGGTGGCATCAGCTCCTTGCCACCCTCCATGGTGACCTTGTTCCTCTCCCACAGCACACCCGTCCTGAAAGTAACTCCACCCCTGGTGTTATCCTTGCTTCCCTCACCCTCCTTGGTCGCATCGCTGTTGATGTCCTCGATCCCATTGGTAGTGACCATCTCCCTGTCCTTCTCACCATCTCCTCTACCCATTCCGCCACTGCAGCCATCCACCCAGCTGCCCCTCCAAAGTCTGTCCACGACTACCACCGTGCCAATTGGAATGCCTACCAGGAATCCATTGCCTTACAGGTCGAAAGCCACCCCCTCACCTTTCACCACACTGATGACATCACCCATGCCTCTTCCTTCCTTCAGAAGACCATCACTGAGGCTGTGGAGGCTCATGTCCCTACCAAACTCATCCACCCTCACTGCCCTCCACTCCCTCCACAGTCCGTCCTTCTGCGTAAATCCCACAGGCTCTACCACTCCTTCCTCCGCACTCATGACCGGGATACTCTCACCCACCACCAGCATTTACAGCAACATATCTGGAACCTCCTTACAGAAAAGAAACGCTGGGACTGGCGCCAGACATGCACATGCCTCAACTCCACCCTCCCTGTCAACTCCTCCACCGCCTTACTGGTAGCCATCCCACCCCACATTATCACATCCTCCATGACGATCGACCCTTTCCTGACAACCTCAGTAAGGCTAACCATTTTGCTTCCCACCTATCTGAGGTCTTCTCCATTCCTGACAATCCCCATTTTGATTACTCCCTCTTCCCCACCGTCCTTGACTGCACTGACACCTTTGTCCCCCCGCTCTCCCCTAGCTTCCAGTACTTGGATCGGTTACCCCCTTAGGAAATCAACACTTCCATCACCACACAAGACATCACACTTGTCCTCCACTACAAACGCAACACCGCCCCTGGTCATGATTGCGTCACCTACCGTCACCTCAAGGAATCCCCTCCATCCTTCCTGTCTGTCCTTGATACCCTGTACAATGTCCTCCTCTCCACTGGATTTTACCCTGACCTGTGGAATACTTCCCGTGTCCTGCTGTTCCCTAAACCTAACAAACCCCTCTGATACCTCTTTCTATCGTCCAATCTGCTTCACCTCCATGTTCAGTAAGGTCTTTGAGGCCATCCTCTCTCGCCAGATTTACCGCCACCTTAACCAGCACCGCCTCCTTCCTCTTACCCAATGTAGCTTCCAGCCTTCCTTCTCTGCCGACGACCAGCTCCTTAACCTTACCAATCTTCTTTCCCTCCAACTTAACTCCCGTCGCTCTGCTATCATTGTTTCCCTTGATCTCCAGAACGCCTATGACCGTGTCTGGCATCCCGGGCTCCTCTTCAAACACCAGACCTATGCTCTCCCCATCAACTTCGTCTAGTTGCTTCCTTCCTCTCCCATCGTCCCTCCTATGTGACTATCCACAATTCCAACTCCCGTAATTTCTATCCCTCTGCTGGCGTGCCCCAAGGTTCTGTATCTTTCCCCTCTCCTCTATCTCCTGTACACTGCTGATATGCCCAAACCTCTCCCTCCTGTTAATCTTCTCCAGTTCGCTGATGACACCGCCTACCTAGCTCTTTATCCTACCCTTCAACGGTCCAAACGTACCCTCCAAACCCACCTTGACCAATTCACCGCTTCGTGCAACCAGTGGTTCCTCCATGTTAATCCCTCCAAGACCCAGGCGATCATCATAGGCCGCACCACCCGCTCCTTCTGCCTCCATGATTCCTACCTCACCATTTATGGCCATCCTATCCACCTCACTCCTACCCTCAAATACCTTGGCCTCACACTCGACCGCCACCTCACCTGGACTCCCCATCTCCTTACCATCCAAAACAAAGCTCACAAGTGCCTCCGCCTCCTGAAACTCCTGTCTGGCCGGATGTGGGGTCTGCATCCTTCCACCATCCTTCACACCTACAAATCCATGATCCACCCCATCCTTTGTTATGCCAGCGTCGCTTGGATTTCCGCCCCTCCCCGGTTCTATAAAGCCTTCCAAATCCTCGAACGTCATGTGCTCCGCATCGCCTTCTGCATTCGCCTTCTGTCCCCCTTGTGCATCCTCTACGACCTCATCCCCTTCCCCCAACTTCTCCTTTTCCTTGAACACATCTGCACACTATATATTGTCCACTGCCTTGATCCCCATCATCCCCTGGTGTCTCCCTTCCTCTCCACCACCAACCAGTTGCAGGACCTTTACCGTTTTCCTATCTCCACACCCTCCATCTCCTTTCCCAACACAACTTCCACCATCTATCCCTCCCGAATGATGAGCTTCACCCTAACATCTACCCTTCCTACCAACTCTAACCCCTCTTCCTACCTCCTCCTCAGTGCTTCCTCTCCTCCCCCTCCCTCCTTCTGAGCGGCCTCCACCTCCTACTCCCCCTCCATCTCTTGTGCCTCCTTTCAGTGTCTCTGCGCTCCCTCTTGCCTTGTCTTCTCTTCTCCTCTCCCGCCCCACGTATCTCCTGCCTCTTCGTGAACCCACAGTTGGCCCTCCTCTCTTCATCCTGCCATTTCCCCAGCTGCCCCATGCTCTCCCCTCCTTTTCCATCCTCTCTGACCTTTCCCTTGGCAGGTCCCACCTGGTAGTTTTATTCTTGGTCATGTGTGCTCCAAGTGGATGTTACGTGTGTTGTTTAGGAGTGTTTTTAATTCTGTGGCCAACTTTTAACCTGTGCTTGTGCATTCAGTGTCTTCTCTGTGTTTTAAGAATCGCCAACTGTGTTTTTTTACTTTCTGGTGACTTTTTTTAACTGTCCCCCATGAACGTCTCTATGTCAGTGTATTTTCACCTCCATTTTCTCCCCTTACTCTGTTTTATGTTCCCCTTTTTTATCTCTTATGTATGTACCATTTTATTCTTGTTTTAGTTGTCGTGTCACTTGGCTGAAGAGCAGCGGATTGTGCCGCTGACAACCCTCCCCTGCCCATATGGGGCAGGGGAATGAAATCACAATAAAGAAAAAAAAACATGTAGGGAGCAGTTCCAGCCGCCATACTAACACGCCAACCTCTGCAGCCACTATGGAGAGCCATCCATCGTCCCTGAGCCTCCAATTCTCCGACATCGGCCTCCTGTGGACTCAGGGCATAAGGACTAGGTATCCGCCGTTTGTTACTGACTTTGTGATTGTGTTGAAGTACTGCCATCTGTGGTCCCTCTGAACATCGACTGGTTCTATTTAACACTCTGCAGCGATATAAAATCGTACAGGACATATTATTTGAGGTGTTGGCGTATGCCCGTGGACTGCAGGAGACAATTATTCAGTATCAAGTATCGATCAAGAAGATCATTTATTTGTGTTCGTCTAATGTAGCTAATTTGCTTCATCAGTGGATATTAGTTGTAAATGATCTGTTTTATGCCTATTAAAATAAAGTGTCTATGGTTTTATCTCTACATGGGAATCTCGTCTGGTGTTGTGAATCCACATAAGGTCTGCACACTAACAGCTGTTAGAAAAACAAAAAACGAACGGATGGGGAAATAGACTGTAATGTGTTCCTTCACCGTCTCTACTTCTGCCTCACTATTAACTACTCCATTTCTTTAACTGTTTCTACATTTTTAGTAAGTGGCTCCAGATTTTGAATAATGATTTCTCTTCAAATGGCGTGTTAGTATGGCGGCTGGAACTGCTCCCTACATGTTTTTTTCTTAACAATCAGTAGCTTTTTCCCTAACAGAACTTCCAAATATAGTTTTACATACGTACTTCAACACTGTGCCATATTAAAGTAAAAATTTTCCTTAACGTGGAAGAATTATTCTGCTGTCGCATTAAAATTACACAGCATGTTTCTTGTGTATAACAATCAAATAAATACACTGGTCCAGCATGAACAAAGTTTAGGCAGGTTCCACTGTACTCAACAATAGCAAAACTGCTGTTGCAAAATACTATTGTTGGAGTCATAGAGTCGATTGACCTATTCCTTCAAATCGAAGATGCAATTTAACCTTAGCTCTTACTCTGTACCAACAAGTGTACGAAACAAATAAAAAATATATTGAAACAAAAACAAGTGGTAGTGATTCGATAGCTAGATTGGTAGAATCATTGGCCACTGAAATATATCAAGTCACTTGCAGCTCTTGTCATGCCCAATACATAGGACAAAAGGCAGAAACTTCCGAACGAGGTACACAGAGCACATGAGAGCTCTAAAGAGTGACAGCATATATTCAACTTTTGCAGAACGTCTAATGAACAAAAACTTTAACCCCACTAATATCGAAAACGATCTACACATTCTGACAAACAGCAACAGTCTATACCGACAACTAACAATAGAAGAAAATTACATCATACAAAAGGCTATGGTCGAAGGGAAAATGTAATAAACGAAAACACAACACTTTTCACCAACACACTCTTTACCGCTCTGAGAGAACTCACTAAGGACACAGAACAGAAAGCACACACAAGCAAGAGAACCACTTCCCCATCACACACAGAGACATAAATAAGGAACAGAAGTCGTCGTAATTCGCCTTACAGTTTTCATAGCCTTTCTCGCCACATGCGATGCACCTCTCGCGACACACGCGAACAGTAAGAGCGACTAATATTCTTAATCACAAACAAAGTGAGAAAGTCTTGTTTTTATGTATATAGAATCAGCTACATACCATCCAACGAATTTGAGTACACGAATAACTAAGTAACAGCTCAGTACACACCAAATAACTGGATTCCACAACACTACCGTAACCCCAAGTGTATACTGCTGACATACGAAATTACCTTTTAGTATTTTGTTTACCCACAGCCGATCACACAGTTGCAGATGACATGATGTTCGCTGAGTAATAACGGCAACAAAAAAAAAGTCCACAGAAAATATGTTGCAAACGGCGACATTAATTCTCAAAAACATGCTGTAACATACAATAAATATGGTAGTACGGAAGTATCCATAGAAAACTATATTTCAATAAGCGAATAATAAAAATGTAATAATGTGCCACTGTGTTTGTATAACCATGCTATTTTCTGCATGTTTTAGAATTTAGATTAAAAAAACCGATGATGGTGATATTTGTCCCCAAAACTAGTTTGGGAAAATGAAGAAATAAACTAATAACTAGGTGTTTTGCATCATGGAGGACTCAATTTCTGATATTGCTGTTTTTCCATGCAAACACGGACCAAATGGAAGAGTTCCAAGATAAAATTATTGTTAATAAAAGATATTTTTGCTATGTTGTCAGAAAGACACCAACTGAGAATTGTTTACACTATCATGATCTGTAGACATGAGATACTCAAAAATTGTATGAATATACAGACATGTTAGAAATGACATGATACGAATAATGACTGAAGATTGTCAGCTAAACAGCGAAAAGTTACTGAATAACATACTGACTGAATAAAAATCGATATTAACATTAATAAAATGGAGAAGGTACGATGTATTATAAAAAAAGAAAGGTTATGAAATGTCATATGGAACCAGACGGTACAGACAAATCAGATTATTAAAGAATGTAATGGAGATGAAAGGATGTGAACATTGAATAAAGTAGGCAAGAGGCAATGAGTCATATTATGGGAAACAGTTTATCCGGCAGATGACTTGCAATGTGCTCTCGCTTAATAAAAAACTGTTATTGAGTAGGCAACAAGTAATTGTACCATGAATTATTCGAGAAAGTAATGGAATGAACAATAAATGACTGGGTAAGTACTGAGGTAGGAGTGTACCAAAGAATTTTCTTATTATAATAGAAGCAACAAAGAAACTAAATTATAACATGGGTAAGGCTTATCATTAGTTCACATAGCAACAGTGACATAAAGATATGGTAACGGACATTATGAGTCAAAGGTGAGACGTAGAGAAACTATCCAATATAGCATGAGACCAAAATGTTGCCTTTGATCTGAGACACAATATTTTAAAATAGACACAGTGTGTATGTGCTGATTTGAGTTATATCAGCTATTAGAGACAGCCTGCAAAAAAGATTCATATAAGATATAGAATATACCTTGAGTACAGAATGAATAACGGTTGCAGTGCAGCAAGCGGAATATAGGACGCCTGGATTCGACGGGAACACACGTCCCAATGAAGTGCATATTAAGATAACGTCTACATCCAGGATCAGCGAGTGTATTTAGAAATATTTTAATGTTGATGTCTTTAAAAGGTATACGTAAACTTGTAACGCGTACAAATAACCATTCCATGTACAGATTCAGAGAACTTAACTATTTTCATTCTGTGGGTAACCAGAACGCATACCCCAAAAAGCAGATATGCAATACATTTCGACCAGCTCGCACTAAACGTCAAGACTAGCCGGAAGAAACGGAGAACTCCACGAGGGTGGTTTCTCCCCATTTTGTTGGTGGCGTGTCCTCCCATCAAGTAAAGAATGTCTGCCACTCCCTGGCATGGATACAAACGCTGCTGGGTTCTGTTCAAGACGATATAGGTCTAAGGAAATAAGGAACATATAAAATCCCGCGCCAGTGTCGGAAAGCCGACATTGGACAGACGTGTAGCACTTAAAGACAGTTGCAATAAACATAGACGTCAACCAGAAAAATCTGCTATTGCTGACCACTGTCTGTACACGGAACACAGTATGAACTACAAAGAGACCACGTAATGGGATTCCATCATTGAAGAAGCAGTCGAAGTGTGTGTAATTAACAGGTTGATTGGTTGGTTTAAAAGAGGAGGGAACGGACCAAACTGCTAGGTCATCGGTCCCTTGTTCCAAATAAAACAATGCCACAAGGGTGAGAATGAAACAAGCACGTCTAATAACACAAAACGGAGAGAAACGAAAAACAACAAGAACGACGGAAGGGCAATAAACACTTAAACAGACAAAAGGGGACACGAAAACCACAGAAACGCAAGAAAGAGGTAAAAGAGGTTGAAACGGCAAAACAGATTAGCATGGCTGGCTGACTATGATAATAAAAAGGAGAAGCCAGCCATTCTGCAACACACTAAAACCTCCACCCTAAAAGCACTATGGTGGAGGACACGGAGGGATAAAGGACATGCGCTAAAACTTAGATCAAATGATAAAACCCACCCTCACATATAAAACGTAAAACTAAATCAGCCGATGAGGCGTTTTCAGATAAAACTAGTGGCAACGAGTCGGTAACAGAAGATTTCGCCGCAGGACGGTCAAAGTGGGACAGTGCACCACAATATGGGCCACTGTCAACCGGGCGCAGCATCCACACTGAGGCGGGTCTTCACGGCGCAGGAGGTAGCCTTGGGTCGCACAAGTGTGGCGGACGCGGAGCTAGCAGAGAACCACAGACTCCCTGCGAAAGGACTGTCGCACATTCGTAGTCTCCTTAATGGCACGCAGTTTGTTGTGCATACTGAGACTATGCCATGCCGTCTCCCAATGGCGAAAAACATGGCAGCGTAAAAACAAACACAGGTCAGTTATTGGAATGCCGATCTCCATAAGCGGTTTCCGTGTAGCCTGTTTGGCCAGCCTGTGAGCAAGTTCGTTGCCTGGGATTCCCTGCAGCCATCGGGCAAGGAATGCTGTTCAAAATGCCCTCCATGGACATACTCGAAGCCGACGTGACCATCAGCCATCGAGATCAACAGTGGTAGAGAGACCCAGGCGGAAACCGCCCTGGCACAGAGCCAGTAGGACACGTGACTCCAGGACCCAACCCAACCGCAGACACACCATACATTCCAGCAGCTTACAAAGAACGTTGGTGATACTGATGGGCCGATAGCTATCCACATCAAGGGGGGTTTTGACGGGTCTGAGCACTGGTATGATGGTGCTTTCCTGCCAGTGCGACGGAAAGACGCCACCGCACCAGATCCGGTTGAAGATCACGAGTAGATGTCGTTTGTACACAGATGAGAGATGTTTCATCATCTGGCTGTGGATCCGATCTGGCCCAGGAGTTGTGTCAGGGCAATGTGCAAGGGCACCGAGGAGATCCCACTCTGTTAATGGGGCGTTATAGGATTCACTGTGGCGTTTATTGAACTAGAGGACTTTCCCTTCTATCCACCGTTTGCGAGTGCGAAAGGCTTTGGGGTAACTCTACGACACAGAGGCGATAGAATAGTGCTCAGCAAAGTGCTCAGCACTTGCGTCGGTTGATAACACGCCATTTCTGGTTGGTTCAAATGGCTCTGAGCACTATGCGACTTAACTTTATTCGATTTATTATGTTCGATCATAATGTCTTTTCTGGAGACTAGAAATCTACTCTGTAGGAATTAGCATGGGTTTCGAAAAAAAACGGTCGTGTGAAACCCAGCTCACGCTATTCGTCCACGAGACTCAGAGGGCCTTAGACACGGGTTCACAGGTAGATGCCGTGTTTCTTGACTTCCGCAAGGCGTTTGACACAGTTTCCCACAGTCGTTTAATGAACAAAGTAAGAGCATACGGACTATCAGATCAATTGTGTGATTGGATTGAGGAGTTCCTAGATAACAGAACGCAGCATGTCATTCTCAATGGAGAGAAGTCTTCCGAAGTAAGAGTGATTTCAGGTGTGCCGCAGGGGAGTGTAATAGGACCGTTGCTATTCACAATGTACATAAATGACTTGGTGGATGACATCGGAAGTTCACTGAGGCTTTTTGCAGATGATGCTGTGGTGTATCGAGAGGTTGCAACAATGGAAAATTGTACTGAAATGCAGGAGGATCTGCAGCGAATTGACGCATGGTGCACGGAATGGCAATTGAATCTCAATGTAGACAAGTGTAATGTGATGCGAATACATAGAAAGATAGGTCCCTTATCATTTAGCTACAAAATAGCAGGTCAGCAACTAGAAGCAGTTAATTCCATAAATTATCTGGGAGTACTCATTAGGAGTGATTTAAAATGGAATGATCATATAAAGTTGATCGTCGGTAAAGCAGATGCCAGACTGAGATTCATTGGAAGAATCCTAAGGAAATGCAATCCGACAACAAAGGAAGTAGGTTACAGTACGCTTGTTCGCCCAATGCTTGAATACTGCTCAAGAGTGTGGGATCCGCACCAGATAGGGTTGATAGAAGAGATAGAGAAGATCCAACGGAGAGCAGCGCGCTTCGTTACAGGATCATTTAGTAATTGCGAAAGCGTTACGGAGATGATAGATAAACTCCAGTGGAAGACTCTGCAGGACAGACGCTCAGTAGGTCGGTACGGGCTTTTCTTAAAGTTTTGAGAACATACCTTCACCGAAGAGTCAAGCAGTATATTGCTCCCTCCTACGTATATATGTCGCGAAGAGACCATGAGGATAAAATCAGAGAGATTAGAGCCCACACAGAAGCATACCGACAATCCTTCTTTCCACGTACAATACGAGACTGGAATAGAAGGGAGAACCGATAGAGGTACTCAGGGTACCCTCCGCCACACACCGTCAGGTGGCTTGCGGAGTATGGATGTAGATGTAGATGTAGATGTAGATGTAGATGTATATGTAGAACTCCTGAGGTCATCAATCGGCTAGAACTTAGAACTAATTAAACCGAACTAACCTAAAGACATCACGCACATCCATGGCCAAGGCAGGATTCGAACCTGCGACCGTAGCGGTCGCTCGGCTCCAGGCGGCCATTTCTGTTAACACTGGAAATACCTGTTGGGGTCTGGTACCCAAAAGCTCGACTGATCTTTGCCCATACTTGGGAAGGTGACGTATGGCACCCAGTGATCGAGACACATCTCTCCCAATACTTCTGTTCCCGTCTTTTGATAAGCTGGTGAACGCAGGCACAGAGCCGTTTAAAGGCTATGGGGTGCTCCAAAAGAGTGTGCCCCTTATGCCGCCATAGAGCTTTCCGACATTCCTTAATTGCCTCAGCGACTTCCGGCGACCACCAAGGGGCTTTCTTTCGCTGAGGGCACCCAAAAGAATGAAGGATGGCCTTTTTTAATCCACATCTGATTAGGTGTCCGTGGGCCTGGCGCTAGGGCAGTGACAGGAAGATGGTCACTACCACACAGGTCGTTATGTGCTCTCTAGTAGATAGATGGGAGAAGTCCAGGACTACAAACAGAGAGATCAATGGCCGAACATGTGACTTGTGCCACATTGAAATGTGTGGGGGCACCTGTATCTAAGGGGCAGAGGAAGAGTTGTGACAGTAAATTTTCGACATCTCTGCCTGGGCGAGTAAGTAAGATGCCACCCCACAAGGCGTTATGAGCGTTAAAATATCCCAAAACTAGGAAAGATTTAGGGAATTGATCAATAAGTGCAGCCAATGCGTTCAGGGGCACTGCACCATCAGGAGGAAGATATACATTGCAGACAGTTATTTCCTGGATTGTCCTTATCCTGATGGCCACAGTTTCAACAATGGTTTGAAGGGGCACAGGTTCACTGCATACTGAGTTTAGGACATAAACGCGAACTCCACCTGACACACTATTATAGTTGTTACAGTTCCTGTACTAGCCCTTATAGCTGCAGAAGCAGGGATCCAATGCAGAAAGCAGGTGTAAAGCTTAACAGTTTTCGTAGCTCAGACAGGCTGTGGAGAAAACCGCCGCAGTTCCACTGGAGGGTGACGTCATCTTGGGAAGGTATGGAACATTCAATGAGACCGTATATGCCTCAGGGTCACCTGCTGCCATCGACGTATTGCCTGAGCAGTCTGTATCCATTGTGTCCGCGGATCTGGCGAAATCTAGGTCCTTAGTGGAAGCCAGAATCTTCACCTCATCCGCAGACACAGAGCTTGAAGGTAGTGGTGGTGTGGGTTCCACTGCAATCCCTTGGTCTTGGGGATCTTTCTTTTGGATTTCTCTCTCTGCTCCTTGGGTTTCGCTGGCTGGGAGAACTTCACTGATTCAGTCTCCGGGACTGAGGATGAGTGTGAATCCCTACGACCAGCTGCTTTTGGCCTCTTCAGCCACTGGCGGGTGTTATCTTTCCCACTAGCAGAAACCTGGGAAGGGAGTGGCCAAAGGGACCACTTCCAAGTGAGAGGAGCTGGAGAAATCTTTCGCTTCTCTGGCGCAAAAGTGGGGACTGATATCCTCGATGGTTGGGGAGAGTTGTTTCCAAAGTAGGTGGTGCAGGAGCAACAGAGAGGGAAGTGCCCCCCACCATAAAGGCGGCAAGTGTAGTCTTCCGTCTTGAGAGGTGACTGGCTTTGACAGAGCTGATGGGGCCAGAACTGTTGTAACGGCAGCATAAGACAATGTCATGTGTACAGGATGTAGGCTTTCAAATTTTCTCTTAGCCTCAGTGTATGTCAGTCGGTCGAGGGTCTTGTACTCCATGATTTTCCTTTCTTTCTGGAGAATCCTGCAGTCAGGAGAACAAGACGAATGCTGCTCTCCACAGTCGACACAGAGGGGAGGCGAGACACGTGGAGTATTGGGATGTGATGGGCGTCCGTAATCTCGACATGTGATGCTGGAAGTACAGCGGAAAGACATATGGCCAAACTTCCAGCATTTAAAGCACCACATTGGGGGAGGGATATAGGGCTTTGCATCACAGCGGTAGACCATCACCTTGACCTTATCGGGTAATGTATCACCCTCAAAGGCCAAAATGCTTTGGTGGCAACCTGATTATTCGTCAGACCCCAGTGGACGCACAGAACGAAATGTACATCTTGCCGCTCTAAATTGGCGCACAGCTCATCGTCAGACTGCAAAAGAAGGTCCCTGTGAAATATGATACCCTGGACCATATTTAAGCTCTTAGAAGCCCTGATGGTTACAGAAACATCCCCCAGCTTGTCACAAGCGACTAGCGCCTGTGACTGTGAAGAGGATGCTGTTTTGATCAAGACTGACCCAGATCTTATTTTGGACAAGCCCTCCACCTCCCCAAACTTGTCCTCTAAATGCTCAACAAAAATCTGAGGCCCCATCAGCTCTCGAACATACAAGGTACCAGGGTGCATAACAGCTGCTGCCATCCTTAGGCTGACGTTCCTCCCATGGTGTGGCAGGGGAGGGGAACGGTTTGGGGTTGTACTTCTGTGCGTTGAATTGAGCTCATGAACGCTTAGAGACTGCTGGAGTTAGACCACGAGCAAGAGATGATGGGCTACACTTCATCGCGTATCATCTGCCTTGATGCCACCCGTTCCGACAAGGGGCCCTCCCTGTGGGCGCCACCCAGCCGGAGCAAAGGCCACCTGGCAGGGTGGCCATTGCTCGGAGTCCCAATGTCCCAGTGTGACAGGCAACTACTCCTTGGCATACATGGGGAGTTAACGGCGCAGGAATCAGCAGAGCGATCTCCTTGTGGTCAGGGGGCCACAACCAACAGGGTACATGTCGGCCCCACCACAACAGACTGGCAACCATGCTGGATATCAGGTTCAGTTAAGCAAACAAGTCCATCATCATCGTCAGCGTAGAAAACGATACTGCACAGTTGATGGAAAAATTCGCACCCTGGAGGGCGACCTCGCCCAGCAGTTGGAGAATGCCGATCCACGTCAACGAAAGATGCGATAGCTATCAGCGTATGATTGACACAGTGCACCGTGTAAGGCGCCCTTCCCCAATCGTCTCGCTCTTCGGGAAAATTTTGAAAAATGGATGTCAAACCGTACAGGGGAGCATCACATAAAGGCCGAAACGTTTGAGACTCCTTTTAGTCGCCTCTTACGACAGCCAGGAATACCTGGAGCCTATTCTAACCCCCGGACCTGCAGGGGGTTGTGTAACTATGAGCTTAATTAATAGGGACACGAGATTTCAAATCGGCAAAGCATGTGGACCATCATTCGCGGTCACAGACAAACGATTGCAATGAGGTAATACAGAAGGGGAATCGAAGCCAGGACAGTTATGCAGGGCACCAATACCCACGTGTGCATGCACACGGAATGCGCGGCTTGAGGGTGCGCTTTTCCCGTGCCTTGCACGCGTAGTCCGTGGCGCGCTACTTCCGCAGGGGCCCCTGGATGTCCACGTCTTCAACGACAAGTGTATGAAGATGTTACAGCTTCTTCCTGCGCTTTTCTGTGAGCCAGCGCACAATCTGGAGAGCCACAACACTTTCATTTCATTCATCCCGTATTTAGAGACCTGCTGTCTGGTATTCTGAAAAGCGCGTCGCAAATTCTTCAATTTTACTTGTAATATAACATTGTTTCACATTACTAGCCTAATTTGTTTTCCATAATAAAACAAGGGTAATAACAATGAGCTACAAAGGAAATTAAATTAGTCTTAGGAAACGGATTGTTAAAATGATAAAGGTTCGTAGTATAGAAGAAAATAACAGAAAGATAGGAAAGGGACGATCTGCAGATTTTACTTTACTGTTAAAATATAACATATACATTATGGTATCATAATCCGTGTTGTTGCTATTCCAGGTGGGAGGGCCTCGGCAGAAACATCGAGCCTCTTCAACCTGAAATAGCACACAAAATTATGTCTTCTTATATTACTAAATGAAATTCATCTTGTGTGGCAATGTGTGTGTTTGCTTGTATTGTTTAAGGCTTCAAATGGCTCTGAGCACTGTGGGGCTCAACTTCTGAGGCCATCAGTCCCCTAGAACGTATAACTACTTAAACCTAATTAACCTAAGGACATCACACACATGCATGCCCGAGGCAGGATTCGAACCTGCGACCACATCCAAAAAATGTCCAAATGTGTGTGAAATCTTATGGCACTTAACTGCTAAGGTCATCAGACCCTAAGCTTAAACACTACTTAACTTAAATTATCCTAAAGACTAACACACACACACATGCCCTGGGAGGACTCGAACCTCCGCCGGGACCAGCCACACAGTCCATGACTGCAGCGCGTGAGACCGCTCGGCTAATCCCGCGCGGCGCGACCGTAGCGGTCGCGCGGTTCCAGACTGAAGCGCCTAGAACCGTACAGTTTAACAGCTAGTATTACTTATAACTTATTTAAGTGCTTATGTAAGGTAGACTCTTTGGACTGTTTGTGTTTCTATATCTAGAGGTAGCTGTGCATGTTGTATGTGTGATGTTGTGTCGTATGTTTGTGTTGAATCTGTTACCGCGCGTTGTGGCGGCGCGGTTAGAGGCGCCATGTCACGGATTGCGTGGCCACTACCGTCGGAGGTACGATTCCTTCCTCGGGCATGGATGTGTGTGTGTGTGTGTGTGTGTGTGTGTGTGTGTGTGTGTGTGTGCGTGTGCGTGTTGTTCTTAGCATAAGATATTTTAAGTAGTGTGTACGTCTATGGACCGATGACATCGGCAGTTTGATCCCTTAGGAATTCACACACATTTGAAAATACAAACACATTTGATGCTGTTTCCCTTAACTAGTGCCGTAGGCGATAAGGGAGCCTCGGAACTTAAACTTCGAGCCTCACCTTCACGTATGACGTATTTCTTAGACGTAATGATTGTCTTGCTGCTTATATTAGTTACTTTCCTTTGCATTATTTAGTTATCATGTTTAATGATGATGATGATGATGTTTGGATTGTGGGGCGCTCAACTCCAGTCTCGCCACTTGAATGAGTGATGATGAAATGATGAGGACAACACAAACACCCAGTGATCTCGAGGCCGATGAAAATCCCTGACCCGCCGGTTATCATGTTTAAAGTGCAGCTTAGATACACAACCACCCCCTGACTTACTATGTCTTCTTTATATCTTATTTATTTCTTAGATGCTCCACTCCTTACGTTAAGAATCTGATGCTGTTGTGTTATTGTTATTGTGGTCCGTAGCTGTGTCTGAGTTTGTGTCCTCCCAATGATCTTATTGTCGTGTTTGTTATCGTCTGTTTAGGATCTGCCGTATGGGTTTCCTTGTCTATAAACGTCTTGCAGTGTTCTCGAAGCCTTATCAGCGTTGCTGCCTAGAGTACACAATTTTTCTTGGTATCGTAACATTTGTTTGATGTCATTACATTCTGTTAGAGGTGTACATGAGTGAGGATGTTTCAAAGTAAAGCCACGTGTTCAGGAGACCCAAACGTCCCACATGTGTGTGTAGCGCTCTGGCTAAGACCGAAGCGGTTCAAATGAGTCCGTGGCTCCAGAAGATAACGGGCAGCTGTCTCGTGGAAACATAGTGCAGCTTACAAAACACCTATCGATGCAATGACCATCGATAGGTGAAGAAAATATTGCATTGGGAAAGCCTCAAACAGGACAAAGCTGGTTTTTTAGGCGTCTCAATCGTTATGATGTCATATCTAGTAGAAAATGTGTTGTACAATGATATAAGTTGGCAGCTAAATTCAGTGGTAAATATAGATAACGTCTGCAAAATGTGCTGCGAATATTATTAAAGAAGAAATAAGTTAAGTCATCATGCCTGACGCTGCATTTAAAAACAAAAAAGTACTGTGTTCTGCCTTACGGCAGGTCTTGTCATGGGAAAGCCTCGTCAGAGAGCTCCACCGCATGAGCGTCTATGGAAGTGAGTCGAGTGGTGGTTTCCCGTTGCCTTCCACTGATGAATGATGAAATGATAATGAGGACAACACAACGTCCAGTCCCTATGCGGAGAATTTCTCCGACCCAGCCGGGAATCGAACCCGGGCCCCCTTTCGTGGCTATCCAACGCACTGACGCGCTGTACGTTCAGCTAGTGAGGCGGACTGACGCTGTAGATTCACTATAAGAACAGCAGAAATGTAGTAAGCGATGAACTTGTTTCAATTCTTGTGTGTGTGTGTGTGTGAGGGGTGGGGGGGGGGGGAGGGTTTTTAGCGAGTAATTGTGTATAGAGCCTGTCAGGAATCGCTAAGTGCTCTTATTCTCATGTACTGCATGAAAATTTTGTGTAATTTGTGCCCTTTGTGACACTGCCTTAAGACAATACGCACAGTTTATAATTGTAGGATTGTACCTCTTAATGAGTAGATTTTGACAGCATTTAAAATTACTAAATTTTGAGAGTAATTGTATGAAATACTGAGAATCAAATTTATGTCGCACTTCGAAGTCATTTCAAAGAAGATCTGCAACTGGTGGCCGTTTAGCAGTTTAGTCACGTACACTGGTATGCAAAAGTTAAGGGTGGATGTAGCTCGCTCACGATGAGTCAGTGGCAACCAATACGGATCAATGAGACACGGACCATACATAGAAAGAACCGCTACAGTATAGTACAGAAAGCAATTGAAAGAATTACACATTGAGATAAACAGAAATGACACTTTTGTTGAAAGACAGTAATAAGTGTGAAGTCACCACGGTTCATGATGGCCCTCCGGATATTACAAATGGTGGAACATGTGCGGTCACCAAGGACGGAAGTGCATCCTCTGCAGAGTGTTCCCACGCTGGACACAAGACTAGTAAGGAGTTATTCTGGTAGGGTGGTCCATTTATCCACCAGTGCGGTTGACAACTGCTGGATGGTCGTTGTTCTATGTGGACGTGCTGCAATACGCCACCCCAACGCATCTCGACGGGGTTTCAGTCGGGGGAATGGACACACCAGTCGGTTCACCAAATGTCCTCTCGTTCCAAGGATTTCTCCACCCGTGTTGTTCGATGCGCTTGCGGATTTTTACCCATAAAAATGAAGTCATGGTCCAATGCACCCCTGAAAAAGATTTGTATAGGGATAGAGTACAGTGTCACAGCAAAGTTCAGTAGGAAGTGTACCGTGTTCAGACAGTTGTAGGTCAGTACACCCACACCACACTGTATGTCCCCACACCATAACATTTGGACCACTGAAATGAAGGTGTTCGACAATGCCGGATATATTCTCACATGGCGGGAGATTGGAGCCAGTTGTGCATCGAGAAATGTTGTCTAACAACATCGTTTTGATGGTCCAGGTGTTATGTTGCACTCCGTCTCCAGGCCAAAAGTGGCCCATCGGGACCATCCGACCGCCGTGTCACCCTCAACTGAGGATGTGTATAGGAGAGGCCTGTGGTCAGCACACCATTCTCCCAGTCTTTATGATGGTTTTCTCTGACCGGAGCAGCTGCTATTTGGTCGAGCAGCTCCTCAATTGGCATCACGAGGCTGAGTGCACTCCGAAAATGGCAACAGCGCATGGCCGCCCGGACGGTCACCCATCCAAGTGCCGGCCACGCCCAACAGCGCTTAACTTTGGTGATTTGACGGAAAAGGTGTTATGTTGAGGGGAGGTATAGTGTTGTGTGGCTGTACTGATTTCCTGGTGTCCGAACATGGTAATCTCACTGGGCAATGTTATTGTAGTACAGGGTGAGTCAAAAAAGACTTTACAACGTTGGAATGTGAATTTTATTGAGATAACTTACAGAATCGGTAGATGTTTCATTTTGCAGCAAACTACCTCAAGTTTCCTGTACAACTGTCAAGCATCATTTTGGTTAGATGTGACTACGATAGGCGGTGTGGCAAACATTCCACTGGTAATCAATTTCTTCCCACTTTCGAAATCGGGAGTCACTTGTGCAATGGCAGCTTCGGTTCGATTTTTCAGGTCGACTAAATTGTTTGCCAGGGGAAGAACATACGCACGGTCTATAACGGAACCTCAGAGTAGGAAATCCACCGGTTTAAAGTCTGTGGAGCGAGGTGACCATGCCATTGGCCTTTTACGAAGAATCCACCGACATGGGAAGCGAATATCGAGAAATCCTCGAGGATATGGGATGCTGCGCCCTCTTACCGGTAGTAAACTATCCCATACAGACCATCTTCAACCATATGCGGAATTAAAAAGTTTTCAAACATATCCGGATACAGAATAAAAGCGACATACAGCTAGCACACTCAGCACCAGCGAAAGCAACCATTTTAACTGTGCAGTACAGTGGCGCTCCTGGTGGCGGAATGGGGTACTAATGCACAACGTGAATCATATTTGAGGTTGTTTGCTACAAAATGACATCTGCCAATTCTGTACGTTATCTCAGTAAATCAGCAAATTTCTATTTCATTCCATAGTTGTAAAGTTCTTTTTCACTCGCCCTGTACAATATTCCTTCGCCATGTGCGTCTTGTCAGACCTGCATTAGTACGTCACTACGTTTTTTTTTTTTTTTTTTTTTTTTTTATGTCTTGGCACGAGCGGATATTCGGCGAAGGGACTGGCCTTTCCATTCCCTATGAAGCACGTGTGGGATGCGTTGTGCAGATATATTGCACCACGTCCGTAAGCACCAACGAGGATCCAGGCGTGCTAATGAAGGAATGGAACGCCCCACCAGAGCTCCATACCAACCTTACTGCCTGCATCGGAGCAATTGCAGAGCATGCAGTGACGTCTGTGATGAGCACACGGCCTACTAGGAACTGCGTCCCATCTTTTGTAATGTCTGCGGGAACGTAATGAATCGTAGTGACTTCCTTGCAAGTATTGTCTTTTATTTTCTGTTCGTCTCACTGCAGACTTCTTTCAGCTACCTTCTACACTGCACCGCACTGTAGCAGTAATTTCAACGTGTGCTCCAAGTTTCATTGACCTAACTACATAGTGTACATAAAGTCCTGGATTACTTTCAATTATTTATTGCACAAGAGCTAAACATTGTATAGACGTCATACATATTGCATTTTGAAGAGAAACTCTGATAGTTTTTCGTTACAAAAATTCGAAATGCGAACCATGAGTGACCCCGCAGACGTCAATGCAGCAATCGAATTCACTCGCTAATCGAAACTTAAAACGCTTGTCTTTGTCGTCGATATTGAGCTTCTGCACTAGCTCCAATTTGAATGGTTTCGTAGACAACTTCTGTCGCAGGACTTTACACACTGCCATTGGAGCCATTTCGAGTTCACGGGATGCACGACGCACCGACTTCTTTGGACTCCTTCTGAGTATCTCTCGTACGCGCTCCACACTTACTTCGCTCTCACTGGGACGTCTGTTTCTCTTTTCCGGACACAAGCAACCAATCGTAACGAATTGCTCCATGTTGGTGGCTTCTTACTGTACTTGGTTGTAAACATCTGTTGAATAGCTCTAGCACACTTGTTTTTCTGGAACTCCAACACACAGAAAGCTCGCACCTGAACTCGCAATGTTTGCGACTAGCGCTGACTATCGGAAAACTACCAAACTACGCTGTGGCGGTGTACATTAAAAAAAAACTTCCAGGGTTTCTCTTGAAAATGACGTACGTATGATATCTGTACAATATTTGGTTCTTGGGCTATAATTAATTGAAAGTGTTCTCGGACTTCATATACACCCTGTATTTGGCAGTCACACCTCATACAAAAGTTACCTTCATTCCTAAGTTTTGGAGATGGACACCTAAGGAAAATGTAGAACTACTGCCGTGGGTCTCCATCACACTGTTGTGTATTTAACAAACTCCTTACAGCCTTCTGGAAACACATTTTCGTCCAAATTAAGTACGCTGCAGGCGCTAGCGCCGGTGGAACACCCACTACTTCGTTAATGAGCGTAAAAGGTGACGCAGTATCATTTCATATCGAAGATACAAAAAAAGGAAGTGCCGAGAATGGAACTGATATGGTGCCGGGATCCAGGGCACATCCATGAGCCAGGTCTTGGTTTTACGTGCCATCAGATAACGTCTCTTTCCAACGAAGTACGCACAATGAACAGGCAGCGACTGTGTGACAAAGAAATCTACGTAATGAGGTTCTGAAACAATTTCACAGAATCGTACGCCAGCGCTTTGTGTACTGTTCAGGAAAAACAAAACGGTTTCACGGAATCGGTCTGACGTGCGAGCGGTGATTAGTAACTTAAACAAACAGTTCGCCGGGCTGTTCCATAACGTGGGTACTGAGACGGTCTCAGAAACATCTGACGTAATATTTTCCGTGAGCGGGAATGGTTTTGCATCGAATTATTATCAGTCTCTATCGCTTAATCGTCTCCGTCTGTAAACAGCTTTTGTTTTAAAGTTTCTTTAGCAGATATAGCAGCAGTTATAATGAAGGATTGTCCTGCTGTTTCACTTCCGTTTCACTCAAAATAAGAACGGTGTTCGCAATTTAAATGCGCTACCTTTTATGTCCTTTTCCGTTCTTTAACCCACTCGGGTCCTCTCCCTCCTTCCGGCCAGATGTTCTTGAAACCTTAACAAGATTTCGTGGAAGCGAGAAAGAAAGAGCCCTGAGTCTGGCTACCAACCTTTATTACAGGATTTTTGTGAACTTTACGTGCCAGCAAATTACAGTTCCACAGAAAAGAGTCTCTATAATTGAAATTCACAATTTCCGTAAATGGTACAAGAGCGACGAAAAATGGCGCTTTCGCTATTATATGCGTCCTCATTTTATCCTAAAGAGTTATATTAGCATGCAAGCACACACACACACACACACACACACACACACACACAAAACAATTTTTATGTAAATTATTTGGCATGTAAGCACACCTAAACTTTGCAGGCGCTACGTAGAACATTTATGAGGACGTAAAAACACAGGAAAACGCCACTGTTCCGCACATTAGTCATCAATACAGTAACGAGATCTGAGTGGAAAAATGGAAACACTGCAATCGTCAGATGAAGCAGTTACCTACGACTAAGTACTGTCTGGGAAAATCTGAACATATATTCATACGGTTCTTGATAAGATTTAAAAGCGGTGCAAAGATTGGCAACCTGTTTTGAATGATCATAAACGTAAAACTGCACACACCACAGAACGCCAAAACGTCCTGTCATACTACCAAAATATCAGTCAGTTACAACTGCAGTCAGCCAACTCATACTAATACCTTAGTGTACCAGTTTGTGGAGTGATCAGATACGCTTATTCATAGATAAACCAGATAACACACTTAGGTTCAATTTGCTGGCTGGTCTATTTAGTAACTGAACTAATTGCACCAGTAGGAAATTTAAGCACTGATTTACTGAAATGATGTCTTGTTACAATCAAATTCAAAACCCAGTCAATTAGTTTTATAACGCTCACTTCGATACTGAAAAAGGGACTAAATGAGTATCTCATACTTGCATAAATGGTGCAATTTAATGAATGGCATACACAACACTAATTAGTGAATATCGATAAACATGAAAATCACTCTTAAATTCTTTTAAAATCAGTGTATTAGTGACCAACTTACAGTCGACCACTTTGTGATGAGGGTCGAGGTCCCTTTGTGTAGTAACGATCGTTGAATACGAAATAGAAGAACCCTGCGTACGATCAATCACTTGGAGCAATCACAAACATACGAAACGTTCTCACCAACACTGCAGACACACACCCATGTCTAACTCCAGCCGAAACCTTTAGCCATACTGAGTGTCCGTGAATGATTGTCTAAACATTCATGGTGGCGTCTGTTCGTTCTATATCGTGTCTCCCTACCACTTTCGAACAACGACGCTCTGAGCGTATTTTTTTAGGGAATTGACTAGATTGAACCTGGGACCTGTTGCTGGTATGGAGACACCAGACCACATATTACATGTAGGATTCAGAAGAGTTCAGTGAGACTAGCGATAATATAACCAAATACTTAATGATTTCAGCGTCAGCTCCACTGCACTCCCTGTAAAAGAATCTTAATACTAACTAAATTTAGTGGAAGGGGTTCGAGGCTTTCCTATTTTTAGTTAGCTGGTGAAATAACGTCGAAAAAGCAGTTAAGTTTACCATTGGAAATTTTATTCTACTCGCAAAACATTGTTTATAAATTGCACTATTGATAAGAGGAAGTGTTTTAATACAGGATGGTAAAAACCAACTGCGTTCAACAAACATGTGAACGAATATTCCCTGAATGGGTTTCCAAGTTCTACAATGGATCGAAGGGTGACCTATGCCATATCACGTCTATAATCTAGGTTTAAATTAAATTTCACAAAAGAGAAAACTATCAAAATGGTCTACAGCCACCCTCAATTATCTTTAATTACTTATCTAACTTGTCGTAAATTACAGTGGCTGATGTGGCTTCTCAATAACTATATAACAGAAAAATCATCGGGTTTCAGATCTTTACTTCAAGAGCCAAATGTGAACACCATGAGTTTCAATTTACGATCGAGACTAGCATTACGCAAAAAGGGGGTGTAACAGATGAGACTTATGCAGTTCTGAGTGAAGCCTTATGCGCTCAAAAATGCGGCATCGCGTGCGTTCCTTATCTTGTCGGTGTTTAGGCAGCATCAGGGCGGCAGAGGGCAGCACAGCTCCGCTCACCTCGCCATCTCGGAACTAACTCTCCCCTAACTTCTCCTTACTACAATTTACCGAAGTTGGTTTAAAAGAAACTATCTGGCTCTGTTTTCATCTGACCAATCAGGGTCTCAATGTAAACCTTAAGCTCCGCCTATAAAAATTCTGTCTGTCCAATGAGAAACGTTATACTTTTCGTGGTGGGGCAATGTTTTTGAAGTTTACAACTAATAGAGACGCGAAAAAGTCTCACACTAAAACCTGCACCTGGTGTGATCCTTTTAGCGTTATCGTAACATCTATACTGTTTTTTCTGGAGGGCTCTAGCTTTTAACATGGGCTGGGGGGTGGTCCTTGACGTTACAAAGACGCAAAAAAGTCTCACGCTAAAACTGGTGGGTGGTGTCGTCCTAATGGTTAGCGGGCGACGTGGGTGTCCAGTCCGTCCCTTATCGTAGGGCCTTCTAGCTTAACACGGTTCTGCTCTCGGCTTCTGTTCTCGTTTCTCCCCTCGAAACTGAGTCGGTCTCACGGTGGGAAGGTACGACATGCATTTAGGCATTCTTGTGTTAGTCTGTGGTATTCCATTTGCTCACTCGTTACTCGTATTACTTTGGTTAATTTAATGTCACGATTTATTCGGAGCTAAGTGACATACTACTGGATTTTCTTATCATGTCAGGGTTTTCATAGAAGGTGTTGGATTTGCCTGACATCTTACAAGGAGAACTTCGAATTTATTCGCAAGCACTGAGTCTTCACCGCCAATGCTCTGATTGGCTGGAAAACTTCCAGAAAGGTCAGACGAGACCACGCTACCGCTCTGCGTCTCAAAGAGACAACTCAAAGAATCTACAGTGCAAATATATACTGGTTACAGTAATATCTTTTCAAAGTATCAGCAATGATAAGCTCTCCAACTACTGTAGGAAAATTCTGTAAAAATTGAAGGTGGCCGTTTGACAGGAAACTTTCACCACTTACTGGTTATGGAATGAAGCAGAATTGGAATGTGCTCTGCAGCAAACCAGCAGCTTACAGACTGATTAATAAGCGTTCTACACAAATGAAGACTACCTAATGTACAAAATTTATGTTAAAATGATGAGACCGATTTTACAGGAATCAAGAGTAAATTCATGATTGAGCCTGTAGATTTAACGTTACACAAAATTGAATCGTGGGAAGCTGTGTTCAAATGAAAAGGAGCAACGTGCTGATTAACGCAACAAAAACGTGAAGAAACAATTATTTAAAACATTAGCTAACAAAGTGAAAATTAATTAATAGCCCAAAAATTTGCTGCAAAATCGTAAAATAAAATTATATAGTGAACATAAACTATACACAGAAAAACTGATTAAATTCCTAACATAAAGTAACGACATTAATGATGATCAATGAACTTTCTCATGGCTCAAGTTAATTGTTTGAGTGGATACAGCCGAACAGCATGAGTACATTAACACAGCGCCGAGAGCAGCGGCGTTTGCTTTGACTCGTCAGTGCTACTAGAAAGCAATACTGCGTGAAATAATCGCAGAAACCAATGTGGGTCGTTCGACGAACGTATCCGATAGGACAATGCGGCGAAATTTGACCTTTATGTGCTATGGCAGCTGACGAGTGACACAAGTGCCTTTGCTAACAGCACGACATCGCATACGGCGCCTCTCCTGGGCTCGAGACCATATCGGATAGCCCCTAGACGCCTGGAAAACCCTGGCCTAACCAGATGAGTTGTGATTTCAGTTTCTAAGGGCTGATGGCAGGGTTCCGATGTGGCGCAGACCCCACGAAACCATAGGCCCAAGAAGTCAACAATGCACTGTGCAAGCTGGTTATGGCTCCATAATGGTGTGGACTGTGTTTGTATGAAATGGACTGGGTCCTCTGGTCAAACTGAAGCGATCATTGTCTGGAAATGCAGATGCTCCGATACTTGGCGACCATTTGCAACCATTCATGGAATTCGTGTTCCCAAACAGTGGTGGAAAGTTTATGGGTGATAATGCGCCATGTAATGGCGAGCACAATTCTTGTGGACAATTCGACTGAATTATTTGTCCACTCAGATCCTCCAACATGAGAATGCCATCGAACACTTATGGGACATAATCAAGGGGTCAGTGTGAGCACAAAATCCTGCACCGGCAACATTTTCGCAATTATTGACAGCTATAGAGCCAGCATGGCTCCGTATTTCTGCAGGGGACTTACGAAGACTTGTTGAGTCCGTGCCACATCAAGATGCTTCTCTATGCCGGTGAAAAGAACGTCCAACACGATTTTAATAGATACCCCTTCACTTCTGTCACCTCAGTGTGTAGGAAAATGAATGTGAATCAAACTTCATGTAGCACTAAGATGGGTACTGTCCTACGCATTCAATAAGAACATAGTAAAGTGCAGCAACAAAGGAAACAATTTGTACATAAAGAGGAGTAAAATATTTTCAAAGCATGAAATAAACAGTGAAATTATTCTTTAAGCAAAATAATTATTAAGATACAAAGTCAGGAAATCCCTCACAAGTAATAAATGATGTAGAACTTCCATTCGATAAGGCACCCATCATTGGAATGAGAAACACTTGTACAACACACCTAAACAAAAAGTACAATACAAAACAAGAGAAATCTAACAATCGGAACCAAAAGGAATGAAGTTGAAATTAAGGTTGAACGACGTACCCTTCTTACTTCAATATGTTGCATGATATAAATAATATTCACAAAAAGAAGAATTGCGAAATAACAGGGAATGAAGCAGTTTTTAAGTATCACCAAGTATTGGGTTGTCTTTGACACTTCACCCTAACATACTGCGAATCCAGTGTTAATACCAGACGAGCAAATGAAGAAAGAGCAAAACATAATTTAGTCTTATTGATGAGCTGTTTTGGGTGAACTCACTTTTAACGATGAGAGAGCACACCGAACATATTATGTTGCAATTTAATGCCCAACAGAAGACTCTAACTTCCAACATTTCTCACATAATTTCTTTTGTGTGGTTACTACAAATTATCCTGCACTATTAACTCTATGAATTTCTTTGTTTTGGACATAGAGGAGAAAGGAAAAACACTGAAGTTACGTTTGTTTGCAGTTTTACATAGTCCCATGCACACATGGGGTACTCTATCGAGCTTCTGTGCCTTGACTCATAGGGAGGATGCACCATATTAGCAAAGCAAGTTAACATCGAGTGACGTCATTGGTTGACCATGTCACAGGTATTTTGGCAGTTTCTGTGACATGCCCCATACCACGCAAGTTTCATGCAGTATGTGGATGGATCCACAGGCATCGTGTTCTTCATAGATATTTTCATAATCCAGTTAGCAGCTCACCTACACTGGTAAGTGCTGTCAGCGCTTACGGTAGGTGAGTGCCTTTCTGAACGGCAATGTGATGCAATTTGAGTACTTCCAAGTGGAATACTCGTCATCTCTTGCAGGCCACTGATAAGCTGACAAGTTAGCCCATGCTTTGTGCATCTGTGTGTCAACCGCAGTCACCTCAATTGCATCTTGAAAGGCACGTGACGAATACGAAAACAGTAGTAGGGAAATGGATATGTAAGGACAGCCTGCTTTGTTGCCTGATTGCCGATTAAGTTAGATGATGATGTCAAGCAATATTTCCAAATTTAACTGGCACTCCATTACCCACCCCTCCGAAGTCACAATCAAAGATGGAGGACAGAGCCAAATTGTCCAAAGTTTAATAGTGGACGGAAATAAAATATGGTGGGAGCTACAAAAATCCGAGATGGCGAACTAGGTGAACTGTACTAAGTGTAGCACTTTCGAATCCTGCCTCGTGCATGGACGTGTGTGATGTCCTTAGGTTAGTTAGGTTTAAGTAGTTCTAAGTTCTAGGGGACTGATCACCACAGATGTTAAGTCCCATAGTGCTCAGAGCCATTTTGAACTATGACAGAAGACAGCATTATTCTTTAAGCAAAACAGATTTTTTCTGTAGGTGGACTGCGGTGCAAATGAGGAAATGAAATTTTACAGTAGTCGTATTCAAAGAGAGATGTTATTGACCAGTATAGTAGTGCAAGTGAAAACCTGTTTACCAGCACGTTTGTCCACCTTTTGGTTTTTTGTTTTGCTTTGATTTAGGGTTTAAAAAACAACAAGGGGCATACGCGCCCAAGTCAGAACTATAGAACACGAAGACAGAGAGGAGTTATAAAACGACTATACGTCAGTCCCAGGTGACATAGTAAAAAACCATGCAGAAACAGGTCAAAACTGAAAATTTAATGGCCTTCGCATATTGCTCTGGCGGATAAAAAGTAAAACACGGTCGACAGCCAGTGCGTCATTTGCTAAAATGGCCAATAATTCAGACGGCAAACACAAGCGGGAACGTAAATGGTTGAAATGAAATGATAGAATTGTTGGCCGGAAGGTCCTATTCGGGTTGGGGCGCCAGTCAATGCCACATTTGGCGACTTGCGGCCGATGATGACGATGAAATGATGATATGGACAACATAATACCCAGTTCCCGAGCGGAGAAAATCGCCAACCCGGTTAGGAATCGAATCCGGACCCAGTGCATGGGAGGCAAGCACACTACCACCCAGCTAAGCATATGGACACGTAAAAGGTTGAAAAATGGGTATTCCATTAGGAAGTGGTGAACAGTTAAAACTTGGGCGCAATTTGTACAAAGTGGTGGGGTAGCGCCACTTGTCAAATGACGATGGTTAAAAAGACAGTTCCCAATACACAGCCTAGTTAAAATGACCTTCCCTAGGAGGGAGGACCGAGCCGAGGTCGTCCAAGCCGCTGGGAGAGGCTTAATAAGCCGGAGCTTGTTCCCATGAAGGGAGGTCCATTGGTGATGCCAAAGGGACACGACCTCCTCACGGACAGCAACACAGAGAACAGCGGAGGGAATATAGGAAATCCTAGGCTGAGGTACGGGCACTGCCGCCTTGGTAGCAGCGTTAGCTGCCTCGTTTCCTGGCAGACAGACATGACCAGGGACCCACAGAAACATTACACTGGCTCCACCAAGAGTGAGCAAGTAACAGTTTTTCTGGACCCATTGCACTAAGGGATGGGGGGTGTACAGTGCACAAGGGCGCTGAGTGAGTCTGCTGCAGAGAACACAAGTGAAAAGGCTGAGTCGCCGGATGTACTCCGTGCCCTTATACAGGGCGAAGAGCTCGGTTCTAAAATACTGAGCAGTGTACCGGAAGCCGATATCGAAAGACACAGTGTGTACAAAGGTACCACTGCGAAGTTCTATGCGAAGGTCGTGAAACTGAAGGCGATAGACTGAGGTTGGAGTAATGTCCTTAGGAAGAATGAAGGCCAAGCATGATATGGGACGCTTCACGAAGCCAAGGTGGTGGAGCGTTCACACCCACCGGGAAGGTTGCAGGTAAACTGAAGCACAGAGGAATACACTCGGGACGGAACCCTGAGGAACACTGTTTTCTTGGATAAAGGTGTCCAACAAGGCAGAACCTACACGAATCTTTAAAACTCAGTCTTTTAAAAATGTCTGAAGGAAACAGAGCGGCCGGCCACGGAAGCCTCACGTGTAAAGAGTACGGAGGATGCCAGTTCTCCAGCAGGTCTCGTAGGCCTTCTCCAAATCGAAAAACACGGCCACAGTCTGGGATTTCTGCAGAAAACCATTCATGACATGGTTGGACAAAGTAACGAGATGGTCAATCCACACTGTGCATTCGTCAGTAAATTGCGAGACTCGAGCCACCATACCAGCAGGGTATTAATCATACGTTACATCGACTTGCAAACGCAGCTGGTAACAGAAATTGGGCTGTAGCTAGAAGGAAAGTTTTTGTCCTTACGGAGAATAGGTGTGGGTATGACTGTTGCTTCACGTCAGCGACCGGGAAATGTGCCCTCTGTTGTTAAAAAAACTGGTGAATTGTTAAAAAACTGGTGAATGAAATTCAGCTAGTTCTTTTGCTATCCCGAAGAACACGACGACCCTTTGCACGCATATGTTTACAATGAGTGCAGTTTTCCATCATAGGATGACGGTTGACAAAGTGGAGAGCGTGCATGCATATGGGATAGGAGTGAGCAAAGTGATAGCATGTGGGAAATGGTCACCCGCGTAGGTGTCAGAAAGAACGGACCACTCAAGACGATGGGCAAGCTGGGCAGTGCAGAAGGATAGGTCCAAATGGGAATAGGTGTGTGAGGAGTCAGAAAGAGTCTCTTCTGCCTTAACAGAAGAGGTTAAGTTGGTTAAGAAGGTCAGCCAAGGTGGCACCTCTCTCACAGGTCCTGGTGAATCGCAAAGGGGATGATGTGCATTGAAGCCACTGAGGAAAAAAGTGGGCGAGTTAGCTGCCCAATAAGCCGAAGTAAGTCTGTCCTGGTGAAATCGAATGACGGAGGGACATGAATGCTATATAGGGAAAAACTCAGGTGGAGAAGTAAAAGGCGAACTACAACAGATTGAACATGGGTAGTCAGGGAGATGGTTTGACTATGAATGTCATCACGTGTGAGCAGCATGACTCCTCCATGAGATGGATTGCTGACCCCAATGGGAAGGTCAAAACGAATTGGTAAGAAATGTGAAAGGTCAAAGCGATCGTGAGGGCGCAATTTCGTTTCCTGAATGCAGAATACAAGGGGACACTGCAATGCTAAAAACTGCCGCAAATCCTCTGTGCAAGGCCGAAGGCCGCGAACGTCCTATTGGAGGAGTGGAGCAGAATCATGATGAAGAAAAGATGTAAGGGTGTCACGTCGGCGGCTGCCGAGTGACAGCCGGTGAAGAATCGCTACTACGGGGCAAAGAAGCAGAAGGATCCTGCTCCATGGGGTCCACAGAAGCATCGGCTTGCTTGTGCGGTCGGTCTCTGGAGGCCAACGCTGAAAAACTGTTGGTGGTGTGCACTGGCGACACGGAGGTCAGCCAGGCTGAGGTATCATGTGTCGACACCGTCGAAGAGTATCTTCGATTTGGTGAAGGAGAAGACCGTTTGCCTTTGATGGACTTCTTCAAGCCTTTCCGGTTGGAGGAAGACGCGGATGTTGTTTGGCTGGAGGGATGGAGGAAGTCTTCATGGGAGTACTCCTTCTGTCCTTTCTGGCCTATTGATTGTGTAGCTGGTGGCTTCGCCCCATGAGGCGAGAGTTTGACTGCTTGATGCACAGTTATACGGGGGGATTGCGATGCTATCTTGACACTGGGCGATTTCACAACCTCAGAGCTGAATGGGAGATTGGATATCTGCATGTCCATGTCCTTCGTTGAGCGAGGGGTAACAAGAACAGAACTATAGATGCCAGACGAGAGAACACAGGGTTTGTGGCTAGGCAGTAACTTGTGAGCGGCTGGGTGAGGCACTTTTTCTTTTACCCAGACATCTTGGACAGCCCGCTCATCAATACACACACGACAATCCCGAAAGGAGGCGGCATGACCCCCACTGCAGTTGATACAGCGGGGAGAAAGACAATCGCCCTCATGCGCATCCCTGCCACAGGTTTCTCATTTGGCTGGGTGTCGGCAAGACGTTCTAGGTTTGTGGAAACGATGACACTAGTAGCAGTGCATCAGGTTCAGAATGTACGGCTGAACAGTGATAATTTCATAGCCTGTTTTGATCGTGGACTGAAGCACCACTATCACAGGTGAGAAAAAGTGTGGGTGGGCAATAAGGAGGAATCTACCTCTTGTATTACATAATAGACAGATAATAGACAGCAATGACACCCTGATAAGAGAGGTAAGATGGAGCTCAGCCTCAGTCAGACGGTCGAGCAGACTGGTGTATATTACGCCATGGGAATTCAAAGTTCTATGGGCCTCAACACGAACAGGGTAGCTGTGGAGAAGTGAGGCAGCAAGCAGTTGTTGTGCTTGAGAATCAGAAGTAATCTGCAACAGCAAAGTGCCATTCCGTGAACAACAGGATTTCACAGAGCTGGCAATTGCATCGACGCCTTTCTCGGTAATAAATGGACACCATGGAGTACTGTATTGCAGCGGGAAGGGTCTTTGAATCATTAGCCTCATTGCGTTTAAGTTTCGTAGATATTGATTGGGGAGATGATTGACTCATTGAAAGAAAATCCCCCAATATTGCCAGCGTCTCCATTGGCACACTTCTTCCAACTGGGGCCCCCTTCACAAGAGGACGCACCCGTCTTAGGTGATCGTTCATACCTCAGGTCCCGAACACATGACAGAGAGACCAATCGGCAATTTGGGAAGGTTGCAGCTCAGACAGTCACCCCTCCCTGGGCCTGGCCTCTACCAGGGGCTACATTACCCTACGTGTCGATCCAGGGCTGGGAAATGCGCGTTACCCAGTTACCTGTTACAAGTCAGATGCGTGGGCTGGCCTTCAGGAGTGCACAGGGAGGAAGAAGAAAAAGAGGAACCTCAAAGGCCAAAGCGGAGGAACCAGAGAAGAGAAGAAATAAAGAAAGGAAAAGCGAGCGAAAAACAAATGTGAAACTGATCTTTTATGAGCCACAGACTATGTAGAACATCCCCAATAACACCCCACACATGTTCCCCAAAGGAGGGGAAAAAGAATAGAAAGAGGATAGACATGCAGGAAGGAAGGGGAAAAATTCTGCAAAGGCTGGGGCTCCGTGGTAACCAAGCACAAACCCACCAAAGAGTGGCGAGCCCCCTGGCGTTTGTCCACCTTCTGCGTACAATACAGTGTCGACTTTGGGTGACATGAATTGAACAAGACTTTGCTTGACAGGTTTCCTGAGGCACATGGCATCAAATGTTTCCAAAATCCTCATCTGATTCCATTGTGTCAGTTGGGATGTTTTCGATCATTCTGATAGAATGCATGGTAATCTTGAAGAGTTGGTAGTCAATGTGCTTCCTGGAGTGCAGCACAGAGGGCACGACAAGAGGAAATTAGTGCCTGTACTTGACAGATGGATGAGCACTCGTGACCAGCTCTTTCAGTTCGATTATTGTAGTGGGAACACCATGTGATGAAGTAGGATGTGCATGTGTGTGATTAGAACGTGTACGACATGCTACCGTCCAGCAAGCAGTATTGGATGACTAATATAGTCCGGAAGTTCGGGGAAATGGAGAAGTCCTTTGGCTCTGATAAGAATATGCTGAATAAAGGAATAGAAATGTATGATTTCTGAACTGGTACGGCATTCTTCGCCTTTATCGGATGAAATATATCCAGATGAAAACGTTTCCTTCTGAGATTGACACATAAACACCAGAATTGTATATGGCAGTTAATTCACTGCGGATGTTATTGCTACTTTTGGAATTTGTCACAAAATGTAGAATCCATTGTGTAATGCACAGTATTTTCCAACAACGGTTGTACTTTGTGAAATCAAAGGCCGACTCCAATCTGCGAAAGTCGCGAGAAGGCTATTACCTTGTGACAGAACCTGTGAGCTTGAAACTCCGTGTCACTGTAAGGAAGGTGAAAATAGATACCTGAGATGTAGACCATGTGAGAGAAGATCTGCGAGAGTGTCTTGGTTTGAACGATGGAACCATTGGGATGGAGATGTGATTTTCTTGATCTTAGTCACAAGACCACAAAGGTTTCCTCAACGAATTCGATCACTTTGTATCCAGCCTAAAGCCGCTGAATCAGTCCATATAGTCGGTTACTAAGGTCACGGTTTGTATGTTGGCAGGGCGTGTAAAAGCCTTGTACCTACAACTGTGGCTAACAGCCGTGGACGTTGCAGAATAATCCTTGTGACTGGTGAAAGTCATACCCTGCCGTATTAGATGAATGGTGATTAGAACGACAGACGTGGAATCGACGTTAATTGGCGACGCTGGGCACTTATTCGAAAGCGTCGTTGAAGATATGAAGCGAGCTCAGTTTTGTCAAATATAGACACTGTATGTTTCTATTGTGGCCAGAGAAATTACTTTCATCTGGCGATAACTGTGGATTCTTTGATTGCTTTGGACGATGGCCCGTCGTGCTAGAACATATGAATATTAATTCATTTTGCTGCATTAATGACTAAAAGACTTGCTTAACTCCGACACACTTCTTTGCCACAGGACTGCTGGACAATTTACAACTGTCGCTGGCGAGCAAAGCATCGCTTGATGTACTTAATAAACGAACTGTTCTCTTGAGGTACAATGTTCAACATTTGGTCCTGCTCGATGATGTTGACTGTAACTGAGCAGAGCTATTGTTCGTTCGACACTATATTGACCTCAATGTGAGGGCGCTGCTGTGGTGAGAGGGAGGTGTGGTCTTTTGGAACGCTTCCCATACGTCACTATGGGCTGCACCAACCTCTCCTTAATGTCTGTGGTATGGAATCGCGTTGTCGACTTTGCTGTGACAACGCGAGCTCTGGACGATACGACAATTTCCACAGGATTTCTAAATCATTTCTGATGAATACAGGTGTCCTCCCTTGAACAAGGTCACTACCGATTTACATCCATGTGAGTCCGTGCTGGTGCTATGTCTACAGTGATCTTGATACAGACGATACGCTAAACTCTAATCATCTCTCTTATAAGCAAAAAGTCGTCTAGTGCTTGGCATGCGCTTTGATTTTGCCATTTTGCGTAGAAATAATTGATTTTTTGTTGTTGTTGAAACGAGCCAATTTTGTGATGAAATCATTGAATTTTGTAACGAAATCAGTAAATATTGTGTTGGAACCAGGAAATTTTCAGTTGAGATCAGTGAATAATGCACCCAATTCAGCGAATTTAACATAAAAGTCGGTTCACATAGGAGGTCTTTTAGGAGTATCATACAGCTTTCCACAGTAGCCTAGTCTCCGCAAGTCTTTTCACATGTATATAATATACTGAAGCGCCAAAGAAACTGGTGCATGGGTATTCAAATACAGAGGTATGTAAACAGGCAGAATACAGCGCTGCGGTCTGCAACCCCTATATAAGACACCAAGGGTCTGGCGCAGTTTTTATGCGGATTAGTGGTGCTGGATTGCCAGATTGTCAAGATTTAAGTGAGTTTGAACGTGGTGTTGTAGTCGGTGAAGGAGCGATGAGACACAGCATCTCAGAGGTAACGATGAAGTCGGGTCTTTCCCGTACGACCATTTTACGTGTACTCTGAATATCGGGAATCCGATAAAACATCATATCTCCGACATCACAGCGGCCTAAAAAAAGATCACGCAAGAACGGGACTAACGACGACTGAAGAGAATCGTTTAACATGACAGAAGTGTAACTCTTCCGCAAATTGCTGCAGATTTCAAAGCTGGGCCATCAAGTGTGAGCGTGAGAACCATTCAACGAAACATTATCGATAAAGCCCACTCGTGTACCCTTGATGACTGCACGACACGAAGCTTTACGCCTCGCCTGGGTCTGTCGACACAGTAATTGGCCTGTTGATGACTGGAAACATGTTTCCTGGTCGGCAAATTGTGTCTTTTCAAATTTTTGTCGAGTGGATGGACGTGTGCTAGTGTGGAGACAACATCAAGAATCCATGGACTCTGCATGTCAGCAGGGGTCGGTACAAGCTGGTGGAGGCTCTGTAATGGTGCGGGGCGTGTGCAGTTGGAGTGGTATGGGAACTCTGGTAGGTCTAGATACGTAACATGGGTGACATGTACGAAAGCATCCTGTCTGATCACCTGCATCCATTCACGTCCACCGTGCGTTCCGACGGACTTAGGCAATTCTTGCGGGACAATGCGACAGTCCACATGGGCAGAAATGCTGCAGGGTGGCTCCAAGAACACACTTCTGAGTTTAAACACTTTTTATGGCCACCAAACTCCCCAGACATGAACATTATTGAGCATATCTGGGATGCTTTGCAACGTGATGTTCAGAAGAGATCTCCACCCCGTCGTACTCTTACTTATTTATGGACAGACCTGCAGGGATCATGGTTTCAATTCCCACCAGCGCTACCTCAGACATTAGTCGAGTCCATGCCACGTCGTGCTGCGGCACTTCTGCGTGCCCGCGGGAGCCCTACACCATATGAGGCAGGTGTACCAGTCTCTTTACCTCTTATTGTAGATGCACCCTGCCGCCACAGGCAGTGTGTTAAAGCAGTGAGTGACAAGGGCAAGCAGGAGCACCATGACTGTATTTACGAGATTGTCATTACTGTGAACTACGTACAGTGTCAAACCATAAGTGCACGATAGGGCCAGTTATCCTGTTAGAATACAAGCGTGAAAAGATGTGGACATCAGAATGGATGAAAGACATCGCCAATGTGAGCGACTATAGCTACACAAAACAGAACGGTTGCACATAATACAGTGCATATAAACGCCGAATTTGACCACAAACTTATGAAATTGTGTCGTGTTCCTTTTATAACTGCAGTGATAATGCGTAGCTTCACGTAGAGATTAAATTAGATTAGTACTTGTTCCATAGATCATGAATACGACACTTCGTAATGATGTGGAACGTGTCACGTTACTAAAAGGTGTCTATACAAGACATTACATTACACAAAATATTACATGACATTAAACATTTTGGTGGGGGTTGGGGAAATTACCCATTTACTATATCGAAAAATTCATCTATTGAGTAGAAGGAGTTGCCATTAAGAAATTCTTTTAATTTCCTTTTAAATGCTATATGGATATCTGTCAGACTTTTGATGCTATTAGGTAAGTGACCAAAGACGTTCGTGGCAGCATAATTTACCCCCTTTTGAGCCAAAGTTAGATTTAACCTTGAGTAGTGAAGATCACCCTTTCTCCTAGTGTTGTAGCCATGTGCACTGCTATTACTTTTGAATTCATTCGGATTGTTAATAACAAATTTCATAAGTACATATATATATATATTGTGAGGCTACAGTGAAGATCTCTAGTTCTTTAAATAAGTGTCTGCAGGATGATCTTGGATGAGCTCCAGCAATTATTCTGATTACACGCTTTTGTGCAATGAACACTCTTTTACTTAACGGTGAGTTACCGTAGAATATGATGGCATACGAAAGCAGAGAATGAAAATAGGCGTGGTAAGCTAATTTACTTAGATGTTTATCGCCAAAATTTGCGATGACCCTAATAGCATAAGTAGCTGAACTCAAACGTTTCAGCAAATCATCAGTGTATTTTTTCCAGTTCAACCCTTCATCAATCCATACACCTAGAAATTTTGAATATTCTACCTTAGCTACCGATTTCTGATCGAAGTCTATATTTATTAATTGTGTCATTCCATTTATTGTGTGGAACTGTACAAACTGCGATTTGTCAAAGTTTAATGAGAGCCCATTTGCAGAGAACCACTTAATGATGTTCTGAAAAACATCGTTTACAATTTCATCAGTTAATTCTTGTCTGTTGGGTGTGATAGCTATACTTGTATCATCGGCAAAAGTACCAGAAATCCCAACAATGGCTGTTATCAAGATGTGTACGAGTACGTATGGTCACAAAACAAAAGGTCTAAATGATACACTTCCTGGCACAACTTCCCAGAGTTTCATCCAACAGTTGATCATAATCGAACCCTTATCAGAAGTGTAATTTCTGATTATCTGTTAGGCACAAACTTGGTCCCGTAGCTGTCAGTGCATATGCTACCATTATAGTTGTGAAAATTAGGAGTGAATTTGGATACAACAGGCTTTTGACGAGAGAAAACTGAAGTTAATCATCGCACTTCTACTAGAGGCATATAGTGACACAGCATGTCCTTCAGAAACGCTTTTCTTGCCATTGCCAGTCTACATTTTATATCCTCCCTACTTTGACCATCGTCCATTATTTTACTTCCCAAATAGCAAAACTAATGTACTACTTTAAGTGCCTGATTTCCTAAGTTAATTCCTACAGCATCAGCTGATTTAATTCGACTACATTCCATTATCCTTGTTTTGCTTTTCTTGATGTTAGTTTTATATCGTCCTGTCAAGACACTGTCCATTCCGTCAACTGCTCTTCCAAGTCCTTTGCTGTCCCCGACAGAATTACAATGTCATCGGCAAACTTCAAAGTTTCAATTTCTTCTCCCTGGGATTTAATTCCTACTCCAGATTTTTCTTTTGTTTCCTTTACTGCTTGCTCAATATACTGACTGAATAACATCGGGGAGAGGCTACAACCATGTCTCACTCCCAACGACTGCTTCCCTTTCGTGCCCCACGCCTCATATAACTGCCGTCTGGTTCCTGTACATATTGTAAATAGTCTTTCGCTTCCTGTATTGTATCCAAACCACCTTTAGAGTTTGAAAGAGAGTATTTCAGTAAACATTGTCAAAAGCTTTCTCTAAGTCTAGAAATGCTATAGACATAGGTTTGACTTTCCTTTACCAATTTCCCGTGAGACGTCGTAGGGTCAGTATTGTCTCGCGCGTTCACACATTTCTTCGAAATCTAAACTGATTCTCTCCGAGGTCGTCTTCCACCAGTTTTTCTATTCTTCTGTAAAGGATTCGTGTTAGTATTTTGCAACCCTGACTTATTAAAGTGATAGTTCGGTAATTCTCATACCTGTAAGCACCTGTTTTCTTTGGAATTGGGATTATTATACTGTTCTTTAAGTCTGAGTGTATTTCGCCTACCTCATATATCTTGCTCTCCAGGTGGAAGAACTTTGTCATTGCTAGCTCTCCCAAGGCTATCAGTAGCTCTAACGGGATATTTTCTACACATGGGGCCTTGTTTCGACTTAAGTCTTTCAGTGCTTTGTCAAATTATTCACGTAGTATTGTATCTCCCTTCTCGTCTTCCTCTAGGTCCAGTTCCATTTCCATAATATTGCCCTCAAGTTCTACGAGTCGGTGAATGGAACGTCAGAAGCTTGAATGTGGTAGGGACCCTAGAAAATCTGAAATGCAAAATTCAAAAGCTCACCCTAGACATAGTAGGTGTCAGTGAAGTTAAAGGGAAAGGAGAAAGGATTTATGGTCAGATGAGTGTAGGGTGATATCAACAGCAGCACAAAATGGTGTACCGGGAGTCGGATTCGTTATGAATAAGAAGGTAGGAGAGAGAGTGTATTACAGTGAACAGTTGGAACTTAGCTTCCGTCATGGCCACTATTTGTAAGTTGCGGAAAAAAATGGTGTTATGTGTAAGTTGCGTGAATCTCACTTTGAATGAGAAAATGCTATCTGACATAGAAATCAACGTAAAAGATTGTGTCGCCACCGACTCTAGCCACACGACAAATAAAAGGTTCGACTGAATAGGAAAATCAATTAATTTAATCGTAAGAAGAAAAACTCATAAAAGAACATTCATTGTACTATCACTCATAAAAAATGGGATGTAGTTACTAGTTTGGTCCAGGCATTCTTCGCGTTAATCAAATATTAAAATAAAGTAAATAATGCGTGAAAACTGTGCATAAGAGCAGCTTGAGACCAAAAGCTAAAATTTTACGTATATGGTCGTTGTGCACACAGCTCGCCATGGAGTCGCCAATCAACAAAAGCTAAAAGCTGCCCTTTCGCTACGAGACAACGCGCCATGCGGTTATACCAACTCATCCTCCTGCGAAGAGATCTCGCCTGCAGACCCGCGGCGCACTGGAAGCAGACTGACCGTCTCACACACTCCAACGTCTCCCACGCGATTCCGTGGCCAGGAAAACCCAGAGATGAGGCTTCCGCCACCAAACTAATACCGGTAACTTTCACGCAAGGTGAGCAAACTTCTTAGACTACCTGAAAGCTACAGGGGTTGGCCATTCTGTACAACTACGGCTGATTCTCTGCGGCAGACTAAACCAGCGTATAGCAACAAGAAACACACCACATTCATTCACTCACGCCTGCCATAGACTTTTGTATCACTGGAAAGTAAATAAAATGATTATGAAAGGGGAGTACAGGACCCTTTCACAGTTCAGTATACGGTTGTTCTTATCAGAGTCGACAGCAAACCAACGTCGACAACGATAACTCAGGTATACATACTGAGTTCGCAAGCTGAAGAGAAGAAGATCGAGGAAATATATGAGAATATTGAAAGGGTAATATAGTACGTAAAGGGAGATGAAAGTTTAATAGTCAAGAGAGCTTGGAGGAATTAAGACTAAATAAGGCAGAGGGGATAGATAACATTCCACCAGAATTTCTAAAATCATTGTGGGAAGTTTCAACGAAACAGCTATTGAATTTGGTGTGTAGAATGTATGAGTCTGGAGACATACCATCTGACTTTCGGAAAAATATCATTCATACAATTCCGAAGACTACAAGAGCTGACAAGTGTGAGTATTGTCGCACCATCAGCTTAACATTTCATGCATCCAAGTTGCTGACAAAAATAATATGCAGAAGAATGGAAAAGAAAACTGAGGATGTGTTTGACAACGAGCACTTTGGCTTTAGGAAAGTTAAAGGCACGAGAGAGGCAATTCTGACGTTGCGGCTAATAATGGAAGCAAGACTAAAGAAAAATAAAGACACGTTCAGAGGATTTGTCGACATGAAAAAGGCGTTCGATGATGTAAAATGGTGCATGATGCTCGAAATCTGACAAAAATTGTGGTAAGCTATAAGGAGAGACGGGTAATGTACAATATGTACAAGAGTCAGGAGGAAATGATAAGAATCAATACTAAGAAACGGAGTCCTCGGATTAAAAAGGGTGTAACGCAGGGATTAAGTCTCTCGCCCACACTGTTCAGTCTGTTGATCGAAGAAGCAATTATGGGATTGTAAGAAAGGTTCAGCGATGGAATTAAAATTCAAGGTAAAAGGATATCAACGATATAATTCGCTGATGATTTGGTACCCTGAGTGAAAGCGAAGAAGAATTACGTGATCTGCTAAATGGAAGGAACAGTCCAATGAGTGCAGAGTATTGATTGAGAATAAATCGAAGAAAGATGAAAGTATCGACAAATAGCAGAAATAAAAACAACGAGAAACTTAACATCACGATTGATGGTCACGAAGTAGATGAAGTTACGGAATTCTACTACCTAGGCAGCAAGATAACCAATGACGGAAGGAGCAAGAAGGACATAAAAAGCAGACTAGCACTGGCAAAAGGGCATTCCTGGGCAAGAGAAGTCTACTAGTATCAACCGTAGGTCTTAATATGAGGAAAAAATTTCTGAGAATGTACGTTTGGATTACAGCATTGTATGGTAGTGAAACATGGGCTGTGGGAAAACCGGAACAGAAGAGAATCGAAGCACTTGAGATGTGATGCTACAGACGAATATTGAAAATTGGGTGGACTGATAAGGTAAGGAATGAGATGGTTCTGTGCAGAATGGGACAGGAATGAGAGGAATGGAGTATGTGGAAAACAATGACCATTAGAAGGGACAGGATGATAGGACATCTATTAAGATAACAAGGAATAACTTCCATGGTACTAGATGGAGGTATAGAGGGCAATAACTGTAGAGAAAGACAAACACTGAAATACATACAGCAAATAATTGAGGACGTAGGTTGCAAGTGCTACCCCAAGATTAAGACGCTGGCACAGGAGAGGAATTCGTGGAGGGCCGTATCAAACCAGCCAAAAGACTGACGACTAGAATATAGATATACAGGGTGTTACAAAAAGGTACGGCCAAACTTTCAGGAAACATTCCTCACACAGAAATAAAGAAAAGATGTTACGTGGACATGTGTCCGGAAACGCTTAATTTCCATGTTAGAGCTCATTTTAGTTTCGTCAGTATGCACTGTACTTCCTCTATTCACCGCCAGTTGGCCCAATTGAAGGATGGTAATGTTGACTTCGGTACTTGTGTTGACATGCAACTCATTGCTCTACAGTACTAGCATCAAGCACTTCAATACGTAGCATCAACAGGTTAGTGTTCATCACGAACGTAGTTTTGCAGTCAGTGCAATGTTTACAAATGCGGAGTTGGCAGATTCCCATTTGATGTATGGATTAGCACGGGGCAATAGCCGTGGTGCGGTACGTTTGTATCGAGACAGATTTCCAGAACGAAGGTGTCCCGACAGGAAGACGTTCGAAGCAATTGATCGGCGTCTTAGGGAGCCCGGAACATTCCAGCCTATGAATCGCGACTGGGGAAGACCTAGTACGACGAGGACACCTGCAACGAGGCAATTCTTCGTGCAGTTGACGATAACCATAATGTCAGCGTCAGAGAAGTTGCTGCTGTACAAGGTAACGTTGACCACATCACTGTATGGAGAGTGCTACGGGAGAACCAGTTGTTTCCGTACCATGTACAGCGTGTGCAGGCACTATCAGCGCTGATTGGCCTCCACAGATACACTTCTGCTAATGGTTCATCCAACAATGTGTCAATGCTCATTTCAGTGTAAATGTTCTCTTTACGGATGAGGCTTCATTCCAACG